>NW_023494792.1:31396249-32708749 GCF_904425465.1 Colossoma macropomum | reverse complement strand
ACCGTTATTTCTTTCCCTCCTCTTTCCCCCACCCATCTCTTCCCTGCTCTCAAATTACTCAGACTGCCTTAAGGCTTCGGAGGCCAAGAAATTGGTTTAAAGCACGAGACCATGACATGAGTACCAATGGCCCTGTCACCCTCTTCAAGCCTGGGCGACCTTAACGTTTCTATTAGGCCCAGGACTATTGTTATGGCAGCTTCTCCTTAAAGAAGATTAAAAAGGGCATTTGGTCAGAGGAGGTGCTGAATCAGATGCTGCCTGATGTGTGGAAAAATGTCTGGAGTGCACTTTAAAAGCCATCCGGGAGGTGAGACCTGCAACTTAACAAGAGAGTCCTTAAAACAGCTATTGTGAAGCCTGAATTCAGTTTGTACTGTTGTCCAGAGTTTTTTTTAGAGATTAAAGTACGTTAGAAGTGTCGGAAACCACTCAAGTAAGTCTATTTGAGAGTAGTGAAGAACTCAAAACGGTTTGAGGCAAGTATGTGATTTACAATCCATTATTTTTTGCTTCTTAGGTTTAGATTTCACATATCTTGCCATGATGACTACATTTGGTACAAGGGGTCAAACACAGGAAGAGCATTTTACTGTTTTAGAACCTACCTGACTGGTCACCGTGCAAATGCAAGGTTATACAAAGTATTCTGGACACACAAAAACAAAGCACAAAAGTGGTGTCCCACAAGGCTCTGTTCTAGGACCATTATTGTTCTCCATATACATGCTTTCTCTGGGTACAGTTATCTGCAAACATAGTCATATCACTCATTGCCACACAAATACACAACCAAATCAGACAAACAACATCTTGAGAAGTTTAATGTTTGTGGTGTGGGCCAAAAAGACAAAACTGTATACAAATAAAAGTGGTTAGGTTTCAAATCAAGTTTTGAAAAATGTATATTATAATATTACACAGTATTTTGTTATTGAAACTTGTCTTTATAACTACATTTTGGGTTTACTCCTTGGGCAGGGGTAGTGTTAGGGTAACAGTCCTATGGGCCAAATGAAACAGCCTCACAGGCCGACAGGCCAGATTTGGGCGGCCCTGGTTTAGAACGTACCTGACTAATTTGTGATTGCACAAAAGTTTTAGGAACTGTGTTACTGTTAAGTCTTGGTTGATTGACTACATTTGGGATAAGGACACATACACAGGAATAGGCACTTTCTTGGTGAAGATCAGGATTGCCCATATTTTTCATATGTTTGTGGTGGGCGAAGGGCCAAAAAGACAAACAGTATACAAATCAAGAAGGTAAGTAGGCATCAAATCAAGTTTTTATAAATGCATTTTATAACAGTGCACAGTATTTTGTTACTGAAATACATCTTTGTAGCTAAAACACAAATTTGGGTTCACTCTTTGGGCAGGGGTGGTGTTAGGGTAACTGTCCTATGGGCCAAACGAAACAGCTTCACTGGCCCACAGGTCACACTTTGGGCAGCCCTGGTTTAGAATGTGCCTGACTGATCAACAAACAAATCTAATTTGTGATTGCACAAAAGTGGTGTCCCACAGGGCTCCATTCTAGGAACATTGTTACTCTCCTTATATATACTTTAACTGCATACAGTTATCCATAAAGATGGTATGACCTTTCCTTGCTACTCTAAAGCTACGCTGCACAAATACACAACCAAATCATATAACAACTTAAAAAGAGATTCCTTAAAATAGTATTACAGTGCCATAGAAGCATCAACTTACAGCCTGAATTCTGACCATATTTGTGTCCACTTTTATAGATAACAGTGTCTGAGTCCAGGAATACAGTTTACACAATCAGTGAGATGTGACCTTTTATCATTCCTTAGACTCCCAGCTCCAGTGCAAAACTAAAGAAGCAAACTTCAGACATCAACCAAGTCTTGGCTGATTGACTACATTTAGGATAAGGAGACATACACAGGAATAGGCACTTTCTTGCTGAAGATCAGGGTTGCCTATATTTTTTGTTTTGGAGGGCCAAAGTGTAATGTTTGTGGTGGGCGAAGGGCCAGAAAGACAAAACAGTACACAAATAAAGAAGGTAAGTAGGCATCAAATCAAGTTTTTTAAAATGTATTTTACAACATTACACAGTATGTGTTACTGAAATACATCTTTGTAGTTAAAACACAAATTTGGATTCACTCTTTGAGGTGTGGGGGGTGTTCGGGATGTTCAAAAGTAAAGTATGAAAGTGGTGTCCCATAAGGTTCTGTTCTAGGACAATTGTTCTTCTTATTATATGTACCATAACAGGGTACAGTCATCCATAACCATGGTACTACCTTTCATTTTTACCCTGATGACACACAAATACAAACCAAATCATAATTGCCATTATAATGATACTCCTTGAAACAGTAGTATCAGCCATGTTACAGTGTGAACTGTGTCTGTATATGTGTCCAGTGAGTCATACGCTATCAGAAACCACATAAGCAAGTCTGTTAGAGTTTACTGAACAACTCGACATGGTAAGCGTGTGATCATTTAGGCATTCAGTTTGCATAGTAATAAGTAGTTTATAAGCGTTCATTACTTGTTATGTATATTAGCCTTGTAGCTCCAGTGAAAAACTAACAAAGCAAACTTCAGAGTCTAATTATGTCTTGACTTAGCTACTGCATTTGGGGTAAAGGCAAAATTGTGTAAATTAGATTTTTTTGCCGAACTGTTCTTTTAATGAAAAGGCCCAGTGAGTATCTGTGGAGAGGCTGGTAATGACATGGCCCCACCCCCCTTTGAGCCTGGGTGACCTTACCATTTGTAGGAGTCCCCAGGACTATTCTTATGGCAGCCTCTTCTCTTTAAATCTACAAAAAAAAGAAGTAAAAAGGCCAGTTGGTTGGAGGAGGTGCTGGATCAGACCCTACCTGATGTGTTGACACCTGAAGCGCACTTTAAAAGCCATCTGGGAGACGAGAGCTGTTAAAATTGTGTAAACGCACCTGGAACGAGAGCACTGGTAGGCAGCGTGCTGGCTATACATCACCGGATTACGGTGGGCGAAGTGTTTGGACGTGTGTGTTAATTTGGAGCTGTTTAAACAGCCTCAGACGTGTAGGTTTGGAGTTAAACACCTTTTAGTGGCTTTGAAAGACTGGCTTGGAGATAAGGAGTGTGTATCATTCAGTCCAAATCAGGTGGACTTGAGTAGGGAAGCTAATCAGCGCCGAGTGTGTGTGTCTGTGAAGGCTCTTTGGCTGATCGAAGAGGTCCTTCCTACGAATCCGGATTCCAGCTGCCACAAATAAGGCCGCAGCCTTGGCTAAGGAAGCACAACCTGATCCACAAATCACTCCACAGCCGTAATTAAACAGCCAGCTAAAAAGCATTTGAGCTGTAATTACATCTCACACACGCACATGTCCCAGACTGCCCACGGAGACTTAACTTCTTCTGAAATTTGAATTTACTCACTGTGGCGAGTAAGAAAAACATGCTTGTAAGAGTGTATTGACATAAAACAGCTATAGGAGTGTAACAAAAGAATGTATGGTGTTGGTATAGCATGTTACCACAATGGCACGTCCAATGGCAATGAGTCATCTGCTCACATATCTGCACAGCTTGAGGTTAAGTGTGCGATGACTTGGCCATGCAGTCTGCACGATGCGAATGGTAAGCTGTGAAGTTCCATTAGCCTCAAACCTCCAGTGAAAAAAGCAAACTTTTCATATGAAACATATCTTGGCTGACTGGCCACATTTGGGATAAGTGAACAAACTAGAACTCTTTTGGAACAATGTACTTTGGTCATATGAAAACAAAACAGAACTAATAGGCAATAATTCATCTCATCATGTTTAGAGAAAGAAGGACTGTGTGCACAGTGAAGTATGAAGGTGGGAGCATCAGGATATTGCACTTCTTCTCTGCAAATGGTATGGAGGCATTACATGTCATAAAAAGAAACAGGAATGAGGGGGGGCACCAGCAGATATTTGGGGAGAATTTAATCTCATCAGCTAAGAAAAGAGGAGAAGGTGGACATTTCAAGAAGACAATGACCCTAAACACGTCACCAAAATAACCCAAAACTGGTTTCTAAAAGAGAAGGTGAAGATGTTAGCCATCTCCTCACTTGAGTCCCAACATTTACAAAAGGTTTTGAAATTGTCCATCAGAGGGACCCTCGTAACTTTAGGGAATTGAAGACAGTTTGCCAAGAGGGACAGATCAAAACTGAGCCACTATGCCACAAAGATAATTACTTCTTACCGTAGACGTCTCAAAGCTGTAACTGTCAACAACAGCTTTGCAACAAAGTGCCAATGTTCATCACTTCTTGTGTTTGAATAATTGGTAACACTTTCTATGAATGTCACATTTGTAAGCATCTATAAACACACTTATAACATGTTATAATGTATTCATAAGGCATTATAAACATGGTTATAAATATTTTTTTAAAAAAGAATTACATTGAATTACACTGAATCACTTTATAGCCATGTTTATTATGCATTATGAATTGTTAATATAATGCATTATAAATAGTGTTAATAACGTGTTATAATGTCAGTGCCAAAGAAGTCAGTCCCAGCTTGGAGAGCGTAAAGTAAAGACAAATACCAAGCTAATGGTGGTGTATATTGACTTTCCCACATTGGGTAAAACACTGAGGGCAGCTCTAGTTTAAACTCTGACATTTGAAGCCTGTAATGTGCTTTATTATGTATGTTTTAGTGTTTCAGTAAATCCTTCAGTAAATACTTCAACTTGAAGCCTCACTCTTAACACTGGAGGAGGCTTTAGTACAGTATGCTTCACTATACTTAGAGCGGACAAATACAACTTATGAGCTCTTATAATTTGTTATGATCAGTACTTATAATGTATTATGTAAACAATTCATAATGCATAATAAACATGGCTATAAAGCATAATGCATTTTTATAAATATTTATAACCATGTTTATAATGCCTTATGAATGCCTTATAACATGTTATGAATGTGTTTATAGATGCTTACAAAGGTGACATTCGTAGAAAGTGTTACCGAATAATTTGTGTTCCTATAAATGTAATGTTTTAAACCTGCCTTTGTATATGCGTATGAACGCATACTGTTTTCTTCATATTTACATGTACAAGGTAAAAAACATTGTGTGTAAAATTTAAATATATATTTATTGCTGTTGTCGGAAAAAAAAACTCATATCTCCAATATGGTAACTTTACAGGAGAAGGAAAAAAACGACTATACTTCTAATGTAAGTCAATGGAAGCAGACTTTTTTCCAAGTAATTTTGGGCCATTTGTTTTGGTCCATTCATCATTAAATACACACACAATGTAAAGGACAACAGGCATTTCCAAATTATGTCAAAAACTGAAAAATGATAAAACTGGAGATACAAGGTTTTCTTCCGACAGCAGACACACACACACACACACACACACGCACATATATATATATATATATATATATATATATATATATACACACAGTGTTTTCTTGAAAAATAAACATGATTAGTCATTAAAAAGCTAAGTTTGTTAAGTTTGTTTATTAAAAAGCTATTTGTTATTATTTGCATGAAAAACAATTTGAAAAGCTAGATGTTCTCAAACTTTTGATGGACTAAAGTAACGAGCTGCCGGGCTCTGTCAGGTGCTATATGCACTGTCTGCATCTTAACTGGGAGGAAAGTCTAAACATAATTAGAAAAGGCAGAGCCTCACACTTGATTATATTAAGTTTTAGCACCCTTTTGTTGTTCCTTGAGAGCCTGTGCCACAGACTTAATTGGATTCTGGTCCATGAGATGCTGGCAGATTTGAACATTTTTTTCATGCAATCTACCATACATGCTTTTTAAAATGATTTTTAGCCTGACCCCTCAGTGACACTCAAAGAGGCTGTGAGCATTAGTCATGAACGCAATTAAAAAACAGCATTTTGTGGATGCAGTGGGCCGCCTGGTCCCCCGTGGAGTTTGGATAGATTATTGAGTCTGGTTAAGCAGTGAAGTGTGTGTGTTAGTGTGTGTGTGTGTGTGTGTGTGTGTGTGTGTGTGTGTGTGTGTGTGTTAGTGTAGGAAGACAAGAACAAAACAAAACAAAAAAATAAATAACACCATCAAATAATATTGCTTGGTGGAATATGCATCTTTCACCCTCTGAAGAGTCTTAAGACGAGGCTCTTATTTCTTCAAGAACATTAAGCTCTAACCAAAAAAATCTTTTTTATGAACAAAGCATCTGCATATCAACCCAGTACATTACTACCAAGCAAAACAGCGTCACAGTTTTTGTTTTTTAGCATGCATAGATGTATTTAGTGGAATTCAGATTTGTTTTTTTGTTTTGTTTTTTTTACTTTTTCAAGTTTTCATTAAAAAATAAACACAAATATATTTTGGTCTGGATTATAATAATAACTCCACTCATATCCCTGTTTCACAATTACCCTCAATTGCATTGACCATACATTACAGTGACACCTGAACCTGAATCTAAAAATCTCACTGGATAGCACTGCACTCTGATTGGGCTGCATAGTGACTACCATTACATTTAAGCATGACCACAGATGAGAACTTCTTACTTAACAGGCTAGAAAATCTTGTTGGAATCACAGGAATAGTACTTTTTTGGTTTTGGTCCTTCCTGGCTGATTGCTGTACAAATGTAAGGTCTAATTTCCTGGTCATGCAGATGTAAATTATGGTGTACCACAAGGCTCTGTTTTAGGACCAATGTCATTCCCATTATATACACATTCATTGAGCACAGTTTTCTGCAAACAAGGTTACAACCTTTCATTGCTACACTGAAGGTACACAACTGCACAGTCAAATCAGACAACAAACAGCACTTGGGTTAGCACTTTTAAGACTGTGGGTTGTATAAAGAACATAAAAGATTCAATGCTAGAAACCAACTGCCTGATCTAAGTTGACTCGGCTACATCAATGGAAATAATCTGTACAAAAAAAACTAAAGCAAAACATGATATGATGACTATATGAGAAAATAGGTTTTGAGTGCCGAGACTGATGACATTTACATTAAACTACATGCATGTCATGATTAGATGAGTACATAAAGCTTCCTAGTTCATCTGAGTCCAATAACGCAGTTTAGAATCCCTGAAAGGCTCTCGGGAGAATTTCTGTTTAATTAAGTCTCTATTAAAAAAAAAAATGAATACTTGATTAAGAGATAAAATATCAGATAGATTACTGAATTAATAATGTAATATTTAGTAACACTCCTACTAAAGATCTGCTCCCTGAACACCAGCTTCTGTCAACCTTTACAGACAGTAAACACGACATTCACAGCATTCAAGCTGTATTAATTCACTGATGCCTGTATATTACATCCATGCTATTAAAACCAGCAACAGCAGCTATTTATTCAGTTTTCTTTACTGAGATATTTCTCTTGTAATCACACTAACAACTTTATACACCATCAGAAATGTACTGTTTACTGTTTTTGTTAAACAGCCTCTAAACCAGGGCCTTACCACTCAATCACGTCCCGGGGGATCTGATGCGGCCGGCGCACCGTACAGAAGTGTAAAACTGTATCCACTCATACTGTTTTGTGTCTGTGCTGTTATCCGGTGTCGACCAGAGGAGGATGGGTTCCCCCTTTGAGTCTGGTTCCTCTCGAGGTTTCTTCCTCTTGTTAAGGGAGTTTTTCCTTGCCACTGTCGCCAAGGCTTGCTCACTGGGGGCGTGGACCCGGATTCTCTGTAAAGCTGTTTTGTGACAACATCTGTTGTAAAGGCGCTATATAAATAAATTTGACTTGACTTAAACATAAGGGCAGAGAGAGGGGGAGGGGCTGTGTTAGGGAGAGGGGCTGTGTTCTGTGATGGACTGACTGAATAAAGTCTTTGATGTGTAGTATTATATCTGTGAGGGGAGACTGAGGAGTACATGTATTCATGCAAAAGCATTTTTAAGCAGATAAAAGTCCAGGCACAGTAACTTTACAGTGCAGTATTGAGAGTAAATGTAATTCATTACTTTACACCTATGCTGATTGGGTCATTGATGTGATGTCCATTTGTGTCCATTATTTTCCCCAAAAAATAATTTAATAAAAACATATCAAATCATTCACCATTATTTACAGTCCATTCACCTAAAATTCATTTTTGTTTCTTTTTGCCTCCAAACGTCTAAAAACATCAGCTGGTGCAACCATCCAACCATATATGTCGATTAAGTAAACTATCAAAAAAGCTAATTTAGTAATAAAATTTTAAACAGTTTAAAGTAAGAAAACTTTAAAGTAAAAACATTGCAAAATAAGGCAATTTAAAAATGCTCAACCTTTGGTCTGCAAGTTCTTACTTCGTCAAACATCAGATGGCACAAGCAAAAGCAAAGGACTTTTATTTTGACATGCCTTCATGGAAGAAGACCCAAAGTGTCCTTCATTGTTACAAAGGTCAGTAGCCCTTTCACAAAGTTTAGAACAAATGGAATTTTTGAGTCGTGGTTAGAATGGTTCAATTTTACTGAGTCAGCTGGTGTGACCTCAGGAGAACCACGGAAATGTGTAGTTATTGTAATAATGTTTATTTTGAGAAAAAAAAACCCGCAAACCAGAAGGATAAGTGGCTTGGAAAGAGTGTGAGTGTGTATTTTAAAAAAGTATAAACTCAGGTTCAATGACAAAGGTTTCTAAGGGTGTCTAAGCAGATGCCTGTTCAATTTGAAATTAGTCTGAAAAGTCAGGTGGCTCAACCAGTAAGTCAAATGGTGCAACCAGCCCAGCACAGTGATAACTAAAATATGAAATTAAATAGCTTTGATAACACTAAATATATTTAGGATATAAAATGCATATAAATCTAAATGCAAATATATACATGATGCACATATTTTTTTTTAAATAGTCATTTCAAGAACTATTACATACGTGACTTTTCAACTGAAAAAAACTTTGTCTTTTGACATACTTTCAATGAAAAACTGAGGCTGCGCAGTTTTTGTGGTTCAGATTTGAGCATGGCGAAGTGTCAGACTGCCCTGCCCTGATTGAAGCATGGTGAAAAGCAGCTAACCACTCAGTACGCTACTGTCAGTCTGCCAGGCTCTCAGCATTTGAAAGGCTGACCCCAATGACCAGCGCTCAGCTCAATACACCCCCAGTCAATGCAAGGCCACGAGAAAAGCCATAAAGTTTAAGCCTCAAACACGAGGAAGGCAGAGAGCTCCTCACCACATTACTAATTACAGCTCTTCAAAAGAATGAGAAAGTTAGCAAATTAATCTACAGAAAAATATGAAACATTATATCAGTCAATTAATTAATCAATAAACCTTTTTTTAAACTCAGAGTACATTGAGAGAGACCCTCATTTACAACGTAGCCAAGCCAATACAGAGATCAGGGATTGAGAATTTAAATAGTAGAAACATAACCACTAAAATGTAATAAGAATCAGAGTAGAAAAGAAATTATATCAATAAATTACAACAATATAGTAAGACGGATACGGAAAAAATAAATAAATAAACCGCTTATCCTTCTGGGTCATGGGGGGAGCTGGAGCCTATCCCAGCGGTCATTGGGCAGAAGGCAGGAAAAACCCTGGACAGGTCGCCAGTCCATTGCAGGGCAGACAGACAGACATACATACACATCCACACTTAGGGGCAATTGTCTCCAGTTAGCCTGACTGCATGTCTTTGGACTGTAAGAGGAAACCAACAAAGACACGGGGAGAACATGCAAACTCCACACAGAAATGACCCTGGTCACCCGGCCGGGGAATCGAACCCAGGCCCTACTTGCTGTGAGGCGTCAGCACTACCCACTGTGCTATCAATAGATAAAAAATATAACTAATTAAACAAATAAAGAAATAAACGATGTGTGGATTGTTAATAGTTAATATGATAGGGTGCAGATTTGGTACAGTCTGTGCTGTCTAAAGGTACAGTAACAGTTAAGAGGGAAAAGAAAGAGGAGAAGAAAAGAATAAGAAGAAGCTGAAGTGTCCAGAACTTTAGAGGAACCTGCTCAGCCAACATTTCCTCTGAATTCTGGAAAGCCTTAACATTGCACTCAAATAGGTGCCATAAAAAGCTATATGAGTCATTAAACAAATACTTTCTGGTTCCCTGAAGAACCATGCTTAAAAGAGATCTGGGAATGTGAAGAATATTTTAGAGGTTTAAAGAACGTTTACATAATGTAAAGTTTCTGCACTCTCAAGAATAAAGGTTCCAAAAAGCGTTAAGTGAATGATGCAATGGGAAGAACTACTTTTGGAACCTTTCATTTCATGGGTCTTTGGAGAACCATGTTTGTGAATGACATGGGGAAAGTTTGAAGAACCTTTTTAAAGCTGACAAACTCCACATAATGAACAAAAGTTCTAGGAAGAACCTCTGAAATTGGTAGAGAAGCTTAACATAGTGAAAAATCTTGAAAAGGTTCTCCACACGGTCAAATCTCCTCTTTAAACATGATTCTTTAGGACAGTGGTTCTCAAACTCGTCCTTAGAGACCCCTAGACCGGCCACATTTTTGCTCCAACCCAATTCACACTGCTTAAGAATAGAGCAAAAATGTGGACCATCTGGGTGACCCTGACGACGGGTTTGAGAACCACTGCTTTTAGCTATAGAATCTCTCAAAGCACGACTTTTTTAAAAAGTATATACCAATTTAAAGAAGGTTCCACCTAGAACTTCTACATTATGTGGAGGTTCTTTTAACTTTAAAAAGGTTCTTCACACTCACACCCAAAGTTATTCTTCTATAGTAAGGCTAAAATATCGCACCATGTGTGGTTCTTTAAACTTTGAATATGTTCATCACACTCACACAACCATTTACAAAAATGGTTCTCAAAAGAACCATTCACTGAAATACTTTTAGGAAACGTCTGAGCAAAAATGTGGACCATCTGGGTGTCCCTGATGACCACCTAGAACCTCTACATTATATGGAGGTTCTTTTAACTTTAAAAGGGTTCTTTACACTCACACCAAAAGTGATTCTACTATGGTATTGCTAAAAGTACTAAGAGTCTGTACCAATTTAAGTGTTCGTCCTAGAACCTTCTCAGTATATGGAGGTTCTTTAAACTTTAAAAAGGTTCTTTACACTCACACCAAATGTTATTCTTCAGTTGTATTGCTAAAATGACCAATTTTGTAAGCGTGTATACCAATTTAAGGTTCTTCCTAGATTCTTTCCATTATGTGGAGGTTTTAAGGAAACTAAAAAATTGCATCACAAAAGCAACCCTTTTTGGCACAGAGTGTAGATATTGGAACATTGCTGTGAGGATTTGATAGCATTCAGCCATTAGTGAGGTCAGGTACTGATGTTGGATAATCAGTTCTGGATCACCCCAACTCCTTCCGAAGGTACTGGATGGAGCTCCATCACTCCACAAAACAAAGTTCCATGGTCAACTGTTCAGTAACCCAATGCTGGGGGGCTTTATACCCCTCTAGCTGACACTTGGCATTGAGCATCCAGTGAAGAAGTGGAAAGAACATAAGAACCAAACGCTATAAGGTTCCAGCAGCCATAAGACATACAACTACCTGCAGTAAATGGCAGTGAAGTAGAGCAGTCTGTAGGTAATGACTGCTCAGGGTTCATCTACAGTACAGCTCTAAAAGATCTGACCTCCACACAGTCCAGCTGTAGAACACTGCACCTTAGCTGGAGGGACGGCAGAGCGCTATGGTTATTGCTGCTAGTCGAGAACGACTCCATCTGGACATGGTCAGGGGACCTGCCACCTGAAACCCACATTAAATCTCTCTCTACGCTTGCCGAGCGGTTTGTTCAGCGAATGGACGTGTTAATGTTTAATGAATATTGCCAGTTATAAAGCAAGAAATAACGTTTTTACTTTGCGAGCTGTAGGTGTTAAATTAAGGTGCCGTGCACGTACAGTCACCCTCGCGCACAGGCAGCAATAGCTTCTGTCTTCCCAGAAGCCAAAGTCCTGATCCTCAGATTTATGGGGCTGGGTGTAGCATCCACTGCAGTTTTCCCCAGTAAATAGACCTCTCTGATAGGCCTCATTTTAGCCGTGTGCCGCAGCAGAGGCACTTTGTCGCTTTCTGGTTCCGTCGTGCAGAAGAACAGATCGCATACAGTATGTTTTTCGCCGCCACTGATACCACCAAAGACGAGAACAACCCACACAGACACGGCTCAGCCATCCTGACATCACGGATTGTTTGTTTGTGCAGTAAATGTATCGGTAAGAACATTTCAATAGCTAATGCTGTGGTCTCTGCCTGGCTTAATTTAATGCCACTGTGCTCCCAGCGCCGGTACAGTAGCTGCGCGTAGGTGGAGAGGAAAGGCGTTCTCTAAAAATCTGTTTCTCTGTGTGTTTGTTTGTGACTCAGCTGCGCCTTTGGCAGCACCCTACGGAAACCTACCATTTCCCAAAAGGATACGCAAGACACAGACTTCACAAATTCAAAGCGAGACATGTAAAGAGAGCTGAGAACAAGAAGAGTCTTACAGAAACATTTAGCAAAAACTGCTGACTGACTGATGAGGAATTACCAATGCAAGCTAGCAGGGGGCTGTTAGCGTCAGTGTTAGCAAATTGGCACATGCCGACTGGCACATTTTAGCTTTGCAATACGTACGTAATCTGACCGGGGCACTCTGGGTCAAAGTACATATTTTATTGATATTCTAAGTGAAGATAAGTGAACACGTCCGCTACAGGGAACACACCGAAATACAGAATTTTTCTGTAAATTTTTAATGCACAGTTTCTATCGATTTGCTGAATCTAACACATTGGAAAAGCTCAAATATAAAATATGGAGTGGGCCATAACTTCATGGGCCTCCATCTCCTAATATTCAAACTAAAATAGACAGTAACTGTGTATTACAATGTGTGTTCTCTGTAGATGATGTTTGAACGTATTTACACTTAAAATCAACAATATGTCTTTGACCAGGGTGCCCAAACTTTTGCACGGCTAATCTTATATCATAATAACTGTCCAGAAGAAAAATGGTAGTTAATATGATGACATTTTCTGTTGGTTCAATCATCAAGAAACATTCACAAAATGTAAAGAGCAGCTAACAAATGTAAAATGACGTAAAAATAAAATAAAAATGAAAATTAAAAATGAAAAAACACACAACAAGGTTTTGATCTGACAGCGACAATATATGCTACTGTTCAAAAGCTCAAATCAGCTTTCAGTGATATTAAACCAGTTCATTTCAGACACACATATAAAATGATTCTATTATGATGTCAAAGGTTTCAACCAACCTGTATGAAGCTGTGAAAAATGAACTGAAAAAATTACTCCATAATGATTGATATCAATACTGACATGGTCACATCATAAGAAAATGAATGTCCTGAATACCTTGTGTTTGAAAAGCGGTGATCAAATCTTAGGCATACAAGTTATCAATAAATGACTATGAATAAAAAATTACATCGTGTTATTTGTCATTTAGGAATGACATGTTCCCATAAAATATTAATAAACCAAATTTTGAAACATTAAATAAAACACCTTCTGGTGTCTAATTTATAGTATTTTAATGTACACTGAGTAGTACACACACACACACACACACACACACACACACACACACATATATATATATATCACTAGTGTGTAGCTGTTGGTTTTATTTTCAAGACTCTGCTTTTTGTGCTCTCTGTGCTGCTGAGTTTATTATCTCCTGGAGTTTGTTGTCCAGTTTGCTCTGGACATAAATGGATGCACAGTTCTGAAAGACAGTAACACTGTTAAAGATACAGGACAGTCATTCATTCTCACGCAAACTTTCCTTTCCTAAACTTTGCTCAAGAAAAAAACGACTTGAGAAGAGTCTGGCGAAGAAGAATGCTGCAGAAGGGAAACAGTCAAACTACGCAGTACAGGGATTAAACAGGACTTGACTGGGTTTAGTGCTCCATCAATAAGGTGGGTTAGATCAGACAGCGAAACTTCACTGGGGGTTGGGCCCGCCCGGTAAAGGGCAGTGGTGTCCAGCCCCTGTCCTTTTGACCCCGAGCTCTGCACAGTCGTGTTTTCCCTGTTGCGTCTGTCGAGCTGACTGAAGGGCTCGTTAAGCCCATAAGATGATTAGCTGGTGAGTTTAATCTGGTGTGTTAGATTAGAGAAAACACAGAAATATTCAGAGCACAAGGTCGCCAAGACCAGGATTAGGAACTGCTGGTAAAGCTGGCAGAAACACTCTCCAAATGGCGTTTAGTGCTCACTGAAAATCACGTACAGTCATGCAAAAGTCTGAACACCCGCGGTCAAATTAGGATCTGTTGATTATCCATGTGAAAATAAGTTAAAACGTTCTCTACAGAGAACATTTAAACACCAAATCTCGGAGAACAATTCCTAGTTATTTTCTGAAGTTAACATGATGGGAAAAATAAAACAGAAAATATGAAACGTGGCACGACTGTATCTATACCTCATCCGCAAATGTGCTCAGTTAAAGCAGCTCTTGCATGAGTGGACAAGCTTTCCACAAGAATCCCATTAAATTATTTGGTCATGTGGTTGGTTGGTTATTTGGTCAGTCAGACAGTTGGTTATTTGGTCGGTCGGTTGGTCAGCTATTTGGTCGGTTATTTGGTCAGTTGGTCAACTATTTGGTGAGTCTGTTGATAGGTCACTTGGTCGGTGAGTCAGTTAGTCGGCTATTTGGTCAGTTGGTCAGTCGGTTATATGGTGGTGGTGCATGTCACATCCGGTTGATGGGCGGGTTGAGCACCTTATTCGTCCCAGAGGGAAAGTCGTCTATTACAGCAGCACAAAGTGCAGTAAAGAGCAAAACAAGAGCAAAAGTATTGCTGTACACTATTATACAGACATCAATAGAAGAAGAAGTAAAGACATATAATAAAATATACTAAAATAACCAGAAAATATGATGTGCAGTATGAGACTAAGTAAAATCTCAAACTTTATGCAGGTGACAATGCAGAGGTGCATGTCCCGTCCAGTGGATGAACCGAGCGACTAAACACTGTAAACGATAACACACGTTAATATGTGATATGCAATATGTAAAGATGTATAAACAAAATGCCAGTGCAATCTGCCATATGTATAACCGAAATGGCAGTGCATAGTAAAGAGTAGAGAGGTGTAATGTCCAGTTAGTGCTCAGTGAGCCTGTCCTGTCAGTGGCTCAGTATACAGTAATGTCCCTGCACAGTGACGAGGTGTAGTACAGTGCGATCGCTGTTGGTGCAAACGATCTCCTGTATTGTTCCTCACTACAGCGGAGTTGAATGAGTCTGTTGGTGAGGGTGCTCTGCTGTCTGACCCTAATAAAGCTGTAGTTCATGACTCAGGTATCATCTAAACATGTAAATTATTCAGATGGTACAGTTATAGGGCAGGAGGCACTACAACCTGTAGTTTAAAGGTTTAAAGAATTCCACTCTCTGCATAATTATAGTGTTGAGACATAAACAAAGTCATTCAGAGTGGTTTGGTGTGAAATGCTGTGTTCTAGAGAAGCTTACTCTGCATTGACCACAGTGGTGGTGATAGCAACCAGACGTCTGAAGAGTTTAACGCCTTTAAAAAGCTCCTCACAGGAAGTTATTAATGAAATGGTTATAGTTATACTGCCTGATGGTTTAGGCATTGTTTAACAGTAGTTCTGAGAAAGGATTTCAGCCTAAATGTTGGGTTAGCAAAGGATTAAAATAATGAATTATGATTAATCACATTCTTTTGATTATAACAAATTTTTGTTATGTACTCCAGTCAGACATCATGACATCAAACATTTTGATATCTGACAATTAACAGTTAACATTTTTTACCATCATCAACATCACATATAAACACTCAGAAGATTTGTGTGGGTTCACTGGTGGTTTTGGATGGTAAATAAAATGTCTATATTAGTGTTGTAGTCATTGTGACGTCTGGTTCCTATCACCACCACTGTAAAGACATCTGAGTCTGTAAGTTTCTCTATTATAAACCATTTCACACCAAACCACTCTGAATGACTCTGTTTACATCTTAATGATTGAATTAAGTAGAAATTTGCTAAGCTACTATGTTGTAGCTAATGAAAACTGAGTTGCCTGAACACTAAGATGGATAAAAAATGTGTTGGCAATGTAAGACTGGGAAGTCTGTGAAATGATTTGGGAATTTTCCACAGCTAAACAACCGGACTGAGAATAGTCCACCAACTAAAAACATCCAGCCAACAGCGTCCTGTGGGCAGCGTCCTGTGACCACTGATGAAGGACTAGAGGATGACCAACACAAACTGTGCAGCAGTAGATGAGCTATCGTCTCTGACTTTACATCTACAAGGTGGACTGACAAGGTAGGAGTGTCTAATAGAGTGGACAGTCAGTGGACACAGTGTTTAAAAACTCCAGCAGCACTGCTGTGTCTGATCCACTCGTACCAGCACAACACACCCTAACACACCACCACCACGTCAGTGTTACTGCAGTGCTGAGAATGATCCACCACCCAAATAGTACCTGCTCTGTGAGGGTCCATGGGGGTCCTGATCACTGAAGAACAGGGTAAAAGGGGGCTAACAAAGTATGCAGAGAAACAGATGGACTACAGTCTGTAACTGTAGAACTACAAAGTGCACCTATATAGTAAGTGGAGCTGATAAAATGACTGACTCATGATTAGTGAGTTCACTCTAACAGAAGAAAACTCACACCCTGATTTCACGTACAGGAAACAGAGACCTTATAGAGCAAAACCAGGAAACAAAACCTCTCCAATATCCATAACCAGGCTATTCACAAACCAGGAACTCAAGTGTGCAGCTCAGAATTGAAATGCGTCGCCAATCTCTTCATACCCTGCTGAACATGAATACTTCTCTGACATTTTTCTTTCATTCACACCAGGTCCGCAAATTATTGCTCTTAGCTAAGGAGGAAGCCCGGAGAATAGTCTGTGTCAGGAAACGGCTTCGTTTGATTGATCACATTTCAACCAATCATGTCGTCGTGATCGGAGGGGCGATCGGACGAGGTGACAGGCGGCCCAGTGGGAGGTCGGGGTGATGTAACGCTGCTGGAGCTCCACTTAAAAGCGCTTTTATTTTAAAGAGAAAAGAGCCCGTGGCGCTGTCCTTGGTTTGAAAGTGTAGAGCCCAAAGAGATTTGATAAGTAGGCACAGAAATGCTCAACACACGCCAGGAACCTTATTCCAGCATAAAAACCCCAAACCTGCAGAAGTAAGGCTTAAATCCAGACAGCAGGGAATTCAGTCTTCATCTTTCCACTGTAAAATTATAATGTACGCTCATATGAAATAGATATAACCCCCCCATCGACCCCCAACCCACCCCCGACATGGAATGTATGTCTTGTTTTGAAAATAAGTTCACACATCCTCTACAGAGAACACCTAAATGTGAGTTTGACATATTAGAAAAAAGAAAACTTCAAATAAATAGTAACTTTTGCACAGGCTATATTTTATTTGTTTATTTGTATACATGTTAAATTCAGTAAAAAAGTAACTGTGCATGAAAATGTGCATTCATGAACTTAATATGCATTTTAAATTTGACCAGCATGCCCAAACTTTTGCATATAACTGTATATTTACAGACAAATTATTATATACATAAAAATATAAAACGGGAAAATACTTGTAATTTTACAGAAAAAAGGAACATTCGTCCTGTAACAAGTACACTACTGTCGGTACCGCTTTAAAATAAGACTACCCTTATAAAATTCATAAATTGTTTAAAATAGTTTATTAATGGTTATTAATTAGGTTATAAAGACCTAAATATAAATAAATAAGCAGTTACAACTTTGACTAATAGTAAACCCTCATTCATTCATACTGTTAGATTTTGGTGTTAACTGGTCTTAGCTTATCTACTCCATCAGTCAGCACTAAAACTGTCAGCCTAATCACAAATTCTTATCCATCAGATATAACAGCTCACTTTTGCCCTTTTTATTAATGTCATAACTGCTTATGAATGCTTTTTAAAGTGTTTATAACTTAATTAATATCATTAACAAAACCATTCATAAATGCTTTATAAAGGGTAGTCTTATTTTAAAATGCCCCACTATTCAAATGTGTGAAAGCAGTGTTTTTAATAATATAAAACCAAACTGTTCTTAAAATGTATAAAATAAATGCTAGTGTGCTGCAAATTCACATTTTAAAAAACAGAAAGTGAAGTTAGATGTGTCTATAATGATGAACAGAACTGTATGTAAAGCTGTAATAACTGTAGAACTGTGAATGAAGTCAGAACAGAAATAACATCCAGAATGTCTCATATCTGAAAAAGTACTGATCAAATCTTGAGGAAACTTGACAAGAAATTATTGTAAACAGATCATTACAGTATTTAATAACACAAAATTCTTAAACCACTGAGTAAAATATCTAAAAACAAAGATTTAATCTACACACAATCTATTGTATATAGAATAATTCACTAACAAGCGATTCCAAAAGTTTTGGACGATGTGAATGTAGAGGGACGTTTTCTGTCTTTTTCTGTCATCAACCTAAACTTTTCTTAGTGCTTCCTAAAATGCCCTTCTGTTTGCAAAAGTTTGAGCACCTTCTGTCAAATTACATTTTGCTGATTTGTCTTAGTGAAAGTAGGTTAACCCCTTAAAGACCAGGGCCTGCTGCAGCACCCAAAGTCATACACACTTCTATAACCTAAGAATAGCTCAAGCAGTTTGCATTGACGTCCCTGTAGTTGCTGAATAACAAGGCTTAGTATGTAATAAGGCTGGGAATTGTTTTGATTTTTCTACTAATTTTTCTGCAAAATTTAGTGCACAGTTTGGATTTACTTGTACTTTTTTTGACATATTGGAAGATTAAAAAAAAATAGAGCATAACATGTGCCACAACTTTTTGCAGTCTGCTTTTTTCCCTAGGAAATGAACAGTAGTTGTGTATTAAAGTTTGTTCTCTGTAGAGAAATTCTTAGAAAATCCACAAAACATGTAATTTAACCAGGGGCGCACTTTTGCACACAAATTTAATCATGACAACTCATGCCAGCATGTTTATGGCATGATTATGTCAATGTTACGTAGCAGAGATGAAGTGGTGTTCATGCGCTGATAGACATTCTAGGGCTGCGCATCATATCGGCTGTTTATTGTGGCGACACTGGCTTTGCAGTACAGATATAGCAGAAAGCTGCGTTATGCAAATGAGCCAATCTCAATCTAACCAATCTCAGTTCCAGAGAAGTGACATGTTTGTCAGGGTTTTGATGCATCAAGGGATTCATATGACTCAAGAAATATGAATAACTTTGATTAATGTAATCTAGGCCATGTCACATCAAGTGTTCCCCGATGTGTTTTTAATATACTCTGAGTGTTTATTCCAATTGCAATATGTGGCAATATAATCTCAACACTGTATTCCGTCATATCGCACAGCCCTGTGTTTTCATCTGGCTTTGTTTCACACCGTTGCACCTCTGAATGAAGCAGGTCAGTGATGGTTTTCCACATCAGACAGCATCCGTAAAAGCCCAGGTGGAGTTGGGGACAATATGTTTGAAATGGACATTAATGGAATAATGGAGGACAGTGTAGTAAATGAGCTCCTACCTCACGGCGTGAAGGGTCCGCACTCAGTCAGGGAGAAATCACTCATCAGCAAAGCGCCTTTCTGACAGATGACAACTCAAGACTAATGCGCAGCGTTATCACAGAGTCAGGCCCTATTAAACAGAGGAGACTGTAAGGTTTAATACAGGTTTAAAGCGATAGTTCAGTGAAACATACAACTTACAGTTTTCCACCAAATCTAGTCGATCAGGACATGTTTGGTGCCTGAACTTTGCTTCTTTCTTGTTTGGTTTTGTAATTCGGTTCGTTTTGACAGATGTGAACGCTCCACCCAGACAAAGTCACGTGTCTCAGTCTGTTTCCAAGCGATCGCTGGTTGAGTCTGCTGGTGGGAAGATGGTGGTCCACATCAAACGATAATAATAGCGGATGAGTATTAGTGAAGCATCTGATTTTGGAACATTGACCTGCAAACCTATTTTTAACAGTTTGGGCCAAACATCAACCGAACACGAATTAGTCTCTCTACTGAAAAATAAGTAGAGATCGATGTTTATTACTTTTATTGTAATGTATCTGGGCATTACGCATCTGTATCTTCATGCATCGCAATGGGTGGCAGTGGTAGCTCTATGATTGGGCCCAGCAGGCCTAGGACCACCCAAAATAACTAACTACAGTAAGCGGAACAAAACCTCACATCTCCAAAATGAGAACTTCACAGGAGAAGGACAAAACCTTTACTTTTAATGTAAGTCAATGGAACCAGACTTTTTACCAAGTCATTTTGGGTCATTTCTTTTGGTCCATTTATCATGAAATTCACACACCATGTAAAGGGCAACAGGCATTTTGAAATGATGTCAAAAACTGAAGAACGAAAAATGAAGATATGAGATTTTGTTCCAACAGCAGCGATACGCAGCAACATATGCACGTAAACCTCGTCGGAGCTGGATTAGTTTTAGCTGAGGAGGCGCTGTAATTTGAGTAATTACCGAAAAGATCCGTGATTTTAATCCACTACGAATCTGCAACGTGTTTTTTAAATGTCTGCTAAGTGATAATTCCAGACCTTCTTTGAGCTGAACTCACTAAAAGTGGTCCTGTTTCAATCAACATCACAGTAATCCAACAACATAGCCAGATAACAGAAAACAACACCTACATTTTTTCTTTTCTTGCAACCTGAAAACAAAGCTAACAGCTAAAATGGAGCTTAATTTGACAATTCAATAATCCTCAAGTTCATGGCAAGACTAACAAAATCCACAACATTTTTGGTGATGGCTAAACTACAGGAGTGTAATACCTTGGCGGTCTCTGTCTCGTTGGGCAGCATTTGTTAAGTTGAATGAGCCCACTTTACTAGCCTAATGCTAGACTAGATGCCATTTAACCACATAACATGCTGTTATATTTATTTTTATGTTTATGGCATTTGGCAGACGTTCTATGGTTGTTTTGATTTGGGGTATTTGGGGTAACTTAGGGAATCTACACAGATCATTTATCCTGTACAAATCACAGTCAGTCAAATCACAGATTACATCACTGGACCTTCTCTGGTAAAACTAATCCAGCTCAAATAGGGCTTTACTGTGTAATACTGGGGTAACTGGGGAACTTTGGGAAATTTGGTGTAAAGTTTATTGTTGTGGTGGTGTAAGGTGTGTTACACATGTGACTGTCTGTGTGTAAAGATGTTTAATGTGAGGGTGCCGTGGTCATGCAAGACAAATTTCAGAGAAATCTAAGAATTGTATTGTGTATCATACTGTATTGTATAGATCTGTGTTATCTGACAAACGGGGTCTTATTAAAGTAGCTGGGTGTCCAAACTTTTGCAAATGCCACAATAACTATTTTACTTTTTTCTGTCTTTTAACCAAATAAAAAACAAATAAACAGTGTTAATCAAATTTTATGTTAACCAAATTCCTTTTTTAAGTTTGCTACAGAGGTTGCGTTTACTTCTCACTTAAACAGATCAACAAAATACGTAATTGGGCTGGGGGTGCCCAAACTTTAGCATACAACTGTTAAGTTACTACTTCACTGTAGCCACTAACCACAGGAGTGAAATGCAGGCTCGGCCCGCCTGCAAATCTATAGAGCTCAATCAAAACTGAAAAATTAAAAAACATGTTTCCAGTGCAAAAGGTCTGAGATATTTTATGTTTTATTTCTTCCAAGATGTTAAACTCAGAACATAAACAGAATTTATGCAGTAAAATTAGCATATTTGAATGTGCTCTCTGTAGATAAAGATATTAATTATTAATTTGACCATGGGCGTTCAAACGTTTGCATAAGACTGTTTTAGAAAGATTTAAAAGACAGATTATACTATAAAAGTTAAAATGAAATAAGAAACCAGACGTCTGAAGAGATTAATGCCTCTGAAAATTACCTCACAGAAAGTTATTAAATGAAATAGTTATGAATATACGGTCTGATGTCTGAGACACTGTATATGGCGTTTTTATAATAAACTTTTGGCGTAAAATGTATTTGAACCTATGTATTTTAATCTATTCATGGTGGAGGGATAAAAGCAGGATGTTGTGAGGCAAAATAGTCCCCAAAGAAAATTTTTTTCAGATTTATGACTGTTTTACCATCATCAACATCACATACAAAACTCAGAAGACTCGTGTAGGTTCACTGGAGGTTTTGGATAGAGAATAAAATGTCTATATTTGTGTTGTAGACATTGATACACCTGGTTCCTATCACCACCACTGTAAAGAAATCAGAGTCTAAGTTTCTCTACAGTGAACCATTTCACACCAAACCACTCTGAATGACTTTGTTTACATGTTAAGTAAACTACTTAGTGAACTACTGAACTATTCATAAATGTTAAAAACTTGGTGGAATTCCCTTATAAAACTGGTTGTTCGTGGCACTACACTCTGAAAAGTGACGTTTCAAATAACACACTAACTTACACCAATCAGACATTATGAGCACCTCCTTGTTTCTACACTCATTGTCCATTTTATCAGCTCCACTTACTATATAGGAGCACTTTGTAGTTCTACAGTTACAGACTGTAGTCCATCTGTTTCTCTGCACACTTTGTTAGCCCCCTTTTACCCTGTCCTTCAGTGGTCAGGACCCCCATGGTGGTGTGTTAGTGTGTGTTGCACTGGTCTGAGTGGATCAGACACAGCAGTGCAGCTGGAGTTTTTAAACACTGTGTCCACTCACTGTCCACTCTATTAGACACTCCTACCTTGTTGGTCCACCTTGTAGATGTAAAGTCAGAGACGATAGCTCATCTGCTGCTGCACAGTTTGTGTTGGTCATCCTCTAGTCCTTCCTCAGTGGTCACAGGACGCTGCCCACAGGACGCTGTTGGATGGATATTTTTGGTTGTTGGACTATTCTCAGTCCAGCAGTGACACTGAGGTGTTTATAAACTCCAACAGCACTGCTGTGTCTGATCCACTCAGACCAGCGCAACACACACTAACACACCACCACCACATCAGTGTTACTGCAGTGCTGAGAATGATCCACCCCAAAAAAGTAGCTGCTCTGTGAGGGTCCATGGGGGTCCCGACCACTGAAGAACAGGGTAAAAGGGGGCTAGCAAAGTATACAGAGAAACAGATGGACTACAGTCTGTAACTGTAGAACTACAAAGTGCACCTATACAGTAAGTGGAGCTGATAAAATGGACAAAGAGCGTAGAAACAAGGAGGTGCTCATAAATGCAATGCGTTTTATGAGTGTAATGAAGGCAATCATCAGATTTGTGCTTTCATCCTCACCAAATTCCTGACCAATCAAAGAACATCCACATGTATAATTTGGTGCACTTTAGCCTTCTACAATGGGAAACCAACTAAACTACATGTGTCAGGCTCCAGTCCTCTCAGGCCACAGCACTGCAGACGTCAGCACTCCGCCTCATTAAACACACCTGAGTCAGCTCAGCAGCTGATCAGCAAGGGCTTCATGAACTGAACTCAGAGTGTCAGATGGGGGTAAACGCTGATCTCCACAGCACTTTGGCCTGAAAGGTCCACAGTTTGACATGCCTGAACTAAACAAAAAAGACAACATGGCAACTCTGGTGTGGACCTTAGCAAACAAACTAGGAGTGAAAAGAGCCTCCCTTTTGCACTGAGGCTGCAAGGCAAATGTAGCTAACAAGTAATGAAAACAAAGATACTGCTTAGCATTGTAACAGTGGTCTCAAATAGACTTGCTTGTTGTATGACACTCATCTACAAACATGGGCAAACGCATGTTAGCATAGCTAAAAACAGTAGCAGCAGCCATTTCAAAGGCCGAGTTACGTCCACACGTTTGTCCACTTCTACTGAACTGCTGCTTTAAGGGAGGACATACAGAGGAGACCAAATCCGAGCAGTGACTCATCAGAATCGAGCCGACTGTAATACGCTTTTGCTAAATTATTAACGCCTCTGTATTGCCACCAGAAGAATTCCCCAAAAAAGAAAGAAAAGAAAAGGCAATGCAATTCCTCTCATTACTAATTCATACTGTACAGTAGACTCTTCTCCCCGATGCTCCACTAAAAGTGCCCAACACCTTCCCAGCCCCTCCACTTATTAAACCGCAGCAGGACTTGAGTGACTGCTACCTCGCCAGCTCTCCTCCACTGTTCCCGGAGCAGAGCTCAAGTGAGGGGAAGAAGAAAAAAGGAGTCCGACTCGACGGTGAACCCGCACCCACTTTATTCAGTTATTCTCCCTGCAGACCAATTTTCCATCTCTGGGCCGCAATGTCCAGAGAGAAAGGTCAGCCCCGGGACGGCTGAGTAACTTGTCAAGCGGAGGGGAGAGAGAGAACATCACTCCGAGTGTGGAAAAAGCTCATGTCGAGACGAGTGTGCGGTTATGTAGCCCAGCAGGTCCAACATTTTGACACCCAGCAAGGTGAGGCGGGCGCTAACAAAGCCAAATGACCACACGAAACACGTCTGAACTTTAAATATAAATGGCAGATGTTAACACGGTGTAGTTTAACACACAGCAAGACGCGAGGTGCCTTCCCTGTCTCAGATTCTGGCCTAGTTTTACCGTCCATGGGGCTGCAGTAAATTTATGGGTCTTTTCAGATTCCCTGAACTTCAATCTTAAGCAAATGCATATTTAACCACGCCTGTATCTCAAAACACACACCTGAATTAATAAATCTGTAAAGTACATATCAATGCGCTCTAATTCTGTCTGACCTTTGCATTCCAGAAATTCACATGGGCGACGTACAGCCTTCATGCAGGATCTGCAGTTTCAGAAACAAAAGCCTCCACATGAGGAAATGAGTTCTCCTCCTAAATTACAGCTCAGTGTGACTGAGCTCTGTTGACCTTCTGCAGCTCCAGCACACAATATGAGCACATCTGAAAGTGTATTAAACAGGACTTTAAATGTCACTCACTAATACAGTCAAACCAGTGGCAGAGATCAGAGACCCGACTGAAAGTGGAGTTTGTACAAAATTCAAACTGTACAACTGATTTTATAAAGATTTATGATTAATAAATAAAAAATCAAAAAAATTCATCTTCCTTATAGAAATCATTTATAACACACACACTATGTAAGCGGCTACATAAATAAATATAACTTCTAGAAAAATCTATTTTTAATAAATTTTTCTGATCTTTATCATAATTAATAAAAGGACAAAAAAAAAACATTCTAAAAACACAAACAAAATCGTTAAACTTTTAATATTTAAATTTAGAATTAAAAAGGGAATAGCTTCTATCAATGATTCACTAACTATTAAAATGGATTAATAGTTAAATAGTTTTAATAGTTAAAATGAGGAATAATAAAATATTCAATACTACTACTACTACTAATAATAATAACAATGTAAAATTTCAAATTTTTATTGTACTTAATAACAATAAAATAAACATTCTAAAAACACTAAACTTTTAATATTTGAATTAAGAATTTCAAAAATAACTTATCCATGATTTAATAACTTTACTACTAATAATTAATAAATAAATAAAATAAGAAAAAATAAAAATAATTAAACTTTTAATATTTAAATTTAGAATTTAAAAAAGTAATACTTTCTATCAATGATTCCCTAATTATTAAAAATAGGAATAATAAAATATATTCAATTCTACTACTACTACTACTACTAATGATAACAATAAGAAATAGTTTAATACATATTTTATTTTTATAATTAATAACAATAAAAATGAAAGTCAAAACATTAACAAAACAAAAACATTACTTTTCTTATTTAAATTGAGAATTTGAAAAATGTAATAACTTTTATCAAAGATTCACTACCTTAAAATAATACATAATTTACACAAATATTTTTACTACATCTCATCTTTATTATAATTAGTAACAGCAATAATAAAAACATTAAAAAACCAAAAATCATTAAACTTTTAATATTTTAATTTACAATTTTGAAAATGTCATAACTTTAATCATAACTGTTTAAAATTAGGATATTATATATATATATATATATATATATATATATATATATATATATATATACACACACACACACACACACACACACACACACACACACACAATACAGTAGTATTTAGAATGGTAAATTCTAAAAACATCAAATAAACATATAATAACAACAACAACTCTAATATTAGTGCTACTTCTACTAATCTTTTTCAGGTTCTTCTGAAATCTGGGCTTGGAGGCTAATCTGCATCACCATAGTAGTCAGGTATTCTCCCTCTTTCCTTCTCACTGTGTACAAACTGTAGCAGAACAAACCTGAGTGTGAGTGTTAGTCATGCGTGGAACCCTGGCAGTCCTGCCAAAACTAAGAGCATCACAACGATCCTGAGCAGCCACACTGTTATGAACTCGTGCAGAGCAGCTATGATCCCACATGCCAGTCCGCTTTTTACTCTGTGTTTTAAAAAAGCAAAACCAGAGGAGGGAAGGAGCAGAGAACAGCTGAAATAAAGGCCAAGTTCCTCAGTGTTTTGTACAGCTGGTTATACAGACAGTAACATATGTTTTCCTGTACTTAAGAAGAACAAACTCATTCACTTCAGACACTCTTATACCGGAAGCCAGCGGAGAAGAGCTGAATCAAGTGCCCACTGGCTCCTGAAATAAGTGTGTTAGTTCTCCAATAACTGACTTCCCCTGCTCGGTGGAGCCCCCCCGGCACGCTGCACACTGTGCCTGTCTGGACCTCCTAGCCTGGATGGCAGACAGTTGGCAGTGAGCTTCCTTCCTGCCTTACAGTCTGGAGCGATTCCACTCCTACTACTCAGGAGTTTCACTACAGAGAGGAAGCCCTGGTCTCCATTTCAATTTCACAGCTCAAATGCTACAACTCAAGCGTCTGCATGATATTTCTGCACTGGGGGGAACCGCCGCCACATGTTCAGCTGGTGGGCTAAAGGCCTTTATGATTACTTGAAAACCATTAGTTGAGTCTAATAACACAACTTGGAACACGTGCCCAATTTCTAAACCTGGATTTTGAAGTTCTCTTGAGGTTAAGTGGGCCCACTCTTACTGTCCTGATGTCAGCTACATCACTGATGTATGAATGAGTGGATACACCCATTTCCATTGTTCGGCTAGGTCAGGGGTCGGCAACATGCGGCTCTTTTACTCTGCTGTTGTGGCTCCACAGCAGAATTAGATTTGTAGGTAAAAATAAAATAATCCTCCTTTGCAGTAAAATAAAGCTCTGCTGATCGTCCAACACAGTTTTAACAATAAATGGTCTGAAACGCTGGAGTTAAGGTAGAACTCTTTATTCACCCTTTAACCCTGAAATTTGGTGCGCAGATAGCAACACAGACAACCTCACCTAGCTAGTGGCTAACAAAAAGGCAAAGAGAGAGATTTAAGATGAACATCAATAACTCAGAGATTGACAGACTTGTTTGCATTTATAAATCATAAACACTTAAAATTACGAAGCTTAGCTAAGTTAACTCCTTAGTTGAATTCTCCTGTTCCACCTTAAATGGTGCAGCCATTCTCAGGCTCTATTTGAGGTGGAACAGGAAAACTCAAACAAGAAGCTGGCGAATGAGAAGCTGACTTCAGCCTCGTAAAAGGTAAAACACAGACATTTCACAAGAAACTATTCACATTTGTGGAAAAGTTTCCTGCTGGAGACGCGAGAAAAGCAGCTATAGCTGAGCTAAAGCTTAAAGCAGAGCAAACTACTTTTTGAATTTTTGTTTATAATTTTTAGCCTATACTAGTACATCACCACATACTGAAACACATTTACGGCCAGGGTGGTAAAATGTTACTTCAATAAAATGAACATAAAATGTCAACATTTGGGTTGCCGACCCCTGGGCTGGGCCATGAGTAAAAAGTTCTGAGAAAACTTGTAAAGATCAATAGGCAAAGTAATTTGAAACAATCAAATGTTATTGAGCAAAGAAAGATGAAAAATATGTAAGACATTTGATATGGATAATCCTTTCTATTCGCACTAACATCTCCAATGATACAGTTTTCTACCTATATAGTACTTTACAAATGCCAGCCTACCTTTTATTCATTTGATTTCCAGTCAAAAAGAGATTAAAAAGTTATTTCAGGAGATATTTCTCAGGAGATTAGATATAAGATCCACTTGCATAAGGAAAGAAAAAGGCAGAAATACAGGAGTTTCCAAGAAATGGAGAAGAAAACTGGGCTTCTAACAACTGCGCAAGACCTTTTAGCCCACCAGAAACACTCATCAGATAAGCAGCACTTAAAGCTCTCATCTTTGAGAGAGAGGAGAAAATCAAGCTGCTTCAGATCTGAAAGGATGTGTAGCTGTTAGGAAGAACCTCACTGAAAAAAAGAAGACAGATCACCAAAGAAGCAACAATACACTGACCACCCCCGAGTCCAGAACTCAACATCACTAAATGGGTTTGGGATTATCTGAGAAGCAGAAAATGTAACCAGCTTCTAAGACTGATCTTTGGAGGTGCGGAAAAATATCCCTGTAGATTTCAACCTACATCCATGGTTAGAATCACTGCTGTATTATATGCATGTAATGTCAACATGGTCAGAAACTGGCCATCGCAGAATGGGAATTCCTAACATGAGTGAGCTAGTTGACTTAATTCTATTAGCCAGCTACAAGTTTGCAGGCTTCAGGCTACTCACCTTGATTTACTTAGCTTTCAGAATCTTCGGTGGGCTCCAACTTCATAGCGTCTTCCCTTCACTCCTGAAAGCATAACTATGCCCTTGTGATAGTGATAGGAATGGACTGACCATTCGATGGACACTGGTAAAACATGCATTTCAGAAAAGAGCAACATAAAGGAATAGACACAAAGGTATGATAAAGTATAAAGGCTACTCCCTCGTTTTAAAGCAGGGGTGTCAAACTCAACCACTAAAAGGGCCATATTAAAAAAAATCTCAGCAAATCTGTGGGCCGGCTGTGTTTATTTCATTTTTACTTAACATTTTGCCTCGACCCAAATGGACCACTGTTCATCCAAAACATGCCAAAACTGCAATAGCAAAACAGGCATTAAAAACTCAAAATTAATTCTAAATAAAAATAAATTGTTTTAGGTAGATTTTTTAAAACTGCCTATTTACTTCAACTAAACACAGGCATCTTTTCTTTCTGTGCAACCGCTGGTCCAGAAATCAGAATGCACACTATGTTGCAGTGCATGCTTGGAACTGTAGTGCATCTCAGGGTGAGCCAGGCTGATAATAATAGAAAATTTAAATAATTTTGTGGGCTGAATAAGACTGTGTCATGGGCCTGAATTGGCCTGCGGGCCTTGTTTGACACATGGTTTTAAAGTATGCAGCTACAACACTACCTTAGTAACATGAATACTGGTCCCACAAAATCAGCACCAATTAAGCCGAAATGTTCTGCTGGCATTAATTTGGCAGATGTTAACTTGTGGCCAGGACATTATAAAGTTATGCAAATTTAATATAATGAACGGCAGGACGACTGAAGGTTCATTTAGAGCAGTCAAAACTGATCCCTGCCACATGCCTAGTGCTGTGAGCTTTTCTTTCAGTCTGAAAGGCTGGTAGTCTGTGCCTGCGTTTTGCATAGATGTTTATCACACTTGCGCTTAATGCAAAAACGATAACCAGTAATGTGAAACTGGAAAAGACAAAAGCAGGGTCCAAACTAGACTGTACAGAAAATGAACTAAGATGAAAGACTTGACCTACACTTAAAAATGCCTGGAAAAGGCAAAATCCTGAAAAGTAGTTTATATTCTTCTTTTTTAACATCACACCACTTCTGTGTTTTTCTCTATTTTGGGATTTTGTGGTTCTGATACCTGTTTGGGTCTTGCCCTGCTTGATGTACAGCTCTGCAGATTTGCACACTATGAGATTTTGGAGGTGGGGCCTGCAAGCTAAGCTCTTCTGAGTCTCGTGGGGCCAGATGTGATCTCATTATGAGAAGGTCTATGGAAAAAGACAAGACATTTTGGGCTAATTGTGGGTGGGAACGTAGACTTATCAGGGCTGGAACTGAGTATGATGTTTACAAACCAATCAAGTGTCGTGAGAATGCGGACCTCGAAGGAGGGCTGATGGTGTGCTTGACAACACGGTTGACTGACAAACATGTCATTAGTCCATAAACGCAATGTAAGTTAGCACAGCTGAAAAGGTCCCCAAAATCTCCAATTATGTCTAAAATGCAGCACACATAAGAATACTTTAGACGCAGTAAAATGAACATTACCTCTTACATGTGAAACAATTCCATTAGCTAACAGCTGCACAACCTAGCTAGGCTTGGTTTTGCTCACGTTACTGATTTTTCCAGATGTTAAAAGAGCATGGATTATAGAAATTAGGGGGTGGGTTTTAAAAGTAGTTTATCGTTGTTTGCAGCATTTCAGCACCAAAAGTTAAACAAGTTGTCTCCAGATGTGTATTTTTTTTGAGATCACAGGCCTCGTGACACTACGCTTACCCATAAACCTCTTTCCTGCTTCTTGACCCAGATACACTGACATGCATCTCTACAGAAGAATAAATCCACCTTAAACAGGAACCAACTCCATCTAATCTGGCAGAGCTAAAATGAAGCACAAAAGAAAGATGACCTTGAGTGTAAAGTCTGAAAGTGACAAAGGAAACATGAATTTGTTCGATTTATTGTTTTACATAAAGGCAGTACATGTGTATGAAAAATATTACGCAGCTCCAAATTTCTATCAAATAGTGATCACTGCAAAGCAAATTCACTCATAAAGATCTCATACAAATCACAGGGAAAAAGAGGAAAACAAAAAATCCACACCCAAAAATGTTTACATACAAAGAAAGGCAACTTAATCCTCCCAAACCTATATGTAGCGGCATGTGATTTAAGGAAGATGCAAACAAACTTACGCATATAAACAAACCAGACAATATTCTTTAGCCATCTGTCAAGTTACCTCAGTCACATCGCTCCACTGTGTGTATAAATGCAGAAATAAGTCAACGCATCTCTGCTGGGATCTGGATGGAAGTGGCAGTCTGGTTGAGAAGGAATCGCAGCGCGCGGGCGAATATGCATGGCTGGAGCTGCGCTCTAGATGCAACGTTTTACCACCCACTGCTCTCACTAATGTAAAAAGCTTTTCCCCTGTTGACCAGTTAAAGCTCCACACAATTCCACCCCGGGTCACGCGCTCTGAGCGAGAAATCGGCCCGTCACCTCACACTTCCCTCCGCGGTATGACCACGAAATGAAGCAGAGACAAGACTTTTATTCATTCTACAAAAGGGAAAAAAAAAGTTCAACAAAGCGAGAACAATCGAATATGAAAGGTTAAAGCCACCTGGAGAATTTCCTTTTCTTTCTTAGTCTGCCGAGAGCGAGGGTAGATCCAGAAGCGCTACTGAACTTGTTTCCATCATGGTCGTGTGAGGATTATTGATCGGCGGGGGTGATTTGGGGGCTCGTCCGGGATTGTTCGGGGTGGCCGCACTCATTTATGGTCAATGGTGCTTGGCGGCACTCAGGGATAAGACTTCAACTCTGCCTCACTTGGCCGTTTAAGGCACAAGTTTCCAACCCTTCGGCAAGCGCTCAACCAAATAAGGAGGATGTTGATTCATTTAAATCTGTCTCGGCAAGTCAGGGAGGAGTGGAGTAGGAGTAGAGGCCTCAGGCAAGACTCCTGGATTTAAACACTAGCTCTTATAGCTCTTCATATCCTCTTTTCCCTCTCCTCTTGCTTTCTGTCTCACAGTGATGGCCTACTGCACCTTCCCCTCACACAGGATGCTGCCCTCATTATTTGCTCCTTGTTAAACAAGTGACCGAGTCAGGGTGGAAAATCGAGGGAGATGGCTACACTGAGATGGCTGGCTTTCTGTTTCATCATTAGCACAAGGAATCTGACTGCTGTTGGAATAATACAGTAAATATATGTCTGTTCTTGTAGTGAGTCACTTTTAGTGTTATTAAACAATGGTTGTTAAAAAATTAGCAAAGTTATTAGACGCGAAAAGAAGATTCATTGACTTTGGTCTCGAGATTAAAACCAAAACGTCCAAAAACTGTCCCCTCAAGAGCTTCACGGCTACACACTGGAATTATTGCATGTGATACAGTAAGGCATTTATGAGTTTGCATAGGTTTGAAATCTACACTAGAAAACATTTGGAGGCTGAGATGACCGTATCAAATAAGGCCCAAAATGGGAATATAAAAGGATTTCTCAAACTGTTTATGTATATAAAAAAAAAACAAAACAAAAAAAAACAATAAAATATTAAGAAATAATCTAAAAAACAAAGGGAAAAAGAATGCCCCTAGTCCAGTTGCTTATTTTTTTGTTTTACCAGCCTGAAAGGAAAGGCATACGAAGATTGAGCACTGCAGAATGCATTTGTGTGAATAAATAGAACTAGGAGTATATAAACCTCAGTGAGCTCAGCAAAGCAACTGTGAATATAAAGTGACAGTCTGCTGACTAAGGACTAAGGTAGAGGAATGCTCTCAAACATACGCCTCCCAAATCCGACAGCCCGTAAGGATCAATCTACGTCTCCAGAGTGATCTACAGCAGTGGTTCCAGGGGACCCACTGCCTTGTACAGTTCCAGTTTTCCCTGCTTCAAGAAACCTGATTCAGCACATAAAGGGTTGGTAGTCAGTTCATAATTAGGAGCAAGTTAAAGCATGGAAATCACTTAAGGCCACGGCACACTGACCCAACGTTTTCCAACAACCAACGTTGGCTGGCATGTTCTCCCTCGTTCCAAATTGCTGACCCATGTCATTTCTCACTGTTCTAGAATGTTCTCCCACCCATTCACACTTCATAATTTGGCTTGTCTATTCTAATTCTGGAACATTATAAAGTACTGTACACATTAGAACAATGCTGTTTGCTGGAGAACGTTGGGCTGCTGTGCCGTGGCCATAACAGTACAGGGCAGTGGGTCCTCAGGATTGATGTGGGCAACAAAGTGGCTGTAATAATGGGCCTGCTTAAATACTGTCCATGGCTTTGAATTCGCTCAGAGCCTGAACAGGGTTGATCTGCTTCTTCTGGGAAGACCTCTTCACTTTGTTGGCCTGGCCGTCGTCCTGCTTCTCACGCTTGACCAGAGGCTTCTTCTCAGGAGCCTTCATCTTCCAGGAGATGGCGGGCATGTTCAGGTTCTGCATGCCTTGGCTCTTCTGGTACTTGGTGGATGCCACGTAGGAAGCCTTAACAGTGGACACCACAGCGTTCATCAGATTCTTAGCAGCCTGGATAAGAGACATGGCGCTGTCCAGCTGGAGAACAAGACAAAAATATGAAGATGTTAACACTTAGCTTCTGAATCACTCTCTTCACAACACTTAATATGGCTGGACACAAACTTAACAACGGATACACCTAATTGTACGACAACTGTAGAAGGAATGAACGTGTGAACGTCCACTGTCAAATCAGCAAACAAGATAATGCTGACAGCTGACCTAAATTCAACCTAAACCCCATAAGATTCACGAAGGATCGATGTTTCTATGAAACAAAAACAAATCAATAATGCTAACATTTATTGATCACAGCCTTTCTGTGAATAACCTGCTAGGTTTCAAGGAGCAAGTAACAAAGACAAGCAGAGCAGACGTGCTTTAAGGGGACGTCATGTTGAGTAGATGACTTCCTCAGGTTGAACAGAAATTCTTCAGCAGTAAATTCACACTTGCAGTAAAATGGCCCAAAGGGGGATATAGCTTTGCTTGAAAAGCAGAGAAAACAAAGGACAGCATAGCCTTTTTAAGCACTGTCTGCATCACTGTGCAGTGCTGTGACTGGCTCGCTTTCATAGTCTGTTTAGGCTTCAATTAGCCACGATTTCAGCTGCACAGAGTTTCATGAGCACATCTGGATACAGTATGATTTCACTACAGGACTGACTGGAGTGAATCCAATTGGTGGTAATTCGCAATGAAAAGGCACGACTGGCAGCAGTAAATACTAACTCCTTGTGCTTCCATGGTGATTTGATTCATGAGAAAATAAAAAAAGTGCTAGACTTGCATTAAAAAAAAAAAATCTGTCCAGACCACAAAAGCAAGGATCAATACAATCTGATGCTGCAGCAGTCAGGTGGCTGAGTCTAGGCATCTGTTGATCAGTAACAGTCTATTGTAAGACCAAGCTTGATCCCCTCACTGTGCATCTCTATTTACCTGCTTCAAGAATCTGCTCAAGTGTATTGTTTAAATACAAATGCAGTAATTACCCACAGCGGGTAAACACCACCATGAGATGCAGTCACAGCATTCAGCAATGTCGAAACATCTGCGCTGAGCCCTGAAACTGTCCCTTGTGCCAAAGGAAAAAAAAATGCTAAAAGATTTAAGCAAAGAAACAGCGTCCCCAGAGCCTTACTGTGAGCGAGAAGCACGTTTTAATCTGCTGAAGATCCATTCAAGGTAACGAAGAGAGGAAAAATGGTACGACCAGTAATGGAAGTGAAAGACACGGCTGAGCAGTAATGGTTTTAAGGTTTTAGAAAAGCTTCTCAACATCACTGAATGCCTCAATTACTGTGTCTCTGGACCAGAGTGAGTTTCATACATCTGTGTTCAGAAAATTCGACCTTCAAAACACATTACAGGCTACTTTTGGGACAAACACTGAGGGTCATAGCTCTTAGTGCGCGAGTGTACGACTGGGTAACGGAGCCAAAATTTACACCTGCCATTTTGCACCAAGTACAGGCCAGTGCACTCAGTCTGTGCTTTCAGCAAGTGACTTGCAGCAAGTAATAATAAACTGTGGAAAGCAATTACATGAAGCTGATTATATAACAAACCACATCTGAGGCGTAAAGGAGGTCGCACTCACTACTTCTGAATGTATGCTATAATCTGATTACTGTGAATAACCAGATTAAGACGATAGTTTGATTACATGTGTTTGCAATAACGCGATTCCTTTAGTAACCCGTGTTTACATGACTCATTAGATAGCTTGGCTGTAGAAAGGAAGTTAAGGCGGATGAGGAAGTGACGTATGTTATTTTTCTTTTATGGAAAATGTCTTCTATTCTATTCTATTCTATGTTTCTATTTTTGCACCCATCCAATTATTGTAGGATATTGAGCTCTTTCATTAAACTGAGCACGAAGACGGGTTTACTTTCTTCCCAACCACTTCAGGCGCATATAGCACGAATCTCTGAACTTGTAGTGCCAAGAAGCCAAAAGAAATCTGGTTAAGGTGCATACATGCCACAGTTACTGAAAGACTAACAAGAAATCTAAGACTGTTAACTTGGTTATGCATATACCAATTTCGACCTTAATTCAACTAAGTTAACATGATTAAGGGTGTTTACATGATGGTTGCAATAATTCGAGTGCTACTTTAAGCTGACTACAATCAGATTTTTAGCACAGAATGGACAAAATTGCTTTGGGAGGTGAAATAAAACAGCAGCAAACAAAAAAACCTCAAACAATTTCTCCTGTTACTGAGTGAAGAATTACTGCTATATGGAGAGGAACAAACGGACGACTGATGCACATTTCACTTCACAGACAGTGAAGGCAATATTTGCTGCAAAAGCAGCACGTGCGCGTTTTTCTGCAATTGAGCCGAGTAAAAGACAGTGACTCACCCCGGACACGACCAGCTCTCCTCCCAGATTCTGCACTTCGGCCTTCACTTTGCTGCAGATGTTGAGCTGGTGGCAGTAGAGTGCAATACGCTGCAGGTAGGCCAGCAGGTCCTGCTTACAGGCCGAGTCGGGACACTGCGAGACACACAGAGAGACAGCAAACAAATAAATCAGTTACTATGTCACATATATGGATTAATGACCAATCGACCCAGCCGTTTTCCTTGCAGAAAGAAATATTTCAAGCAGCCGTCCTGGCCCTGAACCAGAGAGTGGCAGGTCCTGATTTGGCTAATGGCATTCTGATACCTCCACTGTGCCCTTGAGCAAGACACTCAATCTCATATTGCTTCGGGGGCACTGTCCCTACTGCCTGTGACTCCAGGCAAAACAAGTTCAAATACACAGCAGTGCTGCTGCTACTACCAATACTACTGCTTCTGTTGTCATGGCTTACTATTACTGCCTACCCTCTACTACTGATACTGCTGCCAAAGCTGCTACTAACGCCACAACTGCTGCCTGCACTACACTCATATTGGTGCTAATGCTCCAACTGCTGAAACTGCTATCAAGACCACTACTTCTGCCAGCGCTACACCGATATCACTGCAAATGCTACAACTGCTGATACTGCTACTAACACCAACTACTCCCAATGCTGCTACCATTTATATCATCTGATATTGTTTCCACTACTGATACAAAGCTACTATTACTGACATAACTGCTAATGCTACTACAACTGATAAAGCTACCAACATTGATACTACTGCCAATGCCACTACTACTGATAGCACTGCTAATGCTCCTACTACTGATACAGCTACTCACACTGATACTACTGCTAATGCTGCGACTACTGCTGCTACTTCTGCTTAAATTACAACTAAAACACAGCTACTACTACTACTACTACTACTACTACTACTACTACTACTACTACTACTATTGTACTCATTGCTAATGTTGCTGGCACAATTACTGCTAATAATACTTCTACTACTGGTTTTGTTAATAAAATTGACAATACTGTTATTATTACTTTTCATTCATATTACTACTAATGGTACTACTGACTAACTTCTAATACTACTGCTAAACTACTACTGATGGCACTGCTATTGTTATAATTCTACTCATATTACTGCTAAAGCTCCTGCTGCTACTACTACTACTACTACTATTAACCTATTAAATGCTTTTGTTAATCTATTACTGCTAATACTGCCACTATTGGTAATACTGCCAGTACTAATACTACACTTCTACTTACTACTATGACTACTAGCACAACACTACTGCCCCTTACGCGGATGCTGCTCCTACTACCACCAATAATACAAATGTTACAAAAGGGGAAAAAGAATGAAAGAACCCCCTCACCCTCCAGAAATACAAAAATAACACTATAAGAAACAGGAGACTACAGCACAGAGCTGTGGAAGAGTGCTCTTTTCACAGTGAGGAATATCATGAAGTGAGTTAAGCGTCTGGACAAGAAAACCCAAAGCCCTTAAGTCAAATGGCATGCGTTTTTGTTAGATCAGATCTCCGTACTGGTGTGTGTAAATAGGTTTCTTGCTTGCAGCCACAACGTTAAAAAAATAAACAAACCAAAACAAAAGCGCCACTCTCCCAGCAGCAAGAGCCAACGCAAGGCTTCGAGACAGTGCGACTAGAAGCTGTCCGTTTGTTTAGAAGATGTCCGGCTGTTGTCTGTGGATCAGCTTGTGCCTGTGAGTCATCTGTCTGAATGCATCATCACTTCCTCATCGTGAGCAGGTCAGATTCTGTTCCGCACGTTCATTACGTGAAAGCATTGTTTGGCTTTGACCTTTCTACAAAGTAAATGAACTCCAGCGCATTATCCTGCTGCAAATAAATGTTCTAACCCACTCTCCACTCAGCCATTGCTTAGACTTTGAACAAAACAATTCACCTCATTTTAAGGTGACCACTGTCTGGGTAAAAGATTTTACTTTGTTAGAGGTTTATTTTTAATTGAGAGGACTAGACGTTACCAAACTTCTCAGCAATGTAACATCAGTTTAAAATAAACACTAACTGTAATATGATGCTCATACGATGAGACATCATAGGTCACAAATAATTTGCAGGAAGCTGTAAAAATACATATCACTGTTGTTGGAACAAAACCTTGTATCTCCATTGTAGCCGTTTTTCAGTTTTTGACAATTTGTCAAAATAAAATGTGTGTTGCGCTTTACACTGTGTGTACATTTCATAATAAAAGGCCCAAAATGACTCGGAAAAAAAGTCTGGTTCCACTGACTTACATCATAAGTATAGCATGTTTTTTCCTTATACTGTGAAGTTACTATATAAGATACAAGGTTTTCTTTGCACAACAGCGATGAAGATACAATAATGAACGGAGCTTCGGGTGACTAAAATGACAAAACTGTACAACACTTGAGAATAATGTTATAAAGCTGTGGATAGGGCTGCCCACTGCTCTGGGCAAGTGCGCTCTCTGCCCCCTAGTGTGTGTGCTCACTAGTGTGTATGTGGTGTTTCGCTGCACGGATGGGTTAAATGTGGAGGTGAAATTTCCCCGTTTTGGGACTAATAAGGGTCACTTAACTTGCCAACTGGTGAAAACTGGGGAAAATTAAGTTGATACAGAGCATAGTTTAATGTGATTATACTCAAAATCCTGAAAAACATCTACAATACTGTGTTTGTTTTATGCTATCACAGCTGTACAAGTTATCAGTGAACAAGATAAAATAAAAATATAAAAATGATGCCAAACTTATACAGTTGTGTATAATAGTGTAAATAATGCCTCCTTCAGTCAAGCTGTGTTACATTATATCAACACCTTGACAGCATTCGTCTGTGTCTGGAGGAAAATCTCTCTCTCCAGTATAGAAAATACAGCACCTGTGCGTTTACAGGCACTTAAAGCACTAGTGCAAACAGGCAGGACTGGAGGAACATATGTATAATTTAACCTACCCAGCTACCCGACTGTGTCTTCCTTCCATTTGAGAGAGGCTTGTCGAGATAAAACATTCGGAAAAATACAACATTTCCAGCATTTTGAACAATAAGTTGTGTGTAAAGGGATGCTTAAATCGCTTTGGGCTCGGAAAGTGCCGAGATTCCATATACATAATTAATTCTGTGAAGCGAAATGCACCGAACGCAATCTTCTAAACTTTCTGAAGCGGGAGGGATGCAGATATAGGCGGTATATGCTTAGTATGCTGTATCGAACTCAGAGGAAGAAGGAGCCTGAGAGAAGAACCTGCGTTCAGTGGTTCATTAAATATGATCCGGAGGATCTCCCAGTGTGCGCCCAAATCAAAGAGTCCATTTTAGAAACACTTTACTAACAACCTGTAAAGCTTAATCACGATTAAAAAGTACTCTTCAGAGGAAGGACAAACAGGACTGAGGTGGTGTTAATCTGAGGAAGGAGGTCTTTGAAGCATGGCTTTTACATTAAATGCTAATTCAGAAAGAATTCAATTGTGGGGAGTCCTCTGCATCCATGCCGTATTCACTGGAACATTAACTCATTTATCCGCGTTCATTCTTCTCAACAATCTAGCTGTCACGCGAGACTAGAGAATAAAGTGATACGACGCTAGTGTGCTTGGGAACGTGGGGGAGCTTAATAGATGGACGCCAACGGCGTCAAATACTGAACCTTTATTGCGCTTTATTAACCACCATCAACAGAGAGTGCAGGAATAAGCAGAAGAGAAAGAGAGAGCGAGATAGAAGCAGAACGTGAGAGAACGAGAGAGAGAGTGCGACACGTAGCGAAATGAAGTGCAAGGTCGGGTCGTACTTCATGCAAATTCCAGAAATGGCATTTGACCATTTTATTTCCTGGAAGTTGTGGCTGTTAATTTTACGAGCTTGCCAAGATGCTGGAAGGTTTATGACAAACTCCTTTAACGACATTCAATCCCGTATTTGGACCGAACAATGACTCTCTACCAAAACGGCTGCTCCATACCAAAAACATGTACTAATGTATGAATGAATGAATGAATGAATAAAGGTTTTCAGAGTCTCCTTCACCCATTGCAGTCTTTTTGCTACCTTGACGGGACATTTATATGTCAAATGCCAGATGGCTAAAACAGCTGGATTTAGCTTCCCCAATTTCATGTCTGTATTAAGAGGAAGTTAAAACAGCAAAAAAAACGTTAGCTATTAAAACTAGCAGGGAACAACTGTGCTAATGTTCATTACTGGATATATTTTAGGATATGGATATTATTCTTCTATTTAACGGATTATTCACAGGATTACCCACCTCTTCAATCGGATAGAAATTATACTCTGAATGGCCTCAATCAGACTAGTCTATTCCGATTGAGGTGTTTACATGGACACATTCTATTCCGAGCTATCAGTCGGATTATTAACGGATTATTAGGCTGCATGTGAACGTGGCTGATGTTGGGGTATTTCAAGTAATGCATTACAAAATGACTAATTACTTCTCTTAAACTGTAACAGGATTACTTACTTTATCCTTATTAATAATTACTTCCAAGTGAATCTCTAAAATCAAAACAAAGCCTCCATTAGCTAGAAGCTAAAAACACACCAAGCTTTCCTCCCACCACCACTCCAGCCATATTAGGGCCCTTGCTTACAGCAGTGTGGCGATGCCACAATATGAATGAAAGTAAAAATTAATTACATATTCATTAAAATTTTATATATATATATATATATATATAAAAAATGTTCTAAGAATAAAATGAGACAAATTTGAATAAAATGATAAACTGACAGGTTCATGGAAAAGTGTTCCCCACCCCCCCCCACCCCTCTTTTTTTCCCTTAGGGCCAGTAAAAATATGCCAAGGGCCAGTAAAACTCTGATCTACTGGCCTAGGGGCCAGTGGGAGAAAAATGTTACATTGGACAATGTTTAAAGGTTAAGATCTCCCTATGAGGACACTGGTGTCTTCCCTTGAAGGACACCTTAGAGGGCATTTAAAAAGGTTCTGATGCCCTGTGTGTGATCAGACTGTGTCGTGTCCCGCCCTCTCCCCCCCGCCCTCACCTCCTCCTTTCAAAAGCTTCGGACTGCTCTTCCCACAGCCCCGGCCATCATTAATATAAAACACTAAATTATATCAATCATCGCTGCCTTCCTGCGCCAGAGCAAACTGCAGAGAGAGCCAGGAGGCAGGGAGGAGATTAGCAGAGAGGAAAAGAGAGAGGAAGGGAGGAAGAGATGAGAGCAAGAGAGAGGGCATATGAAAGAGAGCGAGAGGAAGGAAAGTAACAAGATGAGAGGGGAACGAGGAGTAGAGAAAGGACTGAAGAGAGGAGAGCGGCAGAGAGAGGGCAAAAAAGGATAGAGAGGGAGGAGAAGAGAAGACAGGGAGGGGAAGGAAGGGAGTAGAGGAATAGAGCAAGAGCGAGAGAGAGTGAAGAGAGGAGATAGGGCAGTGAAGGAGGGTGAGCGGAGGATAAGAGTGCTGAGGAACAGCACCCTGTTAAAATGAAACCTCCTAAGCATACTAATGTGGGGCAGCGGCGCTCGGGCCAGTGAAAGCTCCGCTTGTGCACACGTTCAGCTGCTGAATTCAGCCATGCTGGACAGGAAACGTACTACAAGCCAGTACATGATGCACTCACAGAGCAAAACAAAGGACCAGCCATTCTTCCTTACTCAACACAGTCCTTCTGCAATGGCCAGGATGCCATGCGCTATGGCTGCGACTCACAGTTGCTTCTATAAAAATCGATATAAGGGCCCATATCGCAGAAAACTGAATCTCTCTTGCTCCCTTGTCACAATACAGTACAATCAGAACAGAGCTTATGTACATGTATCAGTCCTAGAGGGACAGTAACAAACACTCTGTTTAATTCTAAGAGATAAAGAAAGGCTGGAAAATGATCATGCAAAAATGACTTGTACCTAAAACCATACAAACCTTATAGGTGGACCTTAAAGGAAAAACATAAAATACAAGTAAAATAAAGGACATGAGTATCTACTAATCTACTAAGCCTTCTGACACTTCATCTCACTTTGCCTTATCACAGCAATTCCTCCATTTCATCTGTGTGACAATTTCTGTTGCAGGGAAACAGAAGCCATATCGCCCCCTACCCTTCCTGTTCAGGTACTGCAATCTGTCAGAGTAACACTGTCATATAAACACTGCGGAGCATTATAGAATGCCTTTAACTAACTGGTGCATCACTGTCCATACTCAACGCTGTTAACAACTAAACTGGTGTTGCCAACCAATCACTGCAGCCTAGTTTACAGACAATGCTGGAGTAGATACTTAAAAAAACTGTAGTTGATTACTTAATGGGATTACTTTGCTTATTCCATCCTGGAAAAGATTCACCACTCAATACTCCATTTCTAAGCTACTCTCTAAAATACAAATAAATCTCTATCAACTGGAAAGATGAAGAGGAACCCAATACCCAAAGTAAATATAATCTAAAAGGCATGTTACCAGCACTACCTTTGCTTTGAACAAGACAGAGCCAGATAAGCTGGTTCAAAATAATGAACAGGTGGTGTACATACACATTGTATACGTATATATATATCCAATATACAGTAATGATTTGTCCAAGCAAATTTTCTTCTTAGAACATAAATTATGAATTTTTAATATGTAATTAACTTTTACTTTACACATACATACATACATTTTATATATATATATATATATATATATATATATATATATATATATATATGCACACACACACACACACACACACACATTTTTTTTGACTTACTTTCCATATATGGACTAAGGAGTGAACGGTATATTTTCAAACTTTAACAGTGTACATACTACATCAGACTCCAAAAAAAGCGATGAAAATCCATTTTTCCATGAGGCCTTCGAGTATCTGTGATGTGATTACAAGACTGTAAACTGTACCACATTATACTTCTTTGGAAAAGAGGAATGTGTTACTGTAATGTGCTACTTCGTACCACGTCACGCCCAAAACTACTTACACACAGCAGACAGCGCTGCCTGTAGTGCTGTTCCAGACTGAGCTGGTAAAACAAAACAGAACCTCGTCTGAACATGGCTGTGGGGATTTTTTTTTTCCTATAGAGGTGCTCTTCCAGGCTGCAGCAGTGTCCAGTTAATTTATGTCCAGGCGATCCTCAAGGCTAATTCTGCATTCACCCGTCATCCTCTCTCTCTCGTTTTGAAAAAGTGGGCAGCTGTAGTTTGGAGAGATGAAGGGAAAGTGCTGCTTGTGGAAAAGTTCACACAGATACGCCACTAGAACATGATTACTTACAGTGACCTTACAGCCAATCTTCAGCATCACCTGCGATAGCGTTAAGCGAAGCTGCACAGAGCCAGCAGCTGCGGAAGTTTAAATCAGTACAGAATCTGTAGAAAATGTTTTTAGCATTGGAAAATGATGTTTTTGTTCTTTGCAGTGGGCAATTTATACATAATTTAACTCAACACATCAGGGTTTCTCCGAGACAGATTAGCAAAAGCTTAAAAAATGGCTTTTCTAAGAAGAATCCCCTAATGACAGTAATTTAGACCAAGACTGTGCTCAATCTGTGTTCAGACAACTCCTTATTACTGTAGATTTACATGAGAATGAGATGTAAAACAAAATCTGTGCTCATTAACTGTCTGAGAGCTTGTTTAAGTGATCCTGTCGCTGAGAAAGGGAACTGTGGCGCCGAGCAGTTGGGTGAAAAAGTGAATGTCAACTCCCATTTTCAACACACAGTGAAGCAAATGTAATCAACACACAAACCCCACGTATCGATCGCGGCGTCAGTTTCTGCTGTTTCATTAACTCGTCTAATGTTTTAGTGGATGGTTTAAGAAATGGTTAAACAAGTAAATAAATAAAATAAATAAATAAACAAACAGCAGGTTGTTAGTATCCAAGTTTTTCCTCTTCTTCCCAAAAAAACGATGTGGTTTCCTATTGCCCCGTACCTACAAGCTATTTCCCCCAAGTGTGGATGTCTGATTGCATCTGAGAATTGTTCTCACTTCGTTTACTTTGGTCCTGGAAATTTTGTTTTGCCACCATTGCATGAATAACTCATAAGCACAGTCAGACGGACGTAAATGTGGTCTGCAGAAAGGAAAGCTTCATCTTTTTGCATTCCCTGGCCCTCTGTATACAGGGGGTCTCTGTGCAAGGCTTCAACTAATTCTCTCTCAAGAAAACACCAACTGCATAAAAATGACTTTTGAAGGTGGAAACCACCACCAGCCGGAAACGCTCCTGATGAGGAAGGCACATTAGGCGTCAGACTAAAAGAAAAACAATCCGCATCTTGGTGTTAAGGAGATCCTGCCATAAAGTAATTCGGAAGGTCACAGCGCATCACTGGAAATGCCATGTGGCCTGCCGAACAGCAGCACTAACGGGCGGGGGGTGGACGACAGGGTCTACGGTGTTCTGACCTTTCCCCACATGTCACTGGGAGGAAATGCCACCCCCTCCAAAAACCTTCACTGACCACACAGCATTTTAATGCAGTCCAGAACGAGGATGATCAAAGAGGCTTCGCGTAACTCTTGCTGGGCTATACTGACAAAACTGGGAAGCAACAGAAAGGAACGAAACTTGCTGATTATTTAATTTGTACGTATTTTGAACTGTTCATGATGTTCGCTTAAGATACACTACACTGTAATAAAATTTCAGATTTTTCAGTTTTCATTACCCGTCAATACGTCAACCGTTCAAACTTTTCAAAAACTCATTATATCGTTGTTGTTGGAACAAAACCTTGTATCTCCAAAATGGTAACTTTACAGGAGAAGGAAAAACACATATTTTACTTTTAATGTAAGTCAACAGAACCAGACTTATTTCCAAGTCATTTTGGGCCTTTTCTTTTGCTCCATTCATCATGAAACTTACACACGATGTTAAGAGCAACAGACATTTTCTAATTATGTCAAAAACTGAAAAATGACAAAAATGGAGATACGGTTTTCTTCCAACAGCAGCGATATCCAAAATGATTGCAAATGAAAAGCATTCTGGATTTTTTGTGAAATGTTCACAATGCACATGGCAGCTGGAGTTACTAGAGGGTGTAAAAATACATCCATGAATACAAAACAGGGTCCAAAAAAGATTTTCCGACTGAAACTACGCTACATAAAAAAGGCATAAAGGTCAGATTACGACAGTTAATAAAAGAAATTCCTCCAAGCTAAGACTTTTCCATGCATAGTATTTCCATCCACAGGATTACACAGAAAAAGCTAACTGAGCACACCAAACAGCCTACATTACCAGCAACTAAGCCAAGCCAAATATCAACTAATAAATACTTTATCAGCTGATATTTAACAAGTCAAATGTCAAAAGAGCCTGGTCTTATTTACTGCTAGGCACGAAAGAAATGCTAATTATGCTGAACACCAGATACACTTAAACAATTTAGTTTCTCTCATCTTAAGGAGGTGCGGGAGGAACACTTGCAGGACTGAAGAGCCGACTGGAGACGAGCCAGACGCAGCCTACGATTATCATAAAGAAAAGAAAAGGAAAAGTCACGCAGTCAGCAAAATCTCCCCTCATGACTTTGCAGTGTCTCTGACATAAGGTGCATCTGCTGAAAGCAGAGTGCCAGCACAGAGAGAGAGAGAGAAAGAGACAGGAAAAGAACGAGAAAGTAAGGAGAAAAGGAAAAGAAGAAAGAAAAAGAAAGGCAAAGAAGAGACACAAAAGGGACAGACAAAAAGTGAGAAAGAGAGAGAGGTAGTGCACCAGAGAGCGAGAGACAGAGAGACAGAGAGCGAGTGAACCTGTGCATGTAATAGAGTGAAAGAACGAGAGCAGGAGACAGCAAGAGGTTTGGACACTCCATCTTTCATCACACCTGCTGGATTGCTGTCTGCTGACAGGCTGGCCGAGGTCAGGGCTGTATTTACAGACACAGCAAACACAACTCAAAAACAGCAGCCACTGGACATCAGTGGACGCTCCACCGGTAACGCACATATATGCAAAAAAAGTTATATATAATGTCTCACATGCTTTTCATATATTTTTCGCTTTGACACTGTGAAATTATGTGAAAAGCTGGCCATGTGAAAATTTTATGATGAATGGACCAACAGCAATGGTCCAAAACTGCTTGGAATCAAATTAAAGATTGAACATCTCTTTCAATTAACTTACACTGAACTTAATGTTTTTTCCTTCTGTAAATTTTTGGTGATGAGGTTTTGCTCCGAAAGTGACGATATACTAGTACCTACATGCAATATGTCCCATATGGATTACAGATTTATACATGTGTGCATCAAATGTTTTACATATATGTATCTATGTATCACATATATTTTGCTGCTGTCAGAACAAAACCTCATATCTCCAAAACGGTAACTTTACAGGAGAAGGAAAAAACATACTTTACTTTTAACGTAAGTCAATGGAACCAGGCATTAAGTTATTAAGTAAGGGCTGTTTCTTTTAGTCCATTCATCATGTAACTTACACACAATGTAAAGGGCAACAGGTATTTTCAAATTATGTGAAAAACTGAAAAACGCAAAAATAGAGATGCAAGGTTTTCTTCCGACAGCAGCGATATGCAACTGTAGGAAGTTATAATATGGTCCACAGTGCATCCATGTAATACATGTCCATGAACACACACACACACACACACACACACACACACACACACACACACACGCACACAGTCCTGCACAAGTATAAAGCCAGAACATTTAACTCACTTGGGTGATCTGTATTCAAAGTACATGCTGTGAACAGCAAAGTACCTGAGGCAATCGAAGGTTCATTTTAAAAAGCACCTGTTAATATCAAAGCAATTTTTTTAGGAGAGAGATAAAAGATTCATCTGTAGTTGCTTTAATAGACAGGCTCCTAATGTACGAAGAGCAAAGGGAGCATCTCTTTATGTAGCTAATGCGTTTTATATTGCATTTAAATGGTCAGGCAGTGCTCTCCGATTTGGAGTGGGCCAAATATAAAGCCATCATGGACCATGGTAATCAATCAGGGGACGTCTGAAACCGAGCAATAATCCCCCCCCACAGCATTTAACCCGGCCAATTACCCCTGCCCCTCAGAGCGAACAGAGGGGGAAAACGGTGGCCTCCGCGTTTCTCTCCTAAACGGACCGATCAGGCCAAGCGGAACATTGAGATCACCACAAATCGCTGCAACTTTGAGGCTGGCTTTGGATAATGCAACATTGAAAAGCTCTCTGAAAACAACAAAAGGTGCTGAACTGTACAACAGGCACATTTAGAGAGCACTCTCTTAGTAAAGCCAGACCTAATACGGGCGAGGGCAAGGCCCTGTTTTAGCCATTTCGGCTTTAAAGCTTTAAGCGGATGAAGAATTTGCAGCTTTTCTCTGGTAAGATGCCAGGCTGCAAGCAAAATTGGAAAATTTAAGATAAAAACACCTTATACACCACAGCTACACTTAAACAAGCAGCCTAATATGAATCCCCATCCTCACATACCCAGATCAGATTTTATGATCTTTGCTTTTAAGTCTGAGGGCACAGAATTCAATCTGTTACTTTAAAACCTCAGCCAGGAACTCCTGTAGCCCCAAGGTCAGTTTTGAACAGAACAGCAAAGGATTTCAAATTACTAGACCAACTAAAAAGAAAAGCCTTCCCAGTCCTGAAGTGCCCCTGCACTGCACAATTTACCGTCTCTCCCATGGACACCTGATTCAGCTGACGAAGAGGCTGTTAACTAGCTGATGAGTTGATTCAGGTGTGTTTGGGCAGAGATACACACTACAATGTACAGCGCACTTCAGCTATGATTAATATTACTACACTGAACTTTACAGGTTATTTAGAGATAACATCACTTCTACTTTCTAATACTACTAAAATGTTCTTGATACTGAAACCTGATACTGATCTTTAAAAAAAAAAACTAAGTTTTAAAATGAGCTACTTTTTTCTGAAGCGCTTCACTTAAGGTGATCATCTAAAGGGAGATCATACTATAAACTACTCAAACATTCTTTTATCCCTCTCCAAAATCTGATTCAGCAATTTCTGCTGATATTGGCCCAAAAGACACACCTGTATCAGACTATCAAACACAAGCCCTGGAACAATGACACTGCTGTTTAATGATCACTACTCAAAAGGCACCCCCATTTATGGATATTTTCATTTTCCAATCTCTCTTTACTGCTTAGAACCAAACAGGCTGTTTTTGTTACTGTGCCATTAAGACTGGAGCTCTGTTCTGATTGGCTGCCCTGTATCACAACTCATTCAGAAAGCAGTCGAGGCTGAAACGCTCCTTATAGCTTCAGTCAGCACAAACGGGCAGAGCTAAACTGCTGCAGGGTAAACAGGTAGATACGTACATGTGTTGGTTTTTGTGACATCACAAAAAAAATGATAAATACACTGTGTAGTTGCCACCATTTTGAGGACCGAATCAGGAAGTGACTGCACTGAGCGATGCCTTCAATGTCCTGTGCTTTGTGAATGACTCACCTGCAAGACGCGACAGAAGCCAAGAACGACGAGAGACACACAGACATTTAAGTAAAAGTAAAGTTATACCGGCTGTCTGCAGCTCCGTTAGGGGTACGACTGTTCATCTCTCGGCTGTTAACATCAGCTAAAGTTATCTAAAGGCTAGCATTGATCTCATCTGTGTTAATTAGCTGATGTCGTTCCTCCTATGATAACAGAGTTTATGCAACACCATGGGATCCATTACCCACCCTGACGTGAAGAGCTGGTGGGCTTCTGTGCTTTTAAAAGCTTTGAGAGACTCTCCAGAATAGGGGGAGGGGCTGAGTATGAGATAAATATAAATGTCAGGAAAACACAGATTTGGTAGATTTCCGCCAGTTTAAGTGGAACCAGGAGTTCAGGGGGGAAACTGTATAACGATCACAGTCTATTTTATCGACTTTGTCAAGGTAACATTTTTCTCTTCCAATGTAAGATGAGTAATTTTAGCCGTCTTTCACCTCTAGTTATGTTCATGTGGAGCAGCAAAGTCAGAAATTCTGTCCCAAATATGGCGGCCACAACAGAAAAATCACGTGACTAATAATCTTTTATTAGTTTAGACTTTTTTCCTTTTTTCCCCAAAGCTTTTTGATGCGCCTTTTTCCAATAGCCTATTTTTAAATCTTTAAAAGGCTCTGAACACTTTGTTATTGTTCAATTAAGTCAATTTTTATTGTTCGGCATTTAAATAATAAAAAAAAGACACCTAATCACCAAAAATACTCAGCAGATTACCTGATCACTAATCTAATTGAGTGACCGCCCCACTGATGCATCCTAACTCTGACCGTGGATGTGAACCGTTCCTCGTTAAGGGAGAAAATGCCACAGAGTCCTGGCTGCTCTGAAGCTTGAGGAGGAAAGTGCACTTACTGCCTCCCGTGCAGTTTTTTAATTAAGGCGTTCTGAAAGTGTGTGAAATATACATCAGAGCTGTGTCACAGGCAGCTCTCGTGGAGGCAGAGTGCGCATCAGTGCTTCTGAAGTACAGCGCCGCGGCACGCCTGCCAACCAAGCCAGAACATAATCATCACCATCATCATCAACAGCCACTAACAACTAACAACATGGCCCACTTCTGCAGCGCAACACGCGGCTCTCACGCAACAACACACTCAAACTTACTTACACGCTGTGACCACAACGTCCTATCAGACGCTCGAGAGACACAAAGAGCACAGACTCAGACAGCAGCCTCAGCAGCTCTACAGATAGTGGAGAAGGGCCATTAGAAGTCAAGAAGTATTACTATCATTTACAAACTGCACCACACAAACTACACATTACATTCACACTAGATTTAGATTCGTATCCGCACTGTTCCGACGTCAAATAATGATTAAAAAAAAGAAATTCAGGCATGTTTAACGGATCGTGTATCAGCTATAATAAGGCTGATTTAGTTCTAATTCTTCTTTTCTTTTTGCACTCTATGTCACCGAGATGCCGTAAACAGAATGCACAACACTGAAGTAAACTGCCAGACGCTAATAAAGCAGTCTAATGCTGTTTTTTCACCAAACCCAGAACTATCTGCACCCTGGTCGAGGACCTTTGTTGCCCAACCCACAACAGAACAGTCGCAGAAAGTACTTATTAGCTTGTGAACGAATTTAGAAAGTTTTCTTACACTTCTTGGCCGGATTACCTACAAAAACACAAAGACTAGATTGCTATCGGCTGAGGCGCAAAATTAAGGTACTTGGATTGGCTTGGGGGACAAAAAAAAAAACTGGACGAGAACATCCCTAGATTTAACAGAAGGTGGTTGGCTTAAGCAAGTCCAGACACTGGCACTGCAGGTACTGCAAGTTGTAATTTCTCTCATGTTGAAACAATTTCACATTGTAGACGTTTGGAGCGTTTTGTAAACTTCTGAAAGCAATGCAACTGCCACAGGGTGTGTATAACATCTGTTAATGGTGCCTCTATGACACTGGTGTTAATTAAGAAAGCAAAACATGTAACAAATGATCCGAATCTGATCAGGCTTCGTTCAGCAGTTCATTAAAACATGCATGAACTGGAACATCCCTAGCAACATCCCCATAGCTGACAGAAGCTGACAGAAGCTGACATGACTGAAGCGCCCTTGAGCAAGACACCTAACCCCCAACTGCTCCCTATGGATAGGGCTGCCCAGAGCTCTGGGCAAGTGTGCTCACTGTCCCCAAGTGTGTGTGAATTCACTAGTGTGTATATGAGTGTTTCACTGCACAGATGGGTTAAATGTAGAGGTCATTTTCCCCGTTGTGGGACTAATAAAGGGTAACTTACTTGCCTCACAAGCCTGCAGAATAGTAACTTTTCAAGAAATTCTACTCATAAAAAACATCTCTTCTAATTACGAACACAAGTGTGGTATGAATGCCAAGTTTAGTATCTGTACTGGTTTGACAGAAATTGTTTGAAAGAGCTTCAAGTGAGAATACATGTAGAGTACTGGGTGCCACAGCTGTATTCCAGGGGTTAGACATAGTGGTTGTTAGGTGGGCAGTCTTTCCAGTGCATGCTGGGTGTAAGTCTGAAAGAGAGCCGCTGTGTGTTTAGTGTCTCCACAGAACTCTCCTGGCACCCAGATTTTAATGAGAAACTCTCCAGTCCACCATCAACATAACCACACATTTACACCCCAGAGAGTGACAGAGGAGGAGAGAGCTGCACAGTAAACACACCAACCAACAAACAACAACAAACAAGGACAAACAGAAATAAAAACAGTGGGCGGCCAGTAAAGGGGGGTAACCCTTAAAAGTGGCATTCTGCGCCGCGTTCCTTCAGTAAAGCTGGGAATTTATGGTCCCGTCTTCTTTAAGCAGACAAGGCCAGGAGTGAAAATAGCGTCCGAGCGGTGCCAGCGGGCGCGGATCTCCATAAATCTACACTGATTGAATGCAAATGGGGAAAAGTACACTGAGCACGGCGGCGTACATCACGAGGATAGCGCATGTGTGAGGAACACACAGAGCCACCTGCTCAAACACGCAGCACGCCTGGATGTGTGCTAGCGCTGTTAGTGCATGCGTGTTTGTGCGGAGGGGGATATTTATGGAGCGCGTGGTGGCCCCCACATTTACATTGTAAATCTCAATTACACAGCATTATTTGTTTGGCACCTCGTACAGATTGAATTCTCCTGAGGTGCCCTGTGGAACGCGCTCCTAAATTGTTAATAAACTGCAGTGCAGACCTTTCACATGTCACTGACCTAAATCCTGCACACTCGCCTTCTCTCTCCCCCACCTCTCTCTCTATCTCTCTCCCTCTCTACCTCTCTGCAACACGTCCCTTTAAACTTTCATACGGCTCTGTTACACTCATTTAACTGATTTTTAAAAACTCATCTGAAGCCTCGCGCCTGCACTCCTCTGCACAAAGTAACAGCCCCAGCATGTTCTGTTCTAGTAAAAGAAAGAAAGAGATACAGAGAGAGTGAGAGAGAGAAAAAACACAAAAACCACTCCATTACAGAGAGAGAGCATCAGAAAGAAATGAAGCAAGAAGAAGAGGCAGAACAAAACAGCAGACGAGAAAGAAAAAGGGAGGTAGAGAGAAAGAGGCAGAAGGAGTGAGAGGCAAGAAAGCTAAATAGAAAAGAAATGGAGAGAGAGAGAAAGAGTGTGAGAAAAATAACAAAAAAGGAAGAAAGGGAAAACAAAAGATGGGGAGAGAAAAGAAAGACAGGACCGGAGACAGAAAGAGAGAAAAAAGGAAGAGAGAAACTGAAAAAGGGTGAGAGACAAAAAAGGGAGGGATAGAGACAGAAAGCAAAAGAAAGACAGAGAAAGCAAGAAAGAAAGAGGAAAAAAGAAAAAGGGAGAGAGAGAAGAGGAAAGAAAAAAAAGTATGAGAAAAAGAAAGTGAGAAACAAAATGAAAGACAAGGAAAAGAGAGAAAAAAGAAGAAAGCAAATGAGGCAAATTAGAAAAAGAAAAAAGGCAGAGAAAATGCAAGAAACAAAAAGAAAGTGAGAAAAAGAACAAGAAAGAAAGGGAAAGAAAAAGAAGTAAGATAAAGAAATAGAAAAAAGGGGAAGAGAAAAAGGGAAAGAACAAAGAAAAACAGAAAATGAAAAGAAGAGAGAAAGGGAGGAAGAGACAAGAGAGAAAGAAAAAATACAATAAGAACAAGAGAAAGGATGAAAGAAAGAACATAAGTGTGAGAAAGACAAAAAAAAAACAGTATAAAAGAAAAGAGAGAGAGAAATAGGAGACAGAGGGGGAGAGGGGGAGAGAGAGAGAGCGGAGAGGGAGAGAGACAGAGAGAACACACACAAGACAACACTCCATTTTCATTATGGAGAGACAACAGAAGAGAAAAATGGAGCAAGAGGAAGAGTCAGAATAAAGGAGAGAGAGATGGAGAGATGGATGTATGATAGAGAGGGAGCAGACTGCAGGCAGAGCTGATAAGCACAGCTGGGTAATGCAATAGCCCTCCATTGTGTATTCAGAGAGTAGAGCTCTGATATGACAGAGAGTGAGGTGTGTATAGAGAGAGATGACTGTTTGTCCGTTCCTCTGTTCACTCCATCACTGAGAGCCGGATTCTCTTCCTCCGTGTCCAGGATTCGGCTCCTAGCAGCTCCGCTCGCACAGGCAGGTATGAGGAGCGCTCCAAATATATAATAAACAGAGAGAGAAAGCAAGCTGCCACCTGGTAATTAAGCTGCTAATTAAAGGCCAATCATTCTTAATGGATTCAGGCCTCGCGAGGAGCTCCCTGTTCCTCTCCCTCTCCCCGTTTTTCCCTCTTTTCATCTACCTAGTGCCCTCAATTTCTCCGTATGGAGAGCACCAGGTCATGCTGGGCTGGACTCTTGGCTCCTGTCCCATCTGAGGCTGGATGAGATCAGAAGGACCAGCTGAGCACTGCCCCTCTTTCACCACTGCTAAAGCTCTTCACTTGCTCGTACTCAAGTCGCTCCGCGCTCCAGCTGAAACTAATGACGATTTCGGTATTATTTCGGTTAACCTAAAAACAATTTTCTCCATTAACAAATCTAACTATGTTCCTGTTCCACTGAAAAATACATTAAAATAATGGTAAAATCCTGAATTTTGGATGGATGTGCTGCTGTGAAATGCTTTGCATATCAGAACAAGAGCTAAATAAGAACTTTTCCTGATCTCAATACGAGTTAATGTAGTGACATTTTAGGGATGTACAATGACACTAAATTGTTTCAGCATTGGCAGATAATTGCTTAAAAAATTATCAGCATCACAAATTATCAGTGTGGGGTTGGGCAGCCTAAATCCATTTCTCAATTCTTCTCAATTCAAAAAATGTCTTCAGTAGAAATACAAAAATATTGAGCCAAAAAGCTTTCTAAGTTCTGAGTAACTTCTAAAACTAAATTTTCCAGACAGGTTTGGTGAAAAGCAGTTGGTATTTTTTTTAATGATTTAATTGCCTTTTCTTATTCATTGTTTGAATCTATTAAAATACAAGCCTAATGTGGCCAACTTGCTACCATAACCTTACTTGCTAGCTATATTAACCTAGTACAGGGGTCAGCAACCCAAATATTAAGAAGAGCCATTATGTCAATTTTCAACAAAAATCAAACCATCTTGGGAGCCATGACATTTCATGTCCATTTGATTAAGGTAACATTTCACCATCTTGGCTGTAAATGTGTCTCAGTATGTGGTAATGTACTAGTATAGGCTAAAAATATAATATTAACAAAAACACAGACTCACTTTGCTCTGCTTTAAGCTTTAGCTCAGCTATAGCTGCTTTTCTTGCATCTCCGGCAGGAAACTTTTCCACAAAAGTAGAATAGTTTTCTTGTAAAATGTCTCTTAACATTAGACTTTTTACGAGGTTGAAGTCGCTTCTAATCCGCCAGCTTCTTGGTCGAATTTTCCCGTTCCACCTTAAATGGTGCCTGAGGTGCCATAATACAGCTAACTATGTAGCCAACTATTGTACCATTTAAGGTGGAACGAGAAAATTCGAACAAGAAGCTGAACTTCAGCCTCGCTACTTTTCAGTGTTTGACAGTTTCTCGTTGCAAATTAAACTTATCAGGAAACCAGTTGGAGTGATTATAAATGCAAAATAAGTCCATTCTTCTCAGAGTTATCGATGTCTGTCTAATCTTTCTCTTCGCCTTTTCGTTAGCTACTAGCTAGGCAAGAATGTTGTCTGTTGCTATGGTGACCAGCAGTCGGCACCCAACCTTTAGGGTTAAAGGGTAAAATAGCAGTTTTACATTAACTCCAGCGTTTCAGACCATTTACTGTTAAAACTGTGTTGAACGATCAGCAGAGCTCCGGAGCCGTGTGTTGTCGACCCCTGACTTAGTAGCTAACACTGGCTGTACTGTCGAATCAGTACTGCACACTCACACAAACATCTACAGTTAAACTAAAGTTAGAGCACCAAATTACAAGTTAGAACTTTTGTTTTCATGAGCCACATTATGTCTCACTAAATGCATTAACTGCTTTTTTTTAAATTTACATTATTTGCTATGTTAGATCTCGTCAGCACCCTCATTATAAACCAACATACTTCACTGAAAAATCGTAGAAAGTCCCACACAATCACGCACAAAGGCACAGACAGCCGCAAGCGTAACTAATTGGACACAACCCAGGAACACGCTTTAGACAATGTAAGACTGCCTATGCAGTTTCATTTAAGCCTGCACACCTGTCCTGTCATGCGAAAGACAGCACCTGGCTCGCTTGCGACACTCGCCGCACAGTATCATCTAAAACAATGTAAAATGGCCCACGCAATTTCACTCAAACTCACACCTGCACTCTCTCCCTCCGTGTACGGGTGCAGTCCCCATCTGTTTCGATCAGGGCATATCATTGTACTCATTGCAGCAAATAAGCAGGCGCTTCTGGAGCTTCGGTGGGGCAGTTATCTCTGTTCCCAGCAGCGCGTTAGCATTCCCTTCAAAACGAGCCAGTACAGGCCATGCTACTGCAGGATCAAAGTGCAAGCTAAATAAAATATCAAAAGTGGAGGACCATTTGCATAAGGGCTGCTCATTATGCAAGATTATGTCGAAGGAGTCTTTCTGAAAGCGCGCTGCAGATGTTCCGAGGCATGGCTAATTAGCAGATATAGCCACGCGGCAAATAGGATAACGCTACGCAGCTTTGCGTTCTCTTGCCGCCTCTCTGAAGCACAAGGCACAGACGGAAACTGGGTGAACCCTCATTCAAGAACTGCACATTCAACTAGGCCACAAAGCAGGGATTTCGTATTGTTATGGTGATGAAATGATGCTTGTGAAAATCCTGAAAGGATCCGTATCAAGGTGACATTGTTTAAGAACGCACCTTATGTGAACCAGTATTTGAATGCATGGGCCTGTATGTATACGCATGGACTGGAGTTTATGGGCAGGTACACATACATGTGCAAGCAGATTGGAAATAAAACTGCGTGCTTGTGTCAGCACACAGCATATGCATCCACAAGGGTATGTATGGTCAGTGGGACCATATGTTTGGTCTGACAGTCTATATATGTGCCTCATGTGTGTTTATAGGCAATTTCTGCATGTATATGCAAGCGAATGGTTTGGTACATGTGCAATTTGATAAGTATGGAAATGAGTTGTTATGTGAGCTGCTATGTATGTATGTATGTATCCATGCAGGCATGTATGTACTTGTGTATAGCACACTGGTGCATGCGTTTGCTGTTGTGTACGAACTGCTTGGAAAGTGAACCACCGTTAAAGTTTGGAATCACTGCTTTCAATAATTCAAAACCAATTGTGTTTGCGGTACATGTACAAAAAATGGCAATATGACGCTACTACTACTCTTCATATGTTTCTACTATGATCATTTGAAAAGTAACTGAGAACATCTGTATAATACTGAATATAAAGTTACAATAAAATAAACATCCAGAATAACCTCAAAGCTGGTAACTCATGAAGGAACTACTGTAAACCAAGGTTTTCCAATCTTATCTGCCAAGGGCCAGTGTGGCCGCAGGTTTTCATTACAAACAAGCTGAAGCACACCTGGAATAAAATCAGAATTTTTTCATTGGAATAAAAACCTGCCACAACAGCCATATGTGGATATGACCGGATACGCCCAGCGCAAGTTGATTATGAAATTATTTAGCATTTAACTTCTCAATGCTCCTAAAAAAGGTTAAAATACCTTATGGTGTCTACCTTATAGTATTTTAATCTACAGTAAATATTACTATGACAAGCGATTCCAACTTTTCAGTGGTAATGTGCACACACACACATAGTGAGGTGCAGTGATTTCAATACAGTATTGAGGAACAAAAAGTTTGAAACAGTGCATGAACATTTTTAACTGTACTGCCCGTCACACTATTCCAAGCATCTTTCATTTGCTGTATTTCACAGAAACCACCGTCAATGATCAAAACTGGGCATCTGGGTGCATCCTGTCAGAGTAAAGTGGGTGGAGACGGGGCAGGGCTGCTGCTATAAAAACACACCCACATGATTTTTGGACTTATTTTGTTAGATGGCTGACATAGCAGGGAATGAGGAGGTTCTAGATGACGAGTCTACTGAGAGTTCTGCAGAATCAAGAGATAAATTATCAAACATTTCAATTAAATTTTATTCTATGTATCGTGCTGAAAGTGGATACACAGTTTCCATTGGTAATTCCATTTCCAATTGAAACAACTTGGGATATAAAGACGTTTGAAAAGATCAACAACTGACGTATAACTTACATTACTAAATATTTAATTTCTCTGAAACAGGCCTAATTGCAGTTATTCATTATCACATAGCCTTGATGTTCTTTGGATGTGTGAAGCTCCCTCCCAACATACATCAAAGAGAGAGAAAAAAGATGTTTTGTGTGTCATTTGTGTGTAATGGAGTGCAGACTAATCAAGAACCACTGATGTCAAAAACATGCACAGAGAATGTAACTTAAATAGCCAGCCAGCAGTCTGGACTTGTAAAAAAGCATGCACACTGGCTCATGTATGCTAAGTCTGATTGCTCGTGTATTGAAACTGGGTATGAGTTTTTGAATACTCTGTGCAACTGAAGTAATTTGGCCGGTACCATAAAAAGCACTGCATTTTAATACCAAACCCTGAACTTTACCATAAGAACTGCAATATCATATTTGTATTGTAGTATGAGTCACTGTGGATCCATGTGGTTTGGTACATGAACAGATTAGGTCAGTGATAAAATAAGTCTGGTTTGGCACGTGCCCTGGTTAGTGCGCTCGACAGGCCTATAAGCTGTACCATGCTGTGGGTGCAGTGAATGCTGAGGCTTTAATTAAAGGGCAAACTGAGGGACATGGCCAACATGGAGAGGTGGCTGATGGGCAACATACACTACAAACAGTTTGCCCTCAAATATACTTTTTCAGCTTCTCTCAACTAAAGCAAATGCAGTCAGTCAGTGAGCGAGATGGTAAAGTCATTCTCCAGCATATGCTTGAGCGACCTGCTCATAGCCGACGTAGCCAACACTGCTGGCTCAGCAGAAACCAGTCTGTACAAAGTGTCATACCAACTTAACCGCAAAACCACGACTCGCTTCGGCTTTTCCTGGGAAATAAAACACGGAGGAGCCGGGCCGCAGCCATAAAACTCACAATGGTCCCCTGGTGCCACAGACTCCATCTGAAAAACTCCATCATGATTTCAAAAGCCTCTTCTATCCACAGGAAAAGGCAGTGAATAAAAGCAGGCCACATGAATAAACTGGAAGATAAATTATGCACAGCAGTTCCCCGGAGTGCTTTACAGGCATTAAAATCTTTAAGTAAGACACAAGACGCAAGAGTTAGTCCCCATGTGTTAGACTCAAAGGGCTTTGGACTCACTTGATCGGCGATGGCGCGGCCCAGTTTGTCCATCCTTGAGCCTGCCTCGGCAATCTTCTTAGCGGCGCTGATCACGTCAGATGTGTTCTTCAATGGACCCTTCCCCCTGAGAAAAACACATACAGCCACTCAGTACTCAGAACTTGGCAAATGGATGCCTAGCCCAACCTAGATAGGCAGCATGTGTTCAGCTGTGTGGAGTGAAAGTGTTGAGACACTGTGAGTGGTCAGTGGGAGAATGTCACACACTTTGAAAACTGATCCTGGCAAGCAAAATTATCTTCATTAAGAAATACTGTAAACAAGCAAAATGATACCCCATGGAATTAATATACCCAATGGAAGAGAATCTCTCTAGATAAACTTTTTTTTTTTTTTCCCCAGTGCACAGCTGAGAGCGCATCTCAGTCCAACACAGGGCACATTGTAGCATGTGGCAATTTGGCCAAAACAACATCCAATTCCATCCAATTGGTTCTTCTCATTAAATGACCACCACCTCTATCAGCCACCTTTACACTACTAGCTACAGACCTGGCCAGAGACAAAAAGAGGGGGACGGACATGGAGGCGGGGGGGTGGGGGGGTTGTGGAGAGAGTGAGAGAGGTAGAGAGGGGAGAGGAAGAAGACAGAAGACAGAAGGGTAGAGAGCGAGCGAGAGAGCGAGCAAGAGAGCGAGAGAGAGCAAGAGAGAGAGAGGGGAGGAGAGAAGGAGACAGAGGCAGATATTTTGAGAATGAGAATTTCTCTCTCTCCCCGAATTGACAGAACCAGATGGCATGCGCTCCCACCCACTCCCGGTCAGTCTGGTCCAGTTCCTGAGGTCGCTGCCCCGCCCGCCCATCCGAATGCTCTGGTCTTGCCTAGTTCAGCCAGCCGGACAGCCTTAGTCCCGCCCCTCCCAGCCCAGCGCCACGGCAACGGGCCGCCCAACCATTTGCTAGTTCTGCGTCCCCCCCCACAAGGGAACACGGGGCACAGTTGGCAAGTGGCGCAACCTGGATTCAAAGCTGCTCTCTTCAGGCTAAGCTCAAAAAACCCAACCCACAACAGATGGAATTTTGAGTTCTCTCCCTCTCTGTTCCTCTAAAAACTCAGCACTGGGCTGCTTCTCCTCTCTGCCCCACTCTCGCTCGCTCACAGTGAGAATACACATGGGAGAGTGTCATGTAGCCTTGCAGGGACACCGACAGAGAAAAAAGAAAAAACGCACTGGCCATACAAAAATCCCTGAGAGCATAATGAATCAAGCAGCAGCCCCATGGCTGACTATGCCATCTGATCTGATGCTCCCCAACGTATTTTAAAAAAAAGACACGGACAAATTGCCCTCATTAAGTCCACAGATCAGATAGTCAAGTCTCAAACCGCTGGTTATCACATCCTCCAAAGCACTACATTTTTACTCTGTTGGTGCCGTACCAATTAAAGTGCATATTCAGTTGTTAAACAGCCCAAATCCTGAAAATTCAAATTTCACACTTTTTTTTTTTTTAAACAAGAGTTTTTAGTGTGAAAACTGTTTAAGTCTCAAAAAGGAACTTTCATCCCTTCATCCATACATAGAAATTAAGCTACAGCTCATTTTGAATTGACTGCGTTTGTGATGTCACAAAAACAAGAGCGTTTACATATGCCTATTTAGCCCTCTGACTGCTTTTCTAATCAGGCACAATACAGCCAGACCAATCAGAACAGACTGTTTACATATATACCACTCTCTAAGGCACAGGAGACACAAACAGCCGTTACGTTTGTTTTTAGTGCGCAAGATCATAAAAAATGTAATAAAATGGACCTCAGAGAAGGAAGGAAAAGAAAGAATACAGGCCTTTTACACCTGCTGCTCTTCTGTCATTTGACTGGACTAGCTAGTAATGCAGTTTTGGGCTCTCATGCATTCAGTCTGATGGGACCTTCGACGTTTCTTCAATAAAATAGGCAGGTCATCGTGTATTTGAATACCTGTATTTTTAAATTAACATCATTCAAACATTCAAAAGAAATATTCATATTTAATGCTTCGAAAAAAAAACAAAAAAACAAAAACACAAAGTTTAACATTCATTTACTGCGCATATAAAACGTTCCTCATGCCTGACCATTCGGTTAAAGTAAGTGAGTAATAACCGTCTGAAACTATGTCCATAAATATGAGTGTGAGATTCATCGTGCAGATATTTATATCATACAATATTTATATAATTTAGTAGATCAAGTAGATCTCTACAGGGTACAGCAAAAGGTGAAATCATTCATTTTTACACTAAATCTCATTACTACAATGTGTCAACATTCCTGTTTCTCCATTACCAATGTCATTATTTTTTTGAATTAGAAAAAAAGAGCTTGCATTATTTTTAACTGTTGGATCTCTTTAATGTTTACTTTGTTCTAATTCAGTAAGCAAAAAGTAATGAGAAACGAGAAAAGAGAATCCAAAGGCTGTCAAAGTGTTGTGATAAGGTTTCAAAATAGAATATTTCATAAAATACATACTAATAATAAAATAATAAACTTTGTAATACTTCGCCTGAAAACATATAAAGATTATGAAAAGGAAAAACAGAGGGGGGGGCATTATTTACACCTTATATATCTTCAAATCTTTTGGTCACTTACACCGGGAAACGTTATTAAAGATCAATTTAAAAACCATTCAAGTTTATTTTTAATAAATTCAAGTTTATTTTTAATAAATCAGGCACCACTGTTTGAACATTTTAATTTAATTTTTCAATCTGGGTCCCAATATTTATCTTTGAGAATAATCCAGCTCATCACAAAATGATACAGGATTAGTCTGATGTTTTCATTTCATATTTCTGAGAACAAAAATGTCATTTTTAAATGTGTTTTTGACTGAGTGAAGTACTATAGAGAACTACACATCTTATTAAACACAAACCGTGTGTTCGGATATTTGTCCATTTAAAAGAATCACGCCCATCTCTACCCCAGTCTTGCCCCAGTTGCGCCCCTAATAATCTCAATGTGTGCTGGCTGAGACTGCATTACCAAAGTGCTGTTACAGTGGTGAAGCAATGTGCCAGGCTCTCTCTCTCTCTCTCTCTCTCTCTCTCTCTCTCTCTCTCAGGGTCAGGGCTGTAGCATGGCCATTACAAGGTGACTGCAGAGCAACATCGACTCCAGTTCCAACTCGTTTATCAGATTTACATAGCTGAGTGTGCCACTGTCACTGCGCCCATGAATTAGCTGCCACTGCCCGCTCCAGATGGGGGCGGATTGTGTTTGTGTGTGAGAGAGAGGGGGGAAAGTTTTGTGTGTGTGTGTGTGTGTGTGTGTGTGTGTGTGTGTGTGTGTGTGGGTGGTAACTCAAGCACTGGATCACTCAGGCACAGACAGGTGGCTCCAAAATGTGTAATACATATTCAGGCGACACATTGTTTATTCATGAGTGGGGTTGGGTTGGGGGGGCGGGAGACAGTGGTAAAGGCTGCCTCTGTAGCCGAGCTGCGCGATAATGTCAGTACTACATCAGCATTGACACATCACTGTCTAATTACCATAAATCAATGCTAGGATCTGCCTCACTCACTGACAATATAACTATGCACAGAATGCCACTGTTGCCACTAGGGGAGCCTGATCAAGTGTACAGATGGGCAAAGCGTTCAGCATTCATTTTAGCCAGAAATGGCTCTATACTAACTGCTCTTTACTGACACTGATATCGATATTGAGTGCTTGAGTATCGGCCGACATCCATACCGATTCAGTATTATTCATTTAAAACATGCAACGCTTTGAAATGAGCTAATTTTAATTGAAGCACCGCACTTAAAAAGAGCATCTTAAAGTCATGAAGCTACCCACACGCTCTACTTCCCACTGCTCAATATGGCCGTAACAAATTTGTCACAATACGCCTCTCAGAGCATATTGAGGATTTCATCTATACTCAAAGAGCACCGACCAACTGCATGCAATTATTTCTGTTTGACTGTATTTTGTGCAGCACAGTATGTGAAATGTTAAATACAAATAGTTTTTTGTGTCACTACTTTCTGTTCCAACTTATCAGATGCTAGAAAAACAAAATATTGTGACATACTGTGCATCATGAAAAACTTCCTGAAGTATCACAATATTATATTTATTATGTTTATTTATCTCCCAGCTCAACTGATCGGTCATTGTTTTTTCTATTACTGTAACACATTATCATCTGTCTGTAAAGCACTTCCAACTGCCACCGGTATGAAAAGTTCTCCCACAGGGTGGTCCAACATTTTCATTATCAGCCTGATAATGATAACTCAAATCTGTGCCATCTTTAAATTTAGCTTTAATGCGTTCTTTCGTAGCTACTATTGGAAACCAAACCTGAAACAGGCCTACGGTTCAGCTCACAATGTCTGCGATGCAAACTACTTTTTTTATTTGTCTTGCTGAGACCAAACCGCTCCGTGCTTGTCACAGCGTGTGCCGGCTACCAACGGCACAGCCAACGCTTCCAGCAACATTCAGTGCCAAACTCTCTACTTCTGTAACAAAGGCAACAGGTTGATTCACTGCATTAGATAATATTAAGTTTTATTTATATAGCGCCTCTCACAGTTTTAGTTTCACAGCCTTGTGCTCGAGTCCCAGTATGAAATTCACACCGCATCGTTACATCGTGGCGCCAAAGATGTACGAAGACACAAATGCAGAACTCTGAAAGAGCTGCGTAAGGCACACTTCATTTAATTACGACGGACAGCTGGAGATCAAGTTGTTCCACCAGCTACATTTTTGATAAAAGTAAAATGTGAAAAATGAGTGATTAGATTTATTTAACTTAGTTTCATTTATACTCACTGATTGGTACAACTTCTCCAAGTTGTGATGTTTACATTTATTATTTCAGTTGAGGTTTTATTCTAATTCATGTTTACATTTATATGATGATTTTGTAATAAAAAAGGAGGTTATTTTATATTTTAAATATTTTATTTCATTATTATTTATATCATTACCAAATCCTGAAAGGACTCAATGGTTACAACTCTAGTAGCACCGTTGCAAATAGCACAAACTTTCTAGACAAATTAGTTCATTTCAAATTAATTTTATCTTGAAACGACTGCACTGTTAAAAGAGACGCTAACATGTCAGCCTCTTAAAGCACAAATATAAACATGTAAATATGATGCATCAAACTATCAAACAATTAAAATAAGTGATTGCATTATTCTGTGAAGTTGATGAGAATTGTTGCATTTGGCCCTGACTTCCTATAGGGATATGTTCATCCCTAACATTTCATTGTCTAAACTTTGAAAACTCATGTAAATACTAATGAGCACAATTAACCTACAGTTTTCTATCAATACGTTCATACTTTACAGCAGGGGTGTCCAATCCTGGTCCTGGAGATCCACCACTCTGCAGAATTTAGCTCTAACCCTAATCTAACACCCCTGATTCAGGTAATGAAGGCTTTCAGGAGCATCTGAATATTAGAGTCAGGTGTGTTGGATCTGAACTCTCCAGGGTGGTGGATCTCCAGGACGGGGATTGAGCACCCCTGCTTTACAGGTATCAACACCATGGTCTCAAACATCTCCTCTAGAGTGATCTGCCTGTAAATATTCATTTTGTGGTAAACATTCCCTCCCCTGTAATTTAACGACGGATAAAAAGGGGCCTGAAATCAATTTCCCTCCACTGCATTAACCTGCACACAATAGTCTGCCCACTCAAGGTCAGGGAAGGGCAATAATTTGGCTGTGGGCTGAATTAACTGGCTATGACCTTGCTTTGCACACTTGCGCAGGTGGCAACCTTCAGCCCGTCTGTGTATCTGTCTCTCTCTCTTTCTCTCACGTCTCTTGTGCTTGTAAACCGCCTTTATACATGTCAATGGCCCAACACCTGTGTGCAAACACATGCGTTATGATCCGTGTTTTTCATTTCTCTGGGGAAGCCTGATAGGGGAAGTGTTAACGGCTCCTTTTAACCTCGAAGGGAAACAATCCCACTGTCTGCGGTGCCTCTTTGCACTCACTCAAACCGAGGCACAATCCATTTAATAATAACACACATTACTGCTCCACGAACACAGAGAGACTGAGTGATATGAATCTGAATCATCACACCCGCGCGGCTGCTTTAGTGGAGAGGTTTGCCATCGGGTGGCGTCTCGTCTGCATGCATTTGCTTGTGCCGTTGCCATGCAGCGCGGCGGGCTGAGCTGGGAAAAGCCGCTTCGCAATTATTTTTCTGCCTCATCCTTCGGGGAAAAACACAAATCAAACAGAGGATCTGCAGGTCATTGGCTGCATCAGCATTCTGAACGCATATGATTGGCTGGAATAGGAAGAGGGGTGGGTCAGTTCATCATGAATGAGTGAAGCAGACCCCACTTACTCACCTCCTACCCCACAACACACACAAAATCTGATAGATAAGCATGAGTGACTGCTATTCTACAGTCATTAAACTTGTGTCATACAGAAAATGAGAGTAAGAGGCAGACAGAGAGAGAGGTAGAGAGACACAGAAAAGGGGGTAGAGAGAGCATGAGTGAAACAAAGAGAAAGGTAAAGAAATGGGTAAAGACGTAGAAAAGGAGAGATGCAGACACAGAGGGAGGGAAAAAGAGAGGTAAAGAGACAAAGGGAAAGACATAGAGAAACAAAGGCAGAGAGGGAGGGAAAGAAAAGAGAGGTAGAAAGACACGAGGAGGGAGGTAGAATCAGAAAAAGCTATACAGACAGAGGGAAAGGTAGGGAAGGAGAGAGTGAGACACAGGGCGAGAGGAGGAGAGGCAGAAAGGAAGAGAGAGGTAGAAGGAGGGAAGGAGAGAGACTAAAACGGAGAGGTAGAGAGAAAGAGCTAGACAGAGAGAGCGGTAGAGAGGTAGAGAGAGGGAAGGATGGAGAAGAGAGATCTAGACAGACAGAGAGGTAGAGAGAGAGAGAGAGAAAGAGAGAGAGAGAGAGACGGAGAGAGCAATAGTGAAGAGGTAAAGAAATGGGTAAAGGCGCAGAAAAGGAGAGATATAGACGTAGAGGAAGAGAAGAAGAGGTAGAGAGAGAAAGGGAGGAGGAGAGGAAGAGAAACAGAAATAAAGAGGCAGAGAGACATAGGGAGAGATAATAGAGAAGCAGAGAGGCACAGAGAGGTAGAGGGAAGGAAAACAGAATTAGAAAGACACGAGGAGGGAGGTAGAGTCAGAAAGAGCCACACTGACAGAGGGAAATGTAGGGAAGGCGAGGCAGAAAGGAAAAGAGGTAGATGGGGGGAAGGAGAGAGACTAAAACAAAGGGAGAGGTACAGAGAGAAAGAGCTAAGCAGAGAGAAAGGTAGAGAGTCCGAGAGAGAGGTAGAGAGAGGGAAGGATAGAGAAGAGAGATCTAGACAGACAGAGAAAGAGGTGTGTAGAGAGAGAGAGAGGGGAAGAGAGAGGCTCCTTTAGGAGAGCAGATGGCAGGGACTCTCCGGTGTGAAGCCCACGAGCTGCTCTGTCACACCTAAACAGAATCCATCTCTGATTCAGTGTGTAAAAGAGGAAAATGTGGGTGACCTTTCAGCCCACCCCAAATCCAAACTCCTACATTTAAGACTAATCACTGCATTCATAATCAACCCCAGCATTTCATACTCAACTGCTAACATGTGCTAGCTGCTATCATCACTGCCTGCTGCCTTTATAGCACATTCCTGCCACTCTCACCTCGTGTCTCTCCACTGTACGTGGAACTATGCCACTAAAAACCCACAGAGCCGGCTGGTGGCGCAGAGGGAGTAGATGCTGAAGAGGAGAGACACCTGAGACAGAGCTGGAGGAGGAGATGAAGCACTCTCTCTCCTTTTCTCTCCTTGCACTGTTAAAAAATATCCTGGCAAAGAAAGCATCTTAAATCCAGGCAACGTATCTATTATCTCCCATTATGACCTATTTCAAGACAGACTGCCGATACAGTAATATAATTTCAAGATTAGATCACTTGTAATTGTAAAAACATCAATAAATGGGTTAAATAATGTTAAAACATTAGACATTACTTACATTCTTTAATCTACTTCTAGATATTTTTCAGTTATTTTAATAGTTTTTATAAAAATTAAGTATAACTATTTAAGGGCACCGGCAGATCATATTTGCTTATTTCTGAGTGACACATAAACTTCTTTTAGGTGATTATCTTTCAGCACTGATAGATCATTTTTGCTTCTTTTTAAGCGCAATATTAACTACTCAATATATTTAAATACATTTAAAAACGAAATATTTTTTAAAAAAATAATCGTTCCGCATGGGCCGATTATTTTTGATTATTTCTGAGTGACATTTTAACATTAAGTGTAATTATCTTATTGCACCAGCAGATTATCATCTTGTCAAAAAAATATTATTTACTGTGTTGAAAATAATTTAGAAAGTAAAATCCGTTCGTGCAGTAAGACATTTTTTTCTTGAGATAAACATTTCTAAAAGTAAAAATGTCAAGAAAAGAGCTGAATAACTTAAAATACATCACCTATTTTTAAGATGTTTTCACCTGCCAAGGTGTCTCAGCTATACACACAGAAAATGAAGATCTGTCATCACATGCACAGTTAAAACTCTCAACAGTGCAGGTATATGGCAGGTGCGCTGTGGCCAAAATACCATGAAGCACCAATCAACTGTAAGACTGTTAAAATTAGACTGCAGCAACTGACTGTTTCAACTTTCAACTACAGTTATCAGTTATTACTCTTAACTCTATAATATTCACATTAGAGATATCTTCATGGCTTCATATGTTCTCTGAGCTTGCTTGAACACAAACTGATCAAACCATATGGCAAACGTGTAGGTTTATCACTTAGCGTGTCATATTAAACTTTGTCTTTTGGTCACATGTGACTATGAAAATCACACATGCATTTAAATGGATATGGTTTACACAGGCTTACAATGTACACTGAACGAATTATTTAACCATGAGTTACGGTTTATCATAAAGTGCTTTGCGACCAAAGACAGCCTACAAAAAAAAAAGTCTTGGCAGAGTCCAAGAATTTGGTGAGAAATCTCACAATGTAACAATTATTAAGTACGTACTTCATAACTACTCTTTAAGTTATAGAAATTTAAAAGGATTAATTAAAAACTGCAAGTAAGATGAGAGTTAGGGTTTAAGGAGTTATATGAGGAAAAACCACTCATTAGGCAGATTTCTGCTATGGGGAAAGCTCAGGTTTAAAAAGGATCAAGCTGGTTTGGTTGTGAACGTTTGACTCCTACACAAGCTGATACAGATCTGCCAAGCCAGAACACATGGAAAAAAACACAGGAGACTGCGTGGACGGTGAGAAAGAGGTGAGAAAGCTACTCAGAAAGTGCAAGGTGAATTAAGGATGCCTCTGTGTGAATGTGTGTGTGTGTGTGTGTGGAGCATCCGCGTGTTGGCATTCTGACCTGGTGAAGTCTGTCATTTCCATCATGATCATGCACATCTGTTTGGCCAGCACGATGATGTCATTGCCACTGTCATCCCACTTGGACACCTCAGCGTCCAGTTTGCTCTTCTCCTCCTGGAAGCTGGCCACCTGCTCAGCAATCTTGGCCTTCTGCTCCTGGGGCAGCTGAGCCATGATGGCCTGCAGTCACACAAACAAACACACACACAAACGTGATTATTTTTATACAAGGTGAGGACCTGAGCACACATATTGCCCATATGTACTTTATATGCACCTACCTATAAGAGATAAGCTTCACGTTTCACAGAAGAACATACCTGTCAGTATAATGTCCCACATATATAACGTCCAATACGAACTATTTAATTGGAACAAAACCTTCATTTTTGCTGTTTTAAATTTTTCATATAACTTGATGACCTTTACAAGAATTTAAGACAAATGACTCAAGTAATATTAAAATGTCTTCATAAGAACTACAAGATTTTTTCCCCTTCTTTTACAAAGTTACCATTATGGAGATTCAAAGGTTAGGCCTGACAGTGATGATATAACTATATTTCCTATTATTATGCCTGTTGTGTGTATGTGTATACACATTTATGCATATAAAACATAATACATTTAAGTACTTATTACTGATATTTCTTTAGGCCTAATTCTAAAACTAACCCTATCCTTAACTAATCCTACCAAAAAAGGTTTTGCTCTTGCGGTTTTTAAACAGGAAACACGGAACCTTTGTAAAAAGATGAAGACAGATCAGTTATATTGGTCCGTTATATTGTCGGTTATCTTTTTTTACTTGGTTTTTAACCTGAAAATATATACACATTTACTCAACACTGGCATTTGTGCAAAGCAGTAGAATAGCATTATCCCTCGCTACGTGTCTGTCACTGGGTTCATTCATCTATTCCTTAAAGAACTCTTGCACATTTGTACCTGTTAGTCGTGTCCCACCTGATCTATATTGCTGTTAATACCCTCTACATTCAGTGTACATTCTGGAAAGGTCTATTTTGAGACTGTGGCTTTATTTATTCATGTTCATTTGCCAGCTATTTGTATTCCGTATTTACATTCACCCAGACAAATTTCTCATACACACATACTTGTCCAACAAAGTGACTCATTTTCACCAATTCCATCTCTCCCCCTTACCAATATAGTCCATATGGAGGAAAGATGTTCCATTTTGGGCAAGTTATGTCTGGGCTATGAAAGCATTTTATGTTTCTAAACATCGCAAAAGGATCACAACCCCTTTTGATAGTGCTTCGCAGCACAGTCTATGATCCAGAACAGCCCTCCCTTACACACGAACGCAGAGGTTGGGCTGATGTCTTGAGCGAACGCTTACTTCTTTTATATTCCTACCGCCGCGAGCACTGCAGGGATCAATAGTAGGGGGCATTTATTTGCAGCCGAATAATAAGCCGTGGAAATGTGTTCATCACTTTTTAAATAAAGCTGAGCCATGAATATGAGGGCCGGACAGCCAGGCCCTCTCCCACTGCTGTCTGACTCGAGCTGTTAATATTAGCTTCATACTCGAACATGTAACATTCTTCTTTCCTCCATCACTGCGCGGAATGTCGGCGAGCTAACACACGGCTGCTAGTGTAAACTAAATAACCGGAATCTCCAGGGGAACATCCCTATATATTAAATTAGGAGCCCCTCGATTAAAGAAGAGATGCTGGGCACAATCGAGAAGGCTTATGAAAGGATCTTCTCTCAGGCCCGACGGGAGTCCACAAAGGACTGCATCATGAGCTCAAATCATCAAACCCAAGAGGTTAAAAAGTCAAGATGAGTTTAAATGAATGAATGAGTCAACAACCCGTTAAAAATCAGTGATGAAGCCAAACTCTATAGGTCCCTTACATTGTGGGAACATTTGATAAACAGACCAATATAAATGGTAGATTTTGGGGGTGGGGGTGGGGGGACTTATCACATTAACTTAGGAACTTAGTAGGAATGTAAAAGACAAAGAAACACTCCATCAATGGTATCGGATATAAAAATAGTTGTTTAGGTTTATCTTTCAAGGAACTTTTTTAAATTGTACGCATGAAGCCAGGATATTGGTTCTACTAAATCAGTTTCCCCCACAACCCGGCGTGCAGGCCCCTCCAGACATTCACAACTCAAAAACAGGGATGAAGGAAAAACATGGACTGTCTGGGGGGCCATGAGGACCAGGTTGAGAACACGGTGCTAGATAGACCTTCTAAAAATTTAGCAGGCAGCCAAAAATAGTGGTGTTCGAGACTTAAATGACAATTAAGTTAAGCACAATTTTCATCTACTTAGGTTACCAATTTAGAGTTACACTGCTGTTCCGACAGCAGTGATATGAACACTAACTTGTTATTAGGTGCATTTACCACTGACCATCTTATCAAGCACACCTACCATGTAAGTGCACTGTAGATTATTTCTATTATCAACTATAGTCCTCCCTTTTACATGTTTGTGCTAGCGCCAAACACAATACCACAACAGTGCCACTGCTGTGCTGAGAATGGTCTTAAGCTCACTGGTGGTCCTACGGGGGTCCCTTTCCGTTGATAAACAGGGTAGAGGGGGCTGATGAATTGTCATCCAGTGTTCATATCTCAGCATTTAATGAGGTGGCACACAGAAATTCGGCTGGATGCATTTTTTCAGAAAAATGTGCTTTTAAAGACTGCAGACTGTACGTTTGGCTCAGAGGAGGCAGAGATCCAGAGAGTGTTTCAGGTCAAGACTAGAGGTGACAGACTTGAACAAACAGAAAATGCAATCCTTTCAGAGCACCTGGAGAGAATGACGTGTGATTCAACTCCATATTTGACTTCACTCTCCCCCCGTCATAACTGCGCCACACAAATTAGCATCAGCCAGTGAAACATGTTCAAAGAAAACTGAATCGGCCCTAACAAGATCCCCAAGTACAACTGGGTTCCTTTCAAATCTCGCTCTAACGTGAGAGAGACGTAACCACCTTATACCAACCGACATTACATAAGGCTGTGGAGTAAAAAAAAGGAGGAAAAAAATAGCATAAAAACAAAAAAAAACCAAAATATGTCCTTACGCTCTATTCATGCCATGATGCATTTTCATAAGCATTACCACGGCAACAGAGGACACAGAGCTGGAGGAATGGAGGAGGACAGGATTTATGGCTGTTGAGCTTGTGGCAACATTAACTAGAGGAGAGACCAGCAGAGAGAGAGAGAGAGAGAGACGAGAGAGAGAGAGAGAGAGAGAGAGACGAGAGAGAGAGAGAGAGAGAGATAGAGACCAGAGAGAGAGAGAGAGAGAGAGATAGAGACCAGAGAGAGAGAGAGAGAGAGAGAGACCAGGGAGAGAGAGAGAGAGATAGAGATAGAGACGAGAGAGAGAGAGAGAGAGAGAGAGAGAGAGAGAGAAGAGAGAGAGAGAGAGAGATAGAGACGAGAGAGAGAGAGAGAGAGAGAGATAGAGACGAGAGAGAGAGAGAGAGATAGAGACCAGAGAGAGAGAGAGAGAGAGATAGAGACCAGAGAGAGAGAGAGAGACCAGCAGAGAGAGAGAGAGAGTGAGAGAGAGAGAGAGAGAGAGTAGAGACGAGCAGAGAGAGAGAGATAGAGACCAGCAGAGAGAGAGAGATAGAGACCAGAGACCAGAGAGAGAGAGAGAGGGAGATAGAGTGATAAGAAATCATTACAGAACCCCAATGCACTGCTCCTCTCCTCCTTAACTAGTCCTGTCCTCTGAGAAGGCACTTAATACATAGTATCTGGAAAAAGGACCGTTTATACTCGCAAGTGTTCTCCAAATTGCTCCTGATAAATTTTATCATTCATACCGAAAAACAAGCAGGTTTGGCCAATTTCTTCTCCGTCAGAATGACTGAAATAAAAGGCGATAATTTCAAACAACTGGGAGAGGAAATAAAGTGCTGCTGCTTTTTACTGCTTACATAAGATCTGTAGAATCTGACCCATGGGGATTCCTGACAAATAGAACCATGACTTAGGCCTCATTTATCCTGCATGAATGAACTCAGGCACAAATGGAAATCTTATGATTTGCATAATGACAGATTCTAGGGAGATATGCTCTTTGTCAATGAATAACCAGAAGCTGGATAAAGTAAAAAAGCTAATCGATTATAAGCACTTAGCTCTAACATGTCTTAGCATCTTCCTAAACATTAACCTATTAAAATTGAATATATAAAATAAATAAAGCAATAATGATGATAAAGGTACTACACAACTGATTCATTCTCCTAACATAAGCGATGACCTGAGGGGAAAAAGACCTCCTTTTAGGATGGTAAATGTACGGTTGTCCCTGCTTAATGGTTTTCTTGCTCATTCAAAAGACTTAATTTTTGAGATTAACTTGTACGTTCCAATATACAAGTCAAATAAAATACAATAGTACAATGCCTGAATAGACAGAGGTCCTCAAATCTTGACTCTGAATTCATTTTCCGGTCCAGGATTTTGTACTCACTGGTAGGTGAGACACCAGGTGGCCAATCAGTTAAATCAACAGTTCAACTACCAGAGATTACTGGATTCAATGTCTAAATTCGACAGCTTTGTGTGTTCTGTTCTCTATATAAGCTAAGTACACATAATTGATCATAAATAAATAATTACAAGAATAAATACAGTCAAACTATCCTCGATGGCCGTAACTGTAGCTAGGTTGGACAAGCTTTACAGAGCGTTGACAGAAATCCCATTAAACCTAATGAATTCTTGCACATAATTAAAATTCAAAACACACAAATTTAGCATGTTTTCATTTTAACTAATATTTATTTTTTATCCATGTGAAAGGTCACTGTTAAAATGTGTGGTTGTGTAAGTCTGACATTGCTAACACGGCAGCAAATTCACTGTTTTCAGTCAGCCTGGTTTCAATAAATCCAGTCTGACATAGTTCAGTTTGGAAGCATAGCATTACTGCCAACTCAACCTTGAGCACCAAGTCTGAACTTTAATCTAAATTAATTAGGAGTGAAGTTCTGTCCAACTCGCAACTGCTGCTATGCACGAACAGATTCAAATGGACCACAGATATATTTATTAGTGCACTGATAGAACCATAGCTGCCCAAAATGTTACTGATTTGACAACTTGGTGGGTCTGCCCTAGGGAAGTGTTGGGTTTGTATTGATTATGTGTTTCTGCATGTACCTCCAGTTGAGCTACATCATGCTCCCAGAGGCTTTTGTCTTACCCGGGCACTCTGTCCAGCAATGAGCTGGTCATCCTCTGTCTGCACACTGGTCCTGCTGCGAGAGTCAAAGTCTTCGGTCTCAAAGTCAGAGTCATCCAGCTCCTCTGGAGTCTGCGGAAGAAATATGGAGGGAGGGGGAGGAGGGGGAGGAGAGGGAGGAGAGACGTGTTAGCAAAGCATCTGAATATCTTTAAATAACCCTGGCTGCTTATGATCTATGAGGAATGCTTAGGTCTCGCCGGCTAGATGGCTGGAGTAGATATATGTCCCCCCGCCGGTGCTGGGGTTGGGCAACTGTAAACTCCAAATGAATTTGTAAATCAAACGTAATGTGCTGCCTATGCATTTTAAGTGGGGAGTATGGGAAGTATGAGCTAGTGTGAGAGGCCATACTGGGAATAAAACGTTTCAATCAGACTCCCATCTGTCGCTGGTCTCAGAGAGAGAGAGAGAGAGAGAGAGAGAGAGAGAGAGAGAGAGAGAGAGAGAGAGAGAGAGAGAGAGAGAGAGAGAGAGAGAGAGAGAGAGAACAGAGTGAGAGAGAGAGAGAAAGGAGAGAGAGAGACAGAGAAAGTGAGAGAGAGAGAGAGAGAGAAAAAGAAGAGAATGAGAGAGATAAAGAAGAGAGTGAGAGAGAAAGGAGAGAGAGAGACAGAGAGAGAGAGAAAGAGAGAAAGAGAGAGAAAGGAGGAGGAGAAGGAAAAAAGAATACAGAAAAGAGCAAGAGAGTGAGGAGAAAGATGAAAAAAAGAGGAAAGATAAATGGAGAGTATGAGAGAATGAGAGACGAAAACGGGGAGAGGAAAGAGAAAAAGAGACAAAGAAAAAACAAAGGGCAGGAGCAGTGACAGCAAAAGAGTAAGGGGCGAGAGATAAAGGGAAAGAGAAATTAAAAGAGGAAAGAGAGAATGAGGGAAAAGCAGTAAGAAAGAGAAAGAGAGAAAAGAAGAGGAAAAAGAAAAAAGAATGAGGACCGAGAGAGACAGTGAGAGGAAGGGGGGAGGAAAAAGAAAGCGAGAGAGAGAGAGAGAGAAATGATCAGGGCTGTTGTGAAGTGAGGTGGCCACCTTATCCTTTCACCCAGCCTCACTCGTTCCCCCTCTCTCTCTCTTTCTCCCTCCCTCCCTCTCCTCGACTCCTGCACTGAATGCCAAGTATGCAGCTCATAACTCCACTCCCCTATTAGTATGCACTCTCAACCTGAGGTAGCCTCGACTTGCTTTGCACGAGGAAATGGGGGAGAAAGAAGAGCGAAGGAGAGGGGGGGGGAAATACCCCTGACTGACAAGAAAATATATTTCAACTTGATATGGGAGAGCAGAGATACGGGCAGATAAGGATGTATTATCCCGTCGGTGCTGCAAGTCATGCTTATTCAACTGTCTATAGCATCCATTTAGGATGAGATTCTGACAGGCTTGAGATTCAGCCATGCTGAGAATAGAAACCAGCAGGCCAGTCTGAAGAGAGATAAAGGGTGCAGCACGACAGTAGTGGCCACTCGGGGAGGGCAATACGATGACGTTGCGGCGAGTATCAATGACAATCCACTGCAGGACAAGGTAGCAGCATGTGTTTTCATGAATACATTTGGTATCTCTGGAGAGGAGCCTGGGGAGGAAGTGGGGTTATCAGTGAAACAGATAAAGCAGTGCAAACCGCTGCGCTTCTCCTGCTCATTATAAATGACCTCCTGTTATGTTATGCACAGGGCGAGAGGCATCACGGACAACTTACATATACAACCGTTTCAAAGTTTGGAGTAAACCATTATATTAACAATTAGGAGTGTAACAACAATAAACATCACACCTGAGGGACTCATTTGAGCATGTGTGAGGAACATGAGCCTCTCTGATAGGATGCACCTATGAGCCTACTTTTGATCACTGGCTATGTTTACATGCAAAGATTTTTGCCCATCCGATTAAATACACTCAGATTACAGATTGGAGGTGTTTAAATGTTCACTCTACTCAACAATCCAAAAAAAAGTCTCCGTTTACACTGACGCTACAAGTAATGAGATCCAAAATGACGCGCATGCGTAGAGAACCTCTCAGAGCAAACGTTACAATGACAGCGAAAATCATGTGAGGTCCAGTCAGAGTGAGATGAGTTTTCAGTTGGCGCGCTTGTGTTCTTAATTACTTTAAAACGATGTCAGACTCAGGAAAACGACCTTCACATGTCCTTATTAAAGAAGGCCGAGAGGAAGACGTCGTGTTCTGGCACACATAACCTGGATGTCCGTCCCACCGCCGTCTTTTAAAGATCAGAGCATAAACTTCGTCTCCTCTGAAGACCAGTTTCTGCTCCGCCATGTTGACCGTTATGAACTTTCACTATGACGTGACGCACATGATCAGAACGTACTTAAACTCTCCGACTGGGAATGAAATCAGATACCGGTGTTTACACGGTTATTATTCTTCTTTTTAACAGATTATATTTACAGGATTACCCACCTCGATCAATCGGATAGAAAATGTATTCCTAATGGCCTCAATCAGGCTAGTCCATTCCGACTGAGGTGCAAACATGGACGTATTTTGTTCAATTTGAGCTATAAATTGAATTTTAACGGATTAGTAGGCTGTGCATTCACAACTGTGCATTCACAGCCTGTATAATCTGCACAGAAGAGCACTGATCAGTAGAATGGGATGGTCTGGAGCAGCCAACGTAAACAGGTCACCATGCCCAATGCCAAGCGTCAGCCACAGCAGGGTTTAAATTCCCCCCAACATATAGCTGTGCAGCAGGGGAACTGCATTCTCTGGAGTGATGGAGCTCCATCCTGTACCTTTGGGATGAGTTGGAGTGATCCAGAACTGATCATCCAACATTGGTACCTGACCTCACTAAAGCTCTTGTGGATAAATGTTGCAACATTCCAATATCTAGTGTAAAGGCTTCCCAGAAGAATACAAGCCTTTTCTGCACCGAAGGAGAAACAAACACCCTATTAACACCCTTCATTTTGAAGAACTGCTGGATGAGCAGGTGTCTACAATCTGACGTATCTGTAACAAAAGAAGTGTTAAATAACGGAAAACCATGATTCTAAACAGTTTTCTCTTCCTCGTTCTGCGCAAATGCATCATGTCAACAAACTGGGCCAAGAGTGGACTGTCATTTGAATAAGCAGCGTGTGCGCTGTGTGTGCTGGAGGCGTTTTGCGGGGGATGGTGAGGTGGGCTCAGGCTGTCCCCGGGCGGGGAGAGCCTCTCTCCGGCTGTTGAGGCGCTGTGCCTCGGCAGGACCATTAGTGCCAGAGACATCCCCGGCGGCGGCCGGCTGCAGCGCCTGTCAAACACCGGGAGACGTCCGGGGCTCCACTTACAGAGGTTAAAGACTCTGTCCATCTCCAGCAGCCTAAGCCACACCACTTGTCTGTTCGGATTGAGGAGCTGCAGTGTGGCAGGGCTGGGAAATGGCCGGCGGAGCCGCTGCTCTGAAGAGGCTGTTAATCCGGCTGATAGACCGCTAGTCATGGCCTGTCCACTCGAGGGAGAGAGGTGGACAGGGTCTGCTCACAGAGACAAGGAATGCAAACTAGAGAGCAGCAAGTTTCTTTGGCTCTTTGATTTTTCTTACTGTCTTTGAAAAATCTTTGGCTTTGACTGTAACAGACCCTCACTTCAGAATCAAAATGACGGCTAATCCCAAATTAAAATGATCCTAACATGAACAGAAGGGATGTAGGTGAAGCATATTTAATCATATAAAAATGTTCTGCATCACAATATAAACAACTTAAGTGAAACGTGTAAAATCTCAAAGACAAGTGTGCTCAAAATTAGAACACACTTGGGCCACTTCACAGTTTTTGGTGCTGATCTGGCATCTGGTGCTAATTTCCTTAGTCATCTGACAAACCCTACTTATCTGGCCACAGTCGTAATCATTTTGCAAGATGGCGAGTCACTGTAAAGTGACAAACCCTGCAACAGCAGGTTGCTCAGATGAAGGCCAAAGGGATGATTCTTCCTGCTGCTGCAAGAGAAACTGGTCGTTTCAAGAGCGTGCTTTCTGGAACACTGAAGCTTTACAGTGACACTAATTCATTCAAGTCTCCCAAAAATGCTGGTCGTCCACGTAAGACAAATGCACAAGAGAGCAGGATGATATGGAGACTCTCGATGGGGAATCAGCTCAACACTGCAACTGGAATTGCTTGCCAATTCAGCACGCAACAGGGCAAGGCTCTGCCTCGGCATACAGGGTCTCGTCGTCTGAGAGAATTCGGACTGAAAGCCAACTCCGCGATAACCAAGTCTCTCATCAGCAGAAGGAATAAAAAGGCTAAAGTAACCTTCGCTGAGGGACACGTTGTGTAGATAGAAGAGAACTGGTCCAATATTCAGTAACGTGAACAAGTTGGGTGAGATGGGAAACAATATGTTCGGCATCAAACTGGGAAAAAGACTGAGCCTGAAGTTTGTGAAGAAGTCAGTTCAGTTTGGATGAGGAAGTGTCCCGGTGTGGGGGATGTTTTCTGCAGCAGGAGTTGGGCGTCTTATACAGCTACATGGCCAAGTGAACGTTAATGTTTATCAGAACCTCCTTCGCCGACACACGGTTCCTTCCCTGCGAATATCTCCCAATCGACCAGCAGTTTTTCATGCCAGACAATTCCCCTTGTCTCACTGCAAAATGAGTAATGGGCAACCCTGAGTTCTGATCTGAACCCAATCAAGAATCTCTGGAAGATCACTAGTGACAAAGTTATGGCTAAGAAACCCACTACAGTTGCCAAACTGTGGAAGAGACTGGAAGTAGAGTGGAACAAGACCAAACCAGAGCAGCGTGAGAAACTGGTGATGTCTTGTGGGTGCAGATGTACTGAAGTCACTCAAAGCAAGGGCCTCTCTACACTTCCTACTAATTTTTGAAAACCGTAACCATCAAAAAAAACGTATTTGTGAGCTTCTTTTCTGCTACAATGTTTACTGTTCTCTAATTTTGACCGCTGTATTTCCACAATATAAAGGCTTTTGTTGATTTGCCATTGTGCAAAACACTGTAAAAGAACAGTGGTATATCCACAACTAATATTCCTTCTACTTTTAAACGATATCACCAGTATTTAATGAAAAATCAGCTATGTAGTTATTTAATTATATAAAAAATGTATAAAACTTCGCTACACGTTTCATTCTTGGTCCATGACCATGGTTACCTACAACAGTTACCATTCAGTGTTCTCTACAATGAGCAGCAGGCAGTAAATGGTCTTTGTTTTTAGATGTATGAAGCTGCTGTAGAGTCTAGTAAGTTTTGTTTTTAATGGTTCATTAGCTAATATTAACACAAGCTAATGTCTCTGCCCGCAGGCTTGCAGTGGACTTTGGAATACATTTAGCCAACGTGGTAAGGTACAGTGCTCACAAGAAATTATGAGTGCACTGTGAGAGATTGATGTGCCCTCAAATTCACTCTAAAATTCAATCTTGCGATTCGGACACTAATTGTAATAATAGATAATACTGCCCTGAAGAGCATAGAGGGACCCATTTCCGGTCCAAATATTCCATTTATCAACTTGTTAATGATTACTCGAAAAATGTCCATTTCAGCCATTTAAATTGGACAGTTCAATGCTGTTGTCACATGTATTTTGATACATAAACTTTTTAGATGGATTTGTTTGTTTCTCTAAGAACATACATCACATCAACAAAAACACTTCACATCAGTGGCCTTTCACTGTGGAGATGAAACAAGGCAATAATCAGTGTTTTTACAGCCAGGTAAAATGTGTTGAGTGTGCACACACTCGCTCAGAAACTATCACAGTGTGTCAAACAATACAGGCAGCATGGAGTGCAGTGACAGGAAACACTGTAGCACACAAAAGCTTCAGTTCCACATGCTGATCCATTTTACTATCTCCAGCATGAATATGCACGCTCACCAAATACACTGGGACTTTTGATGAGTTACAGGAGAAAGGCACAGCCCTTCAATGCATCACTGATGAGATTTTGATAGGGTCTGATAGCATTTGAAAGTTTTTCTGGAATTGCTATAGAGAGTATAACAGTTCTCAGTACACAGTCATCAGTACAAAGACAGGCAGGAAACTTATCTAAGGTCAGCAGAGGAGGGGACAGAGTAACTTCTCTTGTTTTGTCTGGATCAGGACAGGTAATTTATGGATTTATTTACTGCTTGTTGGATGTTTGGTAATAAAGTTAAACTTCACTGTAAGCCTTTAGAAAGCTCTGTTGTATGGAGTGTGAAAATGAGAGCCAGAACCCTGCTGCCCTGGTAGGTAGCATCTTGGAAGACGCCACAACAGCTTAAACGCTCATCTTAATAAAATGGCAATTTCTGCAACAATGAGTCTGAAATCTGTGAAATAAAGCATCAACTCATTATTCTGCCAATGAAGGCCAATGGAGATTAGAGCCCTGCGCAGTGCTCCAGCATAAGCAGAAACACGGTTAGTTACAGCCAAAGTCCTCCCACAGCAGGCTGGTAGAGTTAGGGTGCCTCAGGGCCTCACCTTAACTACTTAATCAATCAGGATAACAGTGGAGCAGGTTAGGAAAAGAAATCGAATACAGTACTAGGGCGCCTTTCCCCGTGCGCTGTGTAGTTGAAATGAAAAAAAAAGCTAATTAAGCCCCTATTCTTGAAATCAATTACTTATTATAATGCAAATACAGCATAATTGTTCCCCCATCTAATTTGGTGCTTATCAAATTCAAGCCTCCTGTTATTAATGAGAGCACTGGTACTATTTGGCTGTGCAATCTAACCAGGAACAAAACAGCATCAATGTGGGTTTGCACACCGAGGGGGACTGAACGGAAGATCTTGACGGAGGCTTGCAAACAAAGTGTAAATGTAATCAAAGTGGCAAAGTGAGGTAAATGGAACATGTAGAGAGAGCTCCAATGCCCTTGGGGGAGTGTAGGAAAGCCCCTGCAATCAGATTAAAAAAAAAAGGAAGGGGTGGTGATGAAGGAAGAAGGGCCATGGATCCAAAATTCCTCTTAATCACTTCCTCATTGTGCTTCATCATCCGAGACACGCAGCGCTCTACATTTCAACTTTCCATTAATAAAAAAATAATAACATTCCCAAACACCACGAGCCAATTACTCCAAAGGGTGTGGAGTTATCTTTACGATTAACTGAAAGCTCATTATGGTGGAAACTATGAGAGATGAAATTTGCCTCAATTAACAAGCTTTAACCTAGCGGCTCCCGGTCGTGGAGTGAGGTGGTCCAGGGTCAAGCAGTTTCCCTTAACGATGGGCTGGGAATGCTGAGTGCTCATTGTTTGAGCATTAGTGAACGCCCGAGTGGAAGAGAGCTTGAATGGAAGCAGGGATCTGCTCATCTTACGCTCCTTATGCAGGTAAAAGGCCACTCATCCTCTAACAACTACATCTACTTTGATGATGATGATAATAATAATAATAATAATAATAATAATAATAATAATATGTGATAAAAGTTTTAGAAATGTCATTATTTAACAATAAGTCTACATGCAGAAGCCTCTCTTTCATGTACTTAAGACAATACATTAGTTTCTTTCTGCATAATGTGGCAGATCCATGATCTTAATCACACTAAAGTGAACGCTGACTAAATTAAACTATACCTACTCAGTCCTGTACCGGAGAACCTCTAGACAGAAAAAGGATAGGATAACAAAGGAGGCTTCTACTGGGCTTATCTGCTCAGTCAGTTTTATTAGTTCAAGTCCTGTATAACCTTATAACAACCTGAAATCAAAACTGATGTCTAATAGTCATTGTTGGTTCATGTCCCTGATCATATTTAGCACAATTCCTCATGTATCATTTAAAAGACGATATCCTTGTTTTTCCGTAATCTTTGATCGCAATGTAACGATTTGGCCTGTCTCTAAAACGCCTTCTGAGTTTTGTTTACATCAATGTGAAACAACAAGCAGGGAAAAATTAGATCATTAAATAATTAGATCATTAAATTATGAATTATGGTTTTAAGCCTTTAACACAAAGGCAAAAAGGACATTTCTGCCATGTTATGTATTCTTTTCTGTTAATAACCGATATGCAGCAATGCAACTCGGTCTGAACAGCCAGATCGGAATTCATGCGACTTTTACGTCAATCCACCTCAACATTAGTCATAATTTTCGTGCTGCTGATACCTCAAAACATGAATAAATGTTCCCTTTTTACAGCTGGCTCAACTGCCATTCGTTCAAACTCATGATTGTGTACCTCTGGATGAGGCACGTGAAGCAGCGTTAAGCACTGATCTTCTGCGCATGCGGGTCAGTTCACGTTTAAAAGATATTGTGACAGCCAAACAAAATAGAAAGTCAGGTTTGGGCCACTTTCACCTGCTGTGTAAACGTAGCCTAAGTCACAAATCAGATGGGTGTTTGCTAATCTGATCCAAATTGTGCATGCTCTGAAATAAACACTGGGCATCCAACTAGAAAGGAAGCCCTGTGCATGTTTTATACAGTGATAGAAAACATGGTAGCACACACAGAGCTCCAGCTGTACATGCTGAAACTGATAAAACAAGCTGTTTTTTTTTGTTGTAACAGTACCAAGCTTGTCAGGTTCATGTGTTTAACCAACACTATGTTTCACGCTTCCCTACCATCACCCTCACCTATCAAGAGGAAACGCTCAGCTAGCTTTAAGAACCTCCCTGATATCGTGTTTCACTTTGAAATACATCACAGTACGGAAGGAGAATACATTATGATTTCAGATGTACACTGACTTTAAACCTCCTTAAAAAAAACAAACAGATGAGACTGTGAAACAGCAAAAATACAAGACATTCTCTGCTCACCCGGATCATGAGTACAGCCTTCCTGATGTCTCTCACACCATCGTAAACCAGGCGGGAGGCATCAATGAACTCGTTCTCATCCACAGGCTGGGAGGGGTTAGCGCTGAGAGCCTCCACCGCTGCCTCCACTTGCTCGGTAAAACGAGGCATCACTGCACACACAGACACACAAACAGTGCACCAAAAATTAAATTAACAGACAACTCCAATTACTCCACTGAAACCAAGCCTCTACCACTCGAAAGTCAAAGGGCTTCGGATCGACATCATTTCAATTCACCCAATTCAACACCTATAATTACAGTCCAATTCAGAAACTTGCATTCAATTACAAAAAAAAAGAGAAGACGACGCTCCACGGAAATCTATGGCTGAATTTTCCTCAATGAAAGCGATTTTTATTCACGCTCTCTGAATTGGCTACAGCGAGACGGCACTAACCCAGCCCCATGATTCACTGAGGGCTGGTCGACTGCTGGAGTTTAATGAGCACTTGGGGCAAACTTTTAATCAGCTACCTCTTAGAGCCAAGAATAGCAGATGAAAGTACTCTTAAGGCTGTCTGTTAAATTAATCAGTTAAGAGACAGGTGGCAACAAAACACACACATACACACACAGACTTGTATTACACACACTCAAAGCTGACGGCTTCAGCGGAGAACTATTCAGGAAGCCTACAGGGAGCTACAACGTTACCAAAGGACTGCTTATGCTTTAATATGCAAGAGATGCAATTTCCCTTCTTTAATCCTCACCCAGTGCACTGGATGAGGTCATAGAGCGGAGCTCAGAGCTCCCAACACTGGCCATGCTGTGGAAATCCACAGCAGAGGCTAATATCCGCCAGACAGGCCACCACAGGGAACACTCAATTTGGTTCTTTCGGGTTTCTTCTTTTTTTCAAAGCGGCGAAACGAACAAACAGATTGCCTGTTTAATAATTAATTGGATTTTGGGTGGTGATTACAAAAAGCTTTTATGGCTGAACGGGGTTCCTGCTGTTTGCTCATCTACTGCATTTTTCCTTACATATGAGAGAGAAAGAGAGAGAGAGAGAGAGACAGAACAGAAAGGACCTAAGGAGTGACAGAGAGCAAGAAGAAGAGATGAAAGAGTAAGAGAGAATGAGGGAGGAGAGAACAGGGAAAGGAAAGAGAAAGAGAGAGAGAGTGAGAGAGCTACACACTCACAGACACACAGGGGAAATGTGCTTGTATGAGGTGATTTGAGACAAACCGTCCCCTAATTTTGTAAAATGAGGTGCTCGATTTAGCGTGATCTATAACAGTCTGCTTAACCATTTTGGGAAGCAAAGGCCAACCAATTCTTTCACATCTCCCCATGCGTGAGGTAATAGACCCTCCCTCTGGAGTTATGCAGTCACAATTTACAACTGCACTGAGAGAGCGAGCAACAAAGACAGTGAGAGAGAGAGGGAGAGAGAGAGAGAGAGGTAGAGAGAGAGCAAGAGAGAGAGCAAGAGCCCAAGAATGAGAGGCAGACAGAGAGCAAGAGAGAGAGCGAGAGCCCAAGAATGAGAGGCAGGCAGAGAGCAAGAGAGAGCGAGAGCCCAAGAATGAGAGGCAGGCAGAGAGCAAGAGAGAGCGAGAGCCCAAGAATGAGAGGCAGGCAGAGAGCGAGAGCCCAAGAATGAGAGGCAGACAGGAGAGAGCAGCAGAGCCCAAGAATGAGAGGCAGGGAGAGAGAGCAGAGAGCCCAAGAATGAGAGGCAGATAGAGAGCAAGAGCCCAAGAATGAGAGGCAGGCAGAGAGCAAGAGCCCAAGAATGAGAGGCAGGCAGAGAGCAAGAGAGAGAGCGAGAGCCCAAGAATGAGAGGCAGGCAGAGAGCAAGAGAGAGAGCGAGAGCCCAAGAATGAGAGGCAGACAGAGAGCGAGAGCCCAAGAATGAGAGGCAGACAGAGAGCGAGAGCCCAAGAATGAGAGGCAGACAGAAAGCTAGAGCCCAAGAATGAGAGGCAGACAGAGAGCGAGAGCCCAAGAATGAGAGGCAGACAGAGAGCGAGAGCGTCCGAAAATGAAAGGTAGACAGAGAGAGAGAGAGAGAGAGAGAGTCTGAAAATGAAAGGTAGACAGAGAGAGAGCGAGCAAGCAAGCAAGAGAGAGGGCACAAGAACAACACAGAGAGAGAGAGACAGTGATAAAGCGAGAAAGAAAGCGAGAGAGTGTAAGAGAAGAAATGAGGGGGAAAAGTGGAACATTTTGGCCTCTGCATCAAAAAAGGTTTGCGGCCAGGCTGCAGGCTCTGGGGGAAATGAGGTTTGAAAGATGTTAAGGCAGCCTTCAGTGTCACAACGCATGTGAGTCTTCTTGCTTTCTTCCTCTGCCCCCTCCTTAATCTGGCCTAGCAGTTTAGTCCAGGACATGCTTTTCTTCAAGATACAGCAGACAGTCTACATATCTCAGCAGGACCTTCTGAATCTTCTGACTGTGTGGGCCACTATACACCATCTGTGAGGCTGCAGAATTTAAATGGACCCATGATTTGCAGGCACAAGAGCCTTGAATGTGCAGATCACACTGAAAACTTCAACAAATTAAGACTTTTATCTCCAAGAAATACCAAATTTCCTCATTTCCACAACTGCGACAGCTTGTGTAAGGGCCACTTCAGCTTTTCATTATTAAGACCTACATCTACAGACTAGGACTGAGATATGAATAAAGCTTAAGAGAACAAGGCCGTTCTTGAGCTACCAGGCAACTGTGTATCAGTCATTCAATTTCAGTGATAATTTTACAATAATTATTACCTTAAATGACTTCACTCGAGCTCTGAGCACTCAATGCACTCTTAGGCAAATTGGCACACAGTGGTTATTTGTCAGAGGCACATTCATATTTATAATTAATGTTTTCAATATGGGAGGACCTGCCTTCTGTGCTGGCAAGACAGAACGTACACAGCTGACGACATCTACCATTAAACATTAGGCATGTATAACACCTCAATTCAGGTGTGAGAAAACCTGATTTGAAGACTGGAACAATAAAGGCTGCTTTATGGCGCATTATAGCCTTTAAGAGCGAGGCATTCTGTTATTATGCTGTTAGCCTACATAGCTGTGCTCTCGTGAGTGCTGTTCTTCGCAGTACAGGCTGTAACACTGACTGGATAGCAAACAGAATGTAACAATTGCAAGCAACAACACTTTTGCCACGGTTTTTCCTCTGAGCTACACTACCAATGCTTAACACACAGCTTGTATAGTCTCCTTAGACTTAGCACTGACTAATAGAATGGGATGCCCAACGGCAAGCGTTGGCGTGTTAGATGGTGCACTGATTATTAATTTAAAACAATAAGACATTATTAGAGAATGAATATCACCTTATATTTATGGCCATTTATTCTAGCTGTCAACCTTTAGATTGCCACCTGTGCTGGGCATTCTGGATATTTTACTACTCCACTGTTAGAAATAAAGGTTCTGTGTGGTACATTTTTCATTCAGTAAGTTACAAACAATGTAAATGTTCCCACAAAGGTACAACAGTGGTGTAAGGTCCAATTGCAAAAGTTTTTTCCAGGTGAAAAGTATGTATTTATACCTTTTCATAACCTAATGTTTCAAAACAGAACAATAAAATAAAAAGCCTGGAGTTGAGACAGGGTGTGTGGAGTCAACAGAAATAGAACTTCATTGGATTATGGTACAATAATGCTCCCTGACTTAAGATACTGAGATGTACCCTTGAGGGTCCCACCCCAGTAACAAGAGGCGAACTGCCCCAATGACAGTGTAGCACGTTTATTTCTGAGAGTGTACTTCATTCTTAAACGTTAGACAGCTTTCTTAGTTATTATGAGATCATCTACAGCTCTGCTCATCATTCATTTTTCCCTATGAATTATTTGAAAGCCATGAAGTTGTAGAGTAGCCACATCAAAACAGATTAATTTTCTACATGTATGTGCAACAAATCGGTTTATATTATTTTAAACAGTGCTTCCAAACTTTTGACCTATGGAGGCTGAGGACTGTACCTGTTTCAGTCAGCAGTTTAGTGGCTTCCAGAACTTTCTCTGTGTAGACACCGGGCTCGTAGTTGTCCATTTCGGAGGTGACCACGTGGACAACGCGAGCTGCGCGGCCTCGGATGGCCCCAGCGGTGCGGTCCAGTCCATCCACATCCTTCTCCTGCAGGGCGATCACGCACTTATTCACATCCTCCAGGATATGGTTTTCTAAAACAAACAGATTACCAAACAAATCAGTCAAACAAACAAGGGGGGAGGGGGCCGAAATGACCCCATCTCTACATCAAGGACGTGTTAGGCAAAATGTCCGTAATGGCCTAAACGTGACGAGCTAAGGCGGGAAATCCTCATTCTTCATGCTGCGCTTGCATCGGATCTGGCTTAAGAACGTTAATTGGAAATCACAAGGGCAGGTGGAGAGGAAAAAAAAAAAACACAGAAGACCAAACGCACAGGAAGGCTTATTAATGGCAGCCTGTAAAATGCAAATCGACATTGTGTGTAAAGCATGGTGTGTCCTTGGATGGAGGTGAGCTGCGTCGCTCCGTTCAGCACTCCTTAAGGCCAAGCTTGACAAGCAGCTCATGTGTCTTCACACACGTGACAGGATGTCAATGCCACAACACCACGCTGAGCCTCGAGTGCTTTTGTCTGGCCCAAAAGGGGCTAATCAAGCGCTCCATACGTGGCAAGCGCATTCAGATCATCTTTAAGGAGCTGAGTAGACATCGGAGGAATCATTATTCAGAGCAGAGTAAAAATATACCAGGAAACTCCATCTAGCTAATGGTTCTTAAAAGCCCCTTCTCCTCTGTGGCTGGAGATGTCAGAGAACTAGAGTGCTCTATTGTTGAAGCCTAGTGTGTCGGTTAAGAACAGTTTAAAAAGGGGATCACAAAATCCATTTCTACTACAGAGGAGGAAGAGGGCACGTAAAGAACGGCGAGACGTGGTCAGTGGTTCAATTCGTTTTACATGCAGAGTGCATGTCAAGCAGCCTCGATTACGTCTCTGACAACCAGATCCACTACAATTTCAGTAGAGAACTAAGTGGAGTGAAATAAGTAGTTCTATTGGAGGGACGGGGGGGTCACTATTTCTCATTCCTGTTAAGTACCGCACCACTCATTCTGTATGATCTGCTCACTAACTAGGACAGCTAATATCAAACCTACAGGGCTGCTATATGGTAGCTAAAAAGAGGCTAAAATGAAATATTGGATTAATGACTTCTGGGGTAACTTATAAAGCATGCCAGTTATGTTTAGACGCACAGAATAGCCTGTTAAAAGCTCTTCATCTGAAGCTGTATTTGAGCAGGATTGTCAGCAGTAAAGACAGTGCTGTAATTTGAGTGATTACTGATAAGATCAATGATTTTAATCAAATCTACATCTGCAATGCCTGTAGTTTTTACCAGCCTAAGTAATAATTCTAGAATGAATTACCTTCTGTAATTCACTGCACCCAGAGATCCCTTTGTACAAGCAGCCCTGCTTGATTTGACCAAACATTAAGACGGACAGACGGATTGACATATCTGCTGATGGACAGCGGTCACCTATTTCTGGCGATCGGAAGGCGAAGCTCGATTTGGAGCTCGATTTGGCACATTTCCTTTATCTACAAGTTTTAAAAAAATAATCCACAACAATTTTGGTGATGGCCTAATTAGAATATAAGGAGATAAAGAGGAAATATAAAGAGAAGGAAAATGAATTCTGTACCTCTCGCAAGGAAATTTCTGCCATTTCTATCCTGTTGGGCAACATCTGCTAAGCTGAATGAACTTTACTAGCTTAATGCTATATATAGTACAGGGTTTTGCTGTTTGTTTTGGACCTGCTAACTTATAATCTTAACGCTGACAAATTCAATGTCTACCTGGATTTTTTTGGGGAAATTATACAGATACTTTATCTTGTACAGATCGACCAATCAAATACCTTACATGTTACAACATCAGACCTTCTCTGGAAAAGTCACGCTCAAAAAAAGGGCTTCAAGATGTATTCCACAGATTTCTTTAAAACTTCTGCATAATTTAGTAGTAAAGACGTAAACAAAGTCATTCGGAGTGCTTTGATGTGAACCGCAGTAGTGGTCAGAGGAATCAAAAGTTTAAAGAGTTTAATTCCTTTCAACTCCTTCTCACAGTATGTCATCACATGAACTGGAAATTGATACAATGTCCAAGACGGCCTAGAAGGTATTTTCAAAATTTTCAGATTTAACGCTGCTTCACCATCAACAACATTCCATACAAAACTCGTGTAGAGAAGACTCGTGTAGGTTCACTGGTGGTTTTAGATCGTAAATAAAATGTCTATATTTGTGTTGTAGACATTGTGACGTCTGGTTCCAATCACCACCACTGTAAAGACATCTGACATGGTAAGTTTCTCTACAGTGAACCCCAAATAAGCAGAAAGTCTCTCTACAGTGAATCCCAAAATAAGCAGAACTTTAAAAAAAACTGATGGAATTACCCCTTAACATGCTGAACCTGAAATACATGAAACATGAAACAATGCGAGCTGAATAAAACGCTAGCTCACATACAGTCCCTATATACACGCATGCCAGCATAGTTTAACTTCAAAGCTGTCATCACATTTATGGTACAGTGGAAAATGCTGCAAAATATTTCAAACACTTTGCATGAGAGTCAGTGAGTGTTTACATGTCCAACACCATCTTAAATAGAATTGGCCTGAAGCACATATTTCAATTTTGCTAAGCTTAGGCAGACTTGGTTGGAACATCACAATCAAGCCATGGTGTTTAAATGACCATATCTTGGACTTCTATCAAACCACAAGTGTTTATCTAAATGTAGTGAATGACACTGAGGCAGCATATGAAAGCTATTCAACACGTATGTGAACACGCCACCTACTCCCAAAAGGCAGAGGTGATTGCTAATGCCAGTCCAACACAGCCAGGAAGCAGCATTGCCTGGAAATCAAAGCTAACAATGACCCAATGTTTAGCAACAGCACACTGGATCATTAGGCTCCCGTGGGCTTACCGGACACGGAGAGGAAGTCGTCGATGGAAGTGATGTCGTCGACGGCATCCGTGAGCACGCGCACCTGTTTCTCCCACTGTTCCTTAAACAGGTCCATATTATCCTGCGCCACCTTGCTGTTGGGCTTGGCAGCCAGGGCCAGGGCAGCGTTAATCACCTGCAATTACCCATTTAGAATAATTACTCTGTTGTCAGGGCATAAAAAAGAAAAAATACAAAGTTGAATTTGTATAGCTTAATTATCGGTTGCCCCTTTTCTTTTATCCCTGTTTTGTTGTTGTTGTTGCTCTTATTGTCCTCCATATATAAAACAGAGTAATTCGTTGTTAGCCATTATAGAGCGGCTGCAATTAATCGTGGCTTGTTTTTAGCGGAGAGCCCCATTTGTCGAGATCAAAGCAGGAGGATGAATGGGAGTAATTAGAGTGGAGATGAAAAAGATGTCACAGGCCGCAGCGGAGGGGGCGAGGGGCGAAGGGGGGAGCGTCATGTACCTGAGGGCACAGGGTCTCCAGCTGGGAAGCGGCCATGCGGACCAGCTTCACGCCCTCCTCATTATTGGAGATGGAGCATGCCAAGTTAGCCACCTAAAACAAAAGAGACACACACATTACTGAACAGTTGTAGCCGTGAGCACGGCAGCCTGTGAGAATCAGGACTTCCACACACTTCCGCACGCCAACACACATTCACTCTCACTCTCTTTCGTTCTATTGGTTTATGAAATGTAAGACAAAAGCACAGCTGACAAAGATTTCACAGAGTTAACAAACCACACAGCAGGTGTAGAGAGTAAGAGATCACACAACAGAGGAGGTCAATGTTTTGCAGATAAATCAGGCGCCTTAAAAAAGTTAATGGCTTTATAAGCACTGGTGCCATTTGCTAAAACAATGTCTCACAAACATAAGTTTCTGACTGAACTGTTCTATTGTCTACGCACATTTATATGTATTTCAAAACATTCAAAGTAATTTGAAGCCCAAACATTAACTATTACACATTGCAGTTAACATGCTACGTACATATACAGCTAAAACAGAAAAAACACAACACAGCTGTATGTTATCACTAACACTATACCAGGAGGACCGAATAATTTGGAGAAAATATTGCTATTGTGATTAAAATGTGATTATTAGTTATATATCAAGTTACAAGACTTTGTTTTCACAAAAAAGACCAAGACATCAGTTTTTTAGGCTTTGAGGTTTAAATGCTGAATGCAGTGTGTTGGACTGCCAATTGTTGAGCCCTGACAATAAAATCAATGATCTTTCAGCCCTGTATGCTGGTATAGATAATACACTGCTGGCATTTGGAAAGTGACAGATACACGCTCCTCTCGCACTTTGCCCGAGAGACTATGTTCCTTTGCCTTTTCTAGAACAGTCAGTTCTGATAATTTACATGCTTCAAGAAGAGTGCCTTCCAGGTGATTAAATCACCGGACAGCCACCGTCACCCTGGCAAAGTGCGAGAGGCAAATATCCCCGTCACTTTCCAAAAGCCAGCGGTCTGCTAACTACAGGAACGCTGAGACAAGCAGGAGCTGTTCCTGTTGCCAGCATTTATAGTCCGAGAGTAAATTCATACTGACCAACAAATCACCACTGCTACTGTGACTTCCCCAAAAAATTTGCCAGAGCAAAACTTTTCATGTGTTTGTGTTCAAGATGACTACAATGGACAACTGATTGAACCTCTTTCTTGACCTGGAAAAAACTGATACCTACACCTACCAACCCTGGGTGTGAGAGAACTATGGTTATGACAATGATAACACCAAGAGCATCTTCACATATAGCGGTGTATTACTCATCGTTCGGTTTTGAGGGGTCAAAGATTGAGACATAAACTCGTTCATTAAGTCTCTCCCTGCCATACAACACTCTTCTGACTAAGGGTGACCAGCTCCAGCACATCACTACACAACACTCTCGCACACCTGGCTCGATGCACAGGGCTAGAAAACTAGCTGACGAGGTGAGTCAGGTGTGTAGGAGTAGGGTTAGCATTAACCTGTGCTTTTATTGCTTCTGACAAGCAGAAATATAGATGACTTCATTCCATTTGCCTCCACAGAAACGTAGTACAGCTGCATTTTGCTTCAGTGCGTCACTGATATGGAATGAACTTCTGCAGAAGTACAACTAATCCTACAGCACACTAAAAGCACAACAAATCCCACAAACCCTGGTCAAGGATTTGTTGAGCTTGGTCAATCTTTATACGCCGCCATACAGAGACATCTTTTCTCTGTGGGACCACTTTGCATTTCTGTATTTGAACAGGAACCTACTAAATCTGTCACAGCAGCCATACATAAGTAAACTAACTTAACCTGAGGGCCTTTTAATGAATGCCTACAGAAGGACACCTATATTGGCTCGCAGGACTGCTCAGAGCTGTTCTTTTTTGCTGTAATTTATGCATTAGCCAGGGTGGTGAGGAGTAGTATATAGTATATATTTAGCTGAGACTGTATGAATTGGGTGTTTGATACAAATTTTAAAAGAGCTACAGAGGCCATTTTAAGGAGCGAAAATTAAGAGAACCAGTTATTTAGCCAATATAAATGCATATATTAGATTTTTATATTTTAAATTTATTCCAGCAGTTTTATAGACGCATTCTACATGCTTTCTTATTTTAACCACAATGGCAGAGATGGAAACTCAGGTCAGCGCTGTCCTTGTAGCTTCAAGTAACAAGCTTTTCAATACAGTCTGAAGGAGAGAAGCAACAGTAAATGGGGTGTTTAAATGAAAGAAAGAGGCAAAACTAGGAAAAGCTAAGTTAACTTTAGTTGTCCCTTAAAACATTTTAGCCATTATGCTAGCTAGCAAACTTACAAACTAGAGTATCCAACTGGTTCAAGTAGTTTTTGCCCTTTTATTTTAAGCACCATAGTTTTTCCATGCAGCGCTTCAGTCCTGTCTCTAAAGTTGGAGGCTCTTCTGTAACAAAAGACTCGCACCTCAGAGACTCGAGACTCAACTCTTGACTCACGCCTCAAACTCGAGACTCAATTTAGGCTCGTCTGAAACTACTCGTAAACGTCTCTTCAAGATGGTCTTGTGGTCAAACTTATCAGTTCAGTCCGTTTTATTGGCTGGTATGCGAACGAGGAACAGTTAGGGGGTTTCTGACCGTTTCATCATGTCAGAGGCTTATTTTTAAATTATCAGTGCTTCATGAACAGGATTTTCACCACTAAAAAAAACGGAGGGACCTCAATGCTGGCTGATATTATCAGCTAACTGATATGGGTTGAGCCCTTGTTCATGTGTGGCCCTGTCTCTCCCTTGTCCTCACAATCCCTGAAGCCACATAACCAGAACTGCATCCACTACATCCTCCACTGAGCTGTGCGTGCCGCATCAGACGGTGCTGCTGAAACATTAAAAGCGCGTACACATGTCCACCGCTGGAAAGACAAGCTCAACATCCAGGCTAATGCTTCAGCACTTGCTCTCATCCACCGCGAGGGCCCTGGGGAGCGTCTCCTCGGCGGCCGGACAAGAGCCTCAACTGCGCTGCTGTTAATGCTGCTCAGCTTTAAAGGTGCTGATTGAGATCTGTCGCCAGAGCCGATTCACCACAGCTCTCTTACGCTGCGGCTCTAACTCACCACTACCTTGGCATGTCACACATGAAGGGAATAAAAAGGCACATGTCAGACTGATTAAGTGGAAGATCTATTGAGAAGCGTCCGGCTGAATTACCACGTGACCGGTAATGGCGGCGGGTGCATCAGCGGATATTGCGAAAAATCAATCTATTCCATAAGTTTGCTCCAGACGTGTCAATTAGAAAGGAGGCAAGCACGGCTTTATAAAAGTAAATTACAGAAGCATTTAAAACGTCTAGTCCTCAACAGATCAGAAGCTGTATGAATCTTTTTTTTTTTTCTTTCCAGCACTCATGTTAACGTATTCCAACACCCGAGCCGTACTTCAGTTAATGAAAATACATTTATTCAGGCTTAAGCTGTGATTCCACTCTCAAACCAAGAACTGTGAGTTGACAGGCACAAAACCAAAAGCTGGCAGCTCAATCCTTAAATCTGTTTGATTTTGGGCCGAGAGACTTTTGTCTGAGCAACAACTAATTCCTTAGAAAAACACTCTTAGATACTTGTGGAATAAGCAATGTTTCATTCTGATAGAGCAATGCTCGAAAAGAAAACAGCGTCAACCCTCACCTGTATGACTATACACTCCACTAAAGACTGTAAATCACTGTATACAGGTGCACCTTCCCCAAAGGAGCACTCGTTCAGAGTGATGTTTGAGCTAATAACTTCAAAGGAACGTTTCAACCAAAAGGCTGATACGGCCAACAATGAACGAAACCCGAGAAGAACTGGTTAGCATGCTGGGTTTCATTTATATGTGAACCATTCCTTTAAGCCTGCTATGAGCTGTTGGGCCACTCTCCCAGTGGCTTTATGTTGGTGAAGCAGTGAGGTACTGTAGCTGGTTGAGTACACAAAGCGGCAGACTCCTCTTCTCTCCTCAGCTCTCTGTGGATCAGCACAAAGGAAAAGGAGCTGTATAAGGGCTCTATTCACTGCACGCCGTGTTTGCAGCTAAAATGTCAAGCAGATTCAGATGGCAGAACAAACTTCTACTAGGAGTTGCAGTTTCGTTTCCTCTCCAAGCTGCAGAGCTGCTCTCGACTCTTCCTGCTTCTCCTGAGCATGTTCGAGTGCAGTTCGAGTTAGAAGGGTGCACTCAACCAGCAAGCAAGCATGAAATGAACTCTGAGATGAACTTGCACTGATCGCGTCACGTTTAGAGCATATGCTGGATACATGCTGAACCGTTTGGAAATATAATACTTATCATACACACTGATCAGGCATAACATTATGATCCTTGTTTCTACACTCATTGTCCATTTTATCAGCTCCACTTACTATATAGGTGCACTTTGTAGTTCTACAGTTACAGACTGCAGTCCATCTGTTTCTCTGCATACTTTGTTAGCCCCCTTTTACCCTGTTCTTCAGTGGTCAGGACCCCCATGGACCCTCACAGAGCAGGTACTATTTGGGTGGTGGATCATTCTCAGCACTACAGTAACACTGATGTGGTGGTGGTGTGTTAATGTGTGTTGTGCTGGTACGAGTGGATCAGACACAGCAGTGCTGCTGGTGGTTTTAAACACTGTGTCCACTCACTGTCCACTCTATTAGACACTCCTACCTTGTCAGTCCACCTTGTAGATGTAAAGTCAGAGACGATAGCTCATCTGCTGCTGCTCAGTTTGTGTTGGTCATCCTCTAGTCCTTCATCAGTGGTCACAGGACGCTGCCCACAGGACGCTGTTGGCTGGATATTTTTGGTTGGTGGACTACTCTCAGTCCAGCAGTGACACTGAGGTGTTTAAAAACTCCAGCAGCACTGCTGTGTCTGATCCACTCAGACCAGCACAACACACACTAACACACCACCACCACGTCAGTGTCACTGCAGTGCTGAGAATGATCCACCACCCAAATAGTACCTGCTCTGTGAGGGTCCATGGGGGTCCTGACCACTGAAGAACAGGGTAAAAGGGGGCTAACAAAGTATGCAGAGAAACAGATGGACTGCAGTCTGTAACTGTAGAACTACAAAGTGCACCTATATAGTAAGTGGAGCTGATGAAATGGACAATGAGCATAGAAACAAGGAGGTGGTCATAATGTTATGCTTGATCGGTGTATAATGTCCAGAGCTGGTAGAAAACATTGGAATCAGTTCCACATCTGGTACTAATTTGCCACGAGCATACAATTAACAATTACCACACCAATTTATGGATTACAAACTAAAACAACATGCTCCAGTTAGAGAAACCATGTCTACAATTCCTCTAACCAAGCACCGTATTTTCATCGTCCATATACTAACGAATATGGTGATGAGAGAGGGAAAGTGGTTCTATATCAGCACCTTCGCTCTGAGAAGAAAGGGAAAAAAAGGCCCTAGATCTCTCTGCCTCTTTGCTATGCATAGCAGCACAGTCCCTGTACAATCTCAGTTTCCCTTGAGCAGCCTGGAACCTTTGAGAATGCGGCCTTGAGGCAACAGAACTAAACCCATTCTATTTTTACTCCGTTTCAGGAGCGATGTGTTTCGGTGCTGCAAAATCTAAAGCGCTCTGATGCGTTGGCGTGAGGATAGATTGGCACTCGTCTCTGTAAGAACTGCCTTTCGTTTTAGCAGTCCAGATGTTCTGAAGCATCATTAAGAAGTAAAATGAGAGGGCAAATTAACATGGCACTGAACTTCTTTTCTTCTGCACACAGTCTCCCCCTCCCCTCCAAAAAAAGCATGATTGATACATCCAGCACAATATAATTGCTGGTCTGCACTGGCAAGTCATAAGGATGGGTGGTATCTGAAAAAGTAATTTAGGGAAAAGAACTGAATTTGCAAAGCAGGGGATGTTGGAACTGTCCAGAGCCTTTGCAGAGAGACTTCACGAAAGTCCTGCTTTAGTCATGGGTATCCCATTGTAGCGCAAATTAAATAGTGTTCCACACAGCAACACCTGCATCCATGTTTAAAAGCACCACACAGAGACTGTGAATTGAGCAGTGAGTAATAAATCACTTTCTTGCCTGCATGTACAGCTAGGGACCACACTGCAAGCATAATGTAAAAATGAGTACCAAGGCAACAAAATTCTAACTGAATAGAACAGCTGGCATGTACATTCCAACATTTGAGGGATAAAATATTGAACAAGGGACAAGATTCGATATTATGTCAAGCTGTACAGAACATGCTGAATGACTGTATAATTACCCAATTACTGAGGAAGTAAGGCTGAAAATTCAACCTCTGACCTGTGTTCTGGGACAAGGGAAGAGTAGATAATTCCCTGCAGGTCCATCTTCTCTTACCCCAAGGTAAGACGATATTTCTGTTCATAATGGTTTCCAATGAGGAGCAGTTGGCAGAAGTGTTGTTAGTAAGCCACGTGGCAAAAAGAGGAATTCTTACTCAGGGCGCCAGCTGTGTGTGTTCACTTTTTCTTCGCAATAAGGAAATTACACTGATGTTGGGTCCCAAAAGTGAAAGCAGTAACCATAATGCACCTAAGGTGGGTTCGTAATTCGAGGCTCCAAACTTTAAGACTGGATTAAAATGATACTTTACTCAGAGCTGTTAAGCAGTATATTAATCCTGCTTTTCTTTTGGGACACTAACGATCAGGATAGACTCAGGAAAAACGTCCTGCTGACTCAGTATGATGCACTGGTGCGTGGGTACGGTATGTTCACCAATATATAATAAATAAACCCTTCCAAACAAGATCACCAAAAGCTAGTCATTTGTCAGCAATTGTCCACGACATTACTTTTGTAGTGAATCCACATTGTGTGGTTTTAATCCTGCTTTTGGATTAAGCCTGCTATCCATATGCATCCCATCTCTTGTCACTGCGTCAGGGAGAGAGAAAGGGGAGATTTGGGGAGACGTGTTGAGCCTCCGCTAACACTTGAGCTCCTGGTGAGACTAAGGGCTCTGGACTCAATGCCCCTCATCCCTTGCCGTCACTTTCCCTTTGATTCCCCGTGGTCGGATCATTTCGGCCAGCAACGCGTCATGCTGGGGCCAGAACGGGCTCCTGTGGGGAGAGGTCACTTCCAAATGTCAGTGGATGACGTGCTGCCACAGGCCGTGAGGGGAGACAGATTTGAAGACAACTAATGAGGACGCTCAAATGTTTGTCAGTTTCTGTCGACTAGCAGAGCCAGTGTTCGTCTGTGTGCACGAATTTTATAAAGCAACCCAGTGATTCCACAAGGAGCCTCACATATAAGAAGCATGAGAAGCAGGAGATGTAAAAGGAGCGACTTACTGGTTTCGTACACGGTTCTTGCTTGTCGTCACGGTGGAACAGACTGCCTGAGCAGTTGCACAATAAGAAATCAGATATCCAACTGTTGAGACAATTAATATTTCCCTCGAGACAGCACTTAACCTTGGCCACAGGGAAGTTTCTCTCCTCCGGCTGGGGCTTAAAAATCTGATTCACAGCTGTGACCGTCCATACAAATGCAGCGTTTGTGTGGCCAGAGCAGCAGCGGCCTACAGGCTTGCAGCATTTGCCCCAGTGCTGCCATGAAAGCGAAGCCTTGTTGACTCAGCCAGTGCCGTCTGATGCATCACAAAGAGACAACAGGATACATAACAGACGTAAAGGTTATGGGTCTCATGCACAGATCAAGTGGCAGTGACAGGAAAATACCACTCTTTATTGCAGAAGTAGCGCTCAGACAGAGCTTGGATGTTTGAATTTTATTCATCTCGGCGGTAGACGCATGTGCCTGGCGGCTTAGGTGGCTTATCTGCACTAAAGACACACATGAACTAGCTATCCAATGTCCTAAGAAAGACTTAAACCGAGTATCGTGCTAAGACACTCAGAAGCAAGTCTAGACAGAAGCCCAGTCAAGTAAAATTTGAGCACGTGTTTTTATATAAACTTGGGTTTTTATACATATTACTAGTGTAAATAAATATAAACTATATTTACTCCACTTGAAAGGCCTTACTGTACTCCATCTCATTATGCAAAAGTCAACGTCTTCAGCTAATAATGAACAAATAATGATCAGACTCAACCACAATAATCAACATCTTGCATGCAAATATCTCACTAACAGTTCTGGGATTAGCACGTACATTGGTTGGTTTGGCATTCTTGTACACTGCAGTCTCTCACTTCAGGGCAGGCTTTTGCTTCTCCAAGTGTGGAAGGCTTCAAAAGCACAACAGGCCTAATACGACAAACGACCATGACACTGTGGGACACACTGCTCCCAGAACAACATGAGCGCAAGTGAGCAATGGTTGTCTTTAGTGGGACTCTTAGGCCATATATTCCGTCGTGCTCATGTGCTGTCAGGGGTTATCAGGTACAGAGCGAAAAATATGCTGATGACCGTTAAGGCTGCAGCAATACAGGCAGTAATTTTGACTGTATCTGCCTTTGTCATGAGTTGATTTAATAATCAGCAACAGAGAAAAAAACATAAATCCTAGATAACTTTGGAAAATGAGGAGAAAATGCAGAACTGTTTGAGAATCAAGCTCTGACTGTGGCCTTATTACAAACTGGAAGAGTGAGGCGCCTCATCAAAAACACCCACAGAACACCTGAACAAAGATGACAGAATGAATACAACTTTAGTCGAGGTGAACTCCATGACCATGAGTATGCCACATACACTGACTTCTGACTGGATCACAAAAGAAAAAGTAGTCTCACTGCTTAAATATATGGTCAGGTTTGAAAGGAGACAGAAAAGGCCTGTGCAGGCCTTCAGACTGCAGGGCCAAACGGCTTGATCCATTGATGCAAACATAATAACAGCCAGACTTGCAGGACTTTTGGTGGCAAAATTCTGTGAAAACATGACTGACTATACATGAATAGTAATGTGGCACAAGAGAGAAACAGGTCACATTCTCAGTGAAGGACTTCACCGCCAGTCGCAAATCCTCTAGATTGTTAAGAGAAGATCAAAATAAGTAATCTGCCGAAACACATCACTGGGCAATGCCTACACAAATGAGAATGCACACTTCACAGAAGAATGCAATTCCACACTGTTTTCCAAAGATCCCATGTCTAACAGTCAGATTTGCATGATGGAATTGCTGGGATCAGCTGTAATTGACACAGCTTGTACCAAAAGAGCATGCTGAAAGACACAGTTTGAACATGATGTTAGTGAACTAAAAGAAACAGAGTTTGCAAATTTGATAGAGGAAGAATAGAGCACTCAGTGAGTGAAAATCCCAACTGCAATAGGCTATACTAAGTGTCAGATAAACTGAAGCGATCCCAGTAGATATTCCACTGCTTTAAAGCAAAACATGACTAAAAAGAGCAGGTGCAGTCTTGAAAACTGAGAATAAAAATGTAGAAGCAGGCAGTTAAATATGAACTATCCTCTTTGGTATATCACTGTGTTAACCTAACACATAAGGAGATCCTTTGAGGGGGGAATAGAAATTTATAGGTAGGATAAATGTTCTTACCACAGCAAAAGACATGACAAAGGAACCTGCAGTTTGGGCAGACTAAAATAAAATAGTGAACAACTGAGATATGCATCAGGCAACACAAACCTGCAGCAGGGCTGTCTATGGCGCAGTAGTGGGCAGTACAGGGAAAAATTTACATCATGGTACAATTAAGATTACTGACTGTTTCAGTATATATCAGGGTACTGTATTTATGTAAATTATTTTCCAAATAAACTAATATTGGTTGTTTAAATAACCTTTTTTGTTGATTAACAATGGCATATTATTCCTATTCTGATGTCCCTTCACTCGTAACCGATAACGAAACAACCGTAGTAAACGTAACATTTTTATTGGTCGAATAAAAACTGAAAATAACAATATATAGACAGTTGTCAATATTGTTTTCTAACCCTATCAACATTAAGGTGAGTATGAAAAGCTTCCAGCGGCTTTTCTGAGTGCGGCAAACATGGTGCTGAATATTGTTTTACGTCTGAAAGTCATTTGTCTCAAATGTGCTTCTCTTAACTAGCTGTTTAATCTATGACTGTCAGACACTGCTGGAATTTAGTAATTATCACAGGCCATTCACACTATCAGTTTTAGCTGTGAAGCCGGCTAGTATCCATGCTAGGCTAACGGCTAACCCCAACAGACTGGCTTTTCCTTCCACTCCCTTTTTCCCCTGTTAACTCATTAACTCTTCACAGTCTGACGTCGCTCCTTTGACAAACTGGACTAACTAACCTCAGGCTGCAGCTCACTATACGAAAGGTAAGGAAATCAGCGTGTTTTGCGCTGTTTGTATGTCACATTATTTGCATTTATTTGCAGACTGGTACATGATAAATGATAAATCTAATACCTTAAGAAGAATTTCAACCGGTATGTGGCCCACTAATACCACATTGTCACGTTACAGCGAAACAGAGGCAATGGATTTGCATAAATCAGAGGCTGAAGAGGGGTATCTTACGTTATTTAATCACTTTAGGTGTTTAGCGTTGGGAGTACTGTGAGCACAAAGAAATGGTAGATCTGTGAAACATTTACTTCATCGCTGGAAGCACTCATGGTCTTCCTCAAAAGACTGTTTACTGACACTGATTAAAGAGACGATGCTGAAGAAAGACAATAGATGTGCTTGGAAAATATCATTCGATTATGCTGCGATGGCAAAGAACTCAAATGTACACTGTACACAGTACAGTACATCGGAACTCAAATTTGTCTCTAGTTATTAGTGATTAACCAGATGCTCTGGACTGTAGTTGTACAACAACTTTCAGTGTTGCATGTTGCTAGTAGGCTACTCCGTAATCAGTAACAAATGCTTAGTGAGCTGTTAACTAATAAATAAATAATGAGCATTTAATTATTTCTAAGCACATGGCTGTTGTTGGAACACAACGGTAATCTCCAAAACGGTAACTTTACAGGAGAAGGTAAAAAATATACTTTCAACGTAAGTCAATGGAACCAAGTCATTTTAGGCCATTTGTTTTGGACCTTTCATCATAAAATTTACCTACAATGTAAAGGGCAACAGGCATTTTCACATTATGTCAAAAACTAAAAAACAACAAAAATGGAGATGCAAGGTTTTGTTCCAACAGCATGGATATAAATCCAAATTCATTTGCGACCCTTATTGTAAACTGTTACCAAATTGCTCTACTTTACGTTACTGTTAGATTTATTTCTCAGCTAAAATGGTTGAAAACAATGAATTATAGAGTTAATAAAACATCATAATGATAACTCTGATAATAGAGTTAATCAACAAAACTTTGTATTACTTCTTCATTTATCATCCCCTGGCTATTTTTAATCACCATTCCCATTTTCTCAGTTCTAGCACACATTTGATCAGTTATACTTTTACATTTGTCACTGTTTAGCTGATTTGGAATGAGTCATGTCCTAAATACCCTGGAGATTTCTGATACATCACAGTCTAAAGGTTTCTGCATTAAGCATCACTATGAACGACTGCCATGTCGGCAGAGTTTACAGGTTTTAAGCATAAGCTCCATCATCTGAAAAGCATCCTAAAACAGATTTAACAATGTCCCATGAACAATTTTTATGCCTCTTGGAATGACTGGATGGTGTTAGTATGGAGTTTTACCATTTCATTATAAAACTGCTTCCTCAGCATTACATTAAATTTTACTACACTATACTTAGCATCACTAAAATGCTCCTCTCTTCCACAAGACATCCTGATTTCCAACATGTAGCCTAATGTAGGTGATATTAGCCACTCAGGCTAATTAGTTAAAGGACTTCCCAACTAACAACAGAAGCAGAAAATGTGTTGGATCTTGGGTGCTTCGGTTTTATTTGTATTGTTGTGAGCTATTTCTACTTTAGCATATTGTGTTCTGCACCATGCTGTGACTTCTGTGGGTCTTGCTTTCTTGAGTTCATCTCCCTTTGCCGTTGCCACTGTTTAAACTTTTGCCTGTGTCACAAATGATTTCCATAGCAAAAGATTTCTGAAATTCAAACACAACTGGTCAAAAATGAAAAGTTTTTATACCATTTTTAAAAATGCTTTCTGCATGAATCAGAGGCTGGAGAGTGGTATCTTCAAGTATGAAAAAAATGTTTTTAATTGCTGTTTCTCATTTTTATCATCACTCAAAATATTTGTTAAGTGCTAGATTTTGACACATCACTGTGGTCCTATATTATCTTTTGTTTTTTCCTTTTATTCCCTTTTGGCCATAAACCGAAACTGCCACTTTTGACCATTTTCAGATGAAATGTTTCAGTCGATGAAATTTCCAAGCCTCTCTAGTAAAATGGCAACAGAACGCCAGGCACATCATAGAAAGACTGTTAACTTGACATGACTAATTCTGTGGGCTGCTAGACAGAGCAGACTCAATGTAATGTGTGATCAGACCAAATAATCCTAATCAAAATTTAACTGTTTAATGTCTGTAAACATTTCACATGCTGAGTTACACTCTCCATTGTCACCAGCTGGTGCAGTCATCCCCCATCTCTAAAACTACGTTGAAAGAGAACACGGTAAATCTTATGTGCCTTCCACAACATTGGCTCAATTACTGGAAAATCTCAAGGTATTCAGAGTTAGAGAGTTGAGAGAGATTTTATTTCTGGGAGAATAAAATGCCTAGAGCACATAAAGAGAGCATTCAGCTTCAGTTTATGTGAAAAAAATCAAACAGGAGAAGAGTTTTTTTTTTTGCTGCTCTTAGATGTTTTCAGGGCAAAAAGCTGTTTAATTTGGTTAGACAACTGCCTCTCCAAAGCTTTATTAAAACAATGACTACACTAGGCCACAATTAAGACACTAAAAAGAGAGATTCTTTTAGTTTTTAAATCAGGTGTTCAGCACTTCTCAACACGCTTAAAACGAACTGCACTCTGTGAGACAGCGCACTCCCACGAGACAGACGCTTGAAGCCTTTTTACTGTTAAAATCCCCAACTCTAAAAACACAGGATGAACAGGTGTTGGAAAACAAAAAGTGATTTCTCGTTTCAGTCCCTCCACTGAGCAGTCATTACTCTCCTACATGTGTGCAAGCAGTTTCAGATTTGGGCTTGCTGTTAAGCAAAAGAAATCACTGCCTAAATCATTTGTTTTGAGACAGATCCAGATTTTCAAAAAATGTGCCATATTTATGGGACTGTGCCTGACGTTTCCATTCAGAGGAAGCAGAAGCCTACCTCGATCAGCTTGTTGGCATGCTCGCGGAAAACTTGGGCGTACTCCTTCACCTCCTTTTCATTGCCGTTTTTGGCAGCCTCAATGAGGACCAGCAGAGGAACATTGGTCTCCAAAAACGAGTCTGACACATGGTCCATCACAGCCTTCCTCAGCTGAAAACAAGAACGGAAACAGACGCACAAACTCAGAAACTGTAAGGCATGTACACCCTATAGGACAAAATTATGAGAATGGCAAGGCATGCCTGTCGTTCACGTTTAATACACAGACATAAAACAACATGTAATGGGTAATGGACAGTTATATTTTCCCCTGCAGAGCAGACCATAAAATAAATATCTTAAAGAAATGGTTGCAGCAGAGGATCAAAATATTTTTACATTAATGACTCCTACATAAAAATCAATGGGATTTTGCACGTGTAACCATTAACCTCAGGAGAAAAAAGCTTGGGGGGAGGGAATGAAAAGAGGGACTATAAAAGGGGAGAGAAGAGGAGGATTAAACAAACCTGTCTGCGTAGGTCACGGGTCTTTTTAGTCATCCTGTCAATGGCCATGTTCAGAGCATCACTCTTATCCTTGCGTCCAGCCTGAGAGAGAGAAATGGGAAAGAATTAGTTGGCCTTCGCTCTTTCATTCACATTGCTGTCATACTGACAACAAGAAGGCATCTGAGGTAACCAGGAGAGTCTAGAAGCAATAATATGCAATCAAATCTTGTGTCAGGATCAGGTAATGTGGCATTTTATCTGAAGTACGATTAAGCATTAGGATGAAGTGGGCGAGATGTATATATAAAGAGTCAGAAAACGTGCGTTAATTCCAATAATTTAAACAAATCAAGCACTGCTTTGGACTTCCTGGTGCTTCATTTTTCTGCCCCGACTTAGATATAAATCGTTCCCAAAGAGCAGCGCCTTTCGATACCAGCTTTGTGAAGATAATGGTACATTCAACAGCCGTCTTAAAAAGACAGCAAAGTACTTTCAACTATTTGGCACATTCTCAAGTAATACTTTTTTCTTCCTCTCCTTTTAACTTCACTGTTAAATATCTGCCTATTTGCGTGAATGAGCTTTGAGTTGTAGCCAGATACTGCAAAAACATGGAATGACAAGATTCAAACATTGGCAGAAACGACCAAACATCTTAACAGCTCTCGAAAGAGGCTCCATGTCCGTAGACGTCAATGTGTATATATCTAACAGAGAAGTTATTACTCACTCAAGAGGATCAAAATGCATATCTGCGCAGAAAGAGTGCGACATTAAAGATTCATACCCCGATTCACAATACCTCAACATATGCCAACATACGTATATATCCCTACAGACCAACGCTTGTGAAAAGGATGAAAAATGTCCTTCTTGGGAGGGAAAAAAACACCAGAAAATCTTTAATCATAATCATATAGTGTGGATCCGCAAGATACTATTTTCCACGGTTAATTGCTCCACTGTTCCTCTTTCCCGAGGCAGTTTTTCCTGGTTTGGCGCTTGCTGACTTGACACAGTTCCCCTTGACCCATTAAAACACTTAGCTTTGTTGAGCCAGTCATAGCTACAGTTGGGCCTGTCAAGATCATATATGATTAACTGCCATATGAATAACTGCAACTGCCTCAATCCAACATGAAAAAAGGCACCCAATCTGTTTTTTGCTAAGTAAACACATGATTGTGAGAACTAACAACTCCAGAAAATAACTGTGGTCAGCTTAAATATCTGGAGTCAAGCGATTAAGTAAAAATGGTTACTGGACTACATTTACATTTAGGGCATTTGGCAGACGCTCTTCTCCAGAGTGACTTACAATTTGATCATTTTACACAGGTAGGTGAAGGTAGTGTTAGGACTCTTATTGGTATCGTGTAGGGTGCTTACCCAGGCAGGGACTGAACCCCAGTCTACAGCATAGAAGGCAGAGGTGTTACCCACTACACTATACCAACCAACTAGCTGCAGTTTGGTCATCAACCACTCCGACAATTTTCATATTCTCCTCCATGTGTCAGTTTGCTTTAGTGCTAAGTGCTATTTTTTTTTTTAGCTGAAACATGCTGGAAATGTGCATAAACATTAATAAGTCAGGTGTCTGTACTGATTTCAGCCTATTCAAAATTACTAAGTTTTGTTTGCTTTGTTTTTCTTTCAGTTTATGGGCAATTTTCTTATCTAATATGAAATGCATGACTTTTAGAAGCAAGCAAGACCACTACTGTAGTCTCTACTACCGCACTGTAGCAGAGAGACAATAGATAGAAGTGACAGTAGTGAAATACTGGACACAAGAAAGGTTATACAGTTATATTTTGTTTCGTTTCTGTTTTAGGTCTTGCCCCAAAACCAACACTTCGGGATAAACGTCCTGCACAACCAATCAGTGCTGAGATTTCTGAGATACTGCACATTGGTTCTTCTCCAAGTCTCTGAGAGATATAATTACCCATAAATGTCTTCTCCACATCTCTAAGCAAATCCATTCACATGCATCTATGCATCAAGTATGAATCAGCCATTTAAATTCGGAAGCCTCCAACAGATACGGCACATCTCCTCTTCCTCCACTCGGCACGCCTTGCGCAGCTAGCCTCGCTCATGCTGGCGCCCCAGACAAATTGTTCATGTGCAGTGGGGAGGTAAATCTCCACACAGCAAGTGGCCTGGGGGGGGCAAAGCCTTCACAGTGGAGCTGGCAGTGAACGCATGACAGCGGGGAAACACGGCTGCGAGAGCGAGCGCAACCCCCAACCCTGAAGCCCACCGGGTGGTGCGAGGCCAGGGGCTCAGGATCACCCCTGATTTCAGAACTGTTCGATCCAAGCCCCAAACAAAGCCTCCAAAAAAGGCTTTGGGGCCTAATTCTGAGAAACTGGTTTTCTTCTTCACGGTCTATTCTAAACCACACATCTTCAGCTGCTTTGCTTAATTTCATACAATCATCCTCAAAAGAAAGGAAAAAAAGTGACAGGTCATTCCTCAACAGTTTCAGAGAGAAAATCTGTGAGCTTCTAGTACTTGATCTAATAAACGACAGCACAAACACCTCTGCAGGCCAAATCATGTGCCTTCACTTCAATATTGATTCCGCTTCAAGCCAGCTCTCTTAATTGGGCAGGCACTAGAGTCCTCACACTTGTTTATATGTTTTCACAGTTAAGAATGATGGAGCTTTATCGTAAGCAAAGGATTCCTCTCCACTAAATAAGAAAGGGATAGGTAGGTAGATAGATACAAAGATAGCCAGAAATTGACATTTTTTAATCCCTCTTTGGTTGAGAAGGATAACACGCTCAGAAGAATATATGGGCAAAATAATACAACCTGGAGGGAAAGTGAGGGGACAAAAAGTAGCCAGAGTTATTTAATATCATGCCAAAAGAAGTGGAACAGAAAGATTACATGTAAGCACATTTGTGCACTGTCCACTGGAACCCCGAATGCAGCTGTAACTGCGCTTTCTCGATCTTTTTGCATCTATTTTAGTCCATGATGCTCTAACACCATGATGCATGGATGCTGAAAAAGAGCCTCAGCTGGCCACCAAGTTATGTTGCTTATGTTAGTATGTTTCAGAGTCACGGTTTCTGGTTGAATACAAAACCCTACTTGACCAGCAACAAAACGAAGTGAAAAAAAGCATGGGTTCTGTCCGGCATGCCAAAACTAGGTTGTATTTACAAGGACCGCATCCTTTGAAGTCCACATAGTGACCTGAATGTCACAGTTCAGTAAGCTCATGTAAATAAAAGCAGAGTCTGAAAGGCCAAGGGAATGCGGTCTCCAGCTCTCAGCCAGGCACGTCTTAGACTTAGCTGAGCAGTCTGAATGCTCTATTAAGTCCAGTGTTCGAAGTCTGGTCCCGCCACCACCAGCGCAGGACAACACAAACTCAACACGCCTCTGCAACGTCCAGTTTATTCGGGAAGGAGTGGGTGGTGGTGCGCATCTAATTACAAGTGGTAATATATCAAATTAAGTATCTGCTTGCTTTGCCAACTTAATTACATGCTAAATCCATTCATCACTACGGCTTCTTTGGCGAGGTAAAAATATCCATCTGTTTAGGCGACAATGGAAATGCTCGTTTAAATGTTGTAATTGGTTAAAAAAGGGAGGGGTAGCCTGAAGTACTCAGATTTATTTGAAAGACTTCTGTCCAAGAACTCCATCCCACAACAGAGTACAGCTATGTTACGTACATGCACCCATTGATATTAGAGAGAGGCTGACTGACTGTAGTGCAGAAAAAGAAGAGAGATTTACAGTGATTGTTCCATTTCAGCTGTGAATTACCACAACAGGAGTTGAAGTTATCAATATTCTGACGGTGACTAATCAGAGAGCGAGAGAGAGGTTGGGGAGGGGGAGAAAAAACGAGGAGGAAATGATGAATCAAAGCATGTGTGTGCAAGGCAGAATGCGAGAGAGCAAGAGAGCGAAAGAGAGAGAAAGAGCGTGCAAGACAGAGCGAGCGTGTGAGAGAGCGAGCGTGAGAGAGAGAGAGAAACTGCACCGATGATCGACGCCAGTCTGCCACCACTCTGTAGCAGCGAGAGGGTGCAACAAAAGCACAGAACGACGTCTCTGCTTCTCTCCTCTCCGGTCCCCTCTGCATCTCTCCTCCTCCTCCGTGCCGACAACTCCGTACACAACGCTACCCAGACGCAGCAAGCCGGCGTCGCGAGAGGGGGACTCTGCCCGCCATCAACAAGTTAGGGTTGACGGACCCTGAGCGGCGAAAAAAAGGAATGTTTGCTCTTCAATTAAGCCAGTGAGCTGACGACATTGCGGTGGAAAAGAACGGGAAGAGAAAAGGAGGGGGTGTGCTGTTCAGTTCGCCAGGCTTGCTTTAGATGCAAATCATCAACTTCAAAAAGATTAAGGATTCCTGGAAGCGAAAAAATGCCACTTCTTTCTTAATCGGGGGATTGAATCAAAAACAAGGAATAGAAATAAAAAAAAAAACAAGATGGACAAAACCAACATCCCATGACATGGAATTTCTGAATTTGTTTCAAATGAGGGGGCTCAGCATTGTTTTAGTTCAGAAGACCTTGATTCCTTTTGTATTTACTCAAAAGGCTTTTTCCCCCTTTGGATTTCTCTTCCATCTGGCTGTTCCAGGAGTCTGAGGAAAAAGACAGTTGAATGCAGCCGCCGATGTTCACAAAAGAATGGGTAAGTTAGCTCTTTTATTCACGGAGACTGGACCTGAATAGGAAATGGAGTGAATTGGAAAGAGAGGGAGAGTGCGGGAGGGGGGGTGGTGGGGGGATGACAGGCTATCCAGAAACATCTATGTACTTAAAATGTCGTCTTCTGTCTTTTTATCCCCCTTTTGGATCCTATTAGATCGTGATTTAGACTGACGCTGAATAATTGCAGTATTGTATGGAGTGTGACGGGAGGTAGGAGGGTGGCTACGATGAAATAAAACATTAAAATAAGGTTACTAAATGAAGAATAAATAAAGGGGAGAGAGAGACTGAATCATAAAATTGTGAAGCTGCAGATGTTACAGCTGTCGGACGAAACAGGTGAACAAACCACGCGTAGGTAGCATAAATATTAATGAAAATGTATTGCTAATGTAAAAAATGTAAATTATCAACAATAATGAAACCACAGTGGGTTGAAAATTCTCTATGCAGTGCACAACTACTGCACTACCGCACAGATTACTGCAAAACATAGTAAGAGGCAGAGTCTGAAAGAGAGCGCTAGGATAAGAAAAAAAATGTTTCCATGCACTGCAGAGATCAGATTTCCCTCCCCCCCGGTTTATTTTCTTATCTTTAAACCCACCCAGGTTTCCATTCAAGGTGGCCATTGGTGGGACAAGCACCAGCGGCACTTTGTGTGATCAGCATGCTACTGTGCCTGCCTCCCGCGTCATGCACAGCCTGCCCTCAGAAATGCCGCTGCGAGGACCTGCAGTTTTACTGCGACACGCAGGGGCTCCTGGCGCCCCCAGACGGTGTGGACAAAGGGGCCCTGGGGCTCTCGCTCCGGCACAACAGCATCAGCGAGCTGAGCCCAGACCAGTTCTTTGGCTTCACTCAGCTTACTTGGCTCCACCTGGACCACAACCAAATACTCACCGTGCATGAGGATGCCTTTCAGGGGCTCTACAAGCTCAAGGACCTGAACTTGAGCTCCAACCGCATCACCAAGCTGCCCAACACAACCTTCATCCACCTCATCAACCTCCAAATCCTGGACCTCTCTTTCAACCAGATGACTGCGCTGGAGCCCGAGCTCTTTCACGGGCTCCGTAAGCTCCAGATCCTCCACCTGAGGTCCAATTTCCTGCGGACCACGCCCGTGAGGGCCTTCTGGGACTGCCGGAGCCTGGAGTACCTTGGCCTGAGCAACAACCGGCTCCGGAGCCTGGCCCGGAACGGGTTCGCTGGGCTCATAAAGCTACGGGAACTCCATCTGGAACACAACCACCTGACCAAGATCAACTTGGCTCACTTCCCCCGCCTGGTTGCCCTCCAGTTCCTCTATCTCCAGTGGAACAAGATCAACAACTTAACGTGCACCATGGAGTGGCAGTGGACCACTCTGGAGAAACTGGATCTCACGGGGAACGAAATACGCTCGCTGACCCCCGATGTGTTTGAAACGCTGCCAAACCTTAAGGTTCTGCTGCTGGATAACAACAAACTGACCAGCCTCGACACCCAAACGATGGATATGTGGAAGTCCCTGAACATCATCGGGTTGTCCAGCAACCTTTGGGAATGTACCAAAAGGATCTGCAACTTGGCCGGTTGGCTAAGTAAGTTCAAAGGTCGATGGGAGCATTCCATCCTATGTCACAGTCCAGAGTTCACGCAGGGTGAGGAAATACTAGATGCTGTTTATGGATTCCAGCTCTGTCAGAACTTCTCAGCACCAGTTGTACTGACCAGCACCACAACGGAGGCCACGCTGCCCCAAGAGTTCACTAGCTCCTCGTTTGGGAATATGCAGACGCCGACACAGGACTTCTATGCAGAGGATTTTGGGAGCTTTACTGTTGTGACCACCACTACTACCACTACCCAAACCCCACGTACTGCCTTGGCCACCACCACCACGGTGGATGGGACGGATGTTACCGAGGACTACGCCATGATGGACAACACAGTGCTGACCCAGAGAGTCATCATAGGTACTATGGCCCTTTTGTTTTCCTTCTTTCTCATCATTTTTGTAGTGTACATCTCACGGAAGTGCTGCCCTCCCACTCTACGAAGAATCCGCCACTGCTCAGCCATTCAGAACCGGCGACAGATGAGGACCCAGCAGAGGCAGCCAATGGCGGACCTGGCCACACAGGTGCCCTATAACGAATATGAACCGAGTCACGAGGAGGGCGCACTCGTGATCATAAACGGCTATGGGCAGTGCAAATGTCAGCAACTGCCTTACAAAGAGTGTGAAGTATAGACACTTTATTTATTCCTGCAGTTTATGGGTTTACCATTTTAACCATTTCAAATGATACAGGGTTTGTTTTTGGACTCATTTTCAGTTTGTAAAGAAAGGGATGAAAAAAACAAACATTAATTCTTTCTACTCGCTAGCTTTGAAAATCAATGAAAATCTGGAGGTCACAGGGATGGAATGGAAGAAAGAATAGATATATAGAGAAATCCACAAGTTTATTTTTATAATACGAACGCAAGGCTCATATCAAGCTGGGGCAATCATTCTCAGATGAAGTTGGTATGTGAGATTCGTCACTGCATTATTAGTCACTTATACAGCAGCACAGAAACGACAAAAAGAAAAATCTATAACCAAATCGCCTGGAAACTTGTGCTCCAGAAAATGGTTTATAAAGTGACATTCTTAATCTGAGAGTGAAATTTTATTACATGGAAAGAAGTGTTGTTTCAAATGGTGTGTACAAGTGCAAATCTGATGAACAAAAAGGGAAAAATAAACGTGGTGCACGTCAGACAACACTACTGATTACACCTAGTCACTTTTTGGGAGAGGATACAAAATTTTAAATTTGCTGGCTTCATGGTTGGGTACAAAGAGTGATTTTTTAATTCACCTTTTTATTCTTTAAATTACAGAGATTACAGGGAGAGTACTGTTAAATTTATCCCATACCTGATTTAGCTCACTGAGTGTCTAAAGAGGGAATTCAGCCATTATTTCCAAATATCTGCCATGTTCATTTGTGTTTGATCTAGCGAAAACTTCAATTTCAACTCATGAGAAGGGTCAACAGCCTTCTTGTTTTTGATTTAATCCAATAAATTCCAACCCCTTCTTCGAAACGTGAAAAGCTTAGCACTGTGTGTGGAAAGGTTAATGTCCAATCTTACTCTGCGTTACATTCGCTGTCTGGTTAGCTCCTCCTGCTATGACGTCAGCAGGGATTGAATAAACGTTACCCAGAGACATTTGCTTACTTTACCATTATGCATAAGCACATTCATGCTTAAAGAAAAGAAAAGAAAAGAAAAGAAGGCTTGGACGTAAATACTCCAGCCTGACAATGACATACTCACTGTGACGGTTTGCTGCTGCTTTGCCCATTGAGTCATAAATTACTAGTAGAGATCATTAATGTATGGTAGAGGACAATAAAACCACCAGCGAAGGCATAATTTCCAAGAGACAAGGCAGAGAGAGAGAGGGAGAGAGAGTGGTGAGAGGGAGAAAGAAAGAGCATGCAAGTGGAAGACAGAGGAAAAGGAGCATAAAAGAAAAAGAGGAGGGAGAGAGCAAAGCAAGAGAACAACCAATAGAGAGCGTGTACACACAGGCACACAAAATTCTGTACTAAAAATAAATTCATACAGGCTCCGGAACAGCCTTCCTCAAAGCCGCAGAGACCGTAATCACACCTGACAGCTTGAAGATTGAGCCAATTAAGGACAGGCAAAAGAATCTAATATTCTGTCACCCACACCACTGCTCCAAAAAGATTTAGACTGCTCGGCCATTCAGGAGCAAAAGACTGTTACACTGGGAGAACACATGCTTAGCCCTTCGTTTCCAGGGAAAAAAAGACAGAGCGCTTTTATTGACTATTCCTGATGCTGGATTTCCAAATAGTGTAGGAGATTCTTTATCTTGGGCATATTACTGGCATGGTGTGACAGGAAGGCAGGGAGATGGACGGGTTAGAGAGATGAGAAAAAGTCAGGAAGAGAGAAGGTGAAGAGCTGCGAGCCTCTTTGGAGAGAGTATGGTCTAGGTCTCTCTCCACTAAACCTACGAAGGGGGGGCTGGGTCAGGATACATTTGTATGCAGCAGGGAGAGGATGTGCATTAGCATCAGACTGAAGAAGCCAGAGCAAGAGCAGCTCTGTGCGTTTCATTTAGAAGCTTCAAGGGGGAGGAAGAAGCACGGAGGGGGGCCGAGCTGAGCCTAAGTAATGTCTAACCTTCACCGATGAGGATCTTAAAACCTACAGTGGTGACATTGCATGAGGACGTAAGACAAAAAGTGATGAGAAATCCTCAGCAGAGTCACGGCGAGGGTCCTGAAAACGTATTACTCATTTATAGACTTTGAATATAAAAAGGGTTCGGAACAGAGCTGCTAGTTATACATCAAATCAAACTGTGACGGAGGCTTTGGGTGGCATGCCCAGAAATTCACCTGAGGCGCTGCTAGTCATATCAGAGGTATTTTTGGCATAACTTAAAATAGAGAAGGTATTACAGCGAATATGGAGTGAGGATGGAGCAATTACCCACCACAGAAACAGGATGGCCTGATTGGTGGGCTGCAAGAACAGGATTGTGGCCCCTAGAGGGCACTGTGGAAAGCTATCTGCAAGGAAACGTGCAGACGTATTAAGCATTGAATTTTTCCTGAGTGGAATGTGCACATCATTTACACATGAATAAAATATATTAACACAATTAAGGCCAAAAGAAAAAGGCAATAATGTGCTGATCTAATATTTTATTATTGTGGAAATTATGTTAACATTTTAATCAAGCAAAATTCAACACATTGGGACCTCATTCTTCAGAGATCATCCAAGTAAACTGAACCAGCATGCCCCTCTGCAGCCCCTCGAACAAAAACGTTATTCTAAAATTGAATTTAAAAGGAATATATGCACCGAGACAAACCTGGAGGACGAGTCAATGTAGCAGACCCTTATCCACTGATACCTGGCAAGGATTCTTAGAGCATTTACATTCCAAAAGCCCATACACGAAAGGTCAGAAGGTGGAGTGAACAGAGAGAGAGGATGTTTTAAAGAAACTACTGCTGATACCTACTGAGCCAAGTATTCCCACTTTCTCTTTTCTCTGTTTCAGATCTACCAAAAAGATAAAAAAACTCTGTGCTGAAGATAAAAGCTTTCCGTGCACCTCCTAAAACGTCTTGCATGTTTTGAGAATACAGAACAAGTTCACCTAGTCATATCAGCGCCATCCGAACGATAAGTAATTGACCTCTTTCCTGGTGTGAGTACAGAGACGAGGGCAGGAAAAACAGTCATATATTTTCTTCTCTAGACGCGAGAACAGGCAGACACTGACATCTCACTGTTTACCAATCAGCTTCTCAAGTGACTGCAATCCACAGCTCTGTGGAGACGCATCCATTTGCACTCACGCTCTTGTAAACGATTTTTTTCTTCTTTTTTTTTTCTTTTTTTTTGGGTTCTTCTTGTCATAATGCTGAATTTCTGCTCCGCACTCTGCCCAGAAACTTCCCTTTCTGAAATCACGCTCCTTCAACCTCTTTGTGCAAAATGAATGCTTTTCACACCCTCTTTTTCCTTTTGTATTGTATATGTACAATTTCATATATGTATAGTGGATAAAGATGTGGCCAACTGAAGGAAAAGAAGTTTCCTTAAAACATATATTTTTAAATAAAATGTTACAATTTATAAGTGTTTCAGTTTGATATGCTCTGTGAGTCTTAGGATTAAAAAAATGGATTTCATTGAAACAAATCAAAACAGTATTGCTACGTATCTAGAAATACTGAGGGAGTAGTACAAGGACAGCTTTGGGTAGGTGATATGGCAAAAAATACAATGTAATATTATTATTTTTGAAAGTTGGTACGTTGGAACAGACAAAAAGCTCTAGTAGTGGCACATTTTTAAAAAGTGTACAATGTGTACTCTTCATTCAACAAACCACATACTGTGTCGCACTAAATCCAGTGAAACAGGACTAAATATACTCTCTTTGTAATAAAATATGCAGTTGGTCAATGTGCTTTAAGTACCGATATCTATGATTTGCTCAGAAAAGCAAGCAATTAATCATGACACAATAAATCACTGCCATACTGCCCACGTTACCTTTCGTGGTGCTCGCCTTGAGAACAGTTAATTTACAGTTCGCTCAGCACTTCATTAGCAGACCAAATAAGAAGTTTCCTGGAACGAAACCTTTTAACGCCATTTCATCAAACTTTTTTTTTCCTCCTCATCTGGACCGTAGGCAAAGAGTAGAATTTGAAGTAAATGGCTTTTGATATCATTCCAACTACAGCACTTTTCTGCCCTTTGAAACCAAGATTACTGCCTGCCTGAATAACTGCCATCAAGACGCAGGGGCATTTCTGATGTTCCGAGCTAGCCCAAGGCACGAGCGGTGCTCAAGTCATGAAACAAGAACTTTGATAAACATTACATGATTGACATGGGCTGAAAATGATTATGTAGACCACTGGTTCATGATTTAAACACAAACTAAAGGGGAAGAACCACCACAGTGTTTGGCCAGAGGCTTACATGTGACTGGGCTCTATCTCTCTCCTTCTTTCTATATAGGTTATGGTGCTGAATAGACTTTTGTGGGAACATTTCTGGGTGGATTTCTTCTCTGTATATTCTTCGCATTCTTTGCTGAGCAGAACACATTTCTGGGGCATAAAAACTCCTACAGCAACCTATTCAGTCGATCCTCTGCCGAGTCCTACACATCTGTCCAAATATAGATGACTGGTCTGAAAGGACTGCCTGCTTGGTTAATGCTTTTTTTTGGGGGTAGCAATTTAAGAGTTTACTATTGAAAGTACTAATATTCTACAGGTTCATGCTGATAGTTTAAAAAGTCATTTTTAACCGAAAAAAGTGTGATATTCTGTCTATTCAACAGGGATTCAGCATTAAATAAAAATAAATAAAAAATGTACATACTCATGATGTCAACATTGGAGCACAAAAGCACTCCAGGCAAAGTGTTTAGGGCTTTTTAAATAAGAAGAGGTTTGGGAGACTAATATGCTTTCAGCGAACATTTGGTGTAATTGGTGTTATGACAAAGGAAAGTACGCAGTGTGCCGTTGTGTAGCCTGCTGGAATAAATGTGCTGCTGCTACAGTTATTTCAATGGTGCAAGCAAGGAAGTAAACACTATTCCACCACACAGTTGTTACCAGCCTGTGGTACACATTGCGAATTGCAAATATTCAGCATTGGAGGAGGAGGAGGAGGAGGAGGAGGAAGAAAAGCAATTTCCAGCATCTCTCCCTCTCTCCTTCTAGCATCACCTATAAAATAAGAAAAATAATATCCACATTGATACGGTATGCACTGGCAAGGGTAATGCATCAGCAATGGTGACCAACCAGACTATAAAAACAATCTCGGGTGTGGTTCGCCCTCTTTATTATGGATCACGTCCACCAGCGGGGCTAATAAAACTACAAATCAGCTTTAGCCTTGTGTGTCATGCACCATTTCTAATGCAGTGCTCGGCCTATCGCTGCCAAGACATGATGGGCTCTCGCAGTAAAAAACTAGTGATCCACCGATCCGATATCCTGAACGGGATATCCGTCAAACTGTTTTTTTTTGTGTTTCTCTTTTTTAAATAATGGTCTTTCTAACGTTTAGAAATTTCGTATAAATAATGCTCTCTACTGTACATTTATATAAATGTATTTTGCCCAGTATGCACCTAGTCCATCACAGCTAAGACATGACAGCCTGTGGGCTCTCAGTGAAAACCTGGATGGTTTTGGCAGCACAACTGAATGACTCAAGTGGAATGATCACAAAACACAGCAATGCCCCTGGGGGTCTGCTGACCACTTGCTAACAGATGCATCGCCTATGGGGACCATTTCAAAGAGAAAGAGAGCGAGAGAGAGCGAGAGAGAGGAGATGTGCAAGAAAGGATACACTGAGCTAATACCGAGTGATACATGCTTTATACCACTGTAGAAGTCATACAGCAGTGTTAATTTTAGTTTTAGCGTCAATATATTCTAGCAATATATTCTAACGCATAAAGCAGGACTGTCTTTGCTGACATCCCAGTAGAAACAGATTATGTAAGAGTCCATCTGAGGTCTTTTTAAGAAAAGAGAACAGGGAAAAAAAAACAAAAAAAACAAAATATACCAAATCAAGCTAGTTGGGACTGTAATGCATTCCTTTAGCACAGACTAGCAGCTCTTAGGAAGCAAGGCTTTATTAACCTGAAGAACATAAGTTACACAACAGTGATATATCTGGAAATGATATTGAATTTTATCAATGCCGCCCAGCACTAGAGAGAGGAAGCATGAAGGAGAGAGCTAAATAGAGAGATGGAGAAAACCAGAACGAGCATGGAGTGAGGAGCTGAAGCTGAACCAAGTTTTCTGGAGGACTCTATATGAAAGAGAGAGAGAGAGCGTGCGAATGAGTGAGAAGAGGCTTTGTGATTGCTGAGCCTTCAGGATGCAGTGGCTTTCCACGGCTTTTCACTCACTGCAAAAAGGAAGCTATTAACTCCAAAGGTCACTTTTTAATTGGTCACGGCCTTCCGTGTCAGAGGTTCGTCCCTTTCCGGGGAAATGAAAACAGAGGAGATTCATCTCTGGATTAAAGTGCTCTGGGGAGAGCGAGAGAGCGCGCGAGAGGAGATATTTTTCTATTTCGACTTTCGCACGACGACTGTAATGTGTGCACTCAATTATGGAAGTTCATTCAAACCCTTCCAGAAGTCACAGCAAAGACACTTACAGTAGGAGGGTGAAGTCGGCCGCGGAAGAGACGACGAGTCTAACACATCCAGTGCTTAGTCATCACACGAGAGCTAATGCCTAGAATTCGAATCAGTCAAGTTCCTCATTCATAGCGTTCTTAGCACAGCGTTCATTCATTTATGGCTAACTTTCAAAAAAATAAAAATTCCAACGAAATCTCTTAGACATCTGAAATGATTCAACAAGTACAGGAAGCCCAGCTTGAAAAAGGAAGGTTCAGCTATGCCACATTTAAGCATGTAATCAATGTCACTTTCCAAATGTTTTTTGTCTGAAGTGGCACAGTAATAACACTAATGAACAGGGGCAGCATTTCTTACATCAATATCAAGCTCAAGTAAAGCTGTGTAAGTTGGTGTATCTGGAAACAGTGATAGAAACTCATTAGGCAAGCTAATCAAATCAAGGTAGGCTCAAGTATACTATCAAAGTCAAAGCTTTGTGTAGCCGCCCCTGGTCTGCTAAATGAAGGAATGTCTCCCTGGAGCAGCTTTGATTGAGGCTGTCTATATAATACACTCACACGCACACAGCACCACTCAATCATTCTCCTGGGATCTAGACTGGAGTATAAGCATTTGATGATCGCTGGTGTTCCTGAGTGTCGTTCTGCATATTTTAACGTTCTATAAATCCAACTACATAAACCTGTTAAGATCTGGACTTGATGTCATGCTCACTGACAGCAGGCAAAGGCAAATGATTACTTGTTTTTTTCTTTTTTACACTTTGAAATAAAAGTGTTCAGGAGATAAGGTGCTGCACACGAGCAAAATATTTTGACAGCCAGCAGATACCTTTACTGACGCCAAAATTGTAACTAATTAATGATTAATACTTAAGGCTGCTTAAGTGAGGCTGGTAGAGGACAAGCCATGAGTGCTAGAGTGGCTGCATGGCATGCAGTAAGCATCCCCCCTTGTGGTTTGAAAAAATAATTAGCAGGGAAGTGGTGCATTCAAACCATAAGGCACGCACTTCAAGCTTTGGTCCAGCCTGCCATTTCAGGCAGGAAAAGAAACTGGCATGCATCCTCGACTTACTATAAATCTGTTCTGAAATAGATACTGATGAAAATGAAATGATAAATTAAATTAGGCCCATATTACACTATGGGAGAGGGTATATTATCCCATGCATCATCTTTCTTGAGTATTAATTGCCTCTTTGTTTACAGGATGAAAATTAGTCTCGCTTTCCTTTAAGTATCCTTTCCTTGGAGACAGCTGGAGCCTGGAGTTGTGTGGAGATTTGTCAGGAATGAACTGGACCCCTCTCCTCACAAGACGCTCAGAACGGTCTATATTAAAGCAGGACCCAAGCTTTCATGAGTCCTCAAGGGTAGTCATCCCTCATTCTCTCTGATCAAAGCACACGGCCCAAAAAAAAGATGATGGCCAGGGAAGCAATGCCTCATGGTCAGCTTTGCTACACACACATTATATATATTATATTATATATATGTGTGTGTCTATATATAGATAGATAGATAGATAGATAGATAGTTAATAGGTATACACACATACATACACACATATAAACCACCCCATTTCGTGTTTTCCAGCTCAGCTGAAGCGAACCGAACTTCCCCACAGAGGCCAGGCTGCCTGAAAAACGTTATGTAGAACTAATTACTCACAGCGCATGAGGAAATTCAAGCACACCACCCACACCCTCCTGAGGCAGAAGAGCCATGTGTAAACAGGGGTCCAGTCACACGCAGAATCAATGTTTTTTAGCCACTGCACACTGCTGTTTTTATTTATTATTATTGTTTTGCACTTTTTACGGTCCCTGTTTACATCCAAGCATAATGCAATATTGAACAGCAATGCGTATTTATGCCATGTTATCAAAATTTAATATTAGCCTCTGCAGTACAACATGGCATTATTAATCAAGCTTTTATGGCTCAGGAAAGGAGAAGGAGCTATGAATATATATGAATGTATATGAGCTCTCTTAAGTAGGAGCTTGAATGAGGACTCTGGCCTCCACACTGACTCCCCCATCACAAAGTGAGAGAGAAAGACAGAACCAATTTCTGATCATGATCATTGTGTATGTGCATGTGATGCAATAAACGGCAACAAATGTGGCAGGCAGAGGTTAACCACTCCTTCCCCCGTGACACTGAAATGAACACTGTATTTTTCGGAGCGTTATCGGCCATCAGGAAACTGCAGATTTAAAACAAAACGTGATCGTCTCTAGACATGGACGTGTGAGTCAGTAATGACAGGACTAAAATGAAAACGCCGTGACAAAACATTCCATTTATTTCGCACATGGTCACCAAGGAAACAGTGTTCAGTGAAGCCAGATCGGTGCTCATTAAGCATGATGGGTCTCTCTAACAAAGCGGTTAAATTCCCTGGATATGGCCAGAAGCGCCTTTAAATGAATGCTATGCATTTTTGAATGCATATACAGAATATGTGCTGGTTTTGATGGAAAAAAGAGTTCCAATGCAATCACTTTTTTAGAAATTTTATCCACCAGTTAAGGAGCTGCACAGATTAATCAGCAGGTCAGCTCTATAAACACAGCACATTTCCAAAAGATTCAGACAGAATGCTTTGTAGTTACTCCTGTAGTCCATTTCATGCTGTTCACATCATCTTGATGCTAAGAAATATAAAATTAATGATGCCAAACGTGTGCATTTAAGTGCTGTCTGGGCTTTGTAATGACATTGACTAGCGGCAGTGTGGCTCGGCTACCAATTACTTACCATCGGATACGTAAACTGACTAGTTCTCATCATGTCTTCCAACTTTGCAAGCAATCTATATAGGATAACAAGAAAAGACTTCAGTGAAAGGCTCTAACACTGCTCTATTGTTAAGCAAATTTTCCTTAATTCACAAAAGCAACAATGATCACAGACCACCCTCCGCATCTACTGTGAGCTTTACTATAATTCACAAAGGGGTACCATGTATTCAAGATTCATCCATTCTTTTATAGAGCCCACTGAGATCTGAGGACATTGAGAGTAATTTTCATTTGGTGGAGATGAAGCTGTTTGTGCCATTTGCACACAGTCACTTAAATAAATGATTGACAATGTGCAACAAACAGCAAGTTCATTTTCCCTTATAGAAATAACAGCATTTACTGAGCTTTCCTTTTTTTTTACTGATCCTTGACATCCTGCCCTCTCTAGCACTGATAACATAATGTGTGGGGTATTTGAGATCAAGTTAAAATGAAAAATTATGGGATGCTAAACGCCACAACGATATGGCAGCTCGCGGAGCACAACCCCCCCCCAACACCGTCCGCGCGTCACTGCTAATCAAGTGTGACGCAAACATGCTCTTGAATACCCCAGCTCTGATTGCATCATATTCTCCAGGCCTTCCTCTGTGACACAGGTGAAACGTCCCAATAATCATTTACTTGCAAAGCGCAAGTGGGTGCATGAACTTCATGTTAAGGAAATGCAATTAAAACCACCCCCACCGCCCCAACCTTCCAGACAGCCTCTCTCGAAAGCAATCAGATTTATCTCTCAGCAATTTACTACGAGATCTCTGAGGCAATAAGGTCCACCGCCGAGCAACCTATAAATCTGGCGCATCCAGGCTGTGCCCTACCTGCCACCAGGCCTTCTGCACTGAAACTGCGCCTTACTGAGCAGGCCAATGTGATGCAAGCGGATGGGGTGATAAAGCAGCTGTTCAGAAGCGAACAGGAGGAAGCACTGAAATGACGAGGCCACTGGAATCTGCCCAGTTCAAGGACTCAGGTTTTCATTATGAGCTTCCAATAAATCTAGAAAATGCTTACTAGGACGGACGTATTGATCTGGACTCTCATCAGCAAATACCTCCCTAATGTATTTACGGCTTCACGCATTTAAAAGCTGTTCCACAGCAGTTCGGCGACCGAGCCAAAACGCACACCTTGGGCTGGACCAGACTGGATCGATCAGCTGCCCCTGTGCCACCCTGCAGTGACTCAGGACAAAACAAGCATGGGTGAAGCCAAGAGGTCCCACAACTCCACCTTGCATTAGTCAACACCTTGAGCTGTAAGGGTCTGTATGTAGGCACACACTTAATTTCTTCCCTCTCATTATTTTCCAAATTACTTTCATAGTAGTTGGTACAATAATGCAGCAATGTGCATTTGAGAAGTAGGGGACACCAGCTGCGCTGTATTATTATAAATCTAATGCAAACCCATTGTCTGAGCTCCAAAGGTCACCGTGAAACCACACCAGCAGGATCAATGTCAATAAGGCACATTCCCAACTTACCTCCACCAGCACTTTCACACAACACATTCCCAGCTCCAGCTGCATCATAAGAAAAGTGGTATAATAATTTGTTTTTTCAGCACATAGATTAGAATTCAGTCATTCGACATGTTCCTATAAAATGGGCCCTTTAATTATCGCCAAGTGTTTGCTGATACCGATATGACTTCGATATCATTGTGTACCCCTTGTATAAAAAAATATGTATGACTTTCTTCCAACTTCTGTGCCTTACAGCATGTGTGTGGATCAGCTAGTATTCACAAGCAAACCATAGATGCGAAAATGCACAGCTTATTCCTTCAGAATTACGTGTGTTGAAATAAATATTACTGGAGTAATTTGACTAATTCAGTTTTCGTCTGAGAAATATTAGGGAGCCTTTTAGGGACACGTTTAATCCATTATAATATTTCTTAAAGAATCCTGAATCACTGAATCGAATAGCCAAATTAAATTATTCAGTGTACTAAACCAGAAACCAATGAATATTTAAATAATTCACTGCCGGCTCAAAAAATTTGCATCTGTACATGTGAATATCAGTTTGTATACCCAGTATCAACTGAACTGTGAGCTGAGCACATGGTTACCCCCTTGTAGCTACCAAATCATTTATAGCACTTACTGAACATCAAGCCTCAAGATGACTAAGCGAATAAGTCTGCAGTTGAGGGGGTTACGATAACATAAGGGCAAGTGAGATGTTCTCTGCTGAGCTCTCAAAGAGACAGTAGGAGTCACAGTACAATGACAGGGATTGCTGGAGTTATGAGTTAAATCTCAGCCACTGAACAATTACTTCCTCTAGATTTTGCACTCTGTCATTAAAACTATTACTGTCCATCAACTGGGACCATTCTATCAGGGTGAGTGTATATACTGACACTAGCCTATTTTAATGCACCACCCTCATGCGCATGACTTCTTCCCCCAGAAGAGACGTGTCACTGGAAAACTTGCAGTTCAGTACATTATGCATACGAAGATGACCTTTTCATTTTACACACCTCCTTGCCTCAGACAAGGTACAGGATGCCGACGTGTGAGCCCTGAGGAGTCACGTGAGCAGGGAAATATCACGGCTCTGACCAGAACACCTCCAGTGGCTTCCAATGTAGCGAAACACAATACTGGCAAGAACAGCTAAGTACTTCTCAGTCATCTGGTTACCCAGGCGCAGCTTGAGAAAGAGCGAGACAGAGCGGGTGCCAAGTCTGGCAGAATTCGCCTGTCCTCGCAGAGCGATCCGTCGCCGTGTCAGCTCACCGCCGGCAGCTCCCGCCGAGCAGTTAATAAACACTGCTCCGCATCTGTCTTTATTTTGTCAACTTAAGGTCGGACTAAACTGTGAAGCCAAACCCAAAGAGAGTCACTAAAAGCTTAGGCGACTGAATATCAAGGCTTAGACTCAAAATTACTGTCCTTTACAAACACACACATATATATATATACACGTATGTATATTGGTACACACACACACACACACACACACACACACACACACACACACACACATTTACACCCTACACAGAGAGGTTGACAAAGACAAAATGACACAAAAGGCACAAACTGACTAAGAATATTAAAACCGCAATTTACATTTTCCAAGCGCATTAGTTGCCTGGGAACAGTTCGGTTAGCTGCTTTGGACACAGGGTAACCATGATGGCACGTCCATGACCTCAATCACCTTCGCATGCGACCCCTAACTAAACTTCACACAGCAATCTGAAATACCACCACAAGCATGATCTAACTCCAAATGCTTCAATCAGCATGGAACATCGTACTCAGTTGGAGTCGTATTGTGTGATGTGAATTCTAATCCATGCACCCCTGATCTTTCGGCCTTCTAAATTCCTTTGCTCATTAATATTCATGCCATTACTTGCCATTTGGAGAACGATATGTTGAACTCAAAACGCAGATTGTAACTGTTGCAGAGACTACTGGACCTTCAGAGCGGCCAAACAGGACACCTAGAGCTACTCATGAGCAACGGTGCAATTTCTTGCGCTGTACGTAGCAAAAGCTTCAGCAACCGACTGCTCCAACCAGGGAGCAATGAGGACAAGGAAGCGGAAAATTACTCTATTTATTTTGACATTTCTGTAAAGCGTGTCCTGCTGGTCAATTTGGCGTGTCCACTCTGTATAAAAGAGGAAAATAAAATGAAAAAAGGAGTAATCTACGCAAAAAATCTGTCGGACAGAGAGAAGCCAGCAGCTGACAAGGGTTCAGCTAAAAGGCTAATTTACAAGCAAGCCTCATTTTCCAAATGGTGCCCTTCAGTGATATTGTAAGGCACTGCCAAAACCTCCAGCCTTGGGCTGAACCATATAACAGGAGAGCGTGAAAAGAGCCACACCACCACAGTATGAGTGCATTGCGCTTAAGATGCACCTTCATGTCGGCAGAACAGCACATGCTGTTAAATTTTAATAAGCTATTTGCTAAAACAAATCTTACTAAGTCAACAGCATTAAATGTCTAATAAAACAAACAGCGTATAAGTTATTTTGAACGGCGAGAGTAAAGATGAGCTCTACTCTGTGTCCTAACACAACACAGCCCTGTCCAGGGTTAATAGCCATGTGATGGCGCTGACCGTGACCACAGCTGGCAACAGACACCGTAGTTAAGGCAGTCACTGTGACAAAAACGGAGCTAGAGAGACCGTTAAATAACCCCTTTTGCTGGGGACTCTGACAGGAGGTGAGGAAATAAGTTTTTCTGTGTTCCCTCTAAAGGGCGAGGTGCCCTCAAGACTCGCGGCGTGCAAAGTCAGGGATGCCTTCCCAGAGCGAGCCGGGAACGCTACTTGTGGTAAAATTTGAGCAAATACCATTATCCATGACAGCTAGATTTAACAGGTCTTAGACTGAGATCACTACGACCTTCAAAGATGCTTCCCCCTTTTTAGCACGAGCACATGCTGAAGGCGTATATCCGAAGCAGCAGAGGACGTGTCCCTTTACAGAGACATTTCTTCAAGAAACCAATCAATGTTATCTAGGCTCTAACTGTAAATGCTTAGCCAGATCAAAGCAAGATTAATGAAGCCTCTGAAACATCTGAAGCTCGAGCAAGCTATTGATTCCTGTTTACAAACCATTCAAAAGGCTCTCCTTAAGGTCATCCATTGTGTACTTCATGCGGCTTTGTCTTGCATCGCAAGACCCCATTTCTTTCAGAAGCTGTACTGGTGTAAGAAGTACTGTGATTAAATATGTACGATGAAACAGTCTGTAGGAGAAAACTGACATCCTCTCTTAAAACCTCAAACACAGATGAGGCAACATAGCACAAAAATGGCCAGACGTACAGAAAAAGACATCTGAAAGTACTTCAAGTCATCTTTTTGCACTTGTTCTCCCTGAGTGTTTTAGCAGTGAGTACATTAGCATGCAAAAAAGGACTAGATGACAATGAAAAACAACGATGATATGTAGGGATTGCCAAACTAGGCCTACTCCAATTTATCCTCTCAGGCCTGGGCATCTTTTAAAAGCACAAACTTGTTTAAGTCAAACTTACTGAAATCTGTTCTGAGGGTTCAGAGACAATTATCCTCACTTATCTGGTAGAAAAAATGCTTTATCCCTTTCCCCCAGGATGTTTATTAAAGAGAATTATAAGAGGATTCAAGAGGAACAAATTGTAAATTCTCACAAGCAACTTTCCTCGATTATAAGTCAGAACAGAACGTCCAGTAGAAACAGTGCTTCACAACCTGATTCCCTGGTGGGTCATTATGCTATTCGGGATATCTCCAGAACAGCTGCTAGGTGCTTAAGCAGCACTCAACGATTCACTTTGTGTAGCCGTAGAAATCAGCGGTACTGACAGACAAGCATCCAGAAGTCTCCATCTTCTACCCTACAGCAGTGCTGTCTACCCTGATCTGCGTAGAAAAAAAAAACTCCCATATTTCAATCACAATCACAGATGAACTCAAACGTCTCAGTGCTGTGGTAATAATAAAGATACTGAAAATGAGAACAGTACTGAGGCTCAGAGCATCACTCGGCTTCATATCAGCATTGTGGACGGAACAAAAACTTAATTTGACAAATTGTCTCTCCTTTGATGGTACTTCCTTTATACACAGCAACTAATGTCACTCACATGCTAACATCGCTGATAATGTATAATGTATAGACCACTCAGCATTGACAAATTACATTATGCTAACTTGTTCCCATTACACCTCATTCTGCATCAAATGTATTAGCGTTTTTGGGGAAGATACTCCTTTAATCACATGAAGGACAGTGGAAGCAAATAACTCATTTATTGTCCGTCATTTAATTCCTCTCTCCTGAGTGCAGAGTAATTTCCTGTTGGCAAGGTCAGGGACATGGACAAATCGCACATCTGCCGTACACAAAAGGCGGCTGTGGCTTCCAGTGGATCTGCCATGAAGCATGAAGGGACGTGGCTCGGCTCCCACTGCATTCAGCCCACACTGCTCACCTTATAAGCTACTTTCATAACAAGAGAGGAAACCGTAATGAAAAGGTAAACTTGGGCTTTCTCATGCAGATTTCAAGTCTTCTTAGGTAACGAACAAAATGGGGTTTATTTGAAAAGTAGGCTTCTTGTTAAACAACTGCCAAGACACGACCCACATAAGCATCAGTGTGACTGTGTCTGAAGGATAGCCAGTTCGGCTGCTTCAGATGAAAATTTGATGAAGACTTCGAAAGCAGATTCAAATCTGTTTGATTTACGGAGAGCACATGTAAAAATCATTTCAGGCTAGCATCCATTTTCGAGACTCACAGGCTACAATGACATCCATTAATGACTTTCAGAACAATAAGAGCAATGGAGGGCTAATGGGATGACATCAGTCCAGCCATATGGCTCAAGTCTTAGAGAAGAGAAATAGAGTCATACTGTTTGGCATGGAGATGATTCTCCATGAGCAAAGGCTCTGAGCAACCGGTGCAAAGCATCAATTGGCAAGCCAACGAGCCAAGCCGAAAACAAAGCTCCAATCTATTCACCTCACGCAGGGAGATCTGAGGTGACACTGCACCACCAGGCTGTGATACGGGATCCACAGCACAGTGGAATAGGAGAATTACCTGCCAAATGAATATAAAGTTGCATTCACCTCACAGATCGATATTAAACGTAGGCATCTCTCTTTAAATAACGTGTCATAAGAACACTTTACATCTCACACAGGATTCAATCCCGAACTGGTGCATAACCACTCCTTATCCAGTGAGGCGAAAGCACAGGCTGTCTGACAGCTGGACGAGTCAGTGGCAAAGATGCATGGCTCAAAGCAAAATCAGAGTGGAGTCGGTATTCAACGCAAGTGTAATCAGGTGCTGAATACAACTGAAAAGCTGTGGGACAGCAACACTCCTCCAATCAAAGACACTATCTCTGTACACCCCTACTTGTCAGAGAGAGAGTTCCCAGCAGGTGGAGTGTAAAGTTAATTCAGGGGAAGAAAAGAGATAAGCATACAAGTCACTGAACCCTCAGGCTGCAAGGCATAATGCCTGAAAAGCTTTTGTAGAGAAAAATACAACGATGGGCAGAGTATCACAGGATTTTCTACCATAAAGACCAGCAATCACAACAGTTTGAGATTTCATAGTGCAAACAAGAACATCCAGTATCAAAACGGCAAAAGGACAAAAGGACAGACATGACATACAAAGAGTAATTTTGAGCACTTATCTTCCAATTTCGACCAGAATGTTTTGGCAATGAGCGTAGAAACAAGGAGGTGGTTATAATGCTATGCCTGATCAGTGTATATATAGCTTACAAGCAATAGGTTATAGCCACCAATCAGCATTGTAACTCATGTAAATCATGCAAACTACATGGTTGAATGATGCACTTGCCTCAAACTGCGTCAAGTCTTTGAGTTATTTTGAAACAGATTCATTTATGTGGTTTCTGATACTGTATGCTATACTTTTTCTGTAACAATGGACAAAGTGTGGACAAAATGCAGGCTTTAAGATAAAAAATATTAAGATACCTGCTATCGCTGTTTTTTGTAATATTTTAATAATATATATATATATATATATATATATATATATATATATATATATATATATATACATAGAAATAACATTATATATATATTATTTCTTCAGCTGCTGTGGAAGTTTTCCTGTGGATGCTAACCAACGCTGGAAATCAGAAGTCCTTTGCATAGACTGCACAAAATACTTTGTGAAGGTCATTATAAATATGCAAAAGTGACAAGGCGATCAAAAGGCAGGCCAGGTAGCACGGAGCTCACTTAGCATTCTGCTGGGAAATAGAAGTGCACTGAACATAACCTTCAGCTGGGTTTAGAGTCATATTTTCAGCATTCCACGACGCATCAAAGGCTTCAATGGGTCTTAATAGAAACTGTCCGTCACCAAGAGTGATTGCACAGCTGTGCAGTGGCAGGCCGCAGCCACACAAAACCGGAGAGGAGGACTGAACTGTAAAGAAATCACCCAGCTAAGACTCTTTGGACTGTTTCTGCCTCTCTGTCTCTGTTTGCATGCTGAGATGAGACTGCAGAGAAACGCAACGTAAATCTCCAGTGCCTCAATAGACGGACAGCATCAAATGATGGTATGCAAAGTTGGTGGGTCAGGGGAATCACAATCAGCCTGAATGCAGGACTTCAGAGCGTATGCGATGGATGGCTAACGAATTCGTTAGGCACGTCGTAAAAGCACTTTATAAACAAGCCACAAACAGGTCACTGATTAACAAACAAAAGGAAAAGGGGGAAAAATAATCGCTATTAAGGAAGTAATGAAAGTAAGACAGCAGAAAATGAAAAAATGAAAGCAGCAGTTTATGACAATTATCACCTTTTGACACATTGTAGGTGGGAGCGAAGAGTAATGCAGTCGAGACCAAAGGGGCTCATTCATCTCGAAGGCTTGAGGAGTTGGAACAGAAACTGCATTTAACATCAGGCAGTGTTAACATGAGCTGGGCCTACAGGACATGATTTTTAGAATGATTTTAACCCTGATTTGTCCATTTCAACAAAATTTTAACAATCAGAAGTCAATGTTTGAGTTTGCAGCTCAGTTGGATACGTGTGACGGTGCATATGATCTGGTAGCGTGAGAAGGGAAACGAGTTAATCTCTAGCCTTCGGATCTGAGTCCTGTAACGCGAGATTGTCAGCGATAGAATGATTTACTCTGGTAACAAACAACAAAACTAACCCAGAGGAAAAAAAGCAAAGCGACATGTATGCACACCGTGTGAGAAGCAGACTGCGGAGATAGCTGCTTGCTGAACAAATAACGTTTATTACGCATGGACCCCAATGTCAAGGCTTTAGAAATATTCTATATAATGTCAAGTAAGCTGCTTATTTGCAGTGAAATATTTCTCCATCTCTCACTGCGATATCTGTGTTTCTCAAATAAATTTGTTTTTAAATTTTGCCAAATGGAAACCGACAGATTTTTAATTAATATATTCAATAAAATGTTTTTTTTTTTCCTTCTGTAATTCTTAACAGATTAACTAGGACACAGCAGGCTTTCTGTGTGGGAAATGCACAACTGCAGCTTTAATACCAAAAAAAATCTGCCACAACTGCCACGATAAAAAATAAACACAACAAAAACGCTTGAATCTCTTACTTGCTCACATACATGCATGTAAAAAAAGTTCACTTCCGCTTCTGCAAAACAAACACATTTCCATTTACATATTTACATATTCCATCGATGATACTGAAGAAAGAAAAAGGAGGAGTTCAACTGAGGAACCTCCTCCAAAACAGGTGAATATCACACTTATGGCTCCTATGAAGAGCTAACTTTGTGTCAAGATATTCACAAGACATGGGAGGCTTTCATCCTCACAACAAAAACACTACTAACATACTTGAGAAATCACAGTTTAGAAGTGAGGCCCAAGTGGCATCATCCTGCTGAGTATTTCACACGCCATGTTAACAGAGTGATGTGTGCATTAACATTAAGAACGCTTTCTGCTGTTTTCACACAAGCACAGGAGCTAATAGCACTAATGAGGCTGTGGGATGCTCCTAGCCTGAGTGAGAATGACTGAGAAGCTGAGATGGCGAGAGAGAGAGAAGAAGAAAGTGAGAGAAAGGAGGAAAGAAAGCGCTAGCTCGTTCTTCATCTTGGTGAAATGCAATTAAAGCTGAGAGGGGAGCTGTCTCTCACCTCTCTACCTGCCAAGCACAGCCAATCACAGCCAAGAATTTAACAGCGAAAGATCAAGGACCGGGTCTGAGGAAAGCCTCAAAGGCAGACGGCCTTTAGTGGCAGGTCGGTGTTTTATGGGAGGCTATAAATATAGCCAAAGCCTCAGGGACGTTAAATCGCTCCCTTGATACGTGGTGCATGCCGTAATTTGTTTTAATTACACGTTGGGATGAGATTACGCCCAGATCAATTCAACTGGTTTCCGTTGGCCCACTTCAAGCCTTTCTAGGCACCTGATGCAAATGAGGTTAATAACTTGGACTGTTCCGTTTAGAGGTGATTTGACTATTTCCACAGCGATGCCGTGATTCCTGACCACACACGATCAAATTAAAGAGCTAAATTTTGTGGAAAATTCAGAAGCAAACAGGTTGGCAATGTGGTCACTACAGAAGGGCTTTAACGAGCAGGTGATTCAACGCTGGGACTCTCCAGGCAGAAAACTGAGGCTGCATGAGGTCACTAAACATCAAATGGCAACGCTCTGCATACTGTTCAGACACATGGGCTTAAACGCAACCGCAAGGCCACAACACACACACAGCAGGTGAAAAGGATCCTGAGCGGACCTGAAGAGGATTCAGTGAGCAGAAGGAAGTTGATGAAATGGGATTGAATGTCAATCACTCTGATTGCCTGAGGCAAAGAGGAGAAAAACATGGAAAGCAAAGAAACAGACGGAGCAAGAAGCACACATGCGAGATTCTCTAGATTTCAAGACTAGCCGGATGTGACCAAGGCTCAGCGGATATTCAACCGCAACAGACAACGCATGACGCAAGACGCGTTCAATGACACATTCATGACAGAAGTTAAAAAAGAGCTTATAAAACTTAAAAACTCCAACACCAGCTTGTCTTTTAAAGAGATTATCTTCCCTGTTATTTCTTACCTATGCAGACATTTAATTACACCAAAATCTTGCAGTGGAATTGCAAACAAAGTCATTTGAAGTGGTGTGAGATTAAATGCTCCATTCTGGAGGAGATTATATAAAATGGTTAATACACTGCCTGCTGCTTGAGACTTTTATAGTACAACAGTATTGATATAAGATTTTGGCCTAAAACATATTTTTTTTTTACAAAGTCTTTGACAGCTGTGAGATACATGAAGGACAGTGTGAGGCAAAATAGTCCCTGAAGAAAACTTTATTATTACATATAAAACTCGAGTGCTATGCTGGTTCAAAGTCAAAAGAAGTTTATCCGCAGTGGCCATCTGAGGTCGACAGAATTTCCATCGTGTTTTTTCTGTATGATTAGTTGATCAAGGACGATTACAAGCTTTTTATTTCCTCTCAGAGAAATGCAGCATCACTTTAATACGGTTTAATACTGCTTTTTCATTTTGTTACTTATCAGTCCATCTCGCTGTTAATTCTCTTTGCATTTTAATTTCATTGCCATTTCCTTTTCTTCCTTCCTCACTGTATAGTTAATTTTCTCTCTGTATTTTAATCTGTTTTAACTCTGTTTTGTAAATTTGTTCATAAAAGACAAGAATATAAATGACCATCTTTCTAAAGTAGCTACACTACAGCTTCCACTTCCTCTGATTCAGGCTTCTCACTGTAGGCTGGTTCTCCTCATCAGGACTGATATACTCTGCACTGACAGAGAGAGGAGGCTGTAGATGGATGTCCTTCACAGGGTGCATCCTCACCTATCTCCTGCTACACAAGTGGTGTCTAACGTGTGGCATGTTTTCGCTCGCGGACAGAAAAAAATAGAAGGCATCATGGACGTCAACATCGGAGACGAAATCCTGAAGTGTACGTTCAGCCACGACGGGAAAACAGCAGGCGCAGATGTTTGCCTTCAAGAAGAATGTCAGTAGCTTTCACATATCAAGCCGTATTACCGTCAGACCTTCCTGTGTACGTGTGTCTGTGACAGAGACTGCATTATTAATAAAAAACTGGCATAAATGTTCAAAACAAGACAATGTAGTGATATGTTCATGGGAGTATGGAATAACTGAACATCACTGGAAATAAGTCAGGGCAGCAAACGAGAGGAAGGGGTGTTTTTTTAGGCTGGGGAAAAAAGGTAGTTTGTACAAAAACACTTATTACTTTGAATTACCCACCATCGTCAGTAAATAACTGCATGCTTCATTACAAAGACAGCATTAGCAGTACTGTTTAACTGATTTACACAGTGCAGTATGTGAATGTTGAATAAAAGCATTTTTAATACATTTTTAAAAAATGGTGCACTGCATCCGTTATAACCTATTAAAGCTCAGAAAAACAACTGTGATACACGTCACGCATTGTGAAAATATCACAAGGCCCATCACAATCAAAATTAGAGAGCACAATTATTTGTAATATAAATAACTGCGTCTTTTCAAACTTTCAAACTTTGTATGCCATCACTTAAAACGTAAGACAAACTTCCTGGCTGTCGATACTTAGTAGCTCCTAACTGGAGAAAGATAAGGCACAAGCTCAAATAAACAAACAATACTCACTGCTGCCCCCTAAAGGTGTTACCAGCACCATTTGGAACAGAGAACTTGTGCTGCATTTAGTAAGCTTCACTGATATTCAATTAACTCTCTAAGTTAACGTTCTTGTCTACAGTTCCTAACCTATAACTTGAAGTTCCACCTGTAAGACAAGCAACAAAAAAGTCACATCGCCTCAACACTTCCTGCAGACGTACTGTAATCTGTCAGAATGACTGCATGCATCACATCACATTAAACAGCATTAGAATTGCTTCAACAATTAATTAAAAAGAAAAAACAAAAAAACCCAGACCAACATATCTTTCATTTCAGCCACTGGCAACATTGTTGACTAAATCCTTCAATCCTACTTTGGGACACAAGCTAGTGTGGTAGCAAAAGTCTTCAAACATGTTCCTGGACATACTTTGTCCATTTTTAGAAATAAAGGCAGTAAACTGTCACTGGGGCAGTACCCCTCTTATCACTTGGGTGGTAACCTCAAGAGTACATCTCAGTACCTTTAGTCAGGGAACATAATTGTGCCATAATCCATTTAAACTATATTCTCTAAGTTGTACTGACTCCACACACCCCGTCTCGTCTCCAGGCTTTTTATTTTATTATTCTGTTTAAAACAGGTTATAAAAAGGTATAAATATGTGCTTTTCACTGGGGAAAAATATTTAAGGTACACCACTGTTGTACTTTTGAGGGTACATTTACATTGTTTGCACCTTGATAAACAAAAAATGTACCTGCACAGAACCTTTATTTCTAATAGTGTATAGTCAGGTACCGACACTAATCCAACACCTCCGACATCAGATGGTCCTTACCTTTGATTAGCCGCATCAGTTGTGCTACAACAGGGGTGGAACTAAACAATGCAGGGCGCCAAGATCAGAAAACGCAGGGACGGACACCTCTGGTGTGACACCACCAAGCAACAAAGAGCCACAGGACAGATCAATCTGTCTGTTAAGCAGCCATTAATTACACTCCTTTTGAGAAATGCATTGAGCCAAGATGGGATGCAGGGAAAAAGGAGGCCATTAGGATTCAGCAAGCATAAACACACATCCTCTCTCTGCTTCTACACGCTCCGTTATGCCTGCCACTAAGCACAACTGTCTGAGCCAGCCAAATTAATGCTAATATCACAAAAGAGAACAAAAATATCATGTCACTAAATCACTGAATTTAATAGCATTTGGACAGAGTTTTGACCTACTAAGCAGAATGTCTTTTTTTAACAGGCCACTGAACAAATCATTTAAGGAGTATATTTTTCTTTCAAGCCAAAGCACAAATCAGTAAAGGCGTCCGAGTTAAACGTCTTGCTGGATTCACTACGCCAACTTGCAAAACAAAACAGGAACCGTTCCACAGTAACTTGAACAATGTGATGACAAATATCAAACTTCCGTTTTAAAGTCAAGACCAATTATATGATTTCACTTAAGTGCATCATCAATGCCCAAATATTAAATAAAGCTGACTACAGCTTTACCTTTGAAGACCTGTCATCATTACCAATTTAGAGAAGGCACCTGTATCGGGCCAATATCAGCAGAACTATCGTTCACTCACACTGTGTGATGATGTAAGCTATGTAGCTCTTGAAAGGAGGGGTGGTTTTAGCACAATAGCCTACTTTTAGACCATCATCTTAAGTGCAACTATTAAAAATATATTATTTTAAAGTAGGGCTGCAGCTAATGATTATTTTGGTAGTCGACTAATCTGTCGATTATTTTTTCCGATTAGTCGATTAGTCAGCGATTATTTCTGTCATGCCCTCCTTCTCTGCTTCCTGTGGGCGTGGCTCCTTTTCCCATTTCACCTCACCTGCTTGATAGCTTAATTAAATGTATTTGTGCATTTCAGAAACTCTTGCATCACCGTAGAGCTGCCATGAAATGACATCTCTGCTTTACAGTGTCTGCGTTCAACTTGTTCACTGGTATAGTTTTGCTGAAATGCTCCCAAACTTTTGAAGGTTTTGGTCTCGCCTTTTTTTTACCTCTCCTTCTTCACAGTCTCTCCGCCATGCCATCATTCAATATATTCTTCATCAGTACAGAATGCAGTCACGCAATTCGATGTGATACCGCCCCCCAGCACTTCCTGTTGTGCGCTGCAGTTACAATTAATGACGTGTTGACACTGAAATTCTAAGTCAACAAATTTTTATAATCGAGGTTGTCGATCATGTTGACTAATCGTTACAGCCCTATTTTAAAGCATAGTAATTTTTAAGAAGAAATATCAGATCAGTATTGGCCAAAACTCAAGGTTTTAAAACTGGTATCGGAAAAGAAAAAGCGGTATTGTGCCATCTACCATACTATTTTTCCCTACCTGTTCAATGCTGCCACTTTCCTCTATTTTCTTTTATTCTTTATGCTGGTTTTATTTGTCTCTTTCTTTGTAAAGCATTCTGAGGCTGCATTATAATGAATGATTGTGATTATTATCGTTATAGTTAGTAGTTAGGACGTCCTTTGTGAAACTGTCTGCATGAGTTACTGTTTGCACAAGTGTACAAGTGTCAGTTGCTTGAACACGGTTATTTGAAGAGCACGGCTGAAAGTACCTCAAGCCTCTGAGAAAGACAGAAATGAGACCCTGCTCTGACATGCTTCTTCCCCTGAGCATGCCCTAATCTAGTTCAAAGGAAGGGGGGGATACATGCATCTTGACAACAGAGGAAGTGACGTTTTTGTCATCACTCACTATCTGATATAGTTTATAGGTCAGCACTGAATTCACTTCAGCTATTAATTATTAAGAAGAGAGAAGCAGCCCTGCCTCCGAAGTCATTACATCAAACACGGGAATAGTTTTCTATGCTGCAACGAAAAACAAACAACATTTCTATCAGACGGAAAAGCCGGGGTGGTTCTGTGTGAAGACTTTCTGCTGCTTTGTCCGAGGCTTCAGGATAGTAAATGAACCAGAAAGAGCATAAAAACAGAGCTGCACTGTGTCCTTTCTGAAAGAGACAGCTTCATTACAACTAACTGGACCGACCACTCACTAGCTATAGAGTGAGAGAGAGAGAGAGGGAGGGGGGTGAGAGACGGAGAGAGAGCAAGCAAAAGAAAGACAGACACAAAGAGCCTAAAAGAGATGAAAGTCTATCCAATGGCAAAGCCTCAGCTGTGACTGAAGGTCTGTATTATGCAGTCTGAGCAACGCGACCCTCCATATCTAAACAACATCAGAGCACCAAAAAACGACATTTAGGACAACAGTTTAGGAGCCACTCTACTACTGGAGACTTCGCTTTTGGACAAGCTGCAAATCCCAGGTCTTTAAAACTCCATGATCCTTAAAAATTAGCACATTTCAGACCTTCAGTGTAGCCCTCATTAAGCACAGCCTCCTTGTCATCCTACAGGCCGAATACTTCTGTTCTGTACTGGCACCACCATTATGAACAATTCTGACTCTGTAAGTTTCTCCTGACCAGAGCAACTCAGAACAAACCGCGCAATGATTGTTTATTTCTTAACCATGGTGGAAAATCTCCTTTAAGCAAGCATCAAAAAAAGTTTTTTTCATTTGAGGCCTTTGATTTATCAAAGCCAACCCATCTGTGCAGTATATCTTTAGAGCTTGGTAGTATAAAGTAGGGCTGGGCGAGAAAACGCTAACGATAATTATTGCGATATAACTTTCCTAAACAGAACTATGAGAAATGTTCGATAAAAGTTCAATATAATACAGAACTCCCACACTTCTGTGTTCTAGCGACAGCCAGTCGCCATGAGAGTACGCACTTACGAGTTTTTCAACAGGATTGTGTGTGTTGGGGGAGAGGCGGGGGTCAAGAAGTTAAATGAGTCGCCAAATATACTTTAGCAACGTCTGAAACGTTCAGTTATATACTCCCCCTTTGAGTGGAGCGACCGGCAATCTGTTCTCCTGTGACCAAGTGCGAGTGACAAGTTAAGTGGCGTAACTATGCTGTCCTACAGTGAACTGACCTCTTTCCTAACATCCTAACAAGCTTTAGCAGTGTTAAATCACGTCTGCTGAACACAACTACAGCACTCAGTCCTATTTAAGTATTAGTGCATTCTCAAGCAACAAAGGTGAAAGAGAGCACTGCACTGATTTAAACGAAAGTCAACTGAGGATGCTGTATGTGTGGCACTGGAGAGTGGGAGAACGCTAGCTTCCCAGGCTAGCTGTTTTTAGCAGCTGGCTAACGTGAAGCAGCGCTCCGTCACTCGCACAGCTCTGCGAATTGATGTTACTGTAGATCAAACAAGACAAAAAAGCACCGATTTCAGTTTAAACATACCTAAAAGGAGGACTCTGTTTGTCTAGTGTGAGAGATTCACACTGCAGTTAAAGCTTTTACACAGCGAGCATCAGATATATTGCAGTTCTTCCACCCTTCAAACCACTACGATAGAATAGAGGAATCCAGACGTCTGCTAGCTGGTGTCTGAATACTGTGATATTCACTGACATGGATGTGGTAGGAGTGATGGCAGCAAAGGTAGTGTGATCCATCACTGACGTACCAAGCCAGAAAGCGTTTGCTGTTCGTATTAAGCTGACGTTGTTGAGAAACTAAACAGTTTAGCACATGTAACCAGATAGTCTAGCACTCGTCACCAGAGAGCTAAAAATAATCTGTTTTCTTTCCTGAAATATAAATATTACAAAAACTGCGGCCGTGGTTTTCCTGCTGGTAAAAACTCACCAGAAACTTTCTGCCACAGTCCCATGACAGATTTTGTGAAATGTTCTACTGTTTGGTGAGTGTTTGTCGTGTTCGGACCATAAAGGATAGTTTAAAACAGCGATTAACCACTCAGGAGCAAACATCAGCCTTCAAACTTGAAAGAAACTATGATTTGATATTTATCACGATACGTATCGATATTGACCGATATGAAATTTTTGGATATATCACCCAGCTCTAGTATAAAAGTATTATTTTATTAACACATACAATATTAAAAATGTAATCAATCTTAACTTCAGGCTTGAAAAATCATATTGAACCTGAACAAGTGTCTTTACACCCCTATTATCCAGGTGTCTGCTAACCATGGCTGGGAATAAAGGTCACCATGTAAAGTGCTTTGAGAGTGCAAAAAGTGTGCATCAATTCATCCAGTCCATTCACTCTCAGTACAGCCACAGCAGTCATACATTTCTGAATGTGAGTATAGCTATCCTCTTCTACAGTTCCACAAAGCAAGGCTAAGTTAGTTCTTGCTCCAGATTGTTATTTCGTGTTTAATGTGCTCGTTGTTTAGCACTGGAATTATCACTGATGAACTGCGGCTGATGATTCGTTTTAAATTAGAAGGCATCATACGGAATTTAACAAAGACACATCTTCAAAACTATGAACTGTCAAGAGGTAGAATATACAGCCATATGCAGAAATTATAACACCCTGGTCAAATAGCTTTTGTTAAGTTTCTAAATAAAAATAAGTTAATAAATAAGTCTACAGAGCACAATTTCTATTTGAGTTTAACAAACGGGGGAAAAGTATTGAAAAAAAAATAAAAACAAATGTTTCCCCTATATGTTAAATTAATAGAGTAAGCAATAGTTTGAGAAGGGAATTCTCTGTAGAGGCATTAAGTATTTAACTTGAAACAAGAAAACATTTCATTTGACCACGGGCTCCCAAACTTTTGCACTGTACGGTAACTAAAGTGAGAAAAGGTTCTGAAATTAAATGAACCTAACCATGTTCCTCCCACAAATCTGTTCTTTAACGGCAACTCTAAAGGCTTCACAGGACATTGGCAGGGTTGGGATGTAATGTTTTACAAGCAGCAGGAATGTTTTCAGAATACAGAAATGAAGTATCTGTATTCAGTCCAAGTTATATTTTGAAAAAGCAGTAATCAGAAAACAGTTACTTTTTATATTTTTAGGTGAATTCCTCCAGAATATTTACCCACTAAACACCAATTCCAATATTCAAAAAAAACAGAGGTCAATGCTTGATTAACTACTAACTATGGCATGTAGCAAACCTGCTCATTAGATGGACCTCAGCTAACAGCTTCTTTAACATCACTGAAGTTCCTGCTAAAGCCTGAGTAGACTGACAAATCTGGTGATGAGCCAGCTGTTGATCTCAGTGATACTAACCTCTTATCAGGTGATCAAACTAATAATCTTTCTCTGTAGTGGACATGTTTGTGACTGATAAGTTTAACAGCAGTGTTGTACTGTACTGCGCAGTGGACAGCAGTAGACTGAAGCAGGCAGTAAGAGAGGGGAAAAAAAAAGAGAATTTTTGGAACTTGATTTAAATGATAAGCACATTATTGTATTAACAGAATAACATGACAAAAACTTCCAACCAGTAACAGTAAAGTGTGAATTAAGATGAGAAATTAAAAGATTTTCCCACATGCCTCACTAAGATGTATTCTAAATGTATTCTCAAAGTTACTTTTTTATATATTGTAACTGAATATGTTACTCATTGCATTTACAACAATGTGTCCAGTATTCAGCCATCACTACTTTTTCCCCCAACCCTGGACACTGGCAACAGATGCTATGCAACTGAGCTGGACTGTGTTGCATCAATCAAAAACGTTATATTATTCAAGATCAGTAACACTCACTATAAACACTCATTATAAAAAAAAACAAGTTCATAATAAGCATGTTGCTATCTTTCATTTGGCTGAATTTCAGTGGGTTTCCTGTAAATCTTGTCTGATCTCACAACAATTCTGAAGGAACACATTTGTAGGCAGAGCATGGATATGTCTATTGGGTCAGAGAGAAAGGAAGAGAGGAAAAGTGATGTAGAAAGTGGGTGAAAAGAAAAAGAAAAAAAAAAGTCTTGGCAAAGAAAGCAACGACCCATTGGGCTGAACAGTACAAGGTCTCTGAGAGGCCCTTCTTGTAGCCAGGGCCATGGCAGAGGACGAATCCCGACCCTCATCTGTTTGTGCTGTTGAAGAGGGTGAGCAGCTAAAGTCCTGTCATGTCCACTCCGCTTAAGGGGTGAATAGAGGCCTGTGGCTGGGCTCTGGGACAGGGAGTACACGGCGCTACTCAAGGAGAAAACCTGCTCTCTGAAACAGCCCGGCTAAAACAAACTGGCAGCGTTGAGCATGAGCAATAACCCGGGCCGAAAAGGGCTCGAGTCGCGCAGACGCTGCTCATCTGTATTCAGCAGAAAGGACGTCTCTTTAGGGACATATGGCTTTGTGACAGTCATCTGAGTTCGGGCATACAAACGCCACACAGTGGGCTGGGGGGGGTTGGGAGGATGGGATATTTCTACAGGCTCCTGTCCAATTATATCAGCATTTTTCATGCAGTCATGGTCATATGCCAAATGGAAGAGCACGTGACCAGCCTATTAGATGGAATCCACAGACTCTGGACACCACTCGATAAGTCATGCATTCATGACTAATGCTCTGGCTTCAAGAATCAATCTGGCGTTTTCTCCTTTACAGCCCAGGTGAATTTCGCGAGTGTATTATTAACCCTTGGAAGTGGAGATAATACCTTCGTTTTGCTACACTGTTTATATGTAAACACATATTGAATTCAGTAAATTATGCTGCGATTGAAATTTACATTAGACTTAAACTACCATTCAAAAGTTTGGAACCACCTGCCATATTAACAGTTTTTGTTATTTTTGTTTGTCAAAATATTTTTTTTTTTAATAAATACTTCTGTGAACTCTATGAACAAGTTATTAAAAGAAGTGAACAGTTTAATTCCAAAAAGCTTATGTTGTTGGGAGTGGGATTTACAAATGCAAGAAATATTAATGCAATATTATGATTAATTCCACCTTTTTTAGAGAAATAAATGTTTGTCATTATACATCAGACGTTATTCACTTAAAGGTTCTATCCTAAATTGTTACAAGCAGACATACAGCATTTTGAAATGAACCTCTTCAAATATACTGTAATTATCTATTTACGTTATTGTCAGAATTTATTTCCACTTCTGAAATAAAATGAACTGTTAAATGTTCATTTTCTCCATGCTATGTAAGTGTTTATCATTTTTGAATCGTCATCATTCTGGACATAACTAACATTTCATTTTTGTTTACAGCTTTCAATTGTCCTACTAACTATAAGAAAGCTGCAAACCTGAACAAGCAATAACATTAATAAAATTTTATACATTTATCTACAAGCAAACTGGTTTTATATTACTGAACATATTACTTCCAATACAGGGAGATTTAAAGAGATTCATCTGATTTCAAAGCACCATATTTTTTACAATCGTGAGGCACCTAGGAACCAATCACATACCAACTGAAAGAGGGGGGTCACCGTCACCGGACGATGGCTCCCTTCAGTCTGGAGGAGGTTTATATTGAGCTCTTGTAAAATTACATAAACTTTAAGCTTATTTAAACCATTTACAGTTTACTGCATTGTTGCTAAACTTTCCACAGAATTTCCCTCCTTGTTTCAATGAGCTATGAGCAAGATAATATTCAAATAAAATAAAAAAATATATTTACCACCAGTAATAGCTGCAACTTCTAAGGGTTAAAAACGCAGCACAAGCAACCAAACAGATTAAGTGACATTTAAGATCATCTATGCCTTCCCCCTGAATGCTGACTAAACCTAGTTTTTACCCAAGTGGAGATTTTCCTCCAGACAATATGAAACAGATGTTTTCTTGGCTTCCACGCTGGGGAGCTAAATGTGGACAGTAATGACAGTGGAAGCAGGAGCAGCAGTAGCCCAGGATGCAGGTCTGGAGTCATGCACAACCTGCAATAAGCCATTCGGGATGTGTCAGCTCAGTGTGCGCGGTGAGAGTGAGAGTGAGAGTGAGAGAGAGAGAGAGTATGAGAGAGAGAGAGAGAGAGAGAGAGAATGAGAGAGAGAGTGAGTGTGAGTGTGTGAGAGAGAGAGAGAGAGAGAGAGAGAGAGAGAGAGAGTATGAGAGAGAGAGTGAGTGTGAGTGTGAGTGTGTGAGAGAGAGAGAGAGAGAGAGAGAGAGAGAGAGAGAAAATGACGCTGCTGCTGCACTGGCAGGCAAAGCTGAGGACTGCAGCTGTCTCATGTTCAGTTTTCTGTCAGACACACACAGATACAGAGAGCGAGAGAGATAGAAATAGGGAAGGAGAGAGAGAGCGAGCGACACTGACTGACACTAGCACGTGTTTTGTCAGCCCCTTGCAGCACCAGCAGAGTGAGACAGCACACCGCTTCATTCACCTACGATGATTCTTGAAAAAAAAAAATAAACGTCTTATAGATACACTGAACTAAAATGAACTGGGAAAAGCAAAGAAAGCATTACTGCGACAATGCAGTAAAATCCCTGGCTGGCTGCCTCTCATTGTTAGGCATCAAGCAGAGATGCAATTCTGCCGGTAAATGACAGGAGGATGAAAACAGGGAGAGAAACAATGAGTGAACAAAGGCCGAGTGCGCATTCGAGAGGTGAAGTGCTGTTCGTAGCTGCCCTTCCTATGACCTCCGCACTAGCAGCGCTCCAGACACACATTGTGCGCACAGTACGCACTCCTCCTCCCTCATAACCCCTGCCTGCTTTAATTATTCAATTAGTTTATTTTATATCAATTAGAGAAGCCTCGGTACCAGTGAAGGCCAACGGCATGAGCAATTTTCTCTCCACATGAGAACAAATAAAACACGGCCGCAATCATTACAGCAGAGGAGGCGGCAAGCAGCTCCCAGAGAACAACACGGAGTTCATGTAACTCAGAAGGGCTGGTGTACTAACTCATAATTCATCTTTACATGACCATTTCTTCAGCTTCTCTTTAGCCCCTACAATCAAACAGGCTCATATTCTTACTGTCCCTTTAGGACAGATACACGCAAAATGACACATGTAAACACTCAGCATGAATAGGTGGAGCTAAACTGCTGTAGGTTGAATAGACAGTGTTGTGCAAATGTTTTATGCACAATTAGATCTGAGCAGTACGTTTCTTTGCTGAGAAAAACATCATTAGAACAAATATAAGTAACATTAATATAATAAGCAGTGATTTTAAGTTTGCCAGTGTATTCATTTACCCAATTATAAGACTCTTCTCGACGCAGCCCAGTACCATTTGCAGTTATCGTCCAATACCTGGTTTGGCATCAATGCTTCATTGTATTATTAGGTGTGCTGGTGGAGGATTTGGAGTCTGTTGGCAGGTTTAAAAGTGAACGCTGCAGACGAAGTAGGACAGACCCTGAAAGCCCTGGTATACGAAAGCTCTACGCTTGCTCAGCTTGCTCTACAGTCACACCATGGCTTTCTAATGTAAGCAATGCGATGTATGTAAAATTTAATTTAGTGTTTATCACAACATCTGGTGCCTCAGCATCTCACCATTTGTAGTACTTACAACCATTTCTCAAGCATTTTTGCACAGCATGTGAAGCACTGTGGGTGACCGAAGGTCTCGAATGATATACCAGTTGAGTCCTTCAGTTTCTCAAAAACTAAGGGTGCATTTTTCAGCCGCTTTACAAGGACCCTACAAGTCAGCCTTCAGTGACATAACAGCTTGCTGCATCCTTGGCTTTGAGACATGGCTCACTGACAGCTGTAAGCATCGAGGAGAAGTTCGGAAACAAAGCGATGCATCGTACTAGCTCACAACATCTAAGCGACTTTTTTTTATAAACAAGATATTCTGCTTTTGCGTGTAAAAACACTAACATTAGATGAAATGCACACTTACTGCTGACAATTTTAAAAAGTGCCTAAGACTTTTGCACAGTACTATATACGTCAATGCACTGTTTGTGTTCTGTGACATTACAGAGAATTTAAAATGGGCTGTTTAAGCAGCATATGGAGCATAGGACTGCAGAGTAAACTTTATCTATCGAAATTTTGGCAGCGCTTACATTCTACAAACTTTCACTTCCAAAAAGCAAGAATTATTTGTTTGTCCATGATATAGGCAACAACAACAGAAAATGAACTCATAGGAGTAAGACTGCTACTGGAGGCCCGTCCAGGGAGGGAGAATGCAATGGAGACATGTGAATCAAACCCCATGCTGTTCATTTGCTCACTCAACAGCAGACACATCCTCCTGTCCAGTGAGCTGCACCCTCTGGGGAGGCAGCACTGTTTTTTAAAAACTTCACAAACTCTGCACTACACATCCATATACACACAGAAGCACACAGGCCCTACAGCAGTGTTCCTCACTCACAGTCCTGAAGGGCTGAGAGTCTGCAACACACCTGAAACAGCTGGGCTAATTATCAAGGCCTTCATGAGATGAATGAGGCATGTTGGAGCAGCAGATACGTGTTGCAGGACTGGACTGAGGAGCAGCGCCCCAGAATATGAACAGTTTAACCAAAATAATAATACAAAAAATACACCTTGCTAGTTCAAAGTGCATGTGGAAATGATTAATTTTTTAAAATATAAGAGTAAAGGGTTAACGTTTTTCCACCAGTCTCTACTGCCCTGTGCTAATGGCTGTACAGTTACTGTAAATCATACAGACGAGTTTACTGTATAGTGTTTGCACAGTTTGTCCGTATTTATTGTCTCGCTGCACTGTTGTGTAGCGCTGGTCTATAGTAAAGGTAGAATTGCGTAGTGGAGAAACCTCATTTTGTTCCTTTCTCATTATATCTGTGAGGAAAAAAGCAATAAAGCTGACTCTGATGCACTTATGATGTGCCTTGCAATACATTCAAAACATCATGATCTTTACTCATTCTTCAAGTAAAGATCGGTCCGAATTATTCTGACCAAAAGTATTTACCCTAGATTTTACCAAAACAACCAGAGAAAACCATTTGGAACATCTGATGTTGCTCAGGATGCTTACGTAACCGTGTGAAATGATCTCTGTTTCCAAGAATATCACCGATTATGTTTCCATGAATGACAAATATACTTAGAAATATTACTACTACTAGTACTACAACTAATACTAATTACAATAATAATTGTGGTAGTAGTAATAATAATAATAATAATAATAATAATAATCATCATCATAACAACAACAGTAGCACTTTTTCTTCCTATCATTTTTAAAAGGACCCTAACTTTCTTCAAACTTTCTGCACAGGCATGATGTCTGCCTGCAACACTGGGCTCATTCAACAAGCGCAACTCAACAGTCACATTTCTAGAACCATCACATACAGGCTAGGAACCATAAATGTTGTTGAGTGATGCAATATGCATTAATACATGTTCAGGTATGTTTATGTGTGAAAACACTAGTGCTTACTGTGGTTTGCATTAAGTCAGTCAGTAAATGAATTACGTGTGAAAAATATTGTTTTACTATCCCTGGAAGCTGTTACCATGGTAACACTTAACAGTCACCAGCCGCAGCCCTACCGCACACAATTTCACGCGATTTATCAAACGTCTCTTTTGCATGTTGTAGGCCTTTGTGATGTCAGCACACAAAAGCCAATATAGCAACAGCAGTCCTACTTATCTGACTGTTACATCCTTCATAAATTGAGTTATCATAAACAAAATGGTGTTATTTGAGCACAGTATTGTAAGGCTTGCCATTCAGCAGATCCCTCAGTACCCTCATAATGAGCCTTTGTGTACTGTTTCCTTCTCCCTCCAAAAGCAAAGTTTGTGTCATGGTGAGGAGAGACAGGCCTTTTTTATACATATCTCCAGAGAGAGCGGTGGCTGTGTACACTGCAGCAGCACCAAAGCTTCCTAAGGGCTGCTGCTAGGACCAAACACAGGCAGCCACAGGCAGGGACAGAGAGAGAGACAGAGATGGGAAGTGAAGGAATTCATAGAAGACACAGAAGTAGGGCTGCGCAATGTATTATTTGATAATCAGTGTCCAAATATGGGCCTTATAAGCCCTCAAACAAATCGCTAAATGTCTGCTTAGAGCATCATGATGATCTAGATGAGTTTCTGTTGGTGTTTTAATGACATCAAAAAATAAATAAATAAATATTTAAATCTGAAGGCTGTCTTTAACAATATTACATTAACGGTTATCAACATATTCAAAGGCATCTTCCAATATGTGGCAATAACCGTATTAGTAATTTTGTCCATACTGAGCAGCCCTACACAGAAATATACAAGAGAGCACCTACGTTGCCCATGTACTCAGTGAGGAGGTCCTGTAACGCCTGGCGGACTGAGTTACACTCGGCCACAATGCGCTCACGGCGGTCGTCCCGGGTGCAGGACGAGTCGGCCATGAGGGCGGCGCCACTGATTATGCTCTCCAGCCTCTCCTCCAGGGACGGGCGGAAACGCTCCTCGCTGAAATTCAGCGGGTCCACGATGATCTGCTTCTGCAGGGGAGAGAAAGAGAGAGAACAAAGGAAAAGAGTGAGCAAAAAGTACAAATGTATCGACTTTGCAGACAGAAACAGTGACTCACAGAGTTTCATCAGTCAGCGGCCCCAGGAGAACGTGACACGTTCAGACATGCCAGGCGCTGGACCAAAGGTAAGGGTTTGACAGTTAAGTGGTCTTTGTTATTGCCGTGGGAAGCTGTGGTCGACACCTGTAGCCAGGGGGGCTGAAAAGAGGGTTGGGGGTGGGGGTGGGGGGGTGCTGGTTGAGCGTGGGTGGCTGAAAATCACGCTTCACGAAGCGCCGCCGATCGGCTTCAACGCTGCAGAAAAGGAGCCAGAGCCCGTGGTCTTCATTAACCAGAAGAATCAATAATTCAGACGCTCTGAAATGATGATGCCATTTAAGGCCAATGGCTCTTTTCAATCAGCATTAACCAGTCTGTGCCCTTACGAAGCCCCTCTGAATCTGCACTCTGCAGCACACAGCCTCTTAGTCTCCATTACACAGCAAAAGAAAAAAAAAAATAGTCAGCCAAAAATACCCAACTTAAAGAGAGAGCTAGGGCCAGAAATGCTAATGTGGAAATACGACAGCTGTCGCTGTGAAACCCAGCAGTTAGCACAGCTAGGCTAACACCTCAGTCTGGCACCCTGCTAACTTCTATTCATTATTCTTCTTCATGTTAGCATTTTTGCCCAAACTGTCTCTTTAATCAGAGCACAGTCAAGGCACTGGACATGTGTAAGATGTGCAGTGTCACTGTGTATATTTGTCAGGTTTCACTTTCTCCTCATTTGGGAGCCAAGGTAAGCACCAGTTTTCAGTCAGTCATTTGAGCCCAGCCCTGGGCCACAGAATGTAGCTCTGCATACCAAAAACACTCCTGGTTTACCCCCCCCTCCCGACTCCACCTTCTCCTTTTCTTATTCGTGTCTCTGGATGACATTTTGTTTGTCCCCTGTTGCGTTCAGAGGCAGTACTGCTACTGCAGTCCAGAGGAGGATACATGTTTGGGTCTGGTTCCACGGGGGTTGAAGAGTGCAGAATCTGAATCTCTAACATGCCAGCCAAGCATTAGCAGCAAATAAATAAATATATAAACATAAATAATTAAATAATTGGTCCATGCTAGCAGCAATCTTAAAAGGCTTTACAAAAAAAAAGTGAGTTTATTAGCCTGCTCTCGTCTGACCTCCTTTGCTTGCGTGTCACGTTGCCATGACAACAAGCCTCTCTCTCTCTCTCTCTGACTCACTGCGAAGTTGCATCGGCTGGAAATTAGGCAGCGAGAAGAAGCGAGGTGGAAAAATGTGTGCGTGAGCTGAAGTTTCTGCATGGTCACCAGGAAATTACAGATCCACACCCCTCGACTCATGTGCTGCCTCATGTACTCCCAATCTTGTACACACACAGGACACACAAACAATTTCTGCCGCCATTAAGGCAGATGCCATCTGGCTCGATAGCTACAATAAAATCAGGCTTCTGCTTTTTTCCTGTGTGTGCGTTCCAACTTTGCACTCAATGACTCTTCAAGGACCTATGGGTATCAATAAAAGTGGACACTGGCCTTTTCTGCTGCGCTGCCCATGCTGAAGAGTGATTTCCAGAGCTGCCGCAAACACTATTTTACAGGCCCCGAATACTGGGGGTCTCCAAACGAGTCGATGTTACTTTTAAAAATAATATCATCACATTCCATAATTATAAAAAATATGGCGAGAGGCAGATGTACTGTGTCAGATAAGGAAACATGAGTCTGACTGGATTTTTGATTACCTAGACAGCAGCGGGGACGTAATCAGTTGAGCTGGTTTACCGAATGGAGATGACATACTAAGCTTAATCACATCATAAGTGAAACAAATCTCGTTCAGGTTGGCTGTTCATATCTTTCAGGAATCAACAAAACCATTTAGCTAGCCAGCCATCTCTGTCTGTCTCCATCTCTTAGCTCTTCAGTGGGTAAAGGAGTGACTGAGGACGCTCTGCTCCGACACCTAAATTCTGTTCAACAGTCAAATCTAGAACCAAACAAATTAACGTGTGTTCGGCTTTGTCTAAATGTTGTTTGTCATTTTAATATCCTTCACAAACTTCTCTTGCTTCACTTTTTCAAAGAATCAGAGTGATCCTGAGAAATTGCTGGGGGAACTGTGCCCGTGTTTAGCCTTTAGTTAAAATTACATGGGTATGACATGATTTCACATCACATCAATTGTTAAGTAAAGCGCATTTTTTCCTGGGTTTTAATAACAAAGAAAAAAGTTTTATTTAAAACTGATTAAATGATTAAATAAGCCTCCACCTCTGAAAACAGTCAGAAATTTACAACAGCTTTCTAGAATTCAGCTGAGGGTGCAAAGGGTTAAGCAAAAACGAGGTTACTCAAATGATACTAAATGATAATTATGTTATTTATTATTACAACAGCATCATTTAGTCTTGTTGAAATTGTAATACTTCTTTTAAAACTGTTAAAATAACATTGTTGCGGTCAGTTCAGCATCAGCAGCCTTCCCTCTGCATAACTGCTATACGGGTGCAGGAGGTAGATCTGTACTGGGGTACAAGTCTATGTCACAATATGCAAACGACTCAAGCATTGCTAGCGCTTTTTGATGACAGAGCCCACCTTATGCTATGCTATACAAATATAAGTTTGAAATATGATAAGAAACCTTGACAGCGCAGTCAAAGATTAACCGAGTTGTCAGTTTCCCACATAACTGTTTGCAACTGAACTTAATCTGAGCCAAACAACTGTCCTTAATTGCCTTTGTGCTCTGGGATGAGTTGGCTATCGGCACCCCTTCTACAGCTACTGAAGAACGTGTGGCTCAGGCTGATCCACTCTTGGATGACAGCTATGAGGGCTCACAGGCAAACACAACCAGAGTTAGTTCCGTGAGCAAGTAGCCAACCCAGACAATGGGCTGGATAGCTCTGACAGCTCTTTACCAAAACGCGAAAGCGGGGATGGCAGCAGAGAGACAGATGAGTGAGGGCGAGAGTAGTCTATGCATGCGAGCCACAGCTCTAGACAGCAAATGACTCCTCGGACAGAGATGTTTGGGGGAGATTCTGTGCCAGTCTGAACACCCGTCACTGCAGCCAGAGGAATAATCTCCCATACACATGCTAATACCTACCAGCACTTGGCTACTGGCAGTCACTGTTAATTTCAGCCCGTAAACAGATGGAGAGATTTACTGACGCTGATAGTACGTACAGTTAAACAATTATCTGATCAATATTTAGGGCTGTACATTTCTAGTTTTAACTGTTAGAATTTTTTGCATTATAAGCCATGTTCTTGATGAATTCTCATACTGGTCTCTTAAGAGTACAAAAACAACCTGACAAACAATAAGTAAATCCTCTAAAATCGGATAACCATGTGGAAATTAACCACAGTAAACGGTTAAATCAGGTTTGGGGTGGGGAGGTGGTGCTATTTTTTCCCTTTACTTTACCTTTTATTAACAACAACACTCCAACCCACACATTATCACTGTGTTTGCTCACAAGCACACTTCAGAGTCAGGAATCATCTAAACATCACCTGAAAATACATGCTACTATTATTATCATAATCATTATCATCATCTGTAAGTACATCTGATGCACTTTGATATGTCCGATGCCTTCCGGAACATCATAGATGTGTCCACAAGCATTAGCAGATGTGCGTACAGAGATATGATTCATACTAATAATAATGATAAAATTTTAAACAGTTCCTAACTCAAGCAGATGTGCGAGCTCAGTGATACTGCCCAGTGATTGATGTTTAATCTTTGTCAAATAGAAGAAAACACACAGTTCTTGTAAAAATGTAGTTGAAATATATGGTGATGTTCAATTTGGCCGTGAAAGTGTAACTGATATAGCAATTAAAAAAAAAATGTAATTAATTTTTTTAAACAACATAATACCACGAATGTCAAACAAATTTTTCTAAAATGTACACCGTAATATAGGCAGAATTTAATAGGCACGATTTCTTCATGCGTTTTCTTCATGCGTTCAAATAGTGGAGCTAAACAACCGCGTTTCTACCACAGCTCTCTCTCTTCTCGGTACAATAAATGTATTAATGCAGGATATCAACACCCTGGATGTTTAAAGTTCAATTATGTTCACGTCAGAATCTCATTTTGGACCCTCTGAAAGTCTATGCATGGTTTGCTGATGGTAAGACCCTTTTTTATTGTTCTTAGATTACTCAATTACTAATATTGATTGGTGGACTACTCCCAATGCATCAAAGCAACAGTCGATGAAGGGAACTGAAGAAGTCCATCCCTCCATACCCTCCAGATGTTATTCAGGTGCTCCTATTATATACTACTTGTAGAAAATACAAGGTAAGGCAGTGGTTTTGAGTCTTGGTCCTGGAGGATGCCTACCATCCATATTTTAGTGAAACATCAGGTTTAGCAGTTCATTAACTGGCAGTGCTAAAGTCGAGACAGCACTAAAATGTGCAGGCAAGGGAACTGAAGGGCCCAGGGCTGCGAACTATTGCTTTAAGAAACAAGAGGTGGTTCTTGTATGAAATTATTCCAAAGAATCATTTTAGGCAACGTTTAAGTACATAATTTAAACTCTGATTGCATGATTAGTCATGAAAATCACAACGGTGATGCCAAGGCTGAAGGGAACTTGAAAAGAATGGGCTTCTAAGCTACTAAGCTCCTATCAGATACCATTCACTTGGTGTTCGGCAAAGTTCCCAAACCCAAGACCAGGATCGAGAACCAATGGTGTTGTGGGCCACCTTCCTAACTGGTGCTATTGCAATGATATTCGTCATTGATAGTATTTTGGCGAATTTCACCACAGTCCGCCAAAGAGAACAAGCAGCAGAACAAGAGCTAAAGAGGCCGATATCGATCAGCTGCTTTCCTGTAATGATTCCAGCACATCTATGGTGGCCTCTATGCTTTTGGAATAAAGAAATCCACCACTAAAGCAGGGCAAGGCCAGTGAAGTGGAAAGCAGAGCAGAGATGCGTTGTGCTCGGCTGTTCCTTCAGCAAGTCTCTAAAAAGCTGCTTGAAGAGCTACCCCTTCAGTCACCTGCCAGAACTGTCGATATGACACACCAAATTCAATTTAGTTAAACAGCCCTCGCCACAGATTAAGCGCTCCAGCAGCACTGCAGCTCCAAAAGTGTTCGACAGCGTCGCCAAATGTCATCTACTCATATTAGACATGTACTACTAAACGGTTTCTCTCACCCTGATGAACCTGAGCGCATTGGCAGCCGTAAGAGTGCAGGGGGTTTTATTTCATCACGGCTGGGTATCATTAGCGGAGGCAGAGTAATAAGGTAATATTTCTGCTGTGCTCAGATCGATCCTGCTTCTCTATGCCTTTATAACTCCACAAGAACAGTATGAAGCAAAACAAGGTCAAAGAGAAGTAGGGCCAATCACAGAATACAACGCAATCGATACGAGGGAGAGTGAAAGGACCTGGGAGGACTCCTGCAGGCCCAGGTGAGGACGGCGCTTGAGTCACACACTCACTGAAGGAAAGAAAAAAAATCTTTCTGCCTGCTTCCCGCAGCCCATCGATCGGGAAAGTGAAAATCAGGATGTTCGCCTTGCGTACAATTAACCATTATGTTGAATCGTTAGGCTTGGCTAGTTGCAAATGCATCATTTTGAAACCGACCCAATTCGTCTGAATCAGTGAAAATGTATCACCCAGCAAAGACGCCCAATTTAAAATAATGAAATTGGCAACTTAACAAAAATCAAAATTAAGCCCAGAGGCCCAGTAACTTATCAGCATAACAGAGGCTTTCACTCACCACTACTTTACATAATAAAATCAGTGGATCCTAAACCTGGTGCTGAAGTTCCTTTGGTGTTCTTCCTGCACTCGACACAACAATTCATCTAATTATAAGGGACAGCTCAATTCAGCCATTTTTCCCCAGTGTTTTTGTGCTGGATCAGAGTCCTTTAATGTTGTGGCTGATACCAATTCAGTCCAATCCTTGTGTTTTACAGATTCACAGACAATAAAGCCACATAATTTGGTAAGATATACTAGGCTGCCAATTAATGCTATGTGCATAAAGTGACATTCTGGACTGATAATTTGTTTTGGTACTAATATCAATTACTACTTAGTTTCAAATGCTACAGTAATATCCATTTTATAAACACTGCAGTGATGTCTTTTGTTTGCTTTTTTTTTGTTTTTTGACTCCTGAAATCATCAAAATGCTGTGATTTCATATTTCTCTAATATGCAGGCTACAGTCTGATACTTTCTCTTAGTTTTGTCAGACTGTCACTGTTAACATCAGTTTCAACTTACACGGCTTCAGTAAAATCTGCAGTAAAATAATTAAAAACACTACTTTAGGGGACTGTGTGGCTGCAAGTTTTCACTCCAACAAAGCAGGAGGTCACCTGATGAAATGTTTGAAGATTGAAGGCCTCAGTATACTTCAGCAAACAATATGACGTAATTACAGAGAAAACAAACAACCGCAGGCGTCTCGCGGAGGCTTCATTCGTCGTGTCGCCCAGCTGCCATGTGCGTGAACCCCGCGGACGTAAACACTACGCGACCAAGGCGTGCCATGAAACAAAGATGGACAACTTTGAGGAGCTTCAGCTGTGGCAGACACACTAATATTTCACTATGAAACATTCACATGAAAATATCTCCTAAATGTTAGACATTAAGTCTGTTATTTAGTAGTATGAACTAGTACTGAGCAGGTTATCTTATATTTATGTTCACAAGAGGACGAGACTGAAGTTGTCTTTCTATTCACCAGCTTCTTGTTTGAATTTCCCCGTTCCACCTTAAATGGTGGCGGTATTCTGAACTCAAACATCACCATAGTTAGAACTGTGAAAGAATCATTTTCCAGCAGTCATGAAACTTATAAATGTCACAGCATCACATGGAGCATCTGCAACAGGCAACACGAAACCGCAGAAAGTATGTGAGCTTGTGAGCTCACAAAGACGCTTTCAGCTTCACCCAACCCTCGATTTCGTTTCACAAGAAGTACGCTGAGGCCTTAATACCACCTGATTAAACAAGAAGAATTAGGTGTGCTTCAGCTTGTATGGAGTGAAAACCTGAGTTACTTCTAAGCATCAGAGCAACAAAGACACTAAAATGAAGAGGGTAGGACCTGTGCTGCAGTAAATGATAATTAAATTATCAGTACGCAAATGGTTTGAGCAGAGTCCTCCAACTCCTTGAGGGCCACAGTACTGCACAGCTGATCCAGCACACCTGATTCAACTCATCAGCTAATCATCAAGGTCAATCACACGTGTACCGCCATGCTGTGGTGCTGCAGGATTTGAGCTGGAGCAAGCCAGGGCTGGAGCTATAGGGGGGTGTAGGACGCAGCTCTGATCCCATTGCAAACCCTGCTGGGCGCAGCATGAGCAGCCTGACAGCAAGAACGAGCGTTTAAAACAGACAGCAGAGCAACAGCTGATTAATCCATCCATGTGTGATACAGACAGAACCTTCTGAAGCACTGACAAACTGGCAAAAAACAGAGGAGACCGCTTTCTTTTGTTGTGGAGTGATAGGCATAATTGCTAGAAACAGAGTGAGGGAGAAACAGAAGGAAAGAAAGAGAAGGCTTGAATGAGGGAGCAAGATATAAAGCTTGAAGGAGAGTGAACAAGCAAACTGGAAGCAGAGAAAGTATGCGAGTAAACTCGTAGCAGGCAGAGCGAGATATGAAATGAGTGTGGGGAAAAAAAAAAATAAACAACAAAGTGACTCGTGCAGTTACACCTTCAGCAGCCCTGATGACTAATAACCTGCATTAATCCATAAACTTCCTGATCTACTCACACATTTTTATTAAGATTAAAAACAGTGGGTGGGGAGCAAACAAAAAGAATAAGGAAAGGGGGAAAAAAAAAAGATAGCAGCCCCCTCTGCGATGTCATGTCGCAAAGAGTGTGTGCGTGAGCGCCCCTGAGACTGAGCAGGCTTTAGGATCAGAGCGAGACTTAAGCAGTCCCAGAGCTCGGCACTTCAGAGCGCAACAAAACCCTGGCAGTTTGGAGACACTCTGGGAAGCGCTAGCTCGCTCAGCGGCAGCACAATAACCCAGAACTTCACATATTAATTGGCGCAGTGTGCAGGGGGGCAAGAGCACGCTTCTCCAGCACCCACACCCCGCTCAGCTTCAAGAGAATACAGGCTCGCTGGAGAACAGAGAAGGAGAAGGATAGCGAACCGTGCTCTTTTCGGAGGAGAGGGGAGCTCACTCTAGTTTGCTGTTGCCTCTTTTTACGCATGCCGAGGAGCGGGAGGGAGAATTTGATTTGCAAATCTCTCCGCAGAGGGGAGACGGGAGCACCTGCGAAGAGCGATTCATCGCGGATCGTGCGGGCTAGTGCCAAGCGCGCTGCTCGGATTGACTCATAGCCTCACTCTTTCAATTAGGAGCTCCATTCGTCTACATGTAACGGCTCCATCCATCGAGATATAGAGATGCTGCTCACGAACGGGCAAGCGCTAATTAGGGATGTTGCAGATTAAGCGAGAGAGCTGGGCTAATCTCTTAAGGCCTGAGCTAATCATTAAATAATGACTGTTTAAATTTTTTATTTTTTTGTAAATCAATGGCAAAATAAGAATATTTCTGCACGTGGTGCTGAGCTGTGCAAGGGCATAGGAGGCCATATAAGCAGGTAATAAACAGGCTAGCCTGTAGTGATGCCACACAAGACAAAGCAGTTACAAAATCAGATTTTCAAGATGCCCCGCATGTGGCACATATTATAGATACCGGACATTAATGAGCTGCCTAACTGGGGTCTAAAAGTAGCCATGATTGTGGTTAGTACACATCCATGCACACAAGCAAGCCCACATCTTGTGCTCTAGCATATCATCTCAATACATTTTATTCTGACTCCCTCAACTGTCTGATTAGCATATATAATGGACACACTGTGTCTGTCTCCTCCAAACTAGTGCAAATAGAGCAAGCCAGAATGATTAGGCTAACAGGTGAGTCACTGGCCCAATCCCATTTCTTCTTTTTACCCCTACCCCTTGTTTTGGAGTGTCACCCTAACCACTTGGACCTCAGTTACAAGGGGTAGTGGTTGAGATCTTGCCCTACGAAATGGGACAACCTTCAAATTACAAAATTTCATTATTGCTTCATTAACAGCTACTAGCGGCGCTTTGTAGGTGACCCAGCCTGTCTTAAGTGATGGCAGAGAAAGGAAAAGTTCAGCGACCTCGCTGGTGGGTTTTAGTCACATTTAGGGCATCATATGCTTTCAAAGAGGGGGTATAAGACAATTATTTATTATCGCCCACCGCTAATTGTTCGGTGATACGAAGCTGAAGTCAGATATTCACCAGGTTCTTATTCGAATTTTCCCGTTCCACCTTAAATGGTGCAGCAGTTATGATCTGGCGCTTCAGGTGTTAGAACTGCTGGACTATTTAAGGTGGAACGAGAAAGTTGGCTAGCTAGCTACCAAAACATTAGCATGCTATTAGTGATTGTTATGCTTGTTACGAAGAAAACGACCATAATACATTGAAACGACATTAAAACTAATATAATACAATGGTTATCATAATTTTTAACTGAGAACATTCTCACATTAGTGGGTTTCTTTGGTCGCTCGTACAGCCATCTTGCCGGTTTTTCTTTTTTTCTTGTATCACTCCGTTTGGAGAGTGCCTCTGAAACACCTCCATTTAGAGGGCCATGTAACCCTAACACTTCGCCCTACCCCTCTATCTTAACAAAAATTGGGACACCCTAACCCTAGACGTGAACGCACAAAACAGAGGGCTAAGGGCTAAGTGGTAGGGGCAAGGGGTGAAATGGGATTGGGCCATTGTTAGCAGCAACAATGAACCGGATTTGCACCACAAAGTACAGGTGACAGGTGAAACAAATCCGGCCTTTCCGCATCCTCACTGGTTACATCACTGCATCCTCCAGAGACGGAGCAAATCTGAGAAGCGAGAGCGTCATTCCCTACAAAATCCCCATCATCTTAAGACCTTACTTTTTCAGGTCGATGCCGAGTGCTCAACTTTTGGGTCAAACTGCGGAGGCCCTCCTCACCCCCGTCACTAGATAAACAATCAGGGATTAACAAATCAAACCTGACCGACTGCGGGAGGTCAGCGGCCCAGCTTTTGTTTGGACATATGAATTTAATCTGATTCAATCCGGGATTATCGCATCCCGCCAAGGCTCAATCAGATTTGGGGTGTGTAAACAGAACAAAGCATTTGCCCAGCTCTTGCGGCTGCCGTCGGGAGCGCGTGCTTGTGAGTTGGTGGGGGCGTCTCAACAGGTTCATCTCCTGCTGCTTGGCGAACAGCTTAGGCCTGCTGAAATCACGACATCCTCAACACAAGAGCACCACCCAACACAACCACACACTTAAAAACTCTCTGTAATCCTTTCCCTGCTGTCACTTTATGATTTCATCTTTTAAAATGATGAAATACTTCTACTGCTTAGCAGTGAAGTGGGTGTTTTTTGGGGAATGTGGTTTTGCCTTCACATTAAAATGTCACTGAGCAATTTTGCAAATGTCTTTAAATGCTGAGCTGCTGTTCAATCGTGTGTCACTACAAGGCTTGCTGATGAAAAGTCAAGATATTTACAGAGCCCTGTGGCGTTACTACAGACCGCAGATTTTTGTAACTAATTTCATCATCTTAGCTGCACCTGGGCCTCTGCTGAAAGATGTCTTCACGGACTTTGTCCATTTAAAACACTTCGCACCATAAACCACCTAGAAATGTGCTTCTCTTGGAAAGAAAGCCCAACAGTCCAGGTTTGAATCCGAAAATGTCTTGCAAACTGACAGAATCCACTGCGCAATGTGCTAAAGCTATTAGCTGAGGCCATATAGTGGACTTACAGGCTGGACCACTCACACCTACCAAAACACTTACATTTTAAAAGTTACCAGCTGTTTTAAAATGTTCTGAAAAGAAATACCAAATGAAAATATGTGAATGGGCAGAGAACATTCCACATCAGTACGAATGGGAAAGAACATTTCCCCCATTCACACTGTTCTAGAGTATGAAGGAAGGAAGACATTCTACAACACTACGGAAGACAGAACATTTTAGAACACTAAATGGAGAACACTGAACATTTTAGAAGAGTGTGAATGGGAAAGAACATTTCCCCCATTCACACTGTTCCAGAGTGTGAAGGACGAAATTTTTACAACACTGTGAAAGGAAGAGAACATTCTAGAACACTGAACGTTCTAGAAGTGCGTGAATGGGTGAAGAACATTTCAGAACAGTGTAAGTGAGGGAAGAGAAGATTTAGAACGGCTTGAAACGATCATTCTAGAACCCATGTGTCAAACAAGTCCAGCCCGCGACACAGTCCCATTCGGTTCTTATTAGCCCGTTTCACCCTGAAATGCACTACAGTCCCCAGAATGCACTGCAACATAGTGTGCATTCTGACCCCCCTCCCCCAACAACAATCTCTGGGCCAGCGGGTTAGACAAAAAGAAAAGATGCCTGCTGTCTTGTTCAAGCAAATAAAAAATAAAACTACCTAAAACAATTTACTGTTATTTAGAATAATTTTTTAAATAAAGTATTTAATGCCTATTTTGTTCTGGCATAATTTGAACAAACAATGGCCAGCTGGGGTCGTGGCAAAATATTGAGTAAAAATTAAATAAAAACACAGCCGACCCACAGATTTGCTGAGATTTTTTTAATATGGCCATTTTAGTGGTTTGACACCCCTGATCTAGAACAATGTGGGTATGATAGAACACTCCAACAGTATGAACAGGGGAGGACAATCTAGAGCCGCATGAACAGGAAAGAATTTCCTAAATGGTAGATCCATTCTAGATCAGTGGCAATAGGTGAAGAACAACCCAGAACAGCGTGAACGGGGCAGAGGAACGTTTCAGAACAGTGTGAATAGGGAGGACATTCTAGAACAGTGTATATTGAAGAATTTTAGAACAACGTGGATGGGGGAACATTCTAGAACAGCAAGGATAGGGAACATATTTTAGTGTGGATGAGGGATAACAGTGTGAACAGAGAAGACATTCTAAACTGACTCCTAACAATCACAAAGACACGTCTGTTGGTATTTGCTGCAACATCCGTGTCATTTTCATGAAGTTTCTATGGTAAGAAGTGCTAATTTAGGATCTGCTCCAGTTAGTAACGTCAGAGTAAACAGGACAGAACTCTGATTCTAGATCAGCTTTCCTACCCTTAGAAGATTTATGAACACGGGCCAAAACCTCCTTTAGATCTGAAAAATAAAAACTTACATCAAAGTTGTTGAGTGCCCCAGCAAGCTCTCCTCCTCCGGCAGGGTGGGTGAAGGTGGAGTCCTCGCTGCTGGTGGCCTGGGCAGCATTGGAGATCCCAGACACAGCTTGCTGCAGCTGCTTGTAGATCAGGTCACGGTTAGCCTTGTAGGCAGCCACATCCGGGTGCTGCAGACAGGCACGAGATGCTGTGTACAGCATGGGGATGTTTCTCTGCAGCACGCCTCGGGCTGCTGCCATTTGGTCCTTGTGGTGGACGTCCTTCAGCTCCTGGCAGATGGGGACCAGAAAGGGTCAGCAGGTCACTTCACATGCATGCCAATCAATAATGCATGAAATGCACTGATCTCAAAGCAATGGTTTGGCCAAAAATAACATTTTGCCCTTGTTCCAAACGTAGTCGATCAGTCGTGTCTTTGCTTTGTTACCTTTCTGATGTTGTATGACAAAATACTGTTTATAAAAATGAACCTAAGTATGCTGCTTAGCTAAAAGACTGGAGTTATATCTATATATAATAAGCTTTGTCCATTTTTACCTTTGTAAACCTTTGCTCCTTTGCTTTAAATGACTATGAATGATCATGAGACTCAATATTCCTCAACTAATCCAACCAAACGTGTCGAAAATTTGTTTTTAGAGCAGACAAACCAAAATAACCATTGTGAACCAACAAAGTCTCTCTTGGTATGACAGACTGATCACTCTGGCAAGGGGAAAATGTAATAGAGAAAAAAATCTGAAATCATTATTATATCTAACAATCAGCTTTAGTCTATGTTGATAAACCCATCAGTTCTTAATACAATATTAAATACCTGCTCTACTCAACATTATATCAGCAAAATAATTAGTATTGTTAAGATTCTTCAGTTCAGTAACACAAAGTGCTCTTTCCATTAGTCTTTCCTGGAAAATTAATTCCAAGTAACACTAGTGTTGACTACAGCTAAGTTAAATAAATAAATAAATAAATAAATAAGAAAGAAAAAGAAAGAAAGAAAGAAAGAAAGAAATCATGAATTCATTAAAAAAAAAATCAGAGACCCAAGTCTTGTATGAACCTAATGGATTCTGTCACCCTGGTTACTTTATGCGTGTTTTTTTTTTCCCCTCCTTCTTTCTCAATCGGTAATAAGGAGATATTCTCATTTCCAAGCAGAGGCAAAGGACTGTTTCCAATGTACGTGGGAGGAAGATTTAATGTTGTTTAGTGACTGAGGCTCAGAGAATGATTAGATCTGTTGAGGTTGAAAGGCAAGCCAATGCCTGCCTGTGTCTCTCTCTTCACTCCGTCAGTCATCCTTAGAAAACAACTACATACAGCCCATCAAGCCATAAAGGAGATGAAATTAGATATCACCAACTCTGATTATTGTACAAATCATAACACATTATATGTGCCAAGGCATCCAGAAACCCTTTCTAATCAATGAATTAAGCTACTTTAAGGTGGTGTTTGATTGCGCTCACACAACATTAACATCTATTGTTAAGTCTTTCCAGAAGAGTAGAAGCTGCTCTTTGACATGTAGTGCATGTTAAACTATCTTAAAGCTTCACCTCTGACCTCAAATTATTCTCATTCAGTTTAATGCGGCATTTACCTGCTGTCTCTTGGCTGCCATCATGTTAAGTTTGTCCACTTCCGGTTTCAGAGCTTTGTACTGGATGCCCAGGTCCTGCTCTGTCCCTGCGTTACGCACTTTCATCAAGTTCTCCTCCACCTGAAACAGCAGCAGAGCACATGAACAGTGTGAGTAAGGCAGTTTTGCCATTGCGCTGCTTTATAAATCTGTTCAAATTCAAAACAGACTACATAAACAAAGGATTTGAACAGATAATTGGTATGGCCTATATATAACAAAGAGAATAGACAAAGAACACAAATCGTGGCTGTTTTTTAATTCCCCCAAAGGCACCTGGCTGTGTGCTGGTCTGACTAAAATTGGCGTACAGCCCAATTTCAGCATTTAATAGTCATTTGGACCCGCAGAGTGTGATGTAGAAAAGCCTAGTTAAAATGTTTTCATCAAAAGCATCATTAGAAACATCCTGGCTAAAAGAACAACTATGTTTTTAGTTACTAGCTACTGCACTAGCACTCAATATAATGACCATGAAAAGTGCAAAACAGTTAAGACTGAAATTTTCATTAAAACCAGATTCAGTGGGGTAAACATTCAGCCAGCTAGATGACCAGACAAACCTTCTCCATTTGAGAGAACTGTATTAAGCAATCAAAATAACTTCATGCTCCAATCAGGGTGTTTCTCTGACTTAAAAATTCATCAATATCAATGCTTTCGCATGCACTACTAATTCGGCTGCCAAGTGTAAGAAGAGGACAACAGATCATTTGTTTGATGTTTATGTATTGATTACTTTAACACAGATATTTTAGAAAAGACAAGGATTTCATTGTCACAATGAAAGGAAGCAGATCCAGACATGCAACGAGAGAGTAAATTGCTTATGACATTGCGCCATGAACCACACTAACCGGTTCCACTTCTTTTTTCATGTGAAGTCTAAAATGTAAAACAACGGCTGACTTCAACATTTTGCACCTTTTGTGCATCTTTTCTTTGTTGTATCTGCATGAGAACAATTCTATTCATTAGCCAGTACTGTGGACACCAGGACACAATGAGGTTCCCAATGCACAACTACACTTCTATTCAAATCTTTGGAATCACCTGTCATTAATAATTCCTGTAACTTTGCTCAATAATAGACTTACACACATATACAGTGTAAATTATTAGGAGTGGTGGTTTGAATGTTGCGGCTGATCTCCTCGGTTATATAGGTATAAAAATACAACAGAATGTCTCATGTTAAAAAAGTTGTGATGAAACCTTAAGACAGATACAGCATATTATTATTGTTTAATAACCTTTCTCTATAAAAAACTAGTAATGTTAAATAAAACATCTTAAAATACTTTCTGGTGCTTAGCTTACAGTATTGCAATCTACAATGCATGCGTATTATTGAATAAATTAAAATCAATTATTAATATGACAACTATTTATTAATGAGACTGCTTATTATTATTACTACACGTTTATTTACATACAGAAAAAAACTGAGGGGGGCCACCTTCCTACCTTTGAATGGAAGTAATTTTGAGGCATTTCTATTGGTCCATTCATCATTTAACACACAGCAAACGACAGCAAGCACATGGTTTGTACCTCATTTCATGTGCCTCAATACACAATGACTTTCTTAACCACTCTTTCTCTAGACCTGGAAAAATACCACATTCAGTCAAGAAAGCTGTTCATTATTTGCTGCCATTGTTGGGGACAATCTTCTTAACGTGTACTGTGTTTTCCATATGAGATAAACATATTAAGGACAGGCACTGAAGAATAACACGATCCACGACAGAACCCTGAACGAAGGGGTGCACTAGCGAAATATCACTGAAGCAGAAACAGTAAACGAATTTGTTGCTCTGTATATTGGAAGCACCCACACAGACGACGCCATCACTATTTACTTTTATTTTTTTTCCAGTCTTTTGGTGTCACATTGCTTTATGTTAAGAATAGCTGTCAGGTCCCAGTGCAACTCGGATGGGGGGAAAGAAAAAAAAAAGTGTAGTCTTCTACAAAAAAGCTTCAGTTCCAACTTGCACAAATGCCCATCACGACTTATTTGAACAGAACAGCACTAGCACGAAACCTAATATTAACACAGAGGAAAAATAAGCCACTCAGTTTGGTATCATACATTTCAAATGAAATCTCTCAAAAGGGATGCAGCTCTTCCACAGACCTGCCAACAATGTGAAATTCACTGTGCACGATCGTGACTGGCCCTCTCTATGCTGTATTAGGAGCCCAACACACATGGTGATTCAATAGCGGTCCGATTTCAGAGAAGCTAGGTAACAGTAATTCAGTTTGCACCAACAACCCATCAAACTAATGCAAATAAATTGAATCAAATTCACACAGCACATGTGGTAGCCTACACAATACTGGCCACATATGCTGATGCATGAGCTGAACACCACAGCATTATGAGCCACTTTATAATGGGGCATGCACTAAACTCAGCCATGTTGGCCTTATTGCCCGGCGCAGTCTGAATAATTTTCAGACAGCTGGAGCAGCATGAAATGTATTTGGACTGCACTTATCGGCTTATCGACACTTTGACCTCAAATTGCAAGAATCTTGAACCGAATCTTCAGTGAGGCTGGTGTGCAGAGGTGGTAACTGCGTGTTAGTGGTGGCTTGAGAAACGTTGGTTTTCAGGCAAAAGTACATGGGTTCATAAAAGCAGTAAACGTTTCAGTTATTCAGATGGATTTTCCGCTTTGCAATATTTTAATTAGGGAATTTTTTTCAATACTACTCAACATTTGTTGCAGCCCCACTACCCTGATAATCAGTTCAAGCCAAATACAACCATTTATTTCTTAATGTAGAGAATTAAATCTGAGATATTTGGGGTGGTGCTTTTATCCATGTCTACATAATGTTGCTCTAGAAGCCTCCAATCAATTTTCTAGGCCTGTATTTTGTAAATCACTTGTTAACTGAAATGCTGATGTAACTGATTCACCACCTACATACTAGTGATTACAAAATCAACCTTTTCATATTAATGTTTTGTACCAAATAACACTGAGAAGCTAAACTGGCTGCCATGCTCCCTTTTATCAGGGTTAGAACTTCTAATATCAGTTTTTCAACATTAAATTTCATGACTGAGTATTCCAAACATTGTACTAAAAACACTTTTTACATAGCTGTCTATATATTGTGTGTGCCAGTGTAGACATGCTATGCTTGAAAAATCCCATCAAGGCAAAGAAAAGAACAAATCATCACTGTCTGTGTTTACATGCAAGGATTATTACCACTCCAATTAAATACATTCCAATTACAGAAGAAGACTGAGGTGTTTATCTGCTCACTCTACTCAACAATCTGATGGATAATGTCTGTTTACATGCTCACTACAAGTAATCAGATCCTAAATGATGCGCATGCATAGAGAACCACTCAGTGTAGACGTTACCATGACCACGAACATCACGAGGCCCAGTGAGAGCAAGACGAGTTTTCAGTTATTACGCTTGTGTTTTTAATCACTTTAAAATGATGTCAGACTCAGGAAAACGTCCTTCACGTGTCCTTATTAAAGAAGGCCGAGAGGAAGACGTCGTGTTCTGAGACACATAAGCTGGACGTCCGTCCCACCACCGTCTTTTAAAGATCAGAGCATAAACTTCGTCTCCTCTGTATCCAGTTTCCGCTCCGCCTGTCACTATGACGTGACACACATGCGCAGAACGTACCTAAACTTTCAGACTGGGAATGTAATCAGATACAGGTGTTTACACGGTTATTATTCTTCTGTTTAACGGATTATTTACAGGATTTCCCACCTCGTTCCCGAATGGCCTCAATCTGACTAGTCTATTCTGAATGAAGTGTTTACATGAACATATTCTATTACGATTGAGCTACTGTTAAATAAAACATTTGACAGCTTTTGACTACAAGCTCCTCTGCAGACTTAAATGTCACTTTACACCATTTAATGTGGCAAAACATTATGTATAACTGTAACTGATTTAATGTGATGGGGTGGAGAGCAAAACTCAAGCACACAAATTATTTTTCTTAAACATTTAAATTGACATGTATCTCTGATGTGGAAACAAATTTGGAAATGGCGAAGAATTGATGTTAAAATGACTCATCTAATGGTATTTGAGATGCTTCAATAATGGTCTATACGTACATGTAAAATGCACTTATTCCTAATTATATATCTTAAAACATAGTTCCTCTTAAAATAAAAAATGTTACATATGTTAACAATGAGCTTTAAATGATTATTTTCAAGGGTAAAAATCACTCTCGGATCTCTTGTCTCTTCTAGAAAGCACTGAATGCTGTAGACTCAAATAGCACTCGTAATGGAATGACTCAAAAATGAGCTCAATTTCGAAGTCAGCTTGAGCGAAAGAGAGAACCAGTGGTGCTCAAAGCTCGACAAACCAACTTCGATCAGTGCTCTCACCTCGTGTACTTTGCCGGTAGTGAAAACATTTTGGGCTAAGTGGCCCTGTTCCCTGCGGCACGCCCTTCAGTTTTTAGCTTCACTCTCAGCCAGGGGCCGAAGAGAAACAGCGATAATGAAAAGGGCGGCTATAAAAAGAGCCCTCTCTACCACCCTGGATAAGCAGAGGTTGTGTAGGAAGCTAAATATAACCAATATAACCACTTAAAACATGCTAAATAGTGGAAAATAACACCTGTTGAGCTATTCATCCACACTCTTTCTTGGACTGCACTGGAGCTTATAGAAGAAAAAAAGAAATGGGAAAAAAATCAAAGCACTGTTTTATAGCTTTAAAGAAAAAGTAATAGTGCTGGCTGACATTTGGTCACAAACTATTTTGTATGCTGTGAGTGTGAAGCTGCCCCATGAACCTCTCCAGTAAAGAGATGGATGGCCACCTCTAAAAAACTACTGGAGTTTCCTGCTACATTTTCATAAAACCTTTTTCAGTTACTTTTCCTGCGAACAATCAAGAAGTCTCAGAAGGGTTCACCAATTTTTAACATTTTTAACCCAAAGGTATGCAATCTGACCTTAAAAAAATTCGGGTTATTTCCAGACCAACAATTTTATAGGTCAAAAAAGACCACACAATAATGTAATGTAATGGCTTAATGTACTTCTAACACGTTAAGATCCTTGAATGCTTCCAGAAATCCCAAAATATCAATTTAATGTTCAGTGTCATAGCAAGCAAACATAATGGTTACATTAAAATTCCTTTTTCCAATATTTTAAGTTATTCATGTTTTACACCATTTGATGGCAGCTGTCGTTTGTATTGTGCTAGCTCTTCGTGATGAATGGACCAAGATAAATGCCCGAAAATGTATAAATAAAATCAATGGGCCAACCATTCACCAACCATTCTTAAGAGGAAATTTCTTCTTAAACCCCACTTTATGCAGTTTTGACAAAGATTCTGACATTCACCAATGTTTTCTTATTTGGGGTTTGTTCTTAGGTAAAAAGAGGGATCTACAAACACTCAAGAGCACAAAGGTGTTAACAGTTCTGTGGTTTAAAAACACATCTAGAATCTGGCAGATCTTTTTCTTAGGACCTTTCTCAAGACAAAACATATTTAAGAAAAACTTAGAATGATACTGGTCCTACATTTATCAGGCCTGTCACAGTTCATACATAATCACAATTGCTTAAGCTGGCTGCAATTATTTTCCCACAGTTGTTAGCTTTCCCAAACATATGTTTTGTTGCAACAAACTGATCTTTTTTTTGCTGTTGGGTTGTGGCAAATTAAACCAAATGAAGTAAAGCAGAAGACATTTACTGAGACCTGTCGTGGTTCTCACATCAACAAAAAGGCAGCAGTGTGTAATATTTGTTTAGTTGATGTCTGTTAAAAGGCAGGAGTGAGTAACGTTTGTTTATTTTAGCTTAAGTTGTGTCTTTTTTCATCTGAAAACAACTACATAAGCTATCTTGCTTCTTATTTGTTGTCAGCCAATGTGGAGATTTTAGGCGTGTACCTCAAAACAATTTCATCGTTCAAAAAAGACTGTTAATCCCAATTATGTAGATGCCAATTACTCGTCAGCTGAAATGGGATCATTGTTACAGGTGATACATTTACATATGATAAAGTTAGCATTTCTGAGACAAAAGGTTTTGTTAAGGAAGTAACAATGAAGAAAATTACAAACACGCTAGTGAATCTTTCCTCTAAGGAGTGGAATCTGACAGAAGTTCATAAAAGGAAGAGTGTGTGGATGTGCATTCAAGTCACCAGTTTGAGCTGCAGCAGGAGCTGGTAAACGTCAGCCATGTCTGCCAACACCAGCAGGTGAGTGACAGCTGAGAGAAGCGCACGAGCCGCCCGGACCATGTTGCCTCTCTTCACAGAGGAGCAGGGGTCTTCAGCAAACTCCCCCGAGGCCATCCGCATGGACTCTCCTAGGGGAACACACAGACACACACAGGGTTACACCAACAGTGTACTCACCAAATCTGATGTGAAAGCTCTAATTCTGCCTCTTTTTTCCAGCTCTGTCATATCAGCGCTTTGTGCTGCCACTGGATGGATCTCAGGAAAAAAAGAAAAATCACTGCCAACAGCCAAAAGTTTACATTTCAGCTAATGCTGTAGAAGTAGCCTTACATAATCGCCGCATAAAAGGTCTAAGAAATGCTAAATATTGGACCTCTAGCACTGGCAGGCATGGCATATATTAAAGGTGAATTTCACCAATCTTTTCAAAATTTCAATCAAGTCATTCAGAAATGGTCCATTCCAGAGACAAAGCTGTTCACGGAGGACAGGAACCAGCCATCTGAAGAGTTAATGTCTTAAAAGGTACCTTAGAGAAAGTTAATACATGAAATGGTTATGAATATGATCTCACAACATGCAGGACTGTTCAGGCCTGTCAGGCATTTAGACAAAGACAGACAGTCTCAAGTGCTGTTCATGAACTTCCACAAAACCAGCCACTCAAAATCCTAGTGTGGCTTTACTGCTTTGTTTCTTGGTTAATTTACTGCCGGTCACCTTCATGGGGTGTAGTTTCCCAGTAAGGTTGTTTTAATTGCTGCACCACTTTACATTTAATCAGTGCTATTTTAAAGGTTTACCACAGTTACAAGAAACAGCAAACATTCACATTTAAGATCAAACAAGTTATATTTTCCCCTCACGTGGGGCTTCCTGAGGCTACAATACAGGAGAGGTGAGAGCGTGTCTTCACTTGGTTCTCCATCAAATTCAGGCAGGGAGTGTAGAGGTAATGAATACCGGCTGGAATATTATTACTAATGAAGGCTGCATAAAACTCTGAGGGACTCAGATTGAAAATATAATGCAAAAATAACAAAGCAGGGTTGCACTGATATGAAGAAACCGGACAAAAGATAGTAACTAGCATTTCATGTACTGGACTGGCAGCCTTGTTGACACTCCAGTTGGAAGGGTTTTTGTTTGTTTTTTTTATGCATTATGTTTCAGCATAAATTTGGGTTTAAAAAGCTTCACCAAACTCTGTTTGAAAATACAACAATCCCCTACGCAAAGTAAGTGGGGCAAAAAATAAAAAGCAATCCTGTGCACCGCCCCAAGTGCTTCTACTCAGCTGAAACATGGGCTAATTAATGCATTGTGACATCTGGACTAAATTAGTTAGAACAAATGTCAAACCATTACCGATATGGCTTTTTGGGCAGTTCTCTGCTGATACAGATGTAGTAATGACACTAGATCACTGAAAGAACATATAATATCACTGCAGTACCCACCAGACTCTCTACTAAGTAAATTTCTGTGACCACATTATAAAAAGGGACTGTACTGGCATTTTCATCTAACTGTATTATTACATATGCCATATTAAGTTTGTTCACTTTCAAATACACATAATATCCTAATATACTCCACTCCTCTATTTTATCGAAAGAAAAGGCTGTCCCTGACAAAAAGGCGGGAAAAACGAATGGAGCGCCAGCCAGCCATCAATTTATGCAGTAGATGAGGCTAGGTGGACTGCAAACCTTTTCTTTTTTCCACACTTGTAGCAGAGCCAGCTCTCCCCCTGTGGAAAGCGGATGCCCTGGTGTAATGCAACAATGTAGGTGACTGAGGACAAGCTTCATGAATAATACCCCAAGACAGAGCAAGACGGCGAGCAGTGGCACGCAAAGCTCACATTCAGCACTAAGGCCCAACCCGTTTAGCTTGAGATCCAGCATTTAAAAAAAAGAGCATTATCCCGAATTACCCCGAATTTATACCAGATGTGACCTGTGACCACAGCACAGGTGAAACGCAAGCAACCACGTATCCAACCCAAACTGCCTCTGACTCGTATCAGCTCGTGTTTTCTACTTATGACAGCACAACCACCTACACCGATCAGGCATAACATTATGACCACCTCCTTGTTTCTATGCTCATTGTCCATTTTATCAGCTCTACTTACTAAATAGGTGCACTTTGTAGTTCTACAGTTACAGACTGTAGTCCATCTGTTTCTCTGCATACTTTGTTAGCCCCCTTTTACCCTGTTCTTCAGTGGTCAGGACCCCCATGGACCCTCACAGAGCAGGTACTATTTGGGTGGTGGATCATTCTCAGCACTGCAGTGACACTGACGTGGCGGTGGTGTGTTAGTGTGTGTTGTGCTGGTATGAGTGGATCAGACACAGCAGTGCTGCTGGAGTTTTTAAACACCTCAGTGTCACTGCTGGACTGAGAATAGTCCACCAACCAAAAACATCAAGCCAACAGCGTCCTGTGGGCAGCGTCCTGTGACCACTGATGAAGGACTAGAGGATGACCAACACAAACTGAGCAGCAGCAGATGAGCTATCGTCTCTGACTTTACATCTACAAGGTGACAAGGTAGGAGTGTCCAATAACAACACACACTAACACACCACCACCACGTCAGTGTCACTGCAGTGCTGAGAATGATCCACCACCCAAATAGTACCTGCTCTGTGAGGGTCCATGGGGGTCCTGACCACTGAAGAACAGGGTAAAAGGGGGCTAACAAAGTATGCAGAGAAACAGATGGACTACAGTCTGTAACTGTAGAACTACAAAGTGCACCTATATAGTAAGTGGAGCTGATAAAATGGACAATGAGCATAAAAAAGGAGGTGGTCATAATGTAATGCCTGATGGGTGTATTTTCACATTGACAAGCGCACAATTATATTTTTACCCTTGTTGGTGACAAAAATGCTCATCAAAACTGCAGCCTCAAGACACTGTTAGTGCAGTGCAGGAGCTGTTCTGCAACTTCCTGGTCATCACGATGAAAACATCAAGAAGACAATTTTAAATAAGTTATATCACAGAAAATGGGAATGTGTGATTTTAATGAACTTCAAACTTCACTTTCACACACAACTGAACAAAATGAAAACATTGACAGATGCAGAACACACTTACAGTAAGAGCTGCATAGACTAGCCAAATAACACACCCACTAATCGACCCTGTAGGCAGCTGTTGAGCTGTGGACGGTGCCTGACTTCAGAAACAAAACGCAGCACTGGAAAAACCTGCAATGAGCATGCACGCTGCAACTTGTGAGACAGTCTAACAAGTTAGAGCGCGTTTGATAAGAGAAGCTCTTGATGTGATACGCAAATGCCCAGTCACAAAGCGTCACTTCCGCGTAACTTGTGGGCAACGAGAAGTTGCGGGAAACGAAGTGGTCAACCAGTCGGGAAACAAAATTCAATGACCGCAAAAACAGGATGGCATGGCACCTTTTTCAGTCCATACATAACTGATGGAAAGAATCTGAAATGAATGGTGATTTTAGCACTCAGCATACATCACATGGTCTTGTATCTCTGTGGCCAGAGCATCTGAGCCTTGCCTAACAAACACAAGAATTCTTCTGTATGTGCATATCAACCTCAAAATGCAGCATTTGTTGCTAACCTCTTTTAGCAAGTAATTAAATAATAAAATTAAATCATAGTTAATTAGTAATATTGACTGACATTAGGAACACGCAAGCTTTTTTATATACATTTTTGGAATAATAACTCAACTGTTATGTCGAATGAGTAAAAATTACATCATGTAACCTGTAACATACAGGAGCGGCGTTAATTGAAACACGGGAATAAACCAAGACGTATCTCTTCCATCAGAGCTAAAAACGCTTTCCATGAGAATTGGCCTTTACTGTTCCCTCTTAAAGTCTGCCCTTCATCTCCTTTTAATCCAGCCTCGTGAGTTACAGTGACAGCAAGAGGAGGAAAAGCTAATCAGCTGGTCAGTACCTCAGAGAAGATGGAGGCGGTAGCCAGAAAACTGTGACAAGTTAATTGCATTAGGATCACCGTTTTAAAAGAGAGGGAGCAGAAACCCAGGTGAGAGAGAGCGAGACACAAGCTGTTCAAAAGCGAGGCCAAAGGGCTCCTAACCAAGCTCACTTCAAGCCCGTACTGCCTGTGCCTGCTGGACACTCGCTATCACACAAAAGCAGACCATTGGAAATGAGGTCGAGTCACCACCGCAACAATGGCTGCTTATCTGATGCACCTGCCAGAGGGTGTTGTCTTAAGTCCTACACAGCTGAACAGCTTCATCTGTTGGAGTTTTTTACCATTCCAGAGAATAACACTGTTTTTTGGCGAGGCATAATAAATCATTAGAGAGTGTGGTTACTCTTAAAAATAATTAGACCAGCCCTAATTTAAAATAACTGGAATTATACAAACATTTATTCAGTATAATTTCAATCAGAACCAAATTATACAAATTAGAGTAATAACAGGGAACAAAGCACACAAGTCACATCACAAAGACTTTCTGGGACTATTGTTTTAATGAATTAATCCATTAAATCAATCGCACAGTGGAAAAAAAGCTGCTTGCAACTGTTCTACTCAAAGCTTACATTTAAAAACTCCCGTTGCAAGTGAAGGAGAAAGCAATAACGGCTCAGCTGAAAACCAACTTGAATTGAAATTGATTCACTGTAGCCATTGAATCAATTTAAGAAAACAGAGTGAGGGTTTTTACTCCCCTTTTTTCTGTGTTGAAAATGAACACAGCACTCCCTGCTATCAAGAGGTCACAGGGCCCAGAGTTGGACAGCAATCTAAACACACAATTCTCTTTTGTTATAGTGGAAAAGGAGGTTGACACAGAAGATCTTATGATCCAAACAGCTTGGTGTAAGTCTGAAGATCCAGACAGGTTTCACCATCCCTAACACAGAAAAGGATTCCACCAACACAGTCTTAGAGGGCAGAACGCCCGAAGCCTGGCTTCCCTCCTGAGGGCACAATCAATACAGCCATTTTCTCCCAAGCCTGATAGGGATCAGTGTGTCTTTAAAAAAAAACTCCCATCCATCTCCTCTGAAGCAGCGCTCTCTCTAGACCACCGCAAACCTGCTGATGAAAGTTTCAAATGCACGTCAACGTTACACTAAAGCAATGCATGCAGTCATATCCTCCCCGCAGAGAATCAGCACACAGATAGCATTATCATTCATCCAGCATTATCCCGCCTCTGCTGAGAACGGTACGTAGAGGTACTACAAAACAACAGCAAGGCTTCAGTAATGTGGCGAGCGAAGTAGACGTTCAACAGGCAACAAAAGAGATTCACTACTGATCAAAATTTTCACCTCCATATTACGTTTAGCATGTGCAGGATGCAGAATGGCACATTTTCTGCATAGGTACCTTTATTGTATGTGCTGGGAGGGAGCCAATCAACCTCGCACATTTCCCTTAAGCGTTTGGTGAGGCTCCAGACAAAACAGGGGCTCACGCAGCCTGACAAATTACAGGCTTTTGGAAACTCATGCTATGAGGTAGTGTTGACATGCATGGTTAGTCTCGATTCATAATAGCAACAGAAATATGGCTCAACATAATAATAAAATGGCATTTTTGTCCCAGGAGTGAAGTCTCTGTGGTCAAATTCCACTGTCTGGGATAAGGAGACCGTTCAGCAGTCCTTAACCACGCATTACACAGCAGTTTTATTCTGCTCCATAACTGCTGGTAACCCCACAGCTTTCAACCTGAAAAGATTTAACCCATCTCAACAGCGGCATTATCTGCTTATTCACACGCAATTGAGCCATGCTGGTCCCAAGCACCAGCGCCCGGGCTCTGGATTCCATGCTGATGACGGCATCCCAAACCCAATGTGACATTCCACAGTGTCAAAGCAGACTGCTGGCCAGCTCCCCCCCCACACGTTCACACAGGCGAAGCTGAGCCAACAACGGCACGGAGCTGACAGAGACGTTACTCCAAAGAGCGCTAAGCAGGTTGACTTGGCCCCGTCTGCTCCACGAGATGCCAAGAAAGATCCAAAGAAGAGAAGCGAGCACTCAAGAGTCGTGCTGAGAGAACTCACGTCACCTCCTGACTCCAGACGCAGCCTGACCGTGACAGCTTGACGGTTATGGATAATTTCCGTCACATAAATGGTGGAAATAACAGACTCGAGTCTGATGCAGAAGCATGGCAACAGCAAAACCTTTCTCTGACACTTTAAGGTTTTCAAGGCTTTCAGATATCTGACACTATTCGCAACAAGCAAGCAAGTCTAAACTGGGAGTTTTACACTTATGCCCATTTCACACAGCACCGACAAACCGGGTGACACAAAAATGCACTGATAACGCTCCACGGATACAGCAAGTAGTATCTTGCAAAATCCATTTACTATCTGTTGCTGCTTTGTTCTCTATTTAGACCACCTTCTTAGAGAGGACATAGCAAAAACATGCGGAAGTGAGGCACAATTTCAGGAGATAACAGAAGCTGTGTAAATATCTGCAGCGTGTTACCTGTTTTAAAATAGAAAATGAAAAACCTGGGCCTCTCTCACATTAGTTTGCCTTTTAAGGTATTTCTTTGAGGCACACTTGTGATGTTTGTGTGGATTTTTGCAGCAAAAACATTTACAATTTCTTTTACATGACCATTTCCTACCTCTCTTCATCCTTAAGCATAAAACAGGCTATTTTCACTACTGTGCCTTTTAGGCTGGTATATAAACTTCCTCCGTTGAGCGCTGAATCACCTAAAACAACTTCGGCATGAACTGCCTGAACTGAACTGATGTAGACTGAATAAGTAGATGTGACATCGTGATTACCAGTGCTTACCTCTCCTCATATGGACTGGAAGCTCAACATTACGTTTACAAACTTTAACAATGTTAAATCACTACATCCAACATTTTAAACTCCTTAGCTGTTAAAAAACAGTAAGGAGAAATTGTTTTTTTCATGACTATGGGCCCTTTAAAAGTGAAAGCATAATATCTGCAGTGTTTCGCCTGCATGTAAGGCCTTCCTCAAAACATGGGCCTGTTATATGAAAGCGCACACATATGCTTCCATCCATGGCAGTTTTATCAACAAAAACACAAAGTTTAGATCCATATCAGCCAATACTCAACATTAAAGTACTCAGGGTCAAAAAAACTGGATCGAGACATCCCTACTGACATGCCTAACCCTGCACATTCACCTAGAGGCCTACTAACCTTCAGGCTGTGGAGGCCTTTTAGTTTTAGGCTGCACATGAGTATCTTTCATGCACGAAAATGCTACTAAAATCTAGCACCACTTTTAAAAAATTCACAGCAAACAAGCCAAGAAGAAAACAGGGAGCAGGCAAAGTTGACAAGGGTAACTTTCTCCATTAACCTGCCTCCTCCAAAGGAGAGACGAAAAAAAGAGAAACCGAAAGAGAGAGGTGTCTGCGTTGCGTAATGAGGCTCAACGAGAGACTGAGACAGGACACAAGACAGGCAGCCTGAGGGAAGCATGCTGCAAACTGCAACACAATAAACAGCCCGTGCAAAATTGGTGCCACCTGTTTAAATCATAATAGCCTCCATCCGCATGAGCAGATGAGCAAACAGGCTGCAGATTATGAGTATGGAGAACTATCAAGTCAGGGATTAAAGTTATTTGAGATGAATAACTGAACACCAGGACTAGTAATACTGTTTCAACAGAGAGCTATTTCTGCTCAGACACAGAGGGAACAAATAATAATAAAAACAAGACACCACTGAATACCTTGCTTGCGGACATCTTCGACGGCAGCAGTCAGTTCCTCCTTGAGAAACTGGCTCTCTTTGGCGATCTTCTCGCCCTTCTCCAGGAAGTTCTCCGTGGCTGTCTCGACCGAGGCAGCCAGGACGTGAGCCTTTTTGGAGCGCCCCTTCTTTTTGTTGGACGGGCCTTTGTTGCTGGAGTTCACCAGGGTGGTAACCTAAAAAGTAACAAAAAGCATTTGTAAAGATCGTAATACATTTTAAAATGCAGAAGAGCCATCTACATCACTGTTAAAAGGCTGATAAAAACACAGCAAATTAATTAAATAAATATGTAGCACATCACCTTGGGCTGCGATGGAATCAAAGATCCACTGATCTTTTCTGCAATCCACTAATTTGCATTACGGTACGGTAAAAGGCTGAGGAGTGAAAAGATAAAAAGGATGCTGTGCGATTTTCCCTCCTTTTAGTGCTCTTACCTGGGTGACCAGAGGTTCAAGCAGCCTTTCCACAGCCAGCGTGCGGATCTCCAGGCTCTTGGGATCCCATTTGAAGTTGATGTTGGCAGTATTAATACTCGTCATGTTCTCAGAGGTCCTGTGAAGAGAAAGTGCGTTCAAAAACGTTTTTCTGGTTGGACGGAGACAAAAGAGAACGCCAGGAGCCCCGTTTCTCACATATATGATGATCTATTAAAACCTTAGAAGTGTCATCAAATTAACAGACCATACCTACTTTCCACTGTACGCTGGGCGCCCTGTCTAATGATGTTAACTTGCTCCACCACAGGCCAAAACTACAGTGACAGACTTTAGTGCAGCCAAGTAACGCTGGCCCATTTTTCGATTTCCCATTCACGCACAGACTGCCACTCTATTGATCAGCCATCACGCACTGAAGGACAGGGATAATCAGGCAACCCTGAGGGGGTTAGCTGTTAGGAGGGGTCTGGACTTGTCTGCTCCACAAAATAGACATTGTTTGCCACACAGGCCAGACAATTAAGGCAAGCCAAGGGATGATTTGTCCAACAGTGTGAGATAACAAAAATGACTGAACTAAAAAATTGTGCTGGCCAAGTGTCTAATCCACCAGCACGAATGAGAGGAGTCAATACACTGTGTTAGAACATGTTTCTATGTGTTTTTATTCTTTGTTTAATGCTCAATGCAGACACACAAGTAGCATAACATAAGTAGCCTTTGCCCATCACATTTTCACCACCAGCATAAAGCTAATTTCTGTTAGCACATCAATTAGTAAGGCGGGGCAAGATGTGCAAAGAGAACATCTGAAGTCAATCATGAGGAATTCAGAGCTAAATGTGAGTGGCAACAGACTTGTAATGTAATGTAAGTTAGCGGCCCCTCAAAAAACTCAAATTAAGCACATTACATGCAGTAAAAATAAACACTACATCTTTCAGTGGAAAAAACAATTCCGTTAGCTAATGAAAGTGATTCTCTAGTTAGCTTGGTTTGTGTGTGAAATTTTCACCACAACCCAGTACCAATAGTTTAACAGGTTGGCTTCATATGTGTAATTTCATAACGATCAATTTGGCCTGTGCGACTACAGATCAATAACATTTCCAAATGTTATGTCAGAATTAAACTATCGACCATACATACCCTTACATTTTGTAGAATGACTAATAAAGCTGATTAAAATTACTTGAATGTGTTTATTTTAATGTTTTTATCCTATTCTCATTGCCTATATTTCCCTTTAATCACCTTTTTGCCACTATCTTTGTAAAAGCCTTATGATGTGCTAGACCTGGGGATGTCATGAGCTGTTTAATAAAACAGATAATTAAATCTGATTGGCTGAGGCGCATTCGAAGCCGCTGTAAGTAACAATATACAGGCACTGCTATGACCGCTTCACAAGAGCTGAACCCTGTATTACTGTTCCACAGCATGGAACATCCTTGTGCTGTTAATGGAATAAGCTTTGACTCTGAATGCTGCTCGCAGGAACCACCAACTGTACTGACAAAGTAAGAGCCCGTTTTTGTTTAAACTGAGCAGCTCGCACCTTATTTTCTTAAGTAGAGCTAGGCTGGTCAGCTAGACAGCCAACAGCCTAAACAGCTCCATAGTTAATATCACAGGCTTGAATTAAAGTACTTACTATTTGATTCTCTGTAAAAGGGCAGTATAAAAGACTAAAAATGTCACTTGAATGTTTTACACGCTTCAAATGTCCGTGTTTCTGTCAGAAGTCGCATTAAACCCAGGCTGGGTCTCGAACGGCTCCGTACTCCCTAAATAAGTGTGCTAGATATTAAAGTTTTGAAATTTTAGCCTCTACAGCCAAACAGTGGATCATTTATCGACAATGGATGTTGCCAAATCCCAAATGACTATTTCTTAGCTATAGTTTTAACTGTATGGGTGCAGGATCCAGTATTTAAATTCCTACATAGTGCACTATGAGCCAGTGAGCCATTTGAGATTCAGCCCAAGCGTGAGAAGAGGGCACCACTGGATTGGTGCTAAATACGACTCGTGGTAATTTAGCAAACAAAAAGTACTTATATAGCCAAAATTTCTGCTTTAAATAGTGCTGTGTTATCATATGTTCTTCTCCTCATTCAGTGGTCCATGGTTGCTTGGCAATGACACCATACTCTAAAGGATCTACACTTCTACATCTGACATTGTGTTATGTCGACTATTACTAATAATAATTTAAATAACTTTCTGGAAAAGTGTGTATTTTATCATAGTTTATGTTCGCTGCCGTTTTCTAAAAGGTGCCTGTCATGCCTAAGAACACCCTTCCCGTTTAGCGCACGGCCTCTCGTGGCTTACTGCTTTATTATTTATGTTATTTCATGCTTATCTTTTAGTGTCAGTGCGTAAAGCACATTAAATCGCTATACAAATAAACTTGCTTTGCCTTTACTTTGTGCATTGTTTTACAGCCTTTTCTTCAAAAATCTTTCAGATTTAAACGCTGCATCACATTTAGGCACACAAATATGCCCCATTCCTTTGTGCATACCACCATAAAAGATAAGCTAATTTAACTTTATAATTAAAAATAAACAGTTAACAGTTATTTCTAATGTCTAATACAACAGACATTGGCTCACACATAACATAGGTGTGTTTGTATTGAGACACATACTCACACATTACCATAAATGGGCTTGTATTGCATTCTATGTATTGACATCTGTTTTTTATGATTCTGCAGTGTGGAAGTACAAAAAACAACAGATATAAAACGTGACAATAATATAAACAGCAGGAATTTAGTATTTGGAACAGACAACTCCCACTTCAGGACAGGTGACAAAGGTTTCAAAACAGTTCTGAGATAGTTCTGAAAAACGTTAGTCTGGAGAGCTGCTGGGAGAACTGTTCCCAAATAAGAGGTGACTAACACACCTGAACTAGTGAGAAAGTTGCCTAATACACTACTTATCGGAAGGAAAGGGTGGGGGCAGTGGGGACACTACAAACGGCAGCTTCACAACCTTCAGATGACTTCATAATTCACAGACAGTTCATTACAATGACATTTCAATTCAACACAGATTTGGCCTAGTCACACTGACTTTAATCAGCATTGCTCACATGGTTGGAGTAGTAGAGACACAGGAACAGCCCCTCCTTCGCTTAGAGATTTAAAACTCCACATGAAATGTTATTTTTCGTTTGCCTCTTCTTGCGATTTCTCGTTTTTAGCCATGTCATTGAATTCCCTGAACTAAAAAACAGCCATCGATCCATGTCATATAATAACTCGGGGAACGCCATCATTAAAAAAGGATGGTTCCTCAAGGGTTCCCTAGTCAAGACAATAGTTCTATTTAGACCCATGAATACTCAGAGAAACGTGCACACCTAACTTGTTCCTTGGCAAAACTATTCCTCAGACTGTGTTGTATAACCTGGTTCTCTATTGTTACAAGCTTGACTTTAAATCAGTAGAAGAGCCGTTTTTGGTGCTATATAGAACCATTTTTTAAAGATTCTATAACAGAATCATACACAACACGGTCTCAATCAACCTGAAGAACCGTTACACCACGCAAGGAACCATTTACACATGAAGTGGTTCTAAATCCTATCATTCCCTTCACTAAAGAACCATCTTTTTGAACAGTACTGTTGTCTTTAAATGTACCAATTTCTTTCACCGTTGGGGTCGATTTGAACCCAGCAATTTAAACCCCAGGAACTTAGGTATTGTGATTTAAAACTCTCACCCACCTTTATGTATCAGGTGCTTAGTTTCTTTGCAAAAAAGCCACTCATTTAAAGACGTTTAACATTCAATGGAGTCAAACTGACCCCAAAGATAACAGGAGGGTCAAGAGTTTAGAGACACAGGAAGGGCCTGGCTGTGCCCCTCCTCCACAGTCAATAAGACCATATTAAGTCTTGTTTTCATTTACCTTTTCTCGTTACCTCATTTAATACAGACAACAGACGTTTTCAGGCCCCTTTAACAACTTCCCTCAGCAAAAAACGGAATTTATCCATGTAAAACCAAGTTAATGACCCTGGGAACGCTAACCTAGCTAAGCCAGCTAGTTAGCTAACTATACGCAATGCTAACGTTACCGCTTTCTCCATAATTCTGGCAAAACTCCCAGATTTGATGTTTTAGGTTTTTAAGAGCAGCTGTTCTCAAATTCAGTGATAAATTAATATGCATTTGGAGGCCGTCTGCAGATATAAAAACTTTAAAACACGTAAACCGTGAACTAACGCTGGACAGCGGGCTCAGCCAGGGAGGAGTCCGTGAACTCTCCCGAACATCCCACAACTTGGAAAAACGGGCCAGCGAATTAGCATTACTGCCAAGTTTTCTGTCGTTTTTCTCCATCTCCATCACACAAAGGTGACACGGCGTGTCGTTCAACATCAAACACGGGTCGTCAAAAACGAAGCCAAGTTGTAAAAGCTGGAAAACAAACTTACCGAAGTGGGCAAAAATGAAACTTGAGCGAAGCCCTTCAAAATGGAGGAACGGAGGCTGAAAATTCCGTTGAAACTTTTTCGCTCTTCTCACACTCCCCAGATTTCTCCGTAAAATGGCTCCCTTCGGAGAGGGCTATAACGCCACGAAAGCACGCAGGCGACTGAGTAAGAGGCTAAACGTGACCTCGGAGAGTTTGTGAAGTAAAACTGCGGGATCGAAGAGTTTCTCCTCGCTTGGTTTTCGCCGTTTCTTGGCTGTTCTGTGTGGGAAGCGGAGGGAGGGAGGAGCTATTCCTGGAATGGCGGCTGTGACGCAGCAGCAGACCGGTTCAGCCCCCACTGACTGAGAGAGGCGCTCAGGTGAGTGTTTGGGTGTGGCGGACAGCGGCGAGCAGGGCCTGACTCGCCTTTCACAACACCGAGTTTCGGTTTTACAGCCTTTTATGACTCCATGTAAGGTTGTGGACCGTGGGCTGTGAGGATCATTGATTCAGGTTCAGTGCAGTTTAGTAGTTCAGGTGATCTAACAGTCTGTCCAACTGATCGAAAGTACCAAAACCTACTGCGCATGCGCAAACCATTCGTATAGTGTAAACCTGTGTTTTTAGTGTCAGACTAAGCTTAATATCACTACTTACCCTTGATAAGGTGATTTAGGCTGACAAAATATCATAATTATTCTTTTAATACTAGCAACGTTTTCTGATAGAGTGATTTAGGGTGTTAAAATATCCTAATTGTTCTTTTAACGCTCGCATTTTCTGATAAGAAGATTTAGGCCATCAGATAATCCTACCTATTCATTTCAATGCTGGTAACAATTTATCATATGGAGATTTAGGCCATCAAACTGCCTTACTTATACATTTTAATGCTTTAAGTGATTTAGGCTATCAAAACATCCATCCTGTAGCTGTAATGCTGGTAACGTTTATCAAAATATCCTAATTATTAATCAGTAATGCTGGTGATATTTTCTAATAAGGTGATTTAGGCTATCAAAATATTGTAATGCTGGTGGTAATTTCTGATGAGGAGATTTTTTGGTCATCAAACTGTTCTGTCTATACATTTCAGTGCTAGTAACATTTTCTTATAGGTTGATTTGAGGTATCAAATTATCTTATTTACACCTTTCAATGCTGGTAATGTGTTCTGATGAGGTGATTTAGGCTATCAAAAATATCCTACTTACGCTTTTATGTACAGCACAACAGTAGGACATTTCAGAAAGGTAGCTTAATTCGTGATTTCACTCGTCTGGTCATTACAAAGCCTTTAAAGGGCCCATATCATGGAAAACTGAATTTGCCTGATTTTATTATTAAATAAAAAAGAATTTGATGTAATATGTAAACATTGTGAACGTTTCAAAACATACAGTTCACCCTCCCAGTCCTAACAACTCATGAGCTGCAAAAACCACAGACCCTTTTAAAATTCATTAACTTTGTGACATCACAAAAACCAACGCCTTTACATATATCCACCTATTCAGCCGACAGTAGTTTAGCTCCATGCATTCCACGTACGCTGAAGTTATAAGGAGTGTTTCACAACAGACTGCTTTTTTGATATAGGACAGCCAATCAGAACAGAGATCACTTACATACATCAGTCTTAAAGGTGCAGTAACAAAAACAACAAGTTTAATTCTAAGAGATAAAGAAAGGTTGTAAAATGTAAAACACAAGAAATGTAGAATATTGGCTCTTTATTGGTTTCAAGAAGGCTTTAAAAGTAGTAAAAAACTAAAGAAATTGATTTATTTCTTTAATCCACAGGAGCTCAACTCCTCCAGCACAGTTTAGTGTTTCAGTGGTCAGACATGCCAACTAGTGCTGGACGACACTTTAATTGGAATTTTGCAATTATTTATTTGGAATGATTTCCAAATATATCACAGTATCAGACGACATTTCAATGTGGTTAAGTGAAGTGAATGACTCTTTGTTGATTTGAATGGATTTTAAAAAGTAAGCATTGATAATGTTAAGAAGCTCATGCCGTCTGTTAATAAGCTCATGCTAAAGGAATGTCCTACAGACCTGACATCACTTGTTTTTAGTTCCCCAAAGCAAACAGTCCACAGATCCATAAGGCCAGAAGGCTCATTTACAAAGAAGAAAACATAATGTTTTTAAATGGACTTTTTTGTTTGTTTGGTTGGTTGATTGGTTGGTTGGTTGATTGGTTGGTTGGTTGATTGGTTTCCAAAAAAAGGATCTGAAGCAACCAGTGAATGACCGACTGTCAGATTCCATCCTGAGTAATTTGCACGACATAGAATTATAAAACTGGAAAAAAACTGGCATCAGGAATATCACCATTAGATATTATATCATAGATAAAGTGCTCATTATCTGTCAAATACTGCTGAAACTGAAGAGAAATTTCAGTGTGTCAGTATCGCAGTATTCTGGCATAGATGATATATTGCCCAGTACTAACCAAGCTTTTATTTATTTGTTTGTTTGTTTGTTTGTTTGTATGTATGCATCTCTTTATAGCAGGGAAGCCCAACAAACTCTTAGAACTTTTAACCTCGCTGCAATCCAGAGGCTGGATTCTCAAAGCACTCATGACTGTCATAACCCACTGAGACCCTCGTATCTCCAGACCCTCAGCCAGAACCAGCTGCTCCAGCAGTTTTCAAAACATTTCAGGTGTCGTTTTGTCACATCACCAGTGTTAAACCACCTCAGAATCCCAGCAGATAAAATCAGGAGACTTTTCCAATCGTTAAACAGCATCAGGAATAAATCACTCCCTCCTATTGTAAACCACACTGAACTCAACTGAAAACTTGTCAAAGATGATACGTAAATTAAACCCACAATCACACTGACTTTTCCCAATAGCAGTAAAAAGAACAGGGTGATGATGTTTTATAATTATATCACTTTTTTTTAATAAGCACAGTTAAAGAAGCTCTTAGAAGGCAGAAATAATGTATAACAAATGATCATATCTCAATTTAAAATAAACTATAATATAAAATAAAGACAACTTGTCCATTACACTTGTCTGATCATTGTGATTTAAAGGGCCCAAATCTACATCTGTCTTGCATTTTATTTTTTACATTCATAATTCTTTTTAGATGAACATTTTCAGGCCTTTTTTCTACTTTGTCCCATAGAATTAAACAGGCTGTTTTTGTTAGTGTGTCTTTAAGACTGAGTTATGTAAACGAGCTCTGTTCTGATTTGCTGTCCTGTATTGTGCCTCATACAAAAAGCAGTCCAGGCTGAAATACTCCTTATAACTTCAATGTGAATGGGCAGTGTTGAACTGCTGTAGGCTTACTAGAAGAATATATGTAAATGTGTTGGTTTTTGTGAAGTAAAAAAAAACAATTTAATTTCAATTGCAGTCTAAAGAATTGCTTCAGTTCAACCTAAAAAAATGACCTCATGTGGTAACAAGCAATTGAACTAGTTTTATTCAACTCAAAAAATATAATTTAACCCTTGTGTGGTGTTGATGTGTTTGTTACTCAGCAGTCTGGTGGATCCACCACATTATTGTTTATTTAAATCAATACAGCCATAACAATTTATGTAAAAATACCAGATGTTTCAAATATCACAAGTGGCCAGGGTAGGGTTCTCCTTTAGCAGCTGTAGCCAGTCAGCAGCCTGTCCATGTTGGCCACACTCATACAGACACACACACACACACTAACAGCAGGCCATGTAGGAGGAGAACAGAGTGAAGGACACAGCACCTCCACACTTTTATTCCCCGCAGGTTCACCCAACACCACATGTGTAATATAGATGTGTGGGGGGTGAACAGAGTGAAGACACTGAAAATGGGTTATTTTATATGTTCTTCACACAAAATAAGCAGGCCAAGAATCTGAGAAATAATAATAAATCACATCATTTTTTCTTTTGGTAAATATTGAAAATGGGTCCCACAGACCTAAACACCATGTATATACAAATTTCAAATTTCAAATTTATATATATATGTATATGTGTGTGGGGCGGCACGGTGGCGCAGTGGGTAGCGCTGTCGCCTCACAGCAAGAAGGGCCTGGGTTCGATTCCTGGCCAGGCGACCAGGGTCCTTTCTGTGTGGAGTTTGCCTGTTCTCCCCGTGTCTGCGTGGGTTTCCTCCGGGTACTCCGGTTTCCTCCCACAGTCCAAAAACATGCAGTCAGGCTCTGATTGGACGCACTAAATTGCCCCTAGGTGTGTGTGAGTGTGTGAATGTGTATGTCTGTCTGTCTGCCCTGCGATGGACTGGCGACCTGTCCAGGGTGTATCCTGCCTTCCGCCCAATGACAGCTGGGATAGGCTCCAGCACCCCACCGCGACCCAGAAGGATAAGCGGTTTAATGATGGATGGATGGATATATGTGTGTGGGTGTGTGTGTGTATATGCATGAATGTATACATAAATGTATACATATACATATATATGTATAGATACATGCGAAACAAAAATAATAAAGCTCTTGCCATTGTTTACACTAGGCCTTGGGCAGTGACATACCTCACTCTCTTCCTTTTGGCTGTGTGCATACTGAAGCAATGCCTGTGATTGGTAGACAATAAGACAGCTGAGGTGCCACCTTATCTTTAAGGTTTAGCTGAGGAGTTATGCCATCCACTACCTCAGTATCTCCCGTTCTTCTTCTGAGAATAAGACATGAGGAACGTCACTACCTGGTCACAGAGTGGTCCCATGTTAAGAGGATCATAAGGCCGTTAAGATGGCTGTCGTCAATAACATCAGTGAAGCTTTGGGAATCTGGCTCCGGGGGATGAACTCCCAGTGAGTCCGGTACAGTGTTATGACTCCCCTGGGGCAAACATGCCTGTTAAACCCAGTCATTATTTATCTGTATACCTCCATTTACTGCAGGGGTATCCTGCTCTGGTACTTGGGGGGCCCAAGTCCAGCACAGTCAGAACACTTCACTGCTCTGAAAGGCCAGATTTATCTCAACAGGGCATTGTGAAAGCTTGCGAACGCATATACACTGATCAGGTATAACATTATAACCACCTCCTTGTTTCTACACTCATTGTCCATTTTATCAGCTCCACTTACTATATAGGTGCACTTTGTAGTTCTACAGTTACAGACTGTAGTCCATCTGTTTCTCTGCATACTTTATTAGCCCTCTTTTACCCTGTCCTTCAGTGGTCAGGACCCTCACAGAGCAGGTACTATTTGGGTGGTGCATCATTCTCAGCACTGCAGTAACACTGACGTGGTGGTGGTGTGTTAGTGTGTGTTGTGCTGGTATGAGTGGATCAGACACAGCAGTGCTGCTGGAGTTTTTAAACACCTCAGTGTCACTGCTGGACTGAGAATAGTCCACCAACCAAAAATATCCAGCCAACAGCGTCCTGTGGGTAGCGTCCTGTGACCACTGATGAAGGACTAGAGGATGACCGACACAAACTGTGCAGCAGCAGATGAGCTATCGTCTCTGACTTTACATCTACAAGGTGGACTGACAAGGTAGGAGAGTCTATTAGAGTGGACAGTGAGTGGACACAGTGTTTAAAAACTCCAGCAGCACTGCTGTGTCTGATCCACTCAGACCAGCACAACACACACTAACACACCACCACCGCGTCAGTGTTACTGCAATGCCACCCAAATAGTACCTGCTCTGTGAGGGTCCATGGGGGTCCTGACCACTGAAGAACAGGGTAAAAGGGGGCTAACAAAGTGTGCAGAGAAACAGATGGACTACAGTCTGTAACTGTAGAACTACAAAGTGCACCTATATAGTAAGTGGAGCTGATAAAATGGACAGTGAGCGTAGAAACAAGGAGGTGGTCATAATGTTATGCCTGATCGGTGTAAAATTTGCCTTGTTAAAAAACAGAGTCACTTGAATGGTAAAAGACGTGGAGTCGGGGGCATGTGAAATGATCTTAAAGGGGAATTCCACTGATTTTTCTGTGCAATTTGATTGTATTGGTGTGAAATGGTTCACTGCGGAGAAGCTCACTGGACCTGATATCTTTACAATGGTGGTGATAGGAACCAGGGGTCACGATGTCTACAACACAAATATAGACACTTTATTTAACGTCCAAAACCACCAGTGAACCTACTAACATGCTTTGATGTTAATGTTTTCCACTATGACTACCTGCTACCTACAAAACATGCTATTTATTCATTTCATGAACAAAACGTGACATTAAAGTAGACTGACAGTAGGCTAACAGGCTAATAGCTAACAGCCAGGAACCTAATTAGCTAACTAATTAGCTAACTTCCAGGAACCTGGCAGTGTCCGAATTCATATTCACTATGTCTGATTCACTACATACGAACTAGTGAGCAACCTGAGACACAGCCTGACGTAAAGTTTTGGCCTTAAATATGTTTTTCAGATCCATTAATGTGGAAAGGCACATGCAGAGCATCGTAAGGCAAAATAGTCCCCAAAGGAAAGTCGTTATTTCAGATTTATCACTATTTTGCCATCATCAAAATTACATATAAAATCTCTGAAGACTTGTGTAGGTTCACTTGTGGTTTTGGATGGTAAATAAAGTGGCTATATTAGTGTTGTAGACATTGTGAGGTCTGGTTCCTATCAACACCACTGTAAAGAAACCTGAGTCTGTTGGTTTCTCTACAATGAACCATTTCACACCAAACCACTCTGAATGACCTTGTTTACATGTGAATGACTTTGTTTACGTGAATCAATTTGATTAAATTATGCAGAAATGTGGAAAAGTGGCTGAATTCATCCATTGAAAGTTTTTTAGGGAGCCAAAAGTGATTCTTCTATGGCATCACTCCAAAGAGCCCTTTCTGTTAAGGGTGTAAGGGTGTTGTTCTCTGTGTTTTTCGACAAACAATGACAGAAAAGAAATAACTGGGTTGTTCATTTAGCACATTTAAGCAAATAACATGGAAAAGTATATAGAAACTTTCTGTTCTTTCATTTCAAACTGTTTACTTTCTGTTAGGTTAAAGCTTAAGCTGTTTCTACAGTAAGCATACCTACCGAGGTTGCTTTCGGCCGAAGCATTACTTTCTCTGTTATTTAAATACGCCTTAAGTGTCATGTTCATTTACATACCACTCAAGAGACGCGCTCCCCCGCTGCTGGGCAGAGATTCAGACAGTTGCAGTGCAGCACTGCGCTTGGCCTGGAATGCCCCTCCTTTTTTATTTAGTTATTTTTAGCTTAAAGTTAAATTTCATGCAAACCTAAGCTATCTATCACATTCATCTCAAATTAATCCCACATTCCATCAGCCCCAGACTAGAAAATGTGGACAGCTCAAACTCTGGGCCTTTTCCTGCTACATTTACACGTACTCTCTCACACACACACACAGAGTGGTAATGTATTAAATATAACCTACTTTAGAAGTTCAGTTCAAATGTAACTGCACCCTCTACTTTCTACCACTCTCTACCTGCTCCACTCTCACGAAAACACTCGACAGAACGTCAGATCTACACCGTTACCCCAAATGTGGTTGGTCAGCCAGCTATGAAGAAAAGTACAAACAAAATTCAGGCTTCAGGATGGCTGATGATACTGTTAGCTCAGTGATGCAAGTCTATTAGAGATTACTTAACAGTTCAACACAGTTTGAGGAAAGTGTGTGATTAGTTAGTCATTAGTTAGTAGTTAGCACCGTGCTGATTGGTGGGCTACAAGCTTCCATTTCTTGTTACTTAAATTAGCCTCGTAGCTAGTATGGATCATCTATACAGATGTACCAATTCTGGTCCTAGACATGGCTGTAACTGGCTATGAGGACAGACCTCGTCATTTCAGAAGGTTTCGGAAAGGTTTTTATGAGATTCGGTGTGGAAAAAGGCGACATAAGTACCCAATGAGCAGTGACTGGTTCTGAGCTGACCTCAAAACAGCTGTGGTTCGGCCCTAGACTGAACTGCCCACTCTGTTTATCTCTGTACAAGACGCTACACAGCGCTGAGTACCAGAGTAACTTGCTATAGGTGAGCATATAACATCGCTATGGTAAAAATATAGCTAGCTAAGAGTTTATAAGCGGAATTAACACATTACGATTGTAAAATGCAAAACCTGTATTTCATTTTTTGTTTGCGCTGCTCGTTACGTTGCTGGCTAAATCAGCGAGATTTAGTTTAGCTCCAGTAGCTGCTCAGTTTAGGCGACAGGCTCCAAAGTAGGCTATATTAGTGATTAGATGAGAAATTAAAGCTGTATTTTGTTACCCACACATAATATACTACAACTGGCCTGAGACAGTTTTTGTTTTTTGTTTTTTTCTGTTTACTTTTCTTTGACTTTCTCTTTACTCATGTAAGTGGATTATCATATCTAATCTCTATAAAAATGAATAACTTGAACATTTTGACCAGAAATGAAATAAATGAAGGGGGTTTCTGACTGTACTGTAGGTTTTTAGTCTTAGCAAGATTGATAGATAACAAAAACTAACGTTACATGCAGCAGATGTCATTCACTGGCTGCTTCAGGTTTTGAAAGAACAGTTCAAAATGCATAAAAATGAAATAAATAATAGGTTTCCTTTCAACAACATGGTAAAATGCTAGACTTCTCTGAGAAGAAGAACAGAATCAGACAGTCCAATCAAAACACTGTCAGGTTAGTAAGATTTAGCACAGAGGAGAAGGAAGCATGAGGTCATTAACTTCATATTTAAGTGGGGATACAGAGATAAATTGGGAACATATTGTTATATTGGATTTTATCAATGCTGCTGAAGAAGCAAACTTCAGACATCAGACCCATCTTGAGTGATCGACAGAGTTTGTATTGAGGGAGGAGATCTGTGCAAGTTAGATTGTTCTTTAACAGAACACTGCTGTTGTTCAGAGTCTGAGTTTGAGGGAACCTACCATTTAACACTTCTGTTTAACAGAAAACACTCTAATATTAGTCATTTGTATTATGTTGTATATAATAACAACTACAGTGTAGATGTAAATCTTTTATACTACTTTATTCAATACTTCAAAGTTTTTGTGTTTTTATATGCTGTCCCGCGGTGGAAGAACTGTTGCCTCGCAGCAAGAAAGGCCTGGGTTTGATTCCCCGCCGGGCAACCAGGGTCCTTTCTGTGTGGTGTTTGCATGTTTCCCCTGTGTCTGCGTGGGTTTCCTCCCACAGTCCAAAGACATGCAGTCAGACCAAGTGGTGATGCTAAATTGCCCTTGGGTGTGAATCTGTATGTCTGTCTGTCTGCCATGCGATGGACTGGCAGACTGTCCAGGCTGTTTCCTGCCTTCTGGCTAACAACCACTGGGACAGGCTCCAGCACCACCTGCGACCCAGAAGAATAAGTAGCTTAGATATTGTGTGAGTAAGTGAGTGAGTATACATCATCTACAGAGAAGACACGTCTACACATTTTAATACACAACATTTAATATACAATTGCAGTTTATTTGCTGAATGTAACATATTAAAAAAAAAAAAAAACATTAAATGTGGCCTGTTTAAAGGTTTAGTCACATCTTGTATTTAATCGTTCATTTTTCCAATACGTCTAAGCAGCACTATTTCAGATTTTGTAAGATTTGTGAGTAGAGAGGATCAAAAAGAAGTTCCAGCTTTGTGTTTATGTCTTAATTGCAAAATCAACATCATACTAATGAAGATATGATGACAATAGTAGATCATTCACTCACATCCTCAGAAGACATGTCCTTCACCAAGTTTTAACTGATTCATCCGCTCAGTGAAGGAGTTTGAAGAACAACTTTTTTAAAAAATTACAGTGTTCTTCTGCAATTACAAATTTCCACCAGAGGGGTCTCCAAATCCCCAAATCTTACATAGTGCAGCTCCAAACTCAGCAAATGAATAGAAACTGGGCTCTAAAAATAACAGCAAATGCCACATTTGAGTGCCCTATACAACATGTGTTAGTTTATTTTCACTCAGAAAACCAACAGAACATGTAATTTGTGTCCAAACCTTTGAAAACAACTGTATATTTCATATATGAAGAGCTTGATAATTACCTGATGAGTAAAGTCAAATGAGGCCGAGCAGAAACAGCTATGAAATGTGCGGCAGACTGGATTCTCAGGACTGAGACTGGAAACCACTGGTTAACTGTGACCCATAGCTTGACCCAAAATTACAAGTTATACTCGACTGTAAAATCACTATAATAACATGTATCTGCACACTGATGCACAACATGACATTAGGCTAGCAGATGCCCATCCTAACAGCTCAGAGACACAGAGAGCACTGCGTTTCGCATCAAAGGTGAAGTTCATGGTATTATGACACTTCATTTACTGTAAAGCTGAATAATGAGCTCTCCACAAAGTGAGCCAAGCAAATTAATCTCACAGATTTCAACAAGTCTGTCAGATTTTCCAGTTCACAGTGGCGGTGATGGGAACCAGACGTTGAAAGTGTCCAAGGCCTCTAAAAGCTACACTGTTAAAAAAGATGGTTCTTCAAGGGTTCTTTAGTAAAGAAAATGGACCTGCATAGAAAAATGAGCACTCGAAGAACCCTTTGCATGATTAATTGTAACATGGTTCTTCAGATTGATGGAGAACGTGTACATGGCTTTATATAGAATCTTTTGAAAATTGGTTCTATATAGCACCAAAAAGTGTTCTGCTACTGTTACGAGTGTCAAGCTTGTAAACACAGAAGAATCCTTTTGGTTCTATATATTTGTTTTATTTCAGAGGACAAGTGTTGGAGTTCAAGGTCGCCTCCATAAGCTAGAAAGAAGCAAAGCATCAATAAGTTCTCACTCAGCACTGAAACTCGTACTGGAGAAACTCACCAGGTGAACTGACTGTTTTCCTCATGATAGCAAAACAAAAGAAACACAGCTCTCTCTATTCGAATGATTTTAACAGGTTCTGCAGGGAAAATAAGTGCAACATTCACCACGAGGCTGAAGTTTTATCCGCCAGCTTTGTCGTTCCACCTTAAATGGCGCAGCAGTCTGGCATCGGAACATAAATGATGCCCCATTTAAGGTGGAACGGAAGATTTGAATAAGAAACTGGCCAAAAAAGTCAATTTTAGCTTCATACATTCACCATCATTTTGCTGAACTTTTTTCAGCTCAGTCGATTTGGTTTCTGTTTTCGTCTTAATTCAGATTAGCAGTTGTTTTTAGTTTGCTGAGTTAATTTTAGTGCTGAGCTAGTTTTCATTTTAATCTTGTCCTCCCAGTGTTCTCAAAAATGATCATCTTCAAGTATATATATTATTTATCACATTTATTAGTACTTTTTAGTATTAGTATTAGTATTTTATTTAGAAGAGTGGAAAAAAGTGAAAGAAAAAATAATAAACAGCCACACACTGCCAACAGGCTGCCATTAAAAGGCTGTATTACTGTTACAATCTTTTTGGTGTTCAGTGTTGAAATGGCCTTAAAAAGGCTGAAGACTGTATATTGACTCGTTTAGGACTTGAGGATTAGGACTTGGGACTGGACTTGAGATTCACCTGCGCTGACTCAGGACCTGAATCGAGACTCGACTGTCTTGACTCGGGACTTGAGTGTCAAGACTTGAGACTTATTTGTTACTTGCAAATTAGTGACTTGTTCCCACCTCTGGTCATTAACTGGTTAATATGTAAACAAAGTCATTCAGAGTGGTTTGATGTGAAATGCTTCACTCTAGAGAGGTTTAGAGTCATAATTGTTGGTGATAGGAACCAGACGGCCGAAGAGTTTAATGTCTTGAAAAGCTACATCACAGAAAGTTACTACATTAAATGTTTATGAATGCACTGCCTGAAGCCTGAGACATTAATTTACAATATTTTGGAGTTTTTTGGCCTAAAACATATTTTTTAAGATACATTCATGGCGGAATGGTGCATGCATGAGTGTTATAAAGCAAAATAGTCCCCAAAGAAAACGTACTTTTTTTTGGATAGTAAATAAAATATCTATATTTGTGTTGTAGACATTGTGACGTCTGGTTCCTATCACCACCACTGTAAAGAAATCTGAGTCTGATGGTTTCTCTACAGTGAACCTCTTCACACCAAACCACTCAGAATGACTTTGTTTACATCTCAGTGGTTGTATTATGCCAAAAATGTAAAATATTAGTGGAATTTTCCTTCAATATAGTGGAGAACAAGCTGAAAAGGGTACTTGTTGATTACGAGTTGACTTTAAAATGGCTTTTCTACTCAGGTATGAGTAATTCTCAGAGTAACACTTCTAGCTGCATAGATTGTCTCTGAAGTAAGAATGAGTTTTCACAGTGGGTGACAGGGCCATGAATACAGAAGTATTGCTCTCTATGTATCTGATTTCATCACACTGACTTTATTACATCTGCTCATCTGCTTGTGTCTTTATTATTGAAGTTTATGGTAAATAAAGTGCAGTATATTTTATTCTATAGGCCTAATCGTTGTTGTGATGGTGGGGGCGCGCATGACAAGCACTCCATCGCCACACAGCTGAATACCAATGTGAAGTTTAATGAACAAGTCTGCAGGAGCTGAGTGTTTCTGCTCGAGCTTAATGAAGTGGAGAAGCAATAAACAGGTTATTGGGAGGGCCAGCTGTATTAAAAAATAAACACAGCCGCACATCGCGCCCATAATGGCCACACAAAAAAAAAATAAATATAAATAAAAAATATGATGCCGCATGCAAGCCAACATCTCTCATCCTCCTCAATATGTTTTTTTTTTTCTGCAGCACCCCTGTCTTTTACTGCATCGTCCTAGTTCCTCTGTACCGCAGTGTTAAAAGCCAGGGTGGTAAGTGACAGCTGGGACAGTGTCAGAAATTTATCTTTTTCCCGCAGGTTTCCACAAGCATGCCGTTCCATAAACCCACCCACTGGGAGAAAAAAAAAAAAAGAAAAGAAATCACTGCGGCTCTTCAGCCTCAGCCAAGCCTGGAAATAAACAAATAACTCCCACCAAGGAAAAAAAATTGTAGGGAGCCGAGGGGTCGTAATACCAATTACATACGGGGAGGAAATTGCTTTACAGGGAGAACACAGACAGTCATCTCTAATCAGCAGCTGTGGAATACACAGTACATTAACAACAACCACTGCTCCTTCTGCAGGAAAAGAATCAAAACTCCCATTTAGATGGCTGGAGTAGACGTTAACAGCCTCCACCACCTTGGTGCGGTAGTTAGGAGTATTAAAGGGCCCTTAGTATGGAAACCTGATGTGTCACAACTAACCCATGCACTCCTCAGTGCATATAGTCCATATATGGAACCTGGGCTGCCTCAAGCACTGCTGGTCCAGTTCTGCACTGCCATCATCACATCCTTCACCTCATCTGGTTGGGCTCTGCATCTTCGCACACCAGGTGTAACGGCGCGATGTGCAGAGAAAACCATCGGCTGTCAGCTCTCCATCCTCTAAGATCTTTACTCATCTGTGATGAAGAAGAGGACGGGGAAAATCATGGCTGACCCCTCACACCCCAGTCACTCTGTCATCCGGTGGTTTCCATCTCAGTGGAGCCCAAGACCCAATCCCATTTCTTATTTTTACCCCTACCGCATGATTTAAAGTGTCAGCTTGCCCCTTGGAACTGAGTTAAAGGGGGTTGTGGTTGAAATCTTACCTGTGAAATGGGACCCTCAAATAAAAAGAACATTACTTCATTAACAGCTACTAGCGCTGCTCTGTAGGCGACCCTGCCAGTCTGCAGTGACAGCAGAGGAGGGTGAAGTTCAGCTTCTCACTGCTGGGCTTTAGTTACATTTAGCCTTCAAAGAGGGGGATGCGACAAATATTTATTATCGCCCACCCCTAATTCTTTGGGGATATGAAGCTGAAGTTGCCAGATTCTTGTATGTATTTTCTCGTTCCACTTTAAATGGAGCAGCACTTCCGGCTTCAGTACTACTTTGTAAGGTGGAACGGGAAATTTAGCTACCTAGCTACTGAGACATTAGCACACTACTAGCCAATTTTTATGCCTGTTATGAAGAAAAGGACCACAATATATTGAAACAACATTAAACTAAGATGATACACTGGTTATCATAATTTTTTAACGAGGAAAATGCTCACATCTGTGGGTTTCTTTGGTCGCCTGTGCAGCCATCTTGCCGCTTTTTCTTTTTTTCTCATAGCACTCGGTTTGGAGTGTGAAAAACCATCGTTTGGAGGGCCACGTAGTCCTAACACTTCGCCCTACCCCTCTATCTCAACAAAAATCAGACACCCTACCCCTAGGCGAACGTGCAAAACAGAGGGGTAGGGGCAAGGAGTAAAATGGGATTAGGCCCAAGAGTGAGAGCCCTAAAGACTTCAACCGCCATGTCCACAGCTTCTTTCCTCACTACAACTCCTATAGTCCTCTGGACACTCATGTCTTAGACTCAGGCAATCATGGACCGTTACCCAGCTCCAAATCACCAGATTACTAAACAGTTTGCACCTGATGTTCATTTCCCACCTGCTATATAAACCTGTCTGTTTGTAACACTCCTTGTGTATTGCCAACCCTGTACTTTGAATGCTGAGTGGTCTTTACCTGAATGCAGTTTACGAGTTAATGACCATTTTCCTCGTTATTGTTTCTCTCTTTCAGACGTCCCTTTTTACTGTTGTTTCAGCTTGTTTTCTACTTTGGCTTTGACTTTTGCAATTTTTTGGATTCGCTCTTTAGTCTATTTCACGTTTGTCTTTTAGCTACTCATGGTTTTGATCTGGCCTGGACTCAACATTGGGCCTCATTCACCAATATCTTCCTAGGTTTTTTCTCAAATGTGTTCTTGAGAAAGGTCCTGAGAAAAAGTCTACATCAGATTCATGACGTGTTCCTAAACCTCAGAATTGTTGACCTTTGTGCTCTTGAGTGTGTGTAGATTCTGTTTTTACCTAAGAACAAATCCCAACGAAGAAAACATTGGTGAGAGTCAGAATCTTTGTAAAAAATTACGTAAGTGGGTTTAAAGACGTTTTTGTTGGTGAATAACACCTATAGTTTCTGTTGAGCTGCTCTGTCTTATAAATATCCTCTGATATTTTCTATCTGTGAGCGTCTGGTTAGTTCATCAGACATTACATCAGTGCACATATGCACTTTAACATGCTGCAATATACGTTTTTTATAAGTATATTGACATTTGCGTTCATATTTATATTTGCTGCTCAATTCTTTTAGCTTTGCTGTACTGTATACATGCACCTCAGTACTCCAGTACTTCATTGTGTCTCACATTGCACATCCTTTTCCTTGCAGTTTGTTTGTGTACTGTCCATTTTATGTTTATGTGTAGTTTCATTTTATGTTGACACCTGCACCAAGACAAAATTCTTGTATTCATGGTACTTGGTTAATAAAGATTCTGATTCTGGTTGGTGGTTGTTGATTTCTGGACTTGTTGGTTAGTGTTGGCTGATTTTCTGGACTTGTTGGTTGCCGTTGGCTGATTTTCTGGACTTGTTGATTGGCGTTGGCTGATTTTCTGGACTTGTTGGTTGGAGTTGGCTGATTTTCTGGACTTGTTGATTGGAGTTGGCTGATTTTCTGGACTTGTTGGTTGGCGTTGGCTGATTTTCTGGACTTGTTGATTGGCGTTGGTTGATTTTCTGGACTTGATTGGCGTTGGCTGATTTTCTGGGCTTGTTGATTGGCGTTGGTTGATTTTCTGGACTTGATTGGCGTTGGCTGATTTTCTGGGCTTGTTGATTGGCATTAGCATTGCTGATCTGAATTTGTCACTTTTTTCCACACCTTACAAGTTTGCAAGTCTGTAATATAGACTGCATTCAAGTAGTTGAATGAAACTTCTTTTTCAAACTTGGATCTTATTTTAGATCTGATTTTATCTGATGTGTATCCCATGGCCTATAGGTATATAGGAAAGGTTGGCTATCAGGAGGATCCACATGGCTACCAGATTAGACAAAACCGAGAAAAGCAGATAGGAAAAGTCTTCTAATAATCAGGTAAAGAGATCAGTCGTTCTCTTGCTGCTGTTCCACTAACACACTTTAGCCAACTCATGCCGAGGATTTTTTTTACCAATAAATTTTGGTCCACCTTTTTTGGAGGTGTGGCAAAGCCACTGCTGAAGTCAGTGAAATGTGATTATAGAGATGTTTGCTTTGAAACTTTGTGTTGTGCAAACTACAAATCACCTTTAACCCCACCGCCAGCAGCTGGGGGTTTTGTTTTGGCCTGTTATTTTGTGCCTTTAACATACCCTGAAATGGTCATACTGTTTTCTCTCTCATACCCTTTGACTGCTCCGTACTGTGAGAAGCAAATTGGCTTTGTCAGCTCCGTAGCGCTGCCCTCTGTTGCTGTGTGATGCTGCTGTGTCAAGAAGCTTCAAAAGCTTTTCTTAATGACAAATCATTTGGCAAATGAAAGGTTCATGAAGAGGCTGTATGCAGAATACAGTGTCTGAAATGTGCGTATTAGAGAGAGAAGAAAAGATGGAGACTGAATAAGAGAAAGTGAATGAGGGACAGAGAGAAGGAGAAACACTGAAAGACGGGAGGAGAGTGAGAGAGGGAAAGAGACAGAGAGGACAGATAATAGAGAGAAAAAGAGAGAGAGACTGAAAGAGAGAAGAAGACCTGGCGAGAGAACAGAGGAGAGAAAGTGAGAAGGACAGAGAGAATGAGAAAGACCAAAAGAGAGAGGGAGAGAAAAAATGATCGAAGGCCAGCAAGAGAAGGAGAGAGCCTGAAAAAGAGAGAACAGCGATTCGGTGAGAGAGAGAGAGAGACTCACTGAAGAGAGAGAAAGAAAAAAAAAGATAGAGGGACAGAGAAAAGGAGAGATAAATTGAACAAGGGACAGAGGCTGAAGGAGAGTGAGAAAAGGAGTGAAAGAAAGAAGAAGAGAGAGTGAGAGAGACTGAAAAAGACAGAAAAAAGAAGAAACTGCAAGAGACAGAGACTCAGTGAAGAGAAAGAAAGAAAAAAGACAAAGAAAGAGGGATAGAGAAAAGGAGAGAAAGAGATAGGAAGCGAGGGACAGAGAGAAGGAGGAGAGAGAGAGATGTCTTGAACATGTTCTGAATAGTTCTTTCTCATAATGAGCAGATGAACATGTGTGTCGCACTGAATAAATAATCTGTGTGTGTGTGTGTGTGTGTGTGTGTGTGTGTGTGTGTGTGTGTGTGTGTTTGCGCGCTCACTGTGTTGCTGGGGGCTACGGAAAGAGTAGCAGCAGGAGAAATGGCCGATGACATCACCGCACTCCATCGAGTCATTCCTGTCACATTCCAGAGACAGTGCTGACATCAGCACCCAGAACCCCTCAGCACAGCACAGTGATTACTGACCTTAAAGGGGAACTCCACCAATGTTTCAAATTTTCTGCAGAATCAAATGGTTAAGATTAAACGGTTAAGTTACTCAGAGTGGTTTGGTGTGAAATTCTCTGTTCTAGAGTAACGCACAGAGTCAGAACTGTTCACAGTGGTGGTGATAGGAACCAGACGTCTGATAGGTTTAATGCTATTCAAAGGTTCTTCACAGATAGTTATTACATGAAATGTTTATGCATTTCATTAGACCAGCCCCCAACACCAAACACACCATCTAAACCCACATTGTGACTCAAAAAAACAGAAATATAACACTTATTTACACTAACAAATGACATTTAAACACATTGGAGCCCTCAGACACCCGCCATGAGCCTTGTGGCCTCTCTGAGCCAGCGCCAGCCAGTAGCGGGTTGCTACAATATATAACCTCAGAAGACTCCTGTAGGTTCACTGGTGGCTTTGGATAGTAAATAAAATGTCTATATTAGTGTTGTGACGTTGTGATGTCTGGTTCCTATCACCGCCACTGTAAAGAAATCGGAGTCTGTAAGTTTCTCTACAATGAACCATTAAATTGGATTTCCCATTTAAAATGCTCATATCCTACAATTGTGATGAAATTCATGTTACTTTTATTTTTCCCCAAGTTCACTCATAAATAATAGTCATAATAACAGTCATAATTGATTTTTACCTGAATATTTTTCAACTTCTCGAAGTAAACAGGCTGTTTTATCCTTTGTGCATTGGAAATAAAACATGTTCCTAGAGGTACAGAAGGACAGTGAGTGAACTGAATTCATTCACAAACTATCAGTCATGTTTATCTGTAATATTAGGCTACCAAGTGAAGTATATAATGGCAGGTCTGGCTACTTAAAGGTGCCACAGAGTGGAAAACTGTGTTTACACTGGTGTAGTTGAAGAAGGAAAATGGTGGGCTTATGCACAGAAATGTAACATTACCTTTCCAGGCTGTGAAGGTGATGTCGGCACTTTTCAGACTCTTTCCAAGAAACTGAATTGTCAGCGGTCGTGGTCCATGTTCCTCTTCAAATGAAGCTGAAGTTGGCTTTCTATTCGCCTGATGCTACAGCTTGTACTGACCATAGATATAGATTAGGGGTGCACAGCTCCGGTCGTGGAGGGCCGGTGTCCAGCAGAGTTTGGTGATTTACCTGCTCCAGGGGAAACATCCAAACTTGCTGGACACCGGCCCTCCAGGACCGGAGTTGTGCACCCCTGATCTAGATATACATACCTAGATGCCACGTTGTCTGTTGTTCTCTATCTGAGACGATACGTCTGCACGTCCGCCATGTTGGAGCGGTCGAGATCCGCTTGTGAACAAATTCACTTGTATCGAGAGACGATGAGTCTCAGGATTAAATCACGGATTAAGGAATGCTATAACCTACGAGCTACAAAGCTTTAACCATCACTGTAAATAAATAACTACTACATAAAGTTAAGATCCCCCTGAATAGACTATTAAATGAAATAAGCTTAATATAAAACCAGAGGAAAAACAATCACATCAACAGGTTCTCTGTGCTTCACCAACCACACGACCACATCTACACATAAACATCACACAAACAATACACATCACACTAACATGAGTGTGGATCACTGCGTTCCCTCCGTTATATAATCCTATCCCACTTTCTGGGTTCAATATTCTTGAAATAGTATAATTTTGGACAGTATCTTTCTTAAACTGCTGCTCTGTAATGGAACTGAAAGAAAGTCCAGCAGCGATGTTGACCGCCCCAAAATGGCCGCGCTGTTGACGTGCCACTCTGGACAGTTTCTCAAACTTTGGACAATTTTGAGCAGCTGTGCTCAGCGTTTGACACTGAAGAGACGGAGGGACAGTTCCATTTTTATTAACATCACAACCCCAACAGCAGCCTGTCAGTAGCCATGCTGTGTGATTCTACCCACTTTCTGACAGTTGAAGATCATCTTGAACTGAAAGCCTCATAGTGAGAAACAGCTTTAATTTACTTTGTGTTGTTGTTGAGATCAAAAGCAAGTAGCTAATATAGGTAACGTTAGTTACTAGCAAGCTCCTATTAACTAGCATAGCTAACTGAACAGCATGATGACCGAGCTTATTTACAAGAGGTTCATTTTATTTTCCTGTCTGTGTTTATTTCGGCATGTTGCTTCTGTGTGAGCCATCGCGGTGCCTCACTGTAAACCAGCCAATCCGAGCTCATCCAATTATTCATGAGCACCCCCACAACCTCTTTTGTGGCCTCTTTTCCACTCCAGGGCCAAATGGTTCTGAGCATGAAGGGTAACGGTTACCCAGTGGTGTTTCTACACGGACATGGTTTGACACCAAACGCTTAAAAACCAGGCTCAGTTTTTTCGACACAGTTAGCTAACCGTACTTGGGGCCACAGAACCATTTTGTGGGATGAAGTAATGACGCAGCTATTCGCTGATTGGTTATGTTTAAGTCACTATTGTGCAACCACATCCTGCTGTCAAAAAAGCTCAGTTCGCTCACAGGCAGTGCACAATTTAAACCTACCATTCAATAAATGTCAAAACTTCATTCTAACACCAATTTCTTAATATTAAATGATGTTGATAACCAGGAGAGAGTAGCTGGTTAACATTATCTTAACTATCATGCTGCCAGCTCTGCTCACTACAGAACAGCTTTGAATTTGACTAACAAAAGCTTTACCTACACAAGTTTAGATGATAATGGCTCAGCTCTGAGGAAGAGAAGTCAAATGGCTGATGTTAAACGGACAGGAAGCCACAATTAAACCTGTTCTCTGGTGTCTGGAGCCTCCTAGCTAGCTAAGCTAATGCTAGCCAGCTCCTCTCTCCTAGTTAACCTAACAGCCTAGCTGAAGAGATCCAAACACCCCAGTGCAGATTCGATTGGACTAACCGCTGCTCTGCTAACACAAGTATAGATGATAAAAACGTACAATAGCGAGAGCAAAGTTGACTGGTTGATGGTGAAGTGACAGAAAGCTGAAATCTAACCTCCCACCTCAGTACAGGCTCAGTTCTAGCGGACCAATGGTTAAAAAACACCCGTTTAGAGGATACAGAGCACAAATGACTGGTGTTGAAGTGACAAAGATAAAAATAGACTTGTTCTGTTGTGTTGCGCTAATGCTAATGTAGCTAGTTAGCTATCCGGCTACAGGTGAAACCCACCACAGTACAGGCTGTTTCAGTAACAGATGCTCAAATACCACCTGTTTAGAGGAGAAAGAAGATGAGAGCACGGCAAGAGAGACTGGAGTTGGAGTGACAAACAGAATCTGTTGTGTTTTGTGGTGGGTGGTGTGTGCATGACTATTAGCCGGTTAGCAGTTAGCCACTCATTTGTTTATTCTTCTTGGGTATTTCGTGGTTCCAATTTAGTGGAACAACAGATGGAAACAGAAACCGCAACTGGTCTCATGAGTCCGGACAAGCATGGAACAGCCCAGTACAGCCCTGAGAACCATTAGACCCGACAGTGGAAAAGCGGCCCTTGTTTCATTCTAGGGTCATAAAATGGGTGTGTAAAACCACATCTGGGCAATTTTCACCCCAACCAAAGTCACATAGCTAGAATGAATGCTTTCTATGGCACCTTTAAATGAGTACACAATACGTAAGCTAACAAGTGACCACTAGTAAGTACGTATAACTCGTACAGCACAGTAAGAGATATAACATGTGACCGTTCTGATGACAGTCCCTAATGCAGTGTCTACTAAGTTTCCTTTTGGTTAAAGTGCTAAAACTTTTGAGACTGGTGACAGTAAATGATCTTCGTTCAGACTCGAAATCTATTTCATACATGTTTTAAATGTTTTCAGTTTTTATTTTTGGTTTCCGTAGCCGCCCCTGCAGCTGTAGTTGCTGAAAGTCTGTATTTGCATGGCCTGAGCGGCGGCCGCTGGGCTTCAGCACGGACTGCGGCACTCGCTGAGGGCCACGAGCCTCGGATTAGAGCGGCACTCGCGCTGCACACTAATAAGGGCCTTAACAAAATCTGGGCTCCGTCCCAAACAAACACACAAACGAAAACAACACTGAGCTCTGAAGTTAAATGGAGAAATGTGGAATTAATGCCAGTTCTGAAGTGTTACCAGCCAAACGGAAATGTAATGACTGTATAATGAAACCAGGGTTCAGCTTTCTTTTATGTATAAGCCAGGGGTTCCAAATGCTGGTCCCAGAGTGCCCCTCATAAAAGCCTGTGCATTTTAGAGTTCAGCCTCCTCTAACACACCAGTGAGCTGAGTTATTACTTTTGTTTAACTGAATTTTTTTATTTAATTACATAGTTGGACGATGAATTACATTTAAATTTGATTTGCATTCTGCATAGATGCACTTTTAAAAGAATTTCTTGGCTTGTTTCAATAGCGAGTTTTCCATCTACCAAATGTTTTGCGCGTTTTGAAAATGTATTAAAAAATGGAGCAGGCCAGAATTCAAACACCCAAATATCACTCAAAGAGTTTTTATGCTAGGATAAGGTGGAAAAGTTAGAATATTGCTAGATTTGAATTGTGAAAAAGGGTGATTGAAAAAGGTTTTAAATAAACAACAACGTATTAAATCATGAGTGAGAAATTATTGGCCCTACAGACGGTTTTTGAAACTTTTTGAAGTTTGCTTTCTGACTTTCTGAAATGCCTAATCTCATTTTAAAAATGTGCTCCAAGACTTGTCTGGTGTGTTTGCATTCCCAGATGCAAGGTGGACGTTGTCAGGGTGGCACCAAGATGTCACCCCTCATTAGGTGGGCCAATGCTTGTCCTGCCTGGCGTCTCTGAGCTGCAGTTATAAACAGGGCCTTCTAGGCCTTCTAGGCCTTCAAAGAAGGCCTCATAATTTCTATGAAAAAAATACATGTGTAATTTTCAGTTCATTTGTATTTTAATAGAATTATCATGCATGTTGTATTTAAACTCTAAAAGTATCGTAGTAATACTTCTATTTTATTGTTAAATTCATGAACTGCCCAAAACAAAATTGTCCAATTAGGACTTTTTCTCTGTGGTATCTATGTACGTACAGCCAAGCAAGCTCTCCTATTGGTTAGGACTTCAGGAGCTGAACTCAAGGCTTTATATGTCAGATTAACTACCAACCTACCTACCTACCAATCATGATTTGATTTACAGTTCTGTGGAAAATTCTGTGAAGACAAAACGTCACTCTAGTCCTTCTGGAAGTTCTAGATATGTCACTGTGAATACAAGCCATTGTGTAACCAGGTTTTAGCAGCAGCTCTTTTACAGGACTCTATACTGAAGGTGTCACTATAAAACTTTAAAAGGTAAAACATGTCAATGTCGTTAGAATCTTCTAATAATCATATGGAACATCTTTTACAAGCTTCAAATGCCCATATGTAATCTGGAATGGCTACTAAATGTTCATATGAACTAAGTTTAGTGCTAACATACTATTAGGAATCCCATAGGGGCGCTAGCAGAGATTAGTATTATTATGGACGTGTTTTTTGACCAAATTTTGATGTTTATGGCTTGAACGAAGGGCCTAGCTCTAATAGTCTCAATCTGCCAGCGAGAATTATAACATCCTTTTGTTGTTGCTGGGCATAACTGTGTATTTTAGAGGGCCCATATCCTACAGTTTTCCTTTAATTTATATTTTTCCCTAAGCTCCACTTATAAGCTTTGTGTGGTTTTATATACCAAAAACAGTCATAATTCATTTATACATGATCCTCCACTCTCTCTTTATCCCTTAGAATTACCCTTAGAACTACGTTACTGTGCCTTTTGACTGATATATGTAAATGAGCTCTGTTCTGATTGGCTAGTCTATATTGCATCTCATTCACAAAGCAGCAGGCTATAACACTCCTTATAACTTCAGCGTGAATGGGCGGGGCTAAACTGTTGTATGCTGAATAGGTGGAGGGATGCAAATGTGTGACATCACAGAAACAATGAATTCAAAACAGGTTTCTACACAGCTTAGTTTCCATATGTGAATTATATTGACTGCCCAGTAATGGTATGTTTTGAAACTACATTAAAACGTTTTATTTAGCTGGCCCAGGTGGTCAACCAGGCCAGTAGGGTCATTGGAGACAAACCACTGTCACTCAATAACCAAAAAGGCAACCCCACCCACCCCCTTGATTCATCATTCCAGCTGCTGACATTGGGCAGGAGATATAAGGTCCCACTAGCTGGGAAGAATGGGTGACCATTCTGAAACAAGGACATAGAAAATAAGCAGTCTACATAGTTCATATGTATTGTTGCTGTAGGTGTTTTAAATATTTGTCTATGTATTTGTGTGCCAGGTTGCCAAAAACAAATTTCCATCTTATGCAAATTTAATAGACAATAAAGTTTTCTTATTTTATTTTTGGAAAGTAAGGAAAATGAACTGAACCTTTGGAACCTTTAAGGGTTAATAGTGTTAACAGATAGAAGAGGGGAAGGGCTGTATTAGTAAAAACAGATGTAAACTCCTCAGTGCTCAGCATACAACAAGGCCCTGAAAGGATTTTGGAGGATTAGGAAGTGTAATATTGTGGATATTCTTTCTCAAGCAGAGGGGCTTTAAAGTAAGACTCTTTTTCCCCCCTGAATTTACTACATGCAAATGGAATGTCAAGTGCAGGGTACCCAACTGAACAAGTGGGATGTTGTGTAACCCTCAGGAGAGAGCCTTACTTTCAGACTGCAAGCGTCTCGTCGTTTGTGGCTCCAGCAGTCCAACCAAGAGGAGTGCAGTCGATCTATTTCAGAGGTTTCCAGTCCACAGAGACCCTCAGCCAGTCCACACTTTGGTGTTTTCCAGCCAATAGCACACGTGAATGTAATACTACATGCCTAATCCAGGTAATAAATAACAGATCACCTGAGCCCAGGTGTGTGAGAGCTGGAACAGAACTAAAACGTGGTTGTGAGCTTTCATCACAGATTATTTAAGAAATCAGTCTGTATCGCCAGTGATACCAAAAACAAGTTGTAATTTTCTAGGAACTATTTCTCACTCGTAGCTCAGAGATATTTTGTGGAAAGTGCAGATTCCAAACTTTCAATATATGCCACCTTTGTGTTCGTAGGTAAAAGAGGAGATGCTGTATTATTGTTTGAATCGGATGAAATTCATAAAAAAGTCCCATCAGAATGTAAATAAAATGTGAATGTAATTTATTATGTAATGTATGTTCAGAGCCTTGTGCCTAGACTTCTTTATATGGCCAAAAATATGTGGACACCTCTCCTAAATATTGGGTTCAAGTGTTTCAGCCACACTTATTGCTAACAGGTGTATTAAATCAAGCACATAGCCATGCAATCGCCACTGATAAACACTGGCAGTAGAATGGCTCACACTGAAGAGCTCAGTGACTTTAAACATGGCACCATTATAGGACGCCACCTGTGCCACAAGACAGTTTGCTAGATCTGCCACAGCCAACTGTAAGTGCTATTGTAGTGAAATGGAAGCAGTGTGGGAGGGGTTATGGGTAGGGTTACGAGGTGTGGAAGTATGTGGTTTACTTACTGTGTTGGTCATTCTTTTCTGTTTGTAACTGTGGATAAAATAGATGCTGGTTTATTCTTTTTTAATCGTGCAGCAAACGTCAAACTGGATGACTGTTAAAGTCGACGACTATGCATGAGAAGACCATCTCCATATCTCAGTCACATTGTTTCACCTTTACAATTTCTATATACAATTTCATCTGGTTGAAACAAAAGTATCAACAATTCATTATTCAGTTTTTTAGTTCTATTTTAGTCATTCATAATTGATTCATAATTATTTTTACATTTTTAAGCTCTTTAGCCCTTAAACAGACTCTTTTTGTTTGTTCTTAAGTGGTTTTAATCATATTTAACTGCTAGAAAGTGCTTTGTCACTATAGATTTTTCCAAAAAAATGCATGCCTTGAGGGGTTCCACAGGGCTACATTCTTGGACCCTGTTTGTTTTCTTTATATATGTTGCTACTTGATTAAATTTTCAATAAATATGGCATCAATTTCTATACCTATGCAGATGACACCCTGCTTTTACATACCTGTTGATCCAAACAGAAAATTTCCTTAAAATGAACAAAAATAGAACAGATTTTTTTCCTCTTGGGACCAATACTAATAGAGAAATTAGGAAGTCTGGGTGCACTGTTTGATTTCAGTTTTAAAGCACACGTCTTCGTTCACGTGAGGAACACTGCTCATATTAGACTGTATATTAGTCTGCGTGATACTTAGAAGTTGACTCATGCTTCTGTTTCCTCACGACTTGACTGCTGTAACTTGCTGTTAACTGGTTTGCTAAAAAAAGGTGATTGATAAGGTCATCTAGAACGCTGCGGCCAGAGCTCTAACAGCAACACGCAAGCGAACATATTTCCAGTCTCTTTTAGGACTGATTTTAAAATACTCCTACTGGTTTTACAGCATTACACAGATTAGCACCATCATACATAATGCACTGCCTGTCTCTGTATGTTCCAAACCATTTTAAAAGGTCAAATAACGTAGCTTTGCTTAATGTACCAAAGATTAACAGGAAAAGAAGTGATGAGGCAGCCTTTTGTTTTCATCTACCAAATAGGAAACATGGGAGAGAGATTAGACATGTAATATCAGCATAATAAGTAATTTTACACACTTAGTTTTTCATGATTTGGTTGTTTTACTCACTTTTATTACTGGGATAATTGTGTTTACGTTGTAATTAGTGATTCTGATTCTTTATGTATTTTTAATTTGTATTATTATTGCTTTTATTATCATCATTACAATTGTTTGTTACTTCATATTACCAATAAACCTGCTTTATTACATTGTTGCTTGTTTAATTGTTCTTATTTTATTGTGATCTTATTTAAATGTATCCCTTTTGTTTTTATCTCTAACCCACTGTGAAGCTTTGTTCTGATTGGTTCAACCCAAAATCAGTCCAGGCTGAAATACTCCTTATAACTTCAGCATGAGTGGGTGGGGCTAAACTACTATAGGCAGCATATGCAGTTAAATGCGTGTTGGTTTTTCTGAACAGGCTGTTTTTTTGCAGCTAGGTTTTAATTTATGTACTGAATGGTACATTTTGAATCTCTAACAGTGTTTATGTACTACCTAAAGCTGTTTTATTTGAAAATAAAGCTGCTTATGGCCTTCAAATGGTCAGAAGTGGCTCTGGGAGTTGCTGTGTTATTCTTTTATTCTGTTTTTCTATTACTATGGCTCAAATTCATTGAAGAGTGGGCATTATTGTTGCAGTACTTGAGTCTGGTCGGCCTGCAGTCCAGAACTGCCGCCCCTTTTAATTGGTATGGCACAGAAAAATGGCAAAAAATTGCGCTTTTTTGCTGGTATGAGTGGATCAGACACAAGGTTGGTCCAGAAGTCAGAGACAGTAGCTCATCTACTGCTGCACAGCTTGTGCTGGTCATCCTCCAGTCCTTCAGAGTGAATGACTGTCAAACATGACGACTAGGCATCTCCATATCTCAGTCACAGTGTTTCACCTTTACAATTCATATATACAATTTCATCTGGTTGAAACGAAAGTATCCCCTATTCTTTATTTGATTTTTAGTGCTATTTTAGTCATTCATTATTTATTCATAATTATTTGTGCATGACCATTTTTAAATCGTCCTCAAACAGACTGTTTTTGTTTGTTCTTAAGTGGTTTCATTCATATTTAACTGGTAGAAAGTGCTTTGTCACTATAGATTTTTCCAAACAAAATGACATGCCTTATGGGGTTCCACAGGGCTACATTCTTGGACCCCTTCTGTTTTCTTTACACATGATGCCACTTGATCAAATTATCAACAAATATGGTACCAATTTCCATATATAAATCAGTCTTAAAATCTCAGTAGCAAAAACAGCCTGTTTAATTCTACTGGATGAAGAGAGGTTGAAAAAAAGCGGTCTTGACTACAAGACCAATGGGAATAATATGTAAAAACTTTCTTTTAGAGCCGGTGTCAAAGAATTCCAACTCTAAAGCATACCATGAAAGTTCTTTAGGTGACATTTTTACAAATCAAACTTTGCCCCAGAAGAAAGTCTGCACACTGCATTGATTTCATGCCGTAAGGGATGCCGATCGGCACAGATCTAGCTTGTTTTTACCCAGCAGGCCGCAAGCCTTAACATAGCAAACATACAGAATAGTATAGTGGAATCATCAAGTGTAATTTTTCTTCTTCTCTGAGGACAAAATAAAAATAAAGGCAGTACATTTATTGGAAAAAATTATGGACATAGAAATGTCAACTTTTCAACTCTCTGCCCTGGAGCTGCATTAGGGCCTTGGTTACCAAGTGATGGAGGAAAAGCTGTTAGTGTGAAACTGATGTTAAGCGCTCTTTAAACGGCATTCTTTGGCGTTGTTATGAGCAATTTCAGCCGTGACATTTAATGTAAGCCGCCTTGCCTTCGCTGGTGTCTGTAGGATGAATGTAATATTTGACATAATTTCTCATGCACAGATAAGACTCTCAGTCAATGACTTATCAGCTGCGGCCCGCTCTCCACTAGCTCGCCTCAGGCATCCGCCCCTATTAAGTTCATCTGCTGCACAACCCCATTCTGTGAAGAGAGTCGCTGGGGAGCTGTTCTATTTTATTCCACGTCCACAGGGGAGATGGACTGAGAAGTAGGTGAGGGAGACTGTAGGGGCTTTCAGCGCAGTGATGAAACCCAAAGCAAACCCACCCGTACGTGAGTCATTATTGTGGAGGAATTTTTTTAAACTGTCTTTCACTTCTCCCGCTGCCATTTTTACACTCCCCCTGCTGCGCTCTGATGTCTCCCCTGCCTCGACTCTCCGCACCGCTTTAGATTAAAATCCATCAGCGCGTACAGCCTCTGTGTTTGATTACATTCTGAATACGTTCACAGGCAGAAACTGCCCTGTACTAGTGTTACTCACTCCCAGACCTAAAGGTGAATGTTTTATCCAACTGATTCCACTACCGCTAGTACTATTATTGGCCAACAGGGCCATAGCCAAGGGTGGGAGGCTGGGGGGTCATGTAGGACAGTTCAACCTACCCCTTCTTCTTTAACCCATGCTGTGCCTTTAATATAAGGACATGGTCACTGCTATATAATTATGGGCTCTAAGAAGCCTATTGATAACTCTACATATGAATAATACTAATATGGTCAAAGTAGCGAAAGCGAATGTGCTTCCAGTTTTACCTGCATTTCCTCTTGCTTTAGTTTTCCTTCTTATCTCATTCTTCCTCCTGTCTTCCATTACCTTAAAACAGTTTTTAATCTGGCATATTGGACCCACTCATAAATATGTCATTAGCAATAGCATAACAATGCATTATGGAAAGCTTATTCAGACTAAAAAATGTTTGGGATGTTTTTTGAAAGCTTTGCTTGATGAATATGTTTGGGAACTGATTATTGTATAGTTTTATTGTTTTTTTTTACTTTATTTATCTGTGAGCTTGGCCTGGGCGATAGCTAAACTTAATTAGCACAATATTTCCTAGTTAAAAATCATGATTATTAATGATATCATCCAGCCCCCCACCCACCCAACCAATGCACATTTTTTTTAATATTAACTGTGGTAATGAAAATCTTTAATAAAAATGATACATTAAATAAATAAATACTGAGCAGCCCAATGTCTTTTAAAAAACTTCACCTGTCATTTTAATAGATTTTAATGCAAACATGTCTATTCATGAGCTTTCTCTGGTGTGGGTTCATGGTGACATGTGTGCTTATAGCAGCCCCTGCTGGAGAACCTTCAGACTGCAACACTCTAAATGAGTGAATTACCTCATGCATTTTAGTGCAGTGAGCTACATTATTCTGAAGAGCTGATGTTTTACCTCATATGAGATGCATTAACTGAGAAACAAGATGGAGAGAAGTTTGTATTTGTATTTTAAAGCCCCATTATTTAGTTTCACTGTAATTACAGCATGTATCTGTGTCTGTATTTCACACTGTGTCATAAAAAGACAAATCTGGCAAAAATCAAAGCTGAAACAAGTGAATTAGTATTTTATAGCACTAATACCACAACATTTTAGCAGAACTGCTACATTGTTTTTTGGGGTGACAATCCGAATATCATAAAAGCTTAAAATGAGTCAAATGAATTGGGGTGATATGCTGACTAATCAGATATTATGCTATATTAAGAGATAGATGCTGAATAATATAATATTAAATGTCAAAAATTGGAAATAAAGGTATGTGTGAAGGGGTGGTACAATGACTTAATAATTCTTTAGTATTACTTACGTTTTTTTAATCAACTGAAAAATGAACATTTTATCTATCTTTGTTGTCATATTTTCCTATTTTAGTACCAATTAATCACTTATTATTTATTAACAACCAGAAAATTATCAGGATATTTTTAGGTTGATGCAACTTGTTGCTATTATTTTATCATTTTATTACCAATGTCTTATCACTACAATTACTAACTTATAATTTGGCAACAACAAAAAAAAATAATGTAATTTTTAGGTTAACAACACTTATAACCACATCATTACTCACTTATTACAAATCTATAGTGCTACCGATGTATTATTAGATATAATTTAAACCACTTGCATCCAGTCAAAGAAAAATAAGAGAAAACCAGGAGATTCTGAAACTAGAGTTTAAAAAATGATTAAAAGCTACAGATTCCTAACACACACAATATCTGAGTCGCTTATCCTCCTGAGCAGAAGGCAGGAAACACCCTGGACAAGCCGCCAGTTCATGAAAGCTTGGACACACACATTCAAACACAGGTGCAATTTAGCATCTCTAATTTACCTGACTACATGTCTTTGGACTGGGGGAGGAAACCCACACAAACACTGGGAGAACATGCAAACTCTACACAGAAAGAACTCTGGTTACCCGGCTGGGGAATTGAACCCAGGCCACAGCCCTACCCACTGCACCACCTTGCCCAGCTGCCCCAGTCAGATAAACAACACTAAAAGCTTTCATCTTTGAGAGAGAGGAGAAAATCATGCCGCTTCAGATCTGAAAACATCCACAAGTGTTTCTGTCCATCCTTCCACTGTGAGAAGACGACTCAGCGCTGTGGGTCTGAAAGAATGTGTAGCTGTCAAGAAGAACCTCACTGAGTAAAGGAACTGAACAATGAACTGACCCCAGACCTCAACATCCCTGAATGTGTTTGGATTACTTGGATCAAGTGAAGTAGAAAGTGCAACCAACTTCTAAGACCGACCTTCTACGTCTGCTTCTACTAATTACCATAAGATATGATATTATGTGAGTTGAATCAGCTGTGTGTGTTGACAGATAACAGTGATGTGTGTAATAAGAGTACAGTAACTGATGAATCAGTGCTGGGAGTGCAGTAAACTGAACACTGCTGTTGCCTCCAGGACTGGAAGTGAAGAATACTGCACTAGACAATAAGGATATGAGCTAATTTGCAGCGAGATGGAGCTGGAAGGAGTCAATGAGTCAGTTGGAGCCAGTCTCATGACTTTAGCATTAGCGCTCAGGTCATATTTTCCACCATCTTATCTTGACAGGCACGCGGTGCACTGGAGGCTGGGAGAGATAGGCATGTGTGTCTATAACAGGTGAAAGACAGCCTGTATCATGCAACGTGAGCACACACACACACACACACACACACACAGAGGCGTAGAGAAGGGCAAACAGAGTGAGATCATGCACAGTTGCGAGATCATGCAGTCTTCTTTTCTAATGCTAATGCCTGAGATGATTCATCATCCCATCGATGCTGCTGTAACCGGAGAGGTTAAAGGGCCGCTTGAGCTCTGTGTTTGCAAGGTCAGAGAGAAGCACTCAAAGACAAGCATCTCTCTGTTTTTCTTTTGTGCCCGCGCTGCTTTAACTTGCTGCACTGGGCTTGTTGTTTACAATACTGTTCAAAAGTCTGAGACAGTTTATTTCATTTCCATATATTTGTCCAGTATTTAGTGTGTCCACTCTTATTGCAGCTTCTATTCTTTTCAGGAGGCTCACTTTCAGTTTTTTAAGGAAAAAGTTCAGTCTTAGAAGTTGGTTTAGCAGTTTCTGCTTCTCACCATCCATTCAGGTCTGGACTCTGGGGTGGTCAGTCCATTGTTCAGCTTCTTTGTTTGATGTGTCCGTCTCCTTTTCTCAGTGAGGCTTCTTAACAGCTACACATCCTTTCAGACCCATAGCGCTGAGTCGTGTGGACTAATGTTTAACTTTCTACATATTGTAACGTCGACAGAGACTAAGACTCAGGGGTGGCCCGAGCTCCCAGAGCCAGTGCCAGCCAGTAGTGTGTCAGTACATAGCCCCCCCTTCAAAGGTCAGCCGGTCCACAGCGACATAGCTTGAAGTTCTTGGGCACATGCTCAGTCCCGGCCAGCACAAACATTGCAGGGCACCAAGTGAGCACCCCCAGTCCTCCCCCAGGGCCAAGCCCCTACTGCCACTGCTCCTCTGGCATATGGAAGGGCTGCCACAGCACACCACATCAAGTCCCATGCAGCTTGGGGTGACAGCAGCAACAGTGGTGATCGATCTGGCCCTTCCACTCTCACTACTGCCCATCGCATCAGTGATGCTGTTCCAAATGCCACTCGTGGACCCCAGGCTCCGCCTCCACCGCTTGTGACTGGCCTGAGTTGGGCAATGGCTGCTTTTCAGCTGTGTGATGTGCCCCTCTCAGTGCACAAGCATGCTGGTTGTGAATGAAGGCAAGCATGATAAGCTGTTGGCTGTCCACACTGCACTCGACCTTGCTGTTGAGACTCCTCACTCTGGGCCCAGTGTTGGGCCTTTCCACACCGGCTCCAGCCTCCAGTCTTGCCACATCAGTCTCACCGTTGAGCCTCCTCACGCCGACCCTGGCCTCCAGCCTCGGCACAGTGGCCTCATCCCCAGGCCTCGCCAGGCCATCTTCCCTGCGGACTCTCAGCATTGTTCCTGTTGTCGCAGTCTTTCGCTGGGCTCTGCCTCTCTTGCCGCTCACCTGGAAGGTTCTTGAAGCTCTGATTTTTCCCTGATTGTTGGTGGGCGCTATCCTGCTCCTGACACTGACGTGACATTGACAGGGAGTAAGACCCAGGGGTGGCCATTATGTACTGTGAGAACCAGTAAAAAAAGGCACATAAAGAGTGCAGAAACAACAGGGGAGGTCACCACTAGCTGCATGCTTCACCCTGACAGTGACCAATCCCCCAACACAAATTCCCACACAACAGCCCCACACAATAAACACATATACACAACTTAAACTAACAAACGACAACATTAAAAAAACAAAAACAGCCCCTTTTCAGGACGCCGCATGCCTACCATGAGCCTTTGCATGTCCGCTCACATAGCCATGCCTCCCAAGCTCCTGGAGCCAGTGCCAGCCAGTAGTGGCTTGCTATAATATTTACAGAGATTTCTTTATCCTTTTTTCTCAAAAAACTCTGCTCGGCTCCTCTTCATGTTCCATGCGACTGGTTGTTCATCACAAACTTTTCTGTGCTAGTGCATGAGGATAAATCACAGTCTGAGTATCTTTCCTTGGATTAACAGAGAAAGTTGTTAACTGTCTTCATGAAACGAGATAACTGCGGTTCCATTTGTTAGGTTTTGCTGGAACTTAGTCCAGAACCCTGTCTATGTTGAACTTGCTTCATTAGACAGGCCCCAGGTCTTACACGATTGTTAGGAGTCCCGTTTTCACTGTACCTTTAGATTTTTGAACTCCAGTTTTGGAAACTCCTGTTTTATCACTTATTTTCCTTTGACTTTCTCCTTCCTTATGCAAGTTATGCATCTAATCTCCTCAGAAACATCTGAAAAAACCTGTACTTAATGGCTGTTATGTCTGATAAAGATATAAGCTTGGTCTCTGACTTACTCACAGTACTGTCAGTAAGTCAGTGCAAGAGCACGAATCAGAGGTAGGAGTCCAAATAAGACATCCGTTTCCTGTTGGGTGCATTCAGCGTGGGCTGCGTGTGCGAGTGTGGGTTGTTTCTCCGTGACTCAGGCTAGCTTAATATGGGGTTAGTGAATATATTGGAGTAGGAGTTCATTCATGGTCTCAGTGGCCCGGGTCTGATAGAGATCTATCAAAGGCAACCCAGTGAGCTCCTGCTCCATTCACCTTTTTATTGACTAGCGCTGAGGAGCTTATCGAACAGTTACGCAGAAAACTGTAATTGCAAATAGCACGGTCTCATGAGCATTCCTCATAATAATGAGTATTGACGCGAATCCTCGCTTGATGGAGTGCCGATGACTTCACATGATCGTTATTTGTGTAAACCGGCTCTTTGCAAACTTCTGTGTAATATGCAGCCCCAAAAAGAGCTGGCTCTGTAGCGCTGATAGACTGAATAGGCAGCATGGCTTATCTGTGCGGCTCTCACAGACTGCTGTGATGGCAGATGTAGTATAGTATAGTATAATGGCTCAGCTGGTATTATGACAGTGTGTTTTAATGGTTTGTTTTGACAGTCGTAGTAGAGCAGTAGTCATAATAGTATGAGTACACTGTAAAAAAATTCTTTTGTGACAATGTGAAATGTGAAAATAACCCTACTTTTTTACAGTAGTTTTCCATTTTTTTTTAACAAAACTCTGTAAAATTACAGACAATATCTGTAAATGTATGTGTAACAGCCTAACTGTTATTTTAAGGATTATGCCAATAATAAAAAATTACATTTATTTCTTTTTTTTACAGAAAATATACTATATTATTTATAATACAAAAACTGTATTATTTATACTGTATTTTTCTGCTTTTCTTCAATTACATGCAAATTTATGTAAAATGACAACAATTATCTGTAATTGAATATGTAGCACGTTATATAAAGATTTAGGTTCATACGAACAATTTAATATTTTTTCTTTGTAGTTTTAAGCTAAAGGTAATTATTAGTTTTATATTTGTGTTTACTTTTACATTCAAACTGGGTACAAATATAGCAAACATGTTTCATTACATCAAACATAATCCATAGTCTAAAGAGTACAAAGCCAGTGGAACTAGTATGAGGTTACCTGAACTGGACCAGGCAGTGTGTTTTCATCTATAGAACAGTATTGCAATAAAATAAAGTATTAGTAGCAGAGGTCAGGGCTCCCCCATATAGCCCCCCTTCCATTCCATTTGGGTTAATGTTGTATCACTATACATAGTAGTAATAGTACTAGTGTTACTAGTACTACTATGAGTTTAACATCTTTATGCGGCCCCCCTTGTGGTCCTTCCACCAGCAGAATGGAAATGGACTCAGGTATAAATTAAATTATATGATCAAATAAAATACACTATATGGCCAATAGTATGTAAACACCCCTCTTAATTGTTGTGTTCAGCCACACCCATTCCTAACAGGTGTATGAAATCAAGCACGTAGCCATGCAATCTCCATAGACAAGTGGAATGGGTCACACCAAACAGCTCAGTGACTTTAAACATGGCACTGTGATAGGAGGCCGCCTCTGCCACAAGTCAGCTCCGCCCTGCTAGATCTGTCCTGGTCATCTGTAAATGCTATTATGGTGAAAAGGAAGCATCCAGGAGGATCAACAGCTCAGCCACAAAGCATTCGACCGAATGCAAAGGGGCCCCCGGGTGCTGACGTGAAACCTCTGGGAGCAACATCAGCACAATACGTTTGCACTGGGAGTTTCATGAAATAGGCTATCATGGTCAAGCAGCTGCACACAAGCCTAAGATCTTGCTTCGCTATCTGGCTGATGTCTGATTGACGGATCTGGGTTTGGTGGATGCCAGGAGAACGCTACCGGAATACATAGTGCCAACAGTAAAGTTTGGTGGAGGAGGGATAATGAACTTCCAGTGAAGGGTTGATCTTAATGCTACAGCATACAAAGACATTTTAGACAATTATATGCCTCAAACTTTGCTGCAGTTGCTGCAGTTTTGGGAAGCCCCTTTCCTGGTCCAGCATAACCGAGCCCCTGTGCACAAAGCGAGCTCCACAAAGACATGGTTTGACAAGTTTGGTGTGGAGGAACTCCAGGGGTCTGCACAGAGCCCTGACCTCAACCCCACTGAGCACCTTTGGGATGTACTGGAATGGTGATTGGGAGCCAGGCCTTCCCGTCCAACATCAGCGCCTGACCTCAGATTCCCACAGACACACTCCAAAATCTTGTAGAAAGAATTCCCAGACATATAAGAGTTTTAACATAATAAAAAAAAACGTTTGTTAATGGTTCCCGCTCCCCTACAAAGTCAAAAATCCAGCTCGATTCCAAATTTGGAAATCATACACATTTCTATTTATATATCCCATCGATGTTTTTGAACCTCCAAAACATTTTATGGCTATTGTGGAATTTCATTAATGGAAGTGGCTCAAGCAATATTGTGTAAGTGTCTTTTCAGCATTATGGTAACAGTTATAGCACCAGGAGTAGTGATAGTGTTAAAAGTAGGGTTAAAAGGGAATGCCGTCCTTCTAGGAAGACAAAATCCCTCTTTAAAACTCCATCCCCTCTTTCCAACCCCTTTGGGTTAATAATGTTATGTGACGTCACTGTTTTAATGCTTTAGTTCAAACAGTAATTGAGATTTGTATCAAATTACATTTAATGTATCATGAGATCTTCATGGCAAACAAACAAGTTATATCCAGAGCAACTTTGTTCTATGTGAACAAATGGGCAGTTTAATGACTGTAAAAGATGATATAAACAGTACTGCATAAAAGTTCTGAGCACCTGAGAAAATTAGATTTTAGAAGTTTATTCAGTAAACATTTATTTACTCTGGAAAATAAACACAAAGTAGTTATCATCCAATACCTGGTTTGGCAAATCAATACTTCATTCTGCTCAATCAAGTGTTGCTAATGGAATTTAATAAATACGAGTGATGACCGGAGGCGTTGGGGAGAAACCTGGAACCAAACTTTGTTCTTCTAACTAGCTCACGACTTCTTAACAATATTTGTGCAGACATTCCTGCTAGCTTTCACTGGATTTATGTTTATTTGCATCTACTCTACTGTTATATAGTGAAATAATGATAGAAACAAGCAAAACACACTTCTTGGTGTTTGTAGCTTTAGTAGTACTAATACTAGTAGTTGTAAGACCGTAGCATTAGTAGCAGTACTCGTATTAGTATCAAAAACAGTAGTACCAGCATGATTAAGTATTAGTAATAATAGCAGCAGTAGTAGCAGACATTGTGGCAATAATGGTAATATTAATAGTAGTGATGGTATTATTAGTAATAGTAGTATTAGTAGCAGTGATAGCAGTAGTCACTCTAGCATTAGTAGTAGCCATAGTTTTATTAGTAATAGTAGTATTAGTGGCATTAATAGCAGTAATAGTAGTAGTAGCAAAAGTAGCAGCGTTAGTGTATTAGTAACATTAATAACACTAGTATTAGTAGCATTAATAGCAGTATTAGTAGTAGCAATTGTAGTAGTAGTAGGAGAAATAGTAGTAGCATTACTGTATTAGTAGAATTAATAGCAGTAGTACTAGTAGCAATAGTAGTAGTATTAGTAGTATTAATAGCAGTAGTATTAGTAGTAGCAATTGTAGTAGTAGAAATAGTAGTAGCATTACTGTATTAGTAGCATTAATAGCAGTAGTATTATTATTAGTAGTAGAAATAGTAGTAGCATTACTGTATTAGCAGCATTAATAGCAGTAGTACTAGTAGCATTAATAGCAGTAGTATTAGTAGTAGCAATTGTAGTAGTAGTAGTAGTAGCAATAGTAGTAGCATTACTGTATTAATAGCATTAATAGCAGTAGTATTAGTAGCATTAATAGCAGTAGTATTAGTAGTAGCAATTGTAGTAGCATTACTGTATTAGTGTATATTATTAATAGCAGTAGTATTAGTAGTGCCAAAAGTAGTAGTATTATTAGCATTAATATCGGTATTAGAAGTATTAATAGCAGTAATATTAATAGTAGCAATAGTGGTAGCACTAGTAATATTAGTAGTATTAATATCAGTAGTATTAATAGTAGTAATAGTGATAGTATTAGTAGTATTAGTAGCATTAATAGCAGTAATATTAGTAGTAACAATAGTAATCGCATTAGTATATTAGTAACATTAATAGCAGTAGTAATAATAGTATTAACAGCAGTAGTATTAGTAGTGCCAATAGTAGTAGTATTGGTAGCATTAATAGCAGTAGTATTAGTAGCATTACTAGCAGTAGTATTAGTAGTAGTATAGTAGTAGTATTAGTAGCATTAATAGCAATCATAGTAGTAGTAGAAATAGTAGTAGCATTACTGTATTAGTACATTAATAGCATTAGTATTAGTAGCATTAATAGCAGTAATATAAGTAGTATTAATAGCAGTAGTCATAGCAATAGTGGTAGTATTAGTAGTATAAGTAGCATTAATAGCAATTGTATTAATAGCAGCAATAGTCATATTAGTATTAGTGGCATTAATAGCATTAACAGCAGTATTATTAATAGTATTAGTAGTAGCAACAGTAGCAGTATTAGTATTAGTCAGTCTAGTATTAATACTAGTAATAGTAGGACTAGTTCATTTGAATTAAACTGTCTCACTCGGTATTCTTCAGTTTTCTTGTGTTTGCAGCAGTGTTTGATATTGACTGGCTTGAAATTTCTGGTGCCAGACACAGACACGTCACGGTCGAGACGCCTTAAGGCTTTCCAGAACAGGCCACGATCCCAGTGTCTCGCAATTGCTGATAGTGACCCATCACTGACCCCATCAACTCCCACACATGCTCACAAACACATGTGCACGCACATACTGCATAGGCTCCCAACCTCTGTTCTCTGGTTACAGGGTTATTACTGCAGTTCAAGCTGAACCGAGGCGTCCGTTTCATCCCATGCGGACGTTCTGATTCGTGAGCTAACGTGGTAAGTAATCAGCTTCATCTCCGAGTGGGAGAAATCTCATTATTATCTTCAGAGATGAGCAGAAGCTGGAACAACAGTTGAATGAAGAGACAACAACAAGAGAACGGCACTTTCTTTTCTTCCGTGCCCAGCCAGCCATGTTGGTTTCTGTAATATGAGGAGCCTCACGGGTCATTGACAATCAAAATCTCACACTTCACTCCAACTTGGCAACGAGGAGGTGCGTCTCAGGCTTTCTGCTTCATCTAACTGACACTCATCCTCTCCGATAAGGAAGCGTTCTGCTGTGTTGCCATTTCCGGAAATATCTGCCAGCCTGCGTTCCCGTGCCCAGGCAGTGGGGGAGTCCGGCAGGTCAGAGAAGCGAAGTCACTCTCACTGAGGTGTGAGAAGCTGTGGAAAGACATGTAGCGGCTGTGAGGAGGTGCAGATAGGCGTGCTGAAGTGTAGGAGGTGAACTTTCACACTTTCCAAGAAACACAGATGCAGCAAACAAACAGATCGTGTGCTGGAACAAACATGTGCTCAGCTCTCTGTTCTTGCAATATATGGCTATAGATACTATACAGTGGCTCAGACATCTCATTTACACAATCTTCCACTTAGCCCAGAGGTAGTCGACCAGGCAGGACATACAATATGTGGCCAAAAACATTTGGACACCTAAACATTACACCTATACAAGCTTGGCACTAAGCATTCCAGTAGGCAGTGTCCTCCCAGCATAAAGCAGTTGGAACGTTGCATGGTAAAGGGGGGCTTGTTTCCCTCTACATAAGATTTTTCCTCCTCAGTTAATTATGTGCCAGTATGTTGGCTTGCTGAAGTTCCAGTGGAAGTCATTATTGTTTATCTTCAAAATTATTTTTTAATCACAAATGCAAACAAGTCTGCTGTACTCGCCTTACTCGCCGACTGTGGTCTTTGTTTGAGGAAACATAATTACCTGCTTCAGCGCCGAAAATCCGAAATCCGAAAAGGGCCAATAGGCTTCCAGCTCTAAACCAAGGTCATATTTAAGGTCACGCAGACTTGTCAAAGTGTTTTAGCGAACGGACACTAGATTAGTTCTTTCTTTTCATGATTGTATCTTTAGTTTATGTAAAAACATCAAGGCGTACAGTTATTTATGAGATTTGGGTGACTATTCTCATGTTTCGCGTGACATCACACTGTATAGTCACCGCCAATTTGAGGACCGAATCAGGGGGTGACTGCCTTCAATAAGCTGTGCTTTGTGAATGACTCACCTGCAAGACACGACAGAAGCCAATTAGCTGATGTCGTTCCTCCTATGATGACAGAGTTTTTCTCCTCTTCATGCAGCACCATGGGATCCGTTTACCCACCCTGACGTGAAGAGCTGGTGGGCTTCTGTGCTTTTAAAAACTTTGAGAGACTCTCCAGAATAGGGGGAGGGGCTGAGTATGAGATAAATATAAATGTCAGGAAAACACAGATTTGGTAGATTTTCCGCCAGTTTAAGTGGGAACCAGGAGTTCAGGGGGAAACAGTATAAGGATCACCACCTGTTTTATCAACTTTGTCAAGGTAACATTTTTCTCTTCCAAAGTAAGGAGAGTAATTTTAGCCGTCTTTCACCTCTAGTTATGTTCATGTGGAGCAGCAAAGCCAGAAATTCCCAAATATGGAGGCCACAACAGAAAAATCACGTGACTGAACCCCTAGGATTGACATTGTGTTGCGTTAGCCTTGTAGCTCCAGCACTAAAATTAAGAAGCGGAATTTGAACACTGGCTGATTGACCACATCTGGGGTAAGACAGCAGATAGCAGAGAGATTAAAATGTCAATTACTAGTTCCTCATAAACACATTCCCCAACATACACCATTTATTGCTAGTCACCTCAGCTTCATTTGATTAGAGTATTCATTTGATTTTTCAACATTTGAGACTGACTGTGATGATGAAATGGTGAGTTGTTTCAGGAATCTTTCATTCCCACAGCAGGTGAGACAGCATGAGTGACATAATAGACATCTGAAATAACAGTACAGACCAATATGAATTCACTGCTGGTTTAAACTGGTGTATGCTGGTCTAGTGCTGGTCTGGTGCTGGGTTAGCTGGTCGCCTAGCATGACCATGCTGGTTGACCAGCATACCAGCATCCAAAACACAACAGATCACTGCTGTCAGAAGAAAAGAAATCGTTTTTCAGTTTTTGGCATAATATGAAAATACCTGTGTAAATTTAATGAAGAATATACAAGGTTTTCTTCCGACAACAGCGATATGCTGGTTTTGCTGGTGACCAGTCATGCTGGTCTATGCTAGTTTTTCTAGCAGGAAGGTTACTCAAAATTGCTGACGTTGCTATAAATGACTAAAAGACAGAAAAAGACAGTTTGCATTTTACAACTGATAACATGTCTTCACCAAATTTCACTCAGTGCTAGCCATGTTAGCATATTTTGGCTAAAGCAGGGGAGAGCAGGACACAACCTAACACATTTTGCTTTTTGTTGAATGATAAGTTGGAATAATCATGTTTTTATTCAAGCAACATATACAGCTCTGCTACAAACCAACACTTGAACTTCTAGCACCTACCGTTCATGTAGAATTCCACCAAAATGACGGAGAGTTCAGTGTTACAGTTTAGCCCATGAGTGGATCAACTGTCACAGACAGAGGGTCAGTTTAACACCTGCTAGAAAAGTCTGATGATTTAGTGCAAACAAAGTTAATTCAATATGATTCTGTGTTGTAGGAAACAAAGATATTTTCCAACCAAACTGCAATATATATTATCTATAAGCCAGACGGACAGACCAGCTGATAGATACACACACATGAAATTATATATAAACACTGATATAAGATAGATATAAGACTGTGTGTCAAACAATGACTGATTAATTTTTTTTTGTCCAGTGAAGGAAAATAAAACACATCACACATCAGTAAAATATGGAACATTGTTTCTGAATAACTGCAGCTTTACCAACTGTTACTGTCAACTTCATGAATATCCTTATATAAAATCAAGATACTAACATCTGAGAGATACTGATAAAGCAGGAGAAAATCCCTGTTTGCAGATGTTTTCTCTTTTTCATCTTAAAATCTGTGCAAACATAGAACAAAAAGACAACATTTACTGTATTTGTCTTTGTTTACTAAAGGTGTCTTAGCTGCAACACTGTGTTCCAACTAACCTTGCAGTACAGAGGCTGAATTAAGCCCAGCTAGCACCTGCTGTGAGCTTGTCAGCTGCTTCAAAATGATGCTACATTGTTGGCAACAAGATTAAACTTATATAAGGTTAGATTTTGAGATTTACGCAGACAGCTCAGTAACTGAAAAAAACTTGTGTTGAAAAAAATGACTTACATGCCCTGAAAACACCTGTTGGCACAGATCTCTTTAAACTGCTGATGAATCGCTCTGAATTGTGGTGGGAGAACATGGCTAGGGAATGTGGTAATGAGGCCAGAAGCACACTCTGCTTGACCTTTCTAACAAAGTAAAAAGTCAGTGTTAATTTGTGTCCTGCGTTAGGTTGCTCCCCGCGCTCCCCTATGTGTTTGATTATTGAACACTTCAGCTTGGCCAATATTGTTTTCTGGTGATGAAATAGTTATTTTGGAGGCTTAGTTCCTGCCCACAGTGGGCAGGACAACATGGGAGTGACCAGCATGTCTGATTACCAGCAAAACCAGCATATGTTGTGTTTTTGATGTTGGTTTGTTGGTCAACAAGCGTGACCATGTAGGGTGGCCAGCTAAACCAGCACTATGTCACGCTTCCCTTCGGCTCACAAGCCGAACAAGACTCCATTTCCCATGATGCCACTGACTCTCACATGACTGCTAACCGGAGTCACATGACTTAACCCCCCCTTCTCAATCTCCTGCTTATTGATGGTTTTCACCCATGTCCCAGCCTATATATACCACCCAGTTGTACTGTTCTTTGCTATTTCTTGTGTTTGACCTTTGCTTGTTTGACTCCGTGTTTTGCCTCTCCTTTTTGGATGCTGTTTTGCTGGTTTTGGATCTGTGCTTGTTTTCCTACTTCGTCTTTTGCTATGCCCCTTTACTACTTATATTTTTTGCTGTTGCTGACTTGGACTGTTTTGACTACCCCCATGTGCCTAAGCCCTTTATTAAAACCTCTCTTCTTAATCTGCGAGTGTCTGATTTCTGTCCAGTCCTGACACACTAGACCAGCATAAACTAGCATAGACCAGATTAGACCTGCATGGAATGTATGCTGGTATAAGGCGTTTTTTCAGCAGGGACAGTAGGAGAGACAGCATGAGAGTGATGTAACCGAAAAGTTCCTCTGCATCCCACTTGGCTTGCAAGAGGGAAGTCGGAGCTCAGAATTGCGTCATTTGTTTAGCTCAGCACGTTTGAGCTTTAGAGTGGGAAAATCATGAGATAAAACAAGTGCTATTAGCAACAAGCTAGAGTTAGAGATACGACATGACTTTAGTGTTCATGATTTACTCAAAACAGAGATTTTTACACTCCAACTAATAGTTTAACCAACCACTGTGTCTGTATGTTGTTGACTCACTGTTGATGCTGTGAGCAGCCATGTTGATTTGACCTTGTATGCTGAGGTCAGATTTGAGAACACCATCCCGATTTTCCGAGTAGGAATTCCTAGTCGAGGCGGCGTTTTCTTCATTTTTTCCTGGTTTAAAGTGAGAAATACAGAGTTCAGAGCTTCAGTTGAACTCAAAATTACTCCCAAAGCTGCTAATGATGCTAATAACAATGGAAACCTAGAAGAAGGCAGTTAACATCTTACAAAGCAGATAGCAGGCATGTGTCAGTCTGCTGGCATGATAAGGTCAGCACCTCAGTGACGATATGCCACTGCTGGTCCACCCTTAGACCACCCAGATTACTGTCCTGCAAACAAGGACTAACTAGTTTTTAATCTCAGTCCTCAATCTCAATCCTTTTAATCTCAATCCTAATCCTCAAACAGATTTTGAAATGAAATGAGCCTTTTATTTTGAAAAATAACACCGTTGTCACTGTGCTAGGTTTAAGCAATATTCTGCTTAACCCCTAAATGGCCAGGGCCTGTCGAGACGCCCAAAGTGTTATTACACACTTCTATAACCCAGGAGTAGCTCAACTGGTTTGCATTGAAGCCCCTGTTGTTATTAAATAATAAGCCTTAGTATGCAATAAGCCTGGGATTTTAAGGGGTTAACCATTGGTGGGCCGCCTGGAAAAGGCTGAGAAAAGAGCCAGTGGGCCACCAGTTTTGCCATCAGTGGGTCAAGAGTGGCCTGCTATCCTCTTTCTATCATTGCTGGCCATGTTAGCACATTTTAGCTAAATGATTTGATTATTCAGCATTTCAGCTTGACCGAGACTGATCGCGCTGATGAAATGGTGAGTTACTGTGGAAAGTTTTAGTCCCTGGCCAGAGTGAGGACCGGCTGCTAGGCAGCGTTGGAGCAATGGCTTGTGGGTAACCTGTGGCTAGAGCGGGGGCTTGCCAAGGGACAGGTGTGCAGTCTGAAGTATGATGCTGAAATACAGCCTGAGCAGATAGCAATAAAGCCTCCAGTCACGGTCTGTACTCCACACTGTAAACAAACCGCGGCTGGCTGACAGCTGTGTATATCCTCAGTCGCGCTGATGGGACCAGCTTAAAGTGCCTGTCACACACGCTTCACTCTGCTCTATTTTAACTTGTCAATGTTAGCAAACAAGGAGGAAACTGATGGCTATTATTGTAATTTCGCAGGCTCGTCTGGCCAGCGGCACTGTCAGCAATGAGGAAAGGCCAGCAGGGTGTGAACTTCCAGCTGCTGTTGGTGAAAATGCACTTCTGCCAACGAAACGGCAGAAACATGAGCAAACAGCATTAGCATAGCATGGCTAATTGAAATTTAGTACTAGCGTGAGTAATGCACTGCCGCTGTGGTGCTAATAAACTGCTAAATGAGTAATGCTAATGAAGTCTTTATTACTAATTCACATCTGCGTTTACTGCAACTGCTGCACCCGGTGACAGAGTATCACTTTTAACGAATATTCCTTCATTATCCAGGCAGTTTATCTGCTAAACTTATCGGACTGAAACAACACGGACTAACGGTCGCCACTCAATTACTGTAACAGATGGAGAAACCTTTTTGCAAAGGGGGTTCATTCGGCTATGCAGGCCTTATAATTGTTACTAAGTACGTTTTAATGGGTTGAGGGAGGGAAAAAAAAACACATTGTCACCTTACATGACACGTCATCTCATTTTTCCCTCAGCGTTCATTCAGATATTGAAATATGCGAAAACACATTTGCTGGCGGGATACGGGGATCAATCTGCGAAATAATGAAATGACATTCAAATGAGAGGCTTTCATTAAATTCCGCCGGGTCGCGCGGACGTTTAATCTCAGCCGAATATGTACGATTATTGAAAATACAATTATTGAAAATGAACACGGGAGCTGTGTCGAGGAACAGCGATTCGAACCTGTCGGCTCTCATTCGCACAAATGGGGTTTTTATCTGATTCACAGGAAACACGGGGGGAGAACACAGGCAGTCAGAGAGAGAGGAGGGAAGAAAAAACAAAAACGCATCAGACGTGGGACTGCGTGAACGACAGGCTCTTGTGGGCAATGTGCAGTCTAGTAGAGCCAAGCCTATTTTCCCTGATGAGGCTTTTCCCTTCGATTTGGCCGCTGAATAACAGGCAATATATCTGATGTGTGTTTTTGCCATATAGTTTAAAACAGTGAGGCAATGCAGGGAAACCACACCAGCAAATAATGTAAAAATGTCCATCTGAATTGGTTTATTCCCTCACTGGCGCAAACATAACTGAATATGAGAGATAGTTATATGGAGAGAGAGTGAAGCAGGGGGAGAAAGAGAGAGAGAGAGACACATACATGAAGAAAGACAGAATTTTATATTCACTACATGGTCAAAAGTATGTGGACACCCCTTAAATTATTGGGCTCAAGAGTTTTCGTCACAACCATTGCTGACAGGTGTATAAAATCAAGCACATAGCCTTGCAGTCTCCATAGACAAACACTGAGTCATATTGATTAGCTCAGTGACTCAACTGGCTTCACGCATCTATGCTGTTCTGCTCAGAAGCTGCTTGGGGGCTGATATTTACCAACTGAAAGTGTTCATAGATACAGACTGAACTGATAAACCTGAGCACAAAACAACATAACAAAAACATGTAAAATACAAGCAAACATAACAAAATATAACAGTATGTGAAGAAAACTAGTGAAAAATTAAGAGTTAACTAACAGAAACCATCAATCCAAAGAAGTCAATCTGACTTATTCTAATTACCTGATAGATTTACATAGGAAACAAAGCGTTATACAGTAAATAGTACGTAACTAGATCTGCATTATTAAGTTTAACAGGTAAGTAATCAGAAAATAAGTGCAGTTGTTACGTTTTACAGTGCAGTGACCCAGTTACAGGGTTAATAAGGACCCAGTGCTGTCAGTGTAACCATATTTTGTGGTAACTCTACTGACCCAGTCTGTTGAGCTATTCATTTAACCCAGTGATGCTGGGTCAGATTAACATATGTTGTGGATAACAAGGAGAGAAGGAACTAAAGAAAGAGAACAAACATTATGGAGAGAGAGAGTTACAGAAAGAGAGTGTGAGAGAGTAAGAGGGAAATAGAGATACAGATACAGAAAGTGAATGAGAGAGACAGAATGGGAGAGAGAGAGAGAGAGAGAGAAGAGAGAGAGAGAGAGAGAGAGAGAGAAAGAGAGAAATAGAGAGAGATACAGATACAGAAAGTGAATGAGAGAGACAGAATGGGAGAGAGAGAGAAATAGAGAGAGATACAGATACAGAAAGTGAATGAGAGACAGAATGGAAGAGAGAGAGAGAGAGAGAGAGAAAGATAGAAATAGAGAGAGATAAAAATACAGAAAGTGAATGAGAGACAGAATGGAAGACAGAGAAAGTTAGGGGAAAATAGAGAGATACAGATACAGAAAGTGAATGAGAGAGACAGAATGGAAGAGAGAGAGAGTTAGGGGGAAATAGAAAGATATAGATACAGAAAATGAATGAGAGAGACAGAATGGGAGAGAAAGATGGCAGCAGAGAGAGAGAGAGAGAGAGAGAGAGAGATGGCAGCAGAGAGAGAGAGGGATAGAGAGAGAGACGGCAGCAGAGAGAGAGAGAGAGTGTTGGGATGTATCCGAGTGTGCAATAAGGACACATCATGATAGCAGTTTGAAAGCCCTGAATGGTATAAGGGTCTCCGGTGGGCTGTTGTACGGAGAGAGCGGCGGCTCCGGAGCTTTATTCACGTCTGGATTCATAACTCATCCTCCACAGTGACTGCCATTGCCTTTCCTTCCGTCGCTCAGTAAATGTTTCATAGCCTGTTGAAGGCATATACGCGCTCAGGAGGGGAGCATTGGGGATGAAAAATTCATGCCAACAGATGTTTAGGTTTGCGTCCGTCAGCGGTGCATTCGCTCCCTTCAAGACGACGTGGCATTTCAAAGGACTTAAACGGCCTGAAAGTAAGGGGCCTTTTTGCATGATGGCACATTTGTCTTGAGCGACCGGGACGGATCCCCTTCACTGGTCTGTCACCGTTATCTCGCTGTGGGTAATTGGAGCGGTTTCATGACGCACAACAGCTGTTGTGGCTAAAAGACTGCAGCTATAAGTGAGCTGTGTGGAGTCTCTTTGGGACGGTGATTAGGGCTGTGTTCAAAACATGGCGATGTATCATGAATGAACTCCTGATGATACTTGACTCTACACAGTCATTTAACTTGTTGAACTGTGAAGGAGAATTCCATATCATTTTCAAATCGTCTGCATAATTCAGGTGTTGAGGTGTAAACAGAGTCGTTCAGAGTGGTTTGGTGTGAAGTGGTTCACTGTAGTGAAACGTACAGACTCAGATGTCATTATAGTGGTGGTGATAGGAACCAGACGTCACAATGTCCACAACACAAATATCGACATTTTATTTATATTTGGTGGCAGACGTGGGCTGGAGGTTAGGGAACCAGCCCTGTGCCCGGAAGGTTGCCGGTTCGATCCCCCTCAGCTGACAGTCCATGATTGAAGTGCCCCTGAGCAAGGCACCTAACCCCAATTGCTCCCTGGGCGCTGTGGATAGGGCTGCCCCCCACTCCGGGCAAGGGTGCTCACTGCCCCCCAGTGTGTATTCACTAGTGTGCATGTATGTGGGTGTTTCACTGCACAGATGGGTTAAACGCAGACGTCTAATTCCAGTGTGCAAAACACAGTTGGCTGATGGTTCTCAATTCAATTATCTCTCCACTATGAAATGAAAATATTTTTTAAAAGTGCATTTCGGCCAAAATCTTCATAAAACAGTGTTGAAGTTTCTGTGAGGGAGCTTTTAGAGGCTTTATATATTAACCATCATGAAAAAAAAAAGAAAAGAAAAAAAACTAAAATTCTCCTTGAAGACTAATTATTCAGTATTACTGAAATTCTGTGTCATAATGTATTGAATTGATCCATCAATGGTTCACCCACCAATACATTATTACCAGACTGCAACAGCAGCTTTCATCCTACTGAGAAACTGTAGCAGTTAGGCTTGTGATATCATGTGCAATGTAGCATCATCCAATGCGCCCCCTGGCCTTCACTGACTGGCGATACTGTGGTGGGGGATCACACCGTTTTCAGTGCACGCAGAAAAAAGAGCTGTGAACACGGACTGTAACGGCGCTCCTTATGCTGACAGGCTGAGGATCCTCCTACGGTACCTTTCTCCAGTAACCTGTTTCACCTCAGCAGGTTATAGTGTAACACACTAACTGCTGTGCCTGTTTGAACCAGGGAAAATAAACATGCGTTCTGGTTAGGAACTTTATTACTTTTTCAGAAGCGAACTGTTCTTGGTATGGTTTGGTAGTTCTTAGTTCGGTTCTTGGTTGTTACTGGAATGGTTTGATTGTTCTTAGTTGTTCTTAATATGGTTTTGTTGTCCTTGAATGTTTTGTGTGTGTGAGTGTGTGTGTGTGTGTGTGTGTGTGTGATTGTGTGTGGGTGTGTGTGTGTGTGTATGGGTGTGTGCGTAGGTGTGTGTGTGTGTGAGTGTGTGTATGTGTGCGTGTGTGTGTGTGTGTGTGTGTACGTGTGTGTGTGTGCGTGCGCTCCAGTGTAAGTACACTGGAGCAACATGGCCGCTGCTTTATACCAGTTTCTCTTTTGTTTTGTAGGTAATTATGTGTATGTTTTGATGCAGTGATGCTTATCGAGGAGTTTGCCATCACATCCACTAAGACAGTGGCTGAGAGTGGCTTTTCCTGTGGCTCAGAGACCTTTTGGGCTGGCCAGTCGAGAGATGCTACATTGCAGCTGTAAGGCTGCCTGGACCGGTCACTTGAGTGAAGCTACACAAACGCTCCATGTTTTGCTGTCTCCATTAGGATGTTACGGCTGGCCAGTGACCCGTCCTGTAAGCAGAGGAAACTGAAGGACCACAGGCAGCAGTCCTTCAGCGGTGACTGACCCAGAGCAGGACATTTACCAGTTGTCTACTGCTTTAACGGTCCTGTAGCCAAACCAAGTCAGAGAGAGAGAGAGCGAGAGTGAGAGAGACCGAGAGAGAGAAGGAGGATAAAGTGAGTGAGAGGAAGGAGAATGTCAGTGATCCAGGTCTAAATGCCACTCAGAGTCAGTAAGAGTGAGAGTGATGCAGCATGTATGACTAACCTCTACTCACTTTAATACTTCATCAAACCGTATGGCTGTAGTTTTTGTGTGTGGGGGAGGTGCAACTATGTTGTATCAAATGAGTAAATGACGTGACATAAACGTAGCGTGAAACTCAGACGCCACACTGCGCCTTCATCACACACTGCGCCTTCATCTAGAAGATGAAGAATATTCAGATTCTTGATTCCGTTTAGCTTGTATTTGGCTTCAGCTTCACTCCAAAAGTGTTATGTTGCCATCTCGCGGGTGCAGGGTAAGTGTATACATGTGCTGAACAAGCCGATTACCGAGCTGAAGTCCAGCTCTCTTTATCTGATTTCATAATCGGATTTCTACTCCTTAATCCGATAGGAAATCAGAGTGTGCTGTTTACATGACCACTAGAGTAGTTAGATTACTGCAGAAATCCAACAGTGATCAGATGATTAGACGTATGTAAACACACTAAGAGCTGTACGTTTACTCACAGAGCAGCCACAAAGTAGAACGACAAATTTAAGACTGATCATCTTTTAATGTTTGGAATTTATGTGAGGGGACAGAGACTTTCTCTCATTGTTAGCTTTGGTGGTCTTCACAGTGCGTTAAAACTAACCCCACTGTGTGGAGACGGTAGTTTAGTCTGGCCAGCTCTCACTGTGAGCTGTTTACATGCTTCAAAGTGGTTTTGCAAGTGATGAACTATGTCATGCACTAAGCTAACACCGGTTACGTCTGCTGAATGCTGTAAATGTAAATATTGGCCCCACCCATTGTAAATCACAACATAATTGATTGACTCCACTGTGAGTTCCTAATTACGTCAGTAGTCCCCAAAAATCCCACAAGCCTACAACACACACAGACCCAAACGGAACCGTAATGATGGTAAGAGTGAAGGCGGGTTAAGTTATGGCAGGGTAAACTGACCCATCAGAGCTTGTGGGAGGCTGACGTTTTTCAGGCCTTCTTTGTGATGAGGGCTGTGTGAAATAATGGCTTCCAGAAATTTCAGTGATTCGGCTCAGCTGACAGCTGACTCATTAATGTCCAGAGAGAGAATCTCTACAGTTATAAGGGGAGCTGGGTTCTAGGTTACTGAGGCTGCACTGAAACACTAGTCCATCTACTGAGATTAACAGTATCACAATCAGCACAATTACAAATACACCTTAGGCTGCTAACCTGTTTTTTTTTCTTTAGTTTAGTTCTACACTGGTACATTTAACCAGCCAGGCTGCTGCCTGTAAAAACAGTGATAAGGGGTCATTGGAATCTGGGAACAAGCAAAATGCACAAGGAGTCTGTAGGCTACAGTCAGCGAAACAAAAAAACAAGCTTTATAAAAGAGATTTTTTAAAAATCTTTGCCACCTATGGAGAGTGGAGAACTTTTGGGAACTTTCAAGAAGTTCAAGTAAGTGTTGTAAGTGTACCTGTAAGTGTTCCTGCGGTCTGCGGGGATTAGGTTGTGTGGGAACATGAGCCGGAGATAAAATGTGGGGAAAGTTGATCCAGCATTTTACCGACACCTGACCGAGTGCAGTTCCCAGCAATGTTCTGAGCAGACTGGAGTGTGAACAAAGGCTGGAACAATGGAGGATTAGACGCTGATGGTTTTGATGACGTAAAAAGTACCACAGCTTTTAATCTCAGATGGTGTCTCACTTTGTTTTCTCTTCCGCTTTTCTCCAATTCAGCATCTACTTTTTATCTAACGTCACAAACATGTCTTTGTGAACTATTTCTAGCATTAAATGGAACATCAGTTGTCTACAGATAATGCACAGAATGAAAGTCAATGAATAAATGATGACATTTATGTTATGAATAATATTTTCCACAAATTAACACTCATTATCATCTATTTACCACCTAAAGTGTCTTTTGCCAAGAGACATCGTTATTTCTGAGACTGCGTGTATGAACAATGGAACCATTATTGTTCCAGCAGAGGGAAAAGGAAGAATCTTTCAGCTTTGCCTGTAAAGTCAGCCTTTAAAAAAGCACGTCTAAAAGTGGTACAAATTATCTTTGTATTTTTGACTGTGATTTAGTGATTTATTACACACTCATCGTAACACTTTACATTGAATGTCACATATGAATTATTAATGCTGTTAATAAGTCATTGATTAATCATCATTTATACATCAGTTACATTAACTGCTACTCACTTCTGAGTAACTGATTAAGTATTTAGCCATCAGTATTTGAGTACACTGTTAACTCTGAGCATAGTCAGGCAGTTGAATATGTGGAGGTGAAGGAAAGTGGCCAAAAAAGCTCAAGGACTGTGTTCTGAACTCACCTTAAAGACTCGAGATGCAGATCATACTCACATCGCAGAGACTTGGGACTCAACTAAAACTTGCATCCCAAAGACTCCACTAAGACTCACTCCCCAGAGACTCGCCTCAAACTTACATCCCAAAGACCACTAAGACTCACTCCCCAGAGACTCGCCTCAAACTTACATCACAAAGACCACTAAGACTCACTCCCCAGAGACTCGCCTCAAACTTACATCACAAAGATCACTAAGACTCACTCCCCAGAGACTCGCCTCAAACTTACATCACAAAGATCACTAAGACTCACTCCCTAGAGACTCACCTCAAACTTGCATCCCAAAGACCACTAAGACTCACTCCCCAGAGACTCGCCTCAAACTTACATCCCAAAGACCACTAAGACTCACTCCCCAGAGACTCGCCTCAAACTTACATCACAAAGATCACTAAGACTCACTCCCTAGAGACTCACCTCAAACTTGCATCCCAAAGACCACTAAGACTCACTCCCCAGAGACTCGCCTCAAACTTGCTCCCTAGAGACTCACCTCAAACTTGCATCCCAAAGACCACTCAGACTCACTCCCCAGAGACTCGCCTCAAACTTGCTCCCTAGAGACTCACCTCAAACTTGCATCCCAAAGACCACTCAGACTCACTCCCCAGAGACTCGCCTCTAACTTGCTCCCTAGAGACTCACCTCAAACTTGCATCCCAGAGACCACTCAGACTCACTCCCCAGAGACTCGCCTCTAACTTGCTCCCTAGAGACTCACCTCAAACTTGCATCCCAGAGACCACTAAGACTCACTCCCCAGAGACTCACCTCAAACTTACATCCCAAAGACCACTAAGACTCACTCCCCAGAGACTCGCCTCAAACTTACATCACAAAGACCACTAAGACTCCCTCCCCAGAGACTCGCCTCAAACTTACATCACAAAGATCACTAAGACTCACTCCCTAGAGACTCACCTCAAACTTACATCACAAAGATCACTAAGACTCACTCCCCAGAGACTCGCCTCAAACTTACATCACAAAGATCACTAAGACTCACTCCCTAGAGACTCACCTCAAACTTACATCCCAAAGACTCCACTAAGACTCACTCCCTAGAGACTCACCTCAAACTTGCATCCCAAAGACCACTAAGACTCACTCCCCAGAGACTCGCCTCAAACTTACATCACAAAGACCACTAAGACTCACTCCCCAGAGACTCGCCTCAAACTTACATCACAAAGATCACTAAGACTCACTCCCTAGAGACTCACCTCAAACTTGCATCCCAAAGACCACTAAGACTCACTCCCCAGAGACTCGCCTCAAACTTGCTCCCTAGAGACTCACCTCAAACTTGCATCCCAAAGACCACTCAGACTCACTCCCCAGAGACTCGCCTCAAACTTGCTCCCTAGAGACTCACCTCAAACTTGCATCCCAAAGACCACTCAGACTCACTCCCCAGAGACTCGCCTCTAACTTGCTCCCTAGAGACTCACCTCAAACTTGCATCCCAAAGACCACTCAGACTCACTCCCCAGAGACTCACCTCGGACTTACATCCCAAAGACCACTAAGACTCACTCCCCAGAGACTCGCCTCTAACTTGCATCCCAGAGACCACTAAGACTCACTCCCCAGAGACTCACCTCGGACTTACATCCCAAAGACCACTAAGACTCACTCCCCAGAGACTCACCTCGGACTTACATCCCAAAGACCACTAAGACTCACTCCCCAGAGACTCGCCTCAAACTTGCTCCCTAGAGACTCACCTTGGACTTACATCCCAAAGACCACTAAGACTCACTCCCCGGAGACTCACCTCGGACTTACATCCCAAAGACCACTAAGACTCACTGCCCAGAGACTCACCTCAAACTTACATCCTAAAGACCACTAAGACTCACTCCCCAGAGACTCGCCTCAAACTTGCTCCCTAGAGACTCACCTCGGACTTACATCCCAAAGACCACTAAGACTCACTCCCCAGAGACTCGCCTCAAACTTACATCCCAAAGACCACTAAGACTCACTCCCCAGAGACTCGCCTCAAACTTGCTCCCTAGAGACTCACCTCGGAATTACATCCCAAAGACCACTAAGACTCACTCCCCAGAGACTCACCTCAGACTTGCATCCCAGAGACCACTAAGACTCACTCCCCAGAGACTCACCTCAGACTTGCATCCCAGAGACCACTAAGACTCACTCCCCAGAGACTTGCCTCAAACTTACATCCCAAAGACCACTAAGACTCACTCCCCAGAGACTCACCTCAAACTTGCTCCCTAGAGACTCACCTCGGACTTACATCACAAAGACCACTGAGACTCACTCCCCAGAGACTCGCCTCTAACTTGCTCCCTAGAGACTCACCTCGGACTTACATCCCAAAGACCACTAAGACTCACTCCCCAGAGACTCGCCTCAAACTTACATCCCAAAGACCACTCAGACTCACTCCCCAGAGACTCGCCTCAAACTTGCTCCCTAGAGACTCACCTCGGACTTACATCCCAAAGACCACTAAGACTCACTCCCCAGAGACTCGCCTCAAACTTACATCCCAAAGACCACTCAGACTCACTCCCCAGAGACTCGCCTCAAACTTACATCCCAAAGACCACTAAGACTCCCTCCCCAGAGACTCACCTCAGACTCTTTCCCCATAGACTCCACTCAGACTCCCTCCCCAGAGACTCACCTCAGACTCGCTCCCCAGACACTCACCTCAGACTCTTTCCCCATAGACTCCATTCAGACTCTCTCCCCAGAGACTCACCTCAGACTTGCCTCCCAGAAACTCACTTTGGACTCCCATCCCAGAGACTCCAATCAGATTCACTCTGTAAAGACTTACCTCAGTCTTGCATCCTAGAAGCTCCACTCAGACTTGCTCTGTAAAGACTCACCTCTGACTTTGCATCTCAGAGACTCACCTCTGAGCTGGAGTCCAGGTGGTGTATGTGTGAGTGTTGTCCAGATACTGCATATGTATGGCTAAGTCCACTGCATAACCTATAGAGCATTCTGCAGTGAAAGCAAACTTGAACAGATTCACCAGAGGCTGTTAGTGTCCTTCAGTTTACCAGGTTCAGTCTAAGAAATGATCTACTTATCAAGTGGCAGTTTACCCTGCTGGGTTTGATTTTCAAGGGCCGGTTTAGCCTTCATGAAGACATTTTTGCTAAAGCATAATCACTACAAACACTTAAATTCATTGAAACTTTTTTCTTATAATTACTGTTTCATCACCATCCTATACAAAGTCAGCATGAAATAGAAATGTAATAAGCAATTTACAAGATGTTCTCACACAACAACAGTTGATTGCTCTGCTGAAATACATTTTTGATCAAAGTGAATTGGAAATTATAAGGCATTTTCCTTCTGTACCGTGATGTATTTCTGAGTGAAACAGGAGGGTCTCTGAGCTAGCTGAATGTTTCCTGTTGATGACAGTTTGGGATGGTGAGGGGGTGGGTGAAACATGATGTTATTGATTACTATCATTTCCCTCCTTTTGCTGGTACACAGAGATGTAATCACAAAGTGAGAAGCTGGATTGGAAGATTACTGGAAAACTGAAAACATTCTGTTTTTTTACGAGATGTGATACGACGAATTGTGCTTAATATGTGCAGAGACCGATTCCTACCACCACCACTGACTCAGCGAGCCTCTCTTGAGTGGAAGATTTCATAATCAAACCACTCTGAATGCTTTGTTTACATTTCAATCACTAAATTATTTTTAGAAATTGTAAAATCGATGGAATTCCCCTAAACGTCGTAGGTTGCTATGCTAGAATGGAGCAGAATTGATTCAGAGTGGGTTTTTAATCAAAAACTGCTCCCATGTTCACCCTAGGAGAATTCACCTCACCATCAGCGAGGGAAGCAGAGAGTTTTAAAAATATTAGGTAGACTAATCTACCGGCCCCAGAGGCGCTAAAACGGTATTTTACAGGCCATCCGTATAATTAGACAAAATATAATAAGAAGTATTAAATGTTAGAAAAAAGGATTCACTGTGGGGGCATTTTGAATTCCAGAGGCATTTGTTCATTAATAATTCGTTCATAATTCATTAATTTCTGACCCTGGCCAGAAACAAAGGCTTTTATTATGACAGAGATGACAGGTTTATCTTTTAAAGAGGACAGCGTTTGTTTTTTAGGGCGAGGGACGACGGTGGACGTTTGGAAAACAGGTGGACATTGCTCACAGTGACTGGCTGAGGATGTCTTTAGGGAATTGAAAAAGATTTGGACTGATTGAGATGAACTGTTTAATCAAAGGTTTGTTCTGAGCTGAATCAAATCAGTTCAGCTGCCTGTCAGCAGAGGAAGTACATCTTTTTGGTTGAACTGAGTAAACATGTTTGTAGATCGCGGGGCAGGAGATGACAGATGTGGATCAGGAGCTTATCTGTATCTTCAGTAGCCTGTGTGCTAATGAGGGGGTGGTGACACCTGGGAGGTCTGAGAGGTGAGGAAAAGCTGAATGGGCTGAATTGCCCATTGAATCAGGGCGGGGTTGAGAATGGGTCCTCCGCAGACCCATGCAACCATGGGAAAGAAATCGCAATAGCTTATAAACAGCTTTTGGAGACACAGAAATATAATGATCTAATCTCACCACAAACCTCCAACCTGAAAATGCAATAGTTTTAGTGGTTGGTGCAATAGAGAGTGGGAACACTTCCCAGGTGATATAGCAGGGTATATTAACACTAGATGTCCAGCTGTGGCCATTTCTACTGGGTTTGATAGTGACAAGGTGTAAATATTCATGTATTTTACTGCATATTAATGCGAGTTAATAATATCATTATTGTCTGATGTTATTATTAGATGCTTTACTACTCAGAACTACACAAATAAATATATTATATTTATTACATTTATTAAAAAGGTGTTGAGATCTCCGTGTAGGTGAACACTGAATAATAAAAGTGAAAAGAGGGCAGTTAATAAAAAAAGACTTCTAAGCACTGCCTGCCCTACTCTGGGCCTATAATCCATCTATTCTCACCTCTTGCCTGTCAGTTTCAGCCTCGCACAACTGTACATGACTGCACTACTGTTTCGGTCGTGACAATTTTTAATGTTACTGATTTTTAGACTTGACACACACATCAATCAGGCATAACATTATGACCGCCTCCTTGTTTCTATGCTCATTATCCATTTTATCAGCTCCACTTACTATATAGGTGCACTTTGTAGTGCTACAATTACAGACTGTAGTCCATCTGTTTCTCTGCATACTTTGTTAGCCCCCTTTTACCCTGTTCTTCAGGGGTCAGGACCCCCATGAACACCTCAGTGTCACTGCTGGACTGAGAATAGTCCACCAACCAAAAATATCCAGCCAACAGCGTCCTGTGGGCAGCGTCCTGTGACCACTGATGAAGGACTAGAGGATGACCAACACAAACTGTGCAGCAGCAGATGAGCTATCGTCTCTGACTTTACATCTACAAGGTGGACTGACAAGGTAGGAGTGTCTAATAGAGTGGACAGTGAGTGGACACAGTGTTTAAAAACTCCAGCAGGACTGCTGTGTCTGATCCACTCGTACCAGCACAACAATCCAGCTCTAAGGCTATGTTCACATTACAAGCCTCATTGCTCAAATCTGATCTCTCTGACTCGATGGTTCACACTCATTTAGGTAGCTGATTCAAATCTGTCATTAATGTGAACGAACCGGCGTCCTGAAATGACCCTCATGATCACATCCTACTCAGTATCGTCTCGTGAATGAATCACGTTCATCATCATCAAACAGTCTAACGAGCAGAACGAGCTTCACTGTGAAGATAATTAACTCTGATCAGCTCTCAGCTTCATTATTAGAGCGAGACGAAGGTGAAAAAGGTGAGATGTGTTTCTTTTCCACAGTTTACAGGCTTTAACTTCTGTTCGGCGCTGCTGCCATGGTAACGCTGAATGATGGCGCACACACAGTCGAAAAAAAGCACATGATTTCCGATCCGAGCGTCACATTAAGGTCGCATGGCCACGAATTGGATCTAGGGCCACATATGAAAGTGGCTCAGGTCGGATTTGAAAAGATCAGATTTGCGTGTCCACACTGCTCTGAAAACATCAGATCTGAGGCACATTAGGGCAAAAAATCGGATTTGGGCCACTTTAACCTGGTAATGTGAACGTAGCCTAATAGACTTACTTATGTGGTTTCTGACACTGTATGACACACTGTAGTCTATAAACACAGACGAATATTCAGACACCAAATGTGCCAAACTATGCCTTTAAAGTTGCTCCAGTTTGTGAAATCTAGCCAGTATTTGAGTCCCTCACTGGCCCTGATTCTCAGTTTCTTAGCTGACTTTGTGAGACGTTTGGCAGGTGTTAGTTTTTGACTGTGTGGTAGATGGAGCTGAATCAGTGAGCAGCCTGAACTGCTCAGGGGCAAATGTGAGGTCACATGATGGATGTGTTTGATGGTACTGCAGCAGAGATCCAGGCCTTTCCCCTCTCCGGTGGGACACTTTATCAGCCGCTTAAACCGAGGGAGTTCAGTGCTCAGGTTAGCTCCATTGAAGTGGCCCAGGAGAATCGGGGTATTTTTCTCCACCTCTGTAATCCAGTCAGCAAGCAGCTCCTGTGCTGTGGATGAATCAGCCTGAGGAGAAGTATATCACAGCATCAGAGAGGCGTGTTCCACCGGTGAATAGAAAACATCGCGGATGGTAACACTCTTCTATTCCGAGATGCACCATTTACACAAAGCAGAAACGCTGTTGCACCATTTTTGATGGACATAAAAACTCACGCTGCTACCTCTGCCTTTATTGCTGAGCTATGGAATTCAGTCTGAACAGCTGACCTAGCAAGTCTGTAACTGCAGCGGATAGATTAGTGTGGCCAAGTTTTTATGAAGAAAAGAGGGATGTGAGAGAAGAGTCTTTAAAAGTTACCTCCTCAAAGTCTGTCTGAATGAAAATGGACCTTATTTAACCTTCTTAGTTTATGTTTCTACTCTTATAAAGCACAACTCATCATATCAGGATCAGAATCTTTATTCACAAGGTACTAGTTTTTAAGCAGGTGTCAACATAAGAATAAATCCAATGAAATAAATGAAGAAAATTATATTCTACATATAAACATAATAATTTCAAAATTACATTTTTTTTCCATAATCTTCTATGAACGTTTTTTTTTTTGCCTTGCCTCCAAAATGTCTTCTGAATTTTGATCAGAACTGTGGACTTGAGCCATATGACTTAGACTTGTGTCAGACTCAAGTCACAAATTTGATGACTTGATTTGACTCTGACTTGAACACCAGTGACTCGAACTTTGACTTGAACACCAGTGACTCGCACTTTGACTTTAGCACTGATGACTCTGACTTTGAAATGAACACCAGTGACTCTGACTTTCACTTGAACACCAGTGACTCGAACTTTGACTTGAACACCAGTGACTTGCACATTGACTTTGGCACTGATGACTCTGACTTTGAAATGAACACCGGTGACTCTGACTTTCACTTGAGCACCAGTAACTCGGACTTTGACTTGAGCACTCATGAATCAGACTTTGACTGGAACACCAATGATTTAGACTTTGACTTTAGCACTCATGCCTCAGACTTTGACTTGAGCACCCATGAATCAGATGTTGACATGAACACTGGTGACTCAGACTTTCACTTGAGCACCAGTAGCTCAGACTTTGACTTGAACATCAGTGACTCGGACTTTGACTTGAGCACCAGTGACTCAGACTTCGACTTGAACATCAGTGACTCAGACTTTGACTTGAACACCAGTGACTGGGATTTTGACTTAAACACCAGTAACGAAACAGAACTCAGTCTATTTGAAAGAAACTTTTAATCTGTCATTAAAACAAGTGCAGCATTTACCACCAAGTCTGAAGCTGATTTTTGTTTGCCAGATTATATTAAAATTTTCATTCCACTTTAAATGGTGCTGCAGTTACATTCGGTCAGCTAACTGCTGCAATATATAAGCAGCAGGCTTTACATGCTTTACACACATTGCACATATTGAGCTGCTCAGCCATGGATACATATTTCATGAAGCTCTCAATGCACAGTTCTTATGCTGATGTTACTTTTCATATGCAGTTTGGGAGTCCATAGGGAGCCAAGCATCAAAAGATAGGCTGTTTTACTGCTTTGTGGCTGAGTTGCTGTTACTTTTAGATGGTTCCATTTCACTATAATAGCACTTACAGTTGTCTGGGGCAGATCTAGCTGGACAGAAATTTCATAAACTGACTTATGGCAAAAGCATCCTATGACAGTGCTATGTTTAAAGCCACTGAGCTGTTCAGTATGACTCATTCTACAGCCAGTGTAGTGTACATAAATTAAGCTGTGCAGTGTGTTAAGGACATGCAAATAAATTCAATATGAGGAGAAATAATATTTACTTCGCTTTTCTGTAAATCCACTGACTATAAATTTAGATTGCTCACACTTTTGTCCCTGTACTCACTTATGTTTCCATTGAAAGTACATTTGTTTGGCATTGAAAAAAGCTATTTTAGGTCAGCTGGTCGTTATGGTTGATAAAATGTGAACATATATCCAAAAAGTCTTTGTTGTAGGGCCACTCAGTTATGAGAGAGTGGAACTGAAGTGTGGACCCACTTACAGACCCCATGAAGTTTTACAGGGTTCATTATCAGAGTTTTTGACTTAAGTTGTAAAGCGAATGGATTCAAGCATTTGAGAGAAACAGCCTATTTTCATTCATTTGTTTCAATCAAATCTGACTTAAGTAGCAACAAACCCAGTCTGAACCTTAAACGGCTCCCAACTCCCTAAACATTGTTCTATGTAAGTTTTTAAATTGTTTCCACATCCAAGCACTGAACTGGTTGTCCAGTAAGGAAGTGGCTGAATCCCAAATGATTGTTTGTTAGCTATTTCTGCACTGTTTTGGTGCATTTCTATGTAGGGGAGCTGGTGCCCAATTAAGATTCAGCATACAACACCAATAGCTTAGTGCCAAATAAGACTGAAAATCACACAGAGGCAATAATGGAAATTAGCACTGTCATTGTGGTGGAAATTTGGTGAGCAAAAGCCACTTAGAAATGGAACATTTTTGCATTAAACACTGCTGTATTATGATATATTCATTATGTTCTGTGCTGCTCTGTTTGTCTGTGCCTGTGTTCTGTCTTCATCATGCCATGGTCCAGTCCAGGTCTTCTGCTTTCACCTACTCATTCTAGTCCATGCTCTTGTCCATATCTTCAAGTTGCACTGCTCATTACGTTGTCATATGGGGGAATGAACAAAAGAGGCCTGCTTGGATCCCCTACCACAGTAGTTCCTGCAGGACCCCCTGCCCTGCACATTTTAGTGTTTGTCCTGCTCCCAACACACCCAATTCAACTAATCCGCTAATTAACAAGCCCTTCCTGAGTAGAAGTTGTTGTGTTTTAGCAGGAAAACACACAAATGTGCAGGGCAGGGGGTCCTCCAGGACCAGGGTTGGGAACCACTGCCCTTCCAGCTTTTTGTTCGCTTGCTTCGGCTTGTTTGTTTCCTAGACTTTTCTGATTACTTTTCGACTGTTTAGCCCTGTGACCTTGCTTTCATACTCTGAGCCTTTGTGATTTAGCCTAGACCCTTTATCCCAGTTTGCCTGGGTATTTTTGTCATTTAGTCTCTTTTTGTGTTTTTTCGTAAATAGCTTCACACTGTAAAATGGAACAATAGCAAAAACCTGATTTTTTAGGTTTATTTTACTAATCTTTTAAACTCACTAATGGAAATTTAGCAACCCTTGCTATTTCTTTTGTAATGTCTTAGTTACTTAAGTAATGTTAGGTTAGCTTTAATCAGCCTAGTTAGGTTAACCTCTCATTTAATTACCCCAAATACGTTTTAAAACTATTTTATTGCTTCACTCAGTAAAAATGCAGACTTGTTGCCTTAACCTGAAGAAAAAACACCATGGTGAGAATAACATACAAACAAAACGCATTCAACCTTAACATATCATGAGAATATGATAAGGCATAAATGTAACATCATTAAACAAAGAGGATGAATGAAGAAAATGGAAAAAAAGAGGTAATTATCGGAAACCAACAAAACTGCTAAGGGAAACTTTTTTAGGGGAAAAAAAACTTAAAATTAATCCAAATTAATGTAATTTAACTTGCTCATTCAAGAGTAAACAGAACTTGAAGAAGTAGAGTTCTGCCAGCTCAACTTAAACTATTAACATTATTGGCCTGTTTGAGTCAAACTTACTTGCTGAAAAAAGTAACTATAACTCCAATTATACTTACAAATTACTTAATTTTACATTCCTTCATTTTTTGAGGCAGTAAGTTTGCATGGGTTTGGGGTTCTGTGTTAGGGAGTTAGGTAAACTGCTTTTCTTTTGTTTATTAGTTAAGGTTGAGTTGAGAGTTGAGTTAGTGTGTCTTTTGGAGTTAGTGTGGTTTTTGTTTGTATTGGCTTGACCTGAACCTGAAGCCAAACTAGCGTCTTCACTTGTAATTTGTTTAATAAACATTCAGTTTACTGGAAAGAAATTTTTGCCTCATTGTTACACACTGCACACATTCAGAAAGCATACATTTCCCACAATACCATTCTTTTATTATCACCGTAACACTGTAGACCTTGTCCTCACAATTATTTTAAGAATAAAAGAGTTAAAAAGGTCATGAAATGGTGGGTGACTGAATGTTCTTGTTCTCTTTCAGCAGTCCATGGTTGCTTGGCGACAAAAAACATACTTTAAAGGAACTACATTTCTTGGCAGAATAATTGTTCACCTCCATTATTATTAATGACAATAACGTAACTTATTGAAAAAGTCATATTTTTATGTTGCCCGCTGTTTTATAATGCTATAAGCCACTTGACCCTGTACATTACAGTGATTTTATCATGGGTAAGGGGGGGTTTTATTCCACTTCGCATCATGCCTAATAGCATCCGTACCTCTGACAAATCTCTGTAGGCATAATACAGGGCCTCTCGTGGCTCACTGCTTTATTTGCTGTGCAAGGAACATGTTCTAACAATACTTTTTAGGAGGGAGGAAGGAATATACTTCACACTCTCACAGTCGTCTTTTCTTCTTACTCTAATTACTAATCAATAATAAGTGCTTACCATTCTCACTGTATCCAACAATAAAGGTAGCATGGAGCTTAAACAGTGATAGGAAACACTGTACACTCCTAATATAAGAGGTTCTTCAAGGGCTCTTTAGTACAGAAAATGGTTCTACATAGAACTGTGAACACTCAAAGAACCCTTTGCATGATTACATCTATAGCACATTTTCCATCAATCTGAAGAACCCTTTCATGATGTAAAGAACGCTTTAATTATGCAAAGTGTTCTTTGAGTGTTCATAATTCTGTGTAGAATCATTTTCTGTAGCAAAGAACCCTTAAAGAACCATCTTTTCAAAGTGTGTAGCATGCAGGAAGCTGCAATTCCACATGCTGGTCCATTTGCTGTGAGCAAAGAGGACATGCCCGCTCACCAACACCTATAAGGGCAATTTTTATTGAGTTTCAAGGGACAAAGACTGACTGTATCACTGAATGTCTGTTAGGTTTGAAGGGGTTAATAAGTTGTATAATGTTGTGTCATAAACCAAACCGACAAACATGCAATGCACCAAAACATCGTGGCTGCTGCTAGAGTTGCCATTTTTAAAAAAAAGCTGGCGCTGTATGTCTACTCCCTCTCCTCCTACTCCCCCTGCTCTCTATCCCTCTATTTCTCCATTTACAACACAGCAAATAGCAATTGATTGGCTTACTGCAAAAAGGGGTCCATTTTTACAAGGTTACTGCTTTTATTCTCTCTTTTCCCTCTGGCTCTCATTTTCCGTGGTTGAAAGACTGCTTCCATTTGAAATAATCTGATTAAAATGCTTCAGAGGGACATGTGGATTCTTTTTCCTCAGAATACTCAGAAATTGTCATCTAGTTTCCTGTTTGAATGCATGAAATATTCCACCACATTAACCGGTTAGTCGAAGTACCTAGAGAAGCTACAACCTCTTTATAAGAGCCGTGCCGCAGATTGATCTAGTTCTACATCTATGATTGAATAAATGTGTATACATTGGTGAGAATAAATGTACAGCTAGCTTTATTGTATGTTGGATTAGAAAACAAAGAGAAATGACAGAGTGATTCAGAAATGTAGTGTGAATTAGAGCAGAAAGGTGGTAACCTTGCTATTGCCTGAAGAGGCTTCAGGGGATCATTTAATGGGGCAGTGCCCCACCAACCAATCTACATGCCCCACTGAACCTACTACGATTGCAGGAATTACTTTGGGTTACCTGCATTTTAGGAATGAGCTGTATGTCATGAGAAGATACACCGATCAGGCATAACATTATGACCACCTCCTTGTTTCTACGCTCATTGTCCATTTTATCAGCTCCACTTACTACATAGGTGCACTTTGTAGTTCTACAGTTACAGACTGTAGTCCATCTGTTTCTCTGCATACTTTGTTAGCCCCCTTTTACCCTGTTCTTCAGTGGTCAGGACCCCTTGGAATGTGAGAACAAGAGCCTTGTGTCTGATTCTGGCTTGCACAAGAGGCCAAGGGAGTGATCTTAGCAGAGGAGTCACATGGAAGAACTTCAGGAGATTATGGACGAGTGTTGCAGCGTTCTGAACTCTCTGTAAAAGAGGTGTTTGAGGGACGGATTTTAAGGAAGGAATTGCAGTAATCAAGTGTGAAGATAACTAAAATTTGGACAACAACTTGAATGCTTTGCAGGTCCAGAGTCAATTTCAGCTAGTGGGTCTCCATCCATGTAGAGTTATCAGAAAGATGGCTGGATATCTTTTGTGAGATGTGGGAGGTGAACAAGGTGAATGGAAGGAACGAGAAGTACAGCTGGGTGTCATCAGCGTAACAGCGATAAGAGGAGCAATGTGAATGCATCACCGAACCTAGTGATTTAGTGTACAAGTAGAACAGAAGTGGCCCAAGAACTGACCCCTGGGGAACTCCCCAGAGAGAGAGAGCCAGTCTAGGCTGCTTAGTAGGATCGATACTGAAGAGAGGATGAGAACCAAGCAAGAGCAGTGCTGCTGATGTCTTAAAGTGCTGAAATGACCATCTGGTGGTTAGCAGTGTCAAAGGTGGCCAACAGGGCGGCAAGGATGATGAGGGCTGAAGACGTACTATTCTCCTTGACTTTGAAGAGAGCTTCTGTAACAGACAGTGTACCCCATATCCTTTTACTTATTCATTATACATCATAATCTTTTGCACATCCTGTTTTTAAATAAAACATTCAATTAGTGCTATGCAAAGATCTAAGAGCTGATGAGACTTAGTCTAACAAGCGAGGAATCGAGTAGAAGTTATGTTAACAAGCGTAGCTGATGCATGCTCAAATAAGTGTCATGCACCATAAATGCTAACTAGAAATCTTTACTTTAGAAGAGGGTTCAAAATGTCTTTTTAGTTCTAACTGGTGATTTATGCAAGTACTGATAAGCGTGTGATGATTTACTGAGCTATTTACTCTGGTACTGATAAGAAGCAAAAGAAAATAAGCACATTCCCAACTGTCCTCCATATCAACCGATCAGCTATTGATTGTGCACAAGATTATGATGTACAATATCCAAATATAACTCCATTTCCAAAAAAGTTGGGATGCTGTGCAAAATTTAAATAAAAACAGAATGCAGTGATGTGCAAACCTTTAAACCCTATATTTATTTGAAAACAGTACAAAGCCAACATATCAAATGCTAACACTGAAAAATGTTATTGTTCTTTGAAAAATATTTGCCCATTTTGAATTTGATGGCAGCAACACATTCCAAAAAAGTTGGGGTGGGGGCAACAATAGGCTGGTAAAGTTGTGTAATGCTAAAAAAACACCTTAAGGTTAATTGGCAACAGGTCAGTAACATCACTGGGTAGACAAAAGATCATCCCAGAGAGGCGGAGTCTTTCAGAAGTAAAGATGAGGAGGGTTCACCACTCTGTGAAAGACTGCACAGTCAAATAGTGCAACAATTCAAGAATAACGTTTCTCAACATAAACTAGCAAAGAACTTTTGCTTTTCATCATCTACAGTACAGAATATCATTAAAAGAGATCTGAGAATCTGGAGAAATCTCTGTATGTAAGGGTCAAGGCCAAAAACCAGTATTTGCTGGTTGTGATCTTTGGGCCCTCAGGCAGCACTGCATTAAAAACAGATATGATTCTGTAGTGGAAATCACTGCATGGGCTCAGAAACACTTCTGAAAACCACTGTCTGTGAACACAGTTCATCACTGCATCCACAAATGCAAGTTGAAACTCTACTATGCAAAGAAGAAATCATATGTAAACATGATCCAGAAACGCTGCCACCTTCTCTGGGCCCGAGCTCATTTAAGACGGACTGAGGCAAAGAAGAAAAGTGTCCTGTGGTCTGACGAATCAACATCTAAAACTCTTTTTGGAAATCACGGACACTATGTCCTCCGGGCTAAAGACCATCTGCTTGTCATCAGCGTGAGTTCAAAAGCCAGCATCCATGATGGCATAGGAGCACATTCGTGTGCATGGCATGGGTGACTGACACATCTGTGAGGGCGCCATTAACACTGAAAGGTATGTACAGGTTTTGGTGACATATGCTGCCATCCAGATGACGTCTTTTTCAGGGAAGGCCTTGATTATTTCAGCAAGACAAGGTCAAACCACATTTTGCATGTATTACAACAGCATTGCTCTGTTTTAAAAGAGTCCAGGTGCTAAACTGGCCTGCCTGCAGTCCAGACCTGTCACCCACTGAAAACATACAGCACTTTATGAAACGAGAAATATGACAAAAGAGCCCCCCAGACTGTTGAGCAGCTGAAATCCTATATCAAGCAAGAATGGGAAACTATTTCATTTTAAAAACTACAGCAACTGGTGTCCTCAGTTCCTAAATGCTTACAGAGTGTTGGTAAAAAAAGAGGTGATGACCCTGTCCCAACTTTTTTGGAATGTGTTGCTGCCATCAAATTCACAACGGGCATAAATTTTTTTAAAAATTCTCAGTTTTAGCATTTAATATGTTGTCTTTGTACTATTTAAAATAAATATATGGTTCAAATGATTTGCACATCATTGCGTTCTGTTTTTATTTACATTTTGCACAGCATTCCAACTTTTTGGAAATGGGGTTGTAAAAGTGCTCCAGAAAACGCTTTATTTATTCATATCTTCAAAACTTCTGCACCATGACTGAGATGTAAACCAAGTCATTCCATCTTCAGAGTCACTACCAGCTTGAATTCCTTTACAGTGCTGTGATAGGAACAGGGACCAGGGGTCGCAATGCCTACAACTCAAATGTAGCCATTTTATTTACTATCCAAAACCACCAGTGGACCTTCTGAGTTTTATATGTAGTGTTGATGATGGTAAAGTAGTGGTAAATCTGGAAAAATACGTTTTCGTTGGGGACTATTTGCCCAGATAACACCCTGCATGTACCCTTCCATCATAAATGGAATTTTAATTCCAAGCCTAATCTCAAAACTATCATTACACAATCTCTCAGGCATCGTGATACATGATGATACATGATGATCAATGGAATTTCCCTTCAACCACCAGCCCACGTTGACAGCCATGGAGCAGTTCCCTGCGCTTTGGGAGTAATCAGTCCTTAATTTCTTCAACATCTGCCCAGTTTGTGAGCATATGGGGGAGTCTGGGTATCTCTGGGTGCTTTATAATGGAGATTCTGCATCCTAATCTGTTATCATGTTCCTCTGACCCTCATTTCTGACCCTCCTTTGCACCAGTGATCCGTATTGGCCCTGCATCTGGATCCCTCTCCCTCAAAACTGACACACATGCGCAGACAGACACATGCTCCAGCACTGCCAGTGTGACGCTGACAGTGCTGTCATGGTGTTTTCAGACATCATCATCATCTCCATTACCATCATCATCCCCATAACATCACAGGCTGACAGGCTGTCCCATGTCTGCTGTCCCGTGTCTCTGCTGCTCCATGTGGCGTGACACTCACTGAGGCAGTTGGTTTGGCCTTCACTGTGCTCTGTTCATTTATTAAACAGCTCTCGGATGATCTGGCCTGTTCCTTCCACACGCAGATGCCTCTCACAGCACCTCTCGGCGCCTGTGTCCCAGAAATCTCACGGCTAGTCATAGTTGGCTCAGAGTTGGTCAAAAGCTGGGCAGCTCAAGTGACAGACCCTCACTCACTTACAGACTGTCAGATACTAACTGGGCTGACGGATGAGCCTTGTTGAAGGGGGTGAGTTGTAGCTACACTGCTCCATAACATAGTGTGCTATGGGCTGCAGTACCATCAATTTTTACTGGTCAACTAGTCATTCAAAACAATCAACTAGCCATCATTACCACATTGAAAAAAGTCTTCTGCAATGGACATCTGACAGATCAGAGCACAGACTCTGCTGCTGAAGCCAGCCCCTATTGGCATGCTGCTATTCACAGATGTCCGGAACTCATTTTGTCAATGTGATAATGACCACTAGTTGACCACTCGTTTGAATGAATAGTCAACTAGTTAAAGTGGACAGTCCTGCAGCCCCTGGTGCACGGTATGTTTTCGTGCATTTAGTGTAGTCTAGTTACAGCCCACTTCATTTGACAAGGTTAAAGTGTTACTAATCACTGCCCAGTTGGAAACAGACAGCTTGTAAGTGGGTGGGCGTCTGTCACCTGGGCTGCCCAGCACTCTGCACTAACTATGACTGAGATTTCTGGTACACAGGTGCTGAAAGGTGGATCCACGTGTGGAAGGAACAGATCATATTTTAGTTTGTTCAGTCTCAGCTACTCTGCATACAGATGGACACAGACTGTCTGATGTAAACTGCCTGCTAAAATCACCGCAGCTCACAGAAACTAATCTCTTACTAAGGTTTTAACCCAGCTCTGGCAGAAGGTGGCCTCCTCAGCCCTGTAAAATTCCTGGACACTCGATCAGTGGCTTAATTTTCTCCTGCACTGGGATAGCCTAGTGCAAGGAGAATTGAGCTATCAACCGAAAGGTTGCGGGTTCAAATTCCATGACTAGGCACACCTAGTTGTGCCCTTGGGCAAAGCACTCCACTGCCAAGGCAGCGCTGCTCTGCTGGAGATGCTGTGCTGTTCCCAGATTGAGCATAGTTAGGCTACAAAATGACACATTTCCATTGTAGGACCAATAAAGTACATAACATAAATTCAGTGGATGTTCAGCTGTGCTCATGGTGCAACAAAGCACACTGAACGAAAATCCTCAATCTGATTGACATACTATGATGTGGGTGCTCAAACTGCATGTGAAACGCAGTCCCCTACAGACAGTCCTGTCTATGGACAATTTCCAATGAAACTGTTTCATTCAAAACAACATGCAGTGTGTCCAAGTCCTGTGCAAAATCTCTGGCTGAAATTCAAATGGCTCTCTGCTGTCTACATAGTGCACTAAGTAGGAATTAAAATACTGGTTCCTGCACATAATATGTCTAAAAAATAGCCATTTGGGATTCAGCCAGGTGTACAGCTTCATACTGGAGAAATAGTACTGTAGCCAGAATTTCATAACTTATGTATTGCATTGTATAGGAAGGAGGGGACCATTTCAGATTCTTCCATCGAGAAATTGTTCTACAGCAGCTTTACTAACTTGTGCCACACTGTGCAGTGAAACTAAAACCAGGTGGCCTCTCTATGGTCTATTTTACAATAAGAAATTTAAAAATCACTGTAATGATGGTAATACTTCGCAATTCCACTTCGCAATGTTGGCATGTACAGACTTTGGTACTGCAAATTCAATTGGCTATGACCAAATTGGAGAAATAGATCTCAGTTTAGCTACAGAATCTAATATTCTCAGTTATCATGTTGTAATGCTGCTTACTGCCTTAACATGCCATCAACAGTGCACCTTTCTGTAACAGTTCCCTCTATATTGAAGGTAATCTAATCAATCGAACCCATTCTTTGGATATAATCCGTTTGATTGGATAAAAGAAGTCAAGCTGTAGTTTTCTCTGAGGAGCAACTCGTTCACCAGACATGCAAGTTCATGTCGTCTGTTTGGGAGGTAAACAAGCCATGGATTGGAAACTGTTGTAGTTGTTGTAGGTAATAAACTAACTAGTGTATAACAGCTTTGGCCTGTTTTATGGGTGTTTATGAACTCAAACAAAGCAAAAAAAGGGGGGTTAATTGTACAAGTTTGCTTTAGCATTACAACTTAAAGTCAAAGGTTTGGGTTCCCCTGGTCAAACTGCATGTTTTGTTAAATTCCAAGGTGAAAATAAATCAGAGGTATTCAAACCTTTCTATACATCTGTGCTATAATTGTATAGTATTATCTATTTCTTTCCGTTGATGGACTATTTGCCTCTTGCCTCAGCTGTGAGGAAAGTAGCATTGACATCACAACATTTCAATGTACTCAACTTCATAATTTTTCTTCCAAGAGAGTTAATGTGGTGGATCCTGGTGGGAAATTAGTTTTTCCCATAAAACCGATTATAAGAAGCGTTAATCTAAAGTTTACAGCCTTCTTTATAGATCCTGAAGGCCTAACCAATGGGAGAGTTTGCATGGTTGTATCTACCAACTTACCAGAGGGAAACTATCCTGATTGGACAATTTACTGCCGGGTGTTTCTCTTTTATTTCCAACCTGATGTTAACACTGAATTAAGAATATTACTTCAATACTTGCAGAGTGTAAATACAACAAGTATGATGACCGCAGACAAGTTTAGTCCACAGAAATCATCAGAGAAGGCCTGGCAGGCCCTGAGTGTCCTCCACGGGTGTATTTAGTCCACCACCAAAGCGATGGTGACTCAAAAGAGATGGAAAGTTGCTCGCAGGGTTGGCGCGCTGATATGAAAGGGTGTTGAGCAGCTGTGTGGCAGTGAGAGTGATAAATGGCAGCGAAAACTCCGCAGCACACATGACAACAACAGACACAATTAGCAACTTAACGCTCGACACGTTCCACCGCTCGGCGCCAGGTTCCCCTCTCAGGGCCGGCGCAGTCGCAGACTTTAATCCGGTTGTGTGTCTTTAATTGCATTTCCCTGAAAGAGGCGGATGGTGTTTCATCTCCATCCAATCAGTCAAAATGCGGAGATGGTCCCAGACTGAGCAGGAGAACGCCGCCTCGCCTCGCCCTCATCACTCCGCTCTTCGGGGACACGCGCGCGGCTGCTAAATTAAATCAAGCCTGCGTGCGGCTCGGCGGCTATTTTTACCGCCATCATGTGGCTGACAGTCAATATGCCCGCCTTCGATATGGAAACCAGAGGGAGGAAGACACTGATGATGCGAATGGAGGCGAAATAAAAAAAATAAATCAATAAAAATAGAACTCAGAGCTGAGAACTGCGCTACGCCGGTACTCTCTCTTTTTCTGTCTCTACAAGACGTGGGAGGCTGTTTGTGGTAAAGAGTTCCCCCATTCCGCTACGCCGCGGTTAGGAGATCACACGGCGTTAGATGGTAACAGGATCTTCTTCAAGAACACAGGATCCTAAAGCTTTGCGACTCACAGGTCTGCCTGTGCATGAATCTGTTTGATCACCGCACATCGAACACGTGTTCCTACCTTGTGCTTTTTACCTTCACTCACATCACAAAACATACTCCACAGGCCAGCTTCGCAAACGGCGGCAATTCAGCTGAAGAACGTAAAGCACTTCTTCATTGCCTCCAAAGTCTGACTGGCAGGGCACCCACTCCCCATGTATGCTCTGAGACTGCCTTCACTGCAAAATATGGTATTTTGTCAAATAAAATTATGTTAAATACAGTCAGTAAATCTATTATTTCTCCTCTTGAGATTGTTGTGAGCCTAATTTAAGATTGTTTACCTTATTTCTGTGGATTTGTACTTGTTTTAGTCAATTTTATTAAGTAAAATCTTCTCACTATAATGGCAGATAAAATGTGCTTGAAACCAGCAAAATAATCTGCCAATATAGTGAGAAGATTTTACTTGATAAAATGAACTGAAAGAAGTACATGAAGTCTAGAAATGAGCAGGATAGTCTTATAATAAGTGCACAACCATCTCAAAATGGGAAATGTTAGATATATTGACTAGATTTAAGATCTTTTCACTTGACAAGATACCATGTTTTGCAGTGTTAAAATACAATAAAATAAAATACTGGGTGAAACTCCACCCTTCATTTATTTCATTTCCAGTCATCATCCATCATTTCTCAGCATCAAAAAACAATAAAGATACAGAAAATTACTCAACAACAAATGTCCACTCTCTACCTTAATTATAGCTTCCATTCTTTTCAGGAGACTCACTTTCAGTTTCTCAAAGAATCTGCAGGGATGTTTTTCACACCAAAGTTCAGTCTTAGAAGTTGGTTTATCACTTTCTGCTTCACACCATCCAGGTAATCAAACCCATTCAGTGGTTTTGAGGTCTGGACTCTGGGGTGGTCAGTCCATTGTTCAGCTTCTTTGTTTGATGTGTTCGTCTCCTTTTCTCAGTGAGGCCTTCTTGACAGCTACACATCCTTTCAGACCACAATGCCAACATCCATTGTTTGGTGTCCCAGAGATCCTAAAGCTCCATGAGTTAAATAATAACAACTTCAAAATCTTTTGACCCAATGAAAAGCCCAATAGAAGTGATGAAAACCTATACTAATCCATTTGTCTATATAAGGGTTGGATTCTTAAAAGTTTTTTTTTAGTGAAAGCAATAGTTATACATGTAAACTTTTTATTAAAAATGATTCTATATCGGGCGGCGCGGTGGCGCAGTGGGTAGCGCTGTTGCCTCACAGCAAGAATGGCCTGGATTCGATTCCCGGCTGGCTGACCAGGTTAATTTCTGTGTCGAGTTTGCATGTTGTCTGCGTGGGTTTCCTCCCACAGTCCAAAAAAACATGCAATTAAGCTAATTGGATGTGCTAAATTGCCCCTAGGTGTGAATGTGTATGTCTGTCTGCCCTGCGATGGACTGGCGACCTGTCCAGGGTGTATCCTGCCTTCTGCCCAATGACAGCTGGGATAGGCTCCAGCACCCCACCGCGACCCAGAAGGATAAGCGGTTTAGATGATGTATGTATGTATGTATGATTCTATATGGCACCAAAACAGATTCTGTTATTGTTACAAGTCATAGAATCCTGTTATGGTACTATATACAGTACAGTGTAACAGCCAGCAACCATTTATTTTATTTCCAGTCACATGGCTATTAAGTACAGGTTATTCACCTGAAAATATACATATACAATCTAAAATATCTAAAAATAGAATATATAAATATTAAATATTTTGCCAGTATTTATTGTGTCCAGTCTTTACCTTTTTTACAGCTTCCACTCTTTTCAGGAGACTCACTTTTAGTTTCTCAAAGAATCTGCAGACATACCTCCAAAGTTCAGTCTTAGAAGTTGGTTTAACATCTCCTTTTCTCAGTGAGGTTCTTCTTCACAGCTACACATCCTTTCAGACCCACAGCGCTGAGTCGTCTTCTCACAGTGGAAGGATGGACAGAACCACCTGTGGATGATTTCAGATCTGAAGCAGCTTGATTTTCTCCTCTCTCTCAGAGATGAAAGCTTTAAGTGCTGTTTATCTGATGGGGGCAGTTCTGGTGGTCCACCAGGTGCTCCAGGTGGTTGTTAGGAGTCACATTTCTTTCATCTTTTAATCTTTTCTTGAACACTTGTTTTGAAAACTCCTGTATTTTATTTTATTTGACTTTCTCCTTTATGCAAAATTAAATTATATCTAATCTCCTGGGAAATATCTCCTAAAAATGATTAACTCGTACTTAATGGATGTTTTGCTCAGAAATTAAAGTGAATCATCTTCTAGCTAAAAAGAAATATCCCCTAAAAAGTACTTTCTGACTGAATAAAATAAATGAAGCGTCTCTGATTTTACTCAGTATTGTGCACTAATGAGTGAATTCAGCTACTTTAAGGTCAGTCATTGCTGGCACTGGTGTTCAATTGCGCACATACAACTTGAATAATATCCATAGAAAAGCATTGATCAATATAAATGGACACTCTGGAGCAGCTGTAAATGATCCAAATCCACCATGCCTATTGCCAAGTATTGGCTAGAGGGGTTTAAAGCCCCCCAGCATTAGGCTGTGGAGCAGTGGAGCTGTGTTCTCTGGAGTGATGGAGCTCCATCCAGTACCTTTGTGATGAGTTGGACTGATCCAGAACTGATCATCCAACATCAGTACCTGACCTCACTAATGCTCTTGTGGGAAAAGACAAACTCCCTATTAATATTCTTAATCGGAGAAGAAACACTGGGTGAGCAGTGGATCTATCCAGCAGAGGAAATGGCCTGAAATACATAAATCATTTTTATCATTAGATGATCCCTATTCTCCAATAGACTCCAATAGATATGACATACACAAATATGCAAAGAGGAAAAAGAGATTTATCTACATTTCACTGCTAAAACCTCATATCTCAATTTTTGTCATTTTTCAGTTTTTGACATAATTTGAAAATGCCTGTTGTCCTTTACATTGTATGTAAATTCCATAATGAATGGACCAAAAGAAACAACCCAAAATGACTTGGAAAAACGTCTGGTTCCACTGACTTACATTAAAAGTAAAGGAGGTTTTTTCCTTCTCCTGTAAAGTTACCATTTTGGAGATACGAGGTTTTCTTCCATGAACAGCAATCTGTTTCTTTGTTGAGAGAACGGTGGAGTACCCAAAGCTGGATAATCCACAGTACCGAGCCTCTTTAATAGACATCTCCTTGTAAGAGCTCTGATCCAGAATCAGGTTTTTGCCTTGCATATCCTCATGTAATCTTCTGCTCACAATAGCACAAGAAGAGTTGATCTAAAATCCACAGGATTCCAATGTGAAGCATAATTAATCCTAGTTCAGCCCTCACTCTTGATTTTATGCATATCCTCCTCACTGTCACAGGACAATCAGTAACTTTTTCTCAGGAACTTTATTGGAGAAAAAAACCCATTCTTAACTGTATATATCTTTTAAGACCAGTTTAAAAAGCTAGAAATGTTATACTGTTCAAAATTTCTGTTGATCCATTCATCAAGAAATGTTCATATAATGTAAATGGCAGGTGGTCTTTAAAGAACGTTCTTATAACAGTGATAGTGAGTGAGCTGAAAGTACGGCCCACTCACTGATCAGGTGCCTCTGCCAGCTCTACCTAATGCAGTCATCAGCTTCACAAATGGGAAATCAGCCGTAAAACTCCTCACGAGCTGAAAGTACATTCTGCCAGATTCAGTTATCATATCAGATCTGTTCAGCGATAGCGGCAGGGTTTGATGGCTCGCTGGGGAAAAGCTTTCAGCAATCTTCCTCGCAGATTCGTGAATAAGAGAAAGAACTGACCTCTATTGGAGCTGCTTTAGTTTCACCTGGGGAGATAATAAAATTGAAGTGATTGCAGATGAGATAGAGAATTTTGATCCAGTATGAATCTGCAGTGTGTGTAGTTTTACAGTCTGACAGTAATAATTGTGGAGTGATTTTAATCCAGTATGAATCTGCAGTGTGTGTAGTTTTACAGTCTGACTGTAATAATTGTGGAGTGATTTTAATCCAGTATGAATCTGCAGTGTGTGTAGTTTTACAGTCTGACAGTAATAATTGTGGAGTGATTTTAATCCAGTATGAATCTGCAGTGTGTGTAGTTTTACAGTCTGACAGTAATAATTGTGGAGTGATTTTAATCCAGTATGAATCTGCAGTGTGTGTAGTTTTACAGTCTGACAGTAATAATTGTGGAGTGATTTTAATCCAGTATGAATCTGCAGTGTGTGTAGTTTTACAGTCTGACAGTAATAATTGTGGAGCGATTTTAATCCAGTATGAATCTGCAGTGTGTAGTTTTACAGTCTGACAGTAATAATTGTGGAGCGATTTTAATCCAGTATGAATCTGCAGTGTGTAGTTTTACAGTCTGACAGTAATAATTGTGGAGCGATTTTAATCCAGTATGAATCTGCAGTGTGTAGTTTTACAGTCTGACAGTAATAATTGTGAAGCGACTTTAATCCAGTATGAATCTGCAGTGTGAGTCGTTCGTATAGTTTTATTTTAGAAGAAAATTGGCCCAAAAAGAGATGAATAGCACCAACAGATTGATGTGTTTATTGTTTTAAAGTATCCACTCATTTTCAAAAGTTTTAGATTGTTGATTTCAAAAAACACAAAAACAATATGTGTAGTTTATTATGTAATGATATTTGGTAATCAATTTTTTTTTCATGTCATTCCTATTGTGAATAAACCAGGTTATAACATTTTAACGTACACTACACAAGTTAAATAAATAATTATTCCAAATGAATGGTGGTAAATTTCCAAAGTTTCATTAATACTCAAGTAAAGTCCAAATTTTCTATATATGTCATCTTTATTTATATATATATATTTTGAACTCTTTTAGAATTCCGGCCTCTGGCAGATAGATGAGCAGCGCGTACAGAGCAGACAGGAACTGAGGCTTAACATAAAACCTAAACTACATAAGCACATCCTAAAAATAATCATTAAAAACTCTTCAAACGCTCCTCCAGCTGAGAGTCATGACAGCTTGACTGGAGATGGTGGCAGATGTTCAGATGTTCTTCCCGTTTGGCATTTAAACAGGAGTCTCACAGTTCACACAGCCTCTCGCTCACAGGCTAATTTCTGTCTCCCCTGAGATCCGACACTCCGCTGTTACTGTAGAGTCACATGTGAGAGCCATGTGAGCAGATAGTGACACACAGAGTAACATATATAACACTGTATATAACACTGCACCACTCAGCTCAGCCACCTCTGATACACACCGCATACCTTAAAGTGTTCCTCTCTCTCTCTCTCTCTCTAAATCTCTCTCTCTCTCTCTCTCTCTCTCTAAATCTCTCTTTCTCTTTCTCTTTCTCTCTGTCTCTCTCTTTCCTTCAGTCTTTCTTTTTCAGTCTCTCTTTTAGTATCTCTTTTTCAATCTCTCTCACTTTCAGTCTCTCTGTCTCAGTCTTTTTCTCTCTCTTTCTCAGTCTCTCTCTCTCACTTTCAGTTTCTCTCCTTCTCAGTCTCTTTCTCTTTCAGTCTCTCTCTTTCTCAGTCTTTCTCTATCTCTCTCTTTCTCTGGGAAAGTGGCGATCAGCTGTGGTTCTAACACAGCACATTGGTTTTAAATCAGAGTGATTGAAATGAAATGAACCTTTTTTAGCCAACTGTGTCTGAACACATCAGAAATAGACCTCCGCATTTAACCCATCCATGCAGTGAAACACCACATACACACTAGTGAACACACACACACTAGGGGGCAGTGAGCACACTTGCCCGGAGCGGTGGGCAGCCCTATCCATGGCACCCGGGGAGCAGTTTGGGGGTCTAATCAATACTTTTAAAGCTTCCTTGCCTCCACCTCTGAAGGCTTTTGTGGCTGGTGCTTCGGCTGGTGGATTGGCCGAAATGTCATTTCCAGAGTTATTTGTCAGCCCCTCTGTTTCCGAACCTGGGATTACTGAGGGGCAGCTTCTCTCTCTGAGTGGGTTACAGAAGTTGCCTTTCTCAACAGCTGGAAAGAAGGCTTTGTACCAGAGCTGTGTTAAATACTTGCATTTCATGAGCTGAAGGAGAGATGTGACTCCAAACGGAGAGCCCGTCTCTTTGTCCCTGAGGGTCTGTGGCCTTCATGGAGGCTCCTGTACAAAAACCCCTTGCCCAAATGTTTAGGAGACCTCCAGTGGAGGATCCTTCACTGTGCTGTACCCACAAATTGGTTTGTGTCAAAATGTAACCCTGCTGTTCAACCACTTCGCATTTTCTGTAATAATCCTGATAGTGTTTTTCATGCTTTTTCCGACTGTCAAAGACTGGTTTCTCTGTTCGAGCTCCTGGACAGGGCGCTCAGAGGGCTGGGTCCTCTGTTTGAGCTCCTGGACACAGCGTTCAGAGGGCTGGGTCCTCTGTTTGAGCTCCTGGACAGAGCGCTCAGAGGGCTGGGTCCTCTGTTGGAGCTCCTGGACAGAGGGCTCAGAGGGCTGGGTCCTCTGTTTGAGCTCCTGGACAGAGCGCTCAGAGGGCTGGTTCCTCTGTTCGAGCTCCTGGACAGAGGGCTCAGAGGGCTGGGTCCTCTGTTCGAGCTCCTGGACAGAGCCCTCAGAGGGCTGGTTCCTCTGTTTGAGCTCCTGGACAGAGCGCTCAGAGGGCTGGTTCCTCTGTTTGAGCTCCTGGACAGGGTGTTCAGAGGGCTGGGTCCTCTGTTTGAGCTCCTGGACAGGGCGTTCAGAGGGCTGGTTCCTCTGTTGGAGCTCCTGGACAGAGGGCTCAGAGGGCTGATCATTTCATTGGTGAATCTTTGTGAATGGGTGATTTTTCTTTGGGGATCCTCATTATTATTAATATAACTATTAGCTCTTTACTGTAGGATGTAAAATCCTTTGATTAATAATGCTTCAATAAAAGGGGGTTAAAAGTCAAACGTCTCTTTCTCTCTCTCTTTCTCAGTCTCTCTCTCTCTCTCAGTCTCTCTCTCTCTTTCAATCTCTCTCTCAATTTAATTCAGTTCAATTCAGTTCAATTCTATTCTATTCAATGTTGCTTTATTGGCATGACAAATAAAAGCACTTGTATTCTCTCTGTTTCAGTCTCTCTCTCTCTCTCTCTCTCTCTCTCTCTCTCTCTCTGAAGCTGGTCCAGGTTTATCTAGACTGAACTGAGATAATCAGTGCTGCAGGTTCCAGCTACTTCCTGCTGAACCTACATGCTGAATCAGTGCACAGTGTTTAAACGGACCACCAGAAGGACCCCCTGCTGGGCTTACAGTTGCCAAACTTGTTAACACGTTTGTTTTTTTTTCTCTAAAACTCAATTTCATGCTCTCAAAAAGTAGAAGCACCAAAGACAAAAGAGCGAAGCATTTTTCACACGCTCGCTCCACGGAGACGCAGCAGACCGAGAGAGTCGGCGAACAAAGACACGCGTTCGGCTCGAAATAAAACTCCACAGCCAAGTGAGAAACGTAATTAAACCTAAGGTCTTTATGACAGTTCATCACTAATGAGACCGATTTACTATGAGCACGTATTTGGTGTTGTTTTGCTAAATACAAAAGCACTTAGTAAAGTCTTTTATTTCATCCAGTACTCACTGAACTTCAGACACAGCCTGCAAACGTAAAGGGAAACAGTTCATGTCAGTGTGAATTGGAAATTCTAATGCATTTTCATTTCATCCTGTGCATATTTGTAAGTGATATGTAGAATCATGGAGGGTCTCTGAGCTACCGGAGTGTTTTCTCTTGATGATAGGTGGGGGGGTGGAGGGAGGGGGAGGGGAGACATGCTATTATTTGTTTACTTCTTCTTCTCCTGCTGGTGCACAATGACATCATAAAAAAAATGAGAAGATGTTTTAGAGCAGTTTAGTACAGTTTTACAATTGTGGCTATTTCTACTGTTTAACCCTCTAAAATCTCAGGCTTATTACTCAGTAACTACAGGGACTTGCAAACTGGTTGAGCTATTCTTAGGTTATAGAAGTGTATAATAAAACTTTGGGCCTGGCGTTTTAAAGGGTTAATCTACTTTTCCTTTAAAAATCAGATTTCTCAGTGCTGTTATTGCATTTCGTTGCTGTTGGAACAAAACTTGTAAAAACTCAGTTTTTCAGTTTTTGACATAATTTGAGAATGCATGTTGCCATTCACATTATGGGTGGATTTTACGATGAATGGACCGAAAGAAATGACCCAGAATGACTTGGGAAAAAGTCTGGGTCCACTGACTTACATTAAAGGTAAGGTAGGTTTTTTCCTTCTGCTATAAAGTTATCATTTTGGAGATACGAGGTTTTGCTCCGACAACAGATTAAGAGTAACAGATTAATTTACTTTTAAGATTAAGACTAAGTTACTCTTATTAGTCCCTGTGAAATTTCACCTCTGCATTTTAACCCATCCATGCAGTGAAACACCCACATACACACTATTGAATGCACACACACTAGGGGGCAGTGAGCACACTTGCCCGGAGCGGTGGGCAGCCCTATCCTCAGGGCCCAGGGAGCAGTTGGGGGTTAGGTGCCTTGCTCAAGGGCACTTCAGTCATATACTGTCGGCTCAGGGAATCAAGGGGAACAAGGCTGATTCCCTAACCTCCAGCCCACAACTGCCCCCTTGACATGTACAGGATGTGATCCGACAAAGATGGAAATGTGGGCATGTTCCCTTTCTGCTGGTGTGTTTAATAAAAAACACTTTTTGCAGGAGAAGCATAGCTACCCCTGACTCTCTGCTGATGCCACAATATGATATGATGAATTATGCTCAATATGTTTAGAGACATGAACTAACAAGGAAAACCTATTTTGAATTCAGGTAGCGCACTGTAAAATATATGTAAAATAAGTTCGAATGACAGTAAAATGACGTGTCACTAATAAAGACCTGCCTGAGAACTGTCTGAGTGTGGCCTGATATCCTGAGCACCCATAACTGACAGCCCTCAGCCCAACACTCCCAGCCTGCTACATCACTCTTGAGCAAAGTGCAGATTAATAGGTGCTGCCTCCATTTTGGTAGGCAACCTCAACTGCATTCAGCAGTGCTGTGGCTGTTTGTAATGAGGTAACAAATCCATAACTGATCCAGAAAAGGCAGTAAGACACATCATTTTTTTGGATAACTTTTTAAAACCTCATTTTTTAAGCGTGTTAACTGATATATTTCAGTGTACTGTCTTGATCTTATTTGATTTGTTACTGTAATGATTACAAAAGAAAACTAAAATCTAAACGACTGAGATTTCCCGCAGTGTTACTAGTGTTCCACCTCGAATTGCTTACTAGCACATTGAATAGTGTGTAAAATGGCGCATATCCCACTAGAAGTGCACTCATTAGTGAGGTAGATGCTCACTATACCTCAAAACAAACAAATACCTCAAACTTTCACAGCTAACGAGCAGCGCAGCAGAGCAGCTGTTGAACGCTGCGTCAGATCAGCCAATGAGACGCGTTCAACAGCTGCTCTGCTGCGCTGCTCGTTAGCTATGAAAGTTTGAGGTATTTGTTAATGAAGGATCATTTATTGAGGTATATTGATGCCCTTATTCAGGTGAGCCTATGTTAGCTTTGTATTCAGCAACTTCCGTAATTCGTTCTACGTTAAAGGCACCTCAGTGTAACTGCAGCAGCATTCAAGGTGGAACGGAATGTTGAAATGAGAAGCTGGCGAATAAGAAGCTGACTTCAGCTTTATGTGTGTGTATGAGTTTATTACTTAATAACTCGGACAGCTTTGGTAGCCACTTTTATTAGGTTTTATAAAATACCACACACTGGAATGTTCTGAACTCTGGAGATGTGCAGGTTATACAGATCCAGTCCACCAATCTAGCTAATCTTCTTCTCGTAGCGTTTCCTGGAGACGCATCTGAAGCATCTACGCATCTTAAATCTTTTTCATGGTCATTTTGGTCCATTTTCTTTGTTTTTTATCCACCTGCAGGGTTGTAAATGCAGTTAAGGTGATGAGACGACCTATCAGAGCACAGTCAGAGTTACAGCTCACCTACCAACATGGCGACGTGGTCTTTTTAATGATCTAATACCATGAATAGACACTGCCACTCACTAAAGACATTCCTCAGCTTTTGTTTGGCTACATCTTAAAGAATGTTCTTATTCACTTTGTGGCTGGATGTGCACAGAGGATGAACAGATGAATGAACAAACAGACGGACAGATGAGAAGCAAACAGATGAGCTAGCCTGATAGCAGAGTTATGCATGCTAGGTTAGCTTTCGCTTGGTGGTTAGCTTTCTCTCTGTAACTTTCTCTGACTTGAACACAGAGCGATTGTAGGGGAACACAGTTTGGTTAAAGCTGTGTGGGTGGGCGGGACAACCCACATTGGCCTTGTGATTGGTGAGGATGCTGCTAACATGAGCACTAGCCAAGATTAGCACTGCCCAGTTTACATTAAAGGAGTAGAATTTTGGTGGAATATGTGAATATGTGGGCAATGGAAAGTTATTCACAGGGCAGGCTTTTTACATATATATTGTGTGCCAAGATTTGTACATTTATACACGTATATTGTATATATATGTATACATGTATCATACATGAATCTTGGCACACAATATACATGTACAAAACATGCTGTGTGGGTAGCTTCCCAATGCCCAATAAATGCTTATCTTATACTTCTAAAGAATACACAGATTTATGTTCTCTGTGGCTTTAAATATCCTGTGAGATGGCCATCTTTCACGCTGTGTGTACTGAGGTGTGTTTTGTTATTGACTGTTTGCCAGCTCTGTTGTTCTGTATGGTTATGAGGGTGATCTGGTGGCACGATTTAGAAAGTAACTGGTTGTTTTTGTGCTGTAAAGACAGTAAAGCCCGCTGTAGACTGTACAATAGCGGCCTTATATGCTTATTACATGTCATACTGCAAAAAGACACTGCAAATAAAATCTTGGCCAAATTCCATGACAGATTGTACGACTTCAGTTATGCCGCAGGTCAAATTATGCAATGGAGAGTTTGTGACGACATATTTCCAGTGCAAGAAGATGATGACATGAGTTTGTGCCGCCTTCTTTTGCCAAAAACTGGGGCCACACAACCAAAACCAGACCCAACTTTGGAACGTTGTTGTGAGGATTTGATGGCATTCAGCCACAAGCAGGACAGGTACTGGTGTTGGATGGTCAGTTCTGGATCATTCGAGTTTATCCCAAAGGTGACGGATTGAGCTCCATCTCTCCAGAGGACACAGTTCCACTGCTCCAGTGCTCCACAGCCCAATGCTGACGGCTTTATATCCCTCTAGCATTGAGTATGGTGACCTTAGGCTCGTGTGTGGCTCCTCCAGAGAGTCCCATTTTATTGGTCAGCCCTTTTCATGGAGATTATACAAGCAGTGTGGTTGCAATTGCACACCACAGTGAAGTAGCTTTATTAATTAGAGGGTCTGTCTGGATACTTTTGGACACCCATTTCAATTTATAAGGAGAATATAGTGGAATATTTTTCAAATGTTTTCAAATGAACATCAAGCTGTATCTTGATGTTCTCTATCAGAGGCTTTTCTGATAGTGGCACAGTGTAGTGTCATATTTCCCAGAGTCCTCTGCTCTGTCTGAGTCCTGCTGAGAGTGCCATGCTGTTTGAAGAGCGAATATGAGCACCTGACCCCTTGACCCGTCTGTCTGCATATGTAAATGCACACAAGCTGTGCCGAATGGAGAGGGGGATAGAAATGTCATCATAGATTCAATAAAGAGATGGAGGCTCTATAGATTGGCAGAGAAAAAAGGCCGTAGATAGAATGAACTGCAGCAGGAAAGGGTTAACCGAGTGCCACGAAATAAAAATTAGAGATAAAGCAACAATAAAGGCCAGCCATATTTAATAATAAGTGAATGTCTATAGTTTCAATAAAGATCCCTTTATTGTTGTATTGCTAGAGAAAATAGACTTCAGAAAGAATGAACTATATTATGAACGGGTTAACTGAATACTATTTAGTAAAATATCACAGATAAAGCTATAAAACAGAGCTGAAGTTAAGCCCAGATTCACTGAATCATATATGAATGTACACAGAAACAGGAGCTTCCAAAACTAGAGGTCAAAAAGCAGAGAAGCAGAAAATGCAATGGAAAAGAATGGAAGCTGCAATAAAGGTAAGGAGTGGACCCACTGAAAAAATGATATATTTAGTTATTAAGCCTTCTGCCATATTGGTAGAGAAAAAAGAATGAAGTGCTTCATGAAAGGGTTAACTGAATACCACAAGATAAACGATTACAGATAAAGCTGCCCAGCATGACAGAATCACATATAAAAATATATACGTCCATTAAAGATTCATTTACCTACCAGCTGCAAGAGAAAAGGCCTTCAGAAAGAGCTGATAACCTCATGAAAGGGTTAAATGAATGTCAAATATAGATATATTTCTGATAAAGCTATAAAACAGCATTAAAGGTAAAGTCCAGAAAACATGCATGTCTCATGTGAATGTAAAAAGTTTCAAGAAATATCTTCTTAATTTTGTCTCATGGCCTGGACTTGAGTGGTGGCATGTTGTTGTAGTTGCACTATTCCACCTCTAGATGGTGACACTTCAACAGCCGCTAACAAGATGAAACATAAAACTACAAATAGCTTCTTAGAATCTGTGTCAAACCTAATAGCTAAGGGTTGTGCTTTCCTTAGGAACCGTTTTACACAAAAACGCTTAGGCATTACCTTATACAACAACCCACTGACCACTTTATTAGAAACACCTACTTCCACTCACTGGCCACTTACTTTAAGTCCACCAACCCTATAGAGCTAAACCTCATCTCATGGGTCCCACATTGCTGAGGTTTTATTAGTGTGATTATTATTATTATTATTATTAAACACCTATCTTGTGTCCACTGACTGACCACTTTATTGGAAACACCTACCTTGCTCTTTCATTCACTGGCCACTTTATTAGAAACACCTACCTTGTGCTTCCACTCACTGGCCACTTTATTAGAAACACCTACCTTGTACTTCCACTCACTGGCCACTTTATTAGAAACACCTACCTTGTACTTCCACTCACTGGCCACTTTATTAGAAACACCTAGCTTGTGCTTTCACTGACTGGCCACTTTATTAGAAACACCTACCATGTGCTTCCACTGACTGGCCACTTTATTAGAAACACCTAGCTTGTGCTTTCACTGACTGGCCACTTTATTAGAAACACCTACCTTGTGCTTCCACTCACTGGCCACTTTATTAGAAACACCTCCCTTGTGCTTCCACTCACTGGCCACTTTATTAGAAACACCTACCTTCTGCTTCCACTCACTGGCCACTTTATTAGAAACACCTACCTTCTGCTTCCACTCACTGGCCACTTTATTAACTACATCTAGCTTATGCTTCCACTCACTGGCCACTTTATTAGAAACACCTAGCTTGTACTTCCACTCACTGGCCACTTTATTAGAAACACCTAGCTTGTACTTCCACTCACTGGCCACTTTATTAGAAACACCTAGCTTGTACTTCCACTGACTGGCCACTTTATTAGAAACACCTAGCTTGTACTTCCACTCACTGGCCACTTTATTAGAAACGCCTAGCTTGTGCTTCCACTGACTGGCCACTTTATTAGAAACGCCTAGCTTGTGCTTCCACTGACTGGCCACTTTCTTTAAAAAATACTTACCTTCTACTTGCATTTACTTGCCACTTACCTTAAGTCCACCTACCATATAGAGCTCCACCCATCTAATAGGTCCCATGCTTGTGAGTTTTCTTTACGGCTAATGAAATTTTTTTCACGGCACATAATATAGTGCTCTAGAAACAGAGTGGTCTTTATCTGTGGTAAAGATTACCACATGATGCAACAGCCCAGCAAATATTTACACCACTTTAGCAAGAAAACACATAAACACAAGGAAAAATACAAACAGACTTGCCATTAAAAACCCAGATATGAGTGGAGATCAGCACAGCTCCGAGCCGTCAGCAGCACTTGTGAATTATGACAGTACTCTCACATGGCATTGAGTTGCAAAATAAACCTTTCTATCACTTTAAAAGGGATAAAACCACACACTTAGATAAACGCAGTCTGACTTGAAAAGGCAATGCTGTAATCAAGGCTTCTTTCTGTGTTTCATCCTTTGCCAAGGATACTGTGGAGCAGCACCAAAGAAGTGAAGGCACGGTCAACTGTAAAAACACAAATGTCTTCAAAACCAGCAGTTTCAGGCAATACATTCCATTAGATTTCATTTCCCCTGAAGGATAAAATGAGTTTTATGCTAGATTAGCCTTCGAACACAAAGAGGCTCTGAAGCTTTTCTTACAGTGCTGTGAGATCAGCGACTGTGAACTAAAACACACAGCAGAGTGGCGGCATTACGTGTGAGATTACTGCTGAGCCTAACATGCATGCAAACACAAAGGTCTGATGTTAAATATGGCATGAAGTGGATGAATCTTATTTTCCTTCTACATTTATGTTTTTGAAGTATTTTGGTTACAAAACGTTCATTGCCTTCAGCAAAGCTTTCCTCAACAAAATGATTATTAATTAGTATCCTCTACAACGATCAACAGGCCACAGCTATGACCGAAAACGGACAAACAGACTTGTTCCACAGCGGCAAGGCTGCCCACTATCACCACACTTATTTAAATCTGCACCATGTGTATTAGATGAGCATTACTGGGTCAGAAGGGGACAAAAACACACTAAAATATGGTCAGAAGTGCCAGCTCAGATTTGGTAGGAGCTTTTCAGACCACGTCAGACATCTTTATGTCTAACGTTGGGCTCAATGTATAATCAACCTAATACGGTCGTGGATATGATTACAATAGTAGATGCTTCTCTTATTATATGTTTAGCAGTTTAAAGCCATACTATGTAAGTTTTAGGGATTTGGAGACCCCTCTGGTGGAAAAGTGTAATTGCACGCGACAAGCAGAAGAACATTCTAAGGATGTAAGTGAATTATCTACTATAGTAATCATATCCACAACCGTATGATGTTGATTTTGTGTTTGCTACTTAAACATCAAGCTGAATGTTAGATATAAAGATGTCTGATGTGGTCTGAAAAGCTCCAACCAAATCTGAGCCGGCACCTCTGACCATATTTTAGTGTGTTTTTGTCCCCTTCTGACCCAGTAATGCTCATCTAATACACATGGTGCAGATTTAAATAAGTGTGGTGATAGTGGGCAGCCTTGCCGCTGTGGAACAAGTCTGTTTGTCCGTTTTCGGTCATAGCTGTGGCCTGTTGATCGTTGTAGAGGATACTAATTATTACTCATTTTGTTGAGGAAAGCTTTGCTGAAGCCAATGAACATTTTGTAACCAAAATACTTCAAAAACATAAATGTAAAGTTGACCAAGGATTCACGATTGATGGAAGAAACATCAAGAATCTTTCATATGCAGATGAAACGACACTTATAGCAGAAGATTTCTTGAAAAAAAAGTTTCACTCTTTAGAGTAAAAGACAGAACTTTAGCTCGATATGAAGAAGACTAAGGTTATGATAATGAGAAAAGCTGCTAACTTTACCCCGATGGAGAAGATGGACATAGTGGAGATCTTCTCTTAATCATAACCATAATGTAATGCCTTTTCTATTTATTGTGGTTAGCCATGTAGCCTTAACCATGCTAATTAGCCAGTTAGTAGTAGAGAGATGAAGCTGTATGAGTATTAGCTGAGTAAAGTATGTATAAGAAATAAGCATAATAGATAATTCACTCACATCCTCACATGACACGATATTCAAAATGTTCTTCAGCATGTTGCGTGTAATTACACTTTTCCACCAGAGGGGTCTCCAAATCCCCAAAACGTACATAGTATAGCTTTAATCTGTTTGCTACACAAATAATAAGAGAAGCAGGACTGGAGGAAGATGATCAAGGACTCAAGATTGATGGAGGAAACATCAATAATCTTTGATATGCAGATGAAACGACACACATAGAAGAAAAACAAGAACACCTGAAGGCTCTTATAAGGAAAGTTAAAGAAGAAAGAAGTTTTACTTTTTTAGGTAAAAAGACGGAACTTCAGCTCAATATGAAGAAGACTAAGGTTATGACAACGAGAAACACTGCTAACTTTACCACTGATAGAGAAGATGTGGACATCTGTAGAGATCTTCTCTTAATAATAGATAAATTATAACAACAATCCAGCAGTGAAGAAGTACAACACACATTGGCGCTCGGCAGAACAAAGATGAAGGAGCTTGAAGAATCCTTCAAATGTAATGATGTATCTCTACAAACAAAGACTCGAAAGATCTGAAGAACTGTCCAGGCTGTGGCCCTTTTTTTCCGTGGTTCTTTATGGATGTGAAAACTGGACAATAAACAAGCGAATCAGGAAAGGTATTGATGGCTTTGAACGCTGGTGTTGGTGAAGACTTTAAAGTTGGATGGCAAAGAAAACAAAGAAATGGATCCTTGATTAAATCAATCGACTTCTCTCACTCGAAGCCCAGGCAACCGAACTGAAGCTCTTATTGTTGGATGTATTATGAGAAAAAATAATTTGTTGTAAAAGATAAACGGAGCAGTTGAAGATTTCACTTGACTGCATGCAGTGTGCTTTCTATACCCGGATACAATTACCTAACCTCTCGCTTGTGTCCGAAAGTCCTGCAGTAGTGGCGCTGACCGCTGCAGAAATGACAATGACAATGACGTTTCAAGTCTTTTTGTTACTTGTACTCACTCACTTCGACTCACTACTCAGAACTGTTCAAACAGAATACACTTGGCCTTGGCTGGTTAGCCTCAGGGAGCTAATCAGATAGCTGTGCAAAATATTCAATGCAAAAGACTTTTTTGAAAAGTTTCAACATAACATACATAACATTCATAAGTAATAGCTTTTTAATAATCAAAACTGATTTATACAACAGTTAGTTCCGGCCACGCAAGCTGATTGGTTGAGAAGCGTTATAGCCGCACTGTTATTTCACAATAACAGCACATTTTTTTCACAAACACTGTATCAGTCTGCTGAGACGCCGTTGCTAAGTAACGACTTTGACAGCGGTAGGAGACGCTCAAGCCATTTGAATGTTTTCACTTCTTACTTTGCAACAAACAGAAAATGGACACTTTTAAGATCACATGTGACCGATAGCCGATTTGGTCAGACTCTGAAGATGAGGCTACACTAAATTCCCAAACTGTCATCACCACTGAGCAGCTGAAAGAAAACCTGAACAACCTGGAATCAGCCAGAAATGAACTGAATACCATTCGCCAAACAAAATGGTCTGTAAGATGTTTTACAGCCTGGCTGGAACAAAACAAGGAGCTGGAGAACGAACTGCCGGCTGTCCAGCAAGTGGGCGGAGCTCGTTACTCTGAAATAGCAACGAGCTACTTGATAAGGAACTATAATTTGGCGGAAGGAACTGCTGACATTAAAACACATTAAATGCCGCGTTCACAACCCACTTTAATTGATTTCTTACTTTATTTATTTAACTGTTGTATAAAAGCAATAGAACAAACGGTCCCCGCCTTCGCCTTAATCCTATTGCTTAAGTCCTGCTTTCTTTTTCCTGCTGTTAGCTGTGTAGCCTTTAGCATGCTAATTAGCCAGTTAGCTGGGTAAAGTGATGAAGTTGAACCAGCAGTCATGCATAAGAAATAAGTGTAGTTTGTAACCCAAAGCACAGCAAATCAAATGTTATGGTTTGGAAATGATAAGTATTTCATGCTGGGAGGAACAGACTGACCGATAGCTCCTCATCATGATCTTGCCGTCTCATTCGAGAACTCCTTGGTCGGTACCTCTTAAGATGCAAGAAGCCTTGTGTGATTCTGGATGACCAGTTCTCGTACCCAGCTCATCTGGCGAACCTGACTCAGTCATGCAGGTTTCTCCTCTGGAACATCCAGATGATCTCAAGGCTTGACTACTGCACCTCGCTCCAAATGGGGCTTCCTATGCGGGCCAGCCAAGCCCTTGCAGCTGATTCAGCATGCAGCCTTCTTAAAGCCAGGATTACACTACATGACTTTTACCCCAATATTAGCCCCGATTCTCAGTCTGGCTGAGTCTACGCTGGTTGGCTCTAGTCCGCAGATTTTGGGGTCAACAATTGGAGAGAAAATCTTGTAGTGTGGCACAGAATCGTATTTTTGGCCTCCTGGTTGCGTTTCAGACAAGTCAGTGATGGATTTTTTGACCCGACTCAGGGCATAATCTGGCAGTGTCGACTTGAGTCAATCTGAATGGTCTCCTCCAACAGCCAGTGAGAACTGAGAATGCAAAACAAGAAAACAAAGCAAGTAAAACAGGACAAATGGCAAAAAGACACTCGTGTGTGCTGCAAAGCTTGTGAATTAACCGAGCTTTCACAGTTTTGTTCATCTACATCTAAAACTCTAAAAACTACCACACTGATCATCTTTACATCCACGACCCCTCACTTAAGTATGTTTACCTGTTGCTTCTTTACTGTGTCAGAATAAACAGTAGCTAAAAGCAGCAGCAGTGGTAGCGAGCTGCTTCACATTTATTTGTTTGAGTCCGCTAGTAACAGGAGAAAGTGTGTGTTCGTGCACATTTGTTGAGTATGGTTTGGTTCAGTAACAACTTAAAAGTTATGTAATGTGTGATCCCAAGTCATTTAGTTTGTAATCCCCAATATTTCAGTCGGTTAACTAATCTGCTGAAACCGGTTAGCTAGCAGTTTTTTTATAATCTGCTAGGCCTTTAAAAGTTGTGTAGTGCATCTCAGGCTTTAATGCACACATAGTACTGCTGTATTCCCTTCACTGGCTTCCTGAAGCTGCCAGCATCGGATGAAAAACACAGCATAAGAACTTCTATTTCATATATTTCTAGGCATCAGTACTGGCTTTTGCTTCTGGCAGTGTCTCAGCTCAAGAGTAGTTGGAACTTATTCAGCAGTGACGTTGTAAGAGGAAATTACACAGAGGCCTCAACAGCTAACTATAACCACATTTTTCAGTATTCACTGCGTCCACCCTTCACCTTTATTACAGCTTTCATTATTTTCAGTAGACTTGCTTTCAGTTCTTCATAGAAATCTGCGTTTCTGAATTTGTCCGCCATTATTTTTTTAGGTCTGAAGAGGGAATCGCACCAGGTCACAATGGCTTCCAGGCAAGTTCTACTGCTGAAGCCGACACTTGTGTTCACTCGACCCCTAACCCCTCCAAGGGCTCATCTAACACCCTTCATTTCAGCTAAAAAGGTAATGGAGCGGCTGTTAAGATGGCACCATGGGATCACCCGAGGGGAAATGATGAGGCCAAGTGGACACGGCCATGTTAACGGCATTACAACGAGCAGAAAGCCTCCTTCTCTGCCGACAGGCTGCCTGTTTTAAAGCTTGTGCATAAACTATACATTACTTATGTTTCATCTGCTTATGTGTAACATCGCATGCTTCTGTTTTGCTGTGTTGTGTCTCTTATTTTGTCACATTCTGCTCTGCACAATTCTGATCTTTGCTGTAAAGCAAGCCATTATGCAAAGAAAATGCATATTAACTATTGGTATTATCAAAAAGAAATGATAATACTATAGATTTCAGTAGATCTCATGAGTCTCCTGAGTAACAAATCTTCAGGTGTGCACATCTGTTTGCTCATCCTCCTCTGTCTCTGAGATAAACAGTGTCTGCTCGGACTCCACTGAGGTCTCTTCCTCTGGAACATCCTCGTTTCTCCTATATTTCCAGCTAGTCTCACTGGAGCTGCCTACAGATCTACCAAAGAACAGAGCTCTAACAGTGTCCACAGGTTTTTAAAAGAAGGTAATGCAGTTTATCCTCAGATCCTCAGCACTTTTGACCATTGATACACTGCATGTCCAAGAAGTCCAAATATGGACTCGCTGTTCGAGGATCCTGATGGAAAGAACATGTGAAACAAAAGCACTGGACCAGCCTTCAGTCTCGATCTGTAGCCAAAAAGAGAGACATTTAGTATCTTATGGCTCTGTTCCAGATATGCAGAGAATTATTCTTTGGTTCTTAACATGCATTTGACTTTAAACATGCTGCAATAAAATCAGCATGTTTATATTCCACCAAAAGTAATTTTGGGTCATTTTCTTTTGGCCCATTCATTGTGAAATTTACTCACAATGTAAAGGACAACAGGCATTTTCAAATGATTCAAAAACTGAAAAATGACAAAAATGGAGATACAAGGTTATATTCAGACAGCAGTGATATATATGCGCAGAGATCACCCTTTCATTAATTTAATTTCCAGTCGAAAGAGTTAAGTACAAGTTAATCACAGGAATAAAACCAAAAAAACACACTGTTGCTGTTGGAACAAACCCTTGTACCCTTGAAAAGGCTACCTGCTGAATTGACGTCAATGTCTGACACTCCTCTACAAATCAATTTAATGCCAAGTATAGGGAGACGCAGCCCATACAGGTGATGATGAGAAGACGTAGATATATCATCCTCAACATGCTCACACAATTGCAATGTGAAACTAAAATTAACCTGATCAAATGTAAATAGTGTAACAAAAACATGAATCTTGGTCCAAACTTTGAGGTGAGGAAGCGCCCTTACTTCAAAATGATTCTAGACCATTTCTGTTGGTCTGTTCATCATAAAATTTTAACACAATGCAATTTGCATCAGCATTTTTCAAATTATGTTAAAACACAAAAAAGGAGTTTTTTATGTTGCAGAAACAACATATTGAACAGAAAATTACAGAAAAGCCTCAACAACTATGTATAATGCCACAGTTTTCAGTTGTAATTGTGTCCACTCTTCACCTTCGTTACAGCTTCCATTCTTTTCAGGAGACTCACTTTCAGTTTCTCAAAGAATCTGCAGGGAAATTTTTCCACACCTCAAAAGTTCAGTCTTAGAAGTTGGTAGCAATTTCTGCTTTTGTTAATCATTTATACGCTGTAGAGCCAAAAGTGTGTGGACACATGAACACCTGAGAGGGCCTGGCTCACAAATAGTGTTTCTACTCATCCCAGAGGTGTTCAGTGGGGTTGAGGTCAGGACTCTGTGCAGACCACTGGAGATCCCCCACACTAAACTCATCAAGCCATGTCTTTATGGAGCTCGCTTTGTGCACAGGGGCTCAGTCATGTTGGAAGAGGAAAGGGTCTTCTTGAACAAAGTCAGAAGCAGATAATTGTCTAAGGGGCCCAGACCCTGAAACACAGCTCCAGCCCATTACCCCCCCTCCACCAAACTTTACTGTTAGCACTAGTAGTGTTCTCCTGACATCTGGCAAATCTGGAGTCATCCATCAGCCAGATAGTGAAGTGTGATTCATCACTCCAGAGAATATGTTTCCACTGCTCCAGAGTCCAGCAATATTGTGCTTTTCACCACTCCCCCTGATGCTTGGCATTGTGCATAGTAATCTTAAGCTTGTGTGCAGCTGCTCGGCCATCAAAGCCCATTTCATGAAGCTCCTGATGCAGTTCTTGTGCTGATGTTGCTTACTGAGGCAGTTTGGAACTCTGTAGTGAGTGATACAACAAAAGATAGGTGCTATTCACTTCAGCACTCAAGTTTGCGTGGCCAACCACTTCGCAGCTGAGCTGTTGTTACTCGTAGACGCTTCCATTTCACTATATAGCACTTACTGTTGACCACAGCAGATCTAGCAGGGCTGACAAAGGTGGCATCCTATGACAGAGCCATGTTTAAAGTCACTGAGCTCTTCAGTGCGACCCATTCGACTGCCAGTGTGTATGGAGACTGCATGGCTATGTGCTTGATTTTATACACCTGTTAGTACTGGGTGTGGATGAAACTCCTGAACATTTACTATATACATATACACTGATCAGGGATAACATTACTGGTCTGAGTGGATCAGACACAGCAGTGCTGCTGGAGTTTTTAAACACCTCAGTGTCACTGCTGGACTGAGAATAGTCCACCAACCAAAAATATCCAGCCGACAGCGTCCTGTGGGCAGCGTCCTGTGACCACTGATGAAGGACTAGAGGATGACCAACACAAACTGTGCAGCAGCAGATGAGCTATCGTCTCTGACTTTACATCTACAAGGTGGACTGACAAGGTCTAATAGAGTGGACAGTGAGTGGACACAGTGTTTAAAAACTCCAGCAGCACTGCGGTGTCTGATCCACTCAGACCAGCACAGCACACACTAACACACCACCACCATGTCAGTGTTACTACAGTGCTGAGAATGATCCACCACCCAAATAGTACCTGCTCTGTGAGCGTCCATGGGGGTCCTGACCACTGAAGAACAGGGTAAAAGGGGGCTAACAAAGTATGCAGAGAAACAGATGGACTACAGTCTGTAACTGTAGAACTACAAAGTGCACCTATATAGTAAGTGGAGCTGATAAAATGGACAATGAGCGTAGAAACAAGGAGGTGGTCATAATGTTATGCTGATCGGTGTATACTTACAGAGATACAGAGAGCGAAAGAGAGAAGAAGAAGTAGAGAGAGAGGTAGAGCGAGGCTCAGCCTCAGCCGCTGTGTCTGAAATGAACAGCATGTTATGAATTTCTCTCAGTAGCTGGGGCTCCAATTACCCATAAAATTACAGATCTCAGATATGTTTGTGAAGCGCTGGTGGAGGAACAAATTGATGATGAAATTCTCTCTTTTTTAAGCTGCGTGTAAGAATTGGCCGCTTTAACATGAGCAAGGATTTACATCTAGATTTCTTCTAATGTCTCAGAAAACGTTTCCCAACTTAACACTGCAAAATGTAGGGCTTCAGTTCACTTCGAGTCGACGAGCAATAAGAGTGAAATCAGTCGTGAGCTGCACATTAATCACGCTAACTGTTCCATTCGAGGAACAAAACCTCATATCTCCAAAAGGGTCCTTTTACAGGAGACAGAAAAACTGGTGGATGTTAATGTAACAAGCCGTTATGGAGCATTTCTATTAGTCTGTCCATCACTAAGTGTTCACACGATATAAAGGATAGCTGATGTCTGAACATGAGGCTAAAACAGCGACGCAATTCACACATCACGTTGACCGTCCGGACTTTACAGGGTGACTCTGTGGAGATTTCAGCGAGTAATCCAGTTCAGAAAACCACCGTTCAGATCTTGCGTTTACCTCTCCATTTAAATCTCCATTTAAATCCCCACAGAAATGTGTTTGGTCTAAAACTTTCCCTCATGTCTCAAAAACTCCTCTGAGTGACTCAGACTCTGAGTTTAGTGTTAATAATCAGAAATTTACAGCTAAATATGACTCAAAATGCAGTCACACTTATAAAAATGAGGCTAAAGGCTAGCCATGTAGCCATGCTGCTGAGCTGAGAGTGGGGGAGGGGTGAAAAAAGGCGAAAAAGGTGACAAATGCAGTGTCCCAATTCAACACACTGAGTGCACTTTCCCTCTTTCCCTCAAAATCACACAACCAGGCCCTGAGACACATTTTAGCAGATAAATAACAGTAAATGTGACAAATATTTTTATAAAGTTAATAAAATCTACCTCTGTCTTTCAGTTTACATTGATTTTGAATATTAAAACTATCTGATATTGAATGTGCAACTTAATTTGTAGTTATAAATAAAGCCAGTCTTGCTGTGTATCACAGTTTTAGCCGTCAGCCTGAATCCAAGAGGACTGTAAATCCTGTAAATCCTGTCTATTTTTGCTCATAATAACCAACAGAATGAATCACCATCAGAATTACTGCACTTTCAGCTCACAGACACTCCAGATGAACAATTTCTGAAAAGGTATCTGAGGTGCAACTTGTTTTCAAGATCTCTATAAGCAAAAATCACAATATTTTGCAGGCGCTAGGTAAGTTTTCGATCAAAAATGACCCAAATTCACAAAGATATCAAATTTCTGTTAGCATTTACATGTCAAACAACGGCACTTCTGAGTAGCCCAGTGTCTCCTGAAAAGAACAACATATGGCATGTGTGACTGTCATATGTAAATACTTCATAATTGCAATTGTAATTGTAATTAACCCAGAATACCAAAAAAAATCCCCAACATTCTGGGGTTTTAAGGGTTAAAACATGTAACAGCAGTTCTTATATGACAGTGATTGTATACAGGATAAAACATCTCAGCTTGACCGGAACTGTTTTGCTGTACACATCTGATGCTCCATCTATCTGTCCATATTTCTATTGTTCTTAATCATGTATAGAACTCTGCAAGACTCAGAGACCACCCTTCACTTATTAAATTACCGAGCAAAACATCCATTAAGTACAAGTTAATCATTTTTTAGGAGATATTTCTGAGGAGATTAGATATAATTTAATCTACTTGCATAAAGAAGGAGAACGTCAAAGAAAATGAGTGAAAAAACAGGGGGTTCCAAAAACTGGAGTTCAAAAAATGATTAAAAGCTGCAGAGAAAATGTGACCACTGACAACCACCTGGAAGACCTGGTAGACACCAACACTGTCCCCATCAGATAAACAGCACTTAAAGCTTTCATCTCTGAGAGAGAGGAGAAAATCAAGCTGCTTCAGATCTGAAAACATCCACAGGTGGTTCTGTCCATCCTTCCACTGTGAGAAGACGACTCAGCGCTGTGGGTCTGAAAGGATGTGTAGCTGTCAAGAAGAACCTCACTGAGAAAAGAGACGGACACATCAAACAAAGAAGATGAACAATGGACTGACCACCCCAGAGTCCAGACCTCAACATCACTAAATGGGTTTGATTACTTGGATGGTGAGAAGCAGAAAATGCAACAAACTTCTAAGAGTCAACTTTGGAGGTGTCTGTTCTTCTTAATCGTCTATCTATATGCAGTCATAAGAGAAAGTTTGGGCACATTACAGTTTTTGTTGCAGTTCTAAGTGAAAATAAGACAGAGATGAATAATTACTGGTTATTTGCTGAATTAACATAATCAAAAAATAAAACAAAATATAAAATGTGGAAGCACATTTAATCTGTTATGTTTATTTTTTTTTACCAATATGGTAAACAAATAAAAAAAGCAAATAAATGTAAATAAATATAAATCGTACACTAAAATTAGCAGAAAAATACCATATTTATGTATGTTTCCTGTAATCATTTTCACTTCAAAATGAACAAAACATGTCATTTGAACAGGCATGTTCCTGAATATAACTGTATCTATGCATATCACAAACAAAACCTCGTATCTCCAAAATAGTAACTTTACAGGAGAAGGAAAAAACCTACTTTACTTTTAATGTAAGTCAAAGGAAGCAGACGTTTTTTTCAAGTCATTTTGGGTCGTTTCTTTTAGTCCATTCTTCATGAAATTCACACACATTATGAAGGGCAACATGCCTTTTGAAATTATGTCAGAACCTGAAAAACAACAAAAATGGAGATATGAGGTTTTGTTCCAAGAACAGCCATATACACTGCATCTATCTATATCTATATCTATATATACATATCGCTGCTGTCGGAAGAAAACCTCGTATCTCCATTTTTGTCGTATCTTCAAATTTTGACATAATTTCAAAATGCCTGTTTCCCTTTACATTATATGTGAATTTCATGAAGAATGGACCAAAATAAATGTCCCAAAATGACTTGGAAAAAATTCTGGTTCCATTGACTCACATTAAAAGTAAAGTGTGTTTTTTCCCTCTCCTGTAAAGTTACCATTGTGGAGATACAAGGTTTTCTTCCGACAACAGCGATACATAAATATATTGAAACGGATTATCATCATGTTAATAATAAGTTCTTGCCCTGTGTGTTAGAAAGTTATTGTGAGTTTTTGCAGGCTCAGTGCAAGAACCAGATCATGTACTGAATTCAATGCTGACACTTGACACTTTATGTTCACAGACTCCACAATATCTCCTTTGTTTCCAATTTTATGAATGATAAAATATATCTTCATAAGTATTTTTATAAGTGTTGCTTCAATTCGTCACAGTAAATGTGTTTGCAGGCCAGCGGGTGAAACGTAATTTGGCTTTACAGCCACATCAAATTAAACTTCGGCAAATGAAACTGTGTAGAATTGATTTCAGCAAGTGAAGTGCAGTGCAGCATTAGGTCTGCAGACACTGTGGTGTGCCTGTGGGCTCCTGATGGGGAGAGATGGTGGAGGCTTGTATGTTAAGTGGTGAAAAAGTCAATAGAGCTGACAGCGGTGTTAACCGTTTTGATCCCGACCTTGTCCTCACCATGGCCTGCAGAAACATGCTATACCAACTGAGAACGGCCGGAGACGATACCGCTCACCCGCTCTGAGTGAGTGCATGTGTGTGTTTGTTTGTGATAGCACATGAGTCATCGTCTGCTCTGCCAGAACAGGGTGATGCAACCGGACAATCTTATGCAGTTACTGTCATTACATACTGTCTCCATAACAACACGGCCTTCCACAGCTCACGCAGCACGAGAAGACCAAATTATATCCAGCTTTCTGAAAATAGGACTGTTTTGTCACACGTCCGTGTCTGTTTGGGTTCAGGCTGGGCCTAATTAGTGTAATCAGAGTGCAGATTGTAAATAACTGGACAGCGATACAGTCACTGTTGCTTTGGCTCTGTTCTCCAGCACATCGGATTTAAAATGAAACTACAACTCTGGGGCAGATTTACTAACGTGCTGTGCCTTTGCAGGCCCTAATTTGGTGTTAAAAAGTTTTACTAAAAATGGGCAGCGGCTCTTTAACGCCCAAAAGTGTTGAACAACGCCTCTTTTGTGCATTTGCCTCGAGGTATATCGCTGCTGTCAGAACAAAACCTCCAAAAAGGTAACTTTATAGGAGAGAGAAAAACAATCTCAAATTTAAATGGAAGTAAATGGAGAAAAACATTTTGGACCATTTCTGTTGGTCCATTCATCACGAAATGTTTACACAACACAAAGGGCTGCTGCCTTTTTCAAATTGTGTCAAAAAATGAAAAACCATAAAAAGTGGAGATAGGAGGTTTAAAATAATATGTTGAAATAATCACATTTTTCAAAGACTAATGACTTGTTCTTTAGTTATTAGTCACTATTTTGACCTACTGAGTAAAATTTACATCACTACAATGTAATGGGTTTTGGCTGCATCCCTTAAATAGTGGAGATTTAAGGTAGGTGTTTCTAATAAAGTGGCCAGTGAGTGGAAGTACAAGGTAGATCTTTCTAATAAAGTGGCCAGTGAGTGGAAGTACAAGGTAGGTGTTTCTAATAAAGTGGCCAGTAAGTGGAAGTACAAGGTAGGTGTTTCTAATACAGTGGCCAGTGAGTGGAAGTACAAGGTAGGTGTTTCTAATAAAGTGGCCAGTAAGTGGAAGCACAAGGTAGGTGTTTCTAATAAAGTGGCCAGTGAGTGGAAGTACAAGGTAGGTGTTTCTAATAAAGTGGCCAGTGAGTGGAAGTACAAGCTAGGTGTTTCTAATAAAGTGGCCAGTAAGTGGAAGCACAAGGTAGGTGTTTCTAATAAAGTGGCCAGTGAGTGGAAGTACAGGGTAGGTGTTTCTAATAAGGTAGTCAGTGAGTGGAAGCACAAGGTAGGTGTTTCTAATAAAGTGGCCAGTGAGTGGAAGTACAAGGTAGGTGTTTCTGATAAAGTGGCCAGTGAGTGGAAGCACAGGGTAGGTGTTTCTAATAAAGTGACCAGTGAGTGGAAGTACAAAATAGGTGTTTCTGATAAAGTGGCCAGTGGCAGAAGCACAAGGTAGGTGTTTCTAATAAGGTAGTCAGTGAGTGGAAGTACAAGGTAGGTGTTTCTAATAAAGATGCCAGCGAGTGGAAGTACAAGGTAGATGTTTCTAATAAAGTGGCCACTAAGTGATTGTAGAATGTATACCTAGAATACATTGTAGAAAGTTTCCCAGATTTACATAATCAGACGTTATATATAATCTAAGCACTACTTCAGTGGCCACCTTTCTCCTGTCGATCAGGAGTAATTTTGAGCCCAACCCAACTCTGACCTGCCTGATCCAGCTAATCAAAGCCTCCTGAAGCCGGTGAGTAGTTGGATCAGGTGTGGAGGATTAGGGCTGGAAGTGAACTCTGCAGGAGGGTACAGCTCTTCAGGTTGATTGCCACTGCCCTACATCAAAGTGCTCCAGACTGTGCTTTGTAATTTTACCATTCTTCAGCTTCTTTACCCAATGACTATGTACAGCCGTCATTACTGAGCTACTTCATCCAAAAGTGCTAACATAGTTAATAATACAGTTAATATCAGTCTTATTTTATAGTGCTTTCTACAGCAGACATTGTACCAAAGAAGCTTGTCAGAAATGTGAGTTTAGCCCTTAATGACAGTCAGGAAAACCTCTCAGGACTCAGAAGGAGAAACTCGATATCAGCATGAGGAAGAAACACTTACACCAACCAAGACTCAGAGCGAGAAACTCTCTAAAAGTTTGAGGAAAAACTACTGAGATCCAGGAGATACACAGGTGAACAAGATTACCCAGTGACCAAGTCTCTCGGGAAACTCACGACTACATACCGTAGGTGTGAAAACACACTGAAGATGTTTAATAAGAGTGCAGGTCTGGATTAGACCATCTCGAAGAGTTCATGCAGAGGTAGAGTTATTAAGCTTATTACCAAATTCCCTCCACACCTGCTTTATTACAGTTTTGCCAAAGCTGCTACTCTGAAAAATGCAGTGTATTAAATTTACTTGATTAAAATGTGAATTACTTTGAATTTACTTGATACTTCATTTCCACATAAAAACTATATAAACCAGGCCCACACTGGTATGGGAATTCTGGGCCAGAGCTTATTTTTGATATGTTTCATTGTGATACACTGTGGTCAAAAGTTTGCAATCACTTGCTATATTAACAATATATAGATTTGAATATTACAAACTATTTATCAGTGAGCTGTTTTAGCATCATCATCATCATCATCATCACTTTTATTCCCATGCTCAAGGACACTTTACAATCAACACATAATCAAAAATACATAACACAGAACACACACACACACACACACACACACACACACACTCCATGGTTCCCACAGCTAGCTAAGGGGGTTTCACTGACCATGGTATAGAATCATTTTGCTAGCCCAGAAAGTCCTTAGCCGCAGGGAAAGTCTCACGCAGGAGGCCGGCCCGGGAAGCCTCAATGGCCGAAAATGTCCTTAGCCACGAAGGGGTAGCATTTTCCAGCAGTTGAACACAACCAGTCCAGCCAGCCTCATAGCTGCAATACAGCATCACCCAAGTGGCCAGTCCAGGCAGCCACGTAGCTGCGATGTAGCGTCACTTAGGCAGCCAACCTGAGAGGCCTCGCAGTTGCTATGTAGCACTGCTCATGCAGCCGAACATTACCGGTCCAGGCAGCCAGCCCAGGCTGCCACACAGCTGCAGTGCAGCGTCATCCAAGCAGCCAGCCCAGACTGTGATGTCACATCAGTCAGGTCCCCAATCCAGACACTGAATTCAACCGGCCGGTCCAGGCTGCATCATAGCTGTGAGGTGGTGTCACCCAAACAGCCAGTCGAAGAAGCCTCTGAGCCAACCGCCCTCGGCTGCTATCTCGGTGTAAATGATGGCAAAACTCCTCAGCCAGCAGGGAAACAACAAAACATACACACAAACAATTTAAATGAAAAACCGATGTAAAGCTGCAGCCATGTTGGAACGCACACATGCCAGTTTTATTATTTTATTCAACATTTCAAAAATCCTAAAAACAAGAAGTTAATATACTGTAATTCTGTAATTACAGTCATTTCTGAATTAATTCATTTGTCTTCAGATTTGATCTCCACTTTTGAAACTTGATGAAGTCAGAATATTATTTTATTATAAAATGTAATATTTGTTTATGGCAGCATTTCCCAGACTTTAGTCAAATTCAAATGCAAATTTGAAAATGTGAATTCGATTGTATATTTACAATTGCATTTCCAATGTGATTGTGTATTATTTTAGACATAATTAGAATTCATAGACAAAATGTGCGTTTGCATTTCTGTGTGTAATGGATGGAAAAAGTTAATGTGGAAAAGTCCTTTTGACATTTTATTGTCATTGTCTTAAAGGTCTGACTCCTCATTTGCAGCTGCATTTCCTCGTCATGGCGCTCCAGCTCCGCCAAATTAAAAAAGCATTTGCAGTCCTGTTTGCAATTGCAGTTTTACTGTCAGCAAGGCTTCCTGTCAATCAAACACTCCATATGAGTGGGAGGGATGACGGGAGAGACCTTTTACTGTGGGGCGTGTTTTAACTGGATGCGACGACTCCAAACTTTTTGTTTACTTTTTAACTTTTTAGTGACTTTTTAACACTCACTAAACAAATGATTTTTGTGTGGAGGTGATTCTTGACCAGCTAGTTAAATACGCTGCCATTATTTGTTTGTAGAGAGTTACAAATGCAGTAAAATGAATAACTGCGGATATTTTAGGGCAGTAACCTTGGGGCGCCTACACACTCTCCCCCTCTAAAGTACAAAAAATATACATCAGCAAATATCAATCTGAAATATCAGCCAAATCTAGACATCTTTTGTTGATTTTTGTTTATCTGCTAAATGTAACATTTTGGAAAATATATTCAACAAAAATGTCCCATAACTTTTGCCCAGGCCACGTTTTATGTTTTATTTTTTTCCCAGTCTGTTAAATTCAGCAAATAAACAGTAACTGATTAGTAAGGATGTCTTAACATTTTTTCCCCTTGAACAAAAACCAGCATTTAGCCAGGAGCGGCCAAACTTCTGCAAACGTTTTGTATAAACACTGCTTTGCCTTCCAGTTTACTCACTTTTGGCAATTATTTGATTTACATGGACACGGTGTACCATTTGTATCAAATGCATTGCTTTGTTCGGTGAACTTCAGTATTGAAGTATTCCTTTATTCAGATTGGTCATTGCTTACAGCTTAGTTCACGCGCTCACACTGTGCTGAAGGGCGTCTGACCTTTAAAGGCCATCGTTTCTCCTCATGACCGAGGGCTAGTGTGCGCAGAGATTGACCCTACCAATGCTTCCTACGCAAATCACGGTGTGCGTTCATGTATGTTGCAGTGTATCTTAGCAGTTTCCTTGGTAATGCAAGCATTCGCTGATTTACTGTTTTTTTATGTTCCCATAGGAACAGTAAAAGCTCAGTGGAGAACCCAAACAAGCCATGAGAAACAATGGGCCTTAACCTGCTTACAGTTCTTTACGTTCAGTTTGGGCCTAAGTGGGTTAATGAGCAATAACATAACCTTTCTTTCGTTGCATTGTGGTTCAAAAGCATGTAAAGTTCATTCACAGCACAACTAGTGCAGAGAAGCATGACCTTCTGTACCTGCGCCGCGTTCCAGCAGCTGTTCCTCAGGGACGAATGGGCCGTTATAGACATCTGAATGTGCATTGTTTAGAAAAGGCAGTGTGTGCAGAGCGCAGTTTTATTTGTTTTTCTGTATTATTGTTGTGATTATTATCCTAGCTGGTGCCTGCCAGTATCTTGAGATCCATTAATCTTTCTAATAATAGAGATAATCAAAACACTGTTGAAGGGTTTACAGGGCAGTGTGGTAGAAAAGTTTGAGGAGTCAGAGTGAGTAATGGGGAATATAAACTCAAGCATCTGAGTTATAGCCGCTATAAAACATGCACAGACACGGTTTTTACGCTGTACAAACATCAGTAAAGGACATATTCATGATGACAGCGCGATCTCATTAACTACGTCCGTATCAGTCTTCCATTGTCTAATCACTCATTCCTGTGACGTGCAGCGTCAGTCATGCCAGATGTCTTAGATCTTTTTATAATGGGAACTTGAGTGAAATATGTTTCTCTTATTATGGCATTTATTTAATACAAGGTTGTCCCGTGTGTGAAAAAGTAAATGTCCCCTTGCTTGCTTTCATTCAACATTAATCTCTCAGTTCACTGCAGAAGAACTTTAGGCTACTCTTCTTCACAGAACTGCTTTACTCCCTTGAAATCCCAGGCTTATTACATACTAAGGCTTATGATTCAGTAACTACAGGGACTTCAGTGCAAACTAGCTGAGCTATTCTTAGGTTATAGAATTGTGTAATAAAACTTTGGGCCTGCTGCTGAGCCCTGGCCATTTAAGATGTTAATTAGAAAAAGAGATGCATTTTTTAATGGTCTTATTTTTGTTGAATTTATATCAGAGTCAGAATCAGAATCACTTTATTTCACCAAGAGTTACAGGGAATTTGTCTTGGTGAGTGTGAACATGCATGATATGTAACATACCAAACAGACCAGACAAGTAAACAGACTGTTAACAAGTATTTAACTAAAATAAAAATAAAAAAAACAGTGAATAGAGTAAAGAATAATGGATCACTAGAAACATTTCATGAAGGAAGTGCAGAATAGTTGCACAGCTTAAATGGCTTCTACTTTCTGCTAGGTTGCTAGGTGGTTGCTATGGTATCCAATGTGGTTGCTAAGATGTTGCTAGGGGGTTGCTAAAGTAGCACAGATGGTTGCTATGGGGTTCCTAGGGGTTTGGTATTGTATCCCAGGTATTTGCTAGGCAGATGCTACGGTGTCCCAGGTGGTCGCTAAGGTTGCAAGGTGGTTGCTATGGTATCACAGGTAGTTGGTAAGGTGTTACTAGGTGGTTGCCATGGTATCCAGGCGGTTGCCACGGTATGTTTTGCTAGGCGGTTGCTATAGTGTCCCAGTTGGTTGCAAGGTGTTGCTAGGTGTCTGCTATGGCATCCCAGGTGGTTGCTAGGCGGTTGCTATGGTGTCCCAGGTGGTTGCTAAGATGTTGCTAGGCAGTTGCTATGGTGTCCCATGCGGCTGCTAAATTGTTGCTAGGCAGTTGCCATGGTGTATGAGGTGTTTCTTAAGTCGTTCATAGGGAGTTGCTAAGGTAGATGAGCTAAAGAGAAATGTGAATATCTGTACACATGCAGATCAGAATAGCTTTACATATGAAGGTCCAGTGACACACTATAAAGACTATTATGTACAGAATATATTATATACAGAACATCTATACAGTTGTGCAAATAGCATTATATATCAGAGGAGTTACTGCAATACAGTAAGGAGGTTTGTCAGTTCAGTTTAAGTTTAAAGTGTGTCCACTGTGGCTGATGAGAGCCACAGCTCTGGGGGAAAAGCTGGTTTTGATGGCCCAGAATCTTCTACCAGAGGGGAGTGTCTGGAGGAGGTGATGTCCAGGGTGAGAGGGGTCAGCTGTAATTTTTCTGGGGCGCTTTGTGACTCTGCTGTTGTAGATGTCCTGAAACGTTGGCAGACTACATCCAATAATCCTCTCTGCTGCCCTGATTATATGCTGGAGTTTGGCTTGTTTTTGTGAGCTGGAGGAACCAAACCTGATGGCTATGGTTGATGTAAGGATGGACTTGATGATCGCTGTGTAGAACCGGATCATCAGGCATGGATATAGTTGTGTTCAGGAACTGGAGTGACTCCTCAGTGGAAACCACTGAGTCCTTGATATTGAGGGGGGTAGGGAGGGAGGGTTGCACTTGAAGTCCACAACATTAACAAGCAATAACAAGCGCAAAACATACAAGGCTCTCACTGTGGCTGCCATCCTCGGTGCCATCTTGAACATATTTTACTAGAGTAGAAGCTTAAAATGGCTTGTTGAGATGTGAACAGAGTCAGATTGGTTTGGTGTGAAATGGTTCGTTGTTGAGACTGAGGTTTCTTTACAGTGGTGGTGATAGGAACCAGACGTCACAATGTCTACAACACTAACATAGCCATTTTATTTACCATCCAAAACCACCAGTGAACCTACAAATGTCTTGTGAGGTTTTATGTCTAATGCTACTGGCAAAATAAATGCAATAAAATAAAATAAAGTACACAATAGAGCAAAATAATTCTAATGTAAAATGCATAACAAATTAAGCATAGCTATCTCAGACTACAAGAGGCTTTAAGCCTGAGCTGCTCATTTTTAGGACCTGTCACAGCATCTCTGTCGGGTTTTGGTCCAAGGGATTGCTTTCTTTCGGCCATTCTGATGTGCTCTTGCTGTTGTGTTTTGGTTGTTGTTTTGTTGCATGACCAACCAAGCTTTAGCTACAGGTCACGGGTGGCTGGATGAATGCTGTTTGCGTGACGCTAGACTTAACAGGACCCTTGCTGTTCAAAAAGTTCCATTTTTGACTCAACTGTCCAAAGAACATTCCCAGAAAAAGGCTTGGCAATCATCCTGGTGCTTGATGGGAGATAAGTGCTTATTTTTGGGTAACAGTGCTTTCTGTTCCATGAAGGCCCACTCTCACTCTTTCTCCCTCTCTCTCTCTTTGTGTGTATAGGATCTTTTACAGAGGTGGATCAATCGTAATTTTAATCAATAAGCATCTGCCAAATCAATAAGCATTGCCACGGTCATTTCAATCAACAAGCGTCCACCCAAAAAGGCATAATGATCAAAGGAGATCTTTGGAAATCTCCATTGTTTCTCTTAAGAACCCCTAAATGACAAACGAACATTTTATAACATTGACGTTGGCAAAAGAGGGCATGTTTCCTGTCCTGGGTGGGATGGGGGGGGGGTTTCTGGATGTTGACATGTGGCCTGCTATGCATAGTACAGTCCTAACTTGCCTTTGTGGACTCAGTGTGGTTGACAGTGTTTATTAATAATGTTTTTTTAAGTATTCCCGAGAGCATGTGCTGATATTCATCACAGTAGCTCGCTGGTGTTTAACCCCTTATAATCTCAGGCTTATTACATACTAAGGCTTATTATCCAGTAGCTACAGGGCCTTCAACGCAAACTGATGTGTTATTCTTACATTACAGAAGTGTGTAAAACTTTGGGACTGCCGGTGGGCCCTGGCCATTTAAAGGGTTAATGCAGTGTCATGCATACTGCTTTATCCACGGAGATTTCTCAGAATTCCCTGAATCTGTTGATGATATTATGCACTATAGAGAGTGAAATACCTAAAATCCTTGCAATCCCTACCAGAGGTACGAGTGCACAAGTGGTGACCCTCGACTCATCCTTGCTCATAAAGGACTAGACCTTTCATAGATGCTCCTTCTATATCCAAGCATGATTGTATCACCTGTTTAAGATGACTTGTGAACATTGCACAATGTTTCTTGTCTTAAATTGTTCCTGTTCTGCATCAGTTTCAGAATTAATGTATAAACAAAAAAAAAAAAAAAAAAACATTGGGCCTCATTCACCAATACGTTTTACGTCTAAGTTGTCAGAAGAGAAGATATCAATAGCTAGAAAACAGGATCAGAGAACGAGCTAACGCATAAACTCAGCAACATACTGGTTCACATTTCAGTTTTTCCTGTTTTCCAGCTTTCAAAAGCTGACAGAGCTGCTAAATGTCATCCCGAAACCCAGTGAGTTCATCATTAGCTTGGCGCTAACAGCTATTAGCATTATCATAGCAGATGAGATTACATTTTTTTTATTAAACACTGCAGTGAAAATGAATAGCAGGTGCTGCTCATGATTAAACGACAAAACATTAACTCCACACAGTCCAGTTTGTGGTGGAGTTACTGGAGAAGAAGATCAGAAAGTAACAGCACCAGGTAAGCTTTATTAGCTTATTGTCAGTATCAACAATGAACACATTAGGAGCCAGCGTTTAATAATGAACATGTGGAGGTACTCACTGTCTCAGTTCATATTTCACTGAAAAAATTCAGTTTTGTCCAGTAACTTAGTTAAATGACTCTCAAATGAGTATCAGGTTTGGTACAAAACCCTGCTGTAGCAGTGCAGCACTACGTAATGCTGATTTGTCCTATTCTTAAGCTATAAGAGTGTCATAAAAGTGTGGACGTGCTGATGGGCTCTGGGTTAAACAGTGTATAACTGGTCCATGTTTGTGTTTTATAGCAGCTAAACTCAGATGCTACAGTCTATATTTCAGATTACTCACTCTCAAGTTTCTAACTAAACTTGGAAGTGAAATAAAACCTCCTGTCTGAAGCCATTATCGTGTCCGGCGCAGCTGTGGCGTAATCAGATTGATTAGACTTGGCCTGGGGCCTTGTGTTAGCAGACAGAGAGAAATGTATCGATTAAAATAAACCATTTTATCCGTCCTCTCTTACGTCTGCAGTGTCCTCCTCTCAGTGCAGGTTTCTTGGTTAACTCTGGATAACGCAGGTCCAGCTCATGAGGAGAAACTCTAGAGGAAGCAGAGAGGCTGAGGCCGACATGCAGTGTGGTTAAAGCTGTACACATTTCCCCACCTTTTCCCCAAATGTGGTCAATCAGCCATGACATGTTTGGTGTCTGAAGTTTGCTTCTTTAGTTTTGCACTGGAGCTACGAGGCTAATGTAGCTAACAACTCCACCTATTAGCACTGTGCTAACTGTAGGCCTACATCATCACACAGAGGACTAAAAACATGTTTTAGAGTACAATATATTCTCAAATATTGGTGAAAATTTTGTTTTTTTATATACTTTAAGGAGTAACCTGCATAACATTGGTATATTGCTATATGTCATTTGTTCTCATATGGTATCATAGAATTTGTTCAGTAGTATAACAGTGTCATATAGCCATTGTAAATTGTTATGACAGATGACAGTGTTTAATGTCATGACAGCTTACACATGCTAATTTTTCAAGCCGAGTAGCCGAGTAAGTTAACCCTTTGGGCTCCATAACCTCCCCCATGCATTAAATTTGATGTTTCTATATCTGTTTCTCTATCTTTGAGATAATACAGCGCAGAAATATGGTTCAAACAGTTACTGAATCTGTAGAGTCTTATCACAAGATCATACATGACTCACATCTAGAGTTATGAGCCTATGAAGAAGGGTTGAGATACACGTCGTTTGCATTTCACTGTGTGTTACTGGTGGATTTGTGTGTTGGTTGACTGCCGGAAAACCCTCATTCCTTATTCAGTCATCATCAGAGATGCATGTGAAATGGTGTGCAAAAGGTTTACAGCTGCTGAAATGGAGCTGCAGCAGGTTTGGAAAGTAGCGATGAAGATAATGGAGCATTTTGATATGAAACATATGAGTATCATGTCATATGCAAGTGTCTTTAAAGGAGAACTTAAGGAGATATGCACAAATCAAGAAAATGCCCTTAGGCCCTCAGAGGGTTAAACAGAGAATCAAACAATTAAAATTAAATTCAATCAAGGAAAACAAAAAGAAAAAAAGACAAAATAAACAAAGAAAATTTATAAATAAAATACTAAGAGGATAGATAATAAGAAAACACTATAAAACTTTACAAATAAAATTTTTCAGTCAAATAGTTAAAAGGGAACAGTAAAAAAAGAACTAAGGTCAAATAAAATGCTAGCAGGATGAGTGAAGGTGGTTAGAAATGAGAATTTAAAAATGGTTAAGTGACTCCTGTAGAGTTTCCTGTAGGTCAGGGGTTGGCTCTTTAACTGTCCTGTTGCGGCTCCACAGCAGAATCAGATTTGTAGGTAAAAATAAAATAATCCTCCTTTACAGTAAAATAAAGCTCTGCTGGTCGTTCAACACAGTTTAACAATAAATGGTCTTAAACACTGGAGTTAATGTAGAACTGCTAATTCACCCTTTAACCCTGAAGGTTGGTGCGCAGCCTGCTGGTTACCACAGCAACACAGACAATCTCGCCTAGCTAGTAGCTAACGAAACGGCAAAGAGATAAAACATTGATAATTTGTGATTCTAATCACTCCAGCTGGTTTCCTGATACGTTTAATCTGCAACAAGAAACTGTCAAACACTAAAAAGTCACAAAGCTGATGCCAGCTTTTTGTTCACCAGCTCCTCGTTCACCAGCTCCTCGTTCACCAGCTCCTCGTTCACCAGCTCCTCGTTAGAATTTCCCTGTTCCACCTTAAATGTTGCAGCAGTTACATTCTGGTGCCTCAGGCACCAATTAAGATGTAACAAGAAAACTCAAGAAGCGACTTCAGCCTCATGAACAATTGAACGTTGAGAGATATTTTACAAGAAACTGTTCTACTTTTGTGGGAAAGTTTCCTGCCTGAGATGTGAGAAAAGGTGGATATAGCTGAGCTAAAGCTTAAAGCAGAGCCAAGTAAGTCTGCATTTATGTTTAGATAATATTTTTAGTCTATACTAGTACATCAGCACATACCGAGACATATTTACAGGTAAAATGTACATAAATGTTGTGGCTCCCAAGGTGGTCTGATTTTTTTAGAGAAGACAAAATGGCTTCTTTACATTTGGGTTGCTGACCCCTGCTGTTGCATATTCCAGTTCACTGTAACTAAAAGCAGATTTTCCCAGTTCAGTAAAAACTCTGACAGGTGATCCAGCCACAACGGTGAGTCTGACAAATACCTTTATTTACAGAGAGCATGGATGTGAGAGAAGATGGCATATGGCTTTAGAGCACCCTATAAATAAATACCAACCAGTTTCCTGCTGCATAGCTAGAGACTGAACAACTCAGTACAAATACATTAATACTAAATACAAGAAGCGTAAATAACCAAAAGTACAGTGGTACTTTAGCGCATGTTACTGAAGGAATGGCGCTCATTACTACCAACCAATATAACAACATTGGGCCTCATTCATCAATATCTTCCTAAGTTTGTTCTTAAACGTGTTCTTGAGAAAGATCCTGAGATAAAGTCTACATCAGATTCATGACGTGTTCTTAAAGCGCGGAATTGTTTGTTCTTACCTAAGAACAAATCCCAAATAAGGAAACGTTGGTGAAGGTCAGAAAGTTCTTAGTAAAAATAGTTGGCAAATGAGGCCAATTGTCCAAAAAACCCAGATTATCTCCATTTTTTATTCATAATTTTCATAATTTGAGCACAGCAGCTGCCCTTATACTGTGTGACAGTTTCATGTTGAATGGACCAAAAGAAATGCTCCAAAAATGCTTGTAGTGAAATCTACTTACATTGATTTGCACTAAAAGTAAAGGATGTTTTTCCGTCTCCTGTAAAGTTACTGTTTTGGAGATTGTTTCGTTTGGACAGCAATGATATGAAAATATTACAGGCCAGTATTGGGAACCACAGTGACGACAGCAGTCCAGTCATCAGTTCAGACCGTTGCTGGGTCAGTTATCTGTAGTACTTAGACCACGTTTATCCTCTGCGGCTGATTCCCTGCAGGTGGGCGGCGGTGACAGTGACTCTGTCTGCTCAGGTAAAGCCTCTGTCTCCACCTGCTGGTGGTTTCACCTCTCCGCAGCAGCTTCCCTCCACACCTTTAGGTATAACTGACAGGTATAAAGCCCACCGATGCAAAAGCACGGCTAAGCTCTTTAGCCCGGCCGCTCTTTGTGTCCCATTTCCATTGTAGGAGTATGAGCTATCACAGGTACGCTGGTGTAACAAGCTCATTCACGGGCCTTCACAACTGCTAATCTGATTCGACGCGCTGCCTGACGCTTTCCTTGGGCTTGAACGGATTAGGCGTTATTCCATCTCATCACTGTGAGACGAAGGGCACTGAGTGAATGAGGATGGCTTTAGTGTCATTTTGCAAGTACAGTGGAATTTGGTTAGTAATTGAAAACTGTGTAATAATTAAGGAAGAATTAGAGTGATTTTCTGAAATTTCTGCATAATTAAATGGTTATGATGTAAACAGAGTCATTCAGAGTTTGGTGTAAAATGATTCGCTCTAGAAAAACTTACTGAGTCAGGACTGTTCACAGTGGTGGTGATAGGAACCAGACGTCTGAGGCCTCTAAAAGCTCCCTGACAGAAAGTTATTACATGAAGTGGTTATGAATGTGCTGAAGCCTGAGGCGTTGTTCTATGATAGTTTGGAGATAAGCTTTGGCCTTGTAGGTATTTTTATCCATTCATAGCAAAGAGGTACATGCAGGATGTTGTGAGGCAAAACTGTCCCAAAGAAAACTAATATTTTTGACTTTGTTTACATCTCAACAGTTGAAATCTGTGGAACGAGTTTCAGAGAAGGCCTAATGATTTGTGTGAAATTAAATTGTACATGTCTGTAATTTTTGTTCATTTTTAATTAATATAATCATCATGGTTGTTGTACCTAAACTCTGCAAGTATTTTGGTAATAATCTTGTTTCATTTGCAAGTTTTAGTTGGAAACAAAACAGATAAAATCTTGAAACGGCCAAGAGACAACTAGCCTATCAGGTTTCTTTCCTCTGTGGTATCTAGATAGATTTAGCCGCTAAATGAATTTAGAAGCTGACCTGAAGGCCTAACTGGCATAATTAGGAACTGACAGTGGAATCAGCCAATCACGTTTTGATTTCCAGTGGGTGAGATCAAATAAGTAAGAAGAAAATTATCACTGTAGGTCAGAGGGCAGCAACCCAAATCTTAAGAAGAGCCATTTCGTCCTTTCAACAAAAATCAAACCACCTTGGGAGCCACAACGTTTAACGTCTATTTTACCATCTTGTCTGTAAATATGTCTCTGTGTGCTATATGTAATATAATAATATATAATAATAACGTATAATAATAATTATATAATATATAATATAAACAAAAACAGACTTACTTTGCTCAGCTATAGCTGATTTTTTCACATCTCTGGCAGGAAACTTTTCCTCAAAAGTGGAATATTTTCTTGTAAAATGTCTCTCGACGTTCGACTTTTTATGAAGCTGAAGTCAGCTTCTCATTCGAATTTTTCTGTTCCACCATAAATGGTACCTAAACAAGAAGTTGGCGAATAAGAAGTTGACTTGAGCATTGTGACTTTTTAATGTTTGACAGTTTCTCGTTGCAGATTAAACCATCTGAGTGCTTTTAAAACCAAATCCATTCTCCAAATTATCAATGTGTATCTTAAATCGCGCGCCAACCTTCAGGGTTAAAGGGTGAACTAGCAGTTCTACATTAACTCCAGCGTTTAAGATCATTTATTGTTAAAACTGGGTTGAACGATCAGCAGAGCTTTATTTTACTGTAAAGGAGGATTATTTTATTTTTACCCAAAATATCTAATTCTGCTGTGGAGCCACAACAGCAGAGTAAAAGAGCAGCATGTCGCCGACCCCTGCTCTAGGTCCTCTGGAAGTTCTAGATACGTCACTGACTGTGAATATGAGCCATAGTCTAACCAGGTTTCAGCCAGTTAATTATAGGACTAGAAAACAGCAGCAGCTCTATGTCAGGACTCTTTACTGAAAGAGTCACTGTAAAACTGATACAAGGTCAAATATTTGTTGATATCTGTTATAAGATTCAAATAAAAAATAGCATCATAAAGGTGCTTCAACATTTAAGGCCTGAATTTAAGGCCTAGCACTAATACTCTTCATTCGCCACTCATTTGAAAGAAGCCGTTATGAAAAACATTAAAGGAAACAAGCCAGACTGAGGGCTGTTTTCCAGAACAGAGCTTATATCCCTCTCTTTCTGCTGATAAACGTCACATGCTGGACTTATATGATGATGTATGCTTCTATAAGCGACCCTCCGCATAAAAATGCCTGATAGTCAATTAGAACAGATGCTTTTAAAGCAGGAAACCTCTGTTTGGAACTGCCGCAGCTCATCATATCTCCTCTTTGTCTTAGAAAAGACCCCAGGCTGCTGTACTGATGCGTTGATGTTGTTAGGAGAGGCAGGAAAAGGAAGAGAGGGATAATGATCGGGGAAAATGGCCACTTTTTCCTTTTGATAACACGACTGGATCAATGCAAGCATGTACAGCCGTCCGCGTGAGCGAGCGGCGAGGAGCGAAGATGCAGATCGATAGTCTCCATTCAAAGCACTGAAAGAAATTAAAAGAAGTTTGCAGCAATGACAACTTTCATCTGTGACTGGAACCTAGCATTAGTAATATTTGTCTGATATTTGATTATTGCTGTAAGCTCCATAGACTCATGTAGCGTGTAACTATCATGTCATGTAACTATACACTATAAAAATGTTTTTGAAGGGCCAATCATGGGAACCCATTATTGCTTGCTTTTTTTTTTAAATAAAAGAATCTGCTGTAGTTTGTAAACATTTTCAGTTCACTCCCTGCTGCATACGGCCCATATGTGGAAACTAAGCTGCAAAAACAGCCTGTTTTTAATGTATTGTTTTTGTGATGTCACAAATCCCACACATTTACATATACCCAACTATTTGGCTTGCAGCAGTTTAGTTCGGCCCACTGATGTTGATGTTTTCAGCCGTGTTTTAGACTGTTGAAAGAGGCACAATACAGTGTAGCCAATCAGATCAGAGGTCATTTACATACTGTATATCGGTCTTACATGAATGATTTAGCCAAAAATGTAATTTACACAATTTTACTCTTACCTCAGATGTAGTTGATTGGCTGAGACCAGTTTGGAGTCAAACTTCTGCTGATTTAGCTTAGAACTACAGTGGCAAGGCTAACATTGCTAACAAACACTGGAACTTAATAGTCACCCAAATAGCCCAAATAGTTTTTGTGAAAATACATCACCAAAATCCAGAATTCCAGGTCATTATGAAGGTCATGCAGACTTGGTGATGTGGTTTAGGACATGTGTCTTATTGTGAACTATAAAAATAAAAATAACATAAAAATAACAAACAAACACTTCACTATTAAACGCAGCCATTTCAGACACCAAACATCAGGGCAGGTATTCTTTTGTTTTGTTTACACTGTGCTTTAAATCACAAGTCTGGACCATTGCCTGGATGCAGTCTGAGCAGGCTGAGAGGTTTTGGGAATCTTTTTATAGAAAACTTTGGGCTATTTGGGTGACTATTGAGTTCAAGTGTTTGTTAGCAATGTTAGCCTTGTAACTCTAACTCTTAAGTTCTAAACTAAAGAAGTAAAGTTTGGACTAAAAAACATGTCTTGGTTGATCGACAACATTCGGGGTGAGTAAACAAGTGGGAAAATTAGATTTTTCATCAAAATATTCCTTTTAAAACAGCTCGTTTGACAATATGCTCCTTTGCTATCACAGTTTTGACAGATTTGTGCCAAGCCACAAGAATACAGCATATTCCGCAATGTGCGAATTAATGTTTAGTCTTAGAACTTAGTTTTACCCAATACTGTATCGACCCTGGCTTTATAATTAGAACACGTCTTTATGTTTTATGAAATACATTTGATGAAAAGTAACACAGTGTCCTCAACTGGACAAACAGTAAACTAAATAACACCCCATGTCCTTTTAAGACATGTCTTCTGAGAGTGTGGCTGTCAAGCTGTAAATCACCCAGAATTATGATGATGATGGTATACAGGTCTCAGTCAGTGTACAGAATGTATAGGAAAGTGCAAAGTGCAGGTTGTTTGAATGTCAAGGACAGATGGTCATATCACCAAGCTTCAGTAATCACAGCCATGGCTGTACTATTGCCTTGTATACGTGTGTTATTATATTGTATATGAAGCCCTGCCTGGGGGACAGTGAGTGGATATACATCAAGCATCCTTTCAGATCATTACACCGGTAATCTGCTATGGCCTCAGCCTTTAAGCACAGAGAGTGCTTTCTAATCTGTTCTGAAGTGGACTTAACCCTCAGATGGCACGGTCATCACCCACAATACCTAAAGCATGCTGCTAATAATGATGCAGTACACTGACAAATGAAATCATCTTAAAACCATATGTGCAATATTTTTAGTAACTAATTACATCACATTACTCAGTTACGTGTACTCAAGTAATCTTTTGATGGGGTTTTTATTTTTCTAAATGTTTTCAAATCAAACTTTCATTCAGTCATTAATATTCAGTTACTCATTCCTTTGTTGTGTTTAATTTCATTCAGTTGTGCAGGTTCAGCCACTGCCCTGTGCTGCTGTTGTTACCACCTCTGATTTTTAGGGTTCATCATTTTATTTTAGATCAAAATTATCCAAAAAGAGAGGAACATCTCCTATCAGTCTTCAGTTCCTGTGCTAACAGATGCTGGATGACCTAAGAAGTTCCACTGCAGGTCTGTTACTCAGTGCTTAAGTAGTTTTGAGCTGCTATTTTTGTATTTCTACTCAAGCTGTATTTTGGATGGTGTATTTCCTTAAAAAAACATTCTTAACTTTTAATGAAAGTTAATGTAAAGTGATGCCTGCTTCATTGGGTCAAGGTATGGTGATTAACTTGGCCAATCTAGTACCTTCCACTTTTTCCCTGTGTTGGCAGTATATTTTGGGTCATTGTCTTACTGTATGACGAAGTTTTTCCTGATTAAATTAGATGCATTTCTCTATAAAGTGCCAGACAGTGTTTCTGTATACTTCTAAATTCATTCTGCTACTCCCCATCATGAGTTACATCATCCATAAACATTAGTGAGCCTGTTCCAGAAGCAGCCATTCAAGCCCAAGCCATGACACTACCTCCACCATGCTTGGATCATGAGCAGATCCTTTCCTTCTCCACATTTTGCCCTTTTCTATCACTTTGGTAGAGGTTAATCTTCGTCTCATCAGTTCATAAAACTCTGTTCCAGAACTTTTGTGGCTCATATCTGTGTTTCTTCGCAAATTCCAATGCAGCCTTCCAATTCTTGCTGCTGATGAGTGGTTTGCATCTTTTGATCTTCTTCATTATTTCTGCCTTGAAAGTGTTCGAACTAGGTTGTGATACCTTCACCCCTGCCCAGTGGAGGTTGTAATTCATGTCACTGGCTGGTGTTTTCGGGGTTTTCCTACAGCTCTCACAGTGTTTCTGTCATCAGATGCTGCTGTTTTCCTTGGCTGACCTGTTTGATGTTTGGTTGTTGGTACACCAGTGGTTTCTTTCTTTCTCGGGACATTCCAAATTGTCGTATTGGCAATGCTCAATGTTCGTGCAATGGCTCCAATCTGAGCTTCAAAATGTTTGCTTTTCTCCCATGGACAGCTCTCTGGTCTTCAAGTTGGTTTATACCTTTTTAACAAATGCAGTCTTCACAGGTGAAACTCAGAGCTCGAGTTGACATTCAGAGCTATTAACTGTTTAAACAATCAATATAACAGAGCACACCTGGGCAACAAGAAACACCTGTAAGTATTTTTGCTCACTTGAAAAAAGTGGGGGGTTCAAACAAAATGTACCATGTTCTAAGTTGTTTAACAAATCCAGATGTAAATATCAGGAACTGATAGCTGAAATTCTGATCTATCGTCTCATGTTCATCTTTTGATCTAAAACCCAAATGTCTTCAGAGTACAGCAAAACTGTTCCAGTACTTTGAGAGGAGACTGTAACTTCAGTGTGAGTGAGAGGGATTAAACCACTGTAGACTCAATAAGTATATATATAGCACTGTGCTAAAGTCTTAGGCACTTAAGAACACTATTTAAACCCTTTTTTCAAGATAAAAGTGTGTTTTACTTGTAAAAACATAAAAACCATTAGAATAGATGCAAATACATATAAATGCAGTTAAAAATAACAAGAATTTCTTATTTTCAAAAAGTAAAGTAGATATCTTGTGAGTTTGGTCCCTGATTTCTTATGGAAACCCCCAGCAATCATGTAAATTTGTTAAATTCCATCTGCAGCACTCCTGATTTAACTTAATACAAGACATATTGAGCCAAACCAGGATGATAACTACAACCCCATTTCCAAAAAAGTTGGGACGCTGTGCAAAATGCAAATGAAAACAAAATTCATTGATGTGCAGATCATTTAAACCCTTGATTAATTTGAAAATAGTACAAAGACAACATACCAAATGCTAAAACTGAGAAATTTTGAAAAACATATGCCCATTTTGAATTTGATGGCAGCAACGCGTTCCAAATACTGGAGAGGAGTTTGGAACTGGTTACACAAACACATTAACAAGTGTAATATCACTACTTATTGTATTACAATAATTAGTATTAATTCTAATATTAGTGTTGTTCTGAACAAATAAACACTGACTGCCCAAATAAACATCTTTATAAAGTCTAATTCTCAAGTACAGCCCTGTATGCGAGTGTGTTGGTTTTAATGACATCAAAACGAGCCCTTTTTGCAGTTTAATTTGCAAATCTGGCCTTGAGAGTCAATGATACAATTTTAAAACAAACAGTGTTTACACAGTACATCAAACTCTCCAGTTTTCCATGAAATGGCCCCTTTAAAAAACCCAGACAGAGAGAGCCACTCACGCGTTTGCTGGACAGCTCATTGGAACAGAGTGGTTTGTGATCACAGTGTCGGAGGAGGATTTGACGGGAGTTCTCAGAGGTGCCGTGGCCTTCGTGTTACAGTGAGCGGCTCAGCGTGGCATTTGCACAGGTATGAGAGTGGATTTAGGAGGGCGGCGGCTGCACAGCCTGTGATGTGAGGAAAGAGACGGGACACAGGTTTATCTCCCCCAGCTACAAACACTGCTCTCTCGCTCTCCCTCTCTCTTTCTCTCACTCACTCTCTCTCTGCAAAAAAATGCCACCTTAAAGAGCCCATGTCCTACAATTTTTCTTGCATTATTTTTTTTTACCCAGAGGTCCATTTTTTTGGGACTAATTTTTAATTAATTTTTGACAAACATCATATATGTACCCCTTCTACATTGAAATTCAGACACAAATGAATACATACAGTCTAAAGCAATATATAGGCAAAAAAGCACAAATACAGTTATCGCCATACCAATTGGGAAAGACAATTAGTATACACAGTGGGTTATTATAACTCCATAAGAGCTTATTCAAACCCATTTCATGCCAATATTGTAGCTGATTTAGCTGTATTTATACAGTGGTTTGCTCAAAGAAAACAATATCACAGCAGAATAATTAGCCATTCTTGCAACAGTTTTTCATTCGGATTAAACCAAATTATGTACAATAGCCTTTTTAATAGTGGTTAGCTCATCAAAATTAAACATTTTTAGGCAAAAGTGAAGGTGAAGAACATTTAGCAATTTAACAAACATAGATAATTCCTGACAATAGGAATTTTAAGTAGATGATATAGATTAAATATAATAATAAAGATTAAAAAACAGATATACTCCCAAGACATATGCATAAATGTGGCTACCTTTAATGCAGTTCCTCCTTAAGTTCACTGCCACCTTAAATTTACTGCCACCCTAAATTCAGTGCTACCTTAAATGCAAATCCACCTTAAATTCAGTGCCACTATATGGGACAAAATTATCAGGACACACCTCTTAATCATTGAATTCACGTGTTTCATTCAGTCCCATTGCCACAGGTGTATAAAATCAAGCACCTAGCCATGCAGTCTGCCTTTACACATATTTGTGAAAGAATAGGTCATTCTAAAGAGCTGATTAATTTCAAGCATGGTGCTGTAATAGGATGCCACTGTTAAACAAGTCAGTTTGTGAAATTTCTTCCCTCCTATTCCATGATCAACTGTGAGTGGTAATATTGAAAAGTGGAAGTATTTAGGAACCGCAGCAAAACGAAATGACCACATAAAGTTACAGAGTGGGTCGTCGAGTGCTGAGGCACATAGTGTATAAGAGTCATGAACGCTCTGCTGACTCAATAACCGCAGAGTTCCAAACCTCCTCTGGCATCAACATCAGCACAAAAACTGTGCACTGGGAGCCGAGCAGCTGCATGAGAAGCCTCACATCACCAAGCACAGTGCCAAGTGTCAGATTGAGTGGTGCAAAGCACCACTGGACTCTGGAGCAGTGTAAACATATTCTGTGGAGTGACTAATCACGCTTCTCTATATGACAGTTAGATGGACGAGTCTGGGTTTGGCAAATGCCAGGAGAACATTACCTGCCTGACTGCATTGTGGTGGAGGAGGGATAATGCTATGGGGTTGTTGTCTAAAATGCCTTTGTATGCTGTAGCATTACCATTACCCCTCACTAAGACTGAGGGGCTCAAACCCTGAAAAACAGCCCCAGCCTATTATCCCCCTTCGACCAAACTTTATTGTTGTTACTATGCAGTCTGGGAGGTAATGTTCTCCTGGCAACCTCAAAATTCAGATTTGTCCATCAGACTGCCAGATAGCGAAGTGTGATTCATCACTCGACAGAATACATTTCCACTGCTCCAGCGTACCAGCACAGTTTACATCACTCCAGCTGACACTTCTTCATAAAGTCTGTAAGTGAGGCAAAAACCTACTTTTTAGTCAAGTTTAGTTTTACCTGTTAGGTAAAGGGTGCAGATCTGGTGGTTCATGGTCATAGAGTATTATGGTAAACTGGGAGTGTTGGTGCTGACATCTCAGGGAGCCTCATGTCTCTGTTACCCTCTGGTTCTCCCTTTTAGTTAGGCTGTAATAGCTTAATCTGCTGTTAACACTGTGTACTGCAATCAGTCTCTCTTTACAGACCTAATTGTCTGTGTGTTTCTTTGCTGAGCTGAATCACTGTCCATCCTTTGTGTCTGATGCTGTTGCTTCATCTGCCTTGATAGGGTGCCCACTGCTTGCCTGCCTTGTGGACTGTTTTGACCACCATGGAGATTCCTGCTATACAACACTGTGCAAACCTCACCTGCATGATTGACCCTCCTGATGATGCTGCTGCTGCACAGAATGAAATTATTTAATTATAACTATTGCTTCACCTGCTTTTCCCCTTTTCTGTTTAATATTTTATACTAATGGTAAAACCATATACTCTATTCATATCATTTTTTTGTTATTGTTTGCTGTCTGGTGTCTCCTTTTGAGTCTTTGTTCCTCTCAAGGTTTCTGCCTCTTACTCTTAGGGAGTTTTTCCTTGCCACTGTCGCCATTGGCGGTGCCTTCACATTGCGCATAGCGATCCTAGGTGTGTGTGCAGCTGCTCAGCCATGGAAACCCATTTCATAAAGCCTCTGAATCCAGAGGAGTTTGGAACTCTGTATTAAGTGATGCAACAGACGCTACATATTTTAGCACTCGGTGGCCCCAGTTCGTATCGTCTACTGCTTCACGGTTGAGCTGTTGTTGCTCCTAGGTGCTTTTATTTCACAATAGCACTTACAGTTGACCAGGGCAGATCTAGGAGAATAAAAATTTCACAAACTGACCTGTGGCATCCTATGGCAGTGGCATGTTTAAAGTCACTGAGCATTTCAGTCAGACCCATTCTAGAGCTAGTGTTTGTCTATGGAGATTGCATGGCTATGTGCTTGATTTTACACACCTGTTAGCAATGGCTGAGGCTGAAACACCTGAAGTCAATAATTATTTTTTGTAAATTTAGTATTCTTCAATGTGAATGGAAGCTAAACTGCTGTAAGTTTAAGAGGTTGATAAATGCAAATATGCTGATATTTATGACATCACAAATGCAATGAATTCAAAGGATGTTTCCATAGTTGGACCATATTTACAGGGGAGTGAACAGTACAATTTGAAACTGAAAAAGTAGGTTTTCTATGACATGCTTCCTGTAATTTCAGCACGAACACACACACACACACACACAGCAGTCTCACACAATAGCACACGGTTCTACATACTAAGGAACATGTGCATGTAATCCAACACTACATGAACCCTTTGTGTTACACACAGCACATGAGCACACAGGGAGCTTTCAGGCTCATTACTTACATTTATGGGTCATCTTTGGCTAACCCTGTACACAGTGTACACAACCTTACCTACAGATTGCATAACATGTTTTTGACAGTGATGTATTCAGCACCTCTCCTTAAAAGAGTCTTCATAGATCCCCAACTGATTCCTCTATGAAGCAAAACTGTAAGTTCTTCAGATTCAGACTGTTCTTTGGCTTAGTAGCTATTACATGAAACCAAAAATACTTGAAGTCTACATGTAAAGCAAATACAGAGGTAGCCAAAGTAAAGAATGACTAAATACAAACTACGTATTGTCTTTCTAAACCCAAAGGCCAAACAAAGGTAGCTTGGTTGCCAATTTGCAAATTACTACTAATATATTTACAATAAATGTATGGCATTTCTCTAGAGCAAGCACCCTATACCTCCACACTAGCTTTGAGCTTAGATACAGGAGTCTGTGCTGATACCTAGAAAAGAAACGTACACAATACAAGACATTCCAATAAGTGCTAGATTAGTGTTGATTTCAATGCTTCATAAAGAGATGGGTCTTCAGATGAGGGACTTTGTTCAGACTCCTTAGACCCAGAACAAAGAAGAGTTTTAATGTCTTCCATAGTTCTTGTCTGATAGTAGGTCAAGCTAAGCCGAACTTGAAGCTCGAAGGGCACGAGGTACAGATTGAGTTTTGACCACTGAAATCAGGCAGGTAGGAGCTGGTCCATCTTTGGCTTTGTAGGACTGTCAGAGTTTTAAATCTGATGCGTGCAAGAAGCCAGCAGAGGGAACGTGACAGCAGAGTGTCATGTTTGACCTTAGGAAGATTGATGACAAATTGTGCTGCTGCATTCTGAATGAGTTGCAAGCACCTGATGGCCCGCCTAAGAAGAGCAGTAGCGAGCTGTAGTAGTCAAGCCTTGAGATGACAGAAGACTGAATAAGCACCTGGGTCCCCAAAAAGAGAGGGTCAAATCTTTCTGAAGTTTTAGAGAAGAAAGCTGCATGACGGAGCCAGGTTTGCAGCATGAGCTGAGGACAATAACTGGACATCCAGAATTACTCTAGGGCTTCTTGCATCTTCAGACGGAAAAACCAAGGCATTCTCAAATGACATGGCAAGATTGTAGGGAACGATCAGTTTAGTCTTGCTGGGATTCAGCTTTGGGTGGTGGACTGCCATCCACGGAGAGATTCTAGCCAGACATGCTGAAATCTGCTGAGTAATGGTAGGATAATCCGTGAGAGTGAGTTTTAAGACAAAAGAGTGGAGGACCCAGCACTGAGCCCTGTGGGACACCAGTGGAGAGCCTGCATAGAGTGGATGTGGATTTGCTCCATGTCACCTCATTAGAGTGTCCCTCCAGACAGAACTCAAACCAATTCCATGCAGATGAAGACAGACATGTGGATCTTGCAGTTGATTGATGATCTTATGGTTTCTAGCATTAGCTCACTAGTCTTTACTTTTCTACATTTCTGAAACAAGCTTCTGCACAGTGCTAGCAGTTTATTATATAATGTGTTTTTCAGTGTTAGAGACAGCTTATGAAACCTCATTCAAGTTTTTTTTTTCCCCCAGGGTTCACGCATAAGCAGAGGATTCATAAAACATAGGCACTGCTATATATGAATCCACAAACAGGAGGAAGCTAAATAAAGCAGGATGATGCATGACATTACAAAGAACGATTTGTGTTCTTTATTTCCTCCTGATGTACGTTTCACTTAATTCACTTGAATTCACAGCCTTTTAAGTTTAAAACAGATTGATGTACCTTTTCTGGCTAATTTAATAGCTTCATGGATTGAGGAGTTAACAAAAAAGAAAATTGTCTTTGGTGTTTATGCATATTGGGTCTATTCCAACAGAAATGAAGGCTAATTGCTTGCCAAATTACTTTTTACCCATGGCCACATCAAGAGAGTGAGATTATAAGGGTAGGCCTAGCCTAAAGATAAGCTTAATTTGATTTAACTACATTATATGCACGATGCAAAAGAGCTGTAGATTTTGCATGACATCAAAGAGATGTGAGTGAGAAGAACCTTTTTAAAGTTTAAAGAACCTATTTTGCACCTGACAAGTTTTTCCTAGGACCATATACCCAAGCCAAGAACCATTTAGGAACCTCTGCGAAGTTTGGGTATGCAAACAAACAACTGGGTTCTTGCTTCAGTGCTGTAACACTTCAGTTAACAGAGAGGTCATTTGAATATGCCAGCTGCCCTTAACATTGTATAAAGGGCCTCTGAATGGACCAATAGAAGTGATACAAAATGACCTGCTGATACAGGTATTCAGTTGTCTCTATAGAAAAGCACTGATCAATGGAATGGGACTCTGTGGAGCAGCCACACACTAAGTTCACCATGCTCAATGTCAAGCATCTGTTATAAGATGCCCCCCTAGCATTGGACTGTGGAGCAGCAGAACTGTGTTCTCTGGAGCGATGGAGCTCCAGCCAACACCTTTGTGATGAGTTGAAGTGATCCAAAACTGACCATCCAACATGAGTACCTGACCTCACTAATGCTCTTGTGGCTGAATGCAATCTAGTCCTCACAGCAATGTTTCAAAATCTAGTGTAAAGCCTGGAGGCTGTTTACTAGAAACAAACTTCCTATTCACTTGCACCCCCCATTTGCAGCTTTAACAGCTTCCACTCTTCTACAAGATTTCGGAGTGAAATTTTTGCTCATTCATCCAGAAGAGCATTTATGAGGTCAGACGCTGATGTTGGACGAGAGCATCTGGCTCACAATCTCCATTCTAGCTCATTCCAAAGGTGTTTGACGGGGTTGAGGTCAGGGCTCTGTGAGGGCCAGTCAAGTTCTTCCACACCAAACTCACCCAGTCAGGCCTTTATGGGGCTCAGTCATGCTGGAACAGGAAAAGTTCTTCCCTAGATTGTTCCCACAAAGTTGGAGGTGTCCAATTGTCAGGTAATGTTCCTCTGCTCCAAAGTCCAGCGGCGGCGTGCTTTACACCACTCTCCCCAATGCTTGGCATCGTGCATTTTGATCTTAGGCTTGTGTGCAGCTGTTTGGCCATGGAAACCCATTTCATGAAGCTCCTAACATGCAGTTCCTTTGCTGATGTTGCTTCCAGAGGCAATTTGGAACTCTTTAGTGAGTGATTCAACAGAGGCTAGGCACTGTGCGCTTCAGCACTCAGCGGTCCCACTCTGTGAGTTTGCGTGGTCTACCGCTTCGTGGCTAAGCTGTTGTGGCTCCTAGGGGCTTCAATTTAACAATAAGAGCACTTACAGTTGGCTGGGGCAGATCTAGCAGGGCAGACATTTCACAAACTGACCTGTGGCAGAGGTGGCATCTTATAACAGTGCTGTGTTTAAAGTCACTGAGCCTATCAGTACGACCCTCTACTAATGTTTGTCTATCAGCAGTAGTATGAATGTACATCATCATAGAGATACTGTATATGATAATTTGTGCGTGTAAATTAATAACTGTGCTGGTGAAGCTGTATCGTCATTTCCAACATTTTTTCAGAGCTTGAGAGTTGACAGAGAGGTCAGACTCAGGCCTGATTACAAAGATGACTGGACATGCTGTCATCAGAGAGATGAAGCTCAGTCCTAACAGAAAGAGGTCAGAAAAGAGATCAGGATCAAGCATGAAAGAGAGACAAAAGGACATCCCAGCTATCAGAGAGATCACACCCAGACTTGACAGAGAGGAATAATAAATGTGCTGGCCCACAGGGGTCGATTTTAGAAAATGACCACCTTTCTTCAGCACAGTTCACTCTTCACAGCATGACCTGAACTACTCAAAGCACACAACTTTGGCAATTTAGATTACAGAGAGACAGAGAGAGAGAAGCTTAGAAGAGGCAGATAGAATTGTAAATTGCACACTAAGCCATAGACTGTGATAATTGTCTGCAAGCTTATCGTGTTATTAATGAATCGCTATAGCCAGCGAACAGGTTCTTTGAGGTTACTGCGACATTGGTATGAAAAATAATCTTCTCCAAAAAGTGTCTTTTCGTACTTTTAGAGGCTTGTAGATCTCATTAAAAGTCAGTGACAGTTCAGTTTTATTTCCCAGCATGCCTGTGAAATAGAGCAACCATTTTACCACATTTACAGGAGGCTGTGCGCTCACTCTCGACTCAGACTGATCTAGAAATGAGTGGTGCAACTGAGTGGTTAAGGGGCATAAATGTCCTCACATAGAGCTTTTTTCACCACACACTCAAAAACAAAAAGCTTCTAAGCTGACTTATTAGCTACCTTGCATGCAAGGTGTAGTTGGCATAACTGAATGGCTAATACATGATCAGGCATAACATTATGACCACCTCCTTGTTTCTGCACTCATTGTCCATTTTATCAGCTCCACTTACTATATAGGTGCACGCTGTGGACTGACAAGGTAGGAGTGTCTAATAGAGTGGACAGTGAGTGGACACAGTGTTTAAAAACTCCAGCAGCACTGCTGTGTCTGATCCAGCACAACACATACTAACACACCACCACCACGTCAGTGTTACTGCAGTGCTGAGAATGATCCACCACCCAAATAGTACCTGCTCTGTGAGGGTCCATGGGGGTCCTGACCACTGAAGAACAGGGTAAAAGGGGGCTAACAAAGTATATTTGCCTATGATCACCAGTTTGGTGATCATAGGCAAATAATTCTATTTTCACTTTATCAGGCCACAGTTCTTGTTTCCAAAATGCTTCTGGCTCAGGTAGACGTTGTTTTGCATACTTCAGACTTCAGTTGACACAGGTATTTGGAGTAGAATGGTACACCACTCGTGCACCTGCTAAAACTTTCTGCAAGACTTTTGTTGTCATATGGGGGTTTAACTTTGCCTTTCTGGTCAGCATACAAGCAGTTCTATCTGAGAGTTTTCTTGGTCTCCCAGATCTTGAATTGACCTACATGGTTCCCCTTATCTGCCATTTCTTAATGACATTATAACGGTGGAAATTATGAGCTGAAGGCACTTTAATGTATTTTATAGCTTCTCCTACTTTGTAGACATCAATTACCTTTATTTCAGTTATTTTCAGATCCTTAGCCAGCTACTTAGAGGAGCCCATGGTTGTTAAGTGTCAGCACAAGCAGAATATTCTGGAAAAACACAATTTATAAATCAGAAAGAGTCTGAACCAACTTGACAGCACATAAAAATTATAACAATAATAATAAATTACTACAGTTGAAAGAATGCAAATAAGATTTTCACTTTTTTTCACAATAGCATTCACAGTCCACATTCAGTCCACTGTTAACAGTTCTCTGCTGCCAACCTTCCCATCAGACTTTTTCCTGTATTTTTTATAGATTTTCTTTCACAGTGCAGAGGTTTGAATGTGGTTTGAAGGCACATTCAATCCATCGCCTACAGCATTTTGGACCTGATCTGCTCTAAAAAAAAAACTATGTGAAATGCATGCAAAGCTGAATCCTTCAAGTACATACAAGTTGGGTCCAGTGAAAGCAAACTTGGCTTGTTTGGAAAATGTGCATCTCACGGACTGCACACCAAAAACTGACCATGTTAGGTATTGCGAAACTCACCAAATGTCAATCTCAGTTTTTCATTCCATAAACCTCAGCGTGAACGTCAGAGCTTGACCACTAGAAGAGGTATTCACCTTGCCTTGACCTTCAGATCACTCCAAAACTGAACTGCGTGTTGCCAACCTCTTAAACTCTAGGGTTATTATTGTTATTATTATTATTATATTATTATTATTAGGGTTTATTATTCCACATTATAAATAGACTCTTTAAGCACTGATGGTGGCAAGGACAGCAAAAATGTCCTGTTCCGCATGTGCATGAATTTGATTTGCGTCAAAGTCATCTGTGAAGGTAATCAGTAACGTAGGTGACTGCACTCAGCCTGTCATTAAGCCTTTGACGAGTTGAATCGTCTGTGCGTGTTTGATCAGCGCCGTGGCCCTGCAGTGCTGCGCGTGTAGATCAGTTCTGTAAAGATCAGCATCTCCCTGAAGGCTTTATGCTGCGTCCGGGCCAAGCTGGAGCAGACGGAGTGAGTGTACTCCTCCGCCAGAGCCTCTGCACCACTGAATACTGATTAGACTCAGAGAGGACGGAGAATAAACACCTTTCCACTGACTTTCACTGAAACACATGAATAAAATGTTAACTTAAAGGCAAATAATTCACACAGTTTTCTGCTTACACCAGATGTAATTGATCAACCAAGCCCAGATTCAGAGCAGGAGCTGTGAGGCTAGCATTGCTAACAAGGTCAATAGTAAACAGTTATTGCTAGAAGTCTATAGTCACCCAAATCTTTTCTATAAATATAACCCCAAAACATCTTTCAACCCACTCTAACTGCTACCAGCTCTTCATTAAGGTAGTGCAGACTGGTTTAAGATGCAGTATGACTCACTGTGAGCTATAAAAATGAACAAAACTGGCTAAACGCTAAGGTCAGACACTTTAGACAAAAGGTCAGCTCCCCAACAAACTTCCCTTTGCATGCACACACTTCACTCAAGCATATGTACAGTACATTAAATTCAGGATTTCATATTGTTTTTAATTAGAAATATATACAGTTATATGCAAAGGTTAAAACTGCGTATTTGGTTGACTTTTAAAGTGAAAATCAGCTAACACATTGTCTATTCTCCTCCAAATTTTAGTGCACGAGTTTAACGTAAGGAAGAAAAATAAAAGAAAAAATGTGTTCAAAAGTTATGGCACATTTTATATTTTACGTAAGTAAAACGTAAAATATAAAATGTGCCATAACTTTTGAACACATTTTATCTTTTATTTTTCTTCCTATATTTTAAATTGAGCCAATAATCCATGTACATTATTTTGCAGAAATGGGCTCTCTGTAACTTATTGTCACTTAAAAAATCAATAAAACATGTCCGGGGTGCCCAAACATTTGCATTCGACTGTATCTTCATTTAGTAAATTCAGTCACGTCTATATGCTTCCATATGAGTGGCTTGCATGCACAATTTGGGCACAACAGTTGTCGAAATTTGCTGCCTGTGAAGTTTTATTCATTTCTATAGTTGACAGTAAGTCATACTATAGTATAAACCACATCAACAAGTCTGCACAACCTTAATAAAAAGGATAGTGGACGTGGCTTAAGTGGGTTGAGAGAAGTTCTGGAGATGCATCTATGGAAACGATTTGGGTGACTATTGTTTTCTAGTGTTTGTCAGCTACATTAGCATTGTAACTCCAGAATTAAGCTAAAGAAGTGAAATTTGGAGACCAAACATGCCTTGGCTGATTGACTATATATGGGATAAATGTACAACTGTGTAAAATTGATTTTTCACCAAACCAATCCTTTAAAGGCTTTGGGGACAAGTGAACTCTGTGGACTGCAATACGATGCATAATGTGGTGTGTGATGGGTTTAATTACAATAATATCAAAGGATTTATATTTGACTAGAAAGTTGTTAGGGATACATGGATGGGGTAGAATGTGCTAGTGACCTTGAATTCAAGGTGATATCACATACATTCATAGAGCCACTGCTGTGGAAACAGCCCTACGTCTAGCCCTACGCCCTACTCTTGTCTGTAATTTTTCTAGTAAATCACTGCGTTTTCAATAAGAAGTAGTGGGAATTCAAACATAAGCATGCAAGTACATCCTGTTACTGTATATAACTGTAGTATTGGACAATATAAATGAGTATTTGATATTTAAATATTTTATATTTTATTGACTGATATTTCCTAAATCACTGTGAGAGATGTTTTTTAAGATCGTATCAATTTAATAATAATTTAATTAATTAAAGTTATGGATCTAATGCTGCCTGAGTGGAACTTCACATTGTTACACTAAAGGGTGTCTTGCACAGCATTGTAAGTGCTATCCAGATAGAAAGCATATTTCCAGAACTAATCTTACTATTTATTTCATTTTTCTGTATTTAAAAACTGATTTTTTTGTTCTTTCAAAACAATCTGAAGCACCCAGTAACTTAACTGTCAGGTCCTGCTATCACGAGTGAACCACAGAATCCAAAAACTAAAAGCCACCCACTCGGCAACAGGAACACTGCTAATGTACTTAAAAAGAAAACAACATCTATGAGGAAAAAAAACATGTATTTAAAGACATTTTGTCAAACTTGCTTCCAGATGCAAAGCTTAAAAACAAATGTCTCACAATTTTTAAACGATGTAAGTGAACAAGTTAGTTGTTGTTTTCTTCTTGATTCAAGTCTTCAGCCTATTTATATGACCATTTTCGTTCAGTTTATAATTGTGGAAACAACAGCTATGAAATGTCTGGCCACAGCTGGCTCTGGTATCCATGGTGATCAGGCTTACTCAGATCATCAATTGAGAGTGTGCTTCCCCCAGTAATGAGGTTCATGATGGAGGAAGTCAAATACACACACAGCCTTCAGTGAAAGAAACATGATCATCCCAGTTTCACAAAAAAGATCATTTTCCATTAACAACATCTAAAAGGAAATGTCACAGGATATTCATAACATCATGTGACCAATCATAACATATCTAATGCTACGTCATTCATTCATTGGTCCTGACCAATCACCTGTATTTAAAATGACTCGACTTTCATACCTATTCTGCTGCTTTAAGGTGTCTACATTTTGACGTTACCCTTCTTCCTCCTCACCGCCGCCAGTTGGGTCCCTGTCTGGTTGTCCGGGAGTAGGCTCCACCCCTGACGTCTCTATCTGGCAGGATCAGTGAGGGTCTTGATGCTCCAAGACCTCGCCCGAGGACGGGGCCTACGCCAAAGACTCTTTAATTTCTACTGAATTGTTATCCTTCAATATATAAAATTCCATTGTGGACATAAAAATTGTCCTCCTTCACTCTTGCATCCTGAGTCTTTCTGGCAGAAGTGTAATTCACTCTTTTCCTGAATGTGTTTGAAATTGAATGCAAAATGATACATTAAAAATTGGGATGGTTTTCAAGGTTCTGTGATGCACCAGTTGCAAGATTTGGACATGATTCAAACTTTATGTTCAGCATCACAAGACAAGCCTAGTGGGAGAGATGGGGAAGAACCAACTAACAGGAACACATGTGACAGGTACTGGGAGTCTTCCCATGCCTGAACTCCATAAAAATTGGAGCACCTCAAATTTCCCTTTGATTTGAAAATTGGGGGTCTCCTGACTTCCAGTCACTGAATTGGTGCTCCCACTCTGATCCCACTTCTGAACTCAATCAGAACCTTCCTCATCAGAAGACGAGACAACTTGTGCACATTTCTGGATCTTCAAATGGTGCACTGGTTCACAAAAAAACTGGTCAGTAACTGATGAAGGACCATCGAAGTCTAAATATGTAAAGCTTATCTCTACCTTTCTTTCCAATGCTGACATGGTGGCAAGTCTGGAGATGCCATAAACCCTCTAGAATATAATTTGGTGTCAACCCTAGATAGATGAATTCACGAAAGGCAGCTGGCCTTTGATGGAGTACCTGGCCGTGTGTTTAGAGCCTGTGCTAAGCAGCTGGCTGGGGTCCTTACGGACATTTTCAATCTGTCGCTGGCCCAGGCAGTTGTCTTAACTAGCTTCAAGACTGCCACCATTGTGCCAGTGCCAAAGCATGCGACTGCTTCAGCTCTGAACGACGTCCGCCCTGTCACACTCACCTCCATCATCTCCAAGCACTTTGACTAGTTCTTTCTCATTTGTAGTCCTGTCTGCCTGCTACGCTGGACCCACACCAGTTTGCCCACCACCGCAACAGGTCAAGAGAGGACACCATTTCTACGGCGGTCCACACTGTACTCACCCACCTGGACTGTCAAAACTCATCATTCTGTCTATTGACTTCAGTTCAGCATTTAACACAGTGATCCCCTCCAGGCTGATCTTAAAGCTAAGCCAGCTTGGTATCAGCACATCTCTGTGCAACTGGATTCTGGACCTCCTGACTGACAGACCTTGATCTGTTAAGTTAGATAAACTCTTCTCCTCCCCCGTCACCCTGAACACTGGCGTGCCACAAGGCTGTGTGCTAAGCCCTCTTCTGTTCTCCCTGTTCACCCATGACTTTGTTCCTGTTTATGGCTCCATAATCAAAAATCAAGATAGGTCTGATCAGAGGTGACAATGAGTCGGCCTAGAGGGATACTTCATACAGAGCTTCAACAAAGCTCACCTGTGTCCCGGGATACTGGTGAACTTTTACCGCTGTACCATTGAGAGCAAACTCACAAACTGCATCTCAGTGTGGTACGGCAATTGCTCCACATCTGACCACAAACCGCAAAGTGCCCAAAGCATCACAGGTGCCCAGTTACCCTCCATTGAGAACATTTTCCATAAGTGCTGCCTGGGCAGGGTGAGGACATTTCTCATCCTAACCATGGACTTTTTACCCTCCTCCCATCTGGGAGGCATTACAGAAGCCCCTGCTCCCGCACCAGCAGGCTCAGGAAGAGCTTCTTCCCTGGGGCTGTGACCCACCTGAACTCCTAGTATATTTTTGCACAGTTCATATTTGTACAGTCTATCACTGTGCTATTCATATTTGCACAGGCAGTTACTGTACATGTTTACTCTGCATACTTATCTTTTACATATGCTGCTCTCACAGTACAGACTACTTATATTTGCATTCCCTCCACTCACTCTGTATATCTGTATATCATATATTTACCTGCAATATCTATATATATATTTTTACCACTCTACCATCCTTAATTGAACATATTGTAACCACAGCATCGCTTGCCATGGTTACTTCACTGTAGTATCTTGTAACTGAAATGATCTTAATTTTAGTCAATATATCTAATAATTCTTATTTGAAATGGTTGTGCACTTATATTCAGAATATTTAGCTTATTTCTAGACATTGTACCTGTTTTAAGCCATTTTATTCAGTAGACTTTTCTCACTATACTGGCAGATAGTTCAGCTTCATCATCATCATCATCATCGTTAACCGCTTAGTCCAGATAGGGTCGCGGTAGCAGTTGGGAGAGCAGAGAATCCCAGGTGACCCTGTCCCCCGCAACTTCCTCCAGCTCATTCCCGGGGACCCCAAGCCGCTCCCAGGCCAACTTGGAGATATAATCCCTCCAGTGGGTCCTAGGACGACCCCGGGGTCTTATTCCGGTAGGCCGTGCCTGGTACACCCCCACCGGGAGGCTTCCCGGGGGCATCCGGATCAGATGCCCGAACCACCTCAGCTGGCTCCTCTCAATGCGGAGGAGTAGCGGCTCTACTCCGAGCTCCTCCCGGATGGCCGAGCTCCTCACCCTATCAAATAGAGTGTAGCCCGCCACCCTGCGAAGAAAGCTCATTTCTGCCGCTTGTATTCGCGATCTCATTCTTTCGGTCATTACCCGCAGCTCATGACCATAGGTGAGGGTCGGGATGTAGACCGATCGGTAAACAGAGAGCTTCGCCTTACGGCTCAGCTCCCTCTTCACCACTACAGTCCGGTACAGCGACCGCATTACTGCTGCCGCTTGTCCCAGCCTGCGGTCGATCTCACGATCCTTCTTCCCATCACTCGTGAACAAGACCCCGAGATACTTAAACTCCTCCACCTGGGGCAAGTCCTTTCCCCCTACCTGGAGTCGGCATACCATCCTTTTCCGGGCTAAGACCATGGACTCAGACTTGGAGGTGCTGATCCGCATACCAACCGCTTCACACTCAGCTGCAAACCGCTCCAGTGTGCGCTGGAGGCATCCATGTGATCCAGCCAAAAGAACAACATCATCTGCAAATAGCAGAGACGCCACCCTCCGGCCTCCACACATAATGCCCTCCTGACCCCGGCTACGCCTTGACACCCTGTCCATGAATATCACAAACAGGAGTGGAGACAGGGCACAACCCTGGCGGAGTCCAACGCTAACACTGAAAGAGTCCGACTTAATGCCGAGTATACGAACACAGCTCTCACTCCGGGCGTACAGAGATTGAATGGCCCGGAGTAGTAACCCCGGCACCCCATACTCCCTGAGGACCTCCCACAAGATATCTTGGGGAACACGGTCGTAAGCCTTCTCCAAATCCACAAAACACATGTAGACTGGGTTGGCAAACTCCCATGCCCCCTCAACAATCCGTGAGAGGGTGAAAAGCTGGTCCATTGTTCCACGGCCAGGACGGAATCCGCATTGTTCCTCCTCAATCTGAGGTTCAACTATCGGTCGAAGTCTCCTTTCCAGCACCTTGGCATAGACTTTCCCAGGGAGGCTGAGCAGTGTGATACCCCGATAGTTGGCACACACCCTCCGGTCCCCTTTCTTGAAAATAGGGACCACCACCCCGGTCTGCCAGTCCAAGGGTACTGTTCCCGAGGTCCATGCACTATTGCAGAGGCGTGTCAGCCACGACAGCCCCACAATATCCAGAGCCTTAAGCATCTCCAGACGAATCTCATCCACCCCCGGTGCCTTGCCACTGAAGAGCTTGCCAACTACCTCAGTGACCTCCACCAGGGAAATGGAGCTTGACACGCCAGAGGCCTCTGGCCCTGACTCCCGTGGGGGAGGCATGTCACCCGGATTAAGGAATTCCTCAAAGTGCTCTTTCCACCGACCGACAATATCCTCATTTGAAGTCAGAGTTTCTCCACCCCTGCTGAATACAGCCTGGGCGCAGTCACCCCGACCACTCCTGAGTCGCCGGACAGTTGTCCAGAACCTCCTTGAGGCCGACCGAAAGTCTTTTTCCATGGCCTCACCAAACTCCTCCCACGCCCCGGATTTTGCTTCTGCCACCGTTGCAGCTGCCACCTTTTTTGCATGTCGGTACCTATCTGCTGAATCCGGAGTCCTTCGGGCCATCCAGTCCCTAAAGGCCTCTTTCTTCAGCTTGACGGCCTCCCTCACCACCGGTGTCCACCAGGGGGTTCTTGGGTTACCGCCATGACAGGCACCGACAAGCTTTTGGCCACAGCTGCGCCTGGCAGCTTCCACAATGGAGGTTTTGAACAGGGTCCATTCAGACTCTATGTCCCCTACCTCCTCCGGGACATGAGAAAAGCTCTCCCGGAGGTGGGAGTTAAAATCATTCCGAACAGGGGCCTCCGACAGTCGTTCCCAGCACACCCTCACTATTCGCTTGGGCCTACCGGGTCTAACCCTCAGTCTTCCCTGCCATCTGATCCAACTCACCACCAGATGGTGATCAGTTGACAGCTCAGCACCTCTCTTCACCCGAGTGTCCAGAACATATGGTCCCAAATCAGATGAAACGACAACAAAGTCAATCACTGACCTTTGACCCAAGGAGCTCTGGTACCATGTACACTTATGAACATCCTTGTGTTCGAACTTGGTGTTCGTTATGGACAATCCATGCCTGGCACAGAAGTCCAATAACAATTCACCATTCGGGTTTAGATCGGGCAGGCCGTTCTTCCCAATCACGCCTCTCCAGGTCTCCCAGTCATTGCCAACATGAGCATTGAAGTCTCCCAGTAAGACTATGGAGTCTGTAGTTGGGACCCTTTCCAGAACCCCGCCCACTTGCTCCAAGAAGGCCGAATACTCCGACCTGTTGTTTGGTGCATAAGCACACACAACAGTCAGAGTTTTCCTCTCTGCGATTTTAATACGCATTGAGGCGACCCTCTCGTCCACCGGGACAAACTCCAACTGTACTGCCGCCAGCCGGGGACTCGTGAGTATCCCCACACCCGCCCGGCGCCTCTCACCTTGTGCAACCCCGGAGTAGGAGAGGGACCAACCCCTATCCAGGAGTTTGGTTCCAGAGCCGATACTGTGGGTGGAGGTGAGCCCAACTATATCTAGTTGGTACCTCTCAACCTCCCGCACAAGCTCCGGCTCCTTCCCCCCCAGTGAGGTTACGTTCCACGTACCAAGAGCCAGTTTCTGCCGCAGGGGCCTAGGCCACCAAGGGCCCCCCTGCAATCTCCCACTGCCTGTACGGCACTGCACCACTCCCCCATGCTGGACCTTGCGGGTGGTGGGCCCACATGGTCCCCCCACGTTGCCTCTTCGGGCTGAGCCCGGCCGGGTTACGTGGGCTGCCCGGCCACCAGGCGCTCGCCGAGGGACGCTACCCCCAGGCCTGGCTCCAGGGGTAGGTCCCGGTGACCCTCTCCTGGGCAGGGTACACGATGTTTTGCGTCCGTTTTTCATGGAGGTTTTATAGTTCAGCTTGTTTCAAGCAAATTTATTTAATGAAATTAACTAAAACAAGTAAAAAATGTTTGGAAATAAGTTAAATAACCTTACAATCTTACAGCAATCTCAACAGGAAAAATACTGAATTTATCGACTAGATTTAAGATCATTTTTCTTGACAAGATGCTACTTTTTGCAGTGTTTCCTGCACTTTCTATGTAAATAATACTGTATTTTGCACTTCTGGTTAGATGCTCACTGCATTTCATTGGCTTGTACCTGTAATCTACACAATGACAATAAAGTTTAATCTAATCTAATCTATTCTAATCTAATCTAATCTAATCTAATAAATGTATCATTCTTGTATGTCATCTTTTCATGATGTGTAAACTAATCCTTCATCTGGTTTCCATCTCAGGCGGTTTAATGATACTGTCTGCTGTGATTTTACCTATAGGGATCCATAGCATACATTCACTTTGCATGCATTTTTCCTTTTTCCACATCCACCCTGCTTTTCTCTTTTAACCAACTGCTTTATTATTAAACGTTGTAAGTGTTTTACCCATGTGTGAGAAATTCTAATTGCTAAAAAAAGAACTCATTTCCCTGGGATAATGAGAAAATTGTTACTGTTTCTATTGTTATTAACTGTCTCTATGGGGTTACTATCATGTGTACCTCACTCGGGGGCTATTTTGTCCTGTTGGACTGGTGCCCAGTGTATTAGAATAATAATAATTTCTTATACCTTAATTGATAGCAATAATTGACCCATACATCTCCTACACAAACATATTAGTTTTTCAGTAATAGGCTTAGTTTTATTGAGTTGGATATAATGGATATAGTTCTCATTACCTCTCTGGTATATCACTAAAATATAGTGGCAAACAGTGACTGTTAAAGCTGAGCATAAATGTCAAAAACAACCAGCTCTATAATAATGCTTTTTCTGCTAAACCCTGTGCTAAGCTAACAGCGATTCACATGAACATTTTTTGGCTGTTCAAAATTAAACACGGACATTTAAAGCTGGTTAAAGACATAAAGACGTTCATATGTTTTATTTGAAGCTCCAAATTCCCCAGTTCCAAAAAGGTTGTGACAGTATGTGAAATGCTAATTAAAACTGCTGCTGTGCAACAGTACAGGGTCTTTGGTATTGTATTTTGGGCTTAATAAGACCCACATTTTCAATTAGAGTTTTGGACTGCAGGCAGGCCAGTCTAGCACCCGCACACTTATTACATAGCCATGCTGTTGTAACACATGCAGAATGTTTCTTGATGTGGTCATGTTGAAATAAGCCTGGATGCCCATGAAAAAAGATGCTGTGTAACAGGCAGCATATGTTGCTCCACAATGTGTTTGGCATTAAACATGTTATCACAGATGTGCAAGTTACCCACTAATACCCCCCCTACCAGACGCTGTTTTTTTAAACTTTACGCTGCTAACAGTCCGGATGGTCCTATTCTTCTTTGGCATGAAGAACACAACATGCATTATATCCATAAACAATCTGAAAGGTTGACTCGTCAGACCCCAGTACGTTTCCACTGTGCATCAGTCCATTTCAGATGAGTGCGAGCCCAGAGAAGTCAAGCAGCGTTTCTGGATGTTGAGTGTGTGTGGGTGTTTTCTGTTTTTACTTACATTTTACCTATTGTCCCAATTGTTTTGGAATTGAGTTTGTATATTTTACCTTGTACCAGTTTGACATTTTGTAATTTTTAATTTCACAGAAACCATCAGGCCAATATGGCCTTGAGAGTTCTCCGCTGTTAAGATTTTGCTAAAATTGAATAGCAATATCATAGTACGTATCTCAGTTTACCAGTATAGACAATATATCAGTCAGCACTGAGTCACTGTAAGCAATGACATTGAATCTCTTCTATTGAGTCAATCAAAAGAGTCTGTTATACCTCTGAAAGGACAACTTCAAATAAATTATCCTTAATATCAACTTGAAGCAGGGAAAGTATATGTCATAGCGAAAGCTTGTTTAACCGCCGGGTTTTTCATTTAGCATCACACATGTAGCGAACACTGGCTGAAACTTTACTTCAAACTGAGTGTTCACCCAAAAGCTAAGGGCCTTTTGGCTCCAGCGAGTCTGCAGTTGGAAGACATTTAATATAATGTCTTTGTACTATTTTCAATTTCATATATGGTTTAATTGATTTGCACACCATTGCAATCTGTTTTTATTTACATTTTGCACAGCGTCCCAACCTTTTTGGAAATGGGGTTGTATTTATAATAGAGAAGGCAAAACACTCACAAAAGCTAAGAAGCACATTTAAATAATGTAATGTTTTTCACTCCTTTGATTTCATGCAATACAGACAGAACTCAGGCCAGTCAGTCATGCTGCCAGTTTTCTGAATGGAAAGTTTTATTTGTTTATGAGCAAAATAATAATAATAATAAAGAGTTCTTTGGTTAAAGCATGAAGTAACTTTTCTAAATTATAAAGATACTGAAATTATACCATTAATGTGGCCCAAAAACTGTGATACACACTGAACTGTGGGCCTGTACTGTTGTATCCCTAATCACCACTTGTTTTTACTCTTGTCTTGTATGAGAGGTGCGGAGAGGAGAGAAGCAGGGGCTCACTAACCAATACTAAAGGCTGTATTATCTCTGTTATATGAATAAAATCCTCATGATAAAAACACAACGCAGAGCTTCTTTGTCCATCGTGGTATCAACATCCACCAGTTACTTTTAGAAAAATCCACCTATTTGGCGGACAGCAGTTTAGCTCTGTTCACTCACTGTATAATGGACGCCATTTTAAGGACTGAATCAGGGTGTGACTGCACTGAGCGACGCCTTGAATGTCCTGTGCTTTGTGAATGACTCACCTGCAAGACGCAACAGAAGCCAAGAACGACGAGAGACACACAGACCTTTAATTCAGTGTTTCAGACTCCAGGCTTGGAGCCGCTGCACTGTATCGTTTAGTGTTTCTCTCTGCTGTTCACACCTCGTTCAGCTCAAGAAGGGATTAATTAGCTAAAAATATACAGTATTTTAACCAGGGAAACCACAGTTATGCAGTGCAGGGGTTTCAGGACTGGAGCTGAACTCTGAACTAACTGAACTAGCAAACCTACAAAATCACGACGTGGTTTTCAGACCCACGACATTCAGTCTGATATTTAACGTTTATGTTTCTCCATTCAAACGTCATTTAAATCTCCAGAAACAGAGAAAAGTAAAGTAAAAGTAAAGTTATCCCGGCTGTCTGCAGCTCCGTTAGGGGGACGACTGTTCATCTCTCGGCTGTTAACATTAGCTAAAGTTATCTAATGGCTAGAATTGATCTCATCTGTGTTAATTAGCTGATGTCGTTCCTCCTATGATGACAGAGTTTTTCTCCTCTTTCTCCTCTCTCCTCTGCAGCACCATGGGATCCGTTACCCACCCTGACGTGAAGAGCTGGTGGGCTTCTGTGCTTTTAAAAGCTTTGAGAGACTCTCCAGAATAGGGGGAGGGGCTGAGTATGAGATAAATATAAATGTCAGGAAAACACAGATTTGGTAGATTTCCGCCAGTTTAAGTGGAACCAGAAGTTCAGGGGAAACAGTATAAGGATCACAGTCTATTTTATCGACTTTGTCAAGGTAACATTTTTCTCTTCCAAAGTAAGGAGAGTAATTTTAGCCGTCTTTCATCTCTAGTTATGTTCATGTGGAGCAGCGAAGCCAGAAATTCAGTCCTAAATAAGGCAGCCACAACAGAAAAGTCAGTGACTGAACTCTAGGATATGGAGTGTTTCAGCCTGGACTGCTTTATGAATGAGAGCAACCAATCACATCAGAAGTCATTTACATATATCAGTCTTAAAGGAACATTACAAAAACAGCCTGTTTAATTCTAAGGGATAAAGAGAGGTGGGAAAATGTAGAAATGAATTATGACTTTTTGGAATATAAAAACATACAAATGTCATAAATGGACTTCTGGGAAACAAATGTAAGATGCGGGCCCTTTAATACTACAAGTCATGGTCTTAATCCTGTGGCTCAAAGTAATTCTTTTAAATCATATAAACATTAATTGTAACACTGTTTCTGTTGGAAACAAAAGGACCCTACAAACATATTAAACTAGAGTCTGACTCGTGCACGAGTGCTGAAGCACACATATCAAGTTCTACTCTTATTTACTCACCGTGTTCCCATTTCTTTCTAATGGTAGTTAATCATTACACAGTAGAGGTCAGAAGAGGCATAATGTGTCCAGTCAGTGTAATCCAGGAATAGTTCTGCTTTTCTCCTCTCGAGTGACTGATGATGGAGTGGACGTCAAATGCTATGACAGAAGATACAGAGGAAAAATGTGTATTTAAAGAAATATTTGACAAAGATGCTCCGCCTGGGAGGGATTTTGAGTTTGTATCAGCATTAGATTAGATTATATTCACAAACAAACAAAAAAAATACAAATATTTCTCACGTTTTTAAATTTTACATATTATATTTAATATTTGAAGAGTCTCTACACTTTATCACTAAACGCAAATACTTATTTCCGTGATAATTTGTTTCATTATCACTATTAGTGTACAAATTTTTTTCATTTAATAGATTGAATAGTTCGAATTAACTAAATAGAATTAAACTATTAACAAAATTCAAAACGTCTCAAAGTCTCATTCAGACATCCTAAATATTTTTCCATCTACTACTGATAAAAAAAAACAATACGCCCTCAATAAACAGCAAAAAACATGGAGAAAAAAAAGGACAAACGAGTTGTTCTCCACGGCGAATTCGATATAAATTATGCAACAAGTGGCCGCACAGATTACTAAACATGAAGCTGCGTTGACATTTTTTTGTTTTCCCACCCACATTCGGACAAACCCCGCGCTGCGATTGGCTAGTCGTGTCCTGCCTCCGCGCTAGGATTGGCTCGTCTTTCACACTGGCATGCCCCTCCACCAATCAGAAGTGAGGGAGGGCGGGGCTTGTCTGAAAACTGGTGGGAAAATAAATAACGTACCTGATACCGGCCGTTAAGGGTGGAGACTTGAGAGATGAAGTACAACACAAGCTGACACGCAGAGAAGAGCTCCACACGTATGACCAGACGTTTCGACCCCTCACGTCGCCGTTTAACAGAAAAACACACACATACACGCACGGAACACCGGTAAAAAGTTAGCAGACTATGCTAAACGGGCGACCGCCGCCGAAGTTGGCTTCTCCTCGGAAGTTCGTTGGGCTGCCGTTTTCCGTTACGCTCGCTTTTTAAACACAAACAGCGCGCGGAAAAATGAACGAGTCGGACGTTTTCTGCGAAGTTCGGGCGAACTCGTCGGGCTGTGTGAACCGGACGGGGTCCTCCTCCTCCTTCAGCCCTATGGACGTCGCCTCCTTCATGCACATCTTCCCCACCGTGTACGGCGTGCTGTGCTCGGTGGGCGTCCTGGCGAACAGCCTGGTCATCTACGCCGTGGCCACCTGCAAGAAGAAGATGGTCTCCGACATCTACGTGCTGAACCTGGCCGTGGCCGACCTGCTCTTCCTGCTCGTCATGCCCTTCAACATCCACCAGCTGGTGAGGGACAGGCAGTGGGTCTTCGGGAACTTCATGTGCAAAGCCGTTGTGGTGGTCGACGTCAGCAACCAGTTCACCACAGTGGGCATAGTCACCGTGCTCTGCATAGACAGGTAACCTACAGTCTGTTTACCATTATCACTGCTTTATCTCCCAATAAACCAGTTCACCTCATAGGCTAGTCACCCAGTAAACCAGTTCACCACATAGACTAATCACCCATTAAACCAGTTGACCACAGTGGGCATAGTCATCGTGCTCTGCATACACAGGTAACCTACAGTCTGTTTACCATTATCATTGCTTTATTTCCCATTAAACCAGTTCACCTCATAGGCTAGTCACCCATTAAACCAGTTGACCACAGTGGGCATAGTCACCCAGTAAACCAGTCACCCATTAAACCAGTTCACCACGGTGGGCATAGTCACCGTGCTCTGCATAGACAGGTAACCTACAGTCTGTTTACCATTATCACTGCTTTATCACCCATTAAACCAGTTTACCTCATAGGCTAGTCACCCATTAAACCAGTCACCCATTAAACCAGTTGACCACAGTGGACATAGTCAACGTGCTCTGCATAGACTGGTAACGTTAACCTGTTTACCATTATTACTGCTTTATCTCATTTAAACTAGTTCACCACATAGGCTAGTCACCCAGTAAACCAGTTCACCACACAGACTAGTCACCCATTAAACCAGTCACCCATTAAACCAGTTGACCACAGTGGGCATAGTCGCCGTGCTCTGCATAGACAGATAACCTCCAGTCTGTTTATCATTATTACTGCTTTATCCCCCTTTAAACCAGTTTACCACATAGTCACCCAATAAACCAGTTCACCACATAGGCTCGTCACCTATTAAACCAGTTGACCACAGTGGGCATAGTCGCCGTGCTCTGCATAGACAGATAACCTACACAGTTAAAAAAGATGCTTCTTCAAGAACCCTTTGCATGATTAAAGGGGTTTTGCATTGCTAAATTGTTCTTCAGATTGATGGAGAATGTGCTGTAGATGGTTCTATATAGAACCTTTTTGAAAAGGGTTTTATATAGCACCCAGAAAGAGTTCTTCTGTGGTCACGATGTCAAGACTGTAATGATAGACAAATCTTTTGCTGCTATCTAGAAATCTTTTAAAAAAGGTTCTATATAGAACCATATAAAACACATTCTCCATCGATCTGAAGAACGCTTTCTTGATGCAAAGAACCCTTTAGTCATGCAAAGGCATCTTTGAATGTTCATGTTCATTGAGTGTTTCTTTACCGAACAACCCTTGAAGAACCATCCTTTTTTAAGTGTGTGCACGTTTAAAAAAGATGGTTCTTCAAGGGTTCTTTAGTAAAGAAAATGGTTCTTTATAGAAACATGAACACTTAAAGAACCTTTTGCATGACTAATGGGTTCTTTGCATTGCTAAATGGTTCTTCAGATTGATGTAGAATGTGTTGCAGATGCATCTATGTAGAACCTTTTTGAAAAGGGTTCTATATATATCACCAAAAAAGGGTTCTGCTATTGTTACGATGTCAAGCGTGTAACAGTAGAAGAACCTTTATGGTGCTGCATAGGACTCTGTTCAAAAAGGTTCTGTATAGAACCATATAAAACATATTCTCCATCAATCTGAAGAACCTTTTCATGATGCAAAAGAACCCTTGAAGAACCATCTTTTTAAGTGCACAGTGTCTGTTTGTTATTATCGCTGCTTTATATCCCATTAAAATAGTTCACCACATAGTGACCCATTAAACCAGTTGACCACAGTGGTCATAGGCCTAGTCACTGTCTTGTGCATAGACAGGAAACCTACCTGCACTCTTAAAAAAGAGGGTTCTTCAAGGGTTCTTTAGTGTTGGGATTGGTTCTGTTTAGAGCCCTCAGTTCTATATAGAACATTTTGCATGCTTAGATGGTGAAATAGCTCTTCATATTGGTGGAGAATGTGTTGTATGGTTCTGTACTGAAAACCCTTTTTTGAAAATGGTTCTGTATAGCACCAGAAAGGGTTCTTCTGTAGTTATAAGCTTGACATCATAACAGTAGATGAACCCTTTTTGGTGCTATATAGAACCATTTCATGCTCATACGTTTCTTTGCGTTGTAAAATGGTTCCTTGGATTGATGGAGAATGTGTTGTATATGGTTCTATATAGCACCAAAAAGGTTCTGTTGTTGTTTTTGTGATGTCAAGCTTAAAACAATGGCAGAACACTTTTTGGTGCCATACAGAACCAGTTTCAAAAAAGGTTCTATATAGAACCATATGTGACACGGTCTCCGTCAATTCGAAGAACCATTTCACCATGCAGAGAACCATTTAAGCATGTCGTGGTTCTCTGTAGCACCAAAAAGCGTTGTACTATTCGTATGATATCAAGCTTGTAACAATAGAAGAACCCCTTTTGGTGCTATACAGAACCATTTTATAGCACCACAAAGGGTTCTTCTATTGTTAAGATGTCAAGCATGGTGAAGTGGTTCTTCAGGCTGATGGAGAATGTGTTGTTTGTGGCTATATATGGTTAGGTCTTTCTGTTACTACAAACTTGACGTCATAGCAACAGCAGAACCCTTTTTGGTGATATATAGTACCATTTTCAAAAAGGTTCCACCTAACACGTTCTCCATCATTCTGAAGAATTTGAAGAATTATTTCACCATGCAAAAAAAATATTTAAGCATGCACATATAGAACCATTGCCTTTACTAAAGAACCCATGGAGATCCTCTTTTTAAGAGGGCACAGTGTCTGTTTATCATTATCTTATCTCTGCTTCATCTCTCATTAAACCCTCTGCCAGACCATCATCATATCAGCAAAATCAAATCACTATCATTTAACGTGGTTGTTGTGATTGGAAATAGAGCCACTGCATTTCATTTAGGCTGCTGGTTTCTGTTACCAGCACATGCAGGTCAGACTCTTTTGGATATATTTCATTGTTTGATTCGTATTCATTCTTTTTTATTTTAATTTGGATATTTAAGGTACATGTTAGTTACACCTAGGGGAATTCCAATGATTGTTCAAAATTTTGCATAATTAAGATGTTAAAAAAAAGTCATTCAGAGTGGTTTGGTGTGAAATGCTTCAATCTACAGAAACTTACCAAGCCAAAATCACAGTGGTGTTGATAGGAACCAGACATCCACTCTTAAAGCTCCCTTCTGGAGAGTTATTCCATTAAATGTTTATTGTTTTACAACAGTTTTGAGAAGGTTTTGGCCTAAACTGTATTGTTTTCAGTTAAATTCATGGTGGAGAGGAACATGCAGGGCATTGTGAGGCAAGATAGTCCCCAAAGGAAACGCATTGTTTCAGATTTACTATTTTATCATCATTAACATCACATATGAATCTCAGAAGACTCGTTTAGGTTCACTGGTGGTTTTGGACAGTAAATAAAACATAGTGACGTCTGGTTCCTGTCACCACCACTGTAAAGAAATCTGAGTGAGTAACTGCCTGAATGACTTTGATTAGCTTACATCTCAATGATTGAATTATGCAGAATTTTAGAAAAAATGGTGGAATTCTCCTTTAATGTCCAACTTTGTAACTTACATGAGCTTCAAATGTACGTTGATGTTAACTTTCCCTGTAGAAAAGGAACTTTTTGTACTCGTTCTCTTTTTTTGTACTATTACCCTTTTTTTATAGAAGTATCAGCCTGGAGTCAAAATGACATAAAAAAAAACAACTGTGACAGAATGTGGTGCAGTTATGTTCTCTAACTCAAGGTACTGAAGACGTACCCTGGAGGGTACCACCACTGTGACAGTTGTAGTCTTGTAGTGGCAGTCAGAACTAGTTCTGGGACACTGCCTGAATCCGATTTGTCTTGTTTGTTTATTATTCCAAGCTAAAGTCATCGTTTGTTTACTCATATCCATCAGAAAAGTTATAAGAACCAGCAACAATGACCATGTTTAATGACAGAAACTCAAAATGATAGATAAGAAAGTGACAAAAAAAAATTTAAGAAAGATTTTCACAAATATTTCTACATTTCTGCATAATTCAGTGGTTGTCATGTAAACAAAGTCATTCAGAGTGGTTTGGTGTGAAATGATTCATTGTAGAGAAACTTACAGACTAGTAAAAATAATAAAAATGTATAAATAAGTTTTCTTTGGGAACCTTTTGGCCTTATAAAGCCTTTCATGTACCTCTCCACCAAGAATGTTTTGGGGGTTGTTCAGCCTGCTGCCCAGCCTTTCAGCACAGGATGCTGCTGTTGGCCTGCGAGATGGGGGCGGGGCAAAGCGGGAGACACAAGACGTAAGCAGACACGAAGTGAACCCCTTTTTGCTCCATTCACATGAGTAGGCATCCACTCTTTTGGGTTACCTTGTATATATAATCTTTGGTTAGAGCCCCCCTCCCTGTTAACCCAGCATGCTCTGATTGGTCAGCCGCCAGTGCAGTTGAAAGCAGTAGCGGCATCCTGATACCAGTTCCGCCCCTCTAGCCAGTAAGGATTGTGATGCGTGATTGCATCATCTTGTAACAAAGGAAAAGGGTTGGAATTCCAACAAAGTGTTTCAGGCGGCTGAGAAAAGTGGTTTCTGTGGGAGAGAGTCTCTCCCTCTGGCGTGTACTTTGACTTCGTAACTTTGCAGACGTTTACAGCACAAAAAGCAACATAACCCACAAAAGGGAAAGGAAATAAACCGAAAACACAAAATGGGTCCCCTTTAAAAGGACATTAATAAGCCCAAAAGATGCCAGGCAAGATAAATAAACAGCATAAAGACGAAATTGCCAGAACATTACAGAACTCTGCCTTCAGCTATCTCTGAGGCCGATCAATACAGACACGTTTTAAGCTTGAAGCTCAGTAAAGTAGGTGTGCGTCTGATCTCAATAACGAGACTATTTACCCCTTTAGCTTTTTCTTTGAATGGGGGACCTGTAGAAGGTATCGATCAGAGGATCTCAGGGATCTTAGCAGCCCATTAGTGCCTTAAAAGCCCACAATAGAGCCTTCTGAATTCAACTGGAAGCCAATGAAGAGATGCTAAACTTTGGCGTAATATGATCCTGCTTTTTGTGCCAGTGAGTAATCCAGCATTTTAGACTAGCTGTAGTCGTGACTGGCACCCAGAGTTGAGATGAACCTGTGAATCACATTTTTCAGGTTCCTGGTTTAATCCTACGAATATATTTCTGACGTGAAACATGCTCAGACAGATTAATTCACCGCAATATTTAAGCGTTCCAAAGCCGTATCTCACAGAATGTTAATGGAGTTCTGAGCCAGCTGTGTTGTACGGTGGCTTTCCAATAGCAATAAAACATCTCTGAGCATTTGGATTCGTGTCCCAGCAGTTTTTAACTGATTTTATTCATTTATTTGTATATATTTTGAAGTAAAATGAAGGGTTAGGTGTAAGTTATCGATTTCACTGACTGATTGATAGTGTTGTGTGCAAAAGTTTGGGTGCACCTGGTCAACTAATGTGTTTTGTTGATTTTCTAAGTGAAAATAAACTCCACAGAGAACACGCTTCTGTACATTTTAATGAGGTTTATTTGATAAATGTAACATATTAGGGGAAGGTTGTGGCTCATTTCATATATTATGTTTTATTGTTTCCAATAGGTTAAACTCAGCTAATAAATAGAAAATATGCCATAATATTAGCAGATAATTTAACTTATTTTCACTTAGAAAATCAACCAGGCATTTAATTTGATCAGAAGTGTTCAAACAGAATGACTATCGAGGTTTCTCTGTCAAGACTACTGTTCGGCTGTGAAAAAATAAAAATGCAGATCAATTTTTGTTCGTTTTCTCCAGTGACCTAATGTATGTACAGCACAGTTCAGCGCAGACAACCATAAATGTTGTTTACAAAGGTTTATCCTGGCAGTTTGTGTGTTTTTGCCTGAAAAATAAACACAAATAAACATAAATGCACTAATATGTAACAAGTTATTAATACATTGGTAGATGACCACAGGTTTGGTTCCTGACTTCCCTGCACTCCAACCGTTGCATGAATTTGTTGACTTAGAGCAGCAGCACTGATTTAATGTAATGAAGGACTGATTAGATAAACTAGGTTTTGGATGATAGCTGATAAATACTGGACTTACTTGAGGAGAGCTTTCGAAAAGACTAAGCACAGACAGACACATCAAATTACAATGTTTTGTTCATTTGTTTATGTGTTTTTATTCTAATGTTAGTGTTTTTTAATCAAATAACCACTTATTGTCCAGATAAATAGCTTTACATCATATATTGCTTGTATCAAGCAGGATGTTCCAGACTGCTGTGAGCGCTGAGGCTCAAAAGAGCCCGCTGGTCTGAGTGGAGAGGCCTGCCAGAGAAAAATAAGCAGCACAGAGTGAGAACATAGCGCCCTGTAGATGAATCCCTGGGCCCGTAATGGATGGTAGATGACAGTACCGTGTCAAATTTCATTCACAAAGCACAATATACTAAAGCATGAATCTACTTAAGCTAAGATGAGCAGGCCATAAATAGGGTGATGTGACTCTAATCAAACAAGAAAAGCTGAATGTTCTGTTACATTCTTGCCTAATTCACTGCAGTATTGCCCTTCAGAGCCCAGAGGAGCTCTCCGTGCCTGTTGAAGGTATGCTTATTTTCCTATATGCTCTCAGTGTCTGGGAACTCGGTGCATGTCGGCTCTAAAAATGTACGCAGCACCATGGTATGTAAAGTAGGAGGCTACCCACAGGATGGCGATTTGAGGAGACAGAATACTAGTATTGCAATTATAATAATCAGCACGTTATCTGTGATACTTTTACTGATATGGTAAAACTGCAGGCTAAGAGCCTCTTTTCCACTGCAGGGCCGAACAGCTCTGAGCACGGAAGGTAAATATTCTAGTGGCATTTCCAGGGCCAGACAACCGTTCTGTGTGTGATGTAGCAATGGAGCTATTTAAATAAGTTCACCCACACAGACTTCAAATACAACCCCATTTCCAAAAAGGGTTCGGACGCTGTGCAAAATGTAAATATAAACAAAATGCAATGATATGCAAATCATTCAAACCCTATATTCATTTGAAAATAGTACAAAGAGAACATATCAAATGTTGAAACTGAGAAATTGTATTGTTTTTTGGAAAATATATGCCCATTTTGAATTTGATGCCAACAACACGTTCCAAAATAGTTGGGACAGGGGCAACAGAAGGCTGGTAAAGTTGTTTAATGCTAAATAAATAAGTGGTGGTTAATTGGCAACAGGTCAGTAACATGATTGGGTGTAAAAGAGCATCTCAGAGAGTCTTTCAGAGGTAAAGATGAGGAGGGTTGACCATTCCATGAAGGACTGCACAGTCAAATAGTGCAACAATTCAAGAATTACGTTTCTCAACATAAAATAGCAAAGAACTTTTGCTTTTCATCATCTACAGTAAATAATATCATTAAAAGTTACAGAGAATCTGGAGAAATCTCTGTATCCAAGGGTCAAGGCCAAAAGCTAGTAGTTGCTGGCCATGATCTTTGGGCCCTCAGGCGGCAGTGCATTAAAAACAGACAGGATTCTGTAGTGGAAATCACTGCATGGGCTCAGAAACACTTCTGAAAATCACTGTCTGTGAACACAGTTTGTCGCTGCATCCACAAATGCAACTTAAAACTCTAAAACGCAAAGAAGAAACCAAATATAAACAGGATCCAGGAATGCTGCCATCGTCTCTGTGTCCTGTGGTCTGACAAATCAACATTTGAAATTCTTTTTGGAAATCATGGACCTCTAGTGGGCTAAAGACCACTCAGCTTGTTATCAGTGCACAGTTCAAAAACCAGTATTCATGATGGTATAGGGGTGCATTAGCATGCATGGTATGGGTGACGTGCACATCTGTGAAGGCACCATTAATGCTGAATGTTATATACATGTTTTGGCAACACATGCTGCCGTCCAGACAACGTCTTTTTCAGGGAAGGCCTTGATTATTTCAGCAAGACGATGACAAACCACATCTTGCATGTATTACAGCAGCGTTGCTCTGTTTTAAAAGAGTCCAGGTGCCAAACTGGCCTGCCTGCAGTCCAGACCTGTCACCACTGATAACATTTGGTGAATTATGAAATGAAAAATACGACAAAGGAGACCTCGAACTGTTGAGCAGCTTGAAGTCCTGTATCAAACAAGAACAGAAAGCATTTCACTTTCAAAACTACAGCAGTGTCTCCTCAGTTCCCAAACGCTTACAGAGTGCTGTTAAAAGAAGAGGTGATGAAACACATAGTAAACAGGCCCCTGTCTCAACTTTTTTGGAACGTGTTGTTGACATCACATTCAAAATGGTTTACATGATTTGCATGTCATTGCACTCTATTTTTATTTACATTCTGCACAGCGTCCCAAATTTTTGGAAATGGGGTTGTAAATGACAGCAGTGCACAATTTCAAATCCACCATTTATTAAATGTGTTTCAGTCCAACAATGTCTAAATGTTGAACAGTGATCTCTTAAACAGGAGCTGGTTAGCATTAGCTTAGCTTTCAACTCGATTCTGACTTTCAGTTTTAAAATTTATATGTTTAGATGACAAATTTAGACAAGTCTTGATGATGGTGACTCAAATCTGAGGAAGCAAAGTCAAGCGGTGGTGTTGGAAGGATAGAATGCTGATATTAAACCTGATCTGTGGTGTTCTTGTTGGGAACCACTTGGCCCTACAGTGGAAAAGAGGCTAATATTGATTGATATTATCAGTCAATTGAGATATCAGTCAGGCCTTGCTTTAAGTATTTACATATTTCAGCCTTCTCTGACAGTATTGCATGGGACAGTATTGCAATACCATGTGATCAGGCATCTGAGGATGTTTCCCCATCTCCCACACAAAGGAGCAGCAGAACATGTGATGTCTCGAGTGCTGTAAGACAGAGATTTCAGAGGCCCTGTTGATGAGGAGATTAATGTGGGGGCCCTCCAAAGCTTTTGTTGCTATTACATGATAAGCATTCACAGCAGTGCTAATCTGCAAAGCCTCTATTCTGTCCCAGCCCTGTATACAAGTACATGCGGCCTCTAGATTTGCCCTGGTCACTGCTGGGTCATATGTTTTCCATCATCTGTTACTTGAAGCATATGACCATGCAGTGCAAGGCCATTGTTAATGACAGTCTAACGCTGAGAGTAATTTATTTTACACTAAGGAAAGGGAGTGGGGTGTGTCAGCAGGGCGATTAGACTCGTGGCCAGTTATAGATTACTATAGCTATATTTGGAAATCTATAGGACGTGCCAACATTGTTCTGTGACATTGATACTAACAGTCATGAACGTTGGAATGAATGACCCGTGAGACCGGGAAAGGACATGCTGGTGTATGTGCTCCTGTATGTGCTCTAGAAACTACCAGAGGACACTCGTCACCTTCAACATTCTCCATTTAACCCTTAGAGGTCGAGAGTTACACATGGAAAGTTATAGTGTCAATACAATTAGTTATATTAATTTCATTTACATTGCATTTAATTACATTTGCATTCTGTTTATTCAAGTCTACATTTTCCAGCATTACTGTTAATGGTGAAATATATTCATCTCTACATACAAATACAACTGTAACCTGATAATCCACACTTTTGACAAAATGTCTCCAGTTGTTTCAATGAGATATGACTGAGAGATAATTAACTCTTTCCTGCGTGGTATTACAAATACATAATACATACATAACTGACATCATTTTTCACTTACCTCAGATGTATTCGTTCGAGTAGATGGAGCTACAAGGCTAATGATGTTAACAAACACTAGAAGTCAATAGTCACCCAAATCTTTTCTGTAAATCCCCAAAACGTCTCTTAACCCACCCAGACTGCATCCAGGTCTTTATTATGGTTCCACAGACTCTGGTTTAGAGCACAATGTGACTTACTGTGAACTATAAAAATACACAAAACATCACTGTGTAGCTGAATTTCTGTTATATATAACATATATATAGCTTCAGTTAGAAGATTCAAGATATGCAGTAAGTTTTATAAAGATACAAAAGAAATCGTGAAGGTAATCGGCAGCGTCCACATGCCTGTGTGACATGCATGCTTGTGACGGGGTGTCAGAATTCACCACAACACCTGTTGTCTAAAATGTCTGTCTGCAGCATTCAGCTACATGGTGATGTTTTCTTAAACTTTATATTTCACAGTTAGTCATACTGTGTCCTAAACCACATGGACACAGTGTGTGTGTGTAATGTTCATGAAGATATGAATGTGGTTTGAGCAAGTTAAGAGAAATTGTAGGAATGTTTACAGAAAAGATTTGGGTGACTATTGACTTTTAGTGACTATTGACTTCTAGCAACGTTAGCCTCGTAGCTCCAGCGCTGAACCAAATAAGCAAATTTTAGAAACGTTAAGTGATCAACTACATCGGTGTACGTTGCCTAAATTGAGTAAATTTGAATTTTCACAGAACATTGCTTTAAATTCAGGTTACTTATGGGAAAGTAAAAGCTTTATATGGAACATGGTACTTTTTTCATATGCCCTCTAGTTGCAGTGTGTACTTCTTTTTCAATGCATCACGTGGTAAAACTTTGCCAACAAGTTTTGTTGCTTTTTGACAACAACAGCAAGAAAAATGGAAAACAGTTGCACTTCTTTTCATAAATAAAACTATTTTGGATGCTATAGATTTTATATAAAATGGTTAAATGCAATTGTTGCCATATGGCAACAGTATGTGACAATGGAACTGTAGTGTGCACTGCACACAGTGGTAGTAAAACTACACAGCCACGCGACACACAGGACATTCTTATTACATTCCGTCTTGATGTTATCAGTATAATTATTTTCATACCCTTTATTCTGAAAACATTTATGCATATATAGCTGTTATGCTTGTTGTTTACTCCCATTGTATGCACTGCACTTCCACTGTCGCTTACTGTTGCCTATTGGCAACAAACTGCAAATCTCCCCTGAAATAATTTTCAGCATCTTGTGAGCACAGTGTTCATTACTGTGCAAAATTCAGAGACCACTCTTCCATTTATTTAATTTTCAGCTGACAGCAACAGAAAATGACTCATTGGCTAATATAATCAACTATAAATAATCAGTTTTATTCATTATTTAGTGTGTCCACATTTTGCCTTGATAACAGCTTCCATTCTTTCAGTTTTCAGTTTTTCAAAAAATCTGCGGGAGTATTTTTCCACACCTCTGAATTTGAGTCTTAGAAGTTGGTTGCATTTTCTACTTTCTAGAATTCAAGTAATCCAAATTTAAATTAAATTTAGACTCATCGGTCTATATAACCTTATTCCACAACTTAGGTGTCCAGTTTGTTTTCTAGTGCGAATGTTAAATTATTTTTTGTATGTTTGCTTTTCTTTGTAGCAGCTTCTTAACAGCTACACATCCTTCCAGACCGATTTTGTGCATTGCAGATTGCAGTTCCAATATTGTCTGCTGTTGCCATAAGGCAACAAAATGCAATGCAGCCCCCAAAATATTTTCTGTCAATCTTTATACTCCTGTTTTTAATGCATATTTCATAATTCATGCAGTAAAGGGTTAATATCAAACAAAATACCCTGTTATTGCCATTTACCACTGTGAATTCTGAGGGTTAATGTAGTGGGGGAAAAAATGAGGACTGATGCAGCAAACCAATTCTTAGAAATACTGTGACTCGTTCTAGGTTTTTTCTTCTACTTCACCATTCACATGTGATCTACAGTGGAAGGATTCTTAATACAGAAAAACAAATCTCGACTACAACAGAGTCTAAAGACAGAATGCCTTTTTCCAAACAAGTCAGAACACAGCTCAGGGGTATACTATGAAGACAGATTCTTTGGTTTTGAGAGATAAATCTGGGTGTAACTCAGGGCAAATCTAGCTCCAGGCAGGGTAAAGTCACACAGTGTGTGACTGGGATTTTTACATTTATTCTTAAAGATGCAAACAGCGATAATGCAAACCAAACAATTAGAGTTTCAAAACATTTTCCTTGGGGTTGCTTACTTTTGGTTCTCGCATCTTGCCCTCTGTGGAAATATTCTCACATCTGTTTCTTTATAGCAGGCACTGCCAGGAGGACTCAGATTCTGTGCTGGTTTTGGAAAGCCAAAGGTTGTTGTCTTCGTTTTAAATGTAGACCCTCTTGAATGTATGTTTCTCTTAACCTTCAAGACATTTTCATCTAAAACCTTTAAAAATGCTTGAATTTTGATCCTGACATGGAATTCACACCAGACACGATGCTAAACTCCTAAACACAGTGTACATGACTGTGCAGAGGTCAGGTTATGCTTTTATTTACTTAATTTCCAACTAACACCTATAGAAATTCACAGAAGCTTCATTAACTAAATATTTCAGTTTGTTTCAGTATTAAGTGTGACACCCTTGATACACAGACCTCTGTCAGGTTTTCAAAGAAATCTGCAGGGATATTTTTCCACACCTCCAAAGTTCAGTCACAGAAGTTGGTTGCATTTTCTACTTATTCTACATCTCAGATGTCCAGTTGTGGTGTTCTAACTCTTCTGTTAAGTACTATTGGAAGTTGTACAAAAAGAGGTGGGTTAGTATAACTGTGTCTATGTTATGTACATATTGCTCTTTTGTTATTGTTTGCTATCCGGTGTCAACCAGAGGAGGATGGGTTCCCCATTTGGAGTTATTCCTTGCCGCTGTCGCCATTGGCGACACTCATGAGGGCTTGGACCCAGATTTTATTGTAAAACTGCTTTATGACAACGCCTGTTGTAAAAAAGCACTATGGAAACTTTGTCGCCTTGACTTTGACATTCGCACATGATACAAAATCTCCATGTGTCTCTTTTTACATATTACAGTCATGCCAAATATGTTTCTTAGGCAAACAGTTAGTCTGCTTGCAAGTAGAAAACAGCTTGGGAATTTAGTTTGGGAAACTGCAGCCAACAGTCAATAATGCAGCATAAAATCAAGCGAATGTCTGTCGTTGTACATATTTTAATGTTTGGAGTTGTTCACTCGAGATAGGACAGTATATATTAGCTTGATTTGAGCCACAGAGAATTCAAGTACATATAAACAATACTTCTTCGGGTACCTCCATACAAAAAACGCAAACACAGGATATGATAAAACATTTACCAACATGGCAATTCATGCTGGATGTAAAAAATCTGGGGTTATTTCTACAAATTGTAATTTTGTATAGCACCTTTTCCAAACACAAAAGGACATTTTACAAAACTTACAAAATACATAATCAACAGTAAATAAAACAACGCGCAACACACACACAGTTCCCACAAGAAGCTCCCTACACCTAGCATAGAGTCACTTAGCTGTCTGGGAAAGAGTTCTTGGCCATGGGGGAAGGCCCCTCTCTGTCTGGGGGGCCCCACGACTCTGGTGTATGTCTGGTCCTCAGCCATAAAGGGGTAGCAGCCAGCCCAGGTAGCTTCATAGCTGTGGTGTAGCGTCACTCATGCAGCTGGAGCCTAGGCATCTACATAGCTACTATATAGAATCCAAACAGTGTCCGGGCCAGGCAGCCACAAAACTCCATATAGATTTTTACATTTATGCTTAAAGATGCGAACAACAGTACCAAACAGTGCAAACCAAACAGTTGAAGTTTCAAAACATTTTCCTTTGGGGTTGCTTGGCTTTTGCTTCTCGCATCCTGACCTCTGTGGAAATATCCTCCCATCTGTTTCTTTATAGCAGGGAGTGCCAGGGGGGCTGAGACTTTGCACTGGTTTGGCAAAGCCAAAGGTTTTTGAGTTCATTTTGAACAAAAAATACCATTCAGAAATGTGGCAGATAGAGATGGATTGAATGGCAAACTCTTCGGCCAGTGTGGAAACATCAAAACATACTGGAAATACAAAACAAAAGCAAAAACAATGTAAAGCAGCAGCCAGATTGCACTAGCTTAGTTACACTGGAACACACAGGATTTATATAACCTGGATTTACTTGTACTGTTTATTCTATAGCACAGGACTAATGCAGCCTGGGTTTATTTCTGAGATTCATTTTACTGCTTAGTAGTGATGTAACCTGGGTTTGTTTCCATGATTAGCTTTATAGTACAGTATTTTTATGATTAGCTTTATAGCGCAGGATTAATATAACCTGGGTTTATTTCTATGGTTAGCTTTATATCACAGGATTAATATAACCTGAGTTTATTTCTATGGTTAGTTTTATAGCACAGGATTAATATAACCTGGGTTTATTTATACGATTAATTTAATAGCACAGGATTAATATAACCTGGGTTTATTTCTATGGTTAGCTTTATATCACAGGATTAATATAACCTGGGTTTATTTCTATGGTTAGCTTTATATCACAGGATTAATATAACCTGGGTTTATTTCTATGGTTAGCTTTATATCACAGGATTAATATATCCTGGGTTTATTTCTATGGTTAGCTTTATAGCACAGGATTAATATAACCTGGGTTTATTTCTATGGTTAGCTTTATAGCACAGGATTAATATAACCTGGGTTTATTTCATCCTTGGGGTTATTTCAGCAGTTTAATTTATAACAGATAAACCTTGTTTACCTCTTGTAAAACCAGTTCTGTGTGAATAGTTAATTAGTTTGTGTGTCCAAACTTTCAACTAGCTTTGCCAGATATTTAAATCAGCACATCATACCCAAACACTATGGGCCCTAGAATGTATGTGGTGAGTTTGACCATGAATGTATCTTCTGGTTGTTTCCTAGGTACATTGCTATTGTCCATCCCACCTCAGAGAACCGGACCATCCAGTGGACCATTGTCATCAACCTGCTGGTGTGGGTGGGCAGTTTTCTCCTCACCATCCCTGTCATGATATACGCCAAGGTGATCTCCGAGAAGCACATGAACGTGTGTATGATGTACCTGGACAGCCCTAAGGACATGTATTGGTACACGCTGTACCAGTCCACTCTGGGCTTCATCGTGCCCCTCATCATAATCAGTACTTTTTACTCTCTGACTCTGTATCACGTGTTCCGCTCCATTCGGCGGGTCAAGCGCAAGCAGTCAGTGTGGGCCAAGCGCGCCACCAAGATGGTGCTGATGGTCATCGCCCTGTTTCTGCTGTGCTGGTCCCCGTACCACGTCATCCAGGTGATCAACCTGAGCATCCAGCAGCCCACCAGCATCTTCATCTATGCCTACAACATCAGCATTTGCCTGAGCTACTCGCACAGCTGCATCAACCCACTCATGCTGCTCATCTTCGCCCAGAACTACCGCGAGCGCCTCTGCCACCGCCGCGACCTCCGCAGCTCTCACACCACCATGTCCAAAACCACGGTGAAGACGGAGGGGGGCTCCAGCGTCAGTCCGGACACCACCCATCGCTGCACCGTCATTTGACCGGCGCTGCTTGGATTTGGTCAGATATTCCTGCTAATGGATTTGATCAGATGTTCCTGCTAACAGATTTGATCGGATGTATCCTGAGATGTAGGTTGAGACACATTCCTGCATTCCAAACAAAAATGAAGATGAACCGATAAGCAAAGGTATTCAGGGTTCAGGCCCTGACAAACAACATGAGCTTGTTTTCCATTCTTCCAGTAAGGATACACAGACACACCTTCCTGCATGGCAAAAAAATATTTGTTAGGGCCGATTTGTACCACCGCACCCCCCCCCGTGTGCTTGTATATATCAGAAATGCATGGAATTCGGGAGCAGCGTTGCATTTACCAAACCACGATGGACAGAAATAATGAAGAAGAAGCCATTTTTGACCCCAAGAAAGACTTCTAGCAGAGAGAAAACAGACAGAAGTAAAACAGTGGATTCAGTAAATCGCCTGACACATCCTACCCGCCACCAACACCTGCGCCACCGGATATACCACAAAAAATTAGCATTTGCTTGATGCTCAGCACCACGTATAGTTGAGCTCTTAGCAATGTGCACACCAAGCTGTTCATATGCATTTATATGCATCTTCGCTGAAATGTAGCTCTGCCTTTAGACTGTGGTAAATGGGGTCGATACAGAAGGATCCCTCACAGTCAATCTGATTGAGAAACATTGCAGGATGTTGATGACTCAGGCCAGATGTTAATCAACTGACAACGACCGTGTTTGTGGTGTGCGACTGTGTGGCGCACATTCAGGTTGACACCGAAAATACAGGCAGGGCTCAATAAACCCGCATCACTGCTTAATTCTGTTACATGTTTTTGAGCATGCTGACCGTTTTCTCCACGTTCTGCTTTAAGAAGCTGGATCTTTATACATGCACTTTTACTGCAGTGAGTGTATCTGTTCTGATGTGCTGTGGTTTTACTATAAAGCAGCAGTCTCTGTCGCTGTTGCTCATGAGCCACTAGTGGCCCACAAGCGTGCCAAAGAGTAGCTTTTTTTTTTTGACTGATTTGAAATTCAGCTGCAAGAGTCATACATTGTCGTAAATCAGTGAGTGGATGAAAAGAAGTGTTCTAATATCTCCGATTTTGGTTTCGCCTTTTAACAACATACAGAGAGAGAAATAGAAAAAGCGCCTGTGGCCGGTGGGCATGACTGTGAACCACACACTGACCACAAGTCTGCCTGCTAAAATAGCCTGAGAAGTCATCTTATTGTTCAGTGTGTTATTAGTGCCCGAAGAGAAGGTCATTTGAACTCAGTTGAGGGCACTTTTCACATTTATGTAACATTGTTATTTCACAAACTGTTCAAGTAATATTTGTATGAACTGTTGGTATTGTGGATTTTGTAACGAGACCATGAGCTCTACAGCTGCACTATAAAAAGTCTATATGAAACCATTACTTTTTTTATTATTGTTGTTATTATTATTAGTAGTAGTTATCAGCGGTTGTAAAATTCAGTGAACGTCAGTGGAGATTACCACAGATCAGTGCTTTGTTTACAAGTGTAATATCAGCTCATATAACGTATGTTTGTTATTTGCCACTTTACACCCTGTGTCTTATTTAATATGTTACAGATGTGGCTGTGCACTGAAGGAATGGAAGAAAAAGAATGGAAAATAAAAAAGACTGTTTAATAGTCATGAAATTACCCACCGCTGTTCTCTAACTGTGACAAACTGCCGGCTGTGCAGCGAGTGAGCGGAGCTCGTTACTCTGACGTAGCAACGAGCTGCGGAAGGAACTGCTGACATTAAAACATATTAAACGCCGCGTTCACAGCCCAGTTTATTCATTTCTTACTTTATTTATTAACTGTTGTATAAAAGCAATAGAACACTCGAGGTCGTGTGTTATCGGCTTCAACTTGTGCCTGCAACCAAATCACAGCCGTGATGTTACTTCGCAATGACATACTCCCTCTTGTGTTCTACTGCTTAATCATCACATAAACAAACGTCGCTCAGCGCCGCCCTCTAAAGGCGTTATTAACACACATCAAATAAACAAACGTCGCTCAGCGCCGCCCTCTAAAGGCGTTATTAACACACATCAAATAAACAAACGTCGCTCAGCGCCGCCCTCTAAAGGCGTTATTAACACACATCAAATAAACAAACGTCGCTCAGCGCCGCCCTCTAAAGGCGTTATTAACACACATCAAATAAACAAACGTCGCTCAGCGCCGCCCTCTAAAGGCGTTATTAACAAACATCAAATAAACAAACGTCGCTCAGCGCCGCCCTCTAAAGGCGTTATTAACAAACATCAAATAAACAAACGTCGCTCAGCGCCGCCCTCTAAAGGCGTTATTAACACACATCAAATAAACAAACGTCGCTCAGCGCCGCCCTCTAAAGGCGTTATTAACACACATCAAATAAACAAACGTCGCTCAGCGCCGCCCTCTAAAGGCGTTATTAACAAACATCAAATAAACAAACGTCGCTCAGCGCCGCCCTCTAAAGGCGTTATTAACAAACATCAAATAACCAAGCGTCGCTCAGCGCCGCCCTCTAAAGGCGTTATTATTAAACATCAACTAAACAAGCGTCGCTCAGCGCCGCCCTCTAAAGGCGTTATTAACACACATCAAATAAACAAACGTCGCTCAGCGCCGCCCTCTAAAGGCGTTATTAACACACATCAAATAAACAAACGTCGCTCAGCGCCGCCCTCTAAAGGCGTTATTAACAAACATCAAATAAACAAACGTCGCTCAGCGCCGCCCTCTAAAGGCGTTATTAACACACATCAAATAAACAAACGTCGCTCAGCGCCGCCCTCTAAAGGCGTTATTAACACACATCAAATAAACAAACGTCGCTCAGCGCCGCCCTCTAAAGGCGTTATTAACAAACATCAAATAAACAAACGTCGCTCAGCGCCGCCCTCTAAAGGCGTTATTAACACACATCAAATAAACAAACGTCGCTCAGCGCCGCCCTCTAAAGGCGTTATTAACACACATCAAATAAACAAACGTCGCTCAGCGCCGCCCTCTAAAGGCGTTATTAACAAACATCAAATAAACAAACGTCGCTCAGCGCCGCCCTCTAAAGGCGTTATTAACACACATCAAATAAACAAACGTCGCTCAGCGCCGCCCTCTAAAGGCGTTATTAACACACATCAAATAAACAAACGTCGCTCAGCGCCGCCCTCTAAAGGCGTTATTAACAAACATCAAATAAACAAACGTCGCTCAGCGCCGCCCTCTAAAGGCGTTATTAACACACATCAAATAAACAAACGTCGCTCAGCGCCGCCCTCTAAAGGCGTTATTAACACACATCAAATAAACAAACGTCGCTCAGCGCCGCCCTCTAAAGGCGTTATTAACAAACATCAAATAAACAAACGTCGCTCAGCGCCGCCCTCTAAAGGCGTTATTAACAAACATCAGCTAAACAAACGTCGCTCAGCGCCGCCCTCTAAAGGCGTTATTATTAAACATCAAGTAAACAAACATCGCTCAGCGCCGCCCTCTAAGGGCGTTATTAACAAACATCAAATAAACGTTACTCACCGCCGCCCTCTGAAGGTGGGCGGACGTCTTTTGTTTTCAAAGACTCTTGACGTATCTCAATAAATGTTCTTCTGCTTCTTTTATTTACATGCATTCACCTCAGCCTAACGAATGAAAACACACCCAATTTACACAGATAGTGGTGATGTAAACATATGATTGTAAAAGCTCACAACTGTATGAAATAATTGCAGCCAGCTCCAACAATTGCGATCAGCCGATTATGTAATAATCGTGACAGGCCTTAGTGTTAGCAAACCATTTATTATATTGCCGCACTGCGAAAAAATTTATTCAAACATCCCGAATACAGTGAAGTGTATACTAAAAGACATTTCTCAAACGTCGCTATGATTGGATACACAAATGTGTTGTTGATGTTCTTTGTGCATGCCGTGTTAGCTTTCCTCAGTGCTGCATCATTACTGTGTCATCTGTTGTTAGTTGTTTTGCTTCGAGTGGGTGAAGTGTGAGTGATCATAGGGCTGGGCGTGTCGGCCTGTTTCACAGTGTTCTCTTGTGCTGTGTATTTCCCCGTTTTCCCCGTTCTCCGCTCGCTCGAGCCTTCTACCCCACAGCCACTCTAGAACAGTTATTTCTAGTGTTAATGTGTGACACTTCTGCTATGCGTGACTGGTCACATTTCACCACTCTGAATCAACATATTGTGAAGCGGATAAGCAAATGACTGTATGGAGACGGGGTCTTGTTTGAACAGATGAATTATGGTTTGCAATCAGAAAGGGAGCAAAGATGAGCGGAGAATAGAGGACGGGGGGGGGGCGACAGAGAACGTTCAGCCGCTGCTCATTGAGGGCAGACTGGGAATCCAGCATCCACTGTTGTGAATAGTGCTGGCTATCAAATTTTTTGCTTACAAATACTTTTTTTTTTGCACCCAATTCCAAAAAAGTTGTGGCATTATGTGAAATGCTAATGAATTCTGTTTAACCCATTCCGAATTTGATGCCTACAACACGTTCCAAAACAGTTGTGACCGTTCCTGTTACGTCACTTTTCTTCTTAACACCACTTAATCATTTGGGGACTGAAGACACAAGTTTTGGAAGCGGAATTGTTTGCTATTCTTCTGTTACACAGGTCTTCGCTGTGCACACATTTTCAGACCAGTCTAGCACCTGCTCTCTCTGATTATGCAGCCATGCTGTTGTAACCAAACATCTGAAAGGTGAACTCGTCAGACCACAGCATATTTTTCCACAGTGCATCAGTCCATTTAAGCTCAAGCCCAGAGAAGTCGGAGGTGTTTCTGGATGCTGTTGACATATGGCTTCCACTGTGCATGGTACAGTAGTAACTTGCATTCGGAATATTTTTTCGAAGTATTCCCAAGCCCATGCAGCGAGATCCATCACAGAAGCATGCTGGTTTTTAATGCAGTGCCATCTGAGGGGTCAAAGGTCATGAACATCCATTTGTGTTTTTTGGCCTTCTACTTCGCAGAATTGAAACTCCCAGAAACTTTGATGATATTTTGCATTGTAGAGGGTGAAGCACTTTATCTTTAACAGCTTTAGAATTGTTATTTTTTAAATTGTTGGATTTTTTGCTGATGCATTTTTGACAAAGTGATGAGCTTCGACCCATCCTGTTTAAAAAATAAACCAGCCTTAATTGGATGCTCCTTTTATATCCAAACATGTTTGTATCCCAACTTTCAGATTGATTAGATTATTAAGATTAAGTAACCCTTATTAGTCCCACAGCGGAGAAATTTCACCTCCGCAATCTAACCCATCCGTGCAGTGAGACACCACATACACACTAGTGAAGACACACACTAGGGGGCAGTGAGCACACTTGCCCAGAGCTCTGGGCAGCCTTATCCATAGGGAGCAGTTGGGGGTTAGGTGCTTTGCTCAAGGGCACCTAAGTCATGTACGCAAGGCTGGTTCCCTAACATCCTGCCCACGACTGAACATTTATGTACAAGAAAACAATTTGAAAGGTAAAGTATTACATATCTTGCCTATGTAGTGTTTAGATTAAATAAAGACCAAAGTAAGTTTATAAATCATTCCTTTCTTTTATTTTTGCATTGTACCTGCTGCCCCAACCTTTTTGCTACAGGGTTTGCACTTCAGTACTACTGGGTATTGAAAAATTCAGTATCAAAATATCAATACACCAATAAACAGGCTTTATCCTGACTTCTTCAGAATCTAGACTGCTGATGGCCTGTCTGAGTTACATTCCACATCCATTTCATTAGCTAAGGATGTGCATGGTACTCAAGTACTTAGTTATCTTTGATGTACCAGTATTCAAATACTGAAATCACTGCTTGTACATTTATGTTTTACCACAGGAAGAGTGGAAACACATGAATGCACAGCACAGCTAACGCAACATATTTACAGTGTGAAACACTGTAACTAGGCTGCAGCTAACAGCTGTTTATTATCAATTAATTAGTCCATTATGGCTTTGATTAATCGATTAGTTGGGAACCATAAATCTGCAGATATTGACAATAACGTGTATTCAAGATGTTAAAGATGCAAGGATTATTCTTCCTTAATGAAAAACATAAACATCTTATTCAGATTTTCTAAAAAAAGAAACTCAGCATCAAAAAAAGGAACGACACAGATTTTACATGGCAGTTCAGGATAGGCTGCTTTTCTGTATTTGTCCTCTAATGATAAAGCAAGAATGGAAAAATACTTTTTTTCCCATTTTAATACGGACTGTAGTCCATCTGTTTCTCTGCATACTTTATTAGCCTTCTTTTACCCTGTTCTTCAGTAGTCAGGACCCCCACAGGACCACCACAGAGCAGGTACTATTTGGGTGGTGGATCATTCTCAGCACTGCAGTAACACTGACATGGTGGTGGTGTGTTAGTGTGTGTGTGCTGGTCTGAGTGGATCAGACACAGCAGTGCTGCTGGAGTTTTTAAACACTGTGTCCACTCACTGTCCACTCTATTAGACACTCCTACCTTGTCAGTCCACCTTGTAGATGTAAAGTCAGAGACGATAGCTCATCTGCTGCTGCACAGTTTGTGTTGGTCATCCTCTAGTCCTTCATCAGAGGTCACAGGACACTGTTGCCTGGATATTTTTTGTTGGTGGACTATTCTCAGTCCAGCAGCGACACTGAGGTGTTTAAAAACTCCAGCAGCAACAAAGTATGCATAGAAACAGACGGACTACAGAGGGGCTAAAATGGACAACGAGTGCAGAAACAAAAAGGTGGTGTTAATGTTATGGCTGTTGGCTGTTTATTGAGCTCAATGACTGAGTCAGGGATGTTTGAGTCACATTTCAGTGAAAATGAATAATAACAGAGCGGTCACCCATCTCCTCTCACGACACCTGCAGCGCCACCTCTCTTCATCAGATAACACCACAGTCTCAGGACCTGATGGACAAGCCGTTTCTCAGCTGGTACTGATAAAGTGAATGACTGGGCCAAATGTCAGCCGAGTCTGATGGTAGTGTAGGGGACGCACATGTGAGATAAATTATCGCTTAGTACTGTCTTGCCAGGCCCAGTGAAGCCACTGTGTGCTTACATGTATGTGCCTTTGATCTTGTTAGAGTTAGGCTTAGAAAGCGTAGTTGACCTCTATCTATATATTGTCCAGTTCTGTTTTTACTGTTTTTATTACATAATTCTTATGTAATAAACATCCTACAATAATAAACAACTACTGATCTGCAACATCTGTTTACTTTAGCATCGTAAACAAAAACAAATATGTAGTATTGTGCAAAAATGTAGGCAACTGTGAAAAATTGAAAAAGCTATTTATCTGGTCAGTAAGTGTTTATTTGTTGATATTGGAATGAATACAAATAACATTCATGCAATAACTAATTTATTAGATTAGATTAGATTAGATTAGATTCAATTTGATTGTCATTATGCAGAGTACAGGTACAGAGCCAATGAAATGCAGTTAGCATGTAACCAGAAGTGCAAAATACAGTATTATTTACATATAAAGTGCAGAAGGACAGTATAGTGGTTAAAAACCTATAGATATGCAAGCATAAAGTATTTATGTTATGTTTGTCAGTGTAATCATTTAACCATTTCCTGCCCTCTCCTCAGTGCAGCCCAGTATTGTTCATAGTTATTAACCTAGTTTGGCTAATTAATACGTCATTATGTTGAATCACCTGTGCTGATGATGGAATTTAACAAATCTATGTGATGGAGGCGTCCAAGAGAAATCAGGAACCAAACTTTGTTCTTCAAACTACTTTTCAAAAAAAAAAAGAAATTCTTGTTACTTTTTACTGTATTTATGTTACATTTTTGCAGAAATTGCAGAATCATACAGATAAATGGTTTTATATTATGTGCTCAGGTGTCTAAGACAGTACTGTGTATATACAGTGAGGTCCAAAGTCTGAGACCACATTGAAAATCATTGAAATGAGATTTTTTTCATTCAAATCTGGAAATGAACAACAAAAAGTCTTAGAATTTGAAATGTTTGAAAAAAAAAAAGTTACAACTTCGTAAAAATAAGAAGTATTCGTCTCTAGGTCTCCATTCAAGTTTAAGCAAATTTGTAAAATAAAACATTTTTTTACAAGCCTTTCTTAAAAAATATTACTCTCTTTCAGTGAAGCTCATGTTCAGATGACTCTCACGTGGATTTGATCTACTCATCAGAGCTTTTACACAAACTTCTGGAGTCCATGCCAACTTGCATCCATGCTGCCATTAAAGCAAAAGTACCAAGAAATTCAGAAATTCATGTCTGGAGAAATGAAGTTTGTTTCTGGTGCACAGGTACCAGACACCAGGCCAGCCTGTAAGACAATGGACTAATGCAGTTTTATAGCTGGACTGATGCCAAGATTAGGCCAGGCCTATACATGACAAGTGACAGGTGTGACAGACATGACCATAGGAGGACAAGTGACAGGTGTGACAGACATGACCATAGGAGGACAAGTGACAGGTGTGACAGACATGACCATGTAGGATAAACAAAAATAGGCAGAACAGAATGTTCTAAATACAGTCACAGTACAGCACACAATACTGAATATACTGACATGTAATACAGCACTGAACACATTACACAGCAGTACATTCCTTCATTGGTCTTCTTAAAGGACACATATGGTATAAAGGACAGCCCACGTTCTGCTTCCTTTTACCCCTGATTACAAGTAGAACCCAACAGAACAGTCTTCAGTCATGTCAGTTTGTACGCACAAAATGGTCAGTTTTGCTCATGGTGATTTAAGGTTTCACTGAGCTTTCACCACACGTCTGACCAAAACACTGTATGGAATGGAGGACTTTGCACTGGAATGTTTCAGTGACTGAGCTGATTATGTCATGCTTCGTGGACGGGTTTCGTACTTAGTTAGGTGGGCTATTTGGCGTCACATGATACAGTCATACAGTTAAACAGTTTGGAATCATTTATATTATTATAATATACATACTACTGTTCAAAAGTCTCAGGCATCTGAGGAAGTGATCTGTAAAGCCATTTATCTGAGGCTTTAAGTGTTTAATTAAGTAAGCAAGTAAGTTGTCTTTTATTAGTCCCACAACAGGGAAATTCACCTCGGCATTTGACCCATCCATGCAGAGGAACACCACATACACAATAGTGAGCACATACACACTAGGGGGCAGTGAGCACACGTGCCCGGAGCGGTGGGCAGCCTTATCCACAGCACCCAGGGAGCAGTTGGAGGTTAGGTGCCTTGCTCAAGGGCACTTCAGTCATGTCCTGTCAGCTCAGGGGATCGAACTAGCAACCTTCTGGTCACAAGGCTGGTTCCCCAAACTCCAGCCCATGACTGCCCATTTATTTCAGAAACACTAACATTAGAATACAAACAAATAAACACATGAAAAATCTATTGTGATTTGATGTGTGTTGCTTTAACCATTTCCAAAGCTGTCCTCAAAGAGGTCCAGTGTAGCCTATCCCAGCAGTCAATGGGCAGAAGGCAGGAAACACCCTGGACAGGTCGCCAGTCCATCACAGGGCAGACAATTTAGCATGGCCAATTGGCCTGACTGCATGTCTTTGGACTGCTATCCAATATCTGACCCTACATTTGATCTGCTGATACCGGCCGATACCTATCGATACCGTTACGCCATCTGTACTCCACATAGCACATTTCTTATGTCTGCCTTGCACCATTCAGCATCCAGAGCGTCCTGAAGTTGTCTATGTTCATGTGAACCGTCTTGGCTCAGCTCGGCTCACTTGTAAAATCATAATCCAGAATAAACACAGACTGTTTTTATAATGGACAGCAAAATTAAATGTGGAATTGAATTTGGAGTTACCCGTATTTGTTCTATCGTCCTAAGTGGCTAATGCCTCCCTCACCACTCATAAGATTTGTATGCAACACTATGACTAAGACGTTTCAGACACGGGCGCAGGCTGACTCTATTAAGGCTCAGTTTACGAACGGCTTTGAAAACGCCGAAGCCGCTCTTTGAACCGGACTGTATTCTGCCACAATGGCTTGATTCAATTAGGAACCGATAAAGGAAGCGTAAAAATGTTTTTAAAAATCATAAGACAGATCAAAACAGATAGCAATGTTTCTGCAATACCCGCTTCGAGCCACCCCCTCAAAGTCAATAACTCGATTTACCAATAAGCTAAAGTTCTGCCCCACGCTGTACCAGGAAATATGTGAATATGTCATTGTATAATGACTAAATCTCCCCTTATTAGTTTAAGCCGATCAGTAATGTACTTCTACAGAGACGTGCTCTAAAGCAGTGCACATACTTGGCATTGTGGTGCTAAACAAAACGACAGCGCACAACAAAAGACAAAGCTCTCTTGTGGACGTCTGCAGATAAAAGTCTGAAATGAGGTCTAAACTAGAGGATGCTGTCATACGCTGTTCAGCCGAACAACGGCCCGCATTGTGCTCTTTAGAATATCAGTCCATTAGGGCCGTGTGATAAGGAGTAAATAAATGCCAGACGCAGCTTGTGCATCGCAGCTTACCAAGAAAAACAGACAGTCGTACTGCCAGATGTCATCGAACGGGCACCCAAATCATCACGGCACCGAGCGCTCGGGCGCTACGCATGGGCCAGAAGCGAGAGATAAGCAGAGCAGGCGTGAAGCCTTCAGCATTCAGAGTTGTTTCTGCGCTGTTAGACCTGGACTGAATACCGGACCACCTCTATGTCTCCCCCAAAGACAAGAGGGCAAGAGGGCAGACGGACGGTCAGCATTCTTATTTTTGTGAAAAATGTTTTAATGCTTAAAAAAGGTTTGTAGAAAACAGAAATTGTCTGCGATATGTCATGAATGTCTTGCTTCTGTTCAACTTTGGCAGAAAGATAGTAATAATAAAATGAAATAAAACGTTTTTGTCAGCAGGTTATGGCAAAATCATAGAGGCCAAAGGTGAAAGTTGTGACTTACGTGAAATTAGAGATGGAAACAGGTCAAATTCAACGTTTTTGTGCCGTTATGATGTCTTTCTGACAGAAACAAGCCTTTTTGTTGCATTTTCCATTTTATCACTTGTAATTTGTGCAGAAACGTAGCCAGTGTAAGCTCAAGTTTTTGGGCCACATTATAAAAGCCCTTATTAAGCCTTATCAAGTCAGTGGTTGGTAATTAACTGCCTGCTAATTACTACATTATTAAGCAACAGCTAAAGTGAATTAAAACCTTCCAGAGTCTGTGTATTATACATCATAATCTGGTGCAGAACATTTAGGTGTTCACTATTAAGCCCTTATCAAACCATTAGCTGGTACCTAATTAATCAAGCCAATATCTGCTGATTTACTGGCTGCTAATTACTACTTTCCAAGGCTTAAAAAAGGATTAAGAAGGATTATAATGCAAGCATTGTGCAAGAAGTATTACCAAGTTTAAATTTAAAGTTTATGCAGTGAACTATATTGATTTTTCAATACATAGGAAGAATCTATATTGTAGGGAAGCACTGAACCTCATCCTTATTGAAATTATATGATCTACTCTCACCATCCACTTTACTAGAACCACCTAGCCTGACGTTCCTCTCACTGACTACTTTATGAAGTTCATCTATCTGGTGTGGATTCAGATCAGGTTTATTGATTTTATTAGAAGATTTCATCTGATCACATATAAGGTGGTTAGGTGGGTGAATATGAGGCAGCTGACAAACTCTAACTGGACAAGAATGTCGAAGTTAGGATGCAAACTGGGACCAGAGAGAGAGAGGGAGAGAGAGAGAGAGAGAGAGAGAGAAGTACCTAAAGCCACTATCAACACGGTTTCAAATGTTTTAATAAAGATATGCTGCAGAATAAGTGTTTACCAGTGTTACATTCAAGAAAAATATACAATCTAAATTAATACAATCTAATAGTAGATACATGCTCCCAAAATTCTGAGCTGCTGCCTGCTCTTAACTGTGGGGCGTGTCAGAAGGCAAAAGAGTTGACGGTGCCGTCTTCCAGGCAGCGTAATCAACCCAGCTCCAGTGGCAGTGATGAGCAACACCGCCAACCGGTGTGGTCCAGCTGTACACATCTGAGCCCTGCCAAAAGAGCTGGCTCAAAGAATCGACTCATTCATGAATGACACATCACTGCCATAAACATGTTTCATGCCCACCTTGGCAATATGTTCTTTCATACAACGATTAGGTTTAGGTTTTTACGTTTGCTGTATCGCTGTTCAGTTATAACACAGATATACGTACCTAGATGTAACAGAAGGGTCCAGCCAGGCACAACAATGGCGCCACCGTTGTTCCTCAACGTAAAATTGTGAAGACTTTGGATGTCCCACCATCGACAGTGCATAATATCATCAAAAGATTCAGAGAATCTGGAGAAATCCCTGTATGCAAGGGACGAGGCTGACGGTCAATATTGAATGCTTGTGATCTTCGGGCCCTCAGGCGGCACTGCATTAAAAACAGGCATGATTCTGTATTGAAAATCACTGCATGGGCTCAGGAACACTTCCAGAAATCACTGTCTGTGAACACAGTTTGCCGTGCAATCCACAAATGCAAGTTAAAGCTGTATCATGCAAAGAAGAAACCATATCAACACGATCCAGAAACGCTGCCGTCTTCTCTGGGCCAAAGCTCAATTAAAATTGGCAAAATGGAAAACTGTTCTGTGGTCAGATAAATCAAAATTTGAAATTCTTTGTGGAAAGTACAGACTGTGTTCTGCAGACTCAAGAGGAGAGGGACCATCCAGCTTGTTATCAGCGCACAGTTAAAAAGCCTGCATCTCTGATGGTATGGGGTTGCAATAGTGCCTATTGAGTGGGCAGCTTACACATTACACACTGTCAAATGATGTGTTTTGTTGAAAACGAGATAACAGCCTCTACAGGGAACAAACTTTTGTGCATGACTGTGATGAGTAACACATAAATACAATTAAACAGAATAAAAAATAGCAAACAGCTATAGAAACAGTCAGAAAGCATACGTGAATATGTACATACTGAATATGGAAGGTCTGAGCAGACATATAATTCAACAATCTCATTGAGCAGCGGCGCTGTGAGTCTCAGTAAGTGGGGTTGCAGGGTTCAGTCTAAAACGCAGGGTGTCCATCGTGGTTAATGAGGACCACAGCTCTGGGGAAAAACTGTTAGCATGTCTAGTTGTGCTCGCTGTGATGGCCCTTACTCTTCTACAAGAGGGTAGTGGATGAAGGAGGTGAGAGGGTCAGCTATTATCTCGCCAGTGCACATCATGACCCTGCTCTTGTAAATGTCCTGAATCATTTGCAGACTACGTCCAATGATCGCTTCGGCTGGCCTGATTATATGTTGGTGTTTGGTTCTTTTCTATGAGAACGCAGTGCCAAGCCAGATGGTTATGGAGCAGGCCTGGACGATTGCTGTGTAAACCTGGATCATTAGGGCCTGTGGCAGATTGAATTCCCACTCCACTATGGGTGTGGAAGAGTGGCTCTGTGCTCAGAAACTGACCTTTAATGAAAGGCTAGTCGCTTGCATTATCACAAATGCAGGCTAGATCTACCCTGTGAGCAAGTCTTAGTTATATTAAAGTCTCAGTTATATTAAAATGATGTGGAATCTTTTAAAAATGATAAAGTACCAAACCCTGCTCTGCCACCAGCGCCTGCTGGAAAGGTATAAGTACATTCAGGGGATATTCTTATACAGAAAAAGCCATCTTTTTTTTCACAAGACATCAGCCGTGGCACAGGGTGTGTTAGGCCTCATTCACACATACTGCAAAGTCTTGCTTTTCATTTCAGCAGTCATGTTAACTGGTCAGTGCTTTCACACAGGCTGCGCGTGCGAAGTGGCAGAGCATCCCAGACGCCGCACTGAAGCACTGCGGTATTTAGAGAATAGACCCTGCGCCAATTCCTCCCGCGTGCCACGTGCGTCACGCAGCTAGATTCACAAAATTAAACTGTGAAAATCAGTGAAAATTAAATAGAAAACCATATAAACACTTAAAAACGCTATTTTTTTTTTAAAAAGTAATTCAATTCCTGATGAAATACTAGTTAAACATTCTGTGCTGCAAACAGATTTTCCAGCTAGTCTACCAGACTTGAAACTTTTTCCTTTTCACAAGTCTGAATGCTGTTGAGGATAAACAAATGTACCATGTACATTTACAAATTATATCTTATAAAGTGACTGATGTCATTATTTATTTGTCTGTAAACAGGAGTGTCTGTATAACTTTCTCGCTGTGCAGCTCAAACACTGTATGTATGAAAGGCCAGTGCCTTTAAGCTGTATTGCTCATGCTGCCACATCGCTCAGCAGTCTGTGTGAATAAGGCCTTAAAGAGGCTACATCATGCTTGATATCCTCCATGTTCTTTTCTATAAGTAACTGCTTTAACTGCTACCTAGACAGGCTGGCTAGATATTGGCTTGTTGGCTTGTAAGAGCATTAAAGTAAGATATGTACTGGTTGCAGTTTTACAGAGAATCCTGAATGAAATCATTTAGCATAGCCTGGAATGGATTCTTGCTAGTTTCATGTCTTTCGAAGATGTGCACATAAAAACTACTTGAGTGCTAATAGCTCCACCTTGTGGAGAATATTCAGATTGCTAAACATGAGGGAGAAGATTAGTGAGTTACAAGAACTTCTTATAATGCCTTGCACTCCCTGACCACACTCACATAAGCTGTTTCACATGTGAAAATACGAATGTAAAGCCCAAGGGAACCCAAATCTGCATTTTCTTTCTAAGTAGATTAATCTTGGCACACAATATATAAAGTATGTCCTGTAAATAACCTTCCAATGTCCACTAAATGACTGATATATTTTGCCCAAATTGTCCTCTTTCAGTAAATCAGACAGGTATCTTTACCAATCACAAGGCTGATGTGGGTCGTCCCGCATGACACAGCTTTAATAGACTGTGTTTACTGAGAGAAAGCTAACAACCAAGTGAAAGATAACCTAGTGAGTATAACTAACTATCAAGCTAGTTCGTCTGGCTGCCTGTTGTCTCCAATAAAGTGACTTCCAATAAAGTGGCTTTTAGGTTAAAATAAATAAAAGTGATTTTTAGGTAAAAATAACAATCGTCCTTTAAAATAAAGCTCTGCTGGCCGTTCTAAGACAGTTTTAGGAATAAATGGTCTTAAATGCTAGAGTTAATGTAGCCTACAACTGCTAATTCATCATTTAACCCTGAAGGTTGGTGCACAGACTGCTGGTTACATAGCAGTGTAATGCAATAACAGAGACAATCTTGCTTGGTTAGAAGCTAACAAAATGGCAAAGAGAAAGATTTAGGATGAACATCAATAATTTGGAGATGAATGAATGTATTTGCATTTATAAACACTCCAGCTGGTTTCCTGATATGATTAATCTGCAACAAGACTGTCTGCAAAAAAACTGTCAAAGTCAGCTTATTGCTCAAATTTTCCTGTTCCACCTTAAATGGTGCTGCAATTAGCTACATTCTGGCACTTCCAGCACAATTCGAACAAGAAGCTGGCGAACGAGAAGCGACTTCAGCCTCGGAAAAAAACTAATGCTGAGAGACATTTTACAAGAAACTGTTCTACATTCTTGGAAAAGTTTCCTGCCGGAGATGCGAGAAAAGCAGCTATAGCTGAACTAAAGCTTAAAGCAGAGCAAATTAAGTCTGTATTTTCATTCATATTATACTGTTTAGCCTATACTAGAACATTAGCACACACTGAGACATTTTTCCAAGATGGTCAAATGGACATAAAATATTGACCTCTCAAAGTCGTTAGATTTTTGTTGAATGGACAAAATGGCTCTTCTTAACATTTGGGTTGCCAACCCCTGGTGTAGTGTATTCATTAATAGTGTAAGAGGTTATTTAGCAGGACCAGCTTATAGACAACACTGTAGATAAGAAAACAAGTTAGTCCCCGATCTTCAAAGTACTTGAGGATTTGATCTTATCTTGAAATTGATAGTGCATGGGGGGCTATTGACCACACCTATGAGTTCAGAGCATTTTCTTCTAACGCCTTGCACTCCCTGACCACACACCCTCAAGGGTGACTGACAAAATCAAGCACTCAGGTGTCAGATACTCACCTGAAGGGATACAGACAGGTTTATTCTGTCAGTTATTAGTTTTCAGAGCTGGAGGCCACCGAGGTCATGGAGCTCCAGGAGGGACGAGCCACTGCTAACCTTTTCTAACAAACATGCCAGCACTCAGGGTCACACGACAAGATGTTCTGAGGCGAATGAAACATCAATAAAGCATCAAAAATGCATCACTCGTTACTGCACAATCTACAGCACACAAGAGAGCAGTGAGAATCCACACTGGCGGTGGAATAGTGGACGCTTGCTCATACATAATAAAAAAAACAGGTTACTGAAAATGTGTTACAGTATTTTTTATTTATATTTTTATATACTGACCACATACAGCACTGTGAAGCCAGAGAACCCCTTTTTATTTATTTAATTTCCAGTCAAAATGACTAAGAACAAATTAAGTACAATTATTTCATGTTTAGTGTTGAGGAAAAAAAGCAAAAAAAAAAAAAAACTAAATTTAACAGAAAATTTTACCAAAGCCTGAACAACTAAATACAATATCTGTTTTTTCAGTGTTTAGTGCGTCCACTCTTTATTGCAGCAGGAGACTCGCTTTCAGTTTCTCAAAGAAATCTGCAAGGTCATTTTTCCACACCTCCAAAGTTCAGTCTTAGAAGTTGGTTTAACATTTTCTGCTTTGCACAATCAAAGTAATCCAAACATGTCCAGTGATGCTGAGGTCTGGACTCTGGGGTGGTCAGTGCATGGCCTTTTTTACTGTGATGTTCCCCTTCCTCGTGCAAATAGATTGTCTTATATCTAATCTCATGAAAAATGTGGAACTTGCACTTACAGGTTGTTTTGAATGGAGATTAATTAAATGTGGTCTAACTTTTTCACAGTACTGTACATTTCATTTTTATAGGGGTAGCTCTACTGTGGGTCTATTGATAAACAAACCTTTTGATACTGCATCTCTATGCTCAGCTGATCAGTTTTACCATGGAATTACTATTATTTGAGAATAAAAAATTATTACTTTATCAATAACATGTCATAAGTTTTGTCATACAGTTATAAGAGGTTGTGAAGTTCAGTGGAGATAAGCCACAATTCAGGGTTTTGTTTACAACTACAAAATCCGCCCATAGCAAAGCATGTCTGTGGTTTCGTTCGTACAGTAAGTTACCTAATGCATCCTTTGATTCTTCTGCACACTCACTGTTGTAGCTGTAGTTTTGGCTCATGGGAATGTAGGAAAGGAATGTCTCGAGTCTTCTTGTTGACTGTTTTAGCTCTGCAAATACATTCCACAAAAGTTGTGACAGGAGCATATTTACCACTTACTTAATATTTTGTGGATTGAAGACACAAAAGCTACGTTTACACAGCAGGTAAAAGTGGCCCAAATCCAAATTTTTTCTTCATATGTGACACAGATGTGTTGTCTGTGTGGCAGTGTGAACAGCAAAAAACACACTGAATCTGACATTTTCAATTCTGATTTGAGACGCTTTTCATATGTGGTACTGAATTCCGATCTGTATCCGATCTGCGGCAATGCGACTCAGTCTGAACAGCCAGATCAGAATTCATGCAGTTTTACGTCAATCCAGCTCGACATTCATTATAATTTCATGCAGCTGAGACTCATAAACATTTAGACTGATGTTTCAGTACAAAAATTAGAAGAGACTCATCCACACTCCTCTGTGTTTGAAGAGATTTTGAAAGAAATGGTCGAACGCGGTCGTAGGAGAACGAGGCTGCAGCGTCAAAGAACAGTTAAAAGTCTGAAAGCAAAGTTTAAAGAATCCGAGGACGCGAACCAAAGAAGTAACCGTGACTGAATAATGTGCCCTTTTTACAGCGAGCTCGAACACATTCTGGGTGATGAGCCCAGCTGTCAGTCAGTGAAGCTTCATGATGGATCCTGTGATGCTGGCAAAGATGAAACTGAAATCTCCGGGAGAGACTGGTGTTCATTGGAAATCAGTGTTTACCTCTGGATGAGCCACGTGAAGCACTGTTCTTTTGCGCATGCGGGTCGGTTTGGGAGCGTGATCTGTTCAGACTGATGTCCCATACAGGTCACATTTAAAAGATAATGTGAACAGCCAAACAAAAAAATCGGATTTGGTGAGAAAATCAGATTTGGGCCACTTTTACCTGCTGTGTGAACGTAGCCAAAGTGATCTGGTTTTCAAAGAAAATTCTGCCATTTTTCAGTTATACAGGTCCTCAGTGGCTCAACCTTACAGGGCGTTTGCTGACATATAAAGGTGGATCCATCAGACCACAATATACGTTTCCATTGTGCATCAGTCCTTTTCAGATGAGCTTGAGCCCAGAGAAGTCGGCGGCGTTTCTGAATGTTGTTGCCATATGGCTTCCACTGTGCATAGAACAGTCTTAGCTTGCATTTGTGGATGCTGTGACGAGGGCTTTCTTGGAAGTTTAAGATGTTTTTAAACATTGCACAATGAGTTTAATGCCTCTAAAAGCTCCCTCACGATAAGTTATTATGTGTAATGGTTATGAATACACTGCCTGATGTCTGAGACATTGCTTTATGATAGTTTTGAGATAAGATTTTGGTCTAGAATGTTTATCACATTTTATCATTAACAATACTACATATAATAACATCTGGTTCCTATCAACACCACTGTAAAGAAAATTTCTCTGCAATGAACCACTTCACACCAAACCACTCTGAATGACTTGGTTTACCTGTCAGTGGTCAAATTATGCAGAGATTTTGAAAACAGTCAGTGTAACTCTCCTATGCTAAAGTCAGAAGAGGCCATTCCTTCAGGACACTGAGTAAATTATTCATCCTTTTGTGTCATCGCACCTGAACTGTTGCAAGGCTTTGTGAACCTGTCTGAGTCAGAGAGACGAGGCTCGCCTACAACTCATAAAAATGCAGCAGCCCATCTTCTGACTAAGAGGAAACACAGTGAGCACATTGCTCCAGAGTCGGCCTCTGTTTACTGGCTTCCAGAGACTTTTAGAACTGATTTTAAAATTGTGGTGCTCAGGCTCTGCAGTATGAGGCTCCTGAGTGTATTTCTGAGCTGTTATCTTCCTATAATAACATGAAGATGCTTAGATCATCCAGCCTGGGCCTTTTAGGTGTTCCCTTAACAATATTAAAATCTAAGGGAGGCTTTGCCTTCACTGTGTATGCTTGCGAACATCTCTTGCCTTTGCTGATTTGGAATATATGAAGGAAATTAAACTTTGAATGTTTAACTTATGAAGGTTTGATTTCCTTTTAAAATGAGTCATTGTTTTACTTTATTATAGTCTTTTTTGGATGTTTTGTGGCTTAAATCAAATCAAATCACGTTTATTATCATACATATTTGCACAGGTGTGAAGGTGAGTGAAAATCTTAAGTGCATAGCCCACTTGTAGTAACTAAATATACAAAAAATGTAAGAAATAAAAATTGGGACCTTTCTCTTGGTCCATTCAACATATGGTGTAATTGGCAACAGGTATTTTTAAATTATGTCAAAAACTGAAAAAGTACAAAAAATGGAGATAAGAAGTTTTGTTCCGACAACAGTGATTTTTATATATATACTTACACATTAGACTGTAAATATGTACACCTATACACAATACACATCAGCATTGCACCATTCCAATGTACAGTTAATTTTATTACTTTTTTTGGAATAATCACCTCTTTCACACACGGTGGAAGATAAAAATGTTCAGAACCTGATATCTTTTGATACGTTTTGTCCTGTGAACATTCTTCTCTCGAATACCACTGGATCCTCTGAATTATGTGGTCATTAAAGAGTTGAAATATGAATATTGCTACATGTGTACCGGGCACTGAATTCACGCCATTAGACTGACAGCCTCCTTAAGCAGGTTTTGTCAGTGTACATTTCCATGTTCAGACTGAGGGCAGATGAAAAGAAGTCAGAACAAAATCAGCAGGTTTCCCTGCAGTTCTCTGTTCTTCATCTGATGCTCACTGAAACACGACAGATCTTTCCTTTTAGCTTAATTACAAAGATCTACAAACGTAACTGGATTAGCCTGAGTGGATAAACTGATTTAGGCTGTCAAAATATGCTAATTATCATTTTTAGGCTGGTAACATTTTCTCAGGACATTTTCTCAGGACATTCGCCAGCTTCTTGTTCAGTTTTCCTGTTCCACCTTAAATGGTGAAGCTGACTTCAGCTTCATGGAGGGTTGAAAGGCCTGATATGAGGAGGCTTCTCTGTTTTCGCTTAACAACTGAGTAACATTAACTTATTTTTGCTGTTTCACAGAACCAACAGGTCAGTGTTGTTTTGTCCCGTTTGCTAATGTTTATGATATGTTTTCCCCATAAGTTCAGTTCCTCTTTCTGCCTGTTCTTCCAATAAAGAGCATTTTCCTAACAGAAAATGGCAGACTCCGGGTCTTCTTCTGCGCCAACGCTACAGTATCTTAAAGGTGGGAGGAACTTCTAAAAAACTACTTTTAAAAAGTGTGTTGGGAAAAAAGTGTGCATTTTTAAGGCTGTTTTGATATTTTTTTGTAAGTTGATGAAATCAAGTAGCTAATATTACTGCTAGGAAACCAAATATCTCATGGCAGCCACATAACTGTAGTAAAGTGTAATAACTGTAGTAACTGTAGTCTTCGAATCATCATTACATTAGAAAGAATGGATTACTTGAGCAACAGAAATGACATCAGATGAGAAGGACAACAGGCTAAAGTTAGCAACGTGGCTGGTTGTCTAGAGCTGCATCCCAATTCAGGGGCTGTGTCCTTCAGAGGCTGCATTTGAAGGCTGATTGCATCACATCGGTGCAACTAGCCTGTCCCATTTCAAAAGCTCCTTCATGCGGCCGAGAAAAGTGTTTGCGGCTGAGAAATCCAACGGTTAGATCCTTCACCAGTCAACATATCCCAAGGTTCATTGCGTGCTGGTGAAGATTCAAGAACATGGCGGCATCAACAGAAGAGCGACAGCGGCTGAAGAATACACTGTTTAACGTGAATATTGGGTTTAAACTGAGTCAAATAGCTAATGATGCAAATGTTAAAAAAAGCCAATGTGGTAGGGGTCAGTCGTGGGCTGGAGGTTAGGGAACCAGCCTTGTGACCGGAAGGTCGCTGGTTTGATCCCCTCAGCTGACAGTACGTGACTGAAGTGCCCTTGAAGCACCTAACCCCCAACTGCTCCCGGGCACTGCAGATAGGACTGCCCACTGCTCTGGACAAATGTGCTCACTGCCCCCTAGTGTGTGTGTTCACAAGTGTGTATGTGGTGTTGCACTGCACGGATGGGTCAAATGCAGAGGTCTAATTCCTCTGTGTGCAAAACACAGTAGGCTAATGGTTCTGAATGAATGAATGAAAGCAAAACTTGCTAATGCTTAAGCTAATCCTAACCTCAACCCAAAACATACCCATGGCCCTGGCCCTAACCCTAATGTTTTGGATGTGTTACTGAGAGTCTGTTAAGTATTTGTTTCATCTAAACAGGACCACTAAAAATATGTTGGCTGGCGAAGGTTAAAAAAGGCCAATGTGGTCTGAAGCAAAACTTATGCTAATGTTTTGTTTTGTTTTAGGGAGCAAGGAGCAGACAGAGAGAAGCATCTCCAGCTCTAATAAATGAAAAAATAAAGAAATAAAATCAAGTTTGTGGCTCCGTCTTTAAAGAACTTTAACATAACTTGACAAGAGCGGCCTTTCGTGACACACCAGTAAGGGTGGGAGCAGCGGTGCTGTGACACAAACAATTCAGTTCAGCCTTCACAGGTCTATGCAGCCTTCGAAGAACACGTCTTCATGGACCACGTCCTTTGAAGGATGCAGCCCCTGAATTGGGACACAGTGTAGATACAACAGTCTGGCTTCTTTGCTCTGTTATTATGTTTTAATTGTAAATTATGTTTTAATATTGTCTTAAATGTATATATTTTGAGACAACAGAAGGTCAAACAAATTGTAATCACTGAGAAAATAAAACTGAAAAAATACAACAAAGAGAGCCCTACATGTTTTCCTGAACCTCCCCTTACACGCCTCCTAGTGTAACTCCAACACACACAGCTTCAAATCTGCACCCAGATCCATGTGCTTTGAATTGAGGATGAAATGTCAGATGTCACAGAGGCCATAGCAGGACGTAAGATAACAACTGTTATTGGACGGAGACAGATGTTTTTGTATCGCCACAAAGATTTAATAAAGCACTAATAAACAAGAGGCCACACGGGAATGCTTTATGGAACAGCCAATATATCTCTATCGCAGCAGAACGAAAACAATGTGTTCAGGTAGGCATTACAGAGAGAGAGAGAGTGAGAGCTCATTGCCTTATTGATCAGGCCTCATGGAGAGCTAGTGCTCCCGCCACCTCTCTACAGACCCCCACTCAGAGCTTCTCAACTGGAAGCCATCTGACATCCCAGGAAGAAAACACAAATCCATGCTGCTTCTTCAGAATTCAATTCAAGCCTCAGGGAACGATTTCCAGCATGGAGTCCCGAGACCCCCAGCCGCCTCCTTCTTCTTCTGTGTTGATTTTTTTGGGCCAGTTCTCTCAGGGCACAGTGGGAGAGCATAGAGCTGAGGAGGCATTGCTAACATGAAGGAACACAGCCCTTCGACCTGAGAACATACAAGATCGCTCACAACCTCAGGTCCACCCACTCCTCAAAGCTTCCGGGGTCAACCCCAGCTTCTCTGAGAAATTGGTCTGTAGTGCAAAAAAAGTGCTGCTGCTGGTGCCTGTGCTGCAATTTTATCTCTGTACTCGATTCATTTCTCTATCATTCGATTAACCAGCTAATTGAACTGTTATGTCGTCTGACATTTCCTCTCACTTTGCACTGGCAGAGTTCCATCAGTGCAGCAAATGACTTCTTTCCATGTTCAACAAATTAACAGAAGCCGTGTCGCCCCCTATGCTTCCTGTAGTGTATTGCAGTCTGTCAGAATGACGGTAAGTATCATGTGAGCATTGCAGAGCATTATAGTGTGTTTTTGTTTTTAAGCAAACAACAGAACAACGCTTTCCATAGTCAACCTCTCTTCATGCAAGTTTAAGTCAAACCTCGAGTTTCTGTGGTGAAATTCTAAGTTGAGTCCTGAGTCTCTGAGATGTGAGTCTGAGCTGAGTCCTGAGTCTCTGAGATGTGAGTCCAAGTTGAGTCCTGAGCCTCTGAGATGTGAGTCTGAGTTGAGTCCTGAGTCTCTGAGATGTGAGTCCGAGTTGAGTCCTGTGTCTCTGAGATGTGAGTCCAAGTTGAGTCCTGAGTCTCTGAGATGTGAGTCCGAGTTGAGTCCTGTGTCTCTGAGATGTGAGTCCGAGTTGAGTCCTGTGTCTCTGAGATGTGAGTCCAAGTTGAGTCCTGAGTCTCTGAGATGTGAGTCCGAGTTGAGTCCCGAGTCTCTGAGATGTGAGTCCGAGTTGAGTCCTGTGTCTCTGAGATGTGAGTCCGAGTTGAGTCCTGTGTCTCTGAGATGTGAGTCCTAGTTGAGTCCTGTGTCTCTGAGATGTGAGTCTCAGTTGAGTCCCGAGTCTCTGAGATGTGAGTCCGAGTTGAGTCCTGAGTCTCTGAGATGTGAGTCCGAGTTGAGTCCTGAGTCTCTGAGATGTGAGTCTCAGTTGAGTCCTGAGTCTCTGAGATGTGAGTCTCAGTTGAGTCCTGAGTCTCTGAGGTGCAAGCATCTCTGGGGTGCATATCTGAGTTCATTTTCAAATCTCTGAGGTGTGAGTCTGAGTCTCGAGTCTCTGAGGTGCAAGTCAGAATAGAGTCTTGAGTATCTGGGATGTGAGGCCAAATCCTGAGACTCTGAGGTGTGAGTCCAAGTCGAGTCTTGAGTCTCAAGTTTCTAAAGTCAGAGTCCAAGTTGAGTATCAAGTTTCTAAAGTACGAGTCCAAGTCAAATCGTGAGTCTCTGTTGTTCAAGGCTGAGTTGAGTCTTGAGCCTCTGAGATGGAAGTCCAAGTCAAGTGTAGAGTCTCTGAGAAATGAGTCTGAGTTAAGTCTCAAGTGTCTGAGATTCGAGTCCAGTTCGAATCTTGAGTCACTGGGGTGCAAGTGCAAGTTAAGTTTCAAGCCTCTGAGGTGCAAATATGAGTTGAGCCTCAAGTCTCTGTGATGTGAGTCCGAGTCGAGTCTTGAGTCTCTGAGTTGTAAGCCTGAGTCAAGTCTTGAGTCTCTGAGACGTGAGTCTGAGTTGAATCTTGAGTCTCTGGGGTGGGAGTCCAAATCAGGTCTCAAATCTCTCAGGTGCGAGTCAAGTGTTGAGTCTCTGGCATGGCAGTCTGAGTCGAGTGTTGAGTCTCTGAGTTGTGAGTTTGAGTCGAGGCTCTGAGGTGTGATTCAGAGTTGAGACATGAATCTATGAGGTCTGTGAGTCTGAGTCGAGTCGTGAATTTCTGAGGTGTGAGTCTGAGCCGAGACTTGAGTCTCTGGGTTGCAAGTTTAAGTCAAGCCTCAAGTCTTTGAGATGTGAGTCTCGAGTCTCTTTGGCGCAAGTCCGAGTGGAATCTCTGTCCAGTCTCAAACGCTGAGGTGTGAGTCTGAGTGGAGCCTCGAGTCTCTGGAGTGAAAGTCATGTCAAGTTTTTAGTAATTTTAATTGTTATTAGCTACAGGTTTTTTATTGAACAAAAGTACATCCCTCCTGAAATCCTGTCAGGTTCAACATCCACTATGAGCTGCGGGAAAACAGCACTGCAGTAATGACTGTGCATCACCATAACAAGTCAGTCAACGAGTGACTCGAGACTCGAGATGTGGACTTGAGAGCGCGAGTGTGATTTCTGAAGCCCTAGTATCTGAATATCATGCACATAAATTCTCTCACATGTAAGTAAAGTTGAAGCAGTCAAAGGTTAACCACAAGATGAGCCACAGCATAGTGACCTCAGAGCAGACTGGGGTGAAGGGTTTGCTTGAGGGACAATTAGAAGGCAACTACTTAACCTTGTAAATGGCCAGGGACCAAAGTTTATTATACACTTCTATAACCTAAAGATATCTCAACCAGTTTGCGTTGAAGTCCCTATAGTTACTGAATAATAAGCCCTAGTATGTAATAAGCCTGGGAATTTAAGGGGTTAAAACTTTAACAAGCTTAAATCCACCATTGACGAAGACACAACACCACAGTCAAACGACCAAATTTGCAGTATTTTCCACTCAGCGACTAAACTAAATCTACAGACAAATGACTCACTATATATTTTAAACATTATACACTTAAAAGGCTGCCAGATTCCTAAATTAGAGTGGATACTTTGTTATGATGTTAATGGTCATTTGGGTCCTGGACTGAATTCCCACTGCTGTGACCCTCCATGGTTTTGCACACGTTAACGTAAAAATAAGATGCTTTTTTATTACATAATATTATAAAGAAGAAGGGACCAAGAACTAACCCCTGAGGCATACCTTGGGTATCATTTTAAGGACAGTCCCCAAATGGCTTTCATTGATTTCTCCACAATGTGTCACATGATACACTGTACATTTAGAGCATATGAAGTGTCACACAGAACTGAAAATGATGAGGTAGATCATTGGAGTCTGTTGGTGTTGTATTCCAGGTCACAGAGGGGCATTAAAATTCTCAGTAGCACAGTAGAGGGTGGTACCTGCGTCTCTCTGCAGAGCAGCTTGGAACAATGACAGAAAGAGTCCTGATGGTGCATTAATGGACAGAAAAAAAGATGCTCTCCCTTACTGCATAATAGACTCCAGACAATAAAAAGTGACCATTCAGAGACAAAATGACCAAAGCAGTTCAGTGATGCTTTGCCTTTTTCCTATTCAAGACAGACTGCTTACAAATTATTATGTGATTATGCACATTTTTAGAATATGATTTTTTCCTTCTTTGGTTTAGTAGACCTTAAGGACCTTGGAACCAGACACTGGAACATTTGAAATATTTAATTATGAGTCTGAAATGAAATTATGGTAATTGTATTACTTTGTTTTACATCATTCTTCCTCTTTATGTTTTATGTAACTGGGAACCATTAAAATGAAATTCATGAATATTATTTTAAAAAGAAAATGAACAGTAACAATGATCTTTGTTTTGCTTTTGTTTCTGACTTGTGTGAGCATAAGTTAGAATCTTTCCAGGAGTTGAATGAAGTTGCTGAATGCCAAAACACTACGCAGTAAGTTCTGCAGTAAGTTCCATGATAACCTGGTCAGATTTTAACCACGTGCATTTACACTTAGGCCCTCAGACAGGCAGCTCAAATCTGATTTGAGCAGGACACATTTTCTGCAGGCTGAATGGCAAAAAGCCATGAAATCAGACTTTTTATAGATGATTTAAAGCCACATTTAAAGATAGTTTTAAATCTGATTTGAATCAAATTTCAAAGTTTGCACGGTCAGATCAGATTTAATGTGTTTTCTGTCATTGGGGGTGCAGAATGTGCGATGAGACAGTCAGTGGGGCTTGTCGACATATTACAGCTCAAAGACAGACAGTAGAAGCTTTTATCAGACATATCTTAGTTTTTATGATGTAGTTTATAGTGACTGCTTTATTGAAAGATTTGAACTTAAGGCCTCTCTCTGAATCTCACTGCTACAGCCTGTAGTTTGTTAGGAGTCTACTGACCAGGTCAGCATACACCAGGGGTCAGCAACATGTGACTCCTTTACTGCCCTGTTGTGGCTTCAAGGCAGAATTAGATTTTCAGGCAAAACAAAATAAAGCTTTGCTGATGGTTCTAACACAGTTTTAACAAATGCTCATTCACCAACCTTTAACCCTGAAGATCCGCACGCAGACTGCTGGTCACATAGTGATGCAGACAACAATCTGGCCTGGCAAGTAGCTAACAAAAAGGCAAAGAGAAAGATTTAAGATGAACACTGAAAATTTAGAGACGAAAGGACTTTCCTGATACATTTAATCTGTGACGAGAAAATGTCAAACACTAAAACATCGGAAAGCTGAAGTTGCTTCTCATTCGCCAGCTTCTTGTTTGAATTGTCCCATTCCACCTTAAATGGTGCCTGAGGTGCCAGAATTAACTGCAGTAACTGCTGCACTATTTAAGGTGGAACGGGAAAATTCAAACAAGAAGCTGGCGAATGAGAAGCGACTTCAGCCTTTGTAAAAATTTCATGTTGAGAGATATTTTACAAGAAACTCTTCTACTTTTGTAGAAAGGTTTCCTGTCAGAGATGTGAGAAAAGCAGCTATAGCTGAGCTAAAGCTTAAAGCAGAGCAAAGTAAGTCTGTGTTTTTGTTAATATTATATTTTTTAGCCTATACTAGGACATCAGCACATACTGAGACATATTTACAGCCAAGATGGTGAAATGTTACTTCAATAAAATGGACTTAAAATGTTGTGGCTCCCAAGGTGGTTAGATTTTTTTTGAAAGGACAAAATGGGTCAACACACTCTTGCCTACACTAATGAACACTGTGTTCATGTTGTAGTTGAAGTGAAACTCTGCTGTGATATATGATTCTATTAACTGGTTATCATCATGAGGTTTGCTAGGTTTTGCCCTTATGGTCAGCGTGTGCGCACGTGCATCATTACTGTGGACAACCAAAGTGGATATGGAGCAAACGTTGCTACAGTCAGACCACACAAATCAGATTTGGTGACTGTGAAACCTGAACAGTCAGTCTAAAGTTACAAGAAAGAAACTGCAGTGTGAGCAAAGACTTGATTAAAACCTGATTGCTGTGTGGTGAGTATTATGCAAATTAGCTCATATCCAACAACCAATTGCTGCTCTATTCTTTGAACAGAGTGGCACTTCAAATGAAATTCATAAAATCTAACTAAAAATTCTAACCTAAATATCTTAGTATGTTTCTCTGTTAACACGTTTAATGAAAACAGAGCATAATGTGCAATATACACAGGGGTATATGTTTAGGTATTTTATTGAAAAAAAAGTTTCCAGCATGTCATTTTCTCAAAAAATAGAAATAAACTGAAAGATGTGTAGCTACTGATAATATTCAATTTCGGGTAAAAAGACATAACAGCAGCTTTTAAATGCTTTTATAACGTCCTTGTGATTTATTAATTGAAATAATTCAAATACAAGAGTTACACCACTGACACTGTGTAACACCACTGACACTATGTAACGCCACTGATGGCACCGCTGCTTTTTTGGAGCACAAAACTTTCTGATTGAAACAGAAATGCTCCTTTATGTTTTATCTGCCTTTAATGTGTTGGTTGATGGAATTAACCACAGGTGAGCTGCAGTCCTTGTGTAACAGCATGTCAGTGGTGCTAAGGACCCCAGAGTGTGACAAAATAGAGGATTATCTCAAAATGGCGAATTAATTAGCAGTCAATGTCATTTACTCTGTTTGGGCTGAAGTGGGCTTCTTCTTCAAATTTTCCATTCCACCTTAAAAAGTGAAAACAGAATGCAGACACCTGAATGGAACTGCTGCACCATTTAAGGTGGAAAATAGAAAACTGGAGTGAAGAAGCTCTTCAGATTCATCTTGCTTGGCATCAGTACGCCAGACTACTACTGTATACTTTTCCTTCTAGACTCAGTTTTGAGTCATAAATTATTTTTTTACAGACATTCAACATTTTTTCAAGGCACAAGGAGTGCCTGAAGGAGGACAGCAGGAGAAACAGCAGCACGAAAAGATGAGAATAGGAAAGAACGTCATGTTAGTACACTAGGAGATCATTAGCTTTTCCACTGTACTGTACAATTTAGGAACTAAAACAGGACAAAGAACCAACAAAGCACCAAAAAAAAGACACAGAGTATTAAGGTAAACTGGGAGTGTTGGTGCTGTCATCCTGCTCGGGTTTGTTGACAGTGGAGAGGAGGGGCGCTGACATCTCAGGGAACCAGTTATGTTACTTTCTGGTTCTCCCTTTTAATTAGGCTGTAATATCTAGACCTGCCGGAGTTTCTGCTGCACTCTGTTACGCTGTAATCTGTGATCAGTCACTCTTTACAGAACTAACTGTCTGTGTGTTTCTTTGCTGAGCTGAACAGCTGGCCATCCTGTGCGGTCTGATGCTGTTGCCTCATCTGCCTTGATCTGGTGCCCACTGCTCACCATCCTTCTGGACCAATTTGACCACCATGGAGCTATCTGCTGTACAATGCTGTGCAAACCTCACCTGCATGAACTGACCTTTCTGCTGCTGCTGCTGCACAGACTTTATTTAATCAGCCATTGCTTCAGCTGCTTTTCCCCTTTTCTGTATTTTAATATTTACACCAATGTTAAAACCTTATTATCCACTCATTTAGCTCTTGTGTTATCGTTTGCTATCCGGCATTGACCAGAGGAGGATGGGTTCCCCTTTTGAATCTTGGTTCCTCTCAAGGTTTCTTCCTCTTGCTCTTAGGAAGTCACCACTGGCGACGCTCATGTTGGCTTGGACCCGTTTTTTTCTGCAAAGCTACTTTTTGACAACACCTGTTGTAAAAAGCACTATATACGTAAACTTTGACTTTGACAAAGTAATATATGTTCATTTAAGTTCTCCATTTTTTTTTTTCAATTTTAATTTTTCTACTTCATTTGAGCACATTAGCTGCCCTTTACATTGATTGAAAACTTAGATAGATGAATAGAAATAGATACTCACTTGGAATAAGACCTCTTTACATTAAAAGTTAACAGTTTTTTATACACACACACACACACACATACATATATATATATATATATATATATATATATATATATACATATATAAAAAAAAATATATATATATATATATGTATATATATGTATATATGTGTGTGTGTGTGTGTGTGTGTGTGTGTGTGTGTGTGTGTGTGAACTAGAAAACCGTTTTTCCACAGTGTTTAGCGGAGGAATCTAGAGAACAGACTGTAGGTCTGTAGGAGATATAAGCATGTGACCATGTAAAATGGGCCACGGGTTCAGCCCCTGATGCTGGTACAGTCTAGTCATGACCCTGGTTCACATGGGAGAGAGCTAACATCCATAGTAACTCATAAATCTAGCTTGTTAGCCTTAATCCATCTAACAGTCACTTTAGGTGGGGTAAGTATTTCATGAGATGTGAACAGACAATAATGAATGACTTTATTTTCTCTTTAGCCACAGCTAGCTTAGATAACATTATAGAGGCCATGTTGTTTAGCAATAAACCTTTTTAGCTCAGTTACCTAACTACATCCGTGTGCAGCATAAGGCAGCTAACACTGACCAAACTGGGCTTCATTCCCCAGTATCTTCCTGCGTTTGTTCTTAAATGTGTTCTTGAGAAAGATCCTAAGAAAAAGTCTACATCAGATTCATAACATGTTTTTAAAGCTCAGAACTGTTCTCACCTTTGTGCTCTCGAGTGTGTGTAGATTCTGTTCTTACCTAAAAAATATCGGTGACTGTCAGAGTCTTCGTCTAAACTGCGCGAATGGGTTTTTAAGAAGAAACTTCTTCTTGAGCGGTTGGTGAATGAGGCCCATTGTTGGTGCCAACGAGGGTGAAATCATAAGAAATAGCTAAGATTAAGCTTAAATTAGGATATATTTAATGGTAAAGTATTTAACAAGCAAATTAATACATACCTAGCTGAATATTTTCAATGCATTACAATTTCTCAGCTAAATTACATTAATGGTCCTCCTTGCCATTCACTAATCTGCAATGTGTAACATCTGTGACTCCTCCTCTACACCCTTGGCCTTCTTATGTCCATGCCTAATGTAATCTCTCTCCTCACTGCCTTCATTCTGCGTGTGAAGGGGGTCTTAGAGGGGTCTGACAGATGCTGCAGGTGCTGCAGTGTAAACTTTGTGGCAGTATTGGTAAAATGAAGTACATTGTTTAAATAAACACGAGATGGAAGGAAAATCTTATGTGGCTGGCATCAAAACATTCAGGGCTTAAAGAGGAATTTCAACAATTTTTCAAAATTCCTGCATAATTAAATGGTTAAAATGTAAGTAAATGTTCTGTTCTGGAGTCAGAATTGTTCACAGTGGTGGTGACAGGAACCAGATGTCCACCTCTAAAAGCTCCCTCACAGAAAGTTACTACATGAAATGGTTCTGAATATGAGGCCTGATGCCTGAGACACTGTTTTGCAACAATTTTAGGAAGGCTTTGGCCTAAAATGTATTGTTTTCAATTAAATTCATGGTGGAGAGGTACATGCAGGTTATTCTGGGGCAAAAGAGTCCCCAAAGAAAATGTATTGTTTCAGATTTACTACTATTTTATCATCATCTACATCACATATAAACACTCAGAAGACTTGTGTAGGTTCACTGGTGGTTTTGGAGAGTAAATAAAATGGCTATATTAGTGTTGTAGACATTGTGACGTCTGGTTCCTATCACCACCACTGTAAAGACATCTGAGTCTGTAAGTTTCTCTACAATGAACCATTTCACACCAAACCACTCTGAGTGACTTAGTTTACATCTGAACCACTGAAATATTCAGAAATTTAGAAGAATTGGTGGAATTTACCTTTAAGCTCCAAAGCCCGTCCTAAATTTTTGGTTGTCGTGGAGAGACAGATGCATGTACACTTGTACAACATCTGGCTAAAATATGTCTCAGGCCTCCTGAAGTGGTTTAAGTGATCAGATTTGAATCTGTTTTAAATGCATGTTTGGTGCGTTTAGCCCTGTGTTCTTTATGTGGATAATCTCTATCCAGATATTATACTGATACATGCATGAAACGACCAGCTGTGAACAGTATCTTAGCTGCATTTAAGCCAGATGGTGGCGCCTCCCACTGCTCTTCTGCATACAAGCAAAAACTGTCCACTTCAGGGCCAATTGACTTGTTTCTCTTCTGAGTTTGATTCAGCAGCCTTATCGACCCGGGTTAGTTAAAATAAAGCCCTAGTTAGGTTAATTAATTAAATTTGAACACTTGTTCTCTATTACTGTAATGACTACTGCAGGAGGCTAATTATTCTCATCAGCCATCTTCTTGGAGATATCAGTGTAAAGCCACTTCAATATTATATACATATATATATATATATATATATATATATATCATAAAACAGGTAAGAGGAACAACACAGGCGATTGGTTGTTGTATGTGAGCTGATTTGCATATTACACTCCACAAAGTAAACTGATTTCAGCCTGAATAACTGAAGACGTATTTGATTACCAAGTGCAAACACACATAGTTAAACTCTTATATGTTAAGATCCAGATGCGAGTCAAATGAAAGAACCAAGTGTAAACAGAGTCTTTGACTCCTACAGTGGTTTGAGTGACTAGATTTAAATCTGTTTCAAAAAAGGCTCTTGGATGCATTTATACCTGCATTTTTATGTGGAAACTCTCTATCCAGATAATCCTGATGTTTAACAGCAGGTGTAAACGGGGTCTAAATCAAACGGGTGCAGTCGACTCTTTCAGAAGTAATGAGAGAGCCTTTGTTTTTGCTCCTAGAAATCATAAGAAGTCATTCAGAGTGGTTTGGTGGGAAATGGTTCATTATAGAGAAACTTACAGATTTCTTTACAGTGGTGGTGATAGGAACCAGACGTCACCAATATACCATTCAAAACCACCAGTGAACCTACAAGAGTCTTCAGAGTTCATGTATGTAATCCCGATGGTTATAAAATGGTGGTAATTGTTTTTTGCTGTACAACACCCTGCATGTAACCCTCCACCATGAAAGTCACTTAAAAAAAACACTTTGGGTCAAAACCTTCTCAGAACTACCATAAACAGCATGTCAGACATCATGCAGTGTATTCATAACCATTTCATGTAATAACTGTCTGTGATGGAGCTTTTAGAGGCATTAAACTCTTCAGACGTCTGGTTCCTATCACCACCACTGTGAACAACTCTGACTCTGTATGTTTCTCTAGAAGAGAGCATTTCACACCAAACCACTCAGAATGACTTTGCTTACATCTCAACTATTTAATAATGCATGAATTTTGAAAAAACGGATGGAATTCCCCTCTAAGCTGATGGAAATGGTGTAGAAGATGAATAGGGTACTCTGGGAAGGATTACTCAGAAACAAAGAAATGGGGAAATAAGGTCAGATTCTTTGTGAATGTTTATTGTGATTTCACTCCAGCTATGCATGAATTATAATATTTTAAAATAAGCTCGAAGGTTGAATTACGAAAGTGTGCCAAACCGTACATTCACCTCGCCAAGATTAATAACATGAGCTTTAACGTGGATTTGATGTGAGAAGAGCTGTGAAGTGGAGGATGGATGATAGCAGCTCTAACAGGGCTGTTTGTCTTTTATTAAAGAGGGAGAGGTGGAGCGAAAGAGTGAAGAGACGGAGATCCACTAGTGGAATGTCTCCCAGAAACACACACACACACACACACACACACACACACCACCACCACTTCACCTGTTTGTCTACCTTTCTTTAGATCTATCTATCTATCTATCTATCTATCTATGTAATGAACTTCTATATTTCAAAACACGCGCATATTATTGCTTTACCTGAGGGTCTCTCTCTCTCTCTCTCTCTCTCTCTCTCTCTCTCTCTCTCTCTCTCTCTCTGTATCTGCTGTGTTTAGATAAGAGAACGAGTGGAGAGATGCTCTTGAATCTGTGCAGTGACTGAAAGTGTTCATGAACTTTCCTCAGATGAACTTCCACTCCTGACTGGTTAAAGCTCAGGGCTTTAAAGGCCTCAGTCTGGATTTGTGTGAGGTCAAAGGGATTAGTGTGTGTGTGTGTGTGTGTGTGGGGGTGTGTGTGTGTGTGGGGTGTGTGTGGGTGTGTGTGTGTGTGTGTAGAAGGAGGGCGAGGTTGAATTGTAGACTTGTTAGGAATGTGAAACATCACAGTCGTAAAGAAGGCATTAGTGAGCAAACACCATAACACATCTCACACACTCTTACAGGGACTTTAGTTTTACTTTGTGCCTTTCTATCTGTGTCTGTCTTACTATCTGTCTGTCTGTCTGGGTGTGTGTCTGCATGTCTATGCATCTATCTGTCTGTCTGTCTATTTGTCTGTCTGTCTGTCTGTGTGTCTACCTATGTATCTATCTGTCTGTCTGGGTGTGTGTCTGAAAGTCTATCTGTCTATCTATCTATCTATAAAACCTATTTATCTGTCTGTCTGTCTGTCTGTGTGTCTATTTATCTGTCTGTCTGCCCGTCTGTTTGTCTATGCATGTATCTATCTGTCTGTCTATCTATCTATCTATAAAACCTATCTGTCTGTCTGTGTGTCTATTTATCGGTCTGTCTATCTACCTGTCTGTCTGTCTGTGTATCTATCTATCTATCTATCTATCTATCTATCTATCTATCTATCTATCTATCTATCTATCTATCCATCTGTCTGTCTGTATGTGTATCTATCTGTCTGTCTATGCATGTATCTGTCTGTCTGTCTGTCTGTCTATGTATGTGTCTGTCTGTCTGTCTATGTATTTATTTGTCTGTCTGTCTATGTGTCTATCTATCTATATATTTGTCTGTCTATCTATCTACCTGTCTATCTGTCTGCCTGTCTGTCTGTCTGTCTGTCTATCCATTGTGTGAAATACTGGTTCCTGGGGCAACCGGGACTCTGTAATTAATCTTTTGGACCCCCTGATTGTCTCCAAATCTAAATTCTGGAGGTTCTCTGAAAATGATGATGTTATGCTGTCTGAAAAAAAAGCTAATTCAGGTAAATGTTCTTGTTTAGCTGCTTCTCCCACAATCAGTGAGCTTCTGTCTTTGATGTTCTTTGGTGTTGTGAGGAGGAACGCATTATCAAACAGGCAGTTACACAATGACCTTCTTACTCTGCACTTCCTCCCAGACTACAAGTTACTATACAAACACTACATAGATACTAAGTACTCAGTAAAAGAAAGTAGAAAAAAGACAAGTAGGAAAACACCTAAATTAAGAAAATATACAGTAAATATATTATTTACTATGCAGTATATGTGCATTTGTAGCTGTGACAGATTCTAAAAGGCATTTGCGAGTTCAGATACAGCACTGTGGACCAGGGAGCAGATGGGGTGGCAGTGGCAATTACGAAAACTTCATCATGGGAATGGAAGGTGAGGATGTGACTTTATAGAGTGTCATATTGGACGAAGGAGGGTTTATGGGCATTAACTTTAGTTATTACGTAACTACTTTAAAACAGAACATCTGTCACAGTATGCAGTATCTGTGAATGAAAATACTGAGCAACACTGTGCGATAGCATCTAAACAGAGAATCAGGTGTCCTTATAAACATATATATGCATGTATACACACTCACTGAGCTGTTTATTAGGACCACTATATTAGTACTGGGCCTCACTTTGCTCTCAAAACAGCCTCAATTGTTCGTGGCATGGACTCCATAAAATGTTGGAAACATTCCTTTGAGATTCTGGTTCATGTTGTGGTTCAGTTCCTGCAGATTTTTCACTTACATGCTGCAAATATCTTGTTCTACCACATCCCAAAGTGTTGTATTGGATTCAGATCTGGTGGTTGGGAAGGTCACGGAAGAACACTGAACTCATTGTTCATGAAGCCAATTTGAAGCGACTTTTGTGATGGTAAGGTGTCCACATGAAATGAAATGAACCTTTTTTAGGCAACTGTGTTTGAACACATCGGAATTAGACCTCATTTAACCCATCCGTGCAGTGAAACACCACATACACACTAGGGGGCAGTGAGCACACTTGCCCGGAGCAGTGGGCAGCCCTATCCACGGCGCCCAGGGAGCAGTTGGGGGTTGGGTCACGTACTGTCAGCTGAGGGGATCGAGCCGGCGACCTTCTGGTCACAAAGCTGGTTCCCTAACCTCCAGCCCATGACTGCCCCCTATTATGACATGCTTATGCTTATGACATGGTGCATTGTCATGCTAAAAGCAGCCATTAGAAGATGGTCAGTTGTGGCCCTGAAGGGATGCACATGGTCAGCAACAGTACTTAAACAAGATGTGTCATTCAAGCGATGGTTGATTTGTATTAACAAGCCCAGAGTGTGCCAACAAAACATCCCCCACACCATTACACCACCTCCACCAGCCTGGACTGTCGACACAAGGCAGGGTTGGGTCCCTCAGCAGAAATCAAGATTTATCAGACCAAGCTATGTTTCTCCAGTCTTCGACTGTCCAGTTTTGGTGAGCCTGTGCTCACTGCAGCCTCACCTTTCTGTTCTTGGCTGACAGAAGTGGAACCCTGTTTGAGTTACTGTAGACTCTCTGTCAGCTTGAAACAGTCTAGCCATTCTCCGTTGACCTCTCTCATCAAGAAGGCATTTTCCATCCGCAGAACTGACACGGACTGGATGGGTTTGTCTTTATTGCACCATTCTGAGTAAACACGAGAGTGTTGTGCCTGAAAATCCCAGGAGATCAGCAGTTACAGAAATGAGTCATTTCATGGAAATGTCCCTAGGGTTACAATTTATTTAAATTTAAAAATAAAACAATGTTATTTTAAAAAGCACACCTTATTAAGCATCAATTTAGCAATATTGGTTTTAAAATTAATTATGTAGAATTCCACCACAGAAGTGCTCGTCCTCACTGTCATGTGTAAAGGATGAGAGGCATATTTTGAGGTAAAAAAACATGTTTTTCTACAACTTTAACTGAATAATCTATACATGACTATGAAATATATGATTTAAATGACAAAGAAAACAAATGACAAATAAATATTATAAAATATATAATGAACGTTGTGGTCCCCAGGAGTCGTGTCACTGGTGTTACTGGTGGTTCATGTTGCTCAGAATCACAGCTAATGATGACAGTGTGACAGTGGTTACAATTTCTTATTATGGAAAATGGGCTGATTTGATCATTCGAGAAGGAGTCTATTTTAACTGCTTGCAATAAATACTGCAGACTGTTTACTCAGAGAGCAAAACAGGCTGAATTTTTCAGAGCATGAGACTCATTACATGAGTTACTGGAATTACAATATTACTGGAAAGCTGCAGCACATGGTGACAGAAACATCCACCAGTTATGTATATTTATTTGAATATTAATCTGAATCAAGTCATTATATATACATTATATTACGTCATTATATTTACATTATATTACATTATATATACTGAATATATATGTCTTACAGACATTTATATACAAGTATGTCCTGATGTTCAGGATGGTGATATAACAGATGTGTATTAAGCCAAACTCTACTTGATATTTCCATGCAAATCTCTCCCATTATGAAGCAGTTACAGTTACAGTACAGTCAGTACACTGAAACTCAAAAGCAAAGCCTAGTATTGAATTGTTTCCAGCAGAAACAGTAGAAATGAGAATACTGTAAAAGCTTGAAGATGGTGGGTAGGGCTGGGCGATGCAGTGATATATTTGCAGTATATACAGTACTGTGCTCAAATCAAAGACCACCCTTTATTTATTTCATTTCCAGTCAAAACATTTAAAAGTACTGGTTCTTGATTGTTCAGGAGAAACATATGAGGAGACTGGATAAGCACAAGGAAGGAGAACATCAAAGGAAATGACCCAAACTGGAATTCATATTAAAAGAGTCCAGACCTCAACATTGTTGAACGTGTTTGGGATTACTTGGATTACTTGGGAAACGCAACCAACTTCTACGACTGAACAAGGTGTGGAATAATATCCCTGCTGTTTACTTTGAAAAAAGAAAGACTAGAGCCCTGCGATGGACTGGCAACTTGTCCAGGGTGTTTCCTGCCTTCTGCCCAATGACTGCCCAATATTCCGCTGGGCACCCCCACAGCCCAGGAGGATAAGCGAGTTAGAAGATGAATGAATGAATGAATGAATGAAAAGAAAGAATGGAAGCCGTAATGAAGGCAAAGGACACAAATGGACACAATACTTAATGAAAAAATGTATGTAATATTTAGTTGCTGAGGCTTTTTTATTGATAAATACTTAATTTCTGCTTTTGTCTGTTGCTGAGAAATGAATATCTTGTACTTTATGGTTATTTTGACCTTTTGCACAGTACTGTATATATCGTCTCTGTCCAATGAAAAACATGTCCAATGTTTGCGTGAAAAGTTCATGATGATTGGACAATTAGAAATGCTTCAAAACTGCTTAGAATAAACTCTCTTTCCGTTAACTTACATTAAAAGTAAAAAATAATGTATTTGCCCTCTCTGGTGTCGATCAGAGGAGGATGGGTTCCCCATCTGAGTCTGGGTTCCTCTCAAGGTTTCTTGGTCTAAGGGAGTTTTTCCTTGCCACTGTCGCCACTGGTGACGCTCATGGGTGCTTGGACCTGGATTTTTCTGTAAAGCTGCTTTGTGACAAAGCGCTATATAAATAAACTTTGCTTGTTTGCTTGCTGTAAAGTTGCTAATTTGGAGATTGTTTTTCTTTGGACAGTGACGATATATATCATCTTTTAAGGGTTCTTCTTCTGGTAATGTGTCTTTCGTCCATTGGTTTTTATCAGCTGACCTGGTGAGAGAAATTATAGGTCTTTTCACATTTGCTTTCTTCTATGCTGTAACCCATGTTGTCTTTTTGTTGTGTCAGCTGTATTGTCTTACAGTTGTGTGCCTTTTGGCGTTTTATCTGTATTGTTCCCCCTGAGGTGAGAACAACCTCATCTTACCCCTGGGGTCTCCCCTGACCCCAGACCCCCTTGCCCTTCTTCCCCAACCTTTTGATTGTCACCTACTTCCCCTCCCTCTTTGCTTCCTCCCCCGACCCCCATTATCTCTACTTAAACTATGTCAGACCAGACTGGACTGCAGACTGGACTAGACTAGACTGGTGACCAGACCAGACTGGTGACACACTGATGACCAAGCTGTGCCTGTGCATGATTGTCTGCATGCACGTGAATAAGACTAGACTTCTGATCCTGCTGATTGACTGCTGATCGACCACGCTGTACCCATACTCTGTATGTGGAAATAAACTCCAGTCAACGCTGAAGCTCCAGTCTCCTGACTCTTGGTGCCGAATTTCTAACACTGGATATTGCTGAAGGTCTCACACACTGCAGAGTTTTTGCCTTGTCATTGTTTTAAATTCTAGGAATGTTAAGTAATTCTGGAGGCAAATGAAGCCCAATAGTGGAGAACGACCTGTCTAGACGTTCAAGGATTTTCTTAAATTTTACAGTGCACCCTGGCGTGTGGTGTTCTGTGAAAACCGTTATAAAAGTTTGAAGGTTGGGAGATATTAACTGTCTCCTTTCATTCTGAACTATGCCAAATGATTGATTTTGCAGTGCTTAATGCTTCTTCTTATGGCGCTGACTAAATCACTTGCTGTTCACTGCGTCACATTCACGCCTGCGTGTTGGAATTTTATCTTTTAGCCTTAATAATGTGCACCAATGACAAAAGCCTCAAACACCAGACCCTGTTATGTGTTTACTGTGGGACAGAAGCATCTAATCAACAGTTCACTTAATTCTCTCAATGCTTAGTCAATAACAGATGGGTGGGGTGCTGGACTGGACCTGAAAAAAGTTCCAAAATGAACGTAACTACCTGAAAAAAACACTTAAAACATATCGCTGTTGTCGGAAGAAAACCTTGTATCTCCAAAATGGTAACTTTACAGAAAAATGGGAAAAAAACGACTTCACTTTAAATGTAATTCACGGTCTCTTGCACCGCCATCTTGCCAGTTTTTCTTCTTCTCATAACACTCTGTTTGGAGTGTGACTCTGAAAAACCTCTGTTTGGAGGGCCATGTAGCCCTAACACTTCACCCTACACCTCTATCTCAACAAGAATCAGGACACTCCACCCCCAAGGCATGAACGCACAAAACGGAGGGCTAAGGGCTAAGTGGCAGGGACAAGGGGTGAAATGGGATTGGGCCTAAGACTGAACTTTGGAGGTGTGGAAAAATATTTTGTGAGTCTTCTGAAAAGAATGGAAGCTGTAATAAAGGTAAAGAGTGACACATAAATGCTGAAAAAATGAATATTACACCTCCTTAATTACTGATGTTACATAATTAAATCAATGAAATTGTACAGCTGTTGTGTGCAAAAGTTTGAACACTCCTGCACAAATGATGTTTTATTTTCTAAGTGAAAATAAGTTTTGTAAAAGTAAAATCAATATTTTTAACAGTGTGTTTGTGTCAGTAATATATGTCTACCTGTTATGTATGTATTTAGGCATTTATACATGTTTGTTCTTATAAAAAAAGTTTATGTTTTAGTAAAAGATTACATTCAGATCAACACAGGTTTGGTTGCTGACTTCTCACTGCACTCCAGTCCTTGCCTTGATTTGTTCATTTCCATCAGCACTGATTTAATTTAGTGAAGGATTGATAAGATACTGTAGGTATTGTGTGGTCACTGTAAATACGTGACTTCCTTGAGGAGATCTTTAGAAATGGATACACACACCTATATACAATTACAATGTACTGCTTATTTGTATTTATTCTCACATTAATGCATTGTTTATTATCTATGTAAACAGTCTGTTATTTTTCACATCATTTTAAAAATGACATGTATTTTTAACTCCACCCAATGACAGCTGGGATAGGCTCCAGCACCCCACCACGACCCAGAAGGATCAGCGGTTTAGATGATGCATGTATGTATGTATGTATTTTTAACCGAATTTATTGTTCCTTGTGCATCCGGTACCTGCTGATTAAAGATTCTGATTCTGAGTTTTGTTGTTTGGAATGCTTGGTTTGATGTTCAGTGTACTAGACATTAAAAAGTACAGATTTGAGTCTGAATATTTAACAGTCAGCTGAGAAAAAGGCAAATTCAGTGTGTGGTCTGGAGTCTTCATCACTGAAAGATGTAAACTTTGCTCCTTGTCGACACAACGTTTTAACCTCAGAGGGTTCACACAGTCAATCCAAGGCTAAAATACCATTTACACCCTGAATCAAGGGCCCATAGATAAACATAGCTAGATGCCGCGTTGGGTCCAGCCAGGCACGTCAACGGCGCAGCCATTTTGGGACACTTAACATTGCTGCTGGACTGCATTCAGTACCATTACAGAGCGGCAGTTTAAGAAAGATACTGTCCAAAATTACACTATACTATTATATAACGGAGTGAACCCAGTGATCCACACTCATGTTTGTGTGTTTATGTGTAGATGTGGTTGTGTGGTTGGTGAAGCACAGAGAACCTGTTGATGTGATTGTTTTTCCTCTGGTTTTATATTAAGCTTATTTCATTTAATAGTCTATTCAGGTGGTCTTACCTTAATGTAGTAGTTATTTATTTACAGTGATGGTTAAAGCTTTGTAGCTGGGTAAGTTATAGGATTCCTTAATCCCTGTAGATATTCATCATAGATTAATGTTAACACCTTCTTACACAAAGCTGAAGTCAGATTCTTATTTGCCAGCTTCTTGTTTAAATTTTCCCGTTCCACCTTAAATGGTGCAGCTTCAGGCACCAGAAAGCGACTGCTGCACCATTTGCAACAGGAAAACTTAAACAAGAAGCTGGCGAATAGGAAGCCAACTTCAGCTCCGTCCTTCTTACTGTGTTTTGGGGGTTTATTTTATTATGTTTGTGTATTAAGATTAGAAGTGATTCACTCATTGATGGATTTGCTGATGTGTGTCTGATTATGTTTCTCACGCTAAACTCGGTTTTTAACGTCAGGTGCAGACTGAATACTTTTATGCTGGTCTGGACGGCTAATTATCACGATCAGTTATTAAAGAGATAAAAGCTACCGAGAGCAGATCCGTGCAGCCTAGATTAGTCTGTGTCTGAAGATTATAACAAAACAAATTAGGTGAAAATCGGTTGAGTAATAAGGAAGTTGTGGCTGATTTAATCCTGAGACTCATCGTCTCTCAGTACAAGTGAATTTGTTCACAAGCGGATCTTGACCTCTCCAATATGGCGGACGCGCAGACGTATCGCCTCAGATAGAGAACAACAGACAGCGCAGCATCTAGATAAGTATATCTATGTGATCTGCCACACAGCAGGCGCTGTACAGAAAAACAGCAGCTGACATCAGGCACTAAATAAGTCTCTTCCTTTCGGCCTCCGACTGTAAACGTGGGTATTTCGGGTGCTGTAATCACGTTACACTCATCATGTTAATTGTGTTATTTCTGCAAATCAGTCCGAAGGACCTTCCAGCATCAAACACACCGAGGGAGTCGCAGCCCGCTGGACACGTCCTGTGGGGCTGTAATTGGTGGAGAAGTTTATGACATCGGTGTCCACAATTCTGCTTGGCTATGGATAGACCCTCGAACAAATCGAGAGCGAGCGTCACTGAGCGAAGCCTGAGCAGTGAGTGAGGCTGGAACAGACTCAATCATATTAACTTATCTGCCCATTAATTGAATAACGCTCTGATTCAATTGATTAGGACTTCCTAGTAGCCCCTGCAAATCCAATTAAATTACGCAATCATCCAATCAGTCGATTAAGAGCAATAAAAGGCATGACCTCCTCACAGCTCCCAACAGAGAGAGAGAGAGAGAGAGAGAGAGAGAGAGAGAGAGAGACTAAGAAAGAAAGAGGCAGAGAGAGAGAGACAGAAAGAGTGTGAGAGAGAGAGAAAGGGAGAGGGATGACCAGAGAGAGAGAAAGAGTTAGAGAGAGTTAGAGAAAGAGGCAGAGAGAGAAACAGAGTGTGAGAGAGAGAGAAACAGAGAGAAACAGAGAGAGAGAAAGTGAGAGAAACAGAGAGAAACGGAGAGAGAGAGAAACAGAGTGAGAAAGAGAGAGAGAGAAATGGAGAGAGAGAGAGAGAGAGAGAGTGAGAAAGAGAGAGAGAGAGAGAGAGAAACAGAGCGAGAGAGAGAAAGAGTGAGAAAGAGAGAGAGAGAGAAACAGAGAGAAAGAGAGAGAGAGACACAGAGAGAGAGACAGAGAAACAGTGAGAGAGAGAGAGAAACAGAGAGAGAGAAAGTGAGAGAAACAGAGAGAGAAACGGAGCGAGAGAGAGAAAGAGTGAGAAAGAGAGAGAAACAGAGAGAGAGAGAGAGAGAAATAGAGAGAGAGACAGAGAAACAGAGCAAGAGTGAGAGAAACAGAGTGTGAGAGAAACAGTGAGAGAAACAGAGAGAGAGAGAGAAGCAGAGTGAGAGAGAGAAACAGAGAGAGAGACAGAGAAACAGAGCGAGAGTGAGAGAAACAGAGAGAGAGAGAGAAACAGAGAGAGCGAGAGAGAAACAGAGAGATTGCTTCATTGTTTTCCCAGCAGGAGGTTACCTGGTCTTGCAGTCTGTGAACGGCTCTGATCAGCCTTTGTTTCTTCCTACTGCGGTTCATCTGGATCCAGCAGTGATGGAGAGGCACCACACACAGCAGGGTGGCCTGATCAGACCCACACAGGCTCAGCTCAAACCCTCGCAGTCTGGAGTCTCACACTGATACAGTGAGAAGGCCTGGGCAATGAAACGATAGCGATAATAATCCGAATACTTTTTCAATAATGACAATAACCACATACCTAACCACAGAGTTCCACACTGCCTCTGAAAGCATCATCAGCACAACAACGGTGCATCAGGAGCTTCATGAATCAGGTTTCCATGGCTAAGTATCTGCACACAAGCCTAAGACCACTATGCGCAATGGCAAGTGTCGGCTGGAGTGGTGTAAATCACGCCGCCACTGGACTCAGGAGCAGTGGAAACGTGTTCTCGACAAACCAACGAATCACATTTCCGGTTATCCGATGAATAAATGAAGAACTCTACCTACTAGGATGCACAGTGCCGAAGTTTGGTGGAGGGGGGTAATGGGCTGGAGCTGTTTTTTAGCTGTTTCAGAGTTTGGGCCCCTTAGTTCCAGTGAAGGGTGATGTTAAAGCTACAGCAAAGACATTTTAGACAATTATATGCTTCCAACTTTGTTGCCAGAGTTTAGAGAAGACCCTTACCTGTTCCTGATTGTGCTCCTGTGCACAAAGCGAGCTCCGTAAAGACATGGTTTGCGACTTGGAGGAACTCCAGTGGTCTGCACAGAGCCCTGACCTCAACCCCACTGAACACCTTTGGGATGAAATGGAAGGTAGATTGTGAGCCAGGCCCTCTCGTCCAACATCATCAGTGTCTGACCTCACAAATGCTGTTTTGAATAAATAGGCACAAACTCCCACAGACACACTCCAAAATCCTATGGAAAGCCTTCATAGAAGAGGGGAGGCTGATACAGCTGCATAGGTGGTCTCACTATATTAATGCCCATGGTATTGGACTGGGATGCCCAAGAAACTCATATGGGTGTGAATTACAGGTGTCCACATACTTGTGCCATATGCACTGAAATAAAGGTTCTGTGCAGGTACATTTTTGTTCATCAAGGTACGAACAATGTAAATGTTCCCTCAAAGGTACAACAGTGGTTTTAAGGTCTGATTGTGAACCTTAAATAAGTTTTTCCAGGTGAAAAGTTCGTATCTGTACCTTTTCATAACTGAATTTTTTAAAACAGAACAATAAAATAAAAGTCCTGGAGACGAGACGGGGTGTGTGGAGTCAGTACAGCTTAGAAAATATCATTTCAGTGGATTATGGAACAATTACGTTCCCTGACTGAAGGTACTGAGATGTGAGGGTACCACCCCAGTGACAAGGGCGATTCTGCCCCAGTGACAGTACAGTACCTTTTAGTAGTGTGGTGTATTTTATAGTGTGGAAATTGAGGAGAGTAAAAAGGCAAAGATTTTAAGTAAAATGTCCAGGAAAAAGAGGAAGACGTGATCAAAAAAGGCCACATGTCCTCTACAGTGTGGAATGGGTTTAGTTTCCATCAATCTTATGTAACGCAGAGCCACAAGAATAAGCCCTGTGTTTTCTCCAGGCTTGAAATTGAGCATTAAGAAATGTATATAATAAGTATAAATGTTGAGTGATATGGAAAAGTAGATTGTAATAAGATTTCTCAACCATATCGCCAAGCTCTAATTGCTTTGCTCGCTCTATTTGTCTCGTCTCACTGACCCCGTTCCTGTAATCAATCAGGGGCCACAGATCCCAACCGCAGATTGGCTTTCGGAACGCAGCCGGGAAAGACGGAATGAAAGTGTTGTTTTGTTGAGGTCTGGTGCTGCACTCCCGAAACGCCGCAAGCTCCTCTCTCCTCCAGGGCCTTTCCCTGGCTGAAAGGAGCTCCACATATCGCACCCACATGTGGCAGAGAGGCGCTGGGCTCCGTCATGTGATGGCTCGCTCCTTCCAGGCCCGCTGACGCAGATATGACGACACGGCCGACTGAATGGAGGCCTTTGAGAGCGCCCAGAGCCAAGACGGGTTCATGCAGGTCATAAATCAAATCAATCGTTCCCGGGGTTGCTTTTAAGATCAACACCACGGTTTGCGCCGCATTTTCTTCCTCGCTTCGTTGTCTCCCAGGCAAGAGGGGCATGAGAGAAACCCACTAGAGATCCAGCTCCTTACAGCAGCCTTGGAATCCCTGTGCATATACTGAGAAATGTTGGATACACAGAAATATATGTAGACATATTTTTTTCTATATGAGCAGACGGGTATCAGAAACATTTTGGTATGTTCTGAACAGAAAAGGGATCTTTGCATTACTGCTCTGCTCTCCTTCTCCAGTAGGTAGTTAATTAGAGTAAAATAGAAGAATGCTTCATAACATATTTATAACATAGCATATCATGCATGTATTAGGCCTTTGCTAATGAAATAACACCAAACCAGTCACTGCTGAACGTGTTGTTCTTTTTATTAGAAGAAAAGACACAATTTTAAACCAAAACTACATGTTAACATTGAGTGTGTTTACATGCCTCTGATCATAATTGGTCCGCCCAATGACAGCTGGGATAGGCTCCAGCACCCACCGCGACCCAGAAGGATAAGCGGTTTAGATGATGTATGTATGTATGTATGATCATAATTGGATTTCTGTGGTAATCTGATTATTCAAATGGTCATGTAAACAGCACAGTCCCATTTCTCAGATCGTGTAAGGCCTAGAAGTCTGAATAAGAAATCTGATAAAGAGAGCTGGATTTTAGCTCAGTAATCAGATTTCTCAGTGCATGTAAACTCTTACTCAGATTTCTTTCAGATTTCTCAGTCTGCGCATGCGTGAAAACAGACCACAGTACTGGAAATAAGCAAGCAGTGCTGCCGCGAGACGCAGCAAAACACTTGGAGTGAGGCTGAAACCAAATACATACTGATGAAATGAAGGACTTAAATATTCTTCATCTTCTAGATGGTTTATGTTCATATTTTCAGGTTAAGAGATGCAGTGTTTTAAAAAAAATGCTGCAGCATGAAGTTTGAGTTTTACGTTACATTCACGTCACGTAAATTACGATGGAAATTGATTACTGTCCGACTCATGTAGACCTGAAGTTTCACATTATCTGATTACTCAGGTGCATGTAAATGTTGATCGGATTACGGACAAAATATGATTTTCTGCATTTATCGGATCATTAAGTGCATGTAAACGCACTCACTGTTTATCTGCAACAGACAGCAACCAGTTAGTTAGCTAGTTTATGCCAGGGGTCAGCTGTTTTACTGTCCTGTTGCAGCTCCACAGCAGAATTAGATCTGTAGGTAAAAATAAAATAATCCTCTTTTGCAGTAAAATAAAGCTCTGCTGATCGTTCAACACAGTTTTAACAATAAACGGTCTTAAACACTGGAGTTGCTACTGCTACTGCTAATTCACCCTTTAACCCTGTAGGTTTGTGCACAGACTGCTGGTCACCATAGCAATGCAGACAATAAGTGTCATCTAGCTAGTAGCTAACAAAAGGGCAATGAGAAGGTTTAGTAGGAACATGGATAATTTGGTGACGAATTAACTTATTTTGTGTTTATAGTCAGTCCAGCTGGTTTCCTGATATGTTTAATCAGCAACGAGAAACTGTCAAACACTAAAAAGTCGCAAAGCTTTGAGTTTGAATTTTCCCGTTTCACCTTAAATGGTGTAGTAGTTAAATTCTCGTGCCTCTGGCACCATTTAAGGTGCAACGGGAAAATGTGAACAAGAAGCTGGTGAAGGAGAAGCGACTACAGCCTCATACAAAATTAAACACTGAGAGACGTTTAACAAGGAACTGTTCTACTTTTGCGGAAAATTTCCTGCCGGAGATGCGAGAAAAGCAGCTATAGCTGAGCTATTTCTGTGTTTTAGTTTATATTATATTTTTAGCCTATACTAGAACATCAGCACATACTGAGACATATTTACCACCAAAATCGACATGAAATGTTGTGGCTCCCAAGGTGGTTTGATTTTTGTTGAAAGGACAAAATGGCTCTTCTTAACATTTAGGTTGTCCAACTCTGGGCTATGCTAACTGTATCATGACACTTCCATCATGTTACCTTTAAGTGAAGAGAATTCATACCGACCAGGATATGGAAGTTAGTTATTTATGACCTCACTACTCGTTATTCATGGCCGTTTTTAGATTAGAGTTGCCACCTCAGCCCTGGACGCTTGAAAAAAGCAGTCTAAGGTAGAGAGCTTTCAGTTCAGCTACAGGGTGATCTAAACCAGTTAAACCCATTCTACACTTTTAAAAAGATGGTTCTTCAAGGGTTCTGTAAGGGTTCTTTAGTAAAGGAAATTGTACTAAATAGAACCATAAACACTCAAAAAAAACCCTTTACATGATCAAAGCGTTCTTTGCATCATGAAAGAGTTCTTCAGATTGATGGAAAATGTGCTGTAGATGGTTTTATATAGAACCTTTTTGAAAGGGTTCTTTATAACACCAAAATGGTCTTTCTATTGTAATAAGCTTGATATTGTAACAATAAAGAACCATTTAATTGAAGTGTTCTTTACAGAATTTTAATTTAAGGGTTCTATACAGAACCATGTTCTTTACTAAAGAACTCTTGAAGAACCATCTTTTTTCAGAGTGTAGCGGTTTAGCCCATCACATTACAAAGAGTGAAGCTGTAAGGACTGTTTCAGTGCATCCAACAGCCAATCAGAACAGAGCGCATCCATAATTTGTCACTGTCTAGCATTTTGCTGTTGTTGTGATACCAACCTTGTAACATTAGCAGGACCATTTCTGGTGCTATATAGAACCCTTTTCAAAAAGATTCTATAGAACCGCCTATAGCACATTCTCAATCTGTAGAACACTTTCACAATGCTAAGAATCATTTAAGCATGCAAAGTGTTCTTTGAGTGTTCATGATTCTATATAGAACCATTTTCTTTACCCAAGAACTCTTAAAGAACCATCTTTTTAAAGTGTGTATGTATACAAATGGTTGGACTGGATAAAAAGAAGCAGTTTAAACTTTACAAGAACTGCTAGAACAGTTTATGTCCAGAAGTTAAATTTAATAACCAAAAACCTGAACAATCCAGGAAAATCCTGGACTGTTGGCAACCCTATTTTAGATGCATGATAAGCCAATAAAGGAAGTTACCCAGATTGCAAAGTGTAGAGTAACATTATGAGAGAGGAGACCTTCAGGGCCTTTTGGGCTTCTGAGACGGCCTTATGATTTCTGAGAAGTAAAAAATAATGCCTCTGTAATTTTTAGTTCATTTAGCTTATTATTGCAATTCAGTTCAGTTCAGTTCAAATTTATTTGTATAGTCCTTTTTACTCCGGCATTGTCACAAAGCAGCTTCACAGAAATCTGGGTCCGAGCCCCCATGAGTGAGCCAAGGGCGATAGTGGCAAGGAAAAACACTCCAAGAGCAAACTTGAGCGCGTGTCCTTAGTTTTACTAGAGATAATAAGTTCCAGAAACTTTGTTTCGGTAGGATGATCACATTTCAGTGTTCAGAAAAGAGGACACTGGGGACAGAAGGGTGTCTCAGGGCAGACTGGGGACTGCAAATGTCAACATGAAAGCAAAACCGAATCCCAGATGTTTTACGCAATTTAGAAATCCTAGCCGAGGACATGTCCTGAGAAACAAGGTCGTATGGCCACCTTGGTTAAGGACAAAGTGGATTCATGATCCAATTAATGTGTCTGCTGGTACAGCATGTGCAGTGCTACATGTGGATGTTCTATATTGAATGATAGCATATATAAATATACACTGACCAGGCACAACATTATGACCACCTCCTTGTTTCTGCACTTACTGTCCATTTTATCAGCCCCACTTACTATATAGGTGCACTTTGTAGTTCTACAGTTACAGACTGTAGTCCATCTGTTTCTCTCCATACTTTGTTAGCCCCCTTTTACACTGTTCTTCAGTGGTCAGGACCCCCATGGACCCAGAGCAGGTACTATTTGGGTGGTGGATCATTCTCAGCACTGCAGTAACACTGACGTGGTGGTGGTGTGTTAGTGTGTGTGTGCTGGTCTGAGTGGATCAGACACAGCAGTGCTGCTGGAGTTTTTAAACACTGTGTCCACTCACTGTCCACTCTATTAGACACTCCTACCTTGTCAGTTCACCTTGTAGATGTAAAGTCAGAGACGATAGCTCATCTGCTGCTGCACAGTTTGTGTTGGTCATCCTCCAGTCCTTCATCAGTGGTCACAGGACGCTGCCCACAGGACACTGTTGGCTGGATATTTTTGGTTGGTGGACTATTCTCAGTCCAGCAGTGACACTGAGGTGTTTAAACACATCCAGCAGCAACAAAGTATGCAGAGAAACAGACGGACTACAGAGGATGACCAACACGAACTGTGCAGCAGCAGATGAACTATTGTCTCTGAGTTTACATCTACAAGGTGGACTGACATGGTAGGAGTGTCTAATAGAGTGGACAGTGAGTGGACACAGTGTTTAAAACCTCCAGCGGCACTGCTGTGTCTGATCCACTCAGACCAGCGCAACACACACTAACACACCACCACCACGTCAGCGTTACTGCAGTGCTGAGAATGATCCACCAGCTTGTGTCATATTGGAACCAAAAAAATTGCATTTACATAAAATATATTAAATAAAAAAATACTTTTATTGTTCTCTATGTACTACTAAGTATAATATTGATGTAGATAAGTAGGCTTCTTTTTCGCAACAGATAAAATGAGGCTCAGAGAGCGGCAGTGCTGGACGGAGTAAGAGTAACTTTCCACACTGGAACGCTGTTTTTCATTATTTGTTGTGAAAAATTTTGCTCATTTTTGTTGCCATGTTCATTTTCTGCTCCCTGTTCCATTTCTAATCCCCGCTCCCGAAACAAGCAGGCAATCTGTCGATGATGGCTGCCATTCTGCTGGTTACACCAAAGTAATAACAAGCTTTCATGAAGATAAAGAAAGGGTCTAAAGAAGTGGCATCAAAAGAGGAGGATGAAAGTCTTCTGTATAATCATCTCCCTCTGAGTCGCCTGGGCAGAAGATTTGTTCCCTCAAGTGGAAACGTGGAGTCAGAGTGAACGACAAAGACGCGGTTCTGATCTGATTATCTGCATTTGTGGATTGACTTAATGAACTCCAGCACTGTTTGAAATAACCTGTCGAATCAGTGGAGCTGAAGCTTTAGAGCTACTTTATTAGAAACCCCTCTCTTGTAGCCCACCTTGCTGTTATTCAGTTAGAGGCTGTAGCTCCATCTGTGGAAGCGCAGTTTGTGTTTGTCATTATCATTTCAACATTTTCTGTCCAAAAGCTGCTTAGTTAGTTGACTATTCCATGTGTGTAAATATGTGTATATATATATATATATATATATATGTGGCTACATACATTGCAATTTATTATTTTTGAAGTAAACGACAGAAAAACATTCTGCACAACTTTTAGCGCAAATTGTGGAACTGACCAAGTTAAGGCGTTTGTACTAAAGGTCAGATTTTTGCTAGTCTTATTCCTTCCATTGACGTTTGTGTTCAGACGACTCTCAGGATCGTTTATTATACTCATCAGAGGCTTCTGCACAAACTTGCTGGAGTGCACCCTGTCATCAAAGCAAAACAAAGACATACAAAATACATGAATTTCAGAATTTCTTAGTAAACAAATCTTGTGTCTCCATTGTGTTGTCTTTTTTTATGGAATTTGAAAATGCCAGCTGTTACATTATGTTGAAGTTGTGAATTAACCAATAGAAATAGAAATTTTAAAGTGCACAATTGATTTAAAAGTAATTCTATTCTAAATGACGTTTGTAAATTGCTATTTTTAGAAAGCTGAAGTAAGCTATACTGCATTTGGATATCCATATATTCATTTAGCTACCCCAGGGGTCGGCAACCCAAACTACTCAACTGCTAAACATGAGCCAAACATGAGTCCTTTCAGCAAAAATCAAACCACTTTGGGAGCCACGACATTGTATGTCCATTTGTAAGTATGTCTCAGTGTGTGCTGATGTACGAGTACAGGCTAAAAATATAATATAAACGAAAACACAGACTTGCTTTGCTCTTCTCTTCTTTGCTGCTTTTCTTGCATCTCTTGCAGGAAACTTTTCCTCAAAGGTAGAACAGTTTCTTGTAAACTATCTTCAACATTCGTTTTTTTACAAGGCTGAAGTCGCGTCTCATTCGTATTCGTATTCATATAGAATCTGACTTCTTCTGAATCACGACTTTTCAGTGTTTCAGTTTCTCGTTGCAGATTAAACGTATCAGGAAACCAGCTGGACTGATTATAAATGCGAATAAGTCCATTCATCTCCAAATTATCGATGTTCATCTTAAATCTCTCTTTGCCGTTTCGTTAGCTGCTAGCTAGGTGAGAGTGTTGTCTATGTTGCTATGGTGACCAGCAGTCTGGCCCCAATCTTCAGGGTTAAAAGGGCTGAATTAGCAGATACATTAACTCCAGCAGAGCTTTATTTTACTGTAAAGGAGGATTATTTTATTTTTACCTACAAATCTAATTCTGCTGTGGAGCCACAACAGGGCAGTAAAAGAGCAGCATGTGGTCACAAACTGACCAAGGATGAATGGGGTAGAGGGGGGGGCTAACAACTAATAGACTACATTCTGTAATTATACACATATATAGTGGACCTAGAGGTAAGTGGAGCTCATAAAGTGGACAGTGATTGGAAGTGCAAGAGTCAATGCTGTGAAAAAGTATTCATCCCCTTCCTGATTTTACTGCATATTTCACAGTCATGGTGAACGCTTTTAGACCTTTAAACCAGACATGATGTAAGAGACTGAGAACATTTTCAAACGCAAAATAGTTCTTTAATAACTATTTCATTTATTCAAGAAGCAAGGTTATACAACATGTGAAAAAGTAATCACCCCCTTAGTTACTCTTGCAACAAATTAGGCAAATTTGATTGATAGTGAGATTCAGCAGACTGAACACAGCCAGGCCTGGATGCAGCTGGCCTTGCTGAATGCGATCTCACTCATATTGAAATTTACCGTCAGAGCGATGCAGTCACCGCAAAGTTTTTACAAGCATGCCAAAGAAAATTGAAAATAGATGAGGGGAAAAAACAAAAAGTATACAAGCCTGGAAAGTGTTACAAACCCATTTCTAAGCTTTAGAGATATCAAACCACAGTGAGAGCCATTACTTACAAATGAAGAAAGACTGCTGCAATTTGCCAGGCAAATCATACAGGAAGTCACCAAAGGTTCCAGGAGAACATCCACAGAACTGCAGGTGTCTGTAGCCTTCGCTAAAGAGGTTAGTATATGACTCCACAGCAAGAAAGGGACTCGCGAAAAGTGGCGTTCATGGAGGAGCAACGAGGCCTAAGACATGGTTACCCAAAAAAAAAACAAAAAAACAATGCGAGTCTCATATTTACTAACCTGGAAAATCCTTCAGTGGTTTGGGATAAAGTTCTATTTACAGACCTGTCCAAAATGTAACTTTCTAGACAACATAGAGTGTTAAATACCCTTTGGTATTCAGGGGGGCCAATGTTGGCCAGTTACTCCAGCGTTAGCTGGTTACTCTCGCCATTAAGTGACCCTTATTAGTCCCACAACGGGGAAATTTCACCTCCACATTTAACCCATCCGTGAAGTGAAACACCACATACACACTCGTGAGCAAACACACTAGGGGGCAGTGATCACACTTGCCCAGAGCAGTGGGCAGCCCTATTCACAGTGCCCAGGGAGCAGTTGAGGTGCCTTGCTCAGGCACACCTCAGTCACATGCTGTCGGCTCTGGGGATCGAACCGGTGACCTTCCGGTTACAGGGCCGGTTCCCTAACCTCCAGCCCATGACTACCCCCAATAGTGGCGCCAAGGGTAGCTTTAGTGGCAACAAAATATTTAGTTTAACAATTCCTCTTTTGGAAATGTTCCTTCGTAGTTTGATAATATACTCTTCCTCACATTACCTGAGATTTTACATGCCTCCTCTTCTGTCGTCTGTCTGAGAAATTAAAACAATTCTGTCTTTCCACCAAACTCTGGGGAAATCAGGCACGTTTTCAGATTTACAAAAGTGCTACAACATGCTGTAAAGTTTTTCAGAGCTGTCCTGGGCAATGTTACAGTTGCTATGAAGGACCAAATGAGTTAACCAATTTGCTACAGCGCCACCCTGAGGCAGAGCAGTGCTGAATCTCTAGTTAGTTAAGACTAGCAAAGACAGAAGCTGGTTGATTGTAGGTGAAGCAGCTTAACAATGACCTTTCCATGAAATCTATATTTGAGCATCTATTTTCCCAAACGGAGAGCATAATATCATGTTTCGTTTATTTTCAGGTACCTCCCTAAATTTTGATTTTGTGACATTCAGTGGGTACAAGAGGTTAATTAGGGGGTCCCGGACCCCCCCAGGCCTTGAACATAGTTCCTTTCATATCTGCCGTAAAAAAACTTCTGTATTACAGAGTAGGAACATCAAAGGTGTGCTGGGCTGATTTGCTTTACAGTTGCACTGCGCTGTGTTTACCTCTGTTCGTTTTTTCCAGGTATCAACATGAGCGTTTGTTTCTAGCAGTATCTGAGCTCAGGACTAGATTTCTCTCTAACCTCTTTGTAACTAGCAAAGATACTTTCTCTAGATAGACAAAGCACTTTCTGTAAGTCGCTCTGGTTAAGAGTGTCTGCTAAATGCTGTAAATGTAAACGTAAATGTTGAAGTTTTGCTGTTATTGAAGAAACCATGAATTTGCTATTCATCAAACAATGCTTAAGGAAAATGTTGGCTTATGCAGCAAGACAACAATCCAGAACAGAGAAGCAAACACACAAGGCTGAATGGCTGAAAATAAACAAATTGAATGTTCTAGATTGGCCTTATCAAAGTCCTGACTTGAGCCCAGTGGAGATGCTGCAGCAGGGCCTCAGCTGAGCAGTTCATGCTCGGAAACCTGCCAGTGTATAAATATAATGTAATCCTCAACAACAACAACGTGATATCAAATTAACGGAAATGGGTTTTCTTGCTGCTAAAGATCATAAAACAAGTTATTTGTTTTATAGGGGCAATTATTTTTTCCACACATCAAATTTGTTTTATTTGTTGCAAGAGTAGGCTGATTACTTTTTCACATGAAGGATTTCTTTGCTACTCAAATCAAAGCAACAAGCCACGAGATAAAATCGATTAACGTATGGCCTGAAGTGGCTTATTGCTTTTACAAACAGCGGCCAACATAAAATATGATAAAATACACAATTTTTCAGAAATAACTGGAGTTACTTTTAATAGCAATCGACATAAATTAGAAGTATTCCACCAACAAATGTAGTTCCTTTAGAGTGAGGTATCATTACCAAGAATTTCATTGATATTTTTAACTTTTCATCGTATAACAATGAACATACGATAACAGCACTGTTTAATGCAGAAACTTTGACTTTATAAGTACTTTTTGGTCGCCAAATTACCACCGAGTCGTATTTAGCGCAAATCCAGCGGCGCCCTCTTCTCACATTGGGGCTGAATCCCAAATGGCTCCCTGCTCCCTACATAGTGCGCTACATAGGAATCTGAATACTGGATCCAGGAACAGTGCATAAAATAGCTAAAAAGAGTGATTTGGGATTCGGCAACATCCATACTTCATAAATGATGCACTATTTTGGCCGTAGAGGCTAGAATTTCTATACTTTCATAGCTAGCACACTATTTAGGGAGTATGGAGCTGTTTGGGACTCAGTCTGGGTTTGATGCTACTTAAGGCAGATCTGACTAAAATATTTTTTTTTACATGCCTGAGCCATTCAAGAGACATTCTTTAGACTTTGTACTGCCGTTTTACAGTAAATCTTACTGTAAGTACTTTCATTCATGGAACTGTTTAGGCTGTTTACTTTTAACCTTTTAACCTTTTAGCTAGCTGACCAGCCTGGTTGTAGTTAAGAGCTTAAGTTGCCAGCCCCTCAGGTTAAACAAAAACAGGTTCTTACTTTAATAGTACCTTCAGTGCTCCATGAGCAGCGTGAGAGTCGAAGATTATTCCATTAACAGCACAAGGATTTTTCATGCCATGGCGCAGTAATACAGAATTGAGTTGTGAGATGGTCATAAACACGCTAATGTTGGATATTTTACAATGGCTTCGAACGCAGCGCAGCCCAGATTTTAGGACTGGAACTTTCTGTTTTATAAAAGTGTTTTTATGTTTGCAAAGGTGCAGTAATAGAGGAAAATCCAGGGAGGGGGCAAAGACTTTTTCATACTTTTTCTAATGAAGTGGACGGCGAGTGTAGAACACTGGTGTCGTAACAAAATAAACCAGAGATATTAAATAAACCCTGTTCTGACCTAGACGGAGCCAAAATAAGAGCTTTTCAGTCTAGTCCTTCAAGACCCCCTGAGCACCCCCACGTTTCTGTTCCATTTTGTTCTTTCTGAACACGTCTGAACTGCTCATTCACTCTGCAGAGCAGGTGAGGTCAGTAACTAGAGTGTCCAGCGTGAAGCGTCTGTTGTCACAGTTGCTTTTTGATTATTTTGGATTTGAAGTGAGTTACCATTTTACGCAGTTTCATTCTTTTCTTTTCTAACAGAATCCAATTGTTGTCGGTCACTGCTGGCAAAGAGCCGCCTGACCAGGTTGATCCTAATCAGTGCTAATCAGAATTAAACCAATCAATGGTGAAGAAGCAGAGGACGAGGATTTTTGTTGCACTGGCTGTAACACAGGAAGACTCAGCAGGGCTGGAAATTAATCGCCTCGGTTTTCATTCAGCTCAGAGCTGCTTCCTGTTATAAGCTGTGGGTTAAGGAGCCTGAGCCACTGAGGGGGCTTCACGGGTATGTAGAATTCACTGACTGCATTTTATACATTATTTATTTATTTATTTATATTATGTTTCATCCCTGGTCAAAAAAACAAACCTGTATCTGGAAAAACAGTAACTTTATAGCAGAAGACAAAACATTCTTTACTTTAATGTAACTTAAAGCAAAGAGGTTTTATTCTAATTTTGGAGCATTTCTATTGGCCCATTCATCAATACAGTTTCACACAATGTGAAGAATGGCTGATCTGTTCAAATGATGTAGAAAAATGAAAAAATAAAAAAAAGAGATAATTATTTAATAATTATTTATTTATTTTTTTGGACGTCAACAAAGGGTGGCACAATGGGTAGTGCTGTTGCTTCACAGCAAGAAGGGCCTGGGTTCAGTTCCCCAGGCAGGCAACCTGGGTCCTTTCTGTGTGGAGTTTGCATGTTCTCCCCGTGTCTGCATAGACATGCAGTCAGGCTAACTGTAGATGCTAAATGGCCCCTACATGTGAACTTGTGTATGTCTGTCTGTTTGCCCAGCGATGGACTGGCAACCTGTCCAGGGTATTTTCTGCCTTCTGCCCAGTGAGCGCTGGGATAGGCTCCAGCACCACCCGCAACCTAGAAGGATATCACTGTTGTCGGAAGAAAACCTCATACCTCCAAAATGGTAACTTTACAGGAGGAGGAAAAAACATACCTTACTTTTAATGTAAGTCAATGGAACCAGAATTCGTTCCAAGTCAATTTGGACCGTTTCTTTTGGTCCATTCACCATGAAATTTACACACAGTGTGAAGGGTAACAGGGATTTTGAAATTATGTCAAAAACTGAAAAAAAAAAACAAAAAACAGAGAAACAAGGTTTTGTTCCAACAGCAGCGATAAGCAGCTTAGATAATGTGTGTGTGGACAGCAACAATTTGCTGATATTGCCAAAAAACAATATCATTCCAAGTGAAAACATCTTAAATCTAGACAATATGTCTAATATTTTTCATTCCGGGACCCCCAAGAGAGTGAAAGTTTACCAGACAAAAGGACTTTAACAAGTACAAACTCTTACAAATAAGTTAAATCATTACTTTATTTTCTCACAACAATCCCAATAGGAGAACTAGGAGATACCTTGACTAGATTTTAGATGGTTTAATTTGCTGTCATTTTTTGCACTGTGAAGACTTGGCTTCCACGTAAGGTGGCCTAGGCCCCCCTGTATCTGCCCCCCCCCGATAAGCTGAACTGGAGTGGAGGCTACACACTGGAAGCCTGTTCTGCTCAACACGAGCAGCACTAGCCATCTGAAATCCAGACTGACCCACACAGCGTGTGTTCAGTGAACAGGTCAGACTGTCAGTCTCTCTTTTCTTTCTTCAATCCTGTGAAACGACATGTTTAAAAATCTTTAATAATCCTGTGAAACCATGTTTTTCATTGTTCCATTTCTAGTTTTTTCCTCTGTCTTTCTGCCGTGTTTGACGGCTGTTAATTGCTTTGGCAAAAACGGAACTTGTTACATTGATGCCAGTGAACAGCATTAGCTGTGAAATCTGCACTAATCCATACAGCATGTGTTTAACAACAGAGAGAGAGAGAGAGAGAGAGAGAGAGAGAGAGAGAGACTGAGAAAGAGACAGAGAGAGAGGATGAAAGAGAGAGAGAGAGAGAGAGAGAGAGAGAGAGAGAGCCTGAGAGCCTGAGAGCCTGAGAAAGAGAGAGACTGAGAGAAAGAGACAGAGAGAGACTGAGAAAGAGAGAGAAAGAGAGAGAGAGAGAGACTGAGAAAGAGACAGAGAGAGACTGAGAAAGAGAGAGAGAGAGAGACTGAGAAAGAGACAGAGAGAGAGGATGAAAGAGAGAGAGAGACTGAGAAAGAGAGAGAGAGAGAGAGACTGAGAAAGAGAGAGAGACTGAGAGAAAGAGAGACAGAGAGAAAGAGAGACAGAGAGAGAGACTGAGAAAGAGAAAGAGAGAGAGAGAGAGACTGAGAAAGAGAGAGAGACAGAGAGAGAGGATGAAAGAGAGAAAGGAAAGAGCTCAAAGAACAAGAGAGGACAAAGAAAGATAATGACAGAAAACGAGACAGAGAGAGGGAGAAAAAAGAAAGTGAGAAACAAGAAAAAGAAAAAGAAAGGATTGAGAAATAGAGAGAAAAAGAAACAGAGAGAAAGAGAGGAAGAAAGGAAAAGAGAGAGGAGGGGTAGTGAGAGAGAAAGAGAGAGAGAAGAGAAAGAGCAAGAAGAACAAGAGGGGACAGCGATAGAGAAACAAAGAGGAGAGAAAAAAGAGAGAAAGTGAAAAAAAAGAAAAAGACAAAGAGGATAGAAAAATTGAGAAAGCAAGAGGATGGAGAAAGACAGAAAAATAGAGAGAGAAAAGAGAAACAGAAAGAGAGAGAGTGAGAAAGAGGACAGAGAGGGGGAGAAAGAGGATGAGAGATGATGGGAGAGAGAGAGAGAGAGAGAACAAGAAAAGAAAGAAGGAAGAGACCGAGAAGAACAAGAGAGGACAGAGACAGAACGAAAGAGGAGAGGAAAGGAGAGAGAGTAAGAAAAAAGAGAAAAGGAGAAAGAAATAAAGAGGATAGAAAGATTGAGAAAGAAAGAAGATGGTGCAAGACTGAAAAATAGAGAGAAGAGAAACTGAGATAGAGGGGGAGAGAGAGAGAGACTGAGAGACAAACAGAGAGGATATGAGAGAGAGAGAGAGAGAGAGAGAGAGAAAGAGAGAGAGAGAAAGAGAGAGAGAGAGAGAGAGAGAGAGAGAGAGAAAGAGAGAAAGAAAGAGAGAGATAGAGAGAGAGAGAGAGAGAGAGAGAGAGAGAGACATAGAGACTGAAGGGAGTGTTTCAGGTGCTGTGCTGTGATTAAACCCTGTGTTTTATTAAAACTGGAGTTTCTGTGTGGGTCAGTCGGCTCATCGTTGTCGTTGATCTCCCTGAAATGTCACGTTGCACTGCATCGTCTGGCGGGAAGGGCAGTCAGGGCTGCAGTCATGTGGCGAAAGGTCAGAGGTCATGGCGAGGAGCGGAGAGAGAGCGGCAGAGCTCGGGCCTCGGGCTGCTGATCTTTATCAGCCACAAATCTTCTGGAAGCCGTCAGAGATATGAGGGCTCAGACGGACGCAGCCGCAGCTCCCGCCGTGCGCTGTCCGCCGCTGCTCCCTCATATCTGCCAGACGTTTTCAGACATAATCACTGAAATATGTTTATATGAGTCCACCCTGCTGAACACTTCTATCTACCACTGTGACAAAACTTACTCCAAACAAAACCTCCACTGTGGCTGGACTGAACTCTAGGTTAGAGCTACTGTAACCAGAGACATTAGAAGGTGTGAGGAGGCAGTTAATGACCTCAGTTCTGTTTGGGTTCACAGTGTAAGTGAACTATAAAGAGGACTCAGTTTTCTTTCTGGTCCTTTGAGATCTCAACACTTCCTGTTCCATGAGAGCTCAGACCCCTTTGATTTTACCATGTTTGTGGGCAGCGTTCTGTGATAATCTACTCTTTCAGGTGTCGAGAGGAACCACCAGACCCACCTGCTGCTCTCCTATTGGCCGCGCTGAAACGACTGACCGAAGTGCATCGCGCAAAATTGGAAGAACGACCCTGCGGGTCTGCCGCGGTGGGCTCCATTTTCGGCTGTGCTCCACACTGAGCTCCAGCCGGAAAATCCGCGTCTGCAATGAAAGTAACGTATTTGAAAGAGCAGCAGTGAATCTTCATTCATTCAGCATTAAGGCGGCTTAAAGCTCCGCACTGCCGCCCAGCATGAGCCTTTAACCACACAGGCTCTGACAGAATCCAGAGAGACCATGAGACAATTAGAATTTTCAGGATTGTTATTTTGAGATAAAGAGGTACTTATCTTGTTATCTCAAGATAAATTTGTTATCTTGAAATAAGTTACTTATCTTGTTTGTACTTATCAAGATAAAGTTACCTTGAAATAACAACTACTTATATTGTTATCTCGGGATAACAAAATTGTTAGCTTGAGATAATAAGATAATTATCTTGTTATTTCAGGATAACAAAACTGTTATCTTGAAATAACAAGTTACTTATCTTGTTATCTCAGAATAACAAAAGTTGTTATCTTAAGATAACGGGTTCATTATCGTGTGATCTCAAGATAAAGTTCTTATCTTGAGATAATTCGTTATTTATTTTGTTGTTATAATATAAAATTATGTTGAAGTTATTTATCTCAAGATAACAACATTGTTATCTTAAAATAAAAAGTTACTTATCTCAAGGTAACAAAACTGTTATATAACAAAACTGTTATCTTGAAATAACAAGATACTTATCTTGTTATCTCAAGATAACAAAACTGTTATGTAACAAAACCTATCTTGAAATAACAAGTTACTTATCTTGTTATCTCAAGATAATAAAATGTTATCCTGAAATAATGAGTTACTTATCTTGTTATCTAAAGATAACAATCAGAAAATTATAGCAGCAACTCATGGTCTCCCCGGATTCCGTAGGCTCACGCATCCTATCGCTTTAGTAAGTCAGGGCTGCTGTCTTGACGCAGATCACAGACAGGCTTTATCCTGAGGAGAACCTTATAAATGATCCTTGGTCTGTTTTTACCCACTGAAGTGCTGAAGACCATGGTGTTGTGAACGGTGAGCCTCCAGGTCTTCACCATAAAGCAAAGGAAAAGCGGAGTGGGGCCGTTCAGTTTTCACAATCCACAAATCAATCTAGTTCTTTTGGCGTGTTTACATACGCCCAGAAAACCATGACTCAGCGGTCTGAGTCCACTTCACACACGGAAATGTATAAAAATAGAAAATAGAAATAACTCTAGACATAAGTTCAAGTACAAGAGAAATAAAATAAAAGTAAAAATAAAAATAATTGCATAAACAAATGTTCCATGTTGTATTTAAAAACATATTACACTGTGCTTTTGTTTTATTATACTGACTCGGCTCTGCATCCACAAATGCAAGTTAAAACTCTAAAATGCTCAGAAAAAACTGTATATAAACAGGATCCAGAAACGCTGCCACCTTCTCTGGGCCCGAACTCATTTAAAATGGACAGAGGGGAAGTGGAAAAGTGTCCTGTGGTCCAACGAATCAACATTTAAAATTCTTTTTGGAAATCATGGACACTGTGTCCTCCGCGCTCAGCTTGTTATCAGTGCACAGTTCAAAAGCCAGCATTCATGATGGTATAGGGGAGCATTAATGTGCATGGCATGGGTGATGTGCACATCTCTGAAGGCACCATTAATGCTGAATGATATATACATGTTTTGCCAACATGTGCTGCCATCCAGATGACGTCTTTTTCAGCGAAGGTCTTGCTTATTTCAGCAAGACAATGTCAAACCACATTCTGCATGTATTACAACAGAATTGCTGTCCGGATGCTAAGATACGCCAAAGATGAAACTGATAACAAAACTTCTGGTGCAATTTTGGTACACTCATATTACGTTGAATTCTATATGATTGATTTAAGAACCAATATTGTTAAACTGATGACTTAAGAAGGTGTAATTGTTAAAATAACATTGTTTTATTTTGAAATATAAGTAAATTGTAACCCTAGCATGTTTTTCAAGTGTAATATATCTGTAATTGCTAAGGACACAAAAATGGACTTTTCCATAGAATGACTCAAAAATATTTTTTAAACTATTTAACTATCTAGTAAAAACTATTTGACTAGATTTCATTGTCGTGATTAGCATATATCATGGGCACCAAAATGACTGTGCGCTTTATCCGGCTTCAGATACAAAAAGAAGCGGTGCAGAAATGAATCTTGGTCATTTAACGGTGTGGGATGCCACTCTAAAGCTACAGCGGCTCTCATATACCAGCAAGCTGGAGTGACAGGCACAGTAGGACGGCCATCAGGGACAGCAGGTTGAAGCACGGCAGGGAACTGCAGAGCACAGCAGAATGAAAGAGCTCGGAAATGCCCTGCAAAAGAGATGGACAGCAAAGAGAGAAACAGGGAGGCAAAGGCTACAGTGTAAAGGCTCAACTACAAAGCGGCCTTCAGTGGCTAAATGGCTCAAAAGGTGCAAAAGTACGCCCAGTAAATAAACCAGCAACAGCAGCCATCACTGAGTCTAAACTTTGTCCATTTTTAAAGATTACCAGGGCTGGATTAATGCACTGCATGACCATGGACTGGACTGGGAGTGGCAGTGGAGTAAACGACAGATGAATTATTTATGTTGTTTATGAGATTAATAACCGATCATCACATTGGTTTATCAGTCTACTCAGGCTTTAGCAGAGCTCAGTAACACTGAGATTAATAACTGATCATCACATTGGTTTATCAGTCTACTCAGGCTTTAGCAGAGCTCAGTAACACTGAGATTAATAACTGATCATCACATTGATTTATCAGTCTACTCAGGCTTTAGCAGGAACTTGACAGAGGTCCACTTTAGCAGTCATCTAACAGGCATGTTTCCTACATGCCATAGTTAATAAACAAGCATTTATGTTGTTTCTTTTGAAGATTGTAAGTTTTTTGTATTTAGTGGGTTAAATGTTCTAAAAGTATTCACCTAAAAAATATAAAAAGGAAATGTATTGTGAATGTTGCCTTTACAACATGTAACTTGGACTGAATATAAATACTTCATTTCTGTATTCTGGATAAGCATTCCCAATACTCGTACTCTCTTACATCCCAACCCTCGTGATGGATGGAAGCCCCCTTTGAGATTTATAGCCCCAGGCAGGGCCTACAGATAACAGTATGTCATACAGTGTCAGAAACAACATAAGCAAGTCCATTTGAGATCACTTAACATATAGACATGGTTTGAGGCATGTGTGCAATGATTTACACAATGCTGACTGGTGGCTATAGGCTTCCACTACTTAGAATCTTCATTAGCCACATTAAAAAAGAAAAGAAGCCAACGTCAGACACCAAATGTGTCCCATCTTTGGGGTGGGGGGGGATTTTTTTTGTGAAAATATTCTTTTAAACCCCTCAACGACTGAATCTGAAGAAACTTTGCTCAGTACAACTCGGCTTTACCTTTACCTCAGCCCAGTTTTGCGCCTGTAACTAGCGAACTTTAATGTGGCTTATTTTGGGCCTTCATAATGTTGATGCAGTGCGGCATGAATGGATCCGAATTATAGAAAACTTCCACAGACATAATTTTAATACAACAAAACAAGACATATTGAACAAGCACAATAAAACAGAGAGGTCGCACTACATCAATGCTGTGTGTAAACAGCAGAGTGTGACTACACAAATCTGTCATTTGCTTTTTCCCCAGATTCTGGAAAAGGTCATTACTCATCCAGGAGTTCATTTTGATATCCAGCGTTTGTCTGTGTTATTGATGTATGCAGGCTGGGTGTGCTCACATCAGTCAATCTGCATGTGATTCATCTGGAAAATAAATATATAAATAAATAAAACAAACTGTGACAGAAGCTGGAGGGACGCTTGATGGCTTGTGGGATGTGGATTTGCTGCCATCTGGTGGAGAGTTTGAGGAATCGCAGTCAACAAGTCTGGCACAGAATCCCAATCAGCTAATGATTCTTACCAAAACAATCAATGCAAATTGATATACGCTGTATATTTTTCTTCTTGTGAGCCTCATAATAACATATAAACTTATATTACCTTTAAATATGGTGGGTTGACAGCTTTTCAATCAGTCGTCTGAAGACCTCCAACAAATCAGTTATTACAGTCATGGAGGGCAAATTATTACTGCTTTGTCCCTTTTTAATCAGGAGAAAGAAAGTACTGCTGTCTTCCTCCATGTACAAAACAACTGCAGGACACATCTGACACCACTAGGAGGCTGAGGTTACAGCAGTGATGATCTACAGAGGGTTGACAAAGGAAAACCCAACATAAAGTGTCTTGGTAAGGTGTTGAGGTGTGAGAACAGCTTCAGTGCTCATTGTCACAGATTCTACACATCTCTGGATCTGGAGGGCTGGAGCACCACTCTTCCATTCTTCCTAAAGAAATTCTCTCAACTGGCATTTTGATGATGGTGGTGGTGAGGAGTATCGTCTGTCCGAAATCTCCCACAGTAGGTTGACACCTGAAGGTCACAGCATATGATTTACCTAATGTTCATACTCATTAAACCATTTAGTGACCCCTAGATGGGATCACTGCCATCCTATAAGAGACCACTTCCATGAGGCTAGAAAGGTTTCATCATATGATAAAGGTGAGCATTTAGGCCTGTACAGTTCTCTTGGCCCCATCCTGTTTCACCCCTTGGCCCTACCACTTAGCCCCTAGCTAGATAGAGGGGTAGGGCGAAGTGTTAGGGCTACATGGCCCTCCAAATGGAGATTTTTCAGAGGCTCCTCTAAACGGAGTGTTATGAACAAGCAACCAGAGAAACACAAATGTGAGTATTATCACTTTTTAAAATTACAATAACCATCGTATTACCTTGGTTTACTGTCGTTTTAACGTATTATGGCAGTTTTCTTCATGACAAGCATAAAAAAATTAGGTCCCGGTGGCTAGCTAGCTACATTTCCTGTTCCACCTTAAATGGAACCCCCATTTAAGGTGGAACAAGAAAATTCGAAGAGGAAACTAGTGAACAGTTGACTTCAGCTTCATATTACTGAAGAATGAGGGGTAGGAAATAATAAATAATTGTCCGTGGAATATGATGCACACCACCAGCCAGGTTGCTGAACTTTACCCTCCTCTGCTGTCACTGCAGACGGGCAGGGTCGCCTACAGAGCAGCGCTGGTAGCTGTTAATGAAGTAATGCTCTTTTTATTTGAGGGTCCCATTTCATAGGGGAGATTTCAACCACTACCTCGTATAACTCAGTTCCAAGATGCAAGGAGACACTCGAAAACAAGGGGAAGGGGTAAAAATAAGAAATTGGATTGGGCCTTTTACACCGTACCAAAATATCACAATGAACAGGTTTCTCCAGTGAAGTCACTTTTTAGAGATGCAAAGTTTTGTTCAGACTGTCATAACAGTCAAAATCAAAGTCTTGTACAAACAAAACCACAGCTCCAACGATCTCAGTGCTCCTGTGGATAACAGATATGTAAGCCTGCAGAGATTACTGTGTACATAAATCACAGGTTGGTTTAAACGTGAATTCACAAGAGCAGGCAAACAGCGCACTACATTTAAATCCCTGTTATCATCTTGCATGACCAAGGCGTTAATTCATGACTGTGCTCCGATATCAGAGCTGTAGCACCAAACAAGCAAGCGAGATCACTAAAGCAGGGTGCAAATCCACACAAAGCAATAAAAAAGATTCTGTGAGTATCAGTTAAAAAGGACAACTACTTGCTGTAACAGAAAAGTGCTGCAACAGTGAAAAACCTCCAAGGTCATAAATCTTTTTTATTTTAATATGAAAAAGAAGCATATTTTATAACATATTATACAGTGTAACAGACCATGTCCCACAATCAAGTCATGTTGAGAATGTCAATAAACAGATGCTTTTTAAAATTATAATAACAATTTTAAAAACAAGAGTTACGAATAAGACCTCATCTGAAAGCAGAGGCATCAATAGGATCAATTCAACAACAATTTCAATTCATACTCTTATTTATTAATCGAGAGAGAGAGAGAGAGATTGAGAGAGAGAGAGCGAGAGAGAGAGAGAGAGAGAGAGAGAGAGCGCGAGGAGAGAGAGAGAGAGAGAGATTCCCTCATAAATTTCCAAAAGGCATGACTACATTGGATTAGTACAATCACAGATAGGGAGGTAAACGCTCTAAGTTTAAGGGCTCTACTATGAAGCAGACTTCAGCTATATGGTTCAAATGAAGCTCATCTATAGCTCAATCTAAAAACTCTGAGTAGCTCAACTCACCTCGCGTCACCTTGAGTTTGAGCCCAAGTTTAGCTCATTTAGCTAACTGATTAACCCTAATGTGGCGCTGCAGTGTGCTAGTCTCGCTAATTATATCTTGGCCTACGCTGACGTATATGAATTTGAACAAAAATGGTACCAAGTTGCCATCTTCCTCAGTTTGAGTGGTCATCTGACCAAAATATCACTAAAATCTGGGCCTTGCGATAGGAAATCTGCCCGAATAAAGATAATACACTATCAAAATATGTTGTATAAAAACTGTCGCTAACACTGCTAACTTGTCAAACTGACGTCTGTATTTCTTTCTCGTGAAATGGCTTAAATGTAATGAGCTGTTATGATGAATTAATAAAGGACATAAAACACCATTCGTGTCTCTGCTGAATAATCTAACATCTGATTGCCTTTTCAATCAGAAAATGCTGCTGCTAAACACTGAACGTTGAGAGACGAGGGGAATGTAACACTCAGAAATGAGAGAGCGAGATTGCTGCACGATGAGGTAGACTCCAAAGCCTTCTATCAGGACACTTCTGAATGAATCAAAAAAAGGGGAATGTAAAAAAAGAGCAGTTCGATCAAACCAAATATGGCTAATGACCAATTAGCATCATGGCGATTAACATCGTTTGCATAATGCTAATAGGTAGCAATTAGGCTTAATTGCTCATTAGCGTCATTAGCGATGATGTTTGAACTGTCCGTGTAATAACTAACACGGGGGGAGATGTAAACAAACATTTTAAAGGCTTCCAACTTTCTCATTCAAACCGCTGGAAAGTGACAAGTGTTGCGGCAGGCGAACATTCAGGAGGACGTTTTTGAGAATCACCTCCAAAACGCTCCTGATGTGCATTTATCAGGTATTAAAAAAAGAAAAACCATCCATAATAATGTAGATCTTTTTGCAGGTCAGTGTTGTTCATACACTCTCAAAAACAAAAGGTGCAAGAAAGGGTTCTCAGGAGAGATTCCACGGAAAACTACTTGTGGTTTTCTTAAAAGAACCTTTGAATTGAGTTCTTCAAAGAATCAGTGGTTTATCTATGGCATCACGTCAAAGAACCTTTTTTGGCACCTTTTCATAAAAGCCTTTTCACACCAATTACAGTTTTAATGGAATATAAGGTTGTTCTAAAATGAAAATATATATTTTAAAGCTGTCTTCCACATCGAGTTTGAAGGTGATGGACTTACAGCTTAATTTTCTGTGTTAAAAATCAGGCTGATGGAGCTCGAGTGGCGCAACCTTCTAAGCTACCATCAGGAGATCGACAGTTCGATCCCTGATGATGCTACAGACATCCATGGCCGGGAGTCCAAGAGAGCACAATTGGCTTCGCTCTCCGGGTGGGTCGGATGGCCCGCCTTCTCCCCCATCACTCAATGTGATGCTAGTCAGTGCAGTCGTCCCTTCCTCCGAACGCATTCAGCTGTCCAATGACGCTACGTTAGCGGCAGTTCAAAAAGAACTTGCGCTTCACTGGCCTCGGAGGAAGCCCTCCTAGCGCTGGTGGTATCGTGCGATTGGGGGGAGTCCTAACCGATCAGGCTGACTAATCAGGCATGTCATGGTTGCAGTCCAAACAAATGTGCATTAGAACAGCTCTTGTGGTAGAGCAGAAAACCTTAAACGACAAACAACATTCTCAAAACCACGGAGGTCAAAGTGGCATTTTGGCCTAAAGCTAGCATTCACTATGTTATCAGTCATGTTTCGTGGATGCAGTGTTGAGCCTCATTGGTTTGACAGTTTTGCATTTCTGTCCATCAGTGTTCTCTCACTACAATACTCAGCATGCACTGCACAAATACGGCATGCAACCGTTGGGAACTCCCCCACTGGGGTGAAGAAAACCACTGATGAAGAGGCTAATAAATACAGATGTGAATGGGACTATTGTGGCACCACTATAGAAGGCGAGTGGGCTTGTTTTCAACAGATGTAGCCATGGTTACATTTTTCACTTTGGCCCAAGAGCCCCTTTAAATAAAATATATGGTAGACCGCAGCCGAAAAGTTAGGCGAACACCTTAGCGCAACATAACGGCTGCTTATACTGTAGCTGAGTTTGTTTATCCACATGCATCCTAGTCCAGTCATGCTCAGGAAGAATCGCAAACGATTGGCTTCCCTCGCTTAATAAAATGCTAGAGTCTTTATGCTTTGAGGATAAAAAAAATCTTGACACATCGAAAACAGAAGAGAAATAAAAGAAAAAAGAATTGGACTTGATGTGAAGGTTTCACCGCGTTAAAACTTACATCTGTTTCTTTTTCCATCTGAATAACCGTGTACTTGGTGTGAACAGGCATTAAGAGTGTGGACGTGCTTTAAAAATCCACAGATGTTTCCTAAAAAGGCTCACTGAGAAGCCAAAGGCTTGACGGTTTTAACATCAATAAGCCGAGGACTTTTCTGATCAAGCGGCCGAAGAGCTTCCGACCCAGAAAACACAATGCACTTCAATAAAAACCAAAAGTAAACACATTCGCATGGAACGCCTAACATCTCACACAAGCGCAGACTTATGAAACGTTTGATCTGTCACTCCTACAAAAGACAACAAAGGTGATCTTATTCACATGAACTCACTTTCCGATGAATTGTGCATGCTTTGGATGGCGAGTCACCTCCACGTCGGACGTGACTTCTTCGCAGACGGGCTGTACATTCAGGATACGCACGTTTTTCCACGAGGGAATGATAAAACGACAGAGAAAAAAGAGAAAGAGAACAAGGCCACTGCAGTATGAGAGGGAGCAGAGAAAGAAAACATGATAAAGCAGTCAACACGACTGCATAAAAAAGCAAAAATAATACAAAAGAGGAATAAACATAGCCTCTGAATAAGCATGTAATCTGTCTTTTTTGTCTGCATAAAAAGCCCCGGCCTCTTCTATAGACAGGCCGAGTGTTAGAACCACTACTGACGCTACGGTGCAAGAGTTTCCAATGTTAAAAGCTTTCAGCACAAACAAAAGCCTTTAAATCTCTATCTACATTCTCCTTCAGGAGCAGAGCGGTTTAACTCGGGGAGTGCGATCCACATTGGCTGACATTAATGCCTTATAATTGGTGATTTTGGCTGAACTGTGTGGACATTTCATGACATAAATAAGGTGAAGCACTCTGAGCTGATTCACATTATTTATGTGAATCAGAAACAGCACTCAGAGCTGAATCACATAAATAATGTGAATCAGCTCACAATGCTGTTGCTATGCTTTGCCAAAAAAGTCAGTTGGCTGAAAATATTTCACTGTGGGAAGAGCCTGTGTGTTCAGTTAGCCCGCAAAATAGCTTTGTTTGTTTGCTCTTTACCCAACGTTATCGTCTTCGGGCGTTTTGCCACTGCACGTTCAAAAACAAGAACTGGACCAAACAAGAACCAAGAAAACCTAGGAGCCACCTTAGCCCACCTGCTAGCGAGACAACTGGAATGGTCTTTGATGAGTTTCAAAGGGGCCAGTAAATATTAATAGCATTAGCTTCCTAACTACACTCCTAAAAAGATAGTTCTTCAAGGGTTATTTAGTAAACAAAACGGTTCTACATAGAACCATGAACACTTAAAGAACCATTTGCATGATTAACGGGTTCTTTGCATCATGAAAGCGTTCTTCAGATTGATGGAGAATGTGCACAGATGTGCTGTAGATGGTTCTATATATAAAAAACTTTTTTGAAAAGGGTTCTACATAGCACCCAAAAGGGTTCTTTAGATTGACGGAGAATGTGCTGTATGGTTCTGAACAGAATCGTGTTGAAAAGGGTTCTATACAGCACCCAAAAGTGTTCCTCTACTGTTACAAGCTTGACAGCGTAACAATACAAGAACCATTTTGGGAGCTATATAGAACATTTTTCAAAAAGGTTCTATATAGAACCATATAAAAAACACTGTCTATCAATCTGAGGAACCCTTTCATGATGCAAAGAACCCCTTAATCATGCAAAGGTTTCTTTGAGCATGCATGGCTCTATATAGAAACATTTTCTTTACTAAAGAACCCTTGAAGAACCACCTGTTTTAAGAGTGTAGCTTTGCAAACTTCACATCCACATACCAGTATAGTTTGGTGTCTGATGCCCTTACTGGTCCCATTCTGTTGAAACGTTTTGAAAATAGCAGCATTCTTAACCAGTCAGAAATGAACAGTGAGGCTAGCCCCACCCTCAAGTACGTCCTGTTGCTAGCGATCATGAGTGGATACCACTAATCATAAACCTGGAACCTTCTTTACTGAACTAATGGCCAAAAAAGCACAGTTCCAGTTTCTGGTTCCAAATGTTTCAGCACATTGTGCAGTGGAAAACAGCCCGTAGTTGCCTGTCTCTGTTAAGAAAGAAAGAAAAACAGATTTTTATCACTGTCATAAATCAGAATCGTTCAATAACAATTCAAGAGTGATGCACCCCCAGTTTTAACAGGTCAAACAGAAGAAGCTTCACATGCATAAGGTTCATCTCGCTCACGCAGAGTGGCGACATGCAGCCACGTTAATAAGACTCTCTACATAAACACGTTCTACGTCCACAACGTCAATCTTTTATCAGCATTACGTCCACCATGGCTCTATAGAGAAACCCTGCAAAATAATCCTGAGAATATATACACACAGGCCCTTTATCGCAGCTAGGAGGAACTCGCGACAGGACGGACACGTGCATACATACATCAAAAATGCAGGAACACCTTGCCCTCTCCTCACGCTGTTTTCAGATTTTTCACTGATACTTTCAGTTAGAAAAGAAACAACACCTGTAAAGCTTCAAGCGTCTTCCTAGTAGGTTTAAAATAAGGACTTTACAGTTTTCTTTTCAAAACCACATATTGAAATGCTTTCGGCCCAAAGGTCCAAAGTTTTAAGTACTCACATCATGATAAGGGGGCACAATGTAGCCTCTAGCATTATTCCCAATGCAGGGCTTCAAGCAGATGTTCCTTCAGGTCTTAAAGTGGAAAGTGCTAAACAGATTTCTATTTAATCTGTTAGGTTATTAAAAACATGGTCGTTTATTAAAGGCCTGCTGGAAAACTGGGTGTCCCCAAACTTTTGATGGGCAGTGCACTCCCACAGGCACACGTCGAAGAGTGTGTGTGCGCAGGGGTCCCAGTGGTCCTAAAGCTCCGAGCTTTTTTTCCCCCACTCGCTAGCGTGCAGGACTGCTGCGTGATGGCTGTTAAGTGGCCGATTCCCCTGCAGGATTTGTGTGGAGGAACAGAATTTGCCTGATTTATGCACTCAGTATGGGGACCGAGCCAAAGCCCGTGATTATTAAATGTCACAGTGAAGCCCAGTTCATACTCATCCGGCGAGATGAGATGGTTTTAGCCTGTATTTGAGGCAGTGTCATCAGTGTGAAGTCTAGTTTTTAGATGACCGTGGCTGGAGTTTTATAGCCAGAGCGCAGTGACCAGACATTCTGTGACACCAACATTCTGATGGTTTGTAACTGTCTTTAGATTGTCCAGAAAAAATACTAACTAACCTGATTCTGTTCACTATAACAGTACTCTACAAAGTGCTCCAGATTTTCCAACGTAGGCCGTAGTGCAGGGATCGGCAACACATGGCTCTTTTACTGTCCTGTTGTGGCTCCACAGCAGAATTAGATTTGTATGTAAAAATAAAATAATCCTTTTTGCAGTAAAATAAAGCTCTGCTGATCATTCTAACACAGTTTTAGCAATAAATGGTCTGACGCTGGAGTTAATGTAGCCTATATCTGCTAATTCAGCCTTTAACCCCAAAGGTTGGTGCGCAGACTGTTAGTCCCCATAGCAACGCAGACAGCAATCTCCACTATCTAGTAGCTTAATCAAACGGCAAAGAGAAAGATTTGAGACGAACATCGATAATTTGGAGACAAATGGACTTGCATTTGCATTTATAGTCAGTCCAGCTGGTTTCCTGATACGTTTAATCTGCAACGAGAAACTGTCAAACACTAAAAAGTTGTGAAAAGCTGAAGTCAGCTTTGCATTGAAATGTTTCTGTTCCACCTTAAATGGTACCTGTTACATTCTGGCCCCATTTAAGGTGGAACGGGAACATCAGAACAAGAAGCTGGTGAATGAGAAGCGACTTCAGCCTCGTGAAGAGTCAAACGTTGAGGGACATTTTACAAGAAGCTTTTCTACTTTTGAGGAAAAGTTTCCTGCTGGAGATGTGAGAAAAGCAGTAATAGCTGAGCTAAAGCTTAAAGCAGAGCAAGTAAGTCTCTGTTTCCGTTTATATTATGTCTTTTATCCTACACTAGTATAGTACATTAGCACATATTAAGACATATTTTCAGCTAAGATGATTAATCGATTCATCAATTTGCATGAAGATAAATTACTTCTCACATTCTACATGTCTGTTTTACAGCAACAGAGACTATGGCATTTCTATGCCATGGTATGTGCATTTCTTGACACACAGGATGCCTCTTTAAAGTATTTTAGAACGATCTGGTTTCATCGGATGAGTGTGAACTGGGCTTAAGGATCGGTTTTATGATCAGCTTCTTACTCCGATCTCAGGTGTGCGTGTGTTCATGTAAGCGTCTATGCATGCGTGAATGTGCATGTGTATAAGCAGGGCAGGCAGCAGTAATCATGAACATGAAGTGGCTCATGTGTCAGTGGACTCTCGGTTTAGGTTCTATGTCAGTTTCTCTGGGTTAGTGTAGCAGTCTATAAATCTTAAGAGTTAAAAGCAGCATCGTTCATATCGTAACAGGATTCGTTTAATGTTTTCTAATGAAGTTATAGCATATCACTATTATATTTCTAGCCAAACAATCAAGAAAAAAAAAAGATATTACATACAAAAACTCATGGCAGATGATAATTGAGAAAAATCTCTCCTTGCTGCAGAGGATCGGACTGCAAAAAATATATATATAATAAAAATAAATCGAGAAAAAACACAGCTGTACAAATGCACAAACTTCCTCCATTAACCCAAGTGTAGTGGTAGAACTCTCAAAAATAAATGTGTCATCGTGTCAGTTTTCAAGTACAAAGTCTCCAGCCGGACGGCTCTGTGCAACAGAAGCCCGGTCAGGGTCAACGGTCGAAGGTCCACCTGTCAGTCAACTTGACTGACAGCCAGAAGGACAGGTAAATGCTGGAAAAAAGAAATCCCCCTCCCGATGACGTGCATTGCAGTAAGGCCTGATATAGCTCCATTCTTTCTCACCCTTTGAGCTTTAAAAGTCTTGAGTGAGCTTTAATAGTCAGTCTTCTGCAGGTGCATAGGACCAGGACGGCTTTCCACAGGTTGATGGAAGGAGGATAAGTGGTCGTTTCTGAGTTTTTGAGTGTGCAGAGTGGTTAATATAGATGATATAGAGGCTCCACCTCCGCTGCCTTTTATTTCCATAGGGGAGCTCTTTGTAAGAGCTTGCATAAAACAAAAAAAAGAAAAACAACAAATGTGGTGGAGGGGAGGGAGGGAGAGAGAGAGAAGAGAGAGAGAGAGAGAGAGAGAGAGAGAGAGAGAGAGAGAGAGGGAGAGGGAGAGGGAGAGGGAGAGGGAGAGAGAGAGAGCGAGAGAGAGAGAGCGAGAGCGAGAGGGAGAGGGAGAGAGAGAGAGAGAGAGAGAGAGAGAGAGAGAGAGAGCGAGAGCGAGAGCGAGAGAGCGAGAGCGAGAGCGAGAGCGAGAGAGAGAGAGCGAGAGAGAGAGAGAGAGAGAGAGTGTGTCACTTTTTTGTAACACCAGCTTACATAAAGCTCCAGAGAACAGCTGGGAGAGGGGTCTCCACTCTGTGGGCATGTAAACAGTGCTCTTTTGCAACCAACACGACACGAGGGGTCACGAAGGTTGCCCGCAGAGGTTAACGTCACCTCTCCATGTCAGCCAAGGGTCACCAGTTGGCTTTGACCGCTTTGATGTCACTCACAAGGTTCTGGGCCAGACAGATGCCAAAGATCTGTGCAGAAAAGGAAAGTAATGCACTCAGAAATGTGTCCAACCTGCATGTATCTACACTCACTGAGTACTTTATTAGGAACACCTCCTTGAACTGACGCTCACTGTCCATTTTCTCAGCTCCACTGACCATACAGGAGCACTTTGTAGTTCTACAGTTACAGACTGTAGTCCATCCGTTTCTGCATACTCTGTTCTTCAAAGGCCAGGACCCCCACAGGACCACTAAAGAGCAGGGTGGTGGATCATTCTCAGCACTGCAGTAACACTGACGTGGTGGTGGTGTGTTAGTGAGTGTTGTGCTGGTACGAGTGGATCAGACACAGCAGTGCTGCTGGAGTTTTTAAACACTGTGTCCACTCACTGTCCACTCTATTAGACACTCCTACCTTGTCAGTCCACCTTGTAGATGTAAAGTCAGAGACGATAGCTCATCTGCTGCTGCACAGTTTGTGTTGGTCATCTTCTAGTCCTTCATCACTTCACCTTCATCCACTCAGACCAGCACAACACACACTAACACACCTCCACCACGTCAGTGTTACTGCAGTGCTGAGAATGATCCACCACCCAAATAGTACCTGCTCTGTGAGGGTTTATGGGGGTCCTGACCACTGAAGAACAGTAAAAGGGGGCTAACAAAGTATGCAGAGAAACAGATGGACTACAGTCTGTAACTGTAGAACTACAAAGTGCACCTATATAGTAAGTGGAGCTGATAAAATGAACAATGAGCGTAGAAACAAGGAGGTGGTCATAATAAACATAGACTCAATATTTCTTCTGAAGTATTAATTGGGAGTCTGTTGCTCCTTTGTGGCAGTATTAGCCTCTACTCTTCTGGTAAGGCTTACACTACATGTTGGAACATTGCTGTGAGGAGCTGATTGCATTCAGCCACAAGAGTATCAGTAAGGTCAGGTACTGATGTTGGGTGGTCAGTTCTGGATCGCACCAACTCATCCCAAAGGTACTGGACGAAGCTAAAAATGACCAGTGAACATACACGTGTCTAGGTTTTTGTTTATGTCATGATGATGATAAAATAATTGTAAATTTGGACAGAAAAAAATCTTTGGCTACTATTTCTGCTTTGGTCACCATACATGTACTTGAACGTATTTAAAAAACAAAAGCCCTAAAAGATTCTCAAAATAACTGTAAAACAATGCATCAAGCAACATATCTGTATGATTTTATGTAATAATTCTCTGTGATGTAGCTTTTAAAGGCATTAAACTCTTCAGACGTCTGGTTCCTATCACCACCACTGTGAACAATTCTGACTCTGTTAGCTTCACTAAAACAGAGCATTTCACTCTGAAGGACTTTATTTACATTTCAACAGTTTATCTATGCATTTAATTTAAAACCAACAGCAGAAATCCGCTATAAATCCTGGAAGATAGTTGACGACCATTTATATTGCTTTTTATCTTGGTGTCCATTCAGTTATCTTACCAGCAGGTGGCACTCTGAGAAACTTCCAAGGCAACAAGACGGCTTTCTACAACTTTACAAAATAACTATCATAGCACATCAGCCCAGATCTTTCATCTGAATCTGTGTTACATTCACAAACCATTACCTGTAATAGTGCAATACCAACGAAGATGCCGGCAACGACAATCAAATTCTCCTGAAGCCACTTCTCAAACTGCCCCACGCATCCTTTTGTGTGAATGAACTCCTGTTGAGCCAGTTCCTAAAAAGAAAAACACAATAAAATACACACAAATATATTACGTAAAAACAAAGGTCTGACAAGTCAGAATTCAGCCAAGCCTGAAAAAGCAGGGAAAGTGAAAGTGTGTGGGTGTTCTCTCTGCTCTTTGGCTGGACACTGAGCAGAAACAGCACGTAGGCCTCCACCTGGCCGAGTCTTGCTGGTAAATCTGTGCAAGAACAAACAGCTTCCCTGGCACAGTGAGAGCACTGAGTCCTCGCCAGCTAGACAAGATGATTACAGGTTTAACACAACCGCCAAGGGCACTCACTGTTACTGTGGCAGGGAAACGCTTTCTACTTCACTGCTCGGCATGAAGCTCCTATAGAGGCAGAAATGCTCATTTCACTGCTGCACATACAGCACATTTACACAAGCACCGATATATAGTACTGATGTATATATTCAGCTTAATACTGAGCAGAGCTGCTGATCCAGTGCCTTTACAAAAGATAACTCGTGTAAGATCAGTAGATAGTAAAGATCATTTTTAACGTTTTTTTTTTTTTCTTCATGAATGTTTTATTTGTTTTACTTAGTTTTTTTTATGTAACTTTATTTCTTCTGCTTTTTAAACATGCCTAATTTTGGAATATTTATTTTTTTCAATGTAAATATGTAACTTAAATGTAAAAATGTAATATTGTAATTTTAAATAAATAAGGAATCTATTTTTTGTAATCTTTTTACTTTTTAAATATACATATGCCTAATGTTTGAACGCAGTTTTTTTATTGTAAATTTAATTTCTTTAATTTTTACTTTATTTTTAAAGGTAAATATGACTATTGTTTTTAATGTTTATTTTTGTAAAATTCTTATTTATTTAGTTTTTTTTTTCCATGTGTAAAGTAATTTATTAATGGAATATTTTTCTTCTTCTCCTTTATTTAAAAGTTCTAAAAAGTATTTTTATTTTATTTTATTATTTTCTTTTTTTTTTACATTTTTTAATATTAACATGACATTTTTTGTTTTTTTGTCTTTATACATTTCTTTACAAATTTTTTAACTGTTTAATTTTAATGTTTACAGTTGCATTTTATACTTTTTGAGTAGTTTGAGTTTTTGAGTAGTTTGAGTAAACAAGTCCAGCTAGACAGTACATTTGTCTGATCTGGACAATAATACTGACCGATCACTATAGGTGATACAGTGCTTAGGATTCTTAACTGAGGTTAATTATTAACAGTAATTAGTATAGCTGAGGACACAGGTTCTTCAGCACTGTCTTCAGATTTATCCAGCTGCCTGAACATCTGTCTTTTTCCACATTTTTCACGGAACAAAACATAAATTTACACTATTTAAAAAACGCCAGCTGCTGTTTACACTGTGTGAACATTTCATGATGAATGGACTAATAAAAATGGTCTGAAATAAAAACTCACATTACCATACTAGTTAGGAATACTTTTTTTCTGACTTTGACAAAATGAAAAACATGGCCTTCATCTTTCCATCATTCGGTCCAAAGCCTGACACCATGATTTAGATGAAAGTAGGATTAACTGCAGAGTGCAGTGATGTTGAAAGAAGAAGAGGATAAAAACCTGCACATATTTCAGCCTCAGTCGCCCTACAGAGCTGCCGCCCAGCTCAACCTTTTGTCTCTATGCTGGTAGATGACACAAAAGACCTGCAGAGTCGACCTCTGGGCCAATAGGAAGCCAGGAGTATACGGAGGGGAGCCAGTGAAAAGAGAGGGAAGTGGCTGTTTTGACGGTGAACGTCCCTTTGGGGCCTAATTTGACTCAGGTCTCTCTTTGTTGCTCTTTTTTTCCGCTTCTGTCTCCAACTTCCTCTCCACACCCTTCCTGCACTTCAGCCACTCTGATACTGCTCTCTGCACAGCGCTGCAGAGAAAGGCTTTCTGGGAAACTACAATAAGCACTAAAATCACTGGATACAAAAGGTTCAAAGGGCTACTTCTTCTAAGATGCTTTCCAAGAACACAAAAAACCCCAGACTGAAGGTGTACATACAGTTGCATGCAAAAGTTTGAACACCCCTGGTCTTATGGCAGGTTTTGTTGATTTTCTAAGTGAAAATAAGTGAACGCACCCTCTACAGAGAACACAGATAAGTGTAGGGCACATTTTCCATTTATTTGCTGAATTTAACATATTGGGAAAAAAGAAAACATAAAATATAAAACGTGCCATATCTTTTGTACAGACCACATTTTATGTATTTTTCCCCAATATGCTAAGTTCAGCAAATTCAGCTAAATTCAGTTGCTCTACAGTAAACAGACTCAAATATGGCATTTTTCTTGTGAATTGTAGCAAATTTCAGCGCATACAGTCCATTTATTGGAATAGAGTTTATTGGAAAAATGTAAAAAATAAAAAGTGCCTTTATTTTTGCACAGGCCACATTTTATGTTTAATTTTTTTCCAATATGATAAATCCAGCAAATAAACAGTAACTGTGCATTTAAATGTGCAGAAGTGTGTTCACTGTAGAGGATGTGTAACTTACTTTCACTTAGAAAACTGACAAAACATTGAATTTGACTGGGGGTGCCCAAACTTTTGCAGTAAATATGGGAAACTGTTACAAATCAAAAATTTGATGTTTTTTTCTTTTAAATGAACATACTTAAGTACAAAACCGTTGGTTTTAAGGGTAGTACTGAGCCTGTAAAATGCTGTTTAGTCCAGACATACAATAATAAACAAAAACACGATGCTTATTTTTGCTTTACTGCTGCTTCCAAGCTTTTGTCCTGTAGTGTAACTACTTCACATAAACATCCCTACCAAAAAGGCTTTCCCAATTCACTCCCATGAAAATGAAGAAGCGGATTCTGAGCGGCTCGCCGTACGGTCCACTCCTAAAGCACACATGCACACTGTGTCCATGGTAACCGGACTGGCACGGTGCCCTTGCTGTTCCCCTGGAGTGGCAGTGTGTTACCACACCCACGCCGGGAGCGAAGAACGGGGCCTGGCGTAACCCGCTGACTCCCCAATTACAGCTCCGCGCTTTCCCCGGCTAAAACGGGACGCTAATTAGCACTGTTAAAAGCTCAAACTGTTATTAGAGGCCTGCGCGCCACCAGCTGAAACACTCAATTATTGCACTTAACCCTTCCAGGCTCTCCGAGGGTGGGGTCAACACGCTCTTTCACTCTGCATGTGTGCCTTTTTCTATATGAGCTTTTACAAAAGAAGTCCATTTTAAACATATCTCTATGCGCCGACTCCCACACACATGCTATTATCCTACAACATACTGCTGCTGTCACTTTAAAACCTCTTCCTTTTCCCCCCCAACATTTAGAAAGACAGCAGTTTTTATACTGTGTGAACATTTCATGACAAAAAGACCAACGGAAATGGTCTCAAATTACATTCATTAATAAAATTAATGTACAATAAGGTTAAAGAGTCTAGTAACACTGAATTTTTCTTTAATAAAAGTGTTTTAAATCAATGACTGTTTAAGTTTTAAAATATACCATTTACTTTTTTTAATAGAAAATAAACTGCAAAAACAGCCCAACACTTTTACACAAACCCATTGCTGCCTACAAGTCTTCCCAGAAGTTCCTATTTACGACTTCAGAGGTCGTAAGTACGACTTGTGTTGAAGTGGTTTTGGTTGGAAATAAGATAGACACACTGGACATAATGCTTTAAGTCTGCAACAAACTGAAGAGCAGAAGATGTTTCTGAGAAGATTAATGTTTTTTTTGCAGTTAGATGTATCATATAACGAGCTTACATCTGCATTTCCATGTGTAGATGGTTTTAGCCGCAGTGTCTGTGTTTACATGCAAAGATTCGTGTCAATCTGATTAAATACAGTCAGTTCATAGATTAAGACTGAGGTGTTTTTATACTCACTCTACTCAACGATCTGATGGAAAACTCTGTTTACATGCACACTATAAGTAATCTGATCCAAAACGACGCGCACTGCGCGGAGAACCACTTAGTGCAGACGTTACCATGACAACCAGCATCACGTGAGTCCAGTCAGAGTGAGATGAGCAGCAGTGAGCAGTGCTTGTGTTTTCCAATGCTTTAAAATGATGTCAGACTCAGGAAAACGTCCTTCACATGTACTAAATTATATTCCGAATGGCCTCAATCGGACTAGTCTATTCTGACTGAGGTGTTTACATGGACATATTCTATTCCGATCAAGCTATTAGTCGGATTATTAACAGATTATTAGACTGCATGTAATTGTGGTTAATGTTAATGTTGTGGCTGATTAATAACTGAAATACATTCAGTTTATCAGTGGCTATTACTGCTTTTTCCCCCACTAGTAAATACAACGTTGCAGTGGCATTCATGTGCATTCGTCTCATAAATCTGATATTTCTGACACGACTTGAAAGCAGCACAGCTATTCAGCCTACAACAGTTTAACTCCACGTATTTACACTGAAGTTATAAGGAATGTTCCCACCTGAGCTGCTTCTTGAATGAGCCACGATCAGAACAGAGCTCACTTACATTTGAGTCTTAAAGGCATAGTAACAAAAACAGCCTGTTTAGTTTTAAGAGATAAAGACAGTTTGAAATGATCCTGTAAAAACGAGTTATAACCGTGTGGTTTTATGTATCAAAAACACACGTGGATCTTTTCATTCTACAGAAACGTCCACTTTTTATCTAACCACAGGAGTCACTGGTGTTACTGATCGTCATTGGTGTTACACATAAGAAAGGGTAACACCAGTGACATTTTTAATGCTACAGAGCATCAAACCACATGTTGTCAATCATGGAATATCCACTAAAATATGTAATTTAATCCATTTGTATTCTATTTGTTCACAGTTACCTAAGAATAAAGAAGGTCACACCAGTGACTTCAGCTAAAAGCTTCATATGAAATCATGAGCTAAATGAGAAAATCTCTGATAATTGAAAAGACACAGTGGACTCACCATGTGCTTTTCTTCACAGATCCTCAGGAAATAGGTAAAAAGAAGTCAAGCGATGTCATCAGTGTGATTTTTATTTCAAAATTAGAGATTTTTTGTTGCACAGTAACACCAGTGACACTCCTGGGGAACTTTCATTATATATTTTATAAAATTTATTTGGCATTTGTTTTTCTTTATGTCATTTAAATCATATATCTCACAGTTATGTGTAGACTATTGCAGTTAAAATCTCAAAATCTGAAACTCACCCTTCACACATGACTGTGGGGATGAGCATGTCTGTGGTAGAATTCTATATAATTGATTTAAAGACCAGCATTGCTAAATTGAGGCTCAAGAAGGTGTAATTGTTAAAATAATTAAATACATTTATTTTAAATTATAAATAAATTGTAACCCTAACATGTTTTTCAAGTGTAATAAAAGCTAAGGACACAAAAATGGACGTTTCTGTAGAATGACCCATCTCAGTGAAGAAAAAAAAAAAGAAATACAAAGAAAAATGCAGAATATGAACCCTTTAATAAGTCTTTTTCCTTCACCTGCACATTTTGAAAATGTGAGGTTTTGTTATGACAACAACAGTCTTTCACTATAACAATCATAGCTGAATCTGAAGATAATGGTTTCACTGTGTTTAGGAAACACTTATGTACACTTTTAGGATTTTAGGATATTCTTCATGCCAGAGAGATTTTGTAAACTCAGAAATGATGATATGTGAAGTACTCACTCCTTGAAGCCGCACGTCATAGCCACACTGGGTGTTCAGGACGTCCCCCTGGAGAAGAGAGGGGAAAAAAAAACACTTAAACATGGTCACTTCTCACATACAATCATGTGACAGCTTTCTAAAAAGGAAGTCTTCATCAAATCTCTGAATATCTGAACATGGTCCACAAAACTATCAGAGGGTCAGATCATTTAATGTCGCTACCCAAAAAAAACAAAAAAACAAAAAACAAAACAGTTTAGCAGAGAAAGTAACAGATCAACAGTGTCTGTAAACCTGACTCATTCTTACTGAATAATAGCATCCAAAAAGAAGCACTACAAAAATAATATACTGCTGCCGTCAGATCAAAACCTTGCATCTCCAAAATGGTAACTTTACAGGAGAAGGAAAAAAAACATACTTTACTTTTAATGTAAGTCAATGGAACCAGAATCTTTTCCAGGTAATTTTGGGTAATTTCTGTTTGTCCATTCATCATGAAATTTAAACACAACGTATAGGACCACAGGTATTTTCAAATTATGTCAAAAACTGAAAAATGACAAAGAGAGATAACTGGGGGGGGGTTGTTCCGACAACAGTGATATACTTAATATATCTAAGGTTGTTCACTATGAGATTACTGTAATATTAAATCAAGCCCTTACACAGACATTCTTCGTATTAAATCAGATTATTTTACTGAACTGACAGATTATTTAGTTTCTTTCAGGAAAAAATGTTCTTTGGGGGAGAAAAAAAAAGTGATAAGGTGGGATTCTTTTCTATTTGTTTATGATTTTCAAGCTGTGTTAAATGGCTCGTATATGTACTAAAAACCTGCTTTCTTCTGAGACAACAACGAATGAACAACAACCAGCCAACAGGCGAAAAATGGACAGACAATCAGACAAACGAACGGACAAACACACAACTGGACAAGCAGATGGAAGCAAAAAGTCAGACAAAGCGTTGAACAAACGGACAAACCCATAGCTGGACAATCAGACAAACAATCAGATGAACTTCTGGATGAACAAAAAGATGATCAAACAAATAAATGGACAAAACAAAAAAGCAGAAAAAGATGAAAAAATTGACAAACTGACAGACAACTGGACATACAAACAGATAACCAAACAAACAGACTGAAAAACAAACAGACAACTGGAAGAGATGAACAAACAGCCTGACAAACGGACCAACAATCAGACGCATGAGGTTAGACTGAGAAGTACAGAGAAAGAGAGATTATGTAAAAAAGTAAAACTGAGAGTCTCCAACAACCACCATGAAACTTTTCTAGTTTTCACTTCATCCCCTCAGGTTTCCAGTCACTATACAGATAATGAAGCTGCGATAATCTGGGGAGCCCATCGTTTATTTCCAGTTAACTGCTGGTATGGTTTTCCTTTGCAAATGGTACATTTAACTACTCAAATCTCTCATTACTACATCAAAACAAACATTCATCAAGTCCCTGTCATCATTAAGAAACTCATCTGGCTACGCTGACTGCGCTCTGTTTCAACCTTGCCCACTGCTGTTTGAATCATTAACCATTAGAGGTCTAAGTAATCATCGTTCTGCCATTCATTCAATTTAATTTACCTTACATCCAAATATAACTGCACACATAGTTAATTATGTAATGAACTCCATTTCCATCTGATTTACATTCTGAATCTACAGGTTCCAGTCTGCACTTCTGAGGTCATTCTGTTTGATTCAATGTCAAACAATTACAAACGTAAAGGATGTTTTTCTTTCTGCAAAACAAAACTGTATGCACAACTTTTATTACACAACTTTTGATCAATTTCAAGTAACACTGAAATATCTCTCTACTACTTACAAACGCAAATAAGGTACTGAAAGTTTAGAGTCTCCACTTTGAATTACACAAAAATGAAGCATTTAACGCTTTACACACCATGAAGGGACACAGGAGAACATGACCACTGAGAAAAGCGCTTTCATAGCAATTCGACCAGTTACAGTCATAGGCAAAGGTTTGGGCACCCATGGTTTAAGATATGTGACACACATTCTCTACAGAGAACAGACTTCTGCACATTTTAATGCCCAATTACTGTTTATTTAACATGTAAATAGGTTAAACACAGCAAGTAAACTGAAATTGTGTACTAAGATGTGCAGAAAATGCCATGTTTAAGTTTACAGAGGACGTGTTTACTTATTTTCACTTTAAACAAAACATGATTCGCCCGGCGGTGTTCAAACTTTTCCATACAACTGTGTATTTGTTTCCACAGCAGCGCTCACTATAAACAGACTCTGGCCATTGTCTGGTATGTGTAAAAAGTGAACAGAGGAAAGCAGTCATTATGGTGGAGATGCCTGACCGAGAGTGAGAAAAACAGAGTGAAAGCTCAGGAGTTTCAGGCTGGCTGGTACTGGAACACAGAAAGACGTGAACTGGTACCAGACGATACGGGTGATACAGTGATGGGTAGAAACACTAAGGCTAATCATACACTAGAGGACTTTAAAAAGACTCTGAAAAGACTTTGAAAAGACTGACGTTTGACACCCTCCCACATCTAAAGACAACACCACAGAGGTTTTAGTCACTATGACTAGACTACGATTTTGCGAAGACTGGGGATCTTGCAGCGTCACTATTTGCAAGACTGCGACTAGATTTTTGAGATTATTTCCCATCATGCACATGGTGGAAATTTAAAAGAAGATAAACCCTTTTCGTTCCTCACTCTACAGTAGTACAAATGTACTATTAGAAATAAAGGTTCTGTGCAGGTACATTTTTGTTTATCAAGCTACAAACAATGTAAATGTTCCCTCAAAGATCGAACAGTGGTTTTAAGGTCTGATTGTGAACCTTAAGTAAGTTTTTCCAGGTAAAAAGTACAGATTTGTACATTTTCCTAACCGAATGTTTTAAAACAGAACAATAAAATAAAAGCCTGGAGACGAGACGGGGTGTGTGGAGTCAGTACACCTCACAAAATATCATTTCAGTGGATTATGGTACAGTTATGATCCCTGACTAAAGGTACTGAGATGTACCCTTGAGAGAAGCCCCCCCCAGTGACAGTTTAAAACCTTTATTTCTGAGAGTGTGGAAAGACACGCTGGCTGGGAATGCTCAGCCTAGTTCACTGTAGAATTGTATATTCTGGTGTATCATCACCCAGTATGTTTTTTTTAATTAAGCTGCAAAATGTTTTTCATATAAAGATTTACGCATCAACAAAACATGCAGCGATTCAGCATTGTTGATTGGTGTTATGAACTAAAGCATAAAAAAAACAAACAAAATAAGAAACCGCTGTACAGACAGTAAAAAAATATATATTTCTTTAATTATGCCATTCTTAAAGGTCCTCTGCACTGTTACACTCAGTGAACTGTAAATACTAAAGCATCTAGTTTATATTTTTAAGTTAATGATTGTTTTAAAATGGAGCAGATTTGCTTTTACAGAGCTTTCAGGCACTCGTATGCATTTTCTTCCTTGCGCTCGTTTGTCGTAGACGAGAAAAAGACTTAAGACGGCCATCCTGACCAACTTACACTAAACGATCGAGGTGACGCGAACTCAACGCAACTCTAGCAAGACTGTCATGATTTTATTCAGATATTGGAAATCTGTCTGTGACGGTGAAATCGCTTGAAAAGTCAGCATAAGTTAACTGTGATCTACATCATTTGCTGGACGCTTCAGACTGTTTTAAAAGAACATAAATAGTGTTTTCACTTTATCTTCTGTCTGATTAATGTTTATAACACTATGTAAGGTTCCCTGTTTACTCATCGGATAATAAATATCATCTAATATCTTGATAATGTGATGTAACTGGAATACAAAGCATGTGAAACTGAATTTTATCAGTTCAGCCCAGCACTAGCACTAATGTGAAGCTTCTTTCTGAGTGTTTTTCCTCACAGCAGGGTCTTTGATGCAGCAGGAGAAAGGCACTCCGCAGCGCTCCCGGCTGGGATTCAGCTCTGTGCAGTTGAAGTAAATGTTCTGGTTCCAGTCGTTCGGTCCATGAGCACCGCAGCACAGCCACTGAAACACAAAGAACACAGATAAATCACTATTATCACCATTACCATTGCAATCATCCTCAATCACTACGCCAGTTAGTTAAGCTTTTAGGACCGGCTTCTGTTCTGGATCTTTTGCTGTGTAGATAACACATTTAAGCAGGTTACTCTTTATTCCATGTACCTGTACTGTTATATGTTTACACCAGCAACACCTTTAAGCCCTAAAACTGCTGGCTTACTATTCAACTATGAACATTAGGAACTAATATGTAAGTTAAATATGGGTCGTTACAGCTTAAGGGCTTAATGTAGCCCCACAAAACCACCCAAGTAAATGCATACATAAACACACAGATCTAACACATCACTCAGTTGTCAGTGAAAGCAGGGTTTTGCCTAAAAATGCAAGACTTTATTTAGTAGCAAGCAGAAGCTCATGTGTTAAGGAGCTGCCAGAGCACTGGCATGACTGTGTGGCGTGATGTTGAAGTGCTAGACAGGCAGTGGGTGAAAGACAGTATTTTGGACAACAATATTATGTTACTGTAATATAACACACAATCTCCCATCTATAGAGAATATTATTATTTCACATTTTAAAAACCCCTCAAGGTTAATAAGTAATGCTCCACTGCCGAAAACCTCCTTGAGACACGGCTTGCAGATAAAAAGGGTTCGGTTTATGTTTGCCACTTGTAATGAGGACTCTACTCTAGCCTGATTGGCTGAAAGCAAGACATATTTGCGTACAACAGAAGTCTTTACAATAGGCATTCACTATACAGATCCAGCAGAGCTCTCCATTGAAACAAACAGGACAATGCGTGACGAAGTTGTAATTGGACGTAATGTAAACTGTCCATTTCCATCCATTTTATCAGAACACTACTGGCACACAATAGCCACGTTTACATACAGCCTAACAATCCAATAATTATCCGACTAATAGCTCAATCGGAATAGAATATGCCCATGTATATGCCTAGACTAGTCCGATTGAGGCCATTTGGAATGCATTTTCTATCCGATTGATCGGGTAATCCTGTAAATAATCTGTTAAATAGAAGAATAATAACCATGTAAACGCCTGTATCTGATTACATCCCAATCGGAGAGTTTAAGTACGTTCTGATCATGTGCGTTACGTCATAGTGAAAGTTTATAACGGTCAACATGGCGGAGCAGAAACTGGTCTGCAGAGGAGACGAAGTTTATGCTCTGATCTTTAAAAGACGGCGGTGGGACGGACGTCCAGGTTATGTGGCTCAGAACACGACGTCTTCCTCTCGGCCTTCTTTAATAAGGACATGTGAAGGACGTTTTCCTGAGTCTGACATCATTTTAAAGTGATTAGAAACACAAGCGCTGCTCACTGCTGCTCATCTCACTCTGACTGGACCTGATGCTCGCTGTCATGGTAACGTCTACACTAAGTGGTTCTCTATTCATGTGTGTAATTGTGTATCGGATTACTCGTAGTGTGCAGGTAAACTGAGATTTTCCATCAGATTGTTGAGTAGAGTGAGAAGATAACATGAGAACAGGCTTTAGCTAGTTAGCATTTCACTTTGCACACACAGAGAGGAGTGCTGCCGGTCTGTGGGTGGACAGCGACAATATTAGTTAACGAGAAAAGGCGTTTGGCAGTTCACAGGAGAAGGAGAGAACAGCTTACCGGAGCAGAAACAAGTTAGAAAATTTTGATCTTGAAAGAAGTTACAGAGTTTTTTGCAAAGCGTAAAGGTAGAAAAATGTCTCTGTAGGCCGGATGTATGAGTTTTGTGTATGAATTTGATTTATCTAAACCAGCTGACTGTTTTACAGCCTAATTAAACAAAAAAAACACCACTGGTTCACCTTCGTTGAGTTTTTCACAGGTAGCTACAGTTTTAGTTGCATGCCTACTCTGATTTTTACCTGTAATATCACTGTGCTCACATTCCCAGTTATACATGTTTGGTTACTACAGGCTTTATCCATTTTCTAAGCTTGCATCCAAGAACTGGAAGGTTTGTGCACTCCTTTTGTGCTGGTACCCATGATATGGTACACAGAGGGCACACGTAAAGACTCACATATTCTTGGGCAAAATCAATGAGGTTCTGCAGGTCGATGTCGTCCCGGTACGCTTTAACGTTGTTGTTGATGAAGAAGTTCAGCTGGTCCTTGATCCAGTCCTTAAACACGAAGGCCAGGATTCCAGCAGTCAGCTCCAGGAAAAAGATGAGCCCTAAAAAGACTGAGAACTGGAGAAAGAGAACGACAGCATAAATAAAACAATAACAGCATGTTTATCCGTAAAGCTGGACACGTGCAAAACAGATGGACCCTGAGAATTTTCCTGAGGGATGGGTCCATAACAGGAAAAATGCTAAAACTGCTATAAATAAATAAACTGAGCAGGAGCCAGAGAGCACTATGCAAATACAACAGTGCTGAGTAGTCCTTATTAGCTCTGTTTCACTGTTAGGACTGGCAGAGTTAAACAAAAAATATAAAATATGTTTTGTACAAGATTGTTCCAAGTAAAGAGTAACTCATTTCTGTTGGTCAGTTTATCATGAAATATTGACAAAAGCAAAATGTAACTGGAAATTTTAAAGTAAAAAAAGACATAAGAGAAAATAATCTAATCCCCATCATTCTGCACTCAATACCCCATAATGACAAAGTGAAAACCGAATTTGCACTGACATAAGTATTCAGACCCCTTACTTAGTTCTTTGTTGAAGCACCTTTGGCAGTGATTGCAGCCTCCTGTCTTCCTGGGTATGATGCCACAAAGTTTGCACACCTGGATTTGGGGATTTTCTGCCATTCTTCTCTGCAGATCCTCTCAAGCTCTGTCAGGTAGGATGGGGATCGTCGGTGGACAGCCATTTTCAGGTCTCTCCAGAGATGTTGAATTGGGTTCAAGTCAGGTCTCTGGCTGGACCACTCAAGGACATTCACACAGTTGTCCCTAAGCCACTCCTGTGTTGTCTTGGCTGTGTGCTTAGGGTCATTGTCTTGTTGGAAAGACAAATCTGAGGTCCTGAGTGCTCTGGATCAGGTTTTCATTAAGAATATCTCTGTACTTTGCTCCATTTAGCTTTCCCTCAGCCCTGACCAGTCTCCCTGTCCCAGCTGCTGAAAAACAACCACACAGTATAACGCCGCCACCACCATGCTTCACTGTAGGGATGGTATTGGGCAGGTGATAAGCAGTGCCTGGTTTCCTTCAGACATGACGATTAGATCTGAGGCCAAAAAGTTCAATCTTGGTTTCATCAGACCAGAGAATCTTGTTTCTCACAGTCTGAAAGTCCTTTAGGTGCTTTTTTGCAACCTCCAGGCAGGCTTTCATGTGTCATTTACTGGGTAGGGGCTTCTGTCTGGCCACTCTGCCATAAAGCCCAGATTTGTGGAGTGCTGCAGTGAGTGTTGTCCTTCTGGATGCTTCTCCCATCTGCACACAGGATCTTTGGAGATCAGCCAGAGTGGCTTTTGAGTTCTTGTTCACCTCTCTTACCAAGGCCCTTCTCCTCTGATTACTTAGTTTGGCGGGGCAGCCAGCACTGGTTGTTCCAAACTTCTTTCCTTTAGGAATTATGGAGGCCACTGCGCTCCTGGGAACTTTCAGTGCAGCAGAATGTTTTTCCAGATCCGTGCATCCACAAAATCCTGTCTCTGAGCTCTATGGGCAGTTCTTTCCTCCTCATGGCTTGGTTTTTGCTCTGATATGCATTGTCAGCTCTGAGACCTTATACAGACAGGTGTGTGTCTTTCCAAATCATGTCCAATCAACGGAATTTCACCACAGGTGGACTCTGATCAAGGTGTAGAAACATCTCAAAGATGATCAAGAGAAATCGGGAGGCCCCCAGAGCTAAATTTCAAGTGTCACAGCAAATTGTCTGAGTACTTATGTCCATACAAAAATTTAGTTTTTCCTTTCAAAAAAAAAAAATGCAAAAATATGTATATATTTCTAAATTTCTAAATACCTAAATAAATGTAAAATTTCTAAATATATAACATTTCTAAATATATTTATTTATTTATTACATCCATGATATATAATCATTTAAGAAATGTGTCTCCATAAGATGGGGTCTTTACAAATATAAGTCCTATTATCCTACTGTAGTTTTACATGAGGAGGTAGGGTAATTTTATTTTTACTGGCATTTCTTACTGATTTTACTCCAGCCCAAATGCGACATGTCAGTAAAGATTCCGGCACCTTTTATCTTCTAAAGAATAGAAATAAGCCAGATTATATGAATCCTAGGTGAAAACATGTTATAAATGCCCTCATATTCTGTGGAGAATGTGGACTATTTTTTTAAACATAAAGGCACTCGATAAAGTGCTCATTTGTGCTCTCTGTGGTCAAAATCAAGCCGATAGGTACTGCTGGCTCTGACCTCCCGAGCACATAAAAATGCCACTGATTCAGTGCCTTCACTTCAGACAGCAGACCAAATGGTTAAGGTAAACTGAATAATGGCTAAATTGAAATGATTTTACATGTTTTCTGCTTGTTTCTTAAGAGAAGGCAGTGTAAAGTGAGTAGCCATTTATACTGAGATTTCTTATCCCGTGTGAACTGGTCACAAACATTTGAGATGTCCTGTGGTAAACTGGCACTCCCCCACCTCTCCATGGAAAACTGATCCCGTCTGAATAACACTACAGTCTCCACACTGCATCACACTGTTCCACAACACTTAGACTTCACTGTGGGTTTGTTCTGTTCAAACGACTGATTAAACTCATCATTTCCACATGTGGAAATGAGTGAACCCTGAAATGAGTGAGCAGCGGAAAAAGGGCCAAACATCTGGAGGAAGCACAGACAGATGGGCAGTGCAGCAGGGAAACTCACGAATTTGAGCAGGAATGTGTTTTCACGGAGCGCCCCGATGCAGCCGGCGAAGCCCAGGATGAACATCACCCCTCCCACGACGATGAAGAGCCACACAGGGTCGAAACCCCCCAGGTCTGTGATGGACGAGATGTTGGACAGCACTCCCTGCAGAACAAACAGAGCACGCTGTGAGAACGGCTGCAAATCTCTGAACTCAAGACGCACTTTCGGTTCTTTGGGAAAACTTTACCAGGATTCAAATCTTTTAGTGCGATTCACAATTATTTTTTTAAAAACAATAATCATGAATACACAAATGTGACTGAAAGACTTATTTTCACAGTGAGGAAACAAAGACAAAAACAATGGAAAAACATTCTTCTTTTTAATTTTACAGTTGAAAATCTGTGTTTTAAATACACTGAATATACACGTGACTGGAATAGCTGTTTCCACAGTAGTGGAATATAAACAAGAAAAACAATCCAGCAAGCCTTTTTTGTGTCTGGAAATAGCTTGAAATTTTTATTTCAGGCAACAAAATGACCACAAACTTTACTGAACATTAGTATAATTAGACGTATAATAGATTATAACATGCCAAAACTAGTGCAGATCAGAAAGCACCTTCAGCTCATGATGCAATAATACATTTTTAGACCTCTAACTGTGAATGACAACCTCAAACTTCTCACCAAATCAGTTCCAAAAAACATCAGAATAAACACAGTGATTTTGAGATTGACTCTACAGTCCCAGGACAAAATGAAGACCAGTGCAAAATGGGCTGATATCAGTGGAAAAGAATGAATCTGGTGCAGTCCTGTAACAAATCTAGCCTGAAACAGCTCATTTTAAAAGACCCACATGATGACTTTCCGTTTCAAAACAAAAGAGTTTGATGCAGCATGTAAACATGGTTAAAGTTTCATGGTTAAACACGCCATTCACTCCTCAGACCATACAGTCCATATGTGGAAACAAAGCCACAAAAACAGCCCATTTTGAAGTCAGTGTCTTCATGATGTCCTGAAAACCAAAGTATTCCCAAATATCCACTTATTCAGCCTGCAGAGGTTTAGCTCCGCCCACTCACACTGTTATAGGTTGTAGAGTGTTTCAGCCTGGACTGCTTTCTGAATTAACCCCTTACAAATCCATGGGCCCACCAGCAGGCCCAAAGCTTCATTACACACTTCTACAACCTAAGAACAGCTCCATTAGTTTGCACTGAAGTCCCTGCAGTTAATAAATAATACACCCTGGTATGTAATACACAACACAGGGGCAGCCAATTAAAACAGAGCTCATTTACATCTATTAGTCCAAAAGGCACAGCAACAAAACAAGCATGTTTAATTCTAAGGGATAGAGAGAAGCTGGGAAACGGTCATATAAAAATGAATTATGACCACTTTTGGTATAAACATAACCCACACAAACATCATAATTGGACCTCAAGATAAAATCCAAAATGCAAGAGACATTTACAGGCCATTTAAAGCTTAGTTGTCTTTAAAACCAAAATACTGGCTCAGTATCAGCCCTTATTCAAGGTTCATGCATCAGTATCTGTAGTGGAGAAGAAAATGTGGCACTGTACCATCTTTACCAGAAACAAAAACATTTGAGCTTTGCCATCAAACCTGTACTCCAACTCCACATTAATCCTTTTTCCAGGTAGAGACTTTGGCCAATTTTCAAAAACATAAACAGTGTTTTATTTACTCAGGGAGGAGACACTCACACGCTCATTTTTGTATTAGCCTTAGACACCTCAACAAAAGTCTCAGACAAAACCAGCATTCAAAAACAATTATAGATTTAAACCAGGAGTTCCAAAAGTCCAAAATGTTCTCCTGCTTAGGACATGTTTAATAAGCAAAAGAGCACTTATCCAGCATGAATACAGTGTAATTACCATCAAGGGAGAGCTCTCTGAGGATTATATGAGAGATAATACACTTGCGTAAGCAAGAGGAGAGTCAAAGGAAAGTACATGAAAAAAAAGAGTTTGTAAAACTGGAGTTTATAAAAAAGTAAACAGTTGTATTTCCCATGTCTTTACCAATGCTGCACCGTCACAGCCTCACAGATTGTAGTTTGGAGGTCTGCTGGGTCCAATATGAAGAGGGTTTTAACATCCTCTTTCTCAGACAATGCTGCATGCATATGGTGGGGTGAAGTAAGGCCAGGGCATGAGCTAAGGGGGGTGTAAACTGATGCCATAAATAGATAGATATACATATAGATAGATAGATAGATAGATAGAACCCATCCCCTTCACCTTTCCATTGCCTAGTGTTGTTTATGTGACCGGCTGCTTTGCAACTCTGAAAGACTTTATTCATTTTAATTGTTTTACTGTTATCCTTTTATATTATTTATATATACGATTCTGTGATTGTTGGACTTTATTTCGGTTATCCATTAATTTGCAGGATTTCTCTTCATCCATGCTTTGGCCCACTCCCGCCTGCAGTGGGCTGGTTTCCCGCCCGCTCCCGTGGGCAATGCTGAAAATAAGCTTTTTCACCAAAGTTTACTTTTAAACTCATATCTCGCAGCAAACATAGGAAACCTGAATATCACTATCATTAGCCTGATCTATGAAACACGATTACGACTATTCGAACTTGACTGTGGTATTTCACCTACGGCCTCACTAATCATTAGTAATGCAATAATTAACAATTAGCAGATTAAAAAAACGTAAACAGTTTATTTAATATTAATGAACTGGTAATGACCAACAATTAGCAAATTGAAAATCAGAACCAATTTCTCAAATATTAATGAAGTAACGATTAACAATTAGCAAATCGAAAATCAGTTTATTAAATATTAATGAACTGGTAATGATTAACAATTAGCAAATCAAGAATTCCAGCCAAATCATTACTTATTCACATGGTGCTATCAGAGAGTCCTAGTGGAGTTCTCATCAATACCCGCCATTGACATGCTGTCTACATGCTTTATATGAACAGAGCTGGACCCACTCCCAGCTTATTAATAAGTCAATTAACCGCTCTGAAGTCATTAAGTCAGTTTAAATGTGAGCCAATTACATCCGGCGTTCACGCATGAGTACGCTGCAGCATGGCTGACCTTTCAGAGAGAAATTCCCTCAGTCATAAAGAAATCTCAGCAGTTCAGCCATCCATCTCGCTGAGGCGGACACTATGTTCTGAACACAGAGACGTGCCGTAACCGAGAGAGAAAAACTGCTACCACAATAAATGAATAATGAAACCCATATGGCCCCCCGTTTCCTGGTATCAGAGCAGAAAAGCCACAATGAGGGATTTAAAAAGACAACACTCGACTGCTGTCATGTTCTAAGGAGGTCAGAGTGACTGAAATATGACGAGGAAAACGTTTAAACTGGCATTCAGAAGGCAAGTGCAGGCCTTCGTTAGTGTCACTGGGACTTTATCAGCTTTACATTGCTAACAGTAAACTTTTTAATGCTGGACTTAATGTTAATATTTGAAGAATACTGTGGAGGTCTGCACTGCAAAAAGTCCAAATACAATAGTACGCAAAAGTTTAAACACCCCTGGTCAAGGAATGTGTTGATTTTCTAAGTGAAAATAAGTTAACACATCCTCAGAGAACAAACGTGGCAATTTTTAGTGCACAATTACTTTCCTTTAATATAGTTTAATAGATTGGAAAAGCACCAAATATAAACTGTGCCTTTACTTTTTTTACAGGTCACACTATGCTTGTTCTTTCCAACATGTTAAATTCACACACAAAAACATGTAATTTGACCAGGAGCACACAAACTTCTACATATGACTGTGCATTTTCTCAGAAAGATAAAAAAAAGCTTTCATGCTTTGCACTGTGAAAACATTTACTGTATCTAATCAAGAACTAAAATTATAAAGATTATAAATCTATACAAACAAAACACTTTTGGGACACAATGGGACACACGACGGCTTCAGAATTACAGCAATATCAGCAGAAAATTGTTCAAAAAATTTTATCCGCATCAGACAGGTATTTAGATTTGACTGCGCACATAGATATTAGGAGCAGGACATTTAGGTGGCGCTGGGTTACTGTGGTAAAAAAAATCTGCATTTTACTCACTACAGAACCCCATAGACATACATTACAATGCTGTAATGCTAATACAGATGGATTCTGTCCTATTTTACAGAAATAAATGTACTAACCAGGACCCCTCTTGTCCCTGGGGTGGTACCCTCAAGGGTACATCTCAGTACCTTTAGTCAGGGAACATAACTGAACCATAATCCATTTAAATGATATGTTCTAAGCTGTATTGACTCCACACACCCCGTCTCGTCTCCAGGCTTTTATTTTACTGTTCTGTTTTAAAACATTCAGTTATGAAAAGGTACAAATACAAACTTTTCACCTGGGAAAAAAATATTTAAGGTTCACAGTTGGACCTTAAAACTGCTGTTGTACCTTTGAATAAACATTTACATTGTTTGTATCTTGATGAACGAGAAATGTACCTGCTCAGAATCTTTATTTCTAACAGTGTACATGCACGGATCAGCATCTGCACCGAGAAATATGAAAAATATTAGGAATGCTACGTCCCATTTCTCTCAAGGTGCTTTAGCTGAGGCTTGATGACGTAATTAAAAATCACAACCTTTTAGAGGTAAAGAAGTCATTACACTTCTATTAAAGATTACAAGAACAGAAGAATTTGGCCTCTTTTAATGATGTGATTTGATGAATCATGCTTTACATGACCAGAGACATGAACTAAAAAGCCAAAAATGTTAGCTTTTCAGTTGTGTGAACTCCCAGACGGCTATCAGTTCTCAAAAATCATTTTTCTTTCAAAACTGAAACAGCAGAAATGTGGTCTTAGGTAATACAATATTGCGATTGTAGTGCCAGGGCAGCACTTTAATCAGAATTCTTGGCCGTTTTGTCGGTTTCTGTCAATTAGCGCTAATATCTCTTTGGCGGCTGCTCTTATTGTTATAACACTCTATTCTCGTGCTAAAGGTTAAAGAGCCCATAACCTACATTTTTCATTTCTTTTCTTTTGCTCCTTGAGACCCACTTATGATGTTTGTGTGGTTTTATATATTTAACACAGTCATAATTCATTTTTTTGCATGACCATCACACTCTAGAAGTTAACCAGGCTGTTTTTGTTCCTGTGCTTTTACGTCTAAATCATGTCAACGTGCTCTGTTTTAAGTAGCTGTCCTGTGTTGTGCCTCAGTCAAAAGCAGTCTGGGCTAAAACACTCCTTATAACTTCAGCACGAATGGGCGGGGCTAAACTGCTGTAAGTTGAATAGGTGGGCATATGCTAATGAGTCGGTTTCTTATGACATTACAGGAACAATGAATTCAAAACAGGCTGTTTTTACAGCCCAGTTTCCATATATGGACTGTATTGTCTGCAGAGTGAATGGTACATTTTAAAACATCTATACATCAAATTCATTTATTACAAAAAAGCAAGAAAAATCCAGTTCTCCATGTCGCAGGTTAGATGCATTTAATTTTTATGCCTGTTTATTTTTCCCCATGATTGTGTTTCGTGTTTACATTTAGCAGTTCAGACTGTATTGCTGTATTAAAAGTAAACAAATGGCGACTCTAAGCTTGTTAGTCTGAGTAAAGACTGACATATATGAACGTGAAACCACTTGAACCTCGGATGTGAATGATTTTTCACGTCAGTGACTCATTGCATCATAAATAGTCACTAATTAAGCTCCGGCTGCAGCTGTCTAAGGTTTGGTCCTATTGTCAGGAGGCCATGACCTCAAATCCAGGTGATGTCACAGCCATTAAAGACAAACAAACAAACAAAAAAAACATTATTGGTGGAACTACTGCAGGTACCGATATACCAGTGGTGGGTCAATAAGGCCCATATTATGCGCCAGGCTACACCTCACACTTGGGTTACATGGGTGACGGATGTGCTGTTTCACATCACTATATGACATTCCACAATGCGCTCCTGGTAGGAGCTTCATGGTAGCTTTTGTCCAACTGCATCTCAAAGTTGGCATCGAACTACAAGCTATTGCATCATGTCATGCTGCACAAACAAGCTCCCAATTTCTGGCACTGCTAGACTACCAGTGTCAGCAGCTTCCAAAAACCTAATAACACGACTGAAACTCATTCAAATTCAAGTTCTCGAAGGAAGCACGATGAAATGTTACTCATTGTTGGGTCAGGTTTTGGATATTAAAGCACTCCTGAACAACATCTTCATTAGGGGATATAAACCCACAGCATATTGGAGTTGAAATTAAACAATGAGTCCAAAGTGGAGACTTTCATCTCTCATTTGAGGGTATTTACATCCAAATCAGGCCACTGGCGTAAAAATTACAACCATTTTCTTACATAGGGTCCCAGTTCGAGGCGCTCAGTCGTAACAGGACAAAGTTATAGAATTATAAATGCTCATTTTTGTGCTTGGTTACAAATCCTTTGCAGTCTGGAACCCGCAGACATCACCAGACACTGGGTTTCTTCCCTGGTGATGCTCTGCCAGGCCTTTCCTGCAGCTACTGCTAGTTCTTTGGGGTGTTTTACCTTCAGTTTCACCTTGGGTACGTGAAATGCATGCCCGAGTGGACGACTGACTGACTCGGCCATTACAGAACATTTCACTTCTTTGTCCTAAAAAAACGCTTTGGGCTGCTTTCGCAGTACACTTTAGGTTATTGTTCATTGTGGAGCGCAAGCATTTGGCTGAATCTAAGTAGATAATATAGGCCTATACCAGAGGTGTGGACTCAAGTCATATGACTTGGACTCCAGTCAGACTCGAGTCACGAATTTGATGACTTTCGACTCAAGAAAATCGAGAAAGACTTGCAACTCGACTTTGACTTCAACACCAGTGACTCGGACTCTGACTCAGACTTGATTGTCAAGACTCGGAAAGACTCGACACTCAAAGTGGACGAAACGTAGAGAGTCTGACTGTGGACAGGACTCTACACAGTACAGAGAATGCGAATAAATTTGTTTCCGGCCATAAATTGAACAAACAGCAACGTTGTCGAATGTTACTGTGCTTATTGGCTTACTTTTTTTTCGGAAGACCAGTTCGCCTCCATAAGCTGGAAACAAGCGACGCTTCAACAGCATCAATGCGCCGTCGCTCAGCACTTAAAGCTCTCTCTATTTGACTGATTTGAATTCTTTTCATTTGTAGTGGCACTATTCTTTGTGTATACAGCATGCCTGTCGTGGTTATCTGTGTACCATGGATTCTATATTTTAGTTGGAAGTGTGAATAAATAAATAAATAAATAAATAAATAAAAAGAATAATAATAAATGAATAAAAACCATACACTGCTGACATCATTAAAGGCTATAGTACTGTTACCATTATTCAGTGTTATAGCCTTAAATTAGCTGAAGAATGCAGACTGACTTGTTCAGAACTCAAAGATCAGGACTATTGACTCAGGACTCGACTTGAGACTTGCCTTTACTGACTCTGGACTTGAATCGAGACTCGACTATCTTGACTTGGGACTTGAGACTTATTTGTTACTTGCAACTTTGTGACTTGTTCCCAGCTCTGGCCTACACTTTTAAGAATTGGGTCAAATCATCAATAAATACTAGGTAACCAGCTCCCTAGCAGTGATGCATGCTCACGCCATAACTTTACCTCCAGATAAATGCTTGGATCACAAGCAGCTCCTTTGTTCTCCACACTCATCTCTTACAGTCGCTCTGGTAAAAGTTAATCTTTGCCTCATCTGTCCATGCGATGGTGTTCCAGAGCTGTACAGGCCTTTTTAGATGCCTTTTGGCAAATCTGGTCTTCCTGTTTTTAAGACATACCAATGGTTTACATCTTGCGGTAAACCCTCTGTATTTACTCTGGTGAAGTCTTCTCTTTATTGTTGACACTGACACAGATCACCCACCTCCTGGAGGGGGTACTTGTTCTGGCCGACTGTTGTGAAAGGGTTTTACCTCACCAGGGAGGTTCTTCCGTCATCCACCACAGTTGTTTTCCATGGTCTACTCTGCCTTTTTATGGGTTCAGAGCTCAGCAGGGAGTTTTTTCTTTTAAGAATGTATCAAATAGCTAATTCGGTCACACCTAATGTTTTTGCTCTCTCTCTTTAATGGGTTTGTTTGGATTTATTTAGCCAAATGACGGCTTGCTTCTCCGGCAGAGAAACTCCTTGGACTTTACATTGAGAGTTAACAGCAAGTGATTCCAAAAGGAAATGTCACACTTGAAATTCCCTTGGATCTTTGATCTGCTTGCTTGTAAATCAGATAATGGGGGAATACCACACACCTGGCCACGGAACAGCTGATCAGCCACCTGCACAATTCCATTTGAGTCCTAAAAATCGAGGGTTTGTTTGAAAATGGTTGTAGTTTCTACACGTTTCACCCTAGTCGGATGTAAACGCTCTCAAATTAATCCTGAAAGTTTGCAGTTTGAGCTCAGAGTCACTATTTCATCAGCTCCAGGACGCTGTGGTAAACACCTACAATAACAACTCACTCGACATCTAAATATTTACAGACATAACTGTACCTTGTGCTTCTTCTCACGGGCTATTTTATCAGAAAAAACTCTCAGGTCCACTATGTGGTGCAGACTGTGGCTCATCTGTTGATGCAATTCATCAGACGCCCTCTACACCATTCATCATCGGTCAGTTTCTGACCACAGGACTTCTGTTGACTGCTTTGTCACAATGATGGAGCATGAATGGACACGCCATCACTTCTCAACCATTATATTGAACGACCAACAGAACAAATCGTTCACAAGCTTTACGTCGGCCCAGTAAAACAAAAGGAAAACACATGTATGGTGGTCATCTATCTGTAAATGCACGTCAAAACATAAAAGGACAGATTCAAGAAGACAGTTTAATGCATTTAATTAACCCCATATAGATGTTTAGAGTACCTCCCAGAGATGGACAGTAACTAATTACTCTTTTTACTCAGTTGCATGTGCAATTTTTATGGGATGATACCTTTATTCCAACTTAAGTACAACCCCATCTCCAATAAAGTTGGGACGCTGTGCAAAATGTAAATAAAAACAAAATGCAGTGATGTGCAAATCATTTAAACCCTATATTTCATTGAAAATAGTACAAAGACAACATGTCAAATGCTGAAACTGAGAAATTGTATTGTTTATTGAAAAATTTATGCCCATTTTGAATTTGATGCCAACAACACATTCCAATAAAGTTGGGACGGGGGCAACAAAAAGCTGGTAAATTTGTGTAATGCTAAAAAACCACCTGGTGGTTGATTGGCAACAGGCCAGTAACATGATTGGGTATAAAAGGACATCCCAGAGAGGCTGAGTCTTTCAGAAGTAAAGATGAGGAGGGGTTCAACACTCTAAAAGACTGTGCGGGAAAATAGTTCAACAATTCAAGAATAACGTTTCTCAACATAAAATAGCAAAGAACTTTTGCTTTTCATCATCTACGGTACAGAATATCATTAAAAGATTCAGAGAATCTGGAGAAATTAAATCCGCCATCAGGAAAAGGTGATTGTTTTTTTTCGTTCATTCACTTCAGTCAATTTTCTGAAGCGTAGCCTGCAGTGTGAAGAAGGGACACTGTTGCTAAAGTAACAACCCAAATAAGAAGATGAGGAATCTGAAGCATGTCATGAATCATTCTGTCAGTCTGTGTCTTTGTGTTGTCTACTTGCCTTTTCAGCCCATGCCCAGAGTCCAATGCCCAGGAACGCCGCTCCCAGCAACTGAAACACAACACAAACCCACACCGTCAGATCACAGCACTTACACCATTCACTCTCGTCGAAAAAAATGATTCACAGGGAGGCAATGATATGCAGTTATGTGTGTAAATATTCTTATTCTTATTCTTCTTATTATAAACAATAAAACTATAATATTATATAACATGAAAACAACATTCATCACTTCACAATACCTCAATAATAATTAAATATCGCTATACTGCCCACCTCGAAGCTTGGCCATGAGCTGCCTGCTTTGACCGGAAAGGGGACATTTGACTAATATGTAAAAGTGACCAACCAGAAACCGTTCTTTTCACATGATGTACAGAGCAAGGCGATATAAAAAGCAATGCTTTTACAGACCACCATGAAACAAATGCAGGATTCAGCATTAACTGTCTGAATACCTGGAGCTCGTAAACTGCTAATTCTGCATACACGCTCACACAATACATGCTCACGCTATAACACTTCATACAAGCAGTGTTGAAAACCACACAGTTGGGCAAGCTGCCATTTTGACGTGTTTTGGGGACACCCAACCCAGTCAACTGCACACCTTATACTGTCTTCATTCACTTTCAATTCCAAACACGCCCTTGCCATGGGAAAAACAGTTTAACACGGCTGTGTTCAGTCAAGCCAATCGTGCTGCTTCTCGGTAACTGTTTGTAGAGTGAGCAGTTGTTCAAAATGCCAGCAAAACCTTTATTTATGCATATAATTTCTGTGGATCAATTTTGAGCCATCCACACTGGAGATGTTCTGTAGTTGGTATGTTACCCTAACAAAGCAGGCAAAACCAAAACACTGCCATTTACAGAAATCAGTCTGTAGATTTTAAAAAGATTTTAATATTTCTCTGTCATCTCGGGTGTATGAACGAAAAAGGCCACTTGCTTATCAGGAGTGCTAAATCACACATGTACAGGATGTAAACAGACGTTTTAATTAATATTAGCAAAAATGAGTTCAGGGCAGTCTTTACTCTCTCAGGACGGTAAACTTTCAGTCCACTTGGCCAGCTGGTTGGGGAAAAGGTGGCATGTCTAATGGCAATGCAGGACTATATGACATCAAGGCTTTAAATAAAACTCCAGAATAACTTTTTAGAAGGCAAGATCATAAACTTCACAAATCCATCGAGTACATCTCGCTCAGAAATGTAAATTATCGTCATTTTGATAAAGAAGGAACTGTTTGATGCTGATGCTAGCCAGTAACGTTGTTTCCCATCATGCAAATTTGGTATAGTTATGTTAATTCTGAAAGCACTTTTGGAAATCTTTAATTGAAACCAGGCAAAGCATGTCTCCTCATGAGTCACGAGTCATATGAATCACAGACAGAGGAACAGAGAAACCTGCTGGCTGTTTCACATCACTGTGAGATATTCCCCACACCTCAGCCTTACGACTCTGTGAGGAAGTACATTTGGAGTATGTACAGTGTGTGAGTTCAGTACAGGCAAAAAGAATGAAAGCAAATAGAGGCATTCAGGCTTAAAACTAGGATTCAATATATTATTTGTTGTGTTAGATAATATTCTATATTACATAAGGATGCATCGATACCACTTTTTCCATTCCAGTACTGATACCTGGACCTCAATTATCCGCTGATATCGATACTGTGTCTAACCTAAATACTGATATTTGTAAATCCTGATATTTATATACTTTTAAAATATTTTACTCAAATCATTAAAGAACAATGTAGTAAACTGTAAATGGTTTAAGTGCATAAAGTTTATTATGTCATTTTACAAGTGCTCAGTATGAACCTCCTCCAGCTGTACGGACAACATCAACGCCATAGTCAAACTCATCCCATACTCGACTGAGCATGTCGGGTGTCGCTGCACTCACGGCTCTTTCAGTGCGATTTCGGAGATCATCCAGTGTTGTGGAACCAACGCCGAACGCTCTGAGCTGTTGGAGGTTCACTGCTGACGAAAATCACGTTGTACAGTTATGCCGGATTCACTCTTTTTGAAGTGGAGAATGCAGAACGCTTTCTGCTCAGGGGTCTCCATCTCCTCTCAGACTGAAGGGAGCCATCTTCTAGCGACAGTCAGAAACTCTATGACCCCCCTCTTTCAATTGGTATGTGATTGGTTCCTAGGCGCCTCACGATTGTAAAAAATATAGTGCTTTGAAATCATATGAATCTTTCTGAATCACCCAGTATTTTTCCTTTTTTTTTCTTGAATAAAACCATTTTATGCGCTTAAGAAAACCTATTTTGTAGGCTAACAGTGGCTTGTTACTCCAGAATGTCTTTTCATTTTTATAACCTTACAAAACATGACAAGTTTCGGGGGCTCCAGAGAGACGCAACCGTCTAAGCATCGACCCTATCATCAGTCCAAAAGAGCACAATTGGCCTCGCTCTCTCTGGGAGGGTAGAATGGCCCCCATCTCCCCCCATCACCCAGCGCGATGCTAGCCAGCGCAGGCGTCTGTTAGCTGACGCAACAGAACTGGCGGTTGGCGCTTTCCTCCAAGCGCGTTCAACCGTCCAATTAAGTTGTGTTAGTGGCAGTTGGAAAAGATGTGGTGGCGCTTCGCAGGTCTCAGAGGAACTCTGTGCTGGCTTTCTCCCTCCTAGCGCTGGTGGTATTGTGTGATTGGAGGAGTGTTATTCCTCCTAACTAGTGGGAGGAATTGGATACGTCTAAACCGGGGAGAAAACTGAGAAAAAAAACCCCACAAGTTTCACTACCGTGGCTTCTCTCAAGCTTCGCAACAGGATTGCGGAGGTGCTGCCCACCCTCTCCCCTCCCTCTTTAGTTCTAGGGAGCCAATGCCCCAACGCCCCTCCGCTGTTGGTGCTTATAGCGCAAGATGGGTGATCACTTAAAGAGACTAATGTTGGTGTGTATGCTGCGCTTATTTGTGGCGTACTGAAGAAACTAACACCTCAGAAAAAATCCCAGTTGGTAAATCCCTCATCACCCACTGCCTTCCCACGAAATACTGGTTTCGCACACTGCTGATGGGTCTGCTTCAGTTAAGATACATACAGAGGCACATTCAGTAGTGCACACACGTCAGAAAATGCTTTATGGTATCGTTATTGGCGATACCAAAACTGTGTTTTAGTATCAGAATCAGCGCTTACATGAATAATAATAATAATCATTTTTATTTATATAGCACTTTTCATGCCAGTGGCAGCTCAAAGTGCTTTACAGACAGGTGACACAAAACAGTTATAAAAGAAGTTATAAGTATTGATTTAGAATCAGAAGAAAAAAAAACATTAAAAGATAAACACCACGAGACGTAGAGTTTTAATTAAATTCTATTTTAATGAGATACGTTTTTAGATTCTTCTTAAAAGTGAGCACTGAGCTTGACTGTCTAATAAAAGGTGGATTGAGTTCCACGGTTTAGAAGCAGAATAACAGTGTTGTGGAACCAACGGCGAACGCTCTGAGCTGTTGGAGGTTCACTGCCAACGAAAATCACATCACACAGTTATGACGGATTCACTCTTATTGAAGTGGAGAACGCAAAATGCTTTCTGCTCAGGGGTCTCCATCTCCTCTCAGACTGAAGGGAGCCAGTGATGTGATCTCTCTGTTTTTGTTTTTGTTAGGATGCGCGCTGCTGCGTTTCAAATCAAATCAAATCACGTTTATTGTCACATCACATTTACACAGGTGGAAAGTGAGTGAAAATCTTAGGTGCGTAGCCCCCCTATAGAATAGAATATAGAATATATATATAGGAAAAAAGAACTATATATATATATATATATATATATATATATATATATATATATATATATATATATATATATATATACACACACACACACACACACACACACCGACTCTGAATATACACATATACACAATATACACTAGTATTGCACTATTCCAATGTACAGTTGTACAGTAATAAGTTATGAAATAAAACTATGAAATGTGCTGTTGTACACATTTCCGTATGTGCAGTGAGTCTGAGGTAGATAATAAATGAGATGCAGGTACTCAGGGACAGAACACTGATATAGAAATCTTCCAGATTATACAAGATACGGATAGAAGATGTACAAGATGTCAGTCTGTGTGTGTAAGTACAGATTTGCTAGACTGAAGGTGCAGAGTATCAGAGTGAGTCTAATGAGATGTGGATGAGGTGTAGATTGTCCATTGAGATGACGACTCAACGGCGCAGTGACAGGCCTATAGACAGATACACCAGCACTACTGGCTGTTCAGCAGCCTGATGGCCCGGGGGAAGAAACTGTCTCGGAACCGGCTGGTTCTGGACTTTAGGCTTCTGTATCTCCTCCTGCTCGGCAGCTGTGAGAACAGACAGTGGCTTGGGTGGGTGGAGTCCTTTAGAATCCTCCTGGTCTTCCTCAGGCAGCGGCTGGTGTATAAATCCAAAAGGTTTGGGAGCTGGATCCCGGTGATGTGCTGGGCTGTCCGCACCACCCTCCGCAGAGCTTTCCGCTCAATGGCAGTGCAGCTTCCATACCAGGAGGTGATGGAGCCTGTTAGAACGCTCTCCACAGTACATGTGTCTAACGTTCTGAGGATGCGGGGGAATAACTTTGTACGAGTTGTAAGGGATGTACTGTTTTCTTAGGACGTCCAGTAAGAAGATCATTACAGTGATCAACTCTGCTTGTAACAAATGCATGAAGAAGTTTCTCTGCGTCACTCTGAGATAGAAAAGGCTGAACTTTAGGGATATTTCTCAAATGATAAAAAGCTATTTTAGTGATTGTGTTTACATGCAGGATAAAACAGAGCTCAGAGTCTAAGATCACACCCAGGTTTCGTATTTCAGGTTCGGTTTATGAAGCTAATAAACCAAGTTTCTCATAAATCATTTTTCTCTGAGTTTCTGTACCAACGGTCAGTATTTCAGTTTTTTCATGATTTAATTGTAGAAAATTTTCCACTGAGAAACATCTGACACACAGCTGGTCAGTCTGTCTACAGAGTCTTGATCTTCAGAAGGAATAGAAATGTATAGCGGGGTGTCGTCAGCATAGCTATGAAAGTTTATATTGTGCTATTATATTCCTAATGACATCACAGGTAGCATATACAAAGAGAAAAGCAAAGGCCCCAAGACTGAACCCTGAGGAACTCCACAGGAAATGCCAAATCTTTTTTGATGAACGATTTCCAAGTGAAACCGAACTGCCTGTAGCCTAAACATGATTTAAACCATTCTAAAACTGTGCCCGAGAGGCTGACACAGCATTCAAGACGCTGACACTACACTGCATCCCTCAGCCTCATCAATTTGACAGAATTAGTAGTTTGTGTCCTTTTTTAATTTTTCTCCATCAGTGTTCTCTCACTACAGCACCCAGCATGCATTATCCACTCGAACATAATAAACCGCCTCAGGGGAAAATACAAAATGCAGTAAAAAATGCAGGATTTTCATGCAGATTTTCATGTTTATTTCCACCAAGCTTTGTGTTGATTCCCTGCGTTGATCTGCAGTCTGTGTGTGGCGGAGCAGCGTGAGCAGAATGTGAGCGCAGTGAGGTGAAGGTCAGAGGTCAGGTATCAGCAGCTTTAATCCTATAATCCTATTCCCCTCCAGCTATGACTAATCCCAGCGGATTACAGCGGGACACCGCTCACTCACACCCTGCTACCTGCTCTGCACAGCCAACGCACTCCTCCACCACATCACTCTCTTCGAGCCTTATCAGAGCCCTCTATCTCTCTCAGTACCTCTCAGTCCCTCTCAGTCCCTCTCAGTCTCTCCTGCCTCTCCTGCCTCTCCTTTTCTGACTCGTACTCTTGTAGGAACAGTTCAGTAAAACAGCGATGTGCACTGTTTTCAAAATTGACAAAAGTACAAGCAAAATTCAGGCTTCAGGCTTGTTTTCATTAAATTGCCCAAATCATGAAAATCTGCATTGTAGCCTTATTTATTTATTTATTTATTTATTTATTTCAGGGGTCATTTACATATAACAGTCTTAAGGCTGCAGTAAAAAAAAATCCTGTTTAATTCTAAGGAATAAAGAGAGGTTTATTTGGTATATAAACCTGCCCAAGCATCATAGGTGGGGGTAAAAAAAAAAAGAAAATAAGAGAAATGGAAGATAAGGGCCCTTTAGACCCTTTTCACAATGCTAATTTCAGACTGTTTTGGAGCCGCCCCTCGGTTCACCTCTAAATTACAATATTTTTGATTTAATTTTAATCATATTTTGGATAAAACTAGCTAATTTGATTATATTCATTAAAATATCTGATAAGTCAATTTCCATCCCACCAGAGGAAAGGCCACTAGAGAGGTCTGTCACAATTACCACATAATCGCCTAATCGCACTTATTAGAAACAATCACAATTATTTGAGATGATTGCAGTTATTAAAGCTGACTGCAGTATTTTTGGTAGATTTCACACAACTGTTTCATGCTGCGACAAGCAGAATGTGAATTGGGTATGTTGGGCTGAGGCAAATAAATGTGAAAAAGCTTTCATTTAGACGCATCATGGGTCTTCTGAAAACAAGAAACTTGGTGCTCCAGCACTTCTAGGGGGTAGTGCTAGTAATACTGGTTTATTTGTTAGCTGTATAACAAATAAAATTAATTTCTATGATTTTAACATGTATGCTAGCGGAATGGGTGTTTATTTGCTTATTTTTTCATCATCATCATCTTTAACCGCTTAGTCCAAAGAGGGTCATGGTAGCAGTTGGGAGAAAAGAGAATCCCAGACGACCCTGTCCCCTCCTGCAACTTCCTCCAGCTCATTCCGTGGGGACCCCGAGCTGTTCCCAGGCCAACTTGGAGATATAATCCCTCCAGCAGGTCCTAGGACGGCCCCAGGGTCTCGTCCCAGTAGGCCGTGTCTAGTAAACCCCCACCATGAGGCGTCCAGGGGGCTTTTTGATCAGATGCCTGAACCACGTCAACTGGCTCCTCTCAACGCGGAGGAGCAGGGTCTCTACTCTGAGCTCTGAGCTCCAGATTGTATTCATGATCTCATTCTCTTGGTTATTACCCAAAGCTCATGACTATAGGTGGCCGGTAAACAGAGAGCTTTGCTTTGTGGCTCATTTCTCTTCACCACTACAGTCTGGCTGCCGCCTGTCCCAGCCGGCGGCCCATCATACGATCCCTCTTCCCATCAATCGTGAACAAGAACCTGAGACACTTAAACTCCTCCACCTGCGGCAGATCCTTTCCCCTTAGCTGGAGTGGGCATGCCCTCCTTTTCCGGGCTTATTTTGTCACTCTCAAAAAAACCTCCGCTTTGCCCCGAGCTGGCATATGAATCTATGTAACTGTAGACAACAATGTGCACCATTCTGACAGCACAACCAGTGTTATCCAGTACATACACAATGCTAGGAATCGAGATACCGACCAATTTGGCCACTTCAGGCTTTGCTAGTTGCACACGATCAACACGAAGAGACAATAAAAATATTTACTCACCAATATTTACAAGAAAATTAACAGTCAGCTAACGTTTCATGCCTCCTTGTGTTCGGCCTGACAGAACGTGATACGCTTTTGTCCATTTGTACAGACACCAGTGTGTCACACAGGGCCAGAAACCACATAAGCAAGTCTATTAGAGCTTACTGAACACTGTGGATGTCTCAGCGGATGTCTTCAGTCTTTGAGCATCAGCCAATACTGAGCCAATCTGATCTGTGCGTTTTCATAAGTAAGACAGCCACATCATTTGGGATAGGCAGGCCAGTCCTCTGAACAGTACTGCAGTAAAATGACTTCATTTGTATTATGTGCATGATGTGACCACCTGGACAGACACGCTTCTTTGGCATACGTCCGCTTTGTGGTCATTTTATAAGTGTTTTAATATCGACTGAATAAAACTGAACTGATGTCCCATATAATTTGGCTATCAGCGGTGAAACAGTGAAATCTAGTGCTACATAGTCTGAATTATATATTTTGTAACTTCTGGACTGCTTATATGAAATAACAATTTTCTGTGCTGTGTATATGCGAATTTCATATTGCTCCAACATGCACACAGTAGCCCACTATGCACTCAGTAAGTAATGTTCCAACGCTGGTTTAAATCCAGAAGCTGCATGGACGGTAAAGCAGACCATCTCTGCAGTACTTTCGTTTTTAATTGGCTTGCGAGTGAAAAGAGCGGCGGGAGCATAATTCTTACACACGTCTCCTGCCAAGCTGCTTGTGGTAAGCAGTGGAAAAAAAATAAAATAAGACTCAAAGCGCGACAGCCACTCACTTACATTTTATGTGCCCAGGCTTACAGCAGTCCTAACACCAGCACTGTAGATTTACAAGTTTTCATTTCCTTCTTTAAAACAGATCCACACTGTACACAGCTGCAGGTCGTAAACAATGTCTGCTTATGGCACCTCTATGACAGTGGCATAAATACAATACAGTACAACAAACAAACATTAAAATATGCCTAGATTGGCTACTTGGGATCAGACTGGGACATCGCTGCACAGTGCAATCCCATTTCACCCCTTGCCCCAAGGCCTCAGCCCTATCCCTCCGTTTTGGTATGGTGTCCTGATTGTTGTTGAGATAGAGGGGTAGGACGAAGTGTTGGGGCTACATGGCCCTCCACACGGGGGTTTTTCAGAGTAACTCCCCAAACACAGTATTATGAGAAAAAAGGAAAAACCAGCAAGATGGCTGAGCAAGAGACCAAAGAAACCCACTAATGTGAGAATTTTCTCTGTTAAAAATTACGATAACCACTGTATTATCTTGGTTTAATGTTGTTTCAATGTATTATGGTCCTTTTCTTCATAACAAGCTTAAAAATCACTAGTTTGCTGATGCCTCAGTAGCTAGCTAGCTAAATTTCCCGTTCCAGCAATTGTGACGCCTGAGGTGCCACAATGTAACTGCTGCTCCATTTAAGATGGACCGGAAAAATTCGGAAGAAAAGCTGGCGAATAGCCAACTTCAGCTTGTCACTGAAGAATATGGGGTGGATGATGATGAATAATCGAGTTCGTTTACATGCACTTAATAATCCGATTACTGCAGAAAATCTGATTGACAGTAATCCAATTAACACGTTTATATGCACTTGAGTAATCAGACAATGGGGAAAAACCGGGTTTACATGAGTCCGACAGTAATCAGATTTCTACTTTGCAACCAGCTGCAGAAGAAAACGTGGCGTAAACGTAACATAAAATATAATATTGCGCCACTTTGCCTGAAAATCTGAAAATACATTTTCTAGAAGATGAAGAATATTTAAATCCTATTTGAAATCCTCCATTTCGTGCTTGGTTTCAGCGCCCTTCCCAAAGTGTTTTGCTGCACCTCGCAGCAACGCTGCTTGCTTATATCAGGAGCAGTCTCTCAGGTCTCTCAGGTCTCTCAGTTCTCGTGAATGAGCAGACTGAGAAATCCAAAAGAAATCAGAGTAAGAGTTCACATGCACTGAGAAATCTGATTACTGAGCTAAAATCCAGCTCTCTTTATCAGATTTCTTAATCAGATTTCTAGATCGTAGTATGGTGTTTACATAACCATTTGAATAATCGCATAACTGCAGAAATCTGATTATGATCGGATTATTGAGTGCATGAAAACGCACTCATTGTCACATCCCTCCTATTTTAAGGCATATGATTCCCTAAACGTAACTAAAGCCCAGCAGTGAGGAGCTGAACTTTACCCTCCTCTGCTGTCACTGCAGACTGGCAGGGTCGCCTACAGAGCAGCGCGAGTAGCTGTTAATGAAATAATGATCTTTAATTTGAGGGTCCCATTTCATAGGGAAAGATTTCAACCACTACCCCCTTTAACTCAGTTCCAAGGGGCAAGGAGACACTCGAAAACAAAGGGGTACGGGTGAAAATGAGAATGGTATTGGGCCTAAAAATGCCTTGGCTGATCTAAGGTAACTTTCTCATTCACTCGCTCACTTCCCTCTTTCATTCACTCTCACACCCATCCACCCCCTCCTTGCTTTCTGTGTACTCTCACATCCCCCTCTTTTATTCCCTCCTGGCAGTAAAGCATGGGTTGTGAAGGACAGAACGGGAGGGCGGGGGGATGCAGCGTATTTTTGTTCTACAGTGGGAAACACAGTGGAATAAATGATAAATGATCTGATGATCTGCTAATCTCACCAAAGAGATAATCAAGCCTAGCCTCGCTCAGTGAGCTCCGAGACAAGGAGACAAACTCCCCCCGTAATTCACCACAAACATTACAAAAACAACACAAAACAAAAAACAGACCAGTAAGCAGTTGGTGAGATGATGTATTAGGTAACACTCTTCTCACCACCAGCTGTTACTTACATAACAGGGGCTTTCGACTTACGCCAGGTTTCCAAGCATTGTTTTTTCTACCACCAATCTCTTTACAGACCCTTTAAGCTGCTTTCAAAAAACTGATCACGCCAATAAATGTTCTTGAAATAACCACAATGAAGCTTCGTTCATTGTTAGGCCAGCCTTGGATTAATCATGTGCTGATATTAAAGCCTAAAGCTGCACTACATCAGATTTTTTGGTTATTAGAATGAAAGAAGTGGCATTTCTGAGTGTCACCCTGTAAGTTTTTCAGATCATGTCATATGACTCATGACGTATTAACCTCACAGACAGCCTCACAAAGAAGAATCGGTGCAATGTTTAGGTGTCCAAGGCAAAATCAGCACAATACTGATGAAGAGATGATGATAATAGCTGTGTCTCAATTCAGGCACCGCGTCCTTCAGAGGCTGCTTTTGACAGCCGACTGCGTCACAGCGGCGCGACTAGGCCATCCCGTTTCCAAGGCTCCTTCATACGCGGCCGAGAAATGTGTCCTTTTCCATGGCAACGAAGGATCCAACAGGTGGATCCTTCACGAGCCAACATATCCCGAGGTTGTGCCCGCGAGGATTCGAGAGCATTGTGGCATCAACAGAGGAGCGAACGGCGGCTGAGGAGACACTTTTAAGTGTAAGTATTGGGTTTAAACTGAGTTGAATAGCAAACGACACAAATGTTAAAAAAAGCCAATCTCATCAGTAGCCGGCCATGAAGCATCTCCAGCTCTAATAAATTAAAAAATAAAAAAATAAAACGTTTCTTTCTCCATTTCTAAAGCGTTTCATGATGCAACAGTCAGGGCGGGAACAGCGGTGCTGTGACGCAAACAGAAAATCCGCCGTAGAGCAGACCGTCTCATTTCAGTTCAGCCTTCACGAGTCTAAGCAGACTCAAAGGACTCGCCTTCGTGGACCGCGTCCTTCGAAGGATCCAGCCCTGAACTGGGAAACACTGAATAACACTGAATAACACGTGTATAAGACGACACGTCCTTCACCAAGTTTTGACTGAGTTCTCTTTGAATTCTCTTTCAAGGCACTCGCAATTATCAGATTCAACCACATGGGGAACGAGTCTGAAGCACAGCCCACGTTACAAAATACTCTTCCGCATGTTGCGTGCAATTACACATGTCTACCAGAGAGGTCTCCAAACCTACAAAAACATGCATAGTGTAGCTTTAATATCACAATAATTACCTAACCCTTTATCCCAGAGCTCTAGGGCCGAAAGACAATTCATTTTTATATCAAAATCGCAATCTGTAAGAGTGCAATTTCCAAACTGCAAGAGCTGAAATTTTTATTACAGTCTATGTTAGCAACAATACTGTCAACTGGGGAAATAACAACCTAATAACAGAGAGCTTGTAAACCATCTGCCAATGAGTTTTACCAATCAGGAGCAAGCAAAGATATTATACCATCACTATACAGAACACTACACTACCATAGAGGATCATTACTTTCCTACATTAGAAAATCAAGAGCACTTTAGAACACTATTACAAAGAACCCAAATAACCTCTAATCACCATTCCCTTCATTGGAGCACTATTCAGAACTATTCACTGTTATAGAGAACAGAAATATAATTACCATCAATTACCTTTCCCTACGTTACAGTAGTTGCTCATCACTCTGACATTCTGCTGCTTATGATGCAATGCATTATGGGTATCCTGTGCCAGCTAGGACACATTTTTAGTACTCTAATTGCTGCACTGCACTGTGGGATCGTAAAAATGCACTTTATATTCCACACTAGGTCATATTTGCGAACATGTCCAGAATGATGTTTGGAATGATTTGATTACAACGGTTAGTAAACAACAAGATTTGTGCATCTGCAGCGTTCGTGACGCCTCGGCCAAAAGCTTTAGCCTCCAGCGCTGCCTTCAACATAAACGAGGCTGTCAGCAGGCTATGCAAATGTTCTCGAGCTCAGTTAAGTGAAGACAGGTGTGGATCCGGCCTCCCTCCAGGACCCGCACTCTGCATCACCGCGTACAGAAATACAAGTGCAAATTCACACCATGCGCGATGAGACGAATGTGTGCCGTGCTGCTCACTTGAGTTTCAGGGAGCTTATCAACAACAAAAACTGTGGTGACTACTTTTTCATCTCTGCTTTCACGCTCCTACCCACAGCCAGGGGCTGAACGGTATTGGAGGAAAACTCACAATGAGTTTACAATCGCACTAATGTGGTGGCAGAGTACACAACACAACACTAAATATTGCAATATTGGGGGGAAAAGTAACTCCAGCCATTCTCAATGCGAGCTAATCACCATTCTAGCAATGGAAAGTGTGTTTAGAGAGGAATTCAAGGCAGTAGATGAATATTTTGATCAGGGCTGCACAATGAAAAACACCATATTGCAATTATTATATTGTGATCAGTACATTAAAAGAGCACTACTGAACCCTTGATGTGATGGGGTTAACGACTAACCAAAATTATCCAGCTGACGCTGGCTATTTAAAACTCAACTGCCAAACAAGTACACTGCATTCACATGTCTGCGGCTCACAGATGACTGAACTCCGGATATACTATTGTTTTCAATTGTGCCCCGAGAGAAAATTCCTCCTTGTCAGCTCAGGGCTGGGCAATGAGACGTTCTGTGATATTACATTTTTTTGTGTCCTTCTGCCTTTTATTTCCTCTGCCTTTTAGTTCCTCATCGGTACACATACCTAGATGGCACGTTGTCTGTTGTTCTCTATCTGAGGAGATACGTCTGCGCGTATCTCAAGATCTGTTTGTGGACAAATTCACTTATATTGAGACACATTTCTTTTGTTATAATCCTCAGACACAGTTTAATCTAGGCTGCACAGACGGCCCTCTGTATCTTTTATTTCTTTAATAACTGATCGTGATAATTAGCCGTCTGGACCAGCAGGAAAGTATTCAGTCTGCACCTGACGTTAAAAACCGAGTTTAGCGTGAGAAACATGATCAGACACACATCAGCAAATCCATCAATGAGTGAATCACTTCTAATTTTAATATACTTAAACATAAAATAAACCCCCAAAACACAGTAAGAAGGACGGAGCTGAAGTCGGCTTCCTATTCGCCAGCATCTTGTTTGAGTTTTCCCGTTCCACCTTAAATGGTGCAGCAGTCACTTTCTGGTGCCTGAAGCTGCACCATTTAAGGTGGAACGGGAAAATTCAAACAAGATGCTGGCGAATAAGAATCTGACTTCAGCTTTGCGTAAGACGGTGCTCACATTAATCTATTATAAATATCTACATGGATTAAGGAATGCTGTAACTTACCCAGCTACAAAGCTTTAACCATCACTGTAAATAAATAACTACTACATAAAGTTAAGACCCCCTGAATAGACTATTAAATGAAATAATATAATAATAATAAATAATATAAAACCAGAGGAAAAACAGTCACATCAACAGGTTCTCTGTGCTTCACCAACCACACGACCACATCTACACATAAACATCACACTAACATGAGTGTGGATCACTGCGTTCCCTCCGTTATATAATCCTATCACACTGTCTGAGAGCAATACTCTTGAAATAGTATAATTCTGACAGTATCTTTCTTAAACTGCTGCTCTGTAATGGTACTGAATTCAGTCCAGCAGCGATGTTGACCACCCCAAAATGGCGGCGCACTCTGGCAAACTCGCCACAAAAGTAATGATAATAATTCAGTATCCTGCGTGTCATACAGTCTCTCTTTCATGTGTTTGTTTACAGTCAGTGGGGTAGAAAGGTTAAAAGGTTTGTGTTTACACATTGGTCAATTGAACTTTTCCTCCAATATGCTTATTCAGTGCTGTTATATAAAGAGGTCAACACAGCCAGGGCAGTAGTGCCATTGGTCGAGGACCCAAACTTGCTGATCGCAGTAAATTCCATTGGAATGAATATAATTCTGCTCATGAAATTTCACTGGCAAACGCTGGTGTGACTGGGCCTTTACTGGACTGGTTCTCATTATTTACAGACTCTCTGTAAGTTAAAATAAGGTAACACATCCTGTACAGACTTAACAAACTTAAATATTGCTTTTATTTGCAAATTTTAGTTGAATTCCTTGGAAATTAAAACAAAAATAAACAAATATGAATTTTGTACATGCTAGAATTTTTTCCCCCCAATATGTTGTATTCAGCAAATAAACAGTAATCATGCATTGTAAAGCATGTAATTTGACACAAACTTTGGTATTCGACTGTAAAATTGACCATAATAACAGTAACAGATCACTGTTCATTGTTCTACACTAGAAACTTCCCTGATATAATCAAAAAAGCATATCGTGATGGAATCGATTACAATAATGCAAACACATCGTCATACTGCCCACCGCTAAACACTGCAGCCCCACCACAGCGGTGTGAATTCACAGTCGGAGCGCCAGATCAGCTCTGCTCGTCAACACATCAGCACAAAGATCCTCATGTGGGCGCTTTAATAATTGATCGAGCTGTTAGAAAATGACTCAAGGCTTTCGAATCGCGTGTTTTAGCGAGAATGAGTCAGAGTGGGGTTTGTGAGTGAGAGCGTGAGCGCAGAACATGCTGGGAAATGGCATGAACACAGAGTCCCTCCCCGAGCAACAGAGAAAGAGGGGAAACAGACATGTGGCTCCCATCTGCCATCTGAACCTGGCGGATATGACTAGCGAAAAACACACACGTTACTTACTTTCTCTCGTAGCCTCATGAATATGCACGTGCACGCACACAAACTTTTATCTGACCGCTCGTTCTCTTTCTCATACACGTGCGTCCGCACTCAGTCCTTTATCCCATCAGGGAAACTGTTTGGGGCAATAATCGTGCACAACAATAGCTGAATTGAGCTCCTTGAGGGGAAGAGGGCAGCAGGTCACTCTTCATTCTCTACTCTGTAGGAGGGACCTTCACTCACACACACACACACAACAGCAACCACACAGAATATGAATACAGGCTTGAATATGGTAATGGAAACCACAAGAGTAGGACTAAACAAAATGGATTATATGGCCAAAAGTATGTGGACACCTGCCCATCACACCTATATGAGCTTGTTGGACATTCCATTCCAAAAACATGGGCACTAAGGCTCAATCCCATTTCACCCCTTGCCTATACAACTTAGCCCGTAGCCCTCTGTTTTGCGATCACGTCTAGGGTTAGGGTGTCCCAATTTTTGTTGAGATAGAGGGGTAAGGAAAAAATCGCTAACAGCAAGCCACTGTCTCGGTAGCTGGCTAGCTAATTTTCCCATTCCACCTTAAATAGACCAGCAGTTCTGATGCCTGAAGCACCACAATGTAGCTGCTGCACCATTTAAGGTGGAACGGGAAAATTCGAACAAGAAGCTGGTGAACAGCTGACTTCAGCTTCGTATCACCAAAGAATTAGTGGTGGGTGATGATCAATAATTGTCTTAAACCCCCTCTGTGAAAGGATATGATGCCCTAAATGTAACTAAAGCCCAGCAGTGATGTTGCTGAGCTTTTTTCTTCTCTGCAATCACTGAAGTCGGGCCGGGTCGCCTACCGAGCAGCGCTAGTAGCCTGTTAATGAAATAATGTTCTTTTTTAATTTATTTGAGGGTTGTCCCATTTCGTACAGCAATATTTCAACCACTACCCCTTGTAACTCAGTTCCAAGGGGTTAGGGCGACACTGAAAAACAAGTGGTAGGGGTAAAAAGAAGAAATGGGATTGGGCCTAATACTGAGTTTTGCAGCTATAACAGCCTCCACTCTTCTATGTAGGCTTCCCACAAGATTTTGGAGTGTGTCTGTGGGAATCTGTGCCCATTCAGACAGAAGAGCATTTGTGAGGTCAAGCACTGATGTTGGATTCGTGAGCCTGGCTCACAGTTCATCCCAAAGGTGTTCAGTGAGGTTGAGGTCAGGGCTCTGTGCAGACCACTGGAGTTCCTCCACACCAAACTCGTTAAACGTCTTTATAGAGCTCACTTTGTGCACAGGGGCTCAGTCATGCTGGAACAGGAAAAAGTCTTCTATAAACCGCTGACTCAAAGCTGGAAGCATATAATTGTCTAAAATGTCTGTGTGCTGTATTAACATTAACCTTTACTGGAACTAAGCAGCGCAAACCCTGAAAAACAGCCCCAGGCAATTATCCCTCCTCCACCAAACTTTACTTGTTGGCACAAAGCATTCCGGTAAGTCGCACTCCTCTGCCAAAACCAGATTCATCCACCAGACTGGCAGATGGTGAAGCGTGATTCATCACTCTAAAGAACATGTTTCCACTGCTCCAGAGTCCAGTGGCGGCATGCTCTGGCCAAGCATGGCTGCGGCATCACGAGGGACTGAAACTGCAATCTCCTGACAACAGGCCTCACGCTCTATTAAAGGCCTCACAGCTGATCTTGTTCTAGTAAAGTACTTTAGATTCTTTGGATGCCAATCACAAAATTGTTTGCTGTGTTCTGTGGGCATCTTAAACCAATCACAGCGCAGGTAATCCAACAAACGTACAATCTAACAATGTTTTAAGTCAAAACAACGCAGAATTCAGGATTTCACACCAGCATTAGAAATAAGTCTGAAAACATGGATCATGCGCTCCGAGTCCAAAGGAGCACCAGTATTGGATACTACTGAGGAAAAAGCTAAGCAGGTGGAACTTCTAACTCAGAGTGCCTCTGAAATAAACACGTTACTCTGTATTTTATTTGACCAAATATTAATGTGCTAATGCAATTTGTCTGAAAAAAAGAGACATTTCTAAAAATTAAACACTATTTATTATAATATTATATGTTTTTAGGTTTTTAACAGTTCTTGCAAAATATCTGCAAGTTGAATCTGAACCATCCAGCAAATTAGATCTTTTGAAGTGAACTAGTTTTGTTATATATTAATACAGCTGAAACTACTGCTGCGTGACACCAATATTGGAATATTTTACTTTAAACTCGTGAGTGTTTCCTTTGGGGGCTCCGGGGGCTCAAACAGTCCAACTAAGAAGCACAGAAACAGTAACAAACTGATTAAGAAGACAATGTAAGGAAATATCTGGCCTTCTTTTGTATCAACAGGACCTGTTTGGGTATTTCAGTTACTCAGTTAAGCTTGGCTGACATTACAAGATTTTTCAGACCAATTTTAAGCCTCACTGGCCCCTTTTGACACACAATCTGAAGGGATTTTCCAGGTGGGGAGCTCGACTGGAAGCCAATGACGATGCATTAGTCTTCTGATCAAACTCCAGAGTGATCGGAGGCCCTGCGATATTTTCAAACGTTTGATTTTTAAAACGTTCGCGAGTCCTGCAGACTGTGGAGACAGAGGAGCTGCCGGCCGAGTTCATAAAAATAACCTTCTCTACAATCTAAAGTCACACAGTAAAACATTTCTCCAGCTCTGACTGTGATATCTGCATTTCAACGTCATATTCATCCCCAGTTTGCGTTTCGCTACACTTCTTTGTGAGTACATAAAAGCACAAACAGGTCCAGACCAGTTTAACTTTCCGTGCATCATGTGATAACAGGGGTGGGAGCTCTAAGATTCTGAATGCTTTTCATAGCGTATACTCCTTATGTTTGCTGCATCCTCTTTCGTCCGTATCTTTGGGTCGGCGTTGCCACAATCAACGACAATAATAAATCTTACTGGATATCTGCTTCTTTGTCATTAGTTTATCAGTTAGCTCCCTCACAGAGAGCTATTACATGAAACAGTGCTGAATACCCTGTTTGAAGTCTGAGGCATTGTTTTACAATATTGTTGAGCTAAGAGTTTGGACTGAAATGTATTTTTAACACTATTTATGGCTGAGCGGTGCATGCAGGGTGTTGTGTAGCTAAATAGTTAAAAAATAAAAAAGAAAAAAAGATTTTCCACTATTTTACCATCATCTACATCACATATAAACACTCAGAAGATTCGTGTTGGTTCACTGGTGGTTTTGGAGAGTAAATAAAATGGCTATATTAGTGTTGTAGACATTGTGATGTCTGGTTCCTATCACCACGACTGTAAAGGAACCTGAGTCTGTAAGTTTCTCTACAATGAACCATTTCACACCAAACCACCCTGTTTTCACAAGGGTTTGTTTACATCTCAGCCATTTCACTACGCAAAACTTTTGAAAAGTCTAGGCAATTTTCCTTATGTATACGTTTTGAAACACAAGAACCACTAGAGAATGTCAGCGACTCCTGCATGGCTCTGAACACACTCAGCCAGGAGCAGCCAAGAGTGCCATTAGCCTCCACTGTTAAAAAAATCCAAAGGACGATTGATTTTCAAGTTGTGGTGCTCAACCTGAAAGTCTTGACCCAAAAGCTCGGAAAAAAGTTTGCTGCACTCCAAGATTAAGTTTCAGCAAAACACAGCAGGCTTTTCTTCAACATGAGAACAAGAGACTTGGAAGTGCAGGATCCACGATATACTCAGAAAAGCATATCACTGTTACTGGAAGGAAACACTGTATCTCCAAAATGGCGACTTTACAGGAGAAGGAAAAAACCTACTTTACTTTTAATGTAAGTCAATGGAACCAGAATTTTTCTCAAGTCTTTTTTGGCCATTTCTTTTGGTCCATTCATCATGAAATTTACACATAGTGTAAAGAGCAACAGGGATTTTCAAATTATGTCAAAAACTGAAAAAAGACAAAAATGGAGATACAAGGTTTTCTTCGGAGCAGCGATACTGTGGCTTAATGTGATGTGATTCAATCACGATAACGATAAATACGGTCACACTGCGCAACCGTAACAAAAGGCTAATTTAGGCAAAATTTTTCGGTCTGTGTGCTGAATTCTGGTTTTGGTTTTGCCCAAGAAGTTCCACTCACTAGTTCCAGATACTGTGTGACACACAACACACACATCCATAAAAACAGATAAAAGAACACACGAAATCCAGGCTACTGCTTTCAGCTACACGGCTTACATTTGGAGATATCAGAAGATCAGAACGAAGCCAGCTGGCCTCATCTGGCCTCCCTGTATAGGATCTTTACACAAAGTCTTCATTTTCCTTTAACAATGGAACGCTCAGTATAACATTATGCAAGGTTAACATTTGCTGGCAGGCAGCATTAATGAGCGGTGGGGGTGGTAATCAGCGCCACGCCTTCCAGAGGGGGTTACTCACCAAGCCCACACAACAGATACCATTCATCACCCAACAACAAGAGACAACACCACAAGCTAGCTGGAATTTATGAGAAAACGAGGCTCTTCCAGGACACGGAGGATTTCCAAGATACTGACTTTCACTCCCTTAGACTGACTCAGATTGTATAAACACTGAGTAAATCATGACTCCTGTAATCCAATAAGACGCCAATCCTTGTGGTCTACGCTGCAAACAGTCTCCTAACCCATCACATCTACCCTGCTCATCTAAAGTTTGGGGACATCTAGCTCTGCAAAAGGCCTTTAGAACATATCAACACCGTTCCTTTGTCAATAACAAAGTATAATGGGAACAGTTCAACGTTTAACCCAAGCGTAGTCGATCAGCCAAGACGCGTTTGGTGTCTGAAGTTTGCTTCTTTAGTTCTGCACTGGAGGCACGAGGCTAATGTAGCTGAAAAGCAATGGAAGTCTAATCTTTTGGGGTGACAGTAGTCAGGCTTCTGTCCAGCTGTCGAATTAAATACAAGCGAAAAACTGAAATGATGAAATTTTGGCCACCGAAAACGATCAAAATGGGCTCTTTCGGTTTTCGCTTGAAAGAAAAAAAAGGCAGAAAATTTGGGATGAAAAACAAACACATATATGGCCTTGGCTGCTTTTTTAGCATTAACTACTTTAAAGAAATTCTTTCACAAAAATCACATAAATAACACTGAGCAACTCAACATCTTTAGTTTTGACAGGTGTTACTGTAAAGGTGTTAGATCCTCCTCAGGTTTACGGCTGTTTCCTCTCTAAAAGACGAACACTAAAGTGACTGGAGTGCTGAAGAACTTGTGCGTTCCACGTCCACATGTTTTACACAGCGAGCACATTTGCCCAGAGCGGAGGGCAGCCCTATCCACAGCACCCGGGGAGCAGTTGGGGGTTAGGTGTCTTGCTCAAGGCCATTTCAATCACGTACTGTTGGCTCAGGGGATCGAACCGGCAACCTTCCGATCACAAGGGCTGGTTCCCTAACCTCCAGCCCACAACTACCCCCAAAAATCAGGGGAGAGCGCAAACGCAGCCCCCACAACCAGAAATCATGCAGTTGAGATTCACGCATTTGGGGAATTCGTAAGGGTCAGCACAACCGGAGTAAAATGGCCGAGCCTCGCCCTGGGTGAACCACCTTGGTGATCATGGTGTCGCCCCTGCCAGGTTAGTATGTTTGACCTGTAATATTACTGAACGAACAAACAGATTAAATCTAGTTCTCTCAGTTCTCTTTTTTCATCACAGCAATTACTGCCTCGGAAGCATCGTCAACATAAAGTTAATTCAAAGGGCACAAATGAAACAGCAAATTATTTACTCAAAAGAAACCTTTCTTTTGGTTTTCGTCTGAGCGTGAACTGAAAAGTCGCAAAAATTAGGCAGAGCTGCCAACAGCAGTCTGAATATTAAGTTTGCTACTAAACCAGATTGGTTTTATTATGATTTTTGATAAGCAAAACTTCAGATTATATGCGTGTATTTTGTCTTATCTATTTAAGTGACAGCAAGACATTCAAATTTCCAAAGAAGACAAGGTGTCCCCAAACTTGTTTTCGGGCAGCGTTTTTACAGCAACACTGCTGCTTCAGCAAATAAGCACATGCTAAATGTATTTGCTGTATCTGGCAGTTCCGTTAGTGAAAGCACAACTTCCCGTCGGCCGATGCGCATCTGGAAAATCAGTTTTCCGCAGCTAGGTCTCTGTACGGAGCCGACGCTGATGGTGGAAAGAGCTTGGGATCGAGCGCATCAGGGCAGAGCAATACAATAATATGGATTATGATAATATGGATTATCTGAAGGGGCTTCTCGCAGTAAAGCTCCGCAGTGCTTCTGAACTCAGCCTGGATAATCCAGTTTGGAGCAGACGCGACTAATTTCTCAGCGGAGCTGCCAGGGTTGAAAATAGCAGAGGTTAAGGTTAATCTGGACCCACCACTTCACAGCAGACAGGAACTTTCCAATCCCTTTACAAGCGACTCGGGATCCTTATTTACTTACTGCGTCCAGGAACCAAAACACTTCACCACACTTAGTGCACTGGACTATCAGTTATCAGTGGATTATTTCAGAGCAAGCCCAGTTTTGATGTATATAAAGCCAAAGAACACTGTTCTATATAGAACCATGAACACTCAAAGAACCCTTTGCATGATGAAATGGTTCTCTGCATCATGCAAGGTTTTCAGATTGATGGAGAATGTGCTGCAGATGGTTCTATACGGAATCTTTTAGTAAAGGGTCCTATATAGCACCAAAAAGGGTTCTTCTGTTGTTACAAGCTTGACGTCATACGAATAGAAGGACCCTTTTTGGTGCTACGTAGAACCCTCTTTAAAAGGATCTATATAAAACCATCTACAACACATTCTCCATCGTTCTGAAGAACGTTTTCACAATGCAAAGTGCAATTTAATCACAAAAAGGGTTCTTTGAGTGTTCATGGTTCTACATAGAACCATTTTCTTTACTAAAAAAACCCTCGAAATGCTAGCATTTTTTAAAGCGTGTAGAACCATCTATAGCATATTCTCCATTGATCTGAAGAACGCTTTCATGATGCAAAGAACAATCTAATCATGAAAAGGGTTCTTTGAGTGTTCATGGTTGTATACAGAAACACTTTCTTTATTAAAGAACCCTTGAAGAACCGTTTCTAAAGGGTGTAGGAGTGTAGGGAAGGCCAGCATGACAATTATCAGTCTGAAACATCTGTCAAGTCTAAACGTCTGTCAAGTCTGAAACATCTGTCGAGTCTAAACATCTGTCCGACACCGATATTTTGTTTTTAAGCCAATATTTGCCGACATGTTTCTGGTATCACTATAGAGGCACTCCTAGTACTTTTTGATAATATTGTTTAAAATGTGGCGCTGCTGGTTCTTTTTTGTCTATTCCAACTCATTAAACTTTGAAAAACAACACATTCTGATGCAGATCATGTACTGTATGTCTTACAGTATCACCATACTGTATTTCTGCCAAGAAAGATATGAAACTATGTATCCAGTGATTTGTATTAAGCATTTCACACACAGCTGTAGGGGTCAGCCAAAATATTACAATACCTCAAGCCAGTATTTACGACGATATTCAGTTTTTTCTCAGATTTAATATGTTGAAATCAGACAAAATAGAACCTGTAGAGCCACATATAAATAATCCTATAATGATAATAATAATAACCCAACAACTACGATGACTTTTATTCAATGTTTTACAAACTGCACTGCGCTGCATCCAATTAAACAGGCCTAATTAAGCTCACTGTAATAAAACATGTAGTTAGTGTTAGTTTAAATACTGACTGTATCCACGATTGCTTAGAAAACTGTGACAGAATTGATCACGATAATGATAAAATATCCTCATATTGCCCATCACTACTGGACCTAATCCAGCTAAACATGACTAATGATGCTCTTATTTAGTGAAACAAGTAGTTGGTCAGTGATTTTAAATACTAATACACACACACACACACACATATACACACACATATATTTATATGTACAATGTACTCGACATGCTCAGCAAAGCATACTGTGATGTTATTTAGCACCATAAAGATAAATACTGTTACATGGCCCAGCTGTACGTTATTCAGAAGCAAAAAAAACACAAGACACTTACCCAAAATATGATGTTGAATCCGAATAAAAAGTATTTGACACAGCAGCTCACTTCAGCTCCTTTGAACTGGTGGTGTTTCCTGCTCATCCTTCCTGGGCAACACAACTAAACTAACTCACTAACCTGCTTAACTAACTAAACTTACTTCGAGGCTGTTTTCGTTCAAGGTTACCGGAGCCAAGCCTATCGAATAACCGCAAACGGACGACAGAGGCAATGAAATAAGTACTATAAGGGCAGATATCTTCAGGATAGCTGGGTCAGAAGTACATAATAAGCCCTTGTTAATGGAGCTGCTGGAGTTAGCCAGCCCAGCTAACAACAACAGCAGCAGCAGCAGCAGCAGCAGTTAAGCGTTATTATCTTTTAAACACACACAGACCACTTTAAGCACGAATACAGTCCAGAAAAAGGAGACTGGCCGTGTGGGAATCGCTGATTAAATCACCCAGGACGGGTGACATCTGCCTCTCTGATATTTCAACCTTGTTAGAGAGGAAAAAAACACACAGTCCACATCCATTAAAGCAGCGAAGACTGAAGCAGTGAAGGGACCCTAAAACATGGCAGCGGGACCGAGCTTCAAAATAAAAGTCCCCCAGGCAAGACCTTTTTTTCGAAGACTGTCTTTTAAGCCTACCCCTACGGAGCCCCGCTGGTGACATCCTGTATAAATAAAAATAATGCGTGGCCACGACTTAGTAAGCCATGGGAATGAGATGATTAAGTCGTGGCCACGACTTAGTAAAGCGCGGGAACGAGATCATGGCTTACTAAGTCGTGGCCACGACTTAATCATCTCATTCCCATGCCTTACTAAGTCGTGGCCACACATTAGGATCTCGTTCCCACGCATTAATATTCACCGCTATTTAAAAGTGGCACTGCTTTCGCACAAGACATGGGTTCTATTTTCCAGCTGTATTTGGCCACAGCTACTTTGCACATAAGTTGTTGGAAGAAAACCTCACATCTCCAAAATGGTAACTTTACAGGAGAAGGAAAAAACATGCTTTACTTTTAATGTAAGTCAATGGAACCAGACCTTTTTTGGGTCGTTTATTTTAGTCCATTCATCATGAAGCTTAGAAACAATATAAAGGGTAACAGTTTTTTCAAATTATGTCAAAAACTGAAAAATGTGAAAAAAAGGAGATACGAGGTTTCCCTCCGACAACAGCACTAAGCAGAGTTTTCTCTAACAGCTCACTAGCTACTCAGCTCAAATCCGACAGGCCCTTTAACAACGATGATGAGTAGAGCGTGTACAGCTTACTCAAGTGTTCGAGTTTGAAGCAAGAACGGCCTTATCTCAGTTTCAGTGGTTTGTCCACTGACCATGAGCAGAGGAAAAATGAGTCTAAGGATAAATTTCGTCATACGGAGGAAAAGAACCTCTGTGTCAGCATTTCAAGCTGCTGACTAACGTTAGCGTGCAGTTCAGCTTTAAAGTTGCTGCTACAGCCGCTTTCAGAGAAACAGTTTTCATCCCTCAAAAGCTGTCGGCATCTGAGAAAGCGAGTGCTCAGTGTGTAGCTGTTCGTTCAAGGAATTTTTCCACTAAGCATTTATATCCTTTATTAAGTTTGGACTCCCGCATTGTTGTATGTTTGGTGCACTCCAATCAATTCTGGACACATCCTCGAATTCTAATCTTGCCAACTATGACAAAGATAAAGTGACACACCTTTCTGTGGTGAGCTGAAGTGATACAAACGGCAGTGTTTCTGAGGTTAGTAACTGTCTGTAAGGCAATAGTTTTACCCAGCATTTTCACTGTTTCTTGTGAAAAGGGCTTACTCGTACACTGTGTCCCAATTCAGGGGCTGCATCCTTCAAGGGCCACAGTCTATGAAGGTGTGTGTCTTCGAAGGCTGTGTAGACCCACGAAACCTGAAGTGAAATGAGACGGTTTATTCTACTGCGGATTTCCTGTTGGCGTCACAGCAGCACTGTTCCCGTCCTTACCGGTGCACCACGAAATGTCGCTCATGTCAAGTTATTTTAAAGTTCTTTAAAGACGGAGCCACAAACTTTGATTTTATTTTATTTATTTATTTTTTTTATTTATTAGAGCTGGAAATGCTTCTCTCTGTCTGCTCTTTGCTCCCTAAAACAAAATGAAATGTTAGTATAAGTTTTGCTTCAGACCACATTTTTTATTTTTTTTTTTACATTTGTATCGTTAGCTATTCGAGTTTAAACCCAATACATGTATGTAAAGTGGATCCTCAGCCGCCGTTCCCTCTTCTGCTGACGCCACCGTGTTCTCGAATCTCTGGCGGCACACAATGAACCTCGGGACATGTTGGCTGGCAAAGGATCCACCCGTTGGATTTCTAAATGGGACAGTCTAGTCGCACCGCTGTGACACAATCGGCCTTCAATTGCCCCAGCCCACTCACACTGAAGTTATAAAGGGTGTTTCAGTCTCAACTGTTTTTTGAACAAGGCAAGCCAATGAGAACAGAATTAATCTAATTAATCTAATTAACAGAAACTAATCTATTAATCTAATCTCATATGCAAGAGTCTGAACACATTCCAGTCGACTTATATGTTTGAATGTTAATGTCCTTTTTTTTGCATAGTTTAATTTCCAAATAAAAAAGAAAGCGTAAAATATAAAATGATCCACAATGTATCATAACAGTAGTTTACAGTGTGCAGATGTCTGTAGAGGATGTGTGAACTTATTTTCACTTAGAAAGTCAAGAAACCAGGGTCAAATGACCAGGGTCAGCGTATCTAATAAAATGGGCAGTGAGTAGATGTAGGTGCACCTTGTAGAGAGTAACCTGACAACTGTGTATTAAACGATGTGAATGTTCAGTTCAAATCTTCATTTTAAAGCTGTGGTAGGACCTGCTTTTGTTAAATGTCGTTGCAATACCACAACAACTACTAATAATAATAAAAATAACAATAATTTCTATTTAGTACAAACAGTCGCAGAGCTGATTATCAGTGAGCTATTAATAGTACAGAGGTGTGGCACCTGATTTCTTATGTAATTATGACATGTCACAAATATGCGTACGTTGACGAGCATAAAAACAAGATCCGAGCACTCAGATGCTTTGCATGGGCGTCTCCTTTGAAACTCCATGTTTTGCATGTTTACATTCCTGCTGTTGTTTTGTTTTGGAAGACTGGTTATCTGTGGGCAGTCAGTGATCTCTGGCCTGTTTCTGGTGAAATAAGATGGTATCAGTCAAATCTGCTGTTATAAAGACTTCTACATGTTTCAGTTTGTCAAGGCAGAAGAAAACAGATAAAAAAAAAAACAATACAAAGAAACCAAAAGCCATGGCCAGATATACCATACCATACCATACCATACCTGGGTGACTGCCCAGTGACACCAAAGGTTGCTCCAAAAACACACACAGTTTTGAAATTATGCATTATGCATTTTGAACTATAACTTTAAATATATTCACATATCAAAGCCATCAGTCTGATAATCCAGCCAGAGAAATCCAAAAAGCATCATCATTCTGTAAATTTGGGGGACAGTGGAGTCTGTGTGGGTGAAATATAGACAGGATCATTTTCAGACATTTTAAGGTGGTCTTCGCAGGAGAGCAGATGAACTCTTAGTGGCATAACTGACCAATCTTGACGAGGTCCTAGCCGAGGAGTCAGCTCTAGTTCAGTTTGGATGTATAGTGAATAATCTATAGAATGAGTCTTCAGCAAAATCAAGACCTTTTCAGCATTAATTTTTTCTTTATCTTAATCTGATGGTCAAACCTTATTTTCTGTTTGCTATCCGGTGTCGACCAAAGGAGGACGGGTTCCCCTTTTGAGTCTTGGTTCCTTCTTTTTGCTGTTAGGGAGTTTTTCCTTGCCACTGTCACCACTGGCGAGGCTCATGGGGGCTCGGACCCTGATTTTTCTGCAAAGCTGCTTTGTGAAAACACCTGTTATAAAAGGCTATATAAATAAAAGTTGACTTCAACTCTTGTCCTGCCAATAGGTTCTGGTGTATTGTAGCCAGACATGCCATTAGCTGAGCACACCTTTAGAGTAGATCAGAAACTCTACTGTAGTCAAATTCAGAGTAGCTTAGCTTTGCGGTTATTCTAGGCCTGTTCCAAAAAGCCCATAAGCCCTGAAGTCCTCCTCTGTCCATATCTGGTGACGTCAACCACATGTGGGTGTAGAGATCAGGAGACCTTGAGGCCTGTAGGTTTAAAACCAGACCTGATTTGCAGTATTTGCGGTGCCTGGTGAAACTATGTTATTGGTCAGACTTTTTTTCCATTATGTACGATTTTTCAGTTAAAACTTAAAGAAGTAGCACTACTGAGTTGCCCTGTAAAGCAGAGGACACCAACCCTCCTCCTGGAGATGTACACGGACATCTAACTGCATACTGCCCACTAATAAAGAACATCTGAAGAAGTTAATTAGCTGGAGCAGGTGTGGCAGATTGTGGTTGGAAATAAGGTAGACAGATCTCCAGGACCAGGGTTGCTGACCACTGCTGTGAAGCCTGAAATGATCATTTAAAAGTCAGAGGTGTCGGGTCGGATTTTGCTGGAGTTCCTCGAATCACACTAATGCGAGGAGGTCAGGCTCGATGCTTGGATCTCAAATGCAAAATCAACATTATACTGATGAAGATACACTATATGGCCAAAAGTTTGTGGACACCTCTCCTAGTTATTGAGTTAGGCCACACCTATTGATAACAAGTCTATAAAATCAAGCACATAGCCATGCAGTCTCCATTGACAAACAGTGAAAGGGGCCAAGCTCAAACGTGGCACTGTCATAGGATGCCACCTTTGCCACAAGTCAGTTGGTGAACTAGGTCTGCCCCAGCCAACTGTAAGTGTTATTATTGTGAAATGGAAGCGACTAGGCCACCAAGTGCTGAAACGCATAGCGTATAAAAATCACTCATCTTCTCTTGCATCATTCATTACAGAGGTCTAAACTGCCTCTGGAAGCAACATCAGCACAAGAACTGTGCATCGGGAGCTTCATGAAATGGGTTTCGAAGGCCGAGCAGCTGCATAAAAGCCTAAGACCACATTATTTTTATGCAATGCCAAGCGTTGGCTGGAGTGGTGTAAAGCACACCGCCACTGGACTCTGGAGCAGTGGAAACATTCTCTGGTGTGCTAAATCACGGTTCCCTGTCTGGCAGTCTGATGGACAAATCTGGGTTTGGCAGATGTCAGGAGAACTCAACAATAACACAGTAATAGTGGGTAATTCACATACTTTCAAAAGACACGTCCTTCATCGAGTTTTGCAATTACACATTTCCACCAGAGAGGTTTCCAAAGCCCTGAAAACTTAGATTACAGGGCTTTATTTGCTTCTACACGGGCTCAGTTCTTATTACAATCACACTAAATCAATAAACGGACACTTTTTAGCTCACATCTGCATGCCAGCTTTTCTGGCATGTTGGTCAAACATGTGTAAAACAAAATTCCTCCACTCTGACTGGAGTTCTGGATAAGAGGTTGCTGCTGAGGTTACTCCTACACTATGGCAAGACAGAGGGCCCACTTTTAACGGCTAAAAGAATGAGCATTGTGGCTCTACAGCCTCGCTGACCTCTCATGCGCAAATGAGGACCACAGCACAGCGACAACTGCACCAATTAGGGCTTCCCACTTCACTGCACTGCACTTCATAGTAGCCCTGATTGTACTGAAGGTGCTAAACTCCACCATAATCAGCACATGTAATAGCACCCAGCCTGCTGTATGTGAAGTGTTTTTTTCTTTTTCAGGCCGACTTGCTTTTTTTAGGTCTGAATAATTTTGCCTTCCTTATCCAATCCAACAGCTGATGCACTGGACCTGCTTTCAAATGTATAAAACATGTTTATGAGTGCAAATCTCTTTACTATAATCTGGGGCTGTAGTCAAGACCAAAAGAGCCGAGTCCGAGTCAAGACCGAGACCTAATGAAGATTTTTTCAGAATATAAAAATAAAAAGGGTGAAAAAGTGAAATTTGTTTGTACATTCATTATCATACATCATACATGACATACATTCATAAATAATATTTTATTTTAAATGTTGTAAAATATAACAATAAACAATATACAGCCTAAAAAAGGTCCCCTTTCTCCTTTTTTGTATTCTGAAAAAATCTTAACCCTTGTGTTGTGTTGATGTGTTTGTTACTCAGTGGTCTGGTGGACCCACTGCATTACTGTTTTGTAAATCAATACAGTCATAACAATTTATGTAAAAATACCAGATGTTTAAAATATCACAAGTGTCCAGTGTAGGGTTCTCCTTTAGCAGCTGTAGCCAATCAGCAGCCTGTCCATGTTGTCCACCCTCACACACACACACACATACAAACACACACACACACACACACATACACATACACACACAGACACACACGCACTAACAGCAGGCCATGTAGGAGGAGAACAGAGTGAAGGACACAGCACCTCCTCACTTTTATTCCCGAGGGTTCAGCCAACACCACATATTTAATATAAATGTGTTGGGGGTGAACAGAGTGAAGACACTGAAAATGTGTTATTTTATATGTTCTTGACAGAAAATGAGCAAAGGCCAAGAAATCTGAGGTTGAAATAATAATAAATCACATCTATTTGTATTGAGGTAAACATTGAAAATGGGTCCCACAGACCTGAACAACACACATGGGTTAATGGTTTCTATGATTTTTTCAGCAGGCAGGACTTCTATTCTACTTTTTTATTTTAAATAATGACAGATAGTTCAGTCTCTAATGAGCTCAGATGGAGGTGCTGCACTCAGCTGTTCTCGAGAACAATTTCTGAGACAAAAATCGAGTCTGAATGATGTTGAGACTGAGACAAGAAAACACTGCAATAATGTCTCACTGAGAAAAACATTCCATAATAAAGTGAGCAGGCAATGTCAGAGGAACTACCAGTTTCATCCAACAGAGGGCAGTATAGGCCAAGCATTAGTTTTACATCACCACCAAGTCAACAACACCAGGCCAACGTTCACCAGGACAAACAGCGTCAGTTTAACTCTGACAGATTATTTTACACCACATTTCACTCTGTTTGTCCAAAATCCCCAGTGTTAAAGTGACAGTCTGCTAAAACATCCCATCTGCTTAGCCCCACCCCCCTACCCCCGTACTCCAAAATGTGGCCCTGAGCCAGGACATGTTCAGTGTCTGAAGTTTGCTTCTTGGAGCTACTATTAGCTAATGTAGCTAACAGGTGACAGAAGCGTGTGCTTTATCCATTTCAGACAGAAATACCAGCCACAGCAGGCCTGAACTTGGTCCTTTACTTCTGTCTTAACGAAACAGTTACTATAGCAACAGATGTTGACCAGCCTACTCTTCATTTATCTTTACAACCAAGTATGGCTGCCGTGTTGTGAGCTCCCTTCACTTCTTTCAGTTTTTTGTTAATTGTGTGTTTGTCTGTTACTACTTTTGCACTAAATGCTGCCAGCACCTTCATGTAAATACTGCAATAGTGCAACAGTGTATATTACACTGGTGTATATTAATGTGTATATTTTGGATATGTGTGTATATTTAGAGTCTAATTATGCATATATATTTTTTTCTACAAGGGGGCTACGCACCTAAGATTTTCACTCACCTTCACACCTGTGTAAATGTGATGTTACAATAAAGGTGACTTGATTTTGATTTGACAACACTGACTTTAAATAATGTGCAGTACATTAATTATTTTAGGGCTGCACCAATGATTTAGGGATCATTTTAGAGGTTTTCTCCTGGTACTGATTCTGATGCCTGAACTGATCCAATACCATTGCTCTGTCAAGGAACGGGTGTTTTGAAGAAGCAAAGTTTCTAATTATAAATATATACAGTAAAGGCTGATTTACCATAATAAATCAATCAATCAATCAATCAATCAATAAATAAATAAATAAATAAATAAATAAGCATTACTTGTATAGCACCTTTCATACATATGATGCAGCTCAAAGTGCTTTACAGATCAAAAAGTTAATTAAAAAAGTACAGAAAAAAATTAAATCACATTAACAACCATAAAGGTAATATAATAATAATAATAATAATAATAATAATAATAATAATAATAATAATACAAGAAATGTCAGCAATAATATCATGAAAAAAACAAGAAAATAATAAAATTAATAATATTAATAATATTAAAAGTCAATAACAACTAGATCCTTAGCTGCTTATTAACATGATTTAATGATGTTGCTTTTCTTATCTTAGATAGAGTCTCATTTGTGTGTGCCTGAAAACAAAGATCTGCCTCACCTCATCCTCTCTGGTTGGTTTTTGGTGCATTAAGCAGGCCTGCAGCGCTGAGTCTAAAAGGATGATCGAGATATATGAGTCATGAAGTATGATGGTGCTGATTTTCTTTTTATTTACGGCTACAAGCTTCTGTTATAGCTGTTATAGCTGAAATTCTAACAGTTGTGTGATATAATAATTCTAGTTAATGAAATACACATTAGAAGTGGGTGACGTCAGCTCAAATGTATGTCATGATACTTTCTACCTCTTAGGCAATAATAATGGCCTATGAGGTAGATTAGACCATTAGACCAAAAGAAAATTAATATCCTTATTACTATTGTTGTTGTTTTTTTCTTCCTTATTCGTTTATTGTCACCTCCACCCACCGGCCAGATTTCCTGCTGCTACACTATGACAGTAAGCTGAGAGGAAGAAGACCAACACATGCTTCCTTCGAGACATCTTTTCAGACTGCTGCTAGTGCAGCATCATTAGACAGCTCAACACGCTTGGAGGAGTACACTAACTGCCAATTCTGCTACATCTGCTAACAGACACTCACACTGGCTGGTATCATGCTGAGTGGCAGAGAGGGTGGAGGACCATCCAACCCACCCAGACAAAGCAATTATGCTCTTTTGGACTCCCATGAACAGATGACTGTGGCATCGTCACAATCTCTTGATGATAGGGCCATCGGTTGATAATGCACTGTATACTGAGGGCTAATCACTCAGTAGCTAATGAATAAACAGTCTTTATAGGATTTTATCAATGAAATTTTCTAGATGCTTTATGAAAGTGCACTTTCTAACCACATTAACACAATATACCATTCACATCTGGCTGATATCCCATTATAATAAGATTAGTATTAGTGCTGGTACAGGACCTGTATATATGCCATTCTATGAATTAGTTCAAACTGCAGTCCTACAGTAAAGACCTATTTAAAAACAAATACGGGTGATCTGTTAAAACTCACAGCATTCACCGAGATAGCAAAAAGGTAAATATATACAAAATCATCATTAGGGTACTTTCAAAACCCAAACCCCGAAACTTACACTTCTGAAAATAATACTTTCATTTTTTTGTGGGATTTTTTTCCATTTTTTATGCTCTTTTTGCTTTCTTTTAAGGTGAAGTGAAAAGATTTAGATTTTTCATGAGTTTAATTTTTAAATAAAAATTTTATTTTAAAAATGGTGTCTTACATTTTCACATCACTACTGAAACACAAGGAGTTTTAACATGTAGGCGGGGCTTTATTTTAGCCACACCCCTGCATTTTAGAGCAGGAAGTGAGTCTGCATCACTGTCCCTCATGGCCGCATGGTGAGCAGTTAGATCCCATTGTTTTGAAGTAAATGTGTCCCAAAGTCTGAAAATCAGTGTGGAACGTTAAGAACTGTCACTAATGAAACACATATTTTCTGCAGTTAAGGCTTTTTTTTGTTTTAATAAAAACATTATGATTCTTTCACTGCCAAAACAGTCACTGCTGAAAGGTTTGGTAGAGTTTCAGTTGTCTCACGATTGATTTGTTAGTGACAAACTGGAACGTCCAGTCATTTGTTTAAAGGAAATAAACATAATTAAACTATTGGGTCACTCAAAGCAAAATACTGGTAGTCTAAAGTCCAAGTCTGTTAACCCCTTAAATGGCCCAAAGTTTTATGACACACTTCTATAACCTAAGAGTAGCATGACCAGTTTGCACTGAAGTCCCTGTAGTTACTAAATAATAAGCCTTAGTGTGTCATAATCCTGGGATTTTAAAGGGGTTAAAAGTCAGAGAAGAGTTTTGAACTACTGAACCAGTTCAGTAGGATGATCTGTGCATCGCTGCTTTATTTCATTATATATCATCATATATCATCATCATCTTCATCCGTTCCAGTCCTGGGAACAGACCGCCCTGCACAGTTTTCATCAACCCGACACACCTGATCCAACTCTTCAGCCAATTATCAGGCCCTTCATGAGCTGGATCAGGTGAGCTGGAGCAGGCTGTGCAGAACAGGGTGTTCCCAGGCCTGGAGTTCAGAACCAATGAGCCAGAGCGCTGCGTTTTTTTCAGTTTCTCCTGTCTGGACACACCTGATTCACCGCTGGGTCAGCTGTGAGGGGCTCATTCAGGCCAGAGAAAAGAGCAGATCTCTGCATCACAGGAGTGAACAGTGACACAGATTGTATAATGGACATTTAAGTAGAAGAAGTTTGGATGCTTTCTCATATTGTTACAGCAACATCATCTGCAAATGCTGACCAGCTCTCTGACAGACTGCTCTCGTGATTCACCGATAGACCACTCTTGTACCTTTAAAGGAACTTTTTTTGTTGACTCAGTTTAGTAGTTTAGTGTTATTTTAGTATTATTTTTAGTATTATATTAGTATTATTTTATTCACCCAGTTTGTGGCTGTAAAAATATTTAACTACACGCTTAAAAAAGATGACTTCAAGGGTTCTTTAGTAAAGGGAATGGGTCTGTTTTGTTCTATAGAGAACCATTTCATGCTTAAACGGTTCTTTGCACGGCAAAATGGCTCTTCAGATGAATGGAGATTGTGTTGTATATTTTGAAATGGTTCTATATAGCACCAAAAAGTGTTCTTCTATCGTTACAAGCTTGACATTGTAATAATAGCGGAACCCTTTTAGGTGCTATAGAACGCTTTTCAAAAAAATTCTGTGTAGAACCATCTACAGCACATTCTCCATCAGCCTTAAGAACCATTTCACCATGCAAGATTTCGTCAAAGAACCATTTTGTCATGCAAATGCATGGAACCATTTTCTTTATTATAGAACCCTTAAAGATCCATAATCCTTAAGCGTATGGGGTTCTCTCTATCACCCATATTAGTAATTGAGTAATCTAAAAAATGATTTTGAAGATTGATCAACTAGTTGGTAATCAATAGTCAGCAAGCAAAGTAACCTTTTTGGGTGCTATATAGAACCCTTTTTAAAAAGGCTCCATGTAGAACCATTTACAACACTTTCTGAAAGACCCTTTCATGATGCAAAAACTCTTTAATCATGCAAAGTGTTCTTTGAGTGTTTGTGGCTCTTAATAGGATTATTTTCTTTACTAAAGAACCCTTAAAGAACCATCCTTTTTAAGAGTGGAGCTGTTCCTTCTTCATGATCAAGAATCAGCGACTACAGCAATCATTTATTGCAAAATCCACAATTAAAGCTACACTATGCAAGATTTTTTCTTTGTTAAAACTGAAAGAAGTAGCTTTACTGAATCAGGAGAAAAAACAGGCTAATATATGATGTAGGTACTGCAAGTCGGCCTGTGAAGCCTGAAATAATGACATAACTTAGAGGCGTCATGTTGGATTTCACAGATTTTCGGATCACGCGATGCGCCTTTACGTATTAACGTCACATGCACAGAGTCAATAAGAGGGTCTGGCTTGATGTTCAGGTCTCAAATGCAAAATCAACATTATACTGATGAAGATATGATGACAATATAATTCATTATACAACAGTTCGTTCCGGCCACGCAAGCTGATTGGTCAAGAGGCGTTCTAACTGTGCTGATATTTCGCCATAACATCAGTGTTTTTCACAAACACTGTATCACTCCGCTGAGACGCCGTTGCTAAGCAATGACTTTGACAGCTGTAGGAGACGCTCAAGCCATTTGAATGTTTTTACTTCTTACTTTGCCACAAACAGAAAATGGACACTTAAGATCACATTTGACCGACAGCCGATTTGGTCAGACTCTGAAGGTGAGACTACACTGAATTCCCAAACTGTCAGTTGGTCTGTTTAAGGAGCCGGAGAACGAACTGCCGTAGCAACGAGCTGCTTTTTCAGGAACTATAATTCGGAGGAAGGAACTGCGAACATTAAAATATATTAAACGCCGCGTTCACGGCCCAGTTTATTAATTTATTACTTCATTTATTTAACTGTTGTATAAAAGCAACACAACACTCAAGGTCGTGTGTCATCGGCTTCGGCTCGTGCCTGCAACCAAATCACAGCCGTGATGTTATTTCGCGATAACACGCTCCCTCTCGTGTTCTATTGCTTAAATCACATCCCTAAGTTCTCTTTGAATTCCCTATCAACACTCGCAATCATCAGTTTCATCCCATGGGGTTTGGAAACACAACCTGTGTAACAAAACAATCTTCTGCACATTGTGTGCAATTACACATTCCCACCAGAGAGGTCTCCAAATCCCCAAATCTTACATGTAGCTTTTGTGTAGCTTTAACATCTCTAATCTGTAGTAAATTCCAAAAGCACAAAACGAACAATACAGTCAGAACATTTTTTTTTGTGTGTTTATTCATAAATTACAAAGCATTTATGAGAGCAGGGATATTAAGACTGGTTGCATATTCATGATATGAAAGTTTAAAACAAAAGTGAAGTGAAATGCTGCCTGGAGAAGTCCAGATGAAGCCCAGGGGAGGCTTGTTTGACGCGGGGCTGAAAAAGCATCCTCACTCTGAGAAGGATATTCTAGTCAAAGGTGCCAAGTCACCCTGCAGCTGGTGTCCCTGTCAGTCAGGGCATGTGGGCATGTAAGTACTAGAAAAATCTGCTGATGTACCAATATAGAGTGTCAGGACTCCAGAGAAGAATCACTTTTGCATGTGCTGGGATCCATTTCTCCACCAGAGGCCGATATAGGCGCCCTCAGTATGTGCGACACGTAACTTGATTATGTGATAGTTAATTCTTGCACAATCTCAGCGGCTTCGCTCTGAGGAATGTTTACCTCCATCATTACTGCGGTCAGTGCAGCACAGTCCGTCCTGTGTGAAGTACACCGAGTTGCATGCATGCTGTTGAGTACAAAAAGTGCAAAAAGTGATGTTACAACTATAAAAAAAACCTAAACGTAGTATGTGCTCTTTCATTTTCTTTCTGAAATACAGTATTTAGACACAACCGCCACAGTTGGTCTCACCATATTTGTACCAGCTATGGTGCTTAATAATCTATAGCCTTTAAGGTAAGTCTTTAAAGGGGAATTCCACTATTTTTTCTAAAATTCCTGCATAACTGAATGTAAACAAAGCCCTTCAGAGTGGTTGAATGTGAAACACAGTGTTCCAGAGAAACTTTCACAGTGTTGTTCACAGTGGTGGTGATAGGAACCAGACGCCTGAAGAGTTTAATGCCGCTAAAAGCTCCATCACAGGAAACTTTAATGCCTAAGACATGTTCTGGGAGGGGTTTTGTCCTAGAATGCATTTTTTAGAAGCTACTCATGTCGGAGAGACACATGCAGGGTGTTTAAAAGGAAGAAAAACCTTGTTTTCCAGATTTCACTGTTTTACCATCATCAACATTACATACACAAACCTATAGGATCACTGATGATGTACTGTAGACATTGGTTCCTATCACCACCACTGTAAAGAAATCTAAGCCTGTAAGTTTGAACCTTTTTCACACCAAACCACTCTGAATGACTTTACATCTCAATTAAGTTATGCAGACATTTTGAAAATTTGGTGGAATTTCCCTTTAAAGCGATACTTCGCTCAGAAATGCTAATGTTGCTAATACTGAATGAAGGTTAGATAATCCTGTTAGCGTGATGCTAAATGGTTCCCATAGTGTTTCTTTCAGAGGAACTGGATAAAGTCTGGGTGAAGCAGTCCTTCAGCTGTAGTGTTTAACTGAAGAATTCAATGTAAAGCAAATATACATCCTGTGCGAACAAATGCAGCTCTGTCACCTCCCAAATACACCTACCCCACAACCGTCTGAGCCACGTCCTGTAAGAACGTCATTTTCTAATCGTCACTTACGGCTTCCCTCCAAAATGTAGTGGATGAAGTGAAGAATTAGACAAGGTGAATCACAGAGTCACTTCATTACGTCTGTCATTACATGAAATCAGTCGATACGTCTCTCTCTAGAATCCACTCGGCAATCTGATGCACTCTCCTCGTCCTTCTAGCTTCCATTAAAGGGAAATTTCACATTCTTCTCAAAATGTGTGCATAATTATACGGTTAAGACGTAAATAAAGTCATTCAGAGTGGACTGGTGTGGGATTCTTGAGTTCTAGAGAAACTTATGGAGTCAGAATAGTTCACAGTGGTGGTGATAGGAACCAGACGTCAGAACCAGAGTTTAAAGCCATTGAGAGCTCCCTCACAGAAAGCCGTTGCATAAAATGGTTACAAATATCTTACCTACATGTCTGAGAGGTTGTTTTAGGATAGTTTTGAGAGAATATCTTACCCTAAAATGCATTAATAGCCGATTGTGGTGGAAGTAGTGCATGCAGGACAGTAAAAGGCAAAATAGTTCCCAAAGGAAACATTTTTTTTCACTGCTTTACCATCACCAACCTCCCATATAACCACTCAGAAGACACGTGTAGGTTCACTGGTAGTAAATAAAATGTATATATATTTGCGCTGTAGTCATTGTGACGTCTGGTTCCTATCACCACCACTGTAAAGACATCTGAGTCTCTAAGCTTCTCTACAGTAAACCACTTCAGACCAAACCGCTCTGATAGACTCTGCTTACATCTCATCTATTGAATTACGCATAGTTTTTAATGAAAAATTCTGCTTTAAAAAAATGTTTTAAACATTGCAAACAGTACAAGCAAGAGTCTCTCTTACATACAGCCACATATGTAAACAGTAAACTGCAAATATTTTGATTAAATGGCAAATCACCAGCATTGTCCATATACAAAGTTTGCGGTCTAAAAGCATAGTGCAGTAATCCCTTGTTTTAAAGCCACCTCACAATAACTTTTCACTGTTTTATAGCACATACGGTAATTCATACACGTCATTCACGCCACCGAAAATGAATGATCACTATTCACGTTAAAGCTCAGTCCTTTCAAATATGACTTTCAAGTCGTCTTGTACCAATAGATTCCTTCTGTTTGATTTGTCAGGCCTGCAAACATCGTCCGCAAATCATGTCCTTGTACTCTCAAGCGTTTCCAAAGCAATACTGTACAAAAAAAGGCAGAAAACAAAAACGCAAATCATGTTTTAGACCTACAATAGAGGAGGCAACACACGGAAAATAAGAACGTCTAACACTGCTTTGAAGGTTCTTGCACATGGGTTATGTCTTTGGTCACTAGAAGCCATGGAAAGTCTTTGGTTAATAAAAAAAGGGTAACATTTTACGGTAGGGCAGTATTTATAGAGCTATTTCAGCAAGAGTTATGATAAGTGATGTGTGTTGGAATATGCTGTGTAGGAGTAGATGAGTAGTAGTGGGCGATATGGCCTGAAATGTATATCACAGTATAATCAAAATTTCAGCTTTGGAATAAATCACAGTGCACATATATTTAAATAAAACCACTTTAGATGCTTAATCCATCCTATTTTTGTAGGTTAACAGTGACGTATTATTCCAGGATGTGCCTTCACACTTCAATAAGAACCATTTTAATAATAATAATCAGAGTAAATCTATTTTGTGCTAAATAATAAAAACTAATTTCAACAATATGTAGATGTCAATATTGTTCACTACACTAACCTGGCAAAAATGGTGCTAAATGTTGTTTTATGTCTTATGAATTTCTACAGAGATGAAGTTGGGTTTTCTTTGTGGTTTGAATTTTTCGGTCCACCTTAAATGGAGCAGCAGTTACATTCTGCACCATTTAAGGTGGAACGGGCAAATCTGAATAAGACGCTTCAACTTTGTCGATTTTCTCTGGTTTCATTCATTCTTTCAAAAGATGGTTCTTCAACAGCTCTTTAGTAAAGAAAAAGGTTCTATAAAGAACCATGAACACTCACAGAACCTTTTGCATGATTAAAGGGTTCTTTGCATGGTGAGATGTTTCTTCAGATTGACGGAGAATGTGCTGTAGATGGTTCTACATATGACCTTTTTGAAAAGGGTTCTTCTATTGTTACAAGCTTGACATCGTAACAATAGAAGAACGCTTGTTAGCGATATATAGAACCCAATTTAAAAAATTCTATGTAGAACCATATACAGCACATTCGCCATCAATCTGAAGAACCACCTCACCCACTCACAACCCTTTGATCGTGCAAAAGGTTCTTTGGGTGTTCATGGTTCTATATACTGCGATGGACTGGCGACCTGTCCGGGGTGTGTCCTGCCTTCCGCCCGGTGACTGCTGGGATGGGCTCCAGCACCCCACCGCGACCCGGAGGGATAGGCGGTTTGGATGATGGATGGATGGATGGTTCTATATAGAACCATTTTCTTTACTACAGAACCCTTAAAGAACTATAATTCATAAGACTGTAAGGTTCTGTCTTTCACTTATATAAGTAATTAAGCAATCTATAAAATAATTTTGACGATTAATCAACCAGTTTGTAATCAATAGTCAGCAAGCACGGTGACCCTTTTGGGTGCTATATAGAACCCTTTTTAAAAAGGTTCTACATAGAACCATTTATAACACATTCTGAAAGACCATTTCATGATGCAAAGAGTGTTTTTTGAGTGTTCATGGTTCGATATAGAACCATTTTCTTTACTAAAGAACCTTTAAAGAACCATCTTTTTTAAGGGTGTAGCTGTGGCCCACATACTCGAATCTCCACACGTCTGACGCTGCTGGAAATAGGAAAATATTACAATTATACAGTCACCAGTATCAGCTGGTCCATGGCTTATTTCATTCACAAGGCCCTGACCACAGCAATGCTGACCTGAGGCAGCTGACTAAATCAAGTGGTTTCTCAGGCATCGATCTGGTGTCCGGGATAGGCTAATGCTAACTCCTATTCCTTCATATCTGCTGCCTCGAAAACAAAGTGGACAACTTCAGATGTAAGGTACTAGACAGCGGGAGGTGATCGAGGGTCTGCTGTGTTTCCATTTTCATTTGAAACATCACTGAAACATCCCTGGCTCCGCCACTCAGCTAAAGAGGCTAACATTAGCTGGATTGTACTGTTCGTACATCAACGTATGCACATACCTCCCACTACTACTATGTAGATTTATGTTAGCTGTCTTGAAAGGCTTATGAAGAAGTTACGAATGCTGCCCTTCAGTAAAGTGTTACCATGTAACGCATAGTCTGTCAGGTGCAAAGCAGTTGAAGCAAAAGCGTTCAGTCCCAGGCCTGAGCATTCCCTGATTCCACTCATCAGCTACCTCCCCTTATCGAGCCCTGTATGAGTTGAATCAGCCATGTAAGAGCAGGTAAATCACTGGGACTGAATTTCCACTTAGAGGATAAAAAAATCTTTTCATTATCGCTTCATAATCCCAGATAGAGTAACAGCCAACAACACTGGCATTTATCAACGTCTCCAGCATTACATTCAGAATCGAAAGGCCACTTTGGAAGCAGAATTAGAGAATCTGAAACGGTCCCTAGAGTCTCTCGTCTGTTCTTTCATCCATTCTCTCATCCATCGTATCTATGATCCCTTGACTGTAGTCCAGTCTCTGGTCCAAGGGTCACCAGCCCAGTTAACCTTCCTGCAGAGTTGAATTTCAGCCCAAATTTGACACCTATGCTAATCAAGAAGTGTCAATATACGTTTGTGTAGGTTCTTGTGGACTTGCTTGACGCCCATCTTCCAATTCCAACACTCAACAACGTAGAGAATGGTTCTGAGAATGGTAAAAATACCCCAGAAGTGTTCTTAGCCTGCTCTGAATCCTGAGGTTGCATCAGTCGGTAACTTGTCATTAGGGATAAATGTGATTTCCCAACATCATTGCAATGGCAGAAGAGGTGAGTCAGAACCATCTCATGGAGTGAGTAATGCAATCTTTGAAGAAATGCCTCATGATGAAGAAATGCCTTGTTCTGACTTACGTTACGACAATGAAACATATTCTCCATTCTTACAAGGTACAGTACTGTGCCGAAGCCAGAGACCACTCTTCATTTACTTTCTTTGTGGATACCTCCAAAGTTCAGTCTCAGAAGTTGGTTTAGCACTTTCTGCTTCTCATGATCCAGGTAGCCCCGAACCCATTCAGTGATGTTGAGGTCTGGGCTCTGGGGTGGTCAGTCCATTGTTCAGCTTCTCGACAGCTGCACATCCCTTCAGACCCATAGCGTTGAGTTGTCTTCTCACAGTAGAAGGATGAACAGAAACACCTGTGGATGTTTCAGATCCGAAGCAAGAGTTGAGCTCGACCATTTATACTTGAAATTACATAAATGAAGGGTGGTCTCTGGCTTTTGCACAGTACTGTATGCTGTCAATTCTTCCACTCTCCATTCTTGAGTTTGTTTCTGCAGAAGTCCATTATTGGTATTTAGAAACATCCAAGGTCTACTGAAGACATTGATTATGTGCCAAATTAGTGATTGGAGCTAAACTCTGTAAGCAGGTAGGTCTCTAGGAGCAAGGCTGGGGACCACCACTGGTGCTTTCTCAATAATTGGTCCACTGTCTGGTTCAATTTGTAGTCCAACCTGTTTCCCTTAATCCTTGCATCCTACAGATCTTCAGACACTCCTCCCCGCTTCACCCTCAGGCTCCCGGTCCAGCCACGTGGGCAGGTGTTGTAGGTGCGCGCCCCGGGCGAGCGTACACCTGAATCTTCCGACTCAAGGGAGGCGTCCGAGTCAGTGAGGGAACGGGTGTTGTAGAGGCGCAGTGGGGAGCGGACCATGCGGGTGGGAGTTGGCGGTGGGCTGGTGAAAGTCGGGGACTGGGCCCCCAGAGAGCGAGACTGAAAGGGGCTCGCAGGTTTGGGTTCAAAGGGCAGGATGCTGCTGCTGACTGGAGACATGGGGAGGTTGTGCCCACTGAGAGCCCCAGGCGACGGGCTGTTCTTCCGCTTGGCTGCGTTGATGATGTTCTTGGCCAGGAGGCGGTGGTTGGCCTTGGTGTCTTGGGGGCTGATTGGGGATTGGCACCCGCTCTCCCAAGGTGGAGAAACAGGGGTGGTGGGAGTACGGTTACTGGTGGGCCTGCAGAATGGGGTGGAAGGGGCTGGGTTATGGAAGGGTCTTGGGGTTGAAGAGGAACTGACGGGGCTTTGGATGGACTTTTGGGTTGGAGAGGAGGAAATGGGATTATGAATGGTTCTTGGGGTTGGGGAGGAGGTCGCTGGGTTATAGATGGGTCGGGGTGGTGGGGAGGTAACTAAAGTGCTCCGTTGGCTGCTGGGGGACCAAACGGCACTGTGGAGGCCCTCTGGGCTGCTGAGGCGGCGGGACAGGTTGGGTGTCCAGGGCGTTGGGGTGCTGGAGCGGCTGGATGGAGCTGCAGTTGGTGACTCTTCTTTGACCTGAAGACAGAAAAGAAACATTATTCTCAGCTATATAAAAATAGAGTTTGATTTAGCATAACACTGCTTGATAACAGCTATGTTTGCAATCCAGCAAGCACAATACTACTCCCACAGCAGTGACCAGGGACAAAATGTTCCAGATGTATGTTAACCCCAGAAGTAGCACTGCACATTTTAGTGTCTCCTTTTTTCTGGAATGCCTGACTTAAGTCACAAAAGGTCTGATTATTTGTAATCTTGGGAGTTTAAAACTTTTTTTAAGTGTGGAAATGCACATACTGTGCACATATGTATGTACTGGATAGAGAAGAATAAGTTTATCTAGAGAAATTCTTATTCTACTGACTCATTATCTTATTTCATGAACTTAAATGGCCCCTATCCTACATTTTGACATCTGTGTGATGCCATGTACCAAAAAACCATCCTGAACATTTTACTTGACCATTTCTAACCTCTTTATATCCCTTAGAATTAACCAGGCTGCTTTTGGCTGCCCTGTGTTGTTCCTCATTGAATGAAGTACAGCTTTAACCTGAATGAGCAGGGCTAGAATATTGTAGGCAGGATACGTCTTTACGTGTAAAAGCATTGGTTTTGTGACATCACAAATACGGTGAATTCAAAACGAGACTGTTTTTGCAGCTGAGTTTCCATATATAGATGTTTCCATATGTTTACATACTAAATCACACTCTTGTATTTCAAAAAAAGTGAGAAAAAATGTTTTACATGATATGGGCATAACATTAGTGCTGTTTTATTTGCCAACAATCATGTCATATCATTTTTGCATTAGCATTTTCCAACCTCTGTTTATCCTTTACAACAATACCGGCTGTTTTTTCATAACTGTGCCTTTAACATTGTTATATGCAAATGAGAGCAGTTCTGATTGACGGCCCTGTATTGTGCCTCATTGAAAAGGCGCTCAGAGTTAGAAACACTCTTTAGAACTTAAGCACGAATGGGCAGTGCTAAACATCCATAGGCTATATAGGTCAATATATGTAAATGAGTTGTGTGACATCACAAAAACAATGAATTCAAAACCAGCTCTTTTCACAGCATAGTTTTCATATATAGACTGTATGGACTGTGTAATAAATGGCAGGTTTTGAAACATTTAACAGTGTTTACACGTTACTTCAAACTCTTTTATTTCAAAACTGTGACAGAAATGCACATTTCTGCGATACAGGCCCTTTAAAGCAAGTCAAGATGTCTAGAAATGAGCTAAATAATCTTATAGTACTCTTATAACAATGTCAGAATAGGAAATCTAGCTATATTGGCTAGATTTAAGATCTTTTCACATGCCAAGATATCATTTTTTTTGGCTGTGCAGTGCTGCAGCCCTCCAGGACAGGAGTCTGACACCCCTTTCCAAGGCTAAAAATGATTTTTAAACTGAACATCCTCATTGACCATGTGATTTAAATTAGACTGGGCTTGATCTGTATCCGGAAAACATGTCCCAGCTCACATGAAGGCCAAACGCAGCTCTCTGTGCTCACGCCAACCGGCTACTGTGCTCGAATGTGTTTGAACAGGATCAGGAAACCCATAAACACTCACTCCAAACACACACGCAAGGCCTATTCAATGTTAAAATGCACGCACAGCGGCGATGTCAGGATTTCTAGAGCGTTCCGGGTAAATATAGCGGGCTCTATTTATTCTCCTGCGTTCTCTTTTTTTCAGTATAGTGAGCTTTCGTGCCCTGTTCAGGTTACTAGCATGCAGGCCAGCACCACTAACCTTTGCTGAGGTACGCGTTTACTCTGCTGAGCCTGCTGGGTAGGTTTTCACCTCCAGAGAACGTTTATACCATGTGAGAGGGAGGCCAGGGGTCAGCATGACTGAAAGCAGGGGTTCAGTGCCATGGTGGAGGAACAAAGGGCTGAAATACTCCAGAGAGTCCTATTTCACTTAGGATTGATTTTGAAATATGTGTTATTTTAAGTACTTTAAGGGCATTTCCACTAACTTTGAAAAATTTCTCCATAATTCAGTCAGTGAGATGTAAACAAAGTCATTCAGAGTGGTTAGGTGTGAAATGGTTCACTGTAGAGAAACTTACAGACCCAGATTTCTTTACAGTGGTGGTGATAGGAACCAGACGTCACAATGTCTACAACACAAATACAGACATTTTATTTACCATCCAAAACCACCAGTGAACCTACACGAGTCTTCTGAGTGTGAATATGTGATGTTGATGATGGTAAAATAGTGGAAATCTGGAAGGTTTTTTTGGGACTATTTTGCCTCACAACACCCTGCACATACCCTTCCACCATAAATAGATAAAATTGTATATGTTCTGGCCAAAATCGTCTCACAACACTACTGGAACAATGTCTCAGACATCAGGCAGTGAATTCATAACCATTTCATGTAAAAACTTTCTGTGATGGAGCTTTTAGAGGCATTAAACTCTTCAGACGTCTGGTTCCTATCACCACCACTGTAAACAATTCAGACTCTGTAAGTTTCTCTAGATTTCACACTAAACGACTCTGAATGACTTTGTTTACATCTCAACCTTTTAATCATACTGATATTTTGTAAAATCAGTGGAATTCCCCTTTAATGGCATAATAAAAGTCTTACTAAATGCGCTCACAGTTTCCATTTAAGCACTTTTAGTGCTTACTGAATGTGCCAGAAACAGAACACAAAAAAGTACTGAATCCCATCAATGCAGATTTGTCACCTGCTGTAAACTGTATGCATTTAATACATTTTTATAATATTTTACGACTTGTTATTGCTTTCATACGATTAATTTTATTTTCAGAATGTAGTTAAAGGAAGAAAACAAATTCAAATTCAGATTCTGGTGCATCACAGCACTGCAGTGTACTTGCCCTAACACCCTGATTCAACTTGGCCATTAAAGGCTTATATTATTCTGCATAATTCAGAGGTTGAGATATAAACAAAGTCACTCAGAGTGGTTTGGTGTGAAATGGTTCACTGTAGAGACTCAGATTTCTTTACAGTGGTGGTGATAGGAACCAGACATCACAATGTCTACAACACTAATATAGCCATTTTATTTACTGTCCAAAACAACCAGTGAACCTACATGAGTCTTCTGAGTTTTATATCCTCATTGTCAACAATTTTTTATCTTAACTTTTTGTGATTTTCCTTTTTTCTACGTCATTCGGGCTCAGCAGTTGCCCTTTACATGGTGTGAAAATTTCATGATGAATGGACCAATAGAAATGATCCAAAATCCATCCATCCATCCATCATCTAAACCGCTTATCCTTCTGGGTCGCGGTGGGGTGCTGGAGCCTATCCCAGCTGTCATTGGGCGGAAGGCAGGATACACCCTGGACAGGTCGCCAGTCCATCGCAGGGCTGATCCAAAATCATTTAGAATAAAATCTCTTTACATTAACTTACATTAAAAGTAGCATTTTTGCTTTGTTTGTTTGTTGTCTTTTTGGAGATACTTGGTTTTTCTTTGGACACTGAAGTTCTGTGGTATTGATGATGGTAAAATAGTTGAAAATCTGAAATAAATAAGGTTTCTTTGGGCCTATTTTGCCTCGAACTGCTCTCCACTATGTCTCTAATTTTGTCATTTTTAACTATTTTGCATAATTTAAAAAAACTCCAGTTTTGCTTTGTGTTAAAATTTCACTATGAACGGACCAGCACAAGTGGTGCAAAGGTAATTTGGAAAAATCCTGGTTGCAATAACTTTCACTACAAGCTAAGAAAGATTTTTCCTTCTCCTTTAAAGTTACTATTTTGAAGATACAAGGTTTCATTCTGACATCGATGAAAAATGGTATCACAAACCTACTGTAAGACAGTGTCTCAGGGTATTCATAACTATTTCATGTAATAACTTTCTGTATTGTAGCTTTTAGAGGCATGTCTGGTTCCTATCACCACCACTGTGAACAAGTCTGGCTCAATAAGTTTCTGTAGAACAGACCATTTCAGACCAAACCACTCTGAATGACTCTGTTCATATCTCAACCATTTAATAATTTTGCAGGAAAAATCGCAAAAGTTTCCCCTTAACGAGCTTTATTTCACGGTTGCTTCACGGTTGTTCTGTAAATTGCTGTGTTTACGAGTCTTCTGTCATTTTGGTCCAGTTGTTTGTATGAATTTTATTTCTGTCCTGTATTTTTCTCTGTAGGCACTTCAAGCTGCATATAAACAGTTTCAGAAATGATGAGGGTTTTACTTTAACACCAACAAATGTCTTTCTGAATTTTCTGTTATTTCCTAAGCGAGTCAGTAAGAGAATATCTGAGAATCTGGGCTGAGTTTACAGCAGTATGTAAAAGGTAAACAAGGAAATGGTGAAAAAATGAGTCAGGCAGTAAAAGCAAAAGGACAGGAACAAAGATTACAGATATTAAAGCACTGTGGAAAGAATAAAGAGGCCAGAGAGCAGAGTTTCTGTTGCGTTTTAATCAAAGGGAAAGCAGAGGGAAACACCAGAAAACAGTCAGAGAAAGAGAAAAAGACTAGAATAGCAGAAACTAAACGTTCAGTGAAAGAGATGGAGGAGTCCTATAAGATCATCTAATCGACCTAATCTGAGAAACGTTTAATATTTGGAAAACAAATGCAACACTGTCCTCCTCTCTCGTGTTATCAAAGCATGTGGAGACGGCAATTACGTGGAATTATTGCTTCCTTGCATCGAAAATAAGAAAAAGAGCACTGGTGAAGGCTTAGAGGCGGCGAAGGATTTCCCTCACTCCTCCTTTCATGTCTGTACGTTTTGAATTGCAACTCGTAGATCATAAACCCGAGACACCATCTGCTGAAGTGCTTTAAAAGACCGTAGCAGACTTTATCTTGAACACTTGGAAGCAACCTACTGGTTTCTCACCTGAAAGATATTTGGCCTGAGCGTCTTTAAAGTGAGAGCTGCACTAAATCGCTATGGCTTTATTTAGTGACGTGTCCAAAAATAAGACACAAATATAGTGGGGGCTGCGGGCCACAACACTCCAAAAAAGCCCTCTGGTGGCCAGCTTCTGAGCACAGCGTGAAGTGGTTGCCATTTCTCAGCAGAATACCTGACGTTTATTGCCTCCCCATGCAAAACTAGGGAAAATAAACTACAGTAAAGCATATTTCATCATTAAATCGGGAGCGAAAGGCACCCTGGATGCCTGGAGAGAACAATATACTGTGTGTGAAAATAATCTATAGCGTTTATTGCGTTTTCTTTTTTCCTGGAACACCTCCCGAGGCTGCCTGTGCCTGTTTCGTCAGCTCTAATCGGACAAACAGCCCGGTATGTCCCCTGTTAAGCCTCATCACGTGTTGGTCTGTAAAGTGCAGTGAGTAAACAAGAGCAGCAGAACGTTTTGGAAGAAGAGAAATAGACTAAAAGAAGGACGGCTTCCACACCTGTGGGGCAATCCCCGCTTTCTTGGCAGAGTAGGTGGGTTTGGGTGCCTGGATGGTAGACCTAGGTGAAGCCACGCGTTCAGGAGCTGAGCCTGAAACAGGGGAGGCCAAGCTGCTGCTCAGGGGCATCACGGGAGGAGAGAAGCAATGTGCCGATCTGTAGGTGGCTGAAGGACTGTACTGGGCAGTTATGGGGCTGGATGGGAGAGAAGTTTGTCTGGGGTAGGAGGGTCCAGTCAACACAGGTTTGGGTGGCGGCGCTGCTCTTGGAAGGGTGCCAATGGGGTCCTTGGTAGGGCTGAGGATAAACAAAGAGGAATTAAGCTGGTAAGGTTGGTGCCGGGATAGCTCCATTTCCACTCTGCTGCAGCCATTCTCCAACGCCGGGCTTTCCGGGACCAGAGGTGGTGCGGGTGCTTGCACCTTTGCCGGAACATTCTTCTTGTTGGTGGCCTGCTGGGTATGGAGAGACTTTGCAATCTGCGCACTGATGTTGGAAGAGTTAGCGATGGCCTTCACTCGACCAGGCATGTTTGATGGATATACCCAGGAGGGAGGTAAGGACGAGGTTGGAGAAGGAGATCTCACTCCGGCTTTGTTTTCGTGAACGTACTTCTCCATTCTGGTCTGGCGCTTGGTGAAAAGCTCTGCCCCCTTCCCAGATGCGTCCATCAGGGCTTGCTCGGGCTTGTGCTCGGGCTTGTGCTCCGTCCTGCCCCGGGTTCTGGTGCTTCTGAGTGTCGATGCCCACTCCGGCACAAAGGCCTCCTCCACTCCGCCCTCATCTTTGGCAAGGAAGTTGGAGGCCTCTGCTCCAAGGGCCAGGAGCTCCTCCTCCTGCTGTGGCGGCTCCGACTGGCCCCGTCCTCTCTTCATCTCATCAGCCCCCTGGACCAGAGACAAGAGCTCAGGGTTCGGGGCTAACTTCGGCTTCTCCTGAAAAGTGAACATTGACTTGCGGTTGGCCCGCCGGACGACGCCTTCATCCAGGATTCCCGTCCGAATTGGTGTCACTGACCTCCTCTCGCTCACAAACTGAGGGATGAAGGTGGGGCGGGGCGCAGTCGGAGGGGCATAGTAGACGGGGGCTGGTGGGGGGGACATGGCAGAGGGTAGAGGATTAGAATGGACAGACGGAGGTGGGCTCATGTAGGTGGGAAGCGGAGGGGTCGGGTACGAAGGTGCAGGAGGTGGAGGGGAGAATGCTGGTCTGGATGATATTGGGAAAGGGGGATCAACGTGAGTTGGTGGACGCAGGTCGCTGTCAGGTGGAGCAGAGAGTGGAGGAGTGGAGTAGGAGGGTGCTGGGGTGTCCGGAGCAGGGCTTCCAGACCCAGCCGAGGTCACTGCGCCTGGGGAGAAAAATGGCCGAGCCGTCCTGTTCATGATGTTTGGCTGCTTTGATGCTGGCTTGGCTGCTTGTCCATTGTGCTCAGTGCTGTGGCAGCCATTTGGGATGTCTTTAAAAGCATCTGCTGGGCCCTTTAATTCCACTGTTAACTGCACATCTTCTTGTCCAGCTCGGTCAAGAACAGCTGTGCTGTCACCTCCATCCTTTGATTCCTCAGCTATGTCCTCGTCCTTCTCGTTTACAGGAACAAAATGTCTGTCCCCTGCCCTGTCCTCCACTTCTCCCAGCTCACACACCACCTCCTCCGCCTCCATGTCACGTCCCTTGATGGACGGCCGCAGGATCTGGCTACTTCTGTGGTTCAAATCTCCGGACTGGCTGTCAGTCGAGTGCTCCCATGTCAACGTGCCTGAAGCAGGAGAGTCTGGTTCATTCCGGGACTGGTGGTGGCCTCCTTCTCCACCTCCCACGCTCACCAGCGTGAAGGCATTGACCCTCTGTCTGCGGCGGTTGAAAAGCTGGACACCTCTGGAGTTGGTGTTAGACGGCACGGTCAGCTGCGCTGCGATGATCTGACTCCGAGTCCGCGCTTCCTTCAGCTCCTTCTCCGAGAGGCTCGCGCTCCGGCTGAGGTCTGCAATGGCAAAAGCAGGAAAAGTCAGGACAAAAAGACAAGAATTACAGCGACTTCACCACTTACGCACAAACCTAATCCACATGCAAAGCTACTTGTTGCTTTTTCAGTTAACGAGGAGCATTGTGAGGTGTTGCTCAACAAAGCTTGTAAATGTCGAGACTCGCTGCGAACCACCAAGTGCAAGCTATTCACGAGCCTGGTGAGGCATATACTATTTTAAAGCCCATATAATTGTTCCTGCACATGTGGTCACGATTAGCAGCGTTCTAGCACGGCTGGCCCGGGGTGATACATATTGTAGCCCTGTTTCACATTAGAGCGTCTCTAAATGAAGCCTGCCGACTCCAACTTTGTCATTATTTTCATTACCCTCTCGTTACTGTCATGAGAATTTGGGATTTGCCTGAGGTTTAGCCTTATGGGATATCCTAATAGCGAGGGCCCGGTGCAGTTGTCTCTCTGAGTTAAAGATTTCAGTAATGGTAATTTAATGCTAGCTCCTCTGCGCTGCACTGAATCCCTGAACAGCAAAGAGATTCAAAACGCTCAATACATCACCTCTAAAAATTCAACTACTGACTGTGAAATGGGCTGTTTTTTTAAGAAAAGGGTAAAATACACTAGTCTTCACACATTGTGAACATAAGTCATACGTTATCCCATGTACTACATGTGAAATAGCAAAAATATAATATTTCAACATCATTTTTCAGGATATTTTATCTTTCTGAATTGTAATAAGAGCCTCATTAAAAAAATAATGTCAAATACTGAGACTACAGTGACATTTATTTACACACTGCACTGCACTGAATCCAGTTAAACAGGATTAATTGCAGTTATCATGCAGTTAGTCAGTGTTTTTATTGTTTATGATTTCCACAATATGCTCAGAAAACCATACTGTGACATAATGTGATTTGTGTACATTATCACAATAATGATAAATGTCACCATATTGTTCACCACTAATGTAAAATAAGCATTTTTTATTATTTCTTTATTAGAAACACCTACAGTGGGGTCCAAAATTCTGAAACCACTAGTGAAATAGTGAAAATGCTTTTATTTTGCGTTCTTTTCTAATTTAATACATTTACAAATTACATTATATACAATTTATATTATCAGCATAACAGTTTGATGTGAAAAGTATAATCTTTGAAATATTTACATGAATTTCTGAATTTCTTCTGTTTGCTTTTGCTTTAATGACAGCATTCACTCGACACTTGAAGTACAATATCCTTAATCTGCTCAGAATGTTGTGATATCATGAGACATAATTTATCACGATAATAATAAATATCGGCATATCGCTCACCCCTAACATAAAATAAGCATTTTTCATTTCTATGCACCACTGTGGACAATGATATGTCTCACTAGAGCTGGGCAATGTGATGATGATATTTATCATTATTGTGATATTAAGTCACGATATGTTTTTGTGAGCATATCGTGGACATTGTCAGTACTGAAAGAACACTGACCATCTGCATGTTTCATTACACTGAGAGCATAATTAGCCTAACCGGAAGAGTTTCATTGGATTTAGTGCTGCACAGTGTGTGAAATGTTGAACACAAATCATTGCATTCATAGTTTTTGAAAGTAGTTTTTAAAACGTGGTTTCTTTTTTTTTGTCTGTTCCAATTTACCACATGTCGAAAAAGTGAAAAATTGTGGCATATACCGTTTCTTGAAAGTGTCATGATGATAGATCTTTGCCATCTACATCTCACTAGCTTATGTAATGATCCAGAATAAATAAATCACAAAAAAACAATGTGAGTGATCGTGAGCCTCTGGCACAGCGAGGTGCTAAACAAGCATCTTTCTGTTGAAAGTGGCAGTGGTTTTATTGTCTGGTTGTTTAGAGTTCCCATTCCACTCTGCACAAGTATTTCCTTTAGCATGCGGCTCCGGTCCCTCCCTTAGCATTCCTGAAATACTGAGAAAATTCCCTGCTTAGGTCTGTGGCATGCACTCCGAGATCGCTCTCAGACGCCCGAGCCTTGGACAGTCGTCTGGCTGCATCCAAATCCCAGCACACTCACAAATGTGGACACTTACTGAACACGAATAGACCCAGTTATCATCTTAGACTTTCATTTACAGTGCTGCTACAGTGCTACTCATATTTAGTACGTATCCACTCAACTGTTTCTTGCATCACTGGCTGCTTTATTAGAAACACCTGGGGGGCTGGGGGGTCAAAACTCTTATTAACTTTTATTAACTTTCTAGTTCAGTACACAGTTGTTCATTACAGATTATATTATAAGCAGAACAATTTGAGTGAACCACGAATTTCTGAATTACTTTTTATTTCAGTATTTGGTGGTACACCCCTTTTGCTATAATGACAGTGTGCACTCGAGCTGGTCATGGACTCCAAGTTTGTGAGAAAGCCTCTTACGAGTAGATCAGATCCACCTGAGAGTCATCTGAACACAAGCTTCAATGGAAAATACGATTTTTTTTTAAATCTGACCTTTTTGCATGAAGGCCAAAAGGGAAATTTCACCAATTTTGACAAATTTATGCATAATTTAGCCAATGAGATGTAAACAAAGTTATTCAGAGTGCTTTGATGTGACATTATAGAGAAAAACTCTGAATTCTTTACAGTGGTGCTGACAGGAACCAGACGTCACAATGTCTACAACACAAATACAGACATTTTATTTACTGTCCAAAACCACCAGTGAACCTACACGAGTCTTCTGAGCTTTCTCTGTAACGTGGATGATGGTGAAATAGTGATAAGCTGTTTTCTTTAGGTACTGTTTTGCCTCAGAACGCCCTGCATATATTTAACTATATAGAATGGCTTTAAAAAATATATATTGGCCGAAAGGCTTATCAGAAAAGTGTCTTAGACATCAGGCAGTGTATTCATGACCATTTTGTGTAATAACTTTCTGTGAAGGAGCTTTTAGAGGCATTAAACTCTTTAGACGTCTGGTTCCTGTCACCACCACTGTAAATAGTCCTGGCTTGGTAAGTTTCTCTAAAATATTTTTTAAAATCCTAAAACGTTTTGTTGTTTATTTGCAGGTTCATATAAAAGTGAGTTTCAAAGTGGTCTCAGACTGCAGGACCCCACTGTATCATCTCAGTATAATCCAAACTGGCATTTGTTTTGTGTTGGCCTGCTCTAACGCATGATGTCTGTATATTGTACATACATTGTGATAAACACTGCCTGTGATTACAGGGCACTGCTTGTAAACAAGTCTGCACTGGTTGTTTTTTGCCTTGTTAGAGGTTATAAGACAAGTTTGCACTTCCCAAACATTAATATGATTTAAAGCTGATGCTTCAACATTTGCCCAACATTTTTCTTGGATTCCCCCCCACTGAGGTCCCCCCCCACTTATGCCCTTGTTTTATGTAGCAAAAAGAGTCATAATTCATTTTTAATGACCACTTTCTAACCACTCTTTATCTCTTAGATTTAAACAGGCTGTTTTTGTTACTGTACCTTTAAGACTAATGTATGTAAATGACTCTGTTCTGAATGAAAGCCCTGCATTGCTGCACATTCAAAAGCTGTTTGTTTGTTTGTTTATTTTAAAATAATAAGGATAATTCTGTTTTCCATGATATTGTGCAGACTAACCCCCTAACACACAGACTAACCCCCTACCACAAAACTAAACCCCTAACACACAGACTAAACCCCCACCACACAGACTTACCCCCTACCACACAGACTAACCCCTACCACAAAACTAAACCCCTAACACACAGACTAAACCCCCACCACACAGACTAACCCCCTACCACACAGACTAACCCCTACCACACAGACTAAACCCCCACAACACAGACTAACCCCTACCACACAGACTAAACCCCTACCACATAGACTAAACCCCTACCACACATATTAAACCACTACCACACAGAATAAACCACTACCACAGACTAACCCCCTACCCCAATAACGCCCACCACACAGACTAACCACCTACCACAAAGGCTAAACCCCTACCACACAGACTAAACCCCTAGCACAAAGACTAACCCCTACCACACAGACTAAACCCCTAGCACAAAGACTAACCCCTACCACACAGACTAAACCCCACCACACAGACTAAACCCTCTACCACACAGACTAAACCCCTTGTGCAGACTAAAGTGTTAGGTTTTTAAATGTTTACTTACTACGTTCCATTTTTTATTTCAAAACAGTGAGAACAATTTCGTTTTCCATGATATGGGCCCTTTAACACTGACATAATACTGTCTGATTCCGATTCTGAAAATATTCCAATTTTATGGTATTTTTCAATATAAAAGTGATTTTTTTATGGATTTTTTATGGTATTTTTCAATGTAAAATAGTGAGAACGTTTTCCATGACTTTAACGTTGACATAATACTTCCTGACTGAAGATATTACATTAGTATTTTACTGTATTTTTCAATATAAAAGTCATTTTAATATAAAAATGTATGTAAAAGTTCTTTTATATTAAAAAATACCGATTAAAAAGTGTCTCACCGAAGAAAATACAATTCCAATTAAATATCTTCAGTTCAACATAAAAATTAAAAATCAATTCAAACTGACTCTCTTTTTAAAATATCTCCTTCTTGCATCACATCCTGGAGGGCATCACACTGAGAATGATCCTATTGTTAATAAGCTAGATGACTCCCTTGAGACAGCTGACTCACTGGTTTAAGTGTCGTTAAACAGCGCAATACAAACACAATCTGCTTCCTTAATAGTTCTTTGATTAATTGTCCGCTGTGTGTTTCTCTGTGGGAGTTTGAGCTTTTATCTCTAATCCTACACCGTGAAGCTTGGCAGCACACTTGCAAACAACTTTCTGAGCAGGTTCGACTGCCCTGCCAGCTCACAATCCGCCTGAAGTATTTCACGTAATAAAAAATTCAGGCGTTGTATTTAAATCTTTCCTTGGCTTTTTATGAGCATTTTATGATTCGTCAAGCTCAGAAGAGCATTTAGATCAAACGGGGCAAAATCACACACTCGCTCTGTGCTCTGCGTCCCGCCAGAGAAACTCTCTCTTCTTAACCAAATCAGGCTGCCGAAAGCTGAAAGCTACCTCAGAGCCAGTGGTTAGCATTTTCCATTTTCCTTCTGCGCAAATATGCATCTTCTGCTTCTTAATATCCGTATGAGTTTTGGGTCAGTAAAAAAGCAGCGGCCCCACATCTCCACATGTACCAGTCTGATTTTTAAAGCAGAGGGAGAATGTTCTTCTTTACCATCTAAATCATCTGCCTCCAGAGAGAGAGAGAGAGAGGAGAGAGAGAGGAGAGAGAGAGAGGAGAGAGAGAGAGAGAGAGAAGATCTAATGTTCAAACAGCTCAGGTTTTAACATGTCACTCCATATATGCTGCAATAAGCCTAGCAACAATGACAACAGCCACAGTGGAAAACTGTTTGAACAGCTTAGTTACTATACAAGCGAACAAACTGCAGAGAAACCTGGCCGTTTCAGCTGAACTAAATCCATATAGCTAATACCAAAGTAAACCCCCTACTACACAAAGTAAACCCCCTACCACAAAGACTAAACCCCTAACACACAGACTAAACCCCAACCACACAGACTAAACCCCCACCACAAAGACTAAACCCCAACCACACAGACTAAACCCTAACACACAGACTAAACCCCAACCACACAGACTAAACCCCAACCACACACACAAACCCCCCACCACCCACACTAAGCCACTACCATACAGACTAAACGAATACCATACAACTATTTCCTGATTAAACCCCCACCACACAGACCAAACCCCACCACTTAGCCTAAAGCCATACCACAGACCAAACCCCACCACACAGTTCAAACACCTACCACACAATCTGAACCCCTATTGTGCAGACTAAACCCCTATCACACAGACTAAAACCCAATTGTGCAGACTAAACTCCTATCACACAAACTAAACCCCTTCCACACAGACTAAACCCCTACCACACAGACTAAACCCCTACCACACAGACTAAACCCCTACCACACAGACTAAACCCCAATTGTGCAGACTAAATCCTTTCCAGCCAACTAGCTAATAACAAACTAAACTAAACTACCACATAAACCGTTCCCTTATCCTCACAGCTAGTACCAGACTAAACTCATTCACACAGACTAAACCCTTACCACACAGACTAAACCAGTCCACCTCCAGCTCACACGCTGATGCCTCGAGGCTGTTTTATCTCTGAGAGTCTTCTTCTCTCAGACTGTAAGGCAGTTTTGCTCTCCCCGCTTCTCCTGTGCTGTCAGCTCACCACACTTAACCCCACAGTCTCGCTCTGTAGCATCCACTCACTTTTACCGTAAAACCACGCACCGTTCAGCGTTCAGCGACCTCACGGGCGGCTGAGCGGAGCGTTTACCGGGTTTGTTCTCCTCAGAACCGCCGTAGTTTCCACAGAGAAAGTCTGCCGTTCCTTACCGTCCTTAACTCCCTCTCTCTCTCTCTCTCTCTCTCTCTCTCTCTCTCAGCGCCGCCGCTCCGCGCACTGCTCCTCAGACTTGTGCTGTCTGATCGTCTCTCTCTCTCTCTCTCTCTCTCTCTCTCTCTCTCTCTCTCTCTCTCCTAAACTAAACTCCTCTTTTCGCAGCTCGAGCTTCGACTCGAGTTTCGTTTAGTTGCGGATGATGATGATGAGCTGCCGCGGAGGGAGGCACGATCTCTCTCTCTCTCTCTCTCTCTCTCTCTCTCTCTCTCTCTCTCTCTCTCTCTCTCTCACTCACTCTCTCTCTTACTCTACTTCATTTCTCTCTCTCTTTCCCTCTCTCTGATTTTCTTTACTCTCTCTCTACTTCATTTCTCTCTCTCTCCCTCTCTGATTCTCTTTTACTCTCTCTCTCTCTCTCTGATTAATTTTTTTACTCTCTCTCTCTCTGATTCTTTTTTACTCTCTCTCTCTCTGATTCTTTCTTTACTCTCTTTTTCTTTCTCTATACTTTCTCTCATCTCTTTACTTTATTTCTCTTTACATTCTCTCTCTACTTTCTCTTTGCCTGTTTCTGCCTCCGTTGCTCACTCTGATTCTCTCTCTACACTATTTCTCACTACTTCATTTCTCTTTCTAATTTCTCTCTCTCTCTCTCTCTCTCTCTCTCTCTCTCTCTCTCTCTCTCTCTCTCTCTCTCTCTCTCTCTCTGTTCTGATTTGTTAATGTGAGTTGTGTAATCCAGTGTTTTACTTGTACAGATTTTTGTCCCATCCTGAATTTATCCAGTTGTGAAATCCTCTGTAAATATGCTTCACATTGTTTTACCACAAAACCACCCAGTAATGGAGGGTGTCTGGAGCAGCACTCTTATCTAAAACCATACCTGCTGCTCTGGACTAGGCTGACTGTGGGGGCGTGTACTAGCGTCTACAGGACCACCACCTGAATCAGGGTGTGGTTAGGGCTGTATGTGAGGTTGGGGTTGAGATTGGAGCAGGTTTGTAGGTGGGGTAGGACTGGAGGCCACTGCACACCAGACACATGTGGCACATACAAAGTGTTGCTGTACTACATAAAATGCTCTGCAGTAAAAATGATAATAAATATAGAGTTCGAGCTCAGTTTTACCTGCTGCCTGTATAAATGTAATTAAATAAATATGTCAACATCATTTATTACGTTTGGCATCACCCTTCTGACCCCTCCCTACTGACCCCCAACCCACATTCCCCTTCCCTACTGACCTCCACCATCCATACTCCCACTCCACTGGCCCCCAACATTACACAACATATTTGTGATACAATTAGATGTTACAGCTGGTTTATTACCTCTTTATAAACTCTCTGTTTTCATGCTGAAAGATATGAGATGAAAAAAGACCAGGATAGCAACATTAGCATTAGCAATTGTCTATTTATATTAAAGACTGGCTGATTTTCTTTCTCTGTGTTGATTTAAAGCCATCATGTCTTCTATGAGGCTTTCTGTGGTCTCGATACGGCTTTAATTTAATGTAGTATAGGCAACGTTCCCAGTGGTGTATTGAGAAATTTAACAGGACTCACTGAGGCCCAGTGCATGTCAATGCGCGCACTCTCATTACAAACAGTGGTTTTAAATGTCTGGACGCTGTGTGATGCAACATGGCATGTACAGTGTGCTCTGGCCTTTAGAGTTGTGGTTAGGGCCGTATTTAGGGTTGGTGGTTAGAGTATTAGTGTTAGGGTTGGGAATGAGGTAGGGATTATTTGTGTTAGGTTCAGGAATGAAGTCTGTATTATTTTGGTTAGTATTAGGAATGAGGTTTGGATTATTTGTGTTAGAACTGGGATTGTTTTTGGGATTACTAATATTAGGATTAGGAATGAGGTTTGGATTAATCATGTTAGGGCTGGGATTGTTTTTGGGATTAATAATATTAGAATTAGGAATGAAGTTTGGATTTATCATGTTAGGGCTGGGATTGTTTTTGGGATTACTAATATTAGGATTAGGAATGAGGTTTGGATTATTCATGTTAGTGTTGAGATAATTAGTGTAAGGATTAGGAATGCAGTTTGGATTATTGAATGTTAGGATTGGTAATGACGTTTGGATATTAGTGTCAGATTGGAAATGAGGAGGGAATTATTAGTGTGTGGTTGGGAATGTGGTTTAAATGATTCATGTTCGGTTTGGGAATGATGTTTCAATTATTAGTGTTAGGATTGGGAATGATGTTTCAATTATTAGTGTTAGGATTGGGAATGATGTTTCAATTATTAGTGTTAGGATTGGGAAGGGTGTTTGGTTAAGTCATTGAAAATGGAGTTTGGATTATTAGTGTTAAGACTGGGAATGAGGTTTGGATATTTCATTGAAAATAGAGTTTGCATTATTAGTGTTAGAATTTGGAATTTGGAATTTGTTGGAAATTGATTTTGGATTCAATTTTAGGATTGGAAATGGGGTAATGATTATTAGTGTTAGGATTGGGAATGCAGTTTGGATTATTAATGTCAGGTCTGGGAATGTGTTCTGTATTATTAGTGTTAGAATTGGAAATGAAGTTTGGATTATTAGTGTTGGGAATGTGGATTGAATTATTCATGTAAGAGTTGGGGATGGTGTTTGGATTATTAGTGTGAGGATTGTGAATAAGGTTTGGATATTTTGTGGGAAATGGAGTTTAGATTATTAGTTTGAGGATTGGGAATGAGGTTTGGATATTTTGTGGGAAATGGAGTTTGGATTATTAGTCTGAGGATTGGAAATGAGGTTTGGATATTTTGTTGGAAATTGAGTTTGGAATATTAGTGTTAGGAATGGGAATGAGGTTTGGATACTTCATTGGATATTTCATTGGATTATTAGTGTTAGGATTGGGAATGAGGTTTGGATTGTCAATGTTGTTGCTAGTTGTCTGTAGTAGGGCTGGGTTTGGACTGAGCAGTCAGCTTTCATTAGTAACCTGACTCAGTGCCTCTCCACTGCACATTAACCTTTCAGGAAGGGACAGGAACTTCCTTCTCCAGCAGAAAGAGAGTGAGACAGGAAGAGAGACAACTTGGAAAGTGAGGAGAGAGTGCAGATAGAGTGAGGGCGAAAGTTCAGAGAGAAAGAGAGAGAAAAGACGAAGTGAGTGGAGAGAGAGAGAGAGATCGTTTAGCCCTTGGCAGTCTGCTGTAGCCTGCCTGTGTGATGTATAGGTCCTCAGAGTATCCAGAGGGAGAAATATCCCTTAAAAGTGGAGGATTCTGACCCCGGCTGCCCCAGGGCCGTGTATCAGAGGTCAAATCACCGTATCGGATGTTGTCGTTCACCAGGGGACAAGATAAAATGACACGCTCCCACTGGGCTCTGCATGTGTGTTTGCTTGTGAGTGCTTCTGCATGAGGACGGGGGGGGATTCGGGATTTTCCTTGGGGTTAAAAAGGATTACATGAGGAAGTAGAGAGGTAAATCATTAACTGATCAACCTTTAACCAACAAATAAACAATCGTCCAGCCAAGGCTATCAGTTAAAAAGGGTTCAGTTCGTTTAATTTCCAGTAAATATCAGTTTTAATGTGAACAGGTGAGTTTATCATTCAAGTTAAGGAACACTTTTGAATTGTATGCACGAGGGCACTATGGGCGAATGGTTCTGCCAGATGGGCCTACTAAAAATGAAGTGTGCTTCTAAAAATAGTAGCATCAAAGACCACTCTGAGGACGATAGACCACTTTTTGAATGACATATCATATCAAAAGCAAACATCCATAATCAGAGGTGGGTAGTAACTAGTTACATTTACTCAGTTAGACCTTCATAATTAGTGACTAATTCCTTTTTTGTGTTTAATTACATTATGCTTTGTCAGTGACAGCATCTGCATTGCTTTGAGATTGATCACACCTCTGACTTTGAAGCTCTAGCATTTTATTTTAGACCAAAAGAATCCAAAAAAGAGAAGAATACAGCTGTACAGGCTTCAGTTCCTGATACAAATCACATGTATGCGTAGAGAACCACTTAGTGTAGACATTACCATGACAACAAGTATCATGTACCTAATGTCCCTCAGTACCTCTTGAAAGCTGTCATTAGCCACGTTTACATGCGCCTGATAATCCGACATTCGGTAGCTCATATGGTCCAGTCATTGCATCAACTTCTTATATTTTGGCCATATAATCATGAACATTTAGTTCTCTGGACTTTTATGTAGGGAGTTTAATAGAGTTTCAGGCCTTTTACTTCATAAACACGGTTATGCCCACCTATCAGTGCTACATTCTACAGTCCATACAAAGAATTTAATAATATTATGGTATATTAATACCAAATCAGACTGTATTCCCAGTCCCAACCAATCAGATTTCAGAACTGGAACCATTTTATAATTGACATTTTCTTTGATTTTCTGGTTGCCATGTCCATCCCTGAATCAGACAACACTTCATTGAACAAAAAGGTGCAGTTCTAAAACAGACTGAGTCACATTTACGGCATTCAGGTTTGTCTCGCTCAGTTTTCAGATACAGCAGATTCTGTATATGAAAACAGATGCTGTGCGTTTGGGCCGTTCCACTCGTGTGGAATCCGACTTTTAATTAGGAACATGTTAGGTTAAAGGCACATTTGCTTCACTCCAGCTGCCAGGTTGGGTTGGTTTCGCCTGCGAATGCAGAGTCCAGAGCTAGGAGAGTTTCCCCAAACCAAGAAACCACACTGAGCCCAAGAGCCAAAGCTCAGCACTGTTTAATGCGTTTAAAGTCTGGTGGCTGATGTCAGAAATAAAGTGTAATACAAGAGATGTCATTATGAGCACAACATGTCTCCACACCGCAGTACTGCATACGTATATGCAGCACATATATGACGAAGTTTCATTTATTTAACTTCCAGTCAGACTGACCACTGAGTACATCACATAAAATGATCTACTTGCATAAATAAGGTGAAACTCAAAGCAAAATAAATGAAAAAAGCTTCCTAAATGGGGCACAATTAAAAGCTACAGAGAAAATGAGACCCCTAACAACCACCTGGAACGCCTGGTAGACCACTAAAACTGTCCCTACCAGATAAACAGCACTTAAAGCTTTCATCTCTGAGAGAGAGGAGAAAATCAAGCTGCTTCAGATCTGAAAACATCCACAGGTGTTTCTGTCCATCCTTCCACTGTGAGAAGACGACTCAGCGCTGTGGGTCTGAAAGGACGTGTAGCTGTTCAAGAAGAACCTCTCTGAGAAAAGGAGAGACACTTCAAAGAAGCTGAACAATGGACTGACCACCCCAGAGTCCAGACCGCAACATCACTGAATGGGTTTGATTACTTGGATCGTGTGAAGCAGAAAATGCTAAACCAACTTCTAAGACTGAACTTTGTAGGTGTGGAAAAATATCCCTGCAGATTTCTTTGAAAAAATGCAAGTGAATGTCCTGGTAGGTCAAATACTGACCCACATCCCCTTTCAATCTAATGCTGGCTTTACTTGTGAAACTTGCATGCAACTTTTGTTGCGTGAAACTTACATGAAACCTAATTTCACTTTAGTTGCGTAATGTAAAAGGAAACAGACACATCAAACAAATAAGCTGCTGGTGTTCTCAGAACAATGGACTGACCACCCCAGAGTCCAGACCGCAACATCACTGAATGTGTTTGGGTTACTTGGATCGTGTGAAGCAGAAGGTGCAGCCAACTTCTAAGACTGAACTTTGGAGGTGTGAAAAAATATCCCTGCAGATTCTTTGAGAAACTGAAAGTGAGTCTCCTGAAAAGAATAGAAGCTGTAATTAAAGGCAAAATGTATGTAGTTGTTGAGGGATCTGTGTGATTTCCTGTTAAATATATGTTGTACTTGTGCTTAATGTACATTATTTTGAGCTGAAGTTCAATAATTGAGGGTGGTCTCTGACTTTTGCTCAGTACTGTATTATATTCCATATGGAGAGAGAGAGAGAAAGTGCAAGAGAGGCAGGGAGAGAGAATGTAGGCATGTGCGCCCATAGTCGCTCCAGTTGGTCAATGGTTTTCTACTTTGTTTCTCCCTGGAAACTGTCTGGGACCAATATAACACAATGAAGCAATAACTGTCTTTCTGTTTTCTCTCTGTCTTGCTCTTTTCCTCCCTCGCTCTTTTTACACTCCTCAAGCACATCATGTCACTCTCTCCCCAAAGCTGAAACAACACTAGAGTGGCCTATAGAAATGCCCCATTACAACTGCACCCTGTCTGCAACGCACGCTATGACCTTAGAGCTGCTTTTAATGCTTTTCCCATCAGAGCAAAACTGAAAGCGCTCACGCAGGAGTGCGAAATGCCTCCCACCAGCCGAGGGCGACCGGTCATCTGAGTTTCTGATCGCAAATTCCTTCCAGTTAACTCTGTTTAGCTTGTGCATTATGGTCAGTGGGTCTGTGGTTGAGGCACAGCGAGGCCTGCTACTGCATTAGTGCAGACAAATCAGCGCCTTGACCACAAGGAAGCAGATGTTGTGTTTAATGTGTAATGTTAATGTTTAACAGGCTCTAAAGCTTGACCAGCGAGAGCGTGGTGATCTGTTTCTAACAAAATCAGTGATTCATTCCTGATGATGGCATATCCAGCCACTCATATGAATCTATATGATGTCAAATACTGACCCACATCCCCCATTTGAATCTAATGCTGCCTCTACATGGTGAAACTTGCATGCAACTTTTGTTGCTTGAAACTTACATGAAACCTAATTTCACTTTAGTTGCATAATGCAAAGCGTCCTGAAACTCAGCCAGTGAAAATGCCGATAATAGATTGTGAATTTGTTAAATGACAAAATTGTAAATGCATGTTTTAACTGTCAATGGACAATAAAATAAAAAAGAAGCTGGTTTATTGGATGTTCGAAAATGACATCCCTTTTCGAGCAACCAACGTTTGTTTGTTGTCCTGGTTTAAGTTGTCCTGGCCTCAGACACTCCACCCACAAGGAAACAGAGCACCTAAGGCCGAGACTACCTGAGCCAGCACAACAAACATGAGCTTCTCAAACCTAATGTTTCTGTAACCTTAACCAGCCAGCTGACGCTAACCGGTTCCACTGTTTATTCCTTTTTAGTCTGCTCTTATTATGATCTGCATTGCTAGATTATTCAAGTTTCCTCTCTCGATGCCCCCTAATTTTATACAGAGCACAGATTCCTTCAGGGGCCTCTGATTGGCTGTTTTTTGGGGTTTTTTTTGTAATGAGGTTTATTTAATCCCCCTACCAAGATTGGTAACAGGCAACCTAATCAAATGGAGAAATACTATCTATTAAGCCAACTATTTAAGTTCTTAATGTTAATTTTTATTTAATTTTAATTTAATTTTAGCCCACTGAATCAGACGGAGGCCTGATGTTGATGCTTTTACAGAGTAAACTGTACTGCTCACATATGAGCTTACGTTGAAGTTCACCTCAAGTTCAGTACAAATTTCTGTACAAAAACTATGACCGAGTATGGATTTTAGTTTTTTTGGTTCTGAGTTTAAGTTTGGTGAGGCTGAACATGGCTTCCTCGCCAGCTTCTTAGTCGAAATTTCTGTTCCACCTTAATGCTAATCCTGGCCCTAATCCTAACCCTAACCTTAACCTCAACCCAAAACCTAATCTGAACCCTCACCCTGGCCCTAATCCTAATACTACTGAGAGTCTGTTGAGTGTTTGTTTCGTCTAAAAGGACAACTCAAAACAGACTGTCACCAAAATGTTTCATCACTTTTGCACAGGCAATTTTTAACACATTTTATGTGTTATTTTTAGCAAATAAACAGTAACTGTGCATTAAAACGTGCAGACGTGTGTTCTCTGTAGAGGACATGTTGACTTATTTTCAATTACAAAATCAACAAAACATTTCATTTGACCAGGGGTGCCAAAACCTTTGCATATGACTGTATGTAGATCACCACTTAAAAAATTCTACAAAGACAAAAGTGTCTTAAATGTAGCTAATATGTTGCAGATAACTTATTTAGCGAGGGCCCAAATGTGTTGCGTGCAACTTCTGAATTTCTGAATTGCTTCATGTAACTGCAAAGTTGTGTGAAAATTATGTTGCATGCAAGTCACAACAACATATCCAAGCAGCAACCACGACACCTCTGAAACACACCCAATATAACCAATGAAGCTGTCTACACCAGTTGCGAGCAGCAGAGCGCGTTGCAGTGCGATGTGACGTGCTATTTTTGATGCGTCGTGTTGTGTCGCTCCGAGCCTTCCAGTAACTATTATAAGGATTTTAACACACACACAAACACATTATCTAAGCCACTTGTCCTTCTGGGTCATGGGGAGAGCTGGAGCCTATCCCAGCGGTCATTGGGCGGAAGGCAGGACCACCCTGGACAGGTTGCCAGTACATCGCAGGGCAGGATTTTAATAGAAAGTAATCATTTGGAGAGAAATTGTCAGAGGAAGTTAGAAGTAAATAAATACAGCTTGCTTTGTGTCACTGACTGATAAGGACACTTAGCTAGCTAGCTAGTACAAATTAGTAGATACAACTGAGCTGCCCCACATAATACCGTAGCTAGGATACCCACCCATTTTAAAGTCTCAAGCTATTTTCTGATAGTTCTGTGGTTTGTTTACATTTTGACTTGATGCACTAGCTTGATGTTTCCAGTGTGCACATCTTAAAGGCCTTGCAACATGATGTGATGCTACATTTGAATGCTCACTTGCTGTTAGAACACAGTGTGAGTGAGTCCCAGTCCTGGCCCTGGAGTTCCCCCGTCCTGCAGATTATGGTCTTTTCCCTGCTGTAACACATCCACTTCAACTGAATCATGTTGGTTAGAGCATGGAAAACACCAGAATATCCAGGCCAGGGCATTGCACTATTTTGATTCAACATAATAAACAACATATCAGAGTAAACATTTACTTGTTTTGCGTGCCGGGCGGTTGCTGCTGGAGGTCAGGGCTGGCTTCACTTTGACCCAGCTGTGCTTTTCTTTCTCTTTCTCCCAGCCATGAGGGCTGGTACTGTCCCCGCTGTCCACACAGGAGATCACCTCATCTCTGGCTTTCTCTGTCAGGGTCATGGCTCCAGGCCCAGTCCAGCTGACCCCTCTACTGACGGGGTCGTGCCCCCTCTCCATCCCTTCCTCCCGGCCTGGGGCTGTCGGTGTTCAGCAGGGGCAGTTTTAAGTGTTTAAAAGCAAAGAGAGTCTCCTGGTCTGCGGCGTCCCGTTCGCCTGCTTGCCTGGGCTTGACCGCTTGTGTTCGACTGGAGGCGGCCCAGAAGGGAGGGGGTTTTCAGCTCTTTGGACTTTGTCCTGCCCTCAAGACCCACAAGCAGGATCAAACGGTATGGCTTCGGCTCTCCATCTGCCTGCAGGTTTCTCTCTGGAGTAATCCGTCTGAGTAGACAGAGAAGTGTTGAAAAGCCACGCTTTCACTTTGCTCCCTACTCCCCACGATGTTACTCAAGCTCTAACTGGACTGTCCTGTGAGACTCCCTCTCTTTCTCTTTCTGATGCACCCTGGATCGGTTCCCATGGACAAGAGCCAAGGATATTTCACAATTGCGATCAGATCCGCCACAGGCTGAAACACCATCCACTGTTGTGCTCGGGTCTGTTTTCCTTCACTGATCCAGACATTTCTCTTCCTCTCTTTATTCTCCCACCCCTTTTAGTGTAGCCCAACGTCCAGGAGGCTGGCTGCAGCTCTCGAAAGACACGTGCACGCCCCTCGCTCTTGAAATATTTCAACAATGCCTGAAAAGAAGGGCAGCGTTGGGTAGCTTCCTGTAATTACTTTAGGGCAAGAAACCACCATTCAGCCGAAAGGTCGTCCAGACTTTGCTGAATGTCACTGTTGAAGAGACCCTTATTTCATCAAGGATTTATTGTTCCTTATGTGTATGTTAGTATTATAAACAGATTCCTGACATTGTAATCCCTCTGTATCCTCACAGTGCTGACAGATTCGCCCTGGGTGGCTTGATCAAGCTCTGTGCTCTTGCAATCAGTGCCAGAGTTGATGGTGGGTTTATTTGTTCTGTTCAGATTAGGTCTAAGGAGATGAGGCTGCTCAGGAAAAGCAGATGGCTTATCAAGACTGAGTGTGTCTTGACTTCTTCTTGATGATCCTAGAACTCCCACTGCTGCAGGGGCACCAGGGGCTGGAGTTGCTGAGATGGCTTCCTCTTGTCGACTCCCACCTGAAACAGAAAAGAATGAATCAGAATGCAGGGCGTGCTATAAAGAGTCCTACGTATACAACTATGTGGTGAGGCAGATGCAGCTTGGCTTTGTACTCAGCTAAAGGAGGGACATTTCCTTTGGTTTTATTAATATTTTTCCAATCATCTGTGGAAGCGACACCCCTCCCAGTGAATTATTATCGGAAAGAATGAGACGAATTTCCTACTTGTGAAATACAACAATGCCAAAGTCATTTTTCTATCGACTAATCTTCGGGGAGAAGGAAAGGGTGGCAAAGGCAACTAGGTGTTTCCTAAATGGGGGCTGAAATGTGATAAAGCCCTGTTCCTCATCATGAAAGCAGGGAGGGTTCGAATGCTTTCGGGGTGTCAGCACCTGGAAATATCCCAAGAATGTGCACTCACGCTCTGTTCTGAGTATGTACTGCTGCATAAGCTTTTGTGCAATGGAAAGCCACAAACTGAACCAGGTCCAGGCAGAGTTTCAAGGTAAAAAAGAAAAAGAAAAAACAATCTGCAGGGCGTAAATCACCTCTAACCTATGCTGGCCAGTGTCTCTCGTATGCTGTGGAATGACAGCCTGAAGGCATGTGAAGTGAAGAGCCACTATTTGTCACAATCACCTCCTCTCACTCCAGTGGAGAACCCCTCAGAGCCTTCTACGCCTTCAGCCTAATGAATTCTGAGAAATAATAACAAAATGTGTGCCTGTTGTATTTAAACTCTGCAACTATTGTAGTACTACTATTTTATTGTTAAGTTTTGGTGGGAAACTAAGGTGTTCAAAACTTGAAATGCCCAACAGAAAACTGTCCACTCAGGTTTTTTTTAAATTTGGTATCTTAACAGATTCATCCACATGAGCTCTTCCATTGGTTAGGCCTTCAGGAGCTGGACTGAAGGCCTACTATGTCGGATGAACACCATATCAGCCCAAATATGGTCCTCACTCTCACAACTACAAAACTTATTTATATCATTTACTATTTGAGTAGTTATCAAATAGTACACTGACGTTCTTAAAAACAAATGTTCCAAAAAAATATATATGTAAACCTTTAACTTACATTATCATATGGATGCTCTTCAAACTTACACGTTAAAAAGGTTTACAAAAGGTTTACAAAGTTTTTAAAGCAGTGGTTCTCAAACCAGTTCTCAGGGAGCCCAAGACAGTCCATATTTTTGCTCCAACCAATCTTGCAGTAAAGATCTGAGAGATTAAACTTGCAATTGTGCAAAAATGTGGTCCATCTGGAGGTCCCGGAAAACCAATTGTTTACAGGATCATCAATAGAAAGGTTCTATAGGGACACTATAGCGAGCCAACGTTATTTTTATAAGTGTAGTAAATAAATAATAAGCCTTTGAGATTAATAAGCGTTCTGGAGGTTGACTAATAATAAGGAACTGAGAGTGAAATAGATCAATTATGTTTTTATTTACAATGGATGGAACCAATTTAGTGAGAAAAAAACATGACTTCAGGCCTTCTAACCAGTTTCAGTCAGTCATTAAAAAAGGAAAACAGTTCTACGCCAGTGCTCTTCACTGAATGAGTGGGTGTAAAACTGCTAAACACAAGGTAAAATACATGTTATTGTCTGTTACAAGCTTCAAATAAAACATGGAATGTCTTTCGCAAGAGCGAAACGTTCGCAGTTAATCTAGGCCAAAAAATGTTCATGTGAATTGCTGGTAGCTCAGTGCTAACATACTACTGCAATCCCAAAGAGGTGCTAGCAGGAATTGGTATTATAATAGAGGAGTTTTTCTTTGTTTTTGACTTTTGAGTTCTGACATTTATGGCCCGAACTGAAGGCCTAGCTCTAAAAATCACAGTTTGCCACTGTTTCACACGCAGTTAAAACCTATTACAGCCTACACAGACACAAATTCCCTCTTCTGCTCCTGATGGCTCATGCTCTTGCTGAGATCAGACACATCTCCCTCCCTACGCCTCCGTCCTGCGCTTCGTGATGTCAGCGCCAAATTGAAGACAATTGACTCAAACAAACCCGCTTGTCTACAATGGCCTTCAGATCAGCGCTCTCTGTCACGATACTGGAGTGAAAAACAGCTGCATTGTTCAGATTTGCTATCGGGAGATGGGTCCTTTGATGGTAACCATTAACGTTTATCACTTCCAGGCAAGTTCAAGCTGCATTCAATCCAGCTAGTTTGGACCACTGTACTTATCAAAACCAGGGTTCTGAAAGGATTGTGTTGGGGTTATGGAGTTCAGGATGCAACCAAAAGGCTCTCTAGTGTTTTGAATTATTTCTTTTGGTTCTTAACACTTTGAAGGACCATGCCAAGACAGCAAGGCCTGCAACAGTACATTAAGGAAACTTCAGTGCAGCCGCAACCACAATACACTGCAACCATAACCACAAGGTCACAGGTTCAGATATCTTCAGCATCAAAGAAACAGGATTAAGTATCAAAGGCCTGCAGGTTCTAAAGTACCTTCTGCAGTACTCCTATTATTATAACCTAAATGAGGCATGCTGTAAGGAAAAGATGATACAGCACAGTGGACCCCAACCCTGCTCCTGTCTATCCTGCAGGGTTTAGTTCCAACCACATCCGCCCCAGCAAAATACTGTCTTTAGATGATGTTGGCTGGCTGGATCAGGTGCGTTAGTGCAGGTGAGAATAGTCTGCAGGGGTTGGCAGCCATGGATACAGCAGAAAACCTCCAACTTGTGAGTCAAGGTTGAAATTGCTGTAATTCAGTAGTATTTATGTGGTGCTTTTCGTACCAGAAGTGTCCCAAAGTGGTTTTGCAGAAATGTGGTTGCAGCTCCGTAATGAGCGTCAAGGATGGAGACTGGCAGAAATTCAGTAGACTGAGAAGGAGAGACTCTCTAAGAGCATAAAGAACACTGAGAAAAAACAAGACTCAAAAGGAGAAGCTCGCTAAGAACGTGAGGAACATTAAGTGGAACCAAGACTCAAAAGGAGAAACTCTCTAAAAGCATGAGGAAGAATCACCAAGAGGAACCGAGACTCAAAAAGAGAAGCTCACTAAGAATATGAGGAACACTAAGTGGAACCAAGACTCAAAAGGAGAAACTCTCTAAGAGCATAAAGAACACTGAGCAGATGTTCTTCAGACTGTTCGAGAAAGTGCTGTAGATGGTTCTATATGGAACCTCTTTGAAAACGGTTCTCTATAGCACTTTTTGTTACAATGTCAAGTTTGAAACAATAAAAGAACCCTTTTTGGTTCTGTGTGGAACCGTCTACAGCACATTCATGCACATTCTCCATCAATCTGAAGAACTATTTCATGATGCAAAGAACCCTTTAATCATGCCAAGGGCTCTTTGAGTGTTCATGGTTCTATATAGAACCACTCTCTTTACTAAAGAACCCTTAAGAACCATCTTTTTTAAGAGCGTACAGACTATTGTAGCACCAGTGTAGGAGGTGTGGAGGCATGTTGACACCAGATTTAGCAATGTTTAAACCTTTCATTGGCACTGCTATCATATAGAGACCCATTTAGAACCAGGTGGAAACCTTACAGGTTCTTTATACAAACTGTCCCATTCAACCGATGACCAAATATGGTTCCCTGGTGCAGCGCCAAAGCTCTACCTGTAGGATTTCACTGTAAGAGTTTGTGCCAAGGTACCCGTATCAGCTCCCATCGGCAGAGCGATTAGGGAAACAGCAGATGGTGATCACTCATCTTGAAGTATTCAGTGAGTGTGTGACTGTTATCAGTGGTGTGTAGAACACACACACACACACACACACACACACACACACACGTCTTTTCAGTGAGGTAAGCTGTTTGCTCTCCTCCACTGCTCTCCAGCTATTTGTTTTTCCTTTGCACTCGTTAGTTGTCGCTGAACGCTGCCAAACTGCTCCAGGCCTAAACCAGTACGAGCCCATTTACTGCAGCTAATGAGTTGGTCCTCGTGATTTATGGGCCTTTACGCTGTGATTCAAGGGCTCTCTCTCTCTCTCTCTCTCTCTCTCTCTCTCTATCTGTCTCTTTATCTCTCTCTCTCTCAGTGATAAGCTGAGTTACAGTCATCTCTGAGACACTGAGTGACGCTGCTTCCAGGATCCTCTCTAATCTCCCTGATCTATTACAGCCTGCCGGGCCTGGATCTGTCTCACTCTCTCACTCACTTTCTTTCTCTATCTCTTTTTCTCTCACTCATTTTCTTTCTCTATCTCTCTTTCTCTCACTCTCTCTCTCTCTCTCACTCTCTCACTCATTTTCTTTCTCTATCTCTTTTTCTCTCACTCATTTTCTTTCTCTATCTCTCTTTCTCTCACTCTCTCTCTCTCTCACTCTCTCACTCATTTTCTTTCTCTATCTCTTTTTCTCTCACTCTCACTCTCTCACTCACTTTCTTTCTCTATCTCTCTTTCTCTCACTCTCTCTCTCTCTCACTCTCACTCTCTCACTCGCTTTCTTTCTCTATCTCTCATCACTCACCCTCTAATTCTCTTTCTCTCACTCTCTCTCTCACTCACTGTCCCACTCACTTTCTCACTCACTCACTCTCTCACTCTCTCTCACTCACTGTCCCACTCACTTTCTCACTCACTCACTCTCTCACTATCTCTCTTTCTCACTTTCTCTCACTCCCTCTCTCACTCTCTCTCTTACTCGCTCAAAATATCTCACCTTCTCTCTCACTCACTAACTTATTCACTCTCTCAATCTCTCTCTCTCACTCACCCTCTCATTCTCTTTCTCTCTCTCTCTCTCTCTCTCTCACTCACTGTCCCACTCACTTTCTCACTCACTCACTGTCTCTTTCTCTCTCTCTCACTCCCTCTCTCATTCTCTCTCTTACTCACTCAAAATATCTCACTTTCTCTCTCACTCTCACTCACTCACTCACTCACTCACTCTCTCACTCACTCACCCTCTCATTCTCACTTTCTCACTCACTCACTGTTTCACTATCTCTCTTTCTCACTCTCTCACTCCCTCACTCACTCTCTCAGTCTCTCTATTACTCACTCAATATATCTCACTCGCTCTCTCACTCACTCTCAGTCACTTTCTCTCTCACTCACTTTCACTCTCTCACTCTCTCACTCACTCTATCACTCACTCATTTTCACTCATGCAGAGCCTGCTCTCTCTCTTTTTCATTCTCACTTTCTTTCCCTGTTTCTCTCTCATGTGTCTCTTTCTTTCCTCACTGTTTCATTCTTTGTCTCTCACAAACACTTTATCTTTCTTAATTTTTTCATTCGTTCTCTCTCCTTTCTCTCTTGTCTCTCTCTATTTCTCCCACCCTAGTCTTTTTCTTTTGCCCTTCTATATCTCTTTCTCCCTCTTACTCTCTCTTTATCATGTTCTCTTTCTTTCTTTCTTTCTTTCTTTCTTTCTTCGTTTCTTTGTGTTCTTTTTCTTTTCTTTCTTTTTCATGGTCTCCTTCTCTATCTCTTTCTCTTTCTCTCTCTCTCCCTCTCTCTCTCTCTCTCTCTCTCTCTCTCTCTCTCTCTCTCTCTCTCTCTCTCTTTCTCTCTCTCTTTTTCATACAAAGACTCTTTTAAGCACCTGTAAGTGCCCTGAAAAATAATTTGGGGCTTGTTCTCTGTGATCGACATTCCTTCAGAGTAATGTTCAGAGAGCTCGCCGTGACCGACATGCCTCAGCTTGTGTGTGTTAGTGACAGACAACCAAAACACCGTCAGCAGCTCTGAGAAGCTCAGAGACCACGGAGCGTCCTTTAGGGGGAAAGACAAAGACACGGACCCCCTGTGAAATTTTAAGATCCCCTACAGTAAAGTTACATATATTTCACATGTGAGCAAAAATCACGTGTTTACAAGTAATAACATTTTTTCATGTGAACACACATTGTTTTCGCTTTTTGACATGACTTTTTTGTAAGTTCAGTAATGCAGCTACTGAATAAATGAGTTCGTTGGATATTATTTTGGCCTTACGACACACTGAATGTGTCTCTCCGCCATGATTATGTTTTTATAAAGTTATTTTAGGCCATAATCTGTCCTCAAAACTATCATACCACAATGTCTCAGACATCAGACGGCATGCAATAGCTGTCTGAGAGGGAACCTAAAGAGGCATTAAACTCTTCAGACGTCTGGTTCCTATCAACACCACTGCGAGTGATTTTGTTTACATCTTAACGACTGGATTATGCAAAACTTTGAAAAAGAAATGTAAAATTCTCACATGAATTTCTGTGCAAATTCTACTCAGAAGTGATAAAAAGAAAGTAATTACATTTGGATAATATATCAGAAATAAAGGTACTAAACTGTCACTGGGTCAGTGCCCCTTTTGTCAATGGGGTGGTATCCTCAAGGGTCCATCTCAGTACCTTTAGTCAGGGAACATAATCGTACCATAATCCATTGAAATGATAGTTTCTAAGTTGTACTGACTCCACACACCCCGTCTCGTCTCCAGGCTTTATTTTATTGATCTGTTTTAAAACATTCGGTTATGAAAAGGTACAAATACGAACTTTTCACCTGGAAAAACTTATTTAAGGTGCACAGTTGGACCTTAAAACCGCTGTTGTACCTTTGAGGACACATTTACATTGTTTGTACCTTGATGAACGAAAAATGTACCTGCACAGAACCTTTATTTCTCACAGTGTACATATCAGCTTTATTTTGGTTAGCAAGTAGCTTTTAATAGTACTGAATAATGTCTTAAGATTAATGATTAATCATGTATTAATTAATAATTGTGCATTCCTGTTGCTAAAGCAACCTGAACCAGCATGAGTGCCATCTGGTTAATATCTGCACACTTCAGTCCTTCACTCTCAAAACTACACAGTTTATATATTAATGTTGCAATAGCTGAATAGCTTGTAGAGCCTGATTCTTTAATGTAGTTACTGAATAACACAGAGTCCAGTACAGACCAGACAGCCCTTCTAATTTGGTGCTGATACAGGTTTCAGCTGTTGCTTGTATAATCTTCCTATCTAGAATCTAGAAAAGCATTGATCAGTGAAACGGGACGTTCTGAAGCAGCCGACGGTCACCAATGCCAATCATCAGCAAGAGGGGTATAAAGCGCCCAGCATTGGGCTGTGGAGTAGGTGAGCAGTGGAGCTGTGTTTTCTGGAGTGATGGAGCTCCATCCAATACCTTTGGGATGAGTTGGAGTGATCCAGAACTGATCATCCAACATCAGTACCTGACCTCACTAATGCTCAATCAAATCCTCACAGCAATGTTCCAACATCTAGTTTAAAGCCTTCCCAGAAGAGTAGAGGCTGTTACTGCAGCAAAGGAGGAAGAAACTCCAATTTAATAGCCTTGATTTCAGAAGACACACTGAACGAAACACTTCTGCATATAGAGCGCAAGTGTTTATATTAGTGTCTGAATAATAAGGCAGTTTAAAGGGTTAGCAGTGCCTCGTTTAATCCCGCAGGTGAAGGAGCGGTGAGGTGGAGCAAAGCCAGATGCCTAGCAGCCCGCTGCCGTCTGCAGCTCAGCGGCTGATGTATAAGTCATTACTCATTACGGTCGCTAAGATACCGCTGCACCGGATACATACTCTATTGACTCTCCTGTTACTGCACACCACTGCTCAGCTCCAGCACAGCAACCACACAAAGACCAACCCCACACTTTTTACTGACCTGAGAACACACTTTTCTTAGAGTAAAAAGATGTAAACACAACCTCTGCAGCAAAACCTGCGACTGATTATGCACAGTTACATTACATTTGATGAACTTAAAAAGTAGGAAAGAAACACCGTTCAGAGTCGGTACTCAGTAACACCCACGCTGGCAGATATCACAGCTTGCAAACACTTTCTGCACTCTTTCTATTCTTGTTTAGGAATTTTCTCCCACGCTTCCTTGCAGAACGCTCCTAGTTCTGCGATATTGCCCGCATATTTCCAGTGATGTTCAAAGCTCAGGGTTTGTGAGGGCCATTCTGCATCTTGCGTTTCTTGAAGTGGTTCATGGTGGATGTTTTGGATCACCGTCCAGCTTCAGTTTCGTGGTTGACTGTGTCTAATTTGCTGATGTTTAGTGGAATCCATTCGTCCATCTACATATGTACTGTTTCCTGTGCACTCTCACTGGGGCAGTACCCCTCATGTCCCTGGGGTGGGACCCTCAAGGGTACATCTCAGTACCTTCAGTTGGGGAACATAACTGTACCATAATCCATTGACTCCACATACCCCGTCTCGTCTCCAGGCTTCTTATTTGTACTTTACATGTACTTTTCACCTGGAAAAACTTATTTAAGGTTCACAGTTGGACCATGTTGTTTCTAACAGTTTGCTATTGGCTACCACATAACCTCAAAGAATAAAAGGACCACCTCCATGCTTAACAGTTGGCAAGGTGTTCTTTTCATCAAATGCTGCCTCCTTTTTCAAAGCATATCTGGCCAAAGAGTTCTATTTTTACTTCATCACTTGTTTTCAAAATGCCTCTAGCTTGCCTAGATGTTGTTTTGCATACTTCAGACGATCACCTTTGTGAGGAAGTCAAAGGTAATGTTTCCTTCTAACGACTTTTAAAGGCAGCTCATGTCTGTGCAAGCAATGCCACACAGCAGACTGGTGCAAGATCACTCCTGTGTCAGCTAAACCTTCTGCAGGTTCTTTGTTGCCATGTGGGGGTTTTGCTTTGCCTTTCTGGTCAGCATATGAGCAGTTCTATCTGAGAGTTTTCCTGATCTACTAGATCTTGCCTTGACTTTCACATTTCCCCTTAAGAAGCACTTCTTAATGGCATTTCGGACAGTGGGAATTATGAGATGGAAGCACTTTGATATCTTTTCAGCTTCATTATCAGATCCTCAGCCATCTGCTTGAGCCTGTGGATGTTGAGTGTTAGCCCAAAGTTTGAAGAGTCAAAGAATTTGTAATTATGCTCTGGAATTTTCATCAGCTGACAATCCCTAACCTGCCTAATGAGTCCTAACCCACCAATTTAGCCCTAACAAGTCAGAGACTTTCCAAACTGTTCGACAAGTTGAAGAAATTTAAAGTAACTGTGCATTAACATTCAAACAACTTAAAAAAAACAACAAAATAAGTCATTCGGCCAGGTGCCCAAACTTATGCATACAACTGGAAATGTATTAAATTATTCTGTTATACAGGTTTATATAATTACAAATAATTAGTATATAGCTGTACAAAAAAGAAGATATATTAGAAGACGATGTCCAGAATGATTAATGCAGCTTTGGACGATTATTTAATAACTTCATGACTTTATAATACAACTGATATTACCATTGCCTCTTATTTTAAAAGCGTCAATCATATTTCTAACTTGACTAGAGTGTGAATAGATCAACATAGTATATTTTCCATCAGTGAATAACTTCATGTTTGTCCCAAGCCCTGAAATATTGAATAAAACATCCAAAACTACTTTTATTGTCTAATTTAGAGTACTTCAATCAATGCAAGATAAGCTATTATTGTAAAATAACACAAATTATTAATATGGCAAGTAACTCCAAACTTTTGAAGACAGGGAGCTTCTAACAGACACCCAGCAAACAAACAAAGAGGCAACACAGACATCCCAAGTGCTTTCGACTGACCTCAGAGCAGATGCAGAGCACAGGGAAGATGAAGGAGCTACCCAGTCATTCGCTGATCTGAGATCAGGCGTAATCTCGAGTTGATCCCCCGACTGAACAGCGCAACTTTCTCGCCTGATGACATTTACTGAAGAACATTCCTCTCGGTTACAGTCACAGGCGTTCGTCACATATGACTAAAGCACAGGGGTTAAACTTCCCCAGGTGAGTCAGGGCTGCTCAGAGTGAAGCTAACCCAGTGTCTGATAGAACACATGCAGATGAGACACAGAACACAGGTAGAACGGCTTCATTATCGGCTTCAGCAGATCATAACAATAAAGTCAGCAGACGCTCTCAGACTCACCTGTGCTCTCCTGCGGCTCGGTGTGTGGAAATGTGTGCGTGTGACAGCCACTACGTACAGCCCCTTTTCAGACCCTCCCTCTGTTCTCCTCCTCTTTTCTCTCTCCCTCTCTCTCTCTCTATCACTCACTCTCTTTTCTCTCTCTCTCACTCGCTCTTTCTCTTCTTCCTCTTCTTCTGTCTCTCTCTTTTGTTCTCTATCGTTCTCCCTCTCGCATTCTATCATTCTTTCCCTCTCTCTGTCATTCTCTCTTTCCCTCTTCCATTCTCTCGCTCTCGACTCGTCCCCGCTCCCATTCTCTGTCTCCGAGAGAAAGGGGGGAAAAGGGGGTGTGGACGAGTCGGAAAGCACAGAAGGTTCTTTGTCTGGCCCCCTTTTCATATGGTTTCCTTCAAGTGTTCATACTGAACACATTATGCCATTATATATTTTCATATTTAACGTATAGAGTCACTCCCTCACCTTCTCTGAGAAGCTGTTCTCCTTGGCTCTTTGCAAAAACACACCAGACCTTCTAAGAATATAAATAAATACAAATAACTGTAGCCCTAAAATTGCTTTATTGTATACAGTTGTGAACCGAGACTATTAGAGTCTTCACTTCAGCCATAAATGTCAAAATGCAGTAAAAAATAAATAAATAAATAAATAAATAAATTCTAATAATATGTTAGCGCTAAGCTAACGCTGGTGCACATGAGCATATTTTGAAGATCTGACCCTTGCATAAGACATTAATATATATTTTATCAATGTTTTACAGTCCCAACTTTAGAGCTGCTGCTGTTCCATTTCCAACAACTGACTGAAATCTGGTTAGACTACAGCTCGCATTCACAGACAGTATCTAGAACGTCTAGAAGGAATAGAGTGATAGTGAGTGAATAGAGTGTTTTTCCTTTGGTTCCACCCATTTGTGAGTCAGCACGTGGTTGGTTGATTCCACCGTGAGTGTCTTATTATGGTGGCAGTTAATCTGATGTGTTAGGCCTTCTGTCCAGCTCCTGAAGCCCTAACCAATGGGAGAGCTCTGTCGGCTGTATCCACAGAAATTAATAAAACAAATAAATAAAAATTAACTTACAAACGTGTTTTTTTAGTTCCCAGAAACCATTAGGCCTGCTCAAGTTTCGACACTGATCTTATATGCACCTTGTTATATTCAGTCATATGCAAAAGTTTGAGTGAGTTAAATGGCATGTTTTGTTTATTTTTCTACATAAAAATAATATATCATATCATAAAAACATATCATCCCATAAGGAACAAACTTAGTTTCATTTTGTCTGCAAATTTTATGCACAAGTTGCATTTATTTGCAAAGTTTAACATAAAAAATAAATATAAAATGTTCCCTAACTTTAACGTTTATTTTTTTCCCAATGTGCTCAGCAAATATACAGCTATATGCATTAAAATGTGCAGAAGTGTGTTCTCTGTAGAGGATGTGTAACTTACTTAAAAATGTTTAAGCAGGAGCCCAAACTTTCATATATGACTGTATGTCTTGTATTACTGCATGCACCATCTATGTTTTAGATCATTTTATGCATGTTTGGCAGCATTTATGTCTGTTCTATGCCTATCCAAGGTCTACAGTTAGGTAAAGTAAAAGTCAAAGGAAGAAAACGGGGAACTGATATATATGTGAGGAAACGTGCCCTAACGTGGCCCCGGAGTGCAGAGAGCTGTGTTTAGACTGCGTCTGATTGTTATGAATTATCAGAGTAGCCAGCGAAGGCTCTGATTACTCCCTCCTGTGAGTTTCAAATGGAGGCAAAAAGGCATGGGACAAAAAGCCTGTACAGATGGCTTTCACATACATTTAGTCTGATGGACTCCAAGTGGGGAAAGACCAAAGTTGGACCAAACCTGAGCTGATTCCTGAGGCTGCTTCTGTCCAAAGCTTGATGTTTCTTTTTTTCTTTTATTAGAAACACCTACCCTTCTACTTCCACTTACTGGCCACTTTATTAGAAACACCTAGCTTGTGCTTCCACTTACTGGCCACTTTATTAGAAACACCTAGCTTGTGCTTCCACTCACTGGCCACTTTATTAGAAACACCTACCTTGCGCTTTGACTCACTGGCCACTTTATTAGAAGCACCTCCCTTCTACTTCCACTCACTGGCCACTTTATTAGAAACACCTACCTTGTACTTCCACTCACTGGCCACTTTATTAGAAACACCTCCCTTGTGCTTCCACTCACTGGCCACTTTATTAGAAACACCTACATTGTGCTTCCACTCACTGGCCACTTTATTAGAAACACCTCCCTTGTGCTTCCACTCACTGGCCACTTTATTAGAAACACCTCCCTTCTACTTCCACTCACTGGCCACTTTATTAGAAACACCTACCTTGCGCTTTCACTCACTGGCCACTTTATTAGAAACACCTCCCTTCTACTTCCACTTACTGGCCACTTTATTAGAAACACCTAGCTTGTGCTTCCACTCACTGGCCACTTTATTAGAAACACCTACCTTGTGCTTCCACTCACTGGCCACTTTATTAGAAACACCTACCTTGCGCTTTGACTCACTGGCCACTTTATTAGAAACACCTCCCTTCTACTTCCACTCACTGGCCACTTTATTAGAAACACCTAGCTTGTGCTTCCACTCACTGGCCACTTTATTAGAAACACCTCCCTTGTGCTTCCACTCACTGGCCACTTTATTAGAAACACCTACATTGTGCTTCCACTCACTGGCCACTTTATTAGAAACACCTCCCTTGCGCTTTCCACTCACTGGCCACTTTATTAGAAACACCTCCATTGTGCTTCCATTTACCGGTCACTTTTTTAGAAACACCCACCTTGCGTTGCCACTCACTGGCCACTTTATTAGAAACACCTACCTTGTGCTTCCACTCACTGGCCACTTTATTAGAAACACTCACCTTCCGCATTCACTTACTGGCCAGTTTATTAGAAACCCCTACCTTCTACTTCCACTTACTGGCCACTTTATTAGAAACACCTACCTCACTGGCCATTTTATGAGCCCCACCTATCTTACAGGTTCACTCCACAGGTGTATAATTAGCCGCTCCGTGCTTTTGTCCAAATATGTTTCTCATTTCTGTTGCCCAAGAGCGGCGCGCCTGCTCAGTCTTCCACACAAATACTTGTGTCTGTTTGAGATTTCATACCAGGGTGATACTGGAGGCCTCGCACATACAGTCATAGTCATCTGGCTTTGCTTGAATGAGAGTGTGTCTGCAAACTTTGATCTTCGACCACAGGCATACACTGCATAGAAAACATAGCACAGCAAAGCTATAAATTATTGGGGCTGGTTTTCCAGACATAGATTAGGCCTAATCTTGGACTAAATTAGATGTCTAGGTCTATAGAGATTCTTAAACTTAAAAAACAGCCTTTTAAGTTTGAGATTAGGCTTCGTATGCATGTAGACAACCAGCCTGTTGTAGCTCTCAGTTAGGGTCATATACAGTACTGTGCAAAAATCAGACCAGTCTTCATTTCAATTTCCAGTCAAAATGGCCTTTAAGTTTAAGTTATTTATTTTTCAGCATCAAGAAAAAAGCAAAAATTGTATATTTTACTTGGAAGCCTAAACAACTAAGTGCCATATCAACATTCTCAGCCTTTATTACAGCTTCCTTCTATTTTTGCAGAGATATTTTTCCATACTTTCAAAGTTCAGTCTTGTTCAGTTGGTTGTATTTTCTGCTTCTCACCGTCCAAATAATCCCAAACCCACTCAGTGATGTTGAGGTCTGGACTCTGGGGTGGTCAGTCCATTGTTCAGCTTCTTTGTTTGATGTGTCCGTCTCCTTTTCTCAGTGAGGTTCTTCTTGACAGCTACACATCCTTTCAGACCCATAGCGCTGAGTCGTCTTCTCACAGTGGAAGGATGGACAGAAACACCTGTAGATGTTTTCAGATCTGAAGCAGCTTGATTTTCTCCTCTCTCTCAAAGATGAAAGCTTTAAATGCTGTTTATCTGACAGTGTTGGTGTCTACCAGGTGTTCCAGGTGGCTGTTAGGAGTCCCATTTTCTATGTAACTTTAAATAATTTTTTAACTCCAGTTTTGGAAACCAGAAACTGTCTCCTTCCTTATGCAAGTGGATTAAATTACATCTAATCTCAGAAATATCTGCTAAAAAAAAAAAACTTGAGATTTTAAGGGTGTTGCGTAACAATGTGATCCAGAGCAAGTCTGACATAAACAAATCCACAATAAGACTTGCTGAACAACAACAAACTCCAAATACACGTAATGCAAACAGCATATCAACTGACAATAATGGTCATAAATGTGCTCAGTGAGGAGAACCTCCACTGGGAATGTTCTGCATTCAATCTGGGCCATAGATCACTTTGATTCATTCCACTCTTGCTCTCCCTTTTTCTCAATGCATGTTTATTTTCTTTTTTTTTCCAACGCCCCCTCCACAGCTGGTCGGCCTGCCGTTGCTGCTCTGCGTCCTGTGGGCTAGCTTGACTTTCCAAAGGGCAGCTGTGTGTGTATGTGTGTGTGTGTTTGAGACCCACTACGGACGTGTGTGTGTGTGCGTGTGTGTGTGTGTGTGCAGCGTCTGTGTGTGGGTGAATGGGAAATGTTAAAACACATTCCATCAGATCGGGGCTTTTCTTCGTTCTCTGGCCTGCTGGAATGTCCTAAGTGTTCTGGTCTGCGTTCTTTTTGCTTTTGTCTCGTACACAGAGAGTTATTAAGCACGGCTCTGACTGAGCTCCGACATGATTAGAATCATACGCGGCCTGCAAACGAACCCCCGCACCCCTCAGCCAGACCACCAGCATCCTAACCCTCCTCTCCTGCAGATTCACAAGCCTGAGCCCAGTGGGGGTGAGTATCAGTAACTGGATAAGACTGAAAGCAATGCAAGAGAGAGTTCATAACTGAGTCATACCAGTAACTGGTTAAGATGGAATGCAATGTGAGTTAGAGCTGAGAAATCAGTTGTATCAGTTACTGACTGAAGCTTAGCTGAAGCTAAATTGCATCATTTACTGGTTAGTACTGGAAGCAGAGGCTAAATGGGGTCATATTGGGTTAGTACTGAAACTAGAGTGAGTTAGAGATGAGAACTGATAGTTACTGGCTGAAACCGAAACCAGTATGTGTTAGAGTTCAGAACTCAGTTGTGCCAGTAATGGATTAAGTCTGAGTTAGATTTGAGAAATAAGTAATATCAGTAGCTCGTTAGGACTGCATACTGATAGGAGTGCATAGTGAGGTTCAAAAATGATCCTGGCTGAAGCCAAAACCAGTATGAGTAAGAAATCAGAAATTAGTCGTTTCAGTACTGAAGCTAAACAGGTGTGAATTAATAAGAAGCACATTAGTATCAGAAATATAGTATTATAGTAATAATAGTATTAGAAATCAGTGTGAGGTAAAGTTAGAAATAAGTCATACTAGTCACTGGTTAACACTGGAACTAGTGTGGGTTAGATTTCAGAAATAAGTCTGATACTTGTGTGTGTTGGGATTCAGAAATGAGACCTGTCAGTTAGTGTCTGAAGCTAAAACCAATGAGTTAAAGGTTAGAACTGAGGTCTATCAGTTTCTGGCTGAAGCTAAAACTGGTATGAGGTAGAGTTTAGAAATGAGGTCTGTGAGCTAATGGCTGAAGCTAAAACCAGTATGAGTTTAGAAATTAGGCCTGTCAGTTCCTGACTGTAGCTAGAATTAGTGTTTGGGAATGAGCCTGTGAGTTACTGGCTAAAGCTAAAACCGGTATGAGTTAGAGTTTAGAACTGAGGTCTGTCAGTTTTTGCCTGAAGCTAAAACTGGTATGAGGTAGAGTTTAGAAATGAGGTCTGTCAGTTACTGGCTAAAACTAAAACCAGTATGAGTTAGAGTTCAGAAATGAGGTCTGTCAATTTCTAGCTGAAGCTAAACCCGGTATGAGTTAGAGTTTAGATCTGAGGTCTGTGAGTTACTGCCTGATCCTAAAACTTGTATGAGTTAGAATGAGTTAGCCCTGTCTTACTGGCTGAAGCTAAAACTAGTATGAGTTTAGAAATGACCTCTGTCAGTTACTCACTTAAGTTAAAACCGGTGTAAGTTAGTGAACAAAAATGGCTAAAATCAAAAATACTAGCCTAAGGTAAAACCTGTGAGAGTGTCAGTTTCTAGTTAAGACTAATAAAAAGTTTTCAGAAATGAGCTGAAGGCAGTGCAAGTTAGAGTTTGGAAATGAGTCATTTCAGTAACCAGATAAGAAATGTGGTAACAATTAGCACTGTTATACGCTATAGAAGTACCTGTGGAAGAACCCAGTGTGAACTGAAGTTCAGAAATGGACGATTATCTACCGTTTGAAGCCAAATTACTGTGAATCAATTCTGAAATCAGTTGTATCAGTAACTATATAAAAGTGGAACTAGTAGGAGTTAGAGGTCAGAAAAAAGCTCTATTAGTATGAATTTACTATTTACTAGTTGAGACTAACAGCAAATGTTGGTGGTCAGAAATGAGCTCTGCTGTGGAATGAGCCTGAGACCAGAGTGGGTTGGTGTTCAGAAACTCCACCACTTACTGCAGAACCTTAGAGGAAGTTTATGTTGTCATTGTGAGTGTTTTGAAACTGGACACTAACAATGGAAAGTACACATACCAGACAATTATCTATTATCTTGCCAACAAAAACCACAGTTTATCTGTGTTTTTTGCTGGCAATCCCTAAAGTAAAGAACTGCACTCAGTTCTAAAATTCAGACTATTAATTCCACAAATTACAGTGTTTTCACTTCATTTTGCAAATGCCTTGTATTTATTTCAGCACTGGTGCTCCTTTTCATCTCATTGTGGTTTGTGACTGGGACTGTTTGGTCATGCTTTAAAAATGACTGTATCCATGGCCAGGAGTCCAAGAGAGCATAACTGGCCTCACTCTCTCTGGGTGGGTAGGATGGTCTTCCTCCTTTCCCCCTATAATTCAGAGCATTGCAGGCTAATATAGGGGTCTGTTAGCTGATGCTAAATATTTTTTTACGTAGAAAATCAATAAAATATGTAATTTGAGTTCAAACTGTTCAAACTGTTATATAATATTGTCGTATCTTGAGTTGTAATCTAGTTTTTCTTCTTGCTTTGTGGACAAGATCATACCAGAAATGAGCCTGTTTAGAGCAGACGGCCTCCTTCGCATGCGTGCTTTCCGGTGTGTCTTCATTTAGAATGATTTGGCTGGAAATTTCCCCGACAGCGCCCGGCATCGCAGCTGCGGCAAGGCCGCCTGTGGTCTGGATCCAAGTGTGGATCATTCAGCGTGTCCAGACGTGGTACAGGGAGTGAGCGAGCATGTGTGTGCGATGACGTGAGCCTTGTAGAGGCCTTTCAGAGTCTGTCACGAAGTCTGGACCGCTTGACAGAGAGCAGCAGGGCGTGAGCAGGGCCGTGGCGCTCCTAACCAAACCTCAGCCAACCCCGGGCCTCTGCCTCTCTGTGTAAAAGAGCTTGTACTAGCTTCTGGAGCTGCTCCGGCAGCAAACACTTCAATGCTTGAGGCACACTGCCCATCAAAAGCCTGGAAACACACTGTCTTCTATTGGGATTTAAAATCTGCATGGTTTATATTAATACATCATACATCATCAGCTCTTGGGAATCCCAGTGGTGTCAGCAAGTCTTGACTGCTAGCCTAGCACTGAGCTATAAGCTAATAAATACAACTAGGCTAGCATTAGTGCAACTCTTACCTCCATCATTGAACAAATTTGTGAAGACAACAACCAATCTATGTGCACTGACCACAAAATGGATGCTAGAGACCAGTTTTCACCCTTTCAGCCAGAGAAAAGAAGCCAAACTGAGGTAAGATATCTACCCAGCCACCTTGCTAACTTTAGCTTTTAGCTCATTGCCCCTTTAGCTTGCCCTTGTTTAAGTAATCCATTCTCTCCACTGTATAGATGATGTGTACATATTTACCACAGTTATACGGCTGCAATAGGAATTTTAGCTTCCTAGCAGTAACATTAACATTATCTGTCCAACAAACAAAAACATTTCAGCAACAGCCAGTCCTTAAAAATCCACCGTGAAGCAGCTGTAGTTTTTCAAAACCTCTTCCTACCTTCAAGATACATCATCAGAAGGGGATTTTAGTCTTTACACTTGAAAATCTTGCTTTAGAGACCACTGCAGCACCCTGTAGGAGGCGAGTAGACATGTTTACAACAGATGTAGCAGTGGTTCAGTCTTTGGCTGGAACGTGTCTTTAAGAGCACATATTGAAAGGTGGTTTAAACACCTGAAAGGTTTGAACGCTGATGAGGGCTCATATCACGACAAAGGGATACAGTGTGATGCAGAAAGCATGTGCAATAGTAATTAACCAGCTTCACCCACAGTATGGTCACTTCGCTTTCCTTTCCTGTGGGCATTGTCATCGGACATTAAGGCGTTCATTTTTATCAAACTATGCTTCTTTTTTCTCCAAATATACTTTCAGTGATTGTGGTCAAAGAGTCACATTTTCTCTTAATCAGTCCACAGCACTTATTTCCAAACTGCCTCAGGCTTGCCTAGATGTTGTTTTGCAATGACTTTTGTGACTAGGTCACTGGGAAGCTTTCCTTTTGATGACTATTACATGCAGATCATGTTTGTGCAAGCAACACTGAACAGTGTTGTCTGATTCTGGCAACAGCGAAACATTCCTGCAGATCTTTTGCTGCAATGTGGGCGTTTTGCTTTGCCTTTCTGGCAACATACAGCACTCAATCTGAGAACTCTCTTGGTCTTTCAAATCTTGCCTTGACTGCAACAGTTCCCCCTAACTGCCATTTCTTAATGACATTTCGGACAATGGAAACTGTGAGTTGGAAGTGCTTTGATATCTTTTCATATCCATCTCCTGCTTTGTAGACATCAATTAGCTTCATTTTCAGATCCTCAGCCAGCTGCTTAGAGGATTACATGGTTGTTGAGTGTCAGTACAAATTTTGAAGAGCCAGAGAATTTATTACGCTCTGAAATTTTCATCAGCTGACAGTTCCTAATGACAATTATTGACCTTCCAGTCAATAGTATTTTATTTTTTTCAGTTTTTAAATATAAAGTAAATGTGCATTTGCACATTTTTTGGGGTCTTTAATATATGAAGTGTTTGCAAACCAGAAAACATGTCAATTTATGTTAAAACACATTTGGAAAACTGGGTGTACCCAAATTCTTGACAAGCCATGGATATTTTTAAATCATTTCTCAAGAGAGACGTACAAAATCAGGCCCAGTCTCTCTCCAGTTCTCACACGTCGCTGAGAAGCCGCCCCAAGCGCAAACAAAAACCTGGAGGTAAAACTGGCGAGCTGTGGTTTTGCCTGTGAGCAAGTCAAGTTCTGCAGATATGAATCAGCATTAAGAAGATTAATCACACAAAAAACACAATCCCTGCTCTCTTTTCAGGTCCACTCCTGTTTTGGTAGAAACACTAACCCTCAGACATCATAGTTATTGAATGTGAAGAGTCACTGCTGTGCATATAAACTTATTTTGTAAGCATTGAAACACATGGAATAAAACATCATTCATTCATATATAACTGTGGAATTAATAATGCAGTTACACTTAAGTGATCACATAATGCAAGCTAAATGTGTAGCACAATGACAGTAACTCCAGCCATCTGAGGGTTAATTTGACACTGGCTCATAACTCATCTCAGCACAAAGGAAAGATATGAAACATTGCCAAATCAAACAAACGGCGGATATAACTGTGACACTGGGAGGTAAATAAACAGAGGGTGCTGGGACATTGCTCTTATTTGAGCTTCTAAAATGGAGAAAAGTAGTGCGATAATCTCTGCTTTGCTCTCCCAGTTCTGTCTGATTTGGAAGCACCTTTCCTTTTGGCTTGCGCACTTTCATAATAAATGAATGTGAGGAGGAAAGGTGAATGATTCAGGTGGGGATTTTTCTGTAAAGTTAGCGGCCCAGCTGCTGGAAACTCTGACCCATCTCTACGCCCCCCCACCACTGATCAATAAATCTCTGTCCTCATATTTATCTCTGTAGCTGTTCCAGCAGTCAACTTATACACCTACCCATGAAGAAATTCCTTCGAGATGAGGTGCAGGTCTTTGAAACTTTATCTCCTAAAAAGGTTCAGCTCAGTATATCAATGAAAAGCAGCCTCGCTTTACATCCCCAGTGTGCGTCGTTCACAAGGTTCTGGATAAAGTTTCTGTCTGGAGAAAGATGTGGCTCACATAGTACAATGTGGTTCAGGGGCCGCATTACAGACCCTTCCTCTCTTTTTGTCTTAACTTAAGATCTGACAGGTCACGATGAGATTTTTCACCAATTCGTATTACAGAAGCAAATCTTACCTTAATTTAGGAATCTTATCTCATCTTAAAGCATCTTATTTTATCTCAGTTTAGGAAATCTTAACTTACTCGATCGAAGTCGACGATCAACTGTCACGTCTGTTACCTAGCAACCGACCATATGCGCTCAGCTGAAAGGTAAACACGTAATCAAGCTAGTTAGCCAGACAGCTAACGTCACCATTACTGAGGTAAAACAGGCCAAATAAAACTAAACCGTGATAAACTGAAGTTGAGCTGCTTATCAGAGCCACGCTGCTCCACAGTTTCAGTTTCAGTTTCCTAAACTCTTTAGCTGAGCGCGCTAACGATACTCCTCCTAATAAACAGACACACGATCAGCTCCGTCTCCTCATTATTCACCACCATCAGTGTAATGTTTTATCAATATTAACACACGATGGTAATAAGAGGCGACGGAGGAGATCGAGTCTGCAGCATCTGGGGTTTTAAAAACAAAGCACCATTTTCAGTGTAGATAAGTGTAGCGTCATTATGCTGGTTATAGTGAGTTAAGTTTCCTGTCACTGCACAAAACAATAGAAACAGACGGTTAAAACAGAAGCTAAGGCAGCTCTGGGTTTATCTTAAAGTTAGGACTGAATTTAGGAGATTCTGCCTAGTCAGGATGTTTCTGTAATACTGGTTTCCTATCTGGAGTTAAAGGATAAGACTATGAACTTAAGAACTGCTGCTCTGCAACCGCTTCTGTCCTAAATTCAGTCCTAACTAAAGTTGTCATGGTGTCTAAACAGATAAGATAAGATTTCAGACTTTTTTCAGACAAATTTTTAAAATATGGCCCCAGAGCATGTACTTGCTCAGACGTCACAAGGCCATTGTTTTGGTTATCCTAAGGTGCTGCTAGGCCATTGCTATGGTATCCCAGGTGGTTGCTAAGGTGTTGCTAGCTATTTGTATTGCGTGCAACATAAGAGGTGTAGCATTTGGCTACAGAGTGTATACTGACAGTGGTGGAATGAGAGGTAGAGGTAGAAGCATTGTATGTTATATAAGTGACATGACCTAGTTTCAGGATGTTGAGCATTTCCTCAACAATTCCAATAGGAAAAAAAATCTAACCACTATAAGTCTGGTAAACAAGCACAAGCAGCCTGTTTGGGTGTAGACTAGGGTTTTGTGATTTTGTGGTTCTAGCTTGAAAGCTGTAGGAAGAGTAGTGTTGCAAATTTTGTCCGAAGAATAATAATAAAGAGAAGATAAAAAAACAGTAAGTTGGCTTTATCAAGCCAATTAAACATTTATCATCCTGTCATGCTCTGTGGCATATATAAAATACTGAGTAGGCCCAGCTGAACTCCATTTTGGATAAAGATGGCAAGAAAAAAACATGTAAATCATTTCGAAAGAGAGTTTATTATTGGGGCACTGCAGGGGCTTCAGTCACAAAGACTAAACTGGCTAGGGTTTCATTAGGAACAGTGTCTTCTGTATCTGGAAGAGTGCCTACTGCTTTTAGATCTTTGAGAAAGATAATGGTAGATAAGGTTGAAAGCGCACATTCAGTAAATGTGATGTTCACGCATTAGTGTGATCTGTAAAAAAAAAAAAAAAAAAACAAACAAAAAAAACAAAAGTACTACTGTTCCTCAGGTTCCTGAGAACCGCAGTGCTGATGAGATCAGACTGTAGGCCTGCAGTTTATAAACCTCTCATTACAAAGACAAATGAGTTCATGTGAAAAAAGTGATCTGATCAGTTGATTCATCCATATTCTCCACGAGTGGACGAGTGCATGTGCAGAACACTCCTAGGAGTTTTCCTGACCTCTACCATGAGGAGGTCCGGTGGCTATGGGGGGCTTGTGGCTGGCATGGCTTCACTGAATAGACTGCCGCTTGTATTCCCAGTCAGTGGCGTATCTAGGACTTCTAGAAGATACAGTGACTTTTTTTTCCTCATCAAATTGGCTCTGCTCATTGTACATCAAAATGTGATTGGTTGATTCCCCTGTCACTTCCAAGTTATGCTGATATTTAATCTAATGCCTTAGGCCTTCTCTTCAGCTCCTGAAGTCCTAACCAATGAGAGAGTTTGTTAGCTATATTTGCCTAGATACCATGGAGACAAACAATTCCTGATTGGCCAATGTTCCACTCAGCATTTCAAGAATTTAACCATTTTTACATCAATTACAATCAGTTTTTAAATCAATTATCTAGAATTCCAAGCACCACAGAAGAGCTCGTCCTCACAGTCGTGTGTGAAGGCTGAGGCCATATTTTGAGGTGAAAAACATGTTTTTCTGCTATTTTAGCTACAATAATCTATACATGACTATGAAATATATGATTTAAATGATATAAAGAAAACAAATGCAAAATAAATATAATAAAATATATAATGAAAGTTGTGGTCTCCAGGAGTGTCACTGGTGTTACCACATAACAAAAAATCTCTTATTTTGAAATAAAAATCACACTGATGACATCACAACCTCCTTTTACCTGTTTTCTGAGGATCTATGAAGAAAAGCACATGGTGAGTCCACTGTGTCTTTTCAGTTATCAGAGATTTTCTCATTTAGCTCATGATTTCATATGAAGCTTTTAGCTGAAGTCACTGGTGTGACCTACTTTATTCTTAGGTCATTGTGAAAAAATAGAATAAAAATGGATTAAATTCCATATTTTAGTGGATATTCCATGATTGACAGCATGTGGTTTGATGCTCTGTAGCAGCCATTTAGTAAAATGAATTTTCATCAAATGTCACTGGTGTTACTGTCTCTGGTGTTACCACCAAAGACTCCTGTGGATAGATAAAAACAGTGGACGATTCTGTAGAATGACCCTTTTGTGTTTTCACTAGCTAAGATATCACTTTTGCAGTTCAACTTACATGATTCAAATGTGTCAAACGGTTGCAGATGAATTAAATGTTACATCGACACAGTTGTTGCCAAAAGAAGCAAACTCTAAGTCTGTGTTTGCGCAGCGTATTTTATTTCGTGTGCAACCGTTTAACACGTTTAAATGGTGAAGCTTTTTTCAGAGCATGTATGAGAATCACACTGGGACTGTAGGGGAGACAGGAGGCTCCCTTTCCATCTGTTTTGATCTGTCCTCCTCAGAACGTAATCAAAATCATCCCATCCTACGAGTAAACAGAGCAGCGGTAGGACAACCCGGCCTGCCTCCGCTGACGTCCAGACCTAAAAAGACCTAATCTGTGTCACACAGTCTCGATTCACTTTCCTCTTCAATTTACCCTGCAAATGACATTAGGCATTGAAGCTCAAAATATTGGCACCTCCCTCCATCTCTGTCTCCCATACATACAGCCTCTATCACTCTCTCTTCCTCTGGATGCGTCATGCAGCATTCCTGGAACTCAGTGGTCCCCGATGTGATTGTGCAGCTCTGTGAGTTTCATTATTTAGGCCCGCGTGGCTGTAATGGGCATGTACTCTCGTCCTTTTGTGCCAAGGCCTCTCCCTCCTCTTGCATGGTCAGTGGAGCTGCACAGCAATTAGAGCCCCAGTTTACCGAGTTATACACTGCCCACATTGACAGATACGTTGCTGGGGTTAGGACGGCTGTTCAGATTTCGTTTTAAAGGGGAATTCCACCATTTTTTTAAAAAATCTCATAGTTCAGTCTTTGAGATGTAAGAAAAGTCATTCAGAGTGGTTTGGTGTGAAATGGTTCACTGTTGAGAAACTTACAGACTCAGATTTCTTTACAGTGGTGGTGATAGGAACCAGACGTCACAATGTCTACAACACAAATTATTTACCATCCAAAACCACCAGTGAACCAACACGTCTTCTGAGTTTTATATGTAATGTTGGTGATTATAATATAGTGGAAAATCTGAAAAAAATACAGTTTCTTTGGGGACTATTTTGCCTTCTGCATGTACCTCTCGACTATGAATGGATTAAAAAAAAATCTTACTATCATAAAAGCAGCTTATTCATAATCATTTTTGTTTAATTGTTTTCTATTAGAGGCATTAAACTAGAGGCTTTAAACTTTAGAGGCATTAAACTTCAGACGTCTGGTTCCTATCATCACCACAATTCTGACTCGCTAAGTTTCTCTAGAACAGAGCATTTCAGACCAAACCACTCTGAATGACTTTGTTTACATCTCAACCATTTAATTATGCAGACATTTTGACCAGCCTATGAAATTCTCCTTTAAATGTACAGACTTCCCACTTAGCCCCAAATTAGTCAATCAGCCAAGACATGTTTGGCATCCAAAGTTTTTTTTTTTTTTATTGCTACACTGAAGCTAAGATGCTAATGTAGCAAAGACGTAATGGAAGCTTCATCTATCAGTTAGCATCATATAATATCACACACTTGCTTCAAACCATATCAAGTTGTTAAAGAGTGGTTTGGTGTGAAATGCTTCGTTCTAGGGAAACTTGTTGAGTCAGAATTGTTCACAGTGGTGGTGATAGGAACCAGACGTCTGATGCCCCTAAAACGCCCCTAAAAGTTACATTACAGAAAGTTATTACATGAAATTTTTTTGAGTACACTACCTGATGTCTGAGACATTAGGTTTACTATAGTTCTGAGAAGCTGATTTGGCCTAAAACGTGTATTCATGGTGGAGAGGTACCGGCAGCACCTTTTTTTGCATCAACATCACATATAAAGCTCAGAAGACTCGTGTTGCTTCACTGGTGGTTTTGAATAGTAAATAAAATGTCTATATTTGTGTTGTAGTCACTGTGACCCCTGGTTCCTATCACCACCACTGTAAAGACATCTGAGTCTGTAAGTTTCCCTACAGTGAACCATTTCACATGAAGCCACCCTGAATGACTTGTTTACATCACAACCAGTGAGATTAAGTAATATCAAAAAAATGCACAACATAATTTGCTGTTATTTATAAAACTAAACAAAAGTACAGACAAAATGAAGGCCTCAAACTGCCTGCTGCTATTGTTTTTAGCCGACTGAAGTTGTTTTGTCCATTTATTATGCCTTTAACATGAAGCAAACCTTGGAGGATTTAGTCTGTCCAAATATGGCCTTTGAGTCTCCAGTCTAACAGGAAAAGAGCACTGCCCCATGATTCATGGCCGTGTTTGTACAGCTACCTATTCTCCCGCTCTCCCTCCCTCTCACTCCACCAGGCCTGGGAGCAATTACAGCCCGTGACTTCTGCCATATGGGCCCTGGCTTCTCAGATTCTTACTCCCCTGATTTAACAAGCCCCCCTCATATCTTTTCCATTCAGCAACTGAAGCTATTTTTGTTCTGTGGATATTGAAAGGTACTTTTGTGCCCCCTCCTCCCACCCTCCTTTTATTCCTGCCACCGGCCTGTCTGTCTTTCAACAGTCATTTTGTCTGTTGGTCCAGGTTTATTTATGCAATCGCTTTCATGTGTGGGAATTGCGCGGGAAATATATATGACAGAGGCACACAGGTTTAATGGCGGGAGTAAATTTGGTCTAAATGTGACTCCTGCTCTGGCTTCCTCTGTGTTTATGTAGTGAGGGCTTTTATGCAGTTTTGAGGGTGGCACTGCTGGGGTACGGCTCCCTACAGAGTATGTGGAAACTAGCCCTTACTGCCTGGCCCTGTGGTTTCCTTTTATAGGATTGGGATTAAGATTTAGGGACAGGAAAGTGATTGAACCCCAGTGTCCCCCCTCCTCCTCCTCTCTGCCACACTTACAATGTGCATTAGATTTACAGTCTGGCTGACCAAGCTGTTAGATCTCGCGGTGAAAACTGTGCCATGATTTTTCAATCAGAGCAAAAAATGAGGCCAGTGAACACAATGCAGAGTCTGTCGCTGGACTGAAGGGGCTTTTTCCTCCCGGCTGACCCCATGGCAAGTCTCCAGAGGCCAGGTCACGAGCAGGAGCGTGAGCACAAGCATTAGCATAAATTTGGGCACCAGCAAAACCACATATATGACAGCGAGCATGGGCACTAGCACTAGTGCACACATGGGCACAACTACATAGACTAGTGCATGGCACAAGAATGAACAAGGCACATGCACGAGCACTGGAATGAGAACCTGCAAGCACTGGTGCAAACATAGGCATGGACACCGGCACAAGCATGAGCATGTATACTAATGCAAGCTGCTGGGCACCCTGCTGAAAAAGACCATTAGAGCCTTTAGAGTTAAAACCTAATGGTTTTTGCTTTCTAAAGGGAATTGGCTTAATGGTTACCATTAGAGACCACTAGTTTCCTGTAGGACACCTTTAGGTCCCATTAGGAAATCATGGGATGCATTTGGAATCAGTCGTAGGTCGCATGTTAAACCATTGGGATCCTTAAAACTGTGATATCTCCCCATCAAGAAAAGCCAAAACACACTACTACACCACCAGGAACCAACAGAAACACTTAATGGTTTCTATGTTTTTTTTTTTTTCAGCAGGACAGACACTCCAACCTGATGCCTCTGACAAGGGCCTGACACTGAACCTTATTGGTAAAAGGGTGCCAGTGCAAACAAAAGCATGGACACCAGTACAACCATGGGCCAAAGCAGGAAAGTGGGCACTGGAGTAAGCCCTTGCAGTAGCACAAGCATAGGTACTTGTGAAAGCAGTTGCACTAGCACAGGCATGGGCACAGTCATGGGCACTGGAATAAGCACTTGCACTAACGCAAGGATGGGCACTGGCATAAGCAGTAGTGCAAGCAGGGGCACAAGCATATGCACTAGAATGAGCACCTGCACTGGTGCAAGCATGAACGCTGGATTGAGCGCTTGAACTAGAACAAGCATGGGGCCAAGAAAAGGCACTAAGATGAACATCTGCATAGGCACAAGCAAGGGCACTGGAATGAGCACTTGGATTAGGACAAACATGAGTATGTGCACAAGTATGTACACTAGTGCGAGACAAGGCACAAGAATGAACCCATAACTGAGTGTAACCACAGGCACAAACAGAAATACAAAGGGCAGTGAGAGTTCAAGTGGCTGAATGGATCTATGCATGGGCACAAGTACAGTCCATCCCTTCGCCAAATCTGCAGGACAGATGTTCTTCCAACCTGGACCTGACACTGACCCACACTGCCTTCACTTCCTTCCCCTCCCTTCCTGCCCTGCATCATCCTGAGCTGGAGGAAAGCAGAGCCTCGCTGCCTCAGGTGCACAGTAAAGCCTAGAGAGATGAAAGCATGATATCCATTCCCTGGTGTTCATCCTGGGGGCTGTAGATCACCGATGGGCATTAATATACAGGCCTGGCTTTCCCATAATACCCCACTGCTCACTGCTCTAGGACAGGAGAACTCCTGAGGCTCAAAAACAAGATACAGACAGTAGACGACACCTTGGCCTCATCCTAAAACTCTCTGCGAAATGTGAGCATCCCAGAAACTATAGGGGATCCCTGGTGCAAGAGTTGCACTTCAGATGGGTTTCGGGGTCCACAGACACAGTCCTGGTCAGTTATCTCCTGCTTTTAAACACCTGGGCTTGGGGCTTGATTGCTTTCACCTCTGCACACAGCACTTTCACACTATTAAAAGCAGCACCCACTGTTCTAGCAGGATCTCTAGGGCTTTCCAGCTGGAAATTTCACTGACGAGTTCACAGCTTAATAATGGGTCTGCCTTTCTTGTCAGTAAACAGAGGTTCCAGTGCAAGCAGAGATAAGTGGAAGCAGACTAAACACTGAATTTGGGGGTTTACATTAGCACTTTCTCCCTCACGCTCTCCCCACCACTGTATTTTCCCTCCTTTGAACGCCACTTATCTGGCCCACTGACTTTTGATGTCTTCACAGAGCTCCTGCCTTCGCAGTTTTATAGGCCCATCCTGCCATTCAGAAGGGGTCAAAGGTCAGCGGTTGGGTTTCGCCTCAGCCATCCACCCCTGAGGTTTTGACATTTTAATGGATCTTTAGATCAGTTCAGAGATCCTGAGCGCATTCTTTAAAGCAATAGTTTGAGAGCCCTGCTAACACGGTTTACAATACAGTAAATAAGACCATAACAGCAATTAGCACTGAAGTTCTGTTTTAAAGCAGAATAGTTTAACAAAATCATATTTTAAAATATACTTTAGTTAAAAATGACCTTTTAAAGCAGTAGTTTCGATTATTGTAACTCCCTCTTTCTTAGTGTATACAGTGGTGTGCAAAAGTTAGGGCGCCCCTGATCAAATGACCTGTTTTGAACTATAAAAATAAGCATGCAAACACACGTCCTGCACTTTTTTTTAAACATAATTACTGTTTATTTCCTGAATTTAACATATTGGCAGTGGTGGGCATTATACACCCCTGCCAATGGAGGTTTTAAACACTGTGTCCACTCACTGTCCACTCTATTAGACCTTGTCAGTCCACCTTGTAGATGTAAAGTCAGAGACGATAGCTCATCTGCTGCTGCACAGTTTGTGTTGGTCATCCTCTAGTCCTTCATCAGTGGTCACAGGACGCTGCCCACAGGACGCTGTTGGCTGGATATTTTTGGTTGGTGGACTATTCTCAGTCCAGCAGTGACACTGAGGTGTTTCAGCACTGCTGTGTCTGATCCACTCAGACCAGCGCAACACACACTAACACACACTAACACACCAACACCATGTTAGTGTTACTGCAGTGCTGAGAATGATCCACCTCCCAAATAGTACCTGCTCTGTGAGGGTCCATGGGGGTCCTGACCACTGAAGAACAGGGTAAAAAGGGGGCTAAGAAAGTATGCAGAGAAACAGATGGACTACAGTCTGTAACTGTAGAACTACAAAGTGCATCTATATAGTAAGTGGAGCTGATCAAATGCACAATGAGCATAGAAACAAGGAGGTGGTCATAATGTTATGCCTGATCAGTGTATACGTCCTCTGCAATAGTTATGGCACATAAAATTTGCAGAAAAATATAAATATTTGTTCTCTGTAAGGGACGTGTTAACTTATTTCCACTTCTGTTCAAATTTTTGCATACGACTGTATCAGTCTTCTCTACTGTGCCTGTGGCTTGTTCAAAATGCAGGGGGACTAAAAAGAGGGAACATATTACCCTGTTTTCTAGCGTCTCTCTGCTGCCTTCTTTTTCAATTACAGATTTATTTTAAGACTTTATTATTTGTTTTTAAAGTCTGGCCCCTTCTTACATTACTGATTTACTGTCCCTCCATTCTAGCTCAAGACCACCGAGATATGCCTATCAATCACATTTACGGCCTTGCCTTTCCGATAGCTGAGAGCATGAAATAGCCCACCACTCAGTATTAGGCCTGACATTTCTATAACAGCTTTTAAATCTCAACTTTAAACCCACTCATTAGCATTTTACGGTATTTAAAGGGTTCATGTCATGGAAAACTAAACTTTCCTCACCTCATTTAAAATAGTTTGATGTGATGCATCAAAAGTGCACTATTCCTTTTCCAGTCTATATATGGCATTTAAGCTGAAAAACAGCCTGTTTTGAGTAACACCTCTGCCTTCTACACTGTAGACTGGGGTTCAAGCACCCTACACTATACCAATAAGAGTCCTTGGGCAAGACTCCTAACACTACCTTCACCTACCTGTGTAAAAAGATCACATTCTAAGTCACTCTGGATAAGAGCGTCTGCCAAATGCCGTAAATGTAAATTCACACATATCTACTTATTCAGTATACAGCAGTTTAGCTCTTTAGCCCACTCACATTGAAATTATAAGGAGTGTTTCAGCTTGGATTGCTTTTTGAATGAGGTACAGTACAGGGCAGCCAATCAGAATAGAGATCATTTATATTTCTCAGCCTTAAAGGCACAGTAACAAAAACAGTCTGTTCAATTAGTGGATACAAACGGTCATATTGAAATGAATTATGACTGATGTTGGCACATAAAACCACAAAAAATAGGGGGTGGAGGAGTTGTCAATGTCTTGTTTACTGCACTAAGCACGTTGATTTTATGTTCATATTGTTTTGCTTGTCTTTTTTGTCTCCTTCGTTTATATTCTGTTTCTTCATTGTTTTGTTTATGGTAGTTTTTCTGCCCTTTTTCATGTTTTCATATTGTTTTGTTTATTGTGATTTGATTTGTTCTCTTTTTGATCTTTTCTCTGTTGTAGTACTACGCTTATACTTGTAGTTCATCTGCTCTTTTTCTGTGTTTTCCTCTTAGTTTTATCGGTTTTCCTTTAGTTTCTCTATTGGATTATTAGTATATCTGCTCTTTATGTCCAGCGTCATTTCAAATGTGCTCTATAAATAAAACCTAGTTTGAGCGAAAGAGTGGCTCAGAGTAAATAAGATAATGATGACAGTTAACATGAGATCGCCTCTAGCTTCCATGCCTGGTCGGCCACATTAGCAGCTACAGCTGACCTGTGACCTGCGTCGTTACATGCGCAGGGTTGGGTCTCCTCAGCTGTGTTAACAGCTTCAGGTGCAGGAATCCAGGCGTTTTAATGGTAGGAAGTGGTGGGTGCCGCAGGGCGAGACTCGGTGAGAGCACTTAGCATTACTCTTGGGTTTGGAACGTGCACTGGCTACAGTTGGGGAAAGAATTTCCTTTGTTTTGAAGGGAAAGCCTGGCGGGCGGGAGTTGGGGTGGTCAGGACAATTTAACATTAACTAGAGTTCGACAGCTTTTCTTTTCCAATGGCCGCACAACGCAGATGATTAATGTGAGTGCATTAACAATAAAACGCAGGCTTGTCACAGTGTCACGTTGTAACGACACAGTTTCCGTGTCTGTTGTGGGATTATAATTGTTTTATTGTTGCGACTGGCTAAAAAGCCAAATGATTGATTTCAGAGCCCACTTATTCATGGTTTTTATGATGCCGTTCCCATAAACTAGTCTGAGAAAAAGAAAAAAAAAAACTCCCTCTCTGATTGTGGACATTTTCTGCGCCAGAGAATAAAGAGCTTTACTTTTTTTTTTTGGTCTGTATTCATTTTAAAAAAAGGCCCGACTCAGGCTGAGGACTAAAAGAGCAGACCACAGCAGACGTGTTAAATTTCATGTAAATCTGATGCAAAACACATTTACTGCTGGTAATGCAGTACAAAATAATAAGGCAGGAGCTGCTCCTACTTTCCAGCTCTATAAACCAACCTACAGTACATAAAGGCCGAGCCTCAGCAAAGCAAAACACTGCAAAATTCAGACTGGTATGAAGTCGTATACCAGCGGCTGAAAACGTATACAAAGGGCTTCTCGACATTACTTTGGAAAGAACTGCTCAGCCTCTTAGGTCTCATTAAATTCCAGCAATAAGGGAGGGAAAGCAGCAGTATCCCGTGGGAATACCCCTCCATAAAGACTGTGCTCTCTCTCTCTCTCTCAGGCTCAGCCTGCTGACTGTTTTGCTATGATTCAGGCTCACCTCTCTGCAGCAGATGTGCTATGTGGCATCAAGGTGCGACCACAGACGCGTCCTCACCCCGGATGTCTGGACCAGACTCGTCTTTGGTAACTCCAATTACATCATCGCTTCCCAAAAAGGCCATGTTACTGATATTTCCAATCAGGCCTTGCCTCCTGAGTTTCTCACTCACCTGATGACACCTGGGCGTCACTCTGAGACAGCACAGCAAGGCAGACACCCTGCAAAGTGAATTCAACGCTGAAGACACATTTAAAGAGCCAATATCATGAAAAAACCTTGCTTTTTTTGGAGTAAAAGTGTGTCATGTAATGTTAGAACATTGTATATGGACCATTCTACTGAATTACCTTAAGCTGCAGTTCCACAGTAAAAATATCTAAATAGACAAATAAGCTTCCAGACAGATACCTACAAAGATTATGTTGTGATTTATTTTAATCTACGGCATTAAATAAGATGATAATAAGCAAAATATATACAAAATCATAATTTATACACACTTAAAAATGATGGTTCTTCAGTGGCTCTTTAGTAAAATGAATGGCTCTATATGGAACCATGAACATTCCGAGAACCCTTTCTATGATTAAAGGGTTCTTTGCATCATGAAAGCGTTCTTCAATTGATAGAGAATGTGCTGTATATGGTTCTATATGGCACCAAAAAGGGTTCTTCTACTGTTACGATGTCAGGCTTGTTACAATAAAAGAACCCTTTTTGCTGCTATATAGAACCATTTTCAAAAAGGTTCAATATAGACCCATCTACAGCACATTCTCCATCAATCTGAAGAACCTTTTCACCATGCAAAGAACCTTTAATGATGCAAAGCGTTCTTTGAGTGCTCATGGTTAAGAACCATCTTTTTTTAAGAGTGTAGCTAGCATTGTGCTAGATAGCGTATCCAAACTACATGCTAGGCTGCCGTTTCATGTTGTTTTTCCTCTTTCCTTTTATGTTTACTGTGTGCAGCACTTCTGTCCATGAGGATGAAAGTTTTACTAAAAACAAATGCTCATTATTTGAAGCTGTATCGAACATTAAGGTTGTCAGTTCTAATTTAAAAAGATTTGTCTGTTTTTTTCCAAGCTGAAATTTTACAAGTCTAAGTTGAGTCGTTAGCCAGTGAGGCCGAGTCAAGTCTTGAGAATTTTAGTCCCGTTATTAGCTGCAGACATTGCATTGTATGAAAGTTATGCCCTAATAAAACACCTATAAGGCCCAGACTGCCTCAAATAATGAGCTTTTTATGACAGACAAAGCCCTTCTTAAGGCTCGAGACTAGAACTGAAGCGCTACATGCGAAAACAGAGACAAATGAACTTAAAATAGTTGATGAGTCTGTAGGTTTAATAGTAAATATGCTAGCAAGCTAGCACAATAGCTAATCCAGCTTAAGTTTTATCTGTAATTTACTAAAACTTCCCCAACTGGAGAGATATCTATACACAGCCCAGGGCCTAGTTTAGTAAGACCACCTTAGTCTAAAACATATTGTTATGCGGTAGAGAAGAAGTCCACAGTGATACAGACTGGACCATCTAACTGATTCATTGTAGTCCTGTACGATTCATTTCGGAAAGTGGACCCTGCTGCTCATGCTGTCTTAATGAAGAAATAAGCCAGTAATCCAGGGGGAGAGCGTGCATGTGAAATGTCTGGGTGATGTAGTGCTCTTATCTGCAGGGATTTGGTTTTTGGCTGAGATGAAGCGGACAGCTTGATGTTTGAGGGGGAGGTGGAATGCTTCGATCAACAATGACCCTAAAAGGCAAAAGCTATTTTCGTATTGGGTAAATATCAGGCCCACAGCGTTCGAGACAAAACACTCACAAACAGCCTTACCGCTTCGGTTTGGGCTCTTAGGCAAGTCCACAAACGGCCTCTCTTCTGTCTCCTTAACATTCTTGGTTTATGACATCTTCACACGCAGATGTTTTCTGTGAAATAAAAAACAAGCACACATGCCACAAATGTAGTGACCTTCACTACAGATGACAAAGAAGAGCGTCCTTCACTGTGAAAACCCACTCCAAGTCCCTTCCGCTGTTGCAGGGTCAGCTAGAGCTGAGAGCTCCACCATGTTTTTTTTACAGTCGTCACTGAGCTGCTATTCTGCTTTCAGAAACCTTGGAAAACGCTGGCTGCAGAAAAGAGAAGAAGACAGCGATGTCTCATAACAATAGCATGAGCAAAGCGCATGGCTGTGCAGGACAGACAAATTACATACTTTCCCAAGCATTTTTTTCTCTCACGCTCTCTATTCATGTGGGCTAGGCCTGTTCGGTTTGTTGCGGTGTATAGACGTGTTTAGTCTGCCAGCAACGGGCCGCTCTTGAGGTTTGGGGGAGATAAAAAAGCAGACCATAATACTACTACAGAGAACATTCCACCTCATGTATCAGACACATTACATCATCTTCCTCTTTCTCTGCTCAGGCCCAGGCATCACCTTCTGCAGAGAGCTCAGCGGGGAGCTAAGGATCTGTGAAGTATGTGGAATAAACTGAGAGGACCCTGGGATAATGTAAATAACCAGTGGTGAACTTTGGCTATTAGAGCTGTAAGTTTAGGCTGATAAATGTCAAAACATGGTCAAAATATATATATATATATATATATATATTTTAACCATGTTTTGACATTTATCTGATTTGTGCTAGCACCCATACGGGATTTCTGATAGTATGTTAGCACTAAGCTAACACTAGTGCACATGAACAGTTTTTGGCTGTATTTGGCTGTATCCCATAGACATTTAATGCCTGTAAAAGACATTTCATTTCATCTGAAGCTTGTAACAGACTATACTGTATATTTCACCCTTTGTATGTAGCAGTTTTACAGTGACTCTTTCAGTAAAAAGCCCCACATAGAGCTGCCACTGTTTTCCATTTCTAACAACTGACTGAAACCTGATAAACAATGGCTCATATTCAAAGTCTGTGACGTATCTAGAACTTCAAGAAAAATATTTGTTTCACCTCTTTTAAATCAAATGTGATTGGCAATTACGTTGTCAACCTAACATTTAATGCTGCTTTCAGGTGGTCTTGGTTTTACCAAGTTTCCATTGAAAACCCACCTCACAAACAGCCTTGAAGTCAGAAGATGAAGTCAGGTACATTGAAATTATCGATGAAGTGTACATTGGAAAAGCTTTGGCATCAATGCTATTTAAATGGCATAGGACAGGATCAAACAGTCCATTAAAGCCAAGTAATCCAATATAATAAATGGTAACAGTAGTTAACTTAAACATGTACATAAACAGGCCAAAGGTGATAAATGCGAGCTACATATTAAACTACAACAATTAGTCACAATCTCCATGCTTTCTTTACCCTTTACATAAACCATATGACCTTGCATGTTGCATAAACAAGTTCCTCTTCGGAGAAAACTAGCACCCAACTTGCACATGAAAGCAACATGAGGCCTTCAGTTCAGCTCCTGAAGCCCTAACCAATAGGAGAGCTTGCTTGGCTGCATCTGCCTAAATACTACAGAGGAAAAAAGTCCAGCTTGAATCATTTGCTTTAGCCTTTTCAAGGTGTTTCCAACCAAAAGTTAACAATGAAATATGAGTATCACTACCATAATCACAGAGTTTAAAAGAGCACAAAATTGGTTCCATAAGAAAAGAACTAAAAAGTAAAAGTGTGTTTTTCAGTTCCCAGAAATCATTAGTCCTTCTCCAGAGGCCTAGAAGTCCCCGAGGGTTCCCCACTGTGTGTATTACCCATTTTAAGGTCTGCTGAACTCAAAAAGATGCTTTCCTGATATGGAATTGGTTGAGATCAGGCTTCAAGATGGCTGTGACTACTGTTTTCAGCTATGAACATAACTTTGTCCATTTTTTTTTTTTGAGTTGGGAGGGGCACGTCTTTTACATGTGAAAATATGCTAAGGTACTGTAGCACAGTGTATGCTCAGGACTTCCACTTCTTTACTTTACATCTTGGAGAACATTTAGTTTAAGTGCGATAATAATGACTTGCACACAGTGACTAATGGAAGAAAAACACCGCCAATGACTGCCTGAAAGAGTAGGCTGCACTTCCAAAAAGATTGGAACAGTATGTGAAATGCAAATAAAAACAGAAAGAAGTGATTTGTACATTCACTTGGACTCGTATTTAAATGAAAACAGTACAAAGACAAGATGTTTAATGTTTTACGTTATTAAATTCAGTGTTTTCTTTCTGAAATTGATGCCTGCAACATGTTCCAAAAATGTGTAAGAACAGGATAATCTAACACCGGGAACATTGTGGAATGTTCAGAAAACACCTTAAAAAGTGGTACAATCGTGCTTAGGTATAAAAGGAGCATCCAGAACAGGTCTAGTCCTTTATGAGCGAGGATGGGTCGAGGTTCACTGCTTTGCTAAAAAATTCATAACCATATCCGCAGATTCATCACCATACCCCATTGAAATATAATCATACCTTATGTGCAGTACTTCTTGTGCAATATTCAACGTGCAGTACTTGTAAATATCCTTGTAGTGTAAATGTTCTTTTGCTTATTGTATTTGTTTATTTTGAGTTTATTTAGAGTTTATATTTTTTAGTTTTTAGTTTTTTATTTTTATATAGTTAATATGTATATGGTAATAAGTAACAAACTATAATCTTGTTAAGAAATTAACAAGATTAATTTTGTTTTTGTTTGTTAATTCTCTTCTTGTTACTCTTTTCTTGAATGCCTTGCTATCCCTTTGCTACTGTAGCACTATCAATTTCCCCATTGTGGGAGTAATGAAGGATTGTCTTATCTTATCTTATCTTATCTTATCTGAATGCATCAGCGAATAATAATTTTAGTTATTTCACCCTCTATGGTTCATAACATCATCAAAAAACATTAAAACGAGAAATCCAAAAAATTGTCTGTGCGTAAAGAGCAAGGTCAAAAACCACAACTGAATGCCTGTGACCTTCAATCCCCTCAGACCTTCAATCTCTCAGACTTTTCTTCTGTATTAAAAACGAGGGCCCAGTGTCCCAAAAGCATCTTAGTATAAAAATTATCTTAACTGGTAAAGTGCTAAAATTGTTTTGGCTTGGTTCTGTGATGGGTATCACCATATGGGCTCAGGAATATTCTAACAAACCATTGTCAATAAACAGTGTTTGTCACTGCATCCAAAAATGCAAGGTAAGACTGTACTCTGCACAGTGTAAGCCACATGCCAACAACATTCAGAAACACCGCCGACTTCTTTGGGCCTGAGCTCAACTGAAATGGACTGATGCATAAAGTTTAAAAGCCAGTGTCTGTCATTGTATGGGTTTTTTTTTAGTGGGTGACCTACATATCTGTGAAGGAACCATTAATGCTGAAAGATATATACACATTTTGGAGCTGCCTTCTAGATGACGTCTTTTTCAGAGATGTCCATGCTTACTTCAACGTGACAACACCAACCCACATTTTGCACCTTACAACAGCATGGTTGTGTAATCACAGAGTGTGGGTGGTAAACTAGCCTGCATTTAGTCCAGATCTGTCTCCTGTTGACAATGTGTGGTGCATTATGAGGTGCAAAATACATCAGCCATAGGCTCTGTTTTTTTTTTCCGTGTTTTATTAAAAGGAAATGTGATAAACATCACAATGGTAAGTACTCCTGTACCAAAATTTTTGGGACATGTTGCAGGTATCCAATTTGGAATGAGCATAAATTTACAAAAAAAAAGAGTGAAGTTCATAACAAATATTGCCATTACATTGCCGTCAGGCAAAACTTAGCAGAGCAGGCTAAGTGCAGAAGGCTCTGGAAGGCCCAAGTAGTGACATATGCAGAAATATTCCGGTCTTTTTGCTCCACTCTTATTACATTTCCCCCATCTTCCTTTGATTAGAAGTGCAGCTGAGTCCCATTATACTCTCCCATATTATCCTCCCTGTCTGACTCATGATCGCATGGAAAACTTTATTTTTCCGGAGGCCACTTTCACTTTGAATCTCTCTTTTTATGCCGATTAGTAGCTGTCTTCCAAGAAGAGGCAGAAAGGGAGGAGGTATCATTTTCTCATTAACGCTTGCCATGTTGATGACACTGCTGCCAGTGGCGTGTTCTTTGAACACCATTTCTCATCACGTTCCTGCTGAAAGCTCTATCACACGCTCTAACATGTAGGACACTGCAGGTTCGGCCTGCATTACCACCAGGCTCTGTTCTCTGAGGGAGGAACTCGGGGCTACAGGTGCACCTCAGCAAAAACTCCCTACAATCTTTCTTTAGACTTTTTACTCCCCTTTCCTCAATAAATCGTAGTATAAAATATAGAGTCTGACAAAGATTACAGACTGCGCCCAAACAAGCCCAGGGACAAACATGAGTGGTTTACAAGCCCGAGTTCTGAGGGTGCTCCGCTAATTACAGAGCGACAAGGGGCAGCTCTCACACAGCAACTTCCGACAAGGATGATATCATCTTTACCATGTGGAATACATGCTTTGAAATCTGAGGGCTCATACCTTGAAATCCCATTAAAATGGGATGATGCCTCTCCAGCAAAAATGACTGTGAGGTTTCAAAATACATTACAAGCCGTTTTCTTCTACATTTCAGTACCATACGATGATTAATGCACCACTATCTGCCACTATTAGAAAAAGAAAAATGTTTTTATTGTGTTAAATGGGGTTTTTTATAACAGTGTATGTACAATATTATGACTCATTTTGGAGTTAAACTCCAAAATAGATTTTGGCTTCACAAGATGGTAATAATAACAGCAATAATAGTAATATTCATACCCATTATTTGTGCCAATAGTGTATATGTATTCAGGCCTAAGCTTTAGTGCTATCCAAGCATTCAGAAAATCTGCTGTAAACAAATGAACTAGACTTTCCAGTTAAAAGACTAGGAAAACTCTCTTTCGATGGTATGCTTGAAAAAGTAAAACTGCTTTGGGCTGAATTTTTGAGGGCAAACTGAACTGTTTCTTGCTAGCTGGCTAATTCAGAAGGATATCAGCTAACATAAACATTACTGCTGTGAACCTGAGCATCTTCTTGTAGCCGAATAACTATAGTAACTGTCATCAAACCATTATTACAATGAAGAGAATGGATCACTCATTTGACAGAAATTACCTCATAGAAGAAGACTAAACAGGCTAATCCTAAAGTTAGCCGGTTAGCTAGATATCTTACCTCAGTTTGCTTTATTTATTTCTGGCTAAAAGAATTCTGGGTATTGTAGTGAGAGAAGACTGATGAATGAAAATATGAAAACGATAAAAAGTCCAGAATTCTGTCAAACCTATGAGGCTGAGGGACGCAATGTTACGCTACAGAATACTGCATAACCTGACAAATAAGATAAATATTTGTAGTTTTAGGCTGGAATACTCCAATAAAATACAGCAGTTTAATGTTGGTTATGACAAATTTCTATGCCAGAAAAAATAATATTGTCTCTAATAACAGGGCCAGTAATGATGGGGTCGGCAACCCAACAGGGGTCGGCAACCCAAATGTTGAGAAGAGCCATTTTGTTCTTTCAACAAAAAATCAGTCCACCGTGGGAGCCACAACATTTTAAGTCCATTTTACTATCTTGGCTGTAAATATGTCTCAGTATGTGCTGATGTACTAGCATGGGCTAAAAATATAATATAAACAAAAATGCAGACTTTAGCTCAGCTAAACCCACTTTTCTCACATCTCTGGCAGGAAACTTTTCTGTAAAAGTGGAACCGTTTCTTGTAAAATGTTTCTTACGAGACTGAAGTCAGCTTTTTGTTCTAACTTTCCCGTTTCGCCTTAAATGGTGCCTGAGGAGCCAGTGTTTGATGGTTTCTCGTTGCAGATTAAACATCAGGAAACGAGCTGAGTGCTTATAATTGCAAATAAGTCTCCAAATTATCGAGGTTAGTCTTAAATCTTTCTCTTTGCCATTTCATTAGCGAATTGTGACCAGCAGTCTACGCACCAACCTTTAGGGTTAAAGGGTGAATTAGCAGTTCTATATTAACTCCAGAGTTCAAGACCATTTAGTGTTAAAACTGTGTTGAACGATCAGCAGAGCTTTATTTTACTGCAAAGGAGGATTATTTTATTTTTACCTATAAATCTTATTTTTGCTGTGGAGCCACAACAGGGCAGTAAAAGAGCCACAATCAGCTCTGGAGCTGTTTGTTACTGTGTCTTTAAAGAAACAGCCTGTTTAATATATATGTAAATGATCTCCATTCTGATTGGCTGCCCAGCACGGTGACTCATTTAAGAAGCAGCCATGGCTGCACGAATGAGGCACGTTGAGTTCATGTTCAGTGTGAATGGGTGGAGCTAAACAGCTGTAGGCTGAGGAGGAGGATATATGTAAATATGTGAATTGGTTTTCATGACATCATAGAAAACAGTGAGTTCAAAACAGGCTGTTTTTTGCAGCTTAGTTTCCATATCTGATCTGTACAGACTGGCGAATGAGACGTTTTAAAACTTTGAAAATGGGAAGAACGTTCAATTTCCCATGATATGAGCCTTTAAACACCCCTACTGCTCACCGCATCATCCCACCGCTTGTTTGATATTTAATGGCTTGTACATTAAGATCCCATTCAGCCGAGTTGTTTCCTCTCCAGTAAAAGCTGGAAGGGAGAGGTGGGACACACACACACACATTATCTCCGCTGGGTATCATTTACAGCGCAGGACAGGACAATCAGCAGCGAGGGCCGGGCGGAGTGGGGGCCAGGCAGTTGGCAAACCGGCTGGAAGTGACATGATTAATTTGGAGCTCAGGAGGAAATGACATGGTGGAAAGCGGCGGAGCAGCAGGGTCCCACAGAAACGGCCCGGGCCGCGGTTTCTCTCCTCTTTGGCCACTCGAGAGACGGACAGGCCTCCGCCAAGGCTTCCATGTGTAGGACGTGTCCAGGAAAAAGGATGATGATTAACTGCCTTTCACAGGATATGATGAGCCAAGGAGAGCCCGAGCCTATTTCCTGTAGTGCTGGGCTCAATGAATTGTGACTAAACGGCTTGTATCTGCAGTGCCCCGCGATGCAAATGTTTCGGCTCACCCTTCGGAAAGGCCCTGTGCGTTACTGCCACTTATCCCGAATCATCTCAGCCTTTAGAACGAAGCCTCTTGGCTCGACCGTCCGGAACACGCATTTTCACTCCATCAGGGCCTGATCAAAGCAGCTACAGCCATATGGCTTGTGTTACCCTGGGACGCCCTGCTTCTACAGGGCTCCATATATCACAGAGCACCCCAGAGCACAGACACTTCTTCTGTTTCAGCCTCCTCGAGCAGCCCGGAGCAGCCAGAGCAGGCGCATTGTGATTGCTGCCAAGCCTTAATTGTCTGGTTAAGCAGTAAGAATAAATCTGGGACTCCTATCTTTCAGCGCGAGTTCTCACTGCAGACAGAAACATTTGGCTGTTTAGTGAGAAAACAATTCATGCCCACCACCTCTTGTCTGTAGCGCAGTGGCTAGTGTGGTGGGCAAATGCCGTTCTGCCTGGAAGTTACGGGGTCTCAGGCAACGCCCCAAACACAAGACAAGGCAGCAGGGCCACTTTGTGTGTAGGGCGAAAAATTTACATCCCAAATCCACAAATAGCAGCCTACAAACCTCAGCTGGTTATGTCCTATGGTTAAGGCAGTATGTAAGAGAAGTATATATTACGTCTCAGAGACAGTGTTCTTAAAGCACAGTTAAGGGATTTGCGCTAAGCTTGTCCCAGACACAGGCTAATCACCAACCAGTACGGATATTCACTGAAGAATCGCCACTAGGGATGTCACTATCACACATATTAGTAATCAAGTATTGAAAGTGTACCTATTATTTTGACAATTAATTAAGGTAATCTGTGTGTTTTTTTAAGGCTAAACTACAAACAGGCTTAATTAAACAACACTATAAAGGGATTTTTAAACATTATAAAATAAACTGGAAGGGAAAAGTTTGTAAATGCATTTTAAGTCGGCTTGACAAACTGATTGCCGTGCTATCCCAGGTGGTTGCTAGGCCTTTACTATGATATTCCATATGGTTGCTAAGGTGTTGCTAGACTATTGCCATGGTATCCCAGGTGGTTGATAAAGGTTACTCGGCAGTTACTGTTGTAACTCAGGTGGTTGCTAAGGTATTGCAAGGCCGTCACTGTGGCATTCCATGTGTTTGTTAAGGTGTTGCTAGGCCATTGCTGTGCTATCCCAGGTGGTTGCTAGGCCATTGCCATGATATCTCATGTGGTTGCTAAGGTGTCACTAGGCTGCTGCTATGCTATATCATGTTGTTGCTAAGGTGTTACTAGGCCAATACTATGATATCCTAGGCAGATGCTAAGGTGTTGCTAGACCATTGCCATGGTATTCCAGGTGGTTGCTAAGGTGTCACTAGGTCATTATTATGGTATCCCTGGTGGTAGCTACAGGTTACTAGGCAGTTCCTGCTGTATCCCAGGTGGTTGCTAAGGTATTGCAAGGCCTTCACTGTGGTATTCCAGGTGTTTGCTAAGGTGTTGCTAGGCCATTGCTGTGCTATCCCAGGTGGTTGCTAGACCATTGCTATGATATCCCATGTGGTTGCTAAGATGTTGCTAGACTGCTGCTATGCTATATCATGTTGTTGCTAAGGTATTGTTAGACCATTGCCATGGCATCCCAGGTGGTTGCTAAGGTGTCACTCGGCTGTTATTATGGTATCCCTGGTGGTTGATAAAGGTTACTAGGCAGCTCCTGTTGTATCCCAGGTGGTTGCTAAGGTATTGCAAGGCCTTCACTGTGGTATGCTATGTGTTTGCTAAGGTTTTGCTAGGCCATTGGTATATCCCAGATGGTTGCTGAGGTATTGCAATGCTCGTAAGGAAACGCATGTTATTCTGTATGTAATGTCTATGAGGGGCGGCGTGAGAGACGTCCTTTGTGACTAGTGATTTATTAACACACTATATTAACAGATGTTTCTCACAACAAGCCAAATTATCTGCCAATATAGTGAAATAATTTTGCTTGATAAAAGTATTTAAAACAAGCAAAACTATCTGGAAATAAGTTGAATAAGTTATAATAAGCTTACAACAATCTCAACACCAAAAATATTCATTAAGATCATTTCAATTGACATGATAGCATTTTTACAGTCTGCGTGTCTCTTCACTTCTCTTTTCTACTACACACTTGAAAAAGTTGGTTCTTCAAGGGTTCTTTAGTAAAGAAAATGTTTCTATATAGAACCATGAACATTAAAAAACCCTCTGCATGATTAAAGGGTACTTTGCATGATGAAAGTGTTGATTGATGGAGAATGTGCTGTATGTGGTTGTACATAATAACTTTTTGAAAAAGGTTCCATATAGCACCATAAAGGGTTCTTCTGTAACAAGCTTGACATTGTAACAATAAAAGAACCCTTTTGGTGCTATATAGAACCATTTTGAAAAAGTTGAAACCATATGAAGAATCCTTTCATGATGCAAAAAAACATTTAATCATGCAAAGGGTTCATGGTCCTATATAGACCTGCTTACTAAAAACCCTTAAAGAACCATCTTTTTTGAGAGTGTAGTTCTCTGGCTGTTGCCTGAGCCCCTCATTCAGTTCCTTGAGTCGCACATGCCTCACACTACAGGACTCGTGAACATTTTGAATGATAAAAATCAAACATGTTTGAAAAAATCCGAAGGCCTCTGGTCACTCTGGAGCTCAGTCACTGTTTCCCCTCTCACATTACCAGATCATCTGCACCAGATCATCTGCTCTTTTTCTAGATTTTTCATTTTATACTGACACCTGCAGCAAGAGGAATTCTTTGTACATCTGGTATTTGGTGAATAAAGGTTCTGATTCAGTTTTAATGAAGTAATCTGGTCAGTTTCTGACCACAGGGCTGAGGATATTCTGGGTTTTTTGTGAGCCTTTACCACCCTAGCACTGACACTAAACCCCATCAACACTGCTGTGTCTGATACACTACTAAAAACACTACCATGTCAGAGTCACCGCAGTGCTTATAATGCTCCACCACCCAAATAATATCTGGACAACAGCGTTCCTGTGGTCAGAAACTGCCCAATGATGAAAGGGAGGGGGCAGCGAGTGGAAGCACAAGTTAGGAGTTCGCAATAAAGTTGATGGTGAGTGCGTACAAAACCATATTTTCATTTAAAAAGCAGCTGGTCTTTAGTGCTGACCGGCAGTGGAAAACCGCCATTTTCCGAGCAGGTCAAATTCACCAGTGGTGATGAGAGGCAGTAGTAGAGGTCTCAAATAGGATGTCGTCACTCTCTCGCATCTAAAACCAGCATCAGCCGGGGAGAAGGCCGGTCAGCGCGATTGTCAGATAAGACATCAATCCATTATTAGCCGAGGAATTAATGCTAATAACAGTTACTTGCTTTCCAAGCAGGATGCATGTTTTTACAAGTGCTCTCTTCCTGCTGTTCCATCTGTGTCCTTGGATTAGCTGGGCACGCTTGCTGTGTCCAAATCAAACACAGGCGACGTCAGGCACCGTGGCCCTGCCCTGCCAGCGCCGGCGCAATCTAGTGCACCGATCTCCGCTGAGATCCTGTCCAGACAATGGCCCACTTCCCCTTACGCCAATCCAAACATACCGGCCGCGGAGCGCCCTGCAGTAAAAACAGACCGGCTGCGGGTGGAGGGGCCTACAGTCTGGGATTAGTTAGCGGGAGGCCCGACAGGGTCCCCACAACATGGACATGAGCTTCAAAGGGCCGGGCTCTCTCATCAGTGGCACGCGGGGTGATATATGCGTAACCTGAGCCTTTTTGTCCTTAGACTTGTCCACTCCATTCCCAACATTCAGGTTAATGGACGGCCTTTTCACACCAGTACTTATTGCTAAAGTTAAAGCTAAATAGCAGCTAATGGATAGAATGGAGTAGAATGAAAGCAATGAATACAAAATAACTGCTGAAAACTCACATTTTAGGGGAGAAATGAGGCTTGTAGGTCTTTTACCGGGATTGTGGTTAATTATTGCCTTGCCAGTCAAAACTGAAAAGCAGCCCAAACTTTTATCATTATGAGACTGAACTAATAGCTCAACCCTGACAGAGCAAAACCAGTGAAAGTAACAAAAACATGACCTAATACTTCTGTTTTTTTGTTGTTACATTTTATGACATTATTATAAAGGAGCATAGTTTAAAACTGCTACCAGATTTTCATGAGGTAACGTTTGCTAACTCGCTAATGTTGGCGGGCGCCAGTTGTTCTTCTCGCTGATTGTGGCTCGCTAGTTTAGCGACCTATCTAGCCAGCTTTTGCTAACTAGCTAACATTAAAAAGCCAAAATGAAAAATGTAACCAATGCTTTATCTATTATTAATGTGCTTATTTGCCTTCTACAGTGGTGCCACAACATGTTCTAGAGTGAGGTTTTCCAGTTTTAAGACTAGGAACTGCCTTCTGATGATCTTAAAGTTTGATGTATCAAAAATTTGAAAAACTGCAACTGCCTTGGTGTGGAAACTTGAGCTTGGGCTGTTTGAAATGTTCTTTTTTCCACCCCTCTGTTTGGCCAACGCAGAAGGAGGCTAGATCGCTGATGTTCCTGCTTATATGTCAATGTTATGTTATGTACTTTATTGGTCCCACGAGGGAAATTCATTTTGCTGCCTAACTATGCCCAATCTGGGAGCAGCACAGCGGTGCAGCGCCACCTGGGGCAGTGGGGGGGTTAAGTGCCTTGCCAAAGGGCAAAACCAGGTGTACCAAGTCAGTCGTGGGATATGAACCCACCACCTTCTGGTTGATGGCTTACTTCTCCTACCACTAGGCTACCAGCTATGGCTGCGGTAGCAGTCAGGATTCCTTTATTGCTGTGGGGAGAAGTCCCAATGGTCGTGTGACATATTTGTGTGAGGCATGCTGGGTATTGTAGTGAAATAACATTGATAAACGAAACACAAAAAGAATACAAAACTGTGGATTCTGTCGTACTGATGAAGCTGAGGGATACAATGTAGTGCTATGAAAATAACATGAATGCTAGTTTTAGGCCGGAATGCCTCATTAACCTTAGCCTAGTTAATGTTTCTGATTGTTCAATGTCTTTCTACAGTTGACCCATCCATAAATATGACCAATGGCTGATAGAACCCAAAAGGACAGTGGAAAAGGGAGGAGCATCAAACGTTGCACTCTTCAGATGTTTGTCTTTGTTTTTTAAACCGTACATACTTTGTTGATGGCCAGCCGACACTTTTATCTACCACAAACTGACCTACAAACTGCTATGTTGGTGTAAAACTGTCAGTATATTTTTTGACAGCGTTCATAAAGCTACATGGCACCAATATAGGCCCTTTATGACAGCTGACATAGGCCCTATAAACATTTATGAAGGCTGATTCTAACAAGTGTCAGTTGTCATAACACTTTCTAAGTTGAAATGACATCAAAATGGATAAAAGCAGCCTTTATTACGATGCTTGTTGGACTAAGCCTTTATGTCATTAAAGGCTCATGTAGTAGCCTTACAGATACACTATTACTAATAAAGTAATATATATTTTGTTGGATCCTGATACTTTGTTTGTTATCTGAACAAACAGACAGGGCAGAGTGGGGCAAATGAGGTCATAGGTCACTAGCTCCCTAAGGTATGCGTTTAAAGGACCCATATCCCACTATTTTTATTTCTTCCCCCAAAGTCCTGTTACCACATTTGTGTTGTTTCATGAACCAAAAACGTTAATTTTTACAATTTTACAATTTTACAAATTTGTAAAATTGTAAATTTTTTATCTTTTTATCCTTTACACTTAAACAAGCTGTTTTTGTGCCTTTAAGGCTGATTTAGGAAACATTCCCTATAACTTGAGGAAGTTTTGTTCCGTGTGAATGGGCGGAGCTAAAGGACATTCTTAAAAACGGTTGTTCAAGGCTTCTTTATTAAAGAAAATGGTTCCATATAGAACCTTGAACACTTAAAGAACCTTTTGCATGATTAAAGGGTTCTTTTGGTTGGTGGGGAATCTGTTGTAGATGGTGCTATGTATAACATTTATGAAACAGGGTTCTTCTATTGTTAGGATGTTAAGCTTGATACAATAGAAGAACCCTTTTTGGTTCTATACAGAATCATCTACAGCACATTCTCCATCAATCTAAAGAACCCTTTAATGATTCAATGAACCCTTCAGTCATGCAAAGTGTTCTATGAGTGTTACTGGTGATATAGAACCATTTTCTTTACTAAAGAACCCTTGAAGAACCATCATTTGTAGGAGTGTACTGTAGGCGGAATATAAGTAAATATGTTGCTTTTCATGACATCACAAAACCAGTGAATTCAAAAACAGGCAGCTTTGTTCTGTATGGACTGGACAGTGAATGGTATGTTTACATGCTACATTATACAGGGAGATTCACTCGAAAGAGGCCCCTAATATTCTGTTGTAACTCCCATTGAGATTAAGCAATCTGAACCAAAAAAATACACTGCATACCTTGGCGTATGTGTAATCGATTTCATTACATGTGATGCTGGAAGTGATGCTGGAAGGCATACTGGCTTGTTCAAAGCTCCATATACTGAGGAGCTCATTGCACGTTGTTTCGTTCAGATTGCTTTGTTCTAGCGAGAGTTATTACAGAACATTTGGGGCCTCTTTCGAGTGAATCTCCCTGTATGATCTCAAAAATTATGATTTTTTCCTTGAAAAATATTTTCCTTGATACTTTAAGGGTTAAAAAATAACTCCAAAAATACGATCTCAGGGTTGGAACATTGGGAACTAGTCCGTATCTTCTTCCCTTGTCTTTCATCCCTGTCCTTTTCGAGTTTTCCCAGCTTTTGGGAAGCTCTAAGAGCAGAACATTGGAGTTTCATGGACCTGATTTCACACTGGGCAGTCAATAGGCTGCAGCTATTGAAGGAAGCTGTACAATAGTGCTGGACAGCATGAAGGCCAGAGCCTTAACTGTCCTGGCGTGGCCCTCTGGACTCTCCTCTCCTCCTCTCCGTTGGACACGCTAACAGCCGCTAATCTTGTTTGAGCCGGTGCTGGCAGGGCTGGACAAAGCCTCTCTCTGTTCCCCCGGCCTCGGCTCGCTGTCCTCGGGAGACTCCGCACATGTGCCCAGGCGATGGACGGGGGTCCGCTACGGCCCACTTGGTGGATGCTGGACACAAATATGCCCTTTCAACAGTTTTCTCAGTCCTCACACCCTCTGTGGAAGTCCCCCTCAGAGAGGCGCAGCGGCCAGGCGGGTTTAGACTGGCTGTAAAGTTTAGATGAGCAAAACTCGAGGCTCGTTAAGGCCGTCAGCGACGATTAAGGCGTAAAGATGAGGCGGTGATTAGAGGCAGAGAGCAGCAGGGAAATCTCTGCGTGACAGCTGCCAGGCTGCACGAGCACCACAGGAGATTCAACAGATCATTACTTGGTGTTTAGTGCTTATTACTGCCAGAGGCAGAACCAAGGCTCTCTGGATCTACGAGGCAAAATTCAAATGTTTATCTCAAAGATTACAGGGCAGAATTTGTCTTTTCGCCAGTGGTTTGCATGAAGATATAGATGTTAAAGGGCCCATATCATAGAAAACATGGAATTTTCCTCTTTTTTCCTTTTTTTAATACGTGGGTTCAAAGTATTATGTGAACAGGTTTCCACATATACCATTCATTCCCAAGTCCATGCAGTCCTAAGCTGCAGCAACAGCTTGTGAATTCACTATTTTTGTGATGTCACAAAAACAACTCATTGACTCCACCTATTCAGCCTACAACAGTTTAGCTCCACCCACCCATGCTGAAGTTATAAGGAGTGTTTCAGCCCAGGCTGCTTTTTTGAATGAGGGAAGCCAATCAGAACACAGCTCATTTACATATATCACTCTTAAAGGCACAGTAACAAATCTGCCTGTTTAATTCTAAGAGATATGTAAAGTCACTAAATGTTTATCTCTTAAAAAAACCTCTTAACATTAGAATGTATACAGATAAACAAATGAACTATACATTGTGATATGATGTGTGAACATGTCTTAGCTTAACCATTTCCAAAGATCTCTTGGATGAAGCCCAGTTGCCATACGTTTTGCTGTCTTTATGTTTGCTTGTATTTATTGCAGTGTTATATAGTGTTTACACAGGCAAAAACACACCTGCTACAACAACTTTCATGGCTGCCTATGACTTTTTTCAGAAAGTTAATACAGGAAATGGTTACAGATATGTTAACTGATGTCTGACACATTGTTTAACGATAGTTTTGAGATAAACATTTAGTCTATTCATGGCGGAGGGGTACATGCAGCATATTGTGAGGCAAAATAGCCCCCATAGAAAAGTTCTTCTCTCAGATTTACCATCAACGTTACACATAAAGCTCAGAAGACACATATAGGTTCACTGGTGGTTTTGAATAGTGAATAAAATGTCTATATTTGTGTTGTTGACATCATGACTCCTGGTTCCCATCACCACCGCTGCAAGAAATTAGAGTCAGCAAGTGTCTTTACCACGAAGCATTTGGCTTTAAACCATTTTGAATGAGCGTGTTTACATGTCAGTGATCGAATTGTGCCAAAATGTAGAAAAAGTGGCAGGAATTCCCCACTGATGTCGTTATCTTCAAGCAAAGATAAAACCACAGGGAGAAAAATACAGGGAAAAAAACTAATTAGCCTCGTGATTTTTGAGATTTCGCAGAAGTTGTAACGGCCGTCGCGTGAAAACAAACTACATGGCTTCAAAGCAGACTGATGGCTGGAGCAGACGACTCTGACGCAGCGCTGAAATGCAGCTTATGTCATGTAGCGCAGGCTGCCACAGCACACTTCATTCACCATGGTGAGGAAGCAGATGTCAGACAGATGCGTTGCCATGGGAATCCCGCTTTGTTGCTTTTTCTGTCTCCAAATGAGCGACGATCAACATACTGGTGTCCCAGTCTTTGGTCTGTGGCCACTAAGGCCTGGCTCCAGCTCTCAGCTCCTCTTTGATTTCACGCTGCTTCATGATGTGATGTCGTTCCTTCAAGGCGAAGGGCAGCTATTTTACACGCCAGAGCTTAAAAGCGCCCAGACTAATCACTGTGTCTGGAAACACTACTCATCAAACCAAAATGAGACTCTTAAATGCTGTAAATATAATCAAATAAGACAAGAAAAGGCAGAATGGTCATCTGGACACAATGTGCAATGTCAAATGAACAGTCAATGGGCGAGTAACATCCATACAATAATTAGTCCTCCACTGTGCATCAAATTAGAACAGCAAGCTTTTTAATTTGATTTTATGTAAATGAGTGTGTTTTTTTGTTGGTTTGCAACAACTTCTATAACTTGAAAACTGATCTACTTTATTAATCTGAAAATAAAAACAACACTGTTATATCCCCTTGTTGTGATGTCAGAACTCATCAGCATTTAAACTGTCGGGGCTTTTCAGAAGTGTTTCTGAGCCCATGCAGTGATTTCCACTACAGAATCTTGTCTGTTTTAATGCAGTACTGCCTGAGAGCCTGAAGATCATGGCCAGCCAATACTGGTTTTTGGCCTTGACCCTTTCATACAGAGATTTCTCCAGATTCTCTGTGTCTTTTAATGATATTTTGTACCGTAGATGATGAAAAAGCAGAGGTTCTTTGCTATTTTACATGGAGAAACGTTATTCTTGAATTGTTGCACTATTAAATCGTGCAGTCTTTCCCAGAGTGGTGAACCCTCCTCATCTTTACCTCTGAAAGACTCAGCCTCTCTGGGATGATCTTTTATACCCAGTCATGTTACTGACCTGTTGCCAATTAACCATCAGGTGTTTTATAAGCATTACACAACTTTACCAGCCTTCTGTTGCCCCCGTCCCAACTTTTTTGAAACATGTTGTTGGAATCAAATTCAAAATGGGCAAATATTTTTCAAAAAACAATAAAATGTCTTAAGTTTTAACATTTGACATGTTGTCTTTGTACTATTTTCAGTTAAATCTAGGGTTTATATGATTTGCACATCATTGCATTTTGTTTATGTTTACATTTTGCACAGCATCCCAACTGTTTTGGAAGTGGAGCTGTAGACACAAGATTTTGTTTCAATAGTGACGATAATTAGTGACGATTAAGCAGCCGAATGAGCTCTGTTTGCTGCCACCAGACGTGTTGTTTTAGTGGCACTGAAAAGCTCTGTGAGAGAGAGAGAGGAAATCCCCTCTCAGTGACTCAGAGCTGCCCAAGTGTATGTGTATGTGTTCAGGCCCATTTCACCAGAACACTGGCCCTCTCACACACACACACACACACACACACACACACACACACACACACACACAAGTACACCTGTGAAAGCACTCTTAAATTAATGGGCCTACTTGCTGTCTATGGCTGGATTGACTGTATTTATTTTATGGCAGAAAGGCCTTCAGTCAGGGTCAGCACTGTTATGACAGAGAGAAGGGCCTGAATGGGCACTGTAAACAGTGCAAATACAGTTTGATCACCCCAATTCAGTTACACGTTTTGTTGATGTTCTAAGTGAAAACAAGTCAACACATTCTTTGCAGAGAACAAACCTAAATATGATTTAATTTTCAAATTTAAGGACACAATATCTGCTTATTTGCTGAGTTCAACATGTTGGAAAAATAAAATATACTGAATTGAATTCAGAACCATTAGCCAACTGTGTTTGAGTAATTAGACCACCGCATTTAACCCATCTGTGCAGTGAAACACCCACATACATGCACACTAGTGAACACACACACTAGGGGGCAGTGAGCACACTTGCCCAGAGTGGTGGGCAGCCCTATCCATGGCGCCCGGGGAGCAGTTGGGGGTTAGGTGTCTTGCTTAAGGGCACTTCAGTCACATTCTGTCGGCTCAGGGGATTAAACCAGCGACCTTCCAGTCATAAGGCTGGTTCCCTAACCTCCAGCCCACGACTGCCATCACTTTTTCACAGGCCGCATTTTATGTTCAAATATGTTCAATTTAGCAATTAAAAAGTAATGGTGCACTAAAATGTGCAGAAGTGTGTTCTCCCTAGAGGATGTGTGAACTTATTACCACTCCAGAAATCAACAAATCATTTGACCAGGGGTGCACAAACATTTGCTATACGTTCATGTGTGTTAGAAGCTTCAAATAAAACATGTGGAATGGCTGTTAGAAGCTTCAACTGTCTGTGTTTAATGTAGAAAACATTCAAGTGAGTCACCATTAGCTTAGTGCTAACATACTACTAGAATCCCATAGAATGCCATAGCGGAGTAATCATAAAGGTGAACAATTACAGACTGTAGTCCATCTGTTTCTCTGCATACATTGTTAGCCCCCTTTTACCCTGTTCTTCAGTGGTCAGGACACCCATGGACCCTCACAGAGCAGATACTATAGGTACTACAGTGGTGTGTTAGTGTGTGTTACACGGGTACGAGTGGATCAGACACAGCAGTGCTGCTGGAGTTTTTAAACACCTCAGTGTCACTGCTGGACTGAGAACAGTCCACCAACCAAAAATATCCAGCCAACAGCGTCCTGTGGGCAGCGTCCTGTGACCACTGATGAAGGACTAGAGGATGACCAACACAAACTGTGCAGCAGCAGATGAGCTATCGTCTCTGACTTTACATCTACAAGGTGGACTGACAAGGTAGGAGTGTCTAATAGAGTGGACAGTGAGTGGACAGTGTTTAAAAACTCCAGCAGCACTGCTGTGTCTGATCCACTCGCACCAGCACAACACACACTAACACACCACCACCACGTCAGCGTTACTGCAGTGCTGAGAATGATCCACCACCCAAATAGTACCTGCTCTGTGAGGGTCCATGGGGGTCCTGACCACTGAAGAACAGGGTAAAAGGGGGCTAACAAAGTATGCAGAGAAACAGATGGACTACAGCCTGTAATTGTAGAACTACAAAGTGCACCTATATAGTAAGTGGAGCTGATAAAATGGACAATGAGTGTAGAAACAAGGAGGTGGTCATAATGTTATGCCTGATCAGTGTATATATCTCTTGAATATAACACTGATATCTTCGGAATAGAAGCAAATATGTTGGCTGGGGATCAGAAATATTGATTGAAGATAATAGACAAGCTTGCTTGGAGCAGCACCAGCAGTTAAGGGTTATGACATTTGAGGGACTTTCCAAGATACATTCATTCACACAAAGTTCAACTGCAAAATGCAAATTCCCACAATTTGGCTAACCCAAACTCAACTCACATATTTCAGTAGTTATTTCAGATTCAAACCCTTCGCCAGCGACAAGTCAGCCGGAAAGGCAAAGACACGGCGGATTCCAGACACGCAATCAAGTCCATGCAGGAGACGAAACTCGCTCCACAGATCAGCACAAGGTCATTATTGTGTCAAAAAATCAAAGTGTTGGAGAGTAGCGTTTTAGTCCGGACACAGGCCAAACCGCGCTCGGCTTCCTAGAGTTACAAGGCCGACCGTCGTGACACGACTAATTACAAGCTTACAGAGAGGTTAAAGCCCTGCGTCGGCCCTGACACAGCTTCATTACTAAACACCAGACGTGGAAAAAAGTGCTCAGAATGTAGTGAGAGAAAAGTGAGCTGAAAGTGTGTGATTGCAATTAAGGTCACGTTTCTTTTTCTTTCATTGCTTTTCTGTTTTTTCTGACGTCGGCCTCTCTGGAAAGGCTCACACCAGAGTGCAAGACCAGGACAGGCTACAGCTGAAAACAAAGGGAGGAAACAAAAAGCATGGAAAATGTACAAAACCAACACAGTGTAGAAGGGATTAGGGCAGTCGGGCATTGCTGAAGCAGCGCCACAGCCGCTAACTCACCAGGACTAGCCCTGCGGTCAGTAGCAGAAGGCATGGTGTACCTATTGTATAATTTCGCGGTTGCGTTGTTATTCGAAAACGGCAGTTTTTACTAGCGATGTGTTGTTCGCAAGTGAGTCGAGTCTTTGAGCCGCTTCTTTTAGGTGAATAGACGAGCTGTTTTTTTTTGGTTCTGGTTTCATAAATTAAGACAAAACAGATCTTATGACGCCATCGCTGAAAAACACAGGACCTCTGGATCTCTTGGAACATTCTTCCATCTCACAAATCCCCTTGTTATCCCCAAACCTGCTGCTTGTTATATTTGTTTGGCTCTGGTTTTGTTCTTGGCGGGTTTTCATGTAATTCTTGCTTTTGTTTGTTGATGATTGGTTAATTGATTTGCCCGCATTCTGCCGGTCTGTTTGTCTTGTGATCACTCCCTTTTTTTAAAATAACAAACAAAATACCATTTTTTGTCGGTTAGTTCATTAAAAGGTGGGCTAAAGTATTACTGGAAATAAAATGATGGATAACGTGGCTCATTTTGGGAACAAAAAAAGAATAATGCTACTGAATGAGGAGCCGAAACAGTCAGCTTTTATTGGTGAGCTAAGCCAATTGATCTGACCCACTGAAAAGACCAGATGGTCATCAATAGTTGGTTACTGGGCTCAGAACTAGCCGGTTAGTTATACTGATTGCTGACCAGGCCTTTAAGATATTTTAGTGTCAGCAAAGCAAAGACGCAACCAGGAAACTCTGCAAACAGCAATGCTCTTTATTTTGCTCTTCATTCTAAATTTTTTCAGTGTCGGGCCACTCTCGACCTAGCAGAGATATTGGTGTGTGATACATCCGCACCAGCACTATATATAGTACCATGTCAGTTTCACTGCTGGACTGAGAATGGTCCACCACCCAAATAACATCTGGACAACAGTGGTCCTGTGGTCAGAAACTGACCAATGATGAACGAGGTGGGGCAAAACAGGTAAATTGTTAATCTACAGTCCATAATTGTACATTAGCAAATAGTAGTACATAGTGGAAGCACAAGGTAAGTGTTTCTAATAAAGTGGCCAGTGAGTGAAAGCACAAGGTAAGTGTTTCTAATAAAGTGGCAAGTGAGTGGAAGCACAAGGTAGGTGTTTCTAATAAAGTGGCCAGTGAGTGGAAGCACAAGGGAGGTGTTTCTAATAAAGTGGCCAGTGAGTGGAAGCACAAGGGAGGTGTTTCTAATAAAGTGGCAAGTGAGTGGAAGCACAAGGTAGGTGTTTCTAATAAAGTGGCCAGTGAGTGGCAGGTGTTTCTAATAAAGTGGCCAGTGAGTGGAAGCACAAGGTAGGTGTTTCTAATAAAGTGGCCAGTGAATGGAAGCACAAGGGAGGTGTTTCTAATAAAGTGGCAAGTGAGTGGAAGCACAAGGTAGGTGTTTCTAATAAAGTGGCCAGTGAGTGGCAGGTGTTTCTAATAAAGTGGCCAGTGAGTGGAAGTACAAGGTAGGTGTTTCTAATAAAGTGGTCAGTGAGTGGTAGATGTTTCTAATAAAGTGGCCAGTGAGTGGAAGTACAAGGTAGGTGTTTCTAATAAAGTGGCCAGTGAGTGGAAGCACAAGGTAGGTGTTTCTAATAAAGTGGCCAGTCAGTGGAAGCGCAAGGGAGGTGTTTCTAATAAAGTGGCCAGTCAGTGGAAGCACAAGGTAGGTGTTTCTAATAAAGTGGCCAGTGAGTGGAAGCACAAGGGAGGTGTTTCTAATAAAGTGGCCAGTGAGTGGAAGTACAAGGGAGGTGTTTCTAATAAAGTGGCCAGTGAGTGGTAGGTGTTTCTAATAAAGTGGCCAGTGAGTGGAAGTAGAAGGGAGGTGTTTCTAATAAAGTGGCCAGTGAGTGGTAGGTGTTTCTAATAAAGTGGCCAGTGAGTGGAAGTAGAAGGGAGGTGTTTCTTATAAAGTGGCCAGTGAGTGGACGCACAAGGTACGTGTTTCTAATAAAGTGGCCAGTGAGTGGAAGTACAAGGTAGGTGTTTCTAATAAAGTGGCCAGTGAGTGGAAGCACAAGGTCAGTGTTTCTAATAAAGTGGCCAGTGAGTGGTAGGAGTTTCTAATAAAGTGGCCAGTGAGTGGAAGTACAAGGTCATTGTTTCCTATAAAGTGGCCAGTGAGTGGAAGTACAAGGTAGGTGTTTCTAATACAGTGGCCAGTGAGTGGAAGCACAAGGTCAGTGTTTCTAATAAAGTGGCCACTGAGTGCATTGAGTGCATTCTGAATCTAAACAGCTCCTTGACACACTAAACCCTCAGCCAGCTCAAGATTTCAGCTGAACAGGTACTGAATTGTCCTCACAGACCCCACGAGAAATACATCATAATTACCTCCCTCACTGGAGACCGAGAGGCTTCATTTCAGCATTTCTTCAGGAGATCTATCATGTGACTGCAAATTAAATTAAGACTCTCAGTCATGTTCTCCATTTAGACAGACCTTTGGCAGCATTAAGAGATCCTACCAAATCAAATGCCAAAGACACATTGCAGAGAAATTTAATTATCTGGAGCACTCCCGCAATGCTCCGCTAACAAGTGGTTGGACGGTGTTTGTAAACACTGATGATATTTACGTCCCAGCAATGTGAAGCTTTTGGTGCGGATGCCTGAGAGGACAGCACACAAATGGATAGGGCCGGTGGAGGGGGGGCTGCAGAATGTCCCCTGGACAGATAGGCCTGCTGATATGGAATCAGAGGAAGCTAGATACAGATACAAATTAGCTATGATTCGTCTTGCACTGTGAACTAACAGGATGAGATGGAATGTGCTGTGTTTTTGTTTTAAGGGTAATTCATCTGAAATCATGTCTTATCCAAGCGTCATCACTGAGCACAACAGGTTGGGATTGAATCACAATGTTTGGGACTGAACTGAAGCAGCAGACTGTGTTTCAGCAGAACACTGGACTCACTGGGCCTCTCACATTGCACAGCTGAGACAGGATGTGGACAGCTGCCCCCCGTCCACCCCTAGGGGAATAATTCAACAGCTAGGTGTGAGCAGCCCTCATAAAGGTCACTACTCGCCAACGGCAGTTTGTAAACTTAAGTCTGGGGCTGAGTGGAGAGCTGGTCGGAGGCTTAGCACAGCCTGTGGACAAAGTATTCTCCCAGTGCAGCTGGTGAGGAGGGTAATTTTTTGGGAGGAGGGGCGGAAGAAATGCCCGAGGTTTCAGTTTGCTGACCTACATAGGAGAGCATGCTGACGAACGTGCTCCACGAGCCCAGGCTGGCAGCTCAGCGAGCTCGGCCTCTGCACACAGAAACTCATGAGCTTAGCAACTCCGAGATTATTTTTACTGGCCTTTAATTAGCGGCTGGTATGGACCAGGGCAGAGTATGGTAGACCAGCGGAGAAGGGTGAGAGGGAGTGAGCGAGTGGCTGAATGAGTGAGTGTTTGAGAGAAAGAAAGTATAATAAGGACTTAGCGACTTAGCGAGAATGATGGTTAGAGTATTAGGTGGGTCATTCTACCACTGCGGTGGCCAACAGAGTATATATGCCCATCTGTAATTCAAGTGTAAAACATAGTCTGTTATATTAACTCCTTAAAATTCCAGGTGTATTACATACTAAGGCTTATTATTTAGTAACAACAGAGACTCAAACTGGCTGAGCTATTCTTAGGTTATAGAAATGTGTAATAAAACTCTGGGCCTGCTGATGAGCCCTGGCCATTTAAGGTGTTAAACAATATTAGTAGTAACACTTGTAACACACACACACACACACACACACACATTTTCTAAGACGCTTGTCCTTCTGGGTAGCGGTGGTGCTGGAACTTATCCCATCGGTCATCAGGCAGAAGGCAGGAAACACCCTGGACAGGTTCACTTGTTACTGAAACACCACTGACTGTAACACCACAGACTGAAACAACAGTGATTACAACACCACTAACTGTAACACCACTGGCTGTAATACTACGGACTGAAACACCTCTGACTGCAACACCACTGACTGTAACATTACTGACTGGAACATCACTGACTGTAACACTACAGATTGAAATGCCACTGACTGAAACACCAACTGTAACACTAAAGACTGAAATGCCACTGACTGAAACACCAATTGAAACACCACAGACTGGAACACCAACTGTAACACCACTGGCTGTAATACTACGGACTGAAACACCTCTGACTGCAACATCACTGACTGTAACGTTACTGACTGAAACAACACTGACTGTAACACTACCGAGTGAAACCACTGACTGAAACACTGACTGTAACACCACTGACTCAAGCAATGACTGTAACATCACTGACTGAAACACTGACTGTAACACCACTGACTGAAACAACACTGACTGAAACACCACTGGCTGTAACACTACAGACTGAAACAACACTGACTGAAACACCAACTGTAACACCACTGACTGTAACACTACTGACTGAAACACCATTGACTGAAATGCCACTGACTGAAACACCAACTGTAGCACCACTGACTGTAACACTTCAGACTGAAACACTACAGACTGAAATGCCACTGCCTGAAATGCCACTGACTGAAACACCAACTGTAACACCACTGACTGAAACACCACTGACAGAACAACACTGTCTGGATCAGCACTAACTATAAAACCACTGACTGTAACACCAACTGTAACACTACAGACTGTAACACCACTGACTGTAACGCTACATACTGAAACACCATTGACTGAAATGCCAGTGACTGAAACACCAACTGCAACACTAAAGACTGAAACACCACTGACTGAAACACTACAGACTGAAACACTACAGACTGGAACACCACTGACTGAAACACCAACTGTAACACCACTGACTAAAACACCACTGACAGAACAACCCTGTCTGGATCAGCACTAACTATAACACCACCGACCATGACACCACTGACTAAAACACCAACTGTAACACCGCTGACTGAAACACCACTAACAGAACAACACTGCCTTGATAAGCACTAACTATAACACCACTGACTGGAACACCACTGACTGAAATGCCACTGACTGAAACACCAACTGTAACACTAAAGACTGAAATGCCACTGACTGAAACACCGACTGTAACACCACTGACTGTAACACCACTGACTGAAATGCCACTGAACACTACAGATTGAAATGCCACTGACTGAAACACCAAGTGTAACACCACTGACTGTAACACTACAGATTGAAATGCCACTGACTGAAACACCAACTGTAACACTAAAGACTGAAATGCCACTGACTGAAACACCAATTGAAACACCACAGACTGGAACATCAACTGTAACACCACTGACTGAAACACCACTGACAGAACAACACTGCCTGGATCAGCACTAACTATAACACCACTGACTGTAACACCACAGACTGAAACATCAACTGTAACACCACTGACTGAAACAAGTTTCACCACTGACAAAAAAAACTAGGAATAAAATCTATCATCAAAATAAAAGTAATATATTTAAAATTACTTTAACATAGGACTGTCATTTGTAACATATTTTTTACCATTAAAGCTAATTAACAAGGACTAATTCTCACAGTTTTTCATTGGATAATTTAGGAGTAGAACAAAGAATACACAGACATCACTCTGTAGTTTATAGATAGATAGATAGAAAGATTCAACTTTGTCATTGCTCTGTACAAATCAACAAAATGCAGTAAAAATAGTTAAATTATTCTTATTAAACCAAATTCCTAGCCTCAAATTCCCAATCCCAACTTTTTTGGAACATGTTTTTTGGGTCTGTAGAACTATATTTATGGATAATTTTGCCCTGGTTTGTCATGTTCATGTGTTTGTGTGTTTGAATAGGATGGTGAGAACCAGAAAATGCTAAACCAACGTCTAAGACTGAACCTTTGGAGGTGTGGAAAAATTACCCTGCAGATTTCTTTGGAAAACTAAACGCAATTCTCCTGAAAAGAATGGAAGCTGTTATAAAGGTAAAGCTGGACACACCTGTAATGGTGTAATTTTTTGTTATAACTATGTTTTCTGTTTTCTTCCTGTAGCTGAAAAATGAATAATTTGTACTTAAAATTGAACAAATGAAGGGCTGTCTCTGACTTTTACATTGTACTGTAAATATCACAAAATATTTGCCAAAAAGTAATATAGATGTTTTATTGAACACTTTAGTGTCAATATCTCTGTCTGAAAAGGCCTCAAGGTTTTGTCGCCCCCTCTGGTGCAAATGGAAACTGTCCTAGATGAACAGAAAATATATCTAGCAAATTCCTTTGACAGCTTAAATAATGAAAAAAAAATCGATATTTATAGATAATTTTATCCCAGTTTGCTGTGTTATCGTGAGTGCTAGTGGGTGTGTGAGTGAGTGAGTGAGTGAGTGAGTGAGGCTGAAAGTACTGGATGGTAAAAAAGTAAGCGAGAGAATGAGAGAGCGAGAGAAAAAGAGACTCTTATTGTGAATGCCTGAGGAGAAGGAATGCTTTGTTTTGCCGTTTCATAAGGTCATGTTATGATAACCCTCCACATGAAAATATTTGTATGCTCAGCGGACCACGGAAGAGGAGAACACAGGAGACATTCGCTGGCGCATGTTCCTCTTTGTAATCTGGAGCAAGCTACGCTGCAAAGCTAAGTCATGCTAATCTCACAACAGTCCAGCTCAGCGCAGAAATGAAACACTGGACACACCCAGCAAACACTGTGGCGCCCAAGGCCTGCTCAGTCCACCACTGCAGCCTTCCACAAAAACACTCAGGACAACCAGCTAGGTCTACACCGAGAAAACAGAAAGGGAACATTTGCAAACTCTTTGAAAAAGAAACACTTTAATGGGACAATTCTGCCCCTGCTAAAGTGCTGTACAGCGGCATCTCTGGCACAGAAAGCCTGCTGGGGCACTATAAACTGTAGGGGCAGCAGCCGACTCGTCAGTGAAACTACACACAAACCGGATCCAAACACAAACGCACTCCATCAATAAAACCATAAATTCACAGAGTAGCGTAACAGTGCTGGAGTTGGTGGAAGTGAAGACGGGAATATGAGTGATATGAGACATTAGATCTCACAAAACCTGGTTATACAGCATCGCATTACAAATCCAAAGTTATCTATCCGTTTACGATCATTGTGGTCTGTAACTACACATCCAAAGCAACAAATCAGAGCAGGGAACACATTGCTTTAACACGCCCTTGTAATAATGCAGAATGACTCACCAGTGACGTTCACCACTCGAAAAGGAAAGATGCACGGCAATCTTTTATCTGGGCAAACTTGTCAAAGACTTCTCTCTAAGTCCACCAATCCATGAATGAATTCACATGATAGCAGAGCAAGGGCAGGCATGGAAAGCAGAAGAGTGTTTTTAGCTGCACTCACAGTTAGCCATGTTTTTCTCTTGAACCTCTCTGGATTGAAGGAGCAGTTTTTGTCCTTTCCAGACTGAATGATGTTGAAATCCTCTCACTGGTGTGTCCCAAACGTTTAATCTCTAATCTCTCCTCTAATGACTGGGTACCAAATTTGACTTTTATTACATTATATTGCCTTGCTATTATGAGTAGCTACCACAGCTGATGAGAACAGTGGCTAGCTTTGTAGCAACGTATGTATTATGTATTATGTTTTATTGGCTGCTCTCAGCATGGGGCCAACGTTATCAGGCCCCACAGCTGGTTAATGACAACTAAAGGTCGCTCCTGGCAACAGGCAGCACAGGGACCATATAAAGAAAATTTCCTTTAATTTTTTATTTTTTTATACTATGTAAACTGTTCACACCTCAGTCTGTACAGTCCATATATGGAAACTAAGTTGACAAACAGCCCATTTTGAATTCATCCTGACTGTGATGTCACAACCATGAAATCACCCTTTAGTCACCCTCTACTTTTGTAATAGCTTATTATAAGAAAAATCGGTTACTGAGAAAAGAAAATACATTTGCAGATCTAACAAATAAGCTGCTGGTGTTCTCAGAACAATGGACTGACCACCCCAGTCCAGACCTCAGCATCACTGAATGTGTTTGGGATCAGAAAATGTAAGAAATGTAACCAACTTCTAAGACTGAACTTCGGAGGTGTGGAAAAATATCCCTGCAGATTTAATTGAGACTGAAAAGAACGGAAGCTCTAATCAAGACAATGGGTGGACAAACTAAATGCTGAAAATGGTAATATTGTATTTAGTCGTTGAGGCCCCTGTGTAATGTTGTACCATTTTTCCTGAACACTAAAACCGAAAGACTGTCTGAACTTCAGAGTTTGCTGCACATTCCAGCCCAAGCTGCTTTTTGAAAGAGGCACAATAGAGGGCAATCAATCAGAGCAGAGCTTATTTACATATATCAGTCAACAACAGCCTGTTTAATGCTGAGGGATGAAGCCAGACTGGAAAATAGTTATTTAAAAAAGAATTACAGCTGGTTTTGGTGCATAAAACCGCATAAACATTGTAAATGGATTTAAGGGGAAAAACATAAAAGAAAAATGTAAAATATGATCCTTTAAGACGAGACGAAACCGCCCCAAACTTTTAAAGTGTAGGGAGAAACCTCTCGTACAGTGAGAGGTATTTTAATGGGGCGCTGACCAGACTGACTAGAGAAAAAGAACCGATCCCAGAAGATTTTTTTCCTCTTTTTTCAGTGTTTTATCCCACTACATTTCCTCAAACCCCTCCACCCCTCCTCTGAACTACTTCCAAGGGCAGTTGCCCAACCCTAGACAAGCTCCCATCCACCACGCCACCCAGGCGTCTCTGATTTGCCCACGTTGGTCCAGTTTCTCGGCTCTGTTTCCACAGAGGATCTGAGTCTGAACGTGAAGACCCCTAAAACCCAAAGAAGTCTGACCACATCACGTTCCACCAGCATCCGGAAATCAAATCTTTGAGCCTCTTCAACAGGAAATGAAAGAGAACAACAGCGTTTTAGATGAAGCTGCGTCAAGCTCGGCCTGGTTCCAGAACCAGAACCAGCAACTATCTGCCAAAAGACAGGGCCCAAACTCTGGACCTCGTTCACATGCTCTCTCTTTTTCTTCTCTAAAACTTTAAAGGTCCAGCCACATTATTTTTTGTCAGAAAATTTTCATGAGTAAAACATTCATTTCAACGAAATTTGCCACAATGAGCGAATTTGCATTGCAGGCTTCCAGGGCGAATATATTTGGTGGGAAAAAAACTCAGCAAGTTCGACCTCAGTGAACTTCAGCATGCACATTTGCACCTTAAGCTATGTTCTGATTACAAGCCTCATTGCTCAAATCCGATCTCTCTGACAGGATGGTTCGCACTCGTTTAGGTAAGTGATTCAAATCTGTCATTAATCTGAATGAACCGGTGTCCTGAAATGACCCTCATGATCACATCCTACTCAGTAACGTCACGTGAATGAATCACGTTCATCATCATCAAACAGACTAACGAGCAGAACGAGCTTCACTGAGAAGATAATTAACTCTGATCAGCTCTCAGCTTCATTATTAGAGCGAGACGAAGGAGAAAAAGGTGATGCGTTTCTTTTCCACCGTTTACAGGCTTTAACTTCTGTTCGGCGCTGCTGCCATGGTAACGCTGAATGATGGCGCAGTGGAAAAAAAGCACATGAATTCTGATCTGATCTGAAATCGGATACGTATCTGATCTAGGACCACATATGAAAGTGGCTCAGGTCGGATTTGAAAAGATCAGATTTGTGTGTCCACACAGCCCTGAAAACATGTCACATTAGGACAAAAAATCGGATTTGTGCCACTTCAATCCTGCTAATGTGAACGTAGCCCTAGACCAGTAGTGCTGCTGCTTTGGTTGCATTTGTATAACAGCACTGAAGACGGAGGAAGCGCTAATGTTAGCGCTAAACATGGTGCGGAATTCTCCCTCCACTTCCTTCACCTCGTCACTTGACGCAAATGAACTTGTCAGTCTTTTACCCTGTTCTTTTACCCTGTTCTTCAGTGGTCAGGACCCCCACAGGACCACCACAGAGCAGGTACTATTTGGGTGGTGGATCATTCTCAGCACTGCAGTGATGCTGATGGGGTGGTGGTGTGTTCTATGTATTGAATGATCCACCACCCAAATAATACTTGCTCTGTGGTGGTCTTGTGGTGGTCCTGACTATTAAAGAACAGGGTAAAAGGGGGCTAACAAAGTATGCAGAGAAACAGATGGACTACAGTCTGTAATTGTAGAACTACAAAGTGCACCTATATAGAAAGTGGAGCTGAAAAAGTTTACAATTTTTTAAAAAGTTATGGCTGATCAGTTTATTCCTCTGATGATGATGCTAATAACTTCATAAACTTTTTTTTTCCAAAAAAAAATGCATTGCAGACACATTCTGCTTAATGTGATTTCTGATTTCTGGTGTAAACCAAGCTTATGTTAGCCTGATCTGCTGATAAATTATGTCCAGTGACATTTGAATAGGCATCCAAACATTACGATGTTGAAAATTGCCCAAAAAATGACATATTTATGCAAAAAAGTTGAGTATTGTTTTTCATGTGGGCTTTCATGCTTTATAGTGGTAAATACATTGGCGTTGAGGTGGTCTGAGATCTGCTGGCCTAGTCAACAGAAACCAGCAGCCTAGCCTTCAGTTTGCATAGAAGTCTCATTTCAAGACACACATTGGGAGAAACATTTGTGCATGTGCACCAAATCTACTCAGCAACGCTCCTTAATCAGTCAGTTAAAAGAGTCTCCACTGTGTTTCTGTTGATATCTCTGTTTTCTCTACTGCTCTCCAAACACTCTTTTCCAGCAGCAGCGCTGTCTCAAGCCAAAGCGGACATGTTGAAGCTGTCAGGTCATGAGGAGAGAACACAGTCTGTGCCGAATCCAGCTGTCTCATTTCATTTGATGCGGTGGGAGCTAATCTAATCAAATCAAATCCCAATGCCTGCTTCTCAGCTCCAAACCTGCCATTTCCAGTGGGCTATTAATACACTTACAAGGAAGAGCGACAGCTGGGGAAGCCAGCTCCAGCAGAGCCACGCATATGGGGTGTGTCCCAGTGCCACTCGCCTAACCAAAAATACAGAGAACAGTCAAACACATCAAACACAAAAAGATGGCAAGCGGAAATTAAAGGTCCTGTAGCAGTCATCAGCACATCAATCACTACATGATAGCAACAAGTTCATAGTTAATCTAAAGATGGCTTTACACAGTGAAACTTTAATGCAACCAGTTGCATGCAACATAATTCCCATGCAACCATTACACAAAGCAACCCAAAAACTATCAAAGTTGCATGCATTAAATAAGGCTCTGCCTGTGGACTAAAAACAGTATGTGTTTTGACAGTGACATTAAAACATGAAACAGCATTTTTTGAATAAATTCTTTTTCTTTGAAAATGAAACACATGATAAACCTCACATTTTCAATCTCAATTAAAAATAAAAAAAACATTTAAAAAAGCTATGATCTTTTTAAACTCAAGATATAAATACATGTTGTAATATGCATTATCTTTGTAAATATATAAGGTCTAAGTACTTGTTTTTTAATTTATTTACCTTTTTTTGTAAAATATTCCAGTTGTTTCTAGAAAATATTATGATGATTTTCTTGATACATCTCTACAGATTGTTTTATGAATATATTTAAAATGTGATGAGGTGTCAGATCCACTGAAATAAGTGTCAGATCTAAGAGCTGCTGGATACAGATCGGGCTTATTCAGGCACAAATTATGCCCTGATTGGTGGGCATGTGTCATTTAACAAAGCTAATGAAGCCCTGACTATGTGCCTGGTGTGCAAATGTTGTCTAATCTGTCCATTTACCTGTAGAGGGTGATGCCTTCACTGTGCGAGTGATGTAAATCTTGTTCAGTGCACAGTTTTTGTTTACATATATAATGCTCTCATACAGAAAGACCTACAGAAGAGCTTTGATGTCTACTCAGAAACTCATCCTTATGCTCGTGAACTCTGTCAGGTATTTTAGAGCTGGGAAAACACAGAGCTGAGATTGGAAAAGACAGATCTAAATGCATACATAGTTAAAAGAGTGTGTGAAATGAATTATTTGAAATGAAAAAGTGTCCGGCTATGATCACATACAAATAAATACATTAACATGTGCATGAAAACCTCATCCTCCTGCTGCCTGTCCCAGACATGCACTCAGTAATTACATTTGTCAGGTTCTGTTCCTATTATAAAAGTAGACTAAGTAACAAATAGTGTACTTTTAGAATAGGAACAGAACGAAATGTTAATAATAGTGGAAAATGACTGATATCAGCATTAACCCCTTTAAATGGAAAGGATCTGCCAGTGAGTCCAAACTTTTATTACACATTTCTATAACTTAAGAATAACTCAACCAGTTTGTACTGTAATCTGTGCTGTTGAGCTACAGGCCATAATAAGCCTGGTTTATGTTATAAGCCTGGGCTTTGTTTGGTGTTAAGTGATAAGAACTGAAGGCCCACAGCAATATTAAAAATGTCATCGCTTTCTAAAGCAACCAGAAAACTTCTGGAGCTTCTTGTTGCAACAAGCAGGGGAAACTACTAATTGGAGCCACATGCAGTGAACTTTCTCCACCGGCCCAGTCGTTCCATCACTGACTGAGAAATGACTTAGAGACTTTGTATGATATTAGCCGAGTTTGACTGGGTTTCCACCACAGTAGCAGTGTTTGACTAGGCCGCTAGCTGTGGACTTTGCATCATGACAGCAGAGTCTGACTATGCCGGGAGCCAGGACTTCACACCGCGACAGTTGAGTCTGATTATGTCATGAACCAGAGACTTCACACCACAACAGTTGAGTCTGACTATGTCATGAGCCAGAGACTTCACACCACGACAGTTCAGTCTGATTATGTCATGAACCAGAGACTTCACACCACAACGGTTGAGTCTGACTATGTCATGAACCAGAGACTTCACACCACGACAGTTGAGTCTGATTATGTCATGAGCCAGAGACTTCACACCACGACAGCAGAGTCTGACTATGTCATGAACCAGAGACTTCACACCACAACAGTTGAGTCTGACTATGTCATGAACCAGAGACTTCACACCACGACAGTTGAGTCTGACTATGTCATGAACCAGAGACTTCACACCACGACAGTTGAGTCTGATTATGTCATGAACCAGAGACTTCACACCACAACAGTTGAGTCTGACTATGTCATGAACCAGAGACTTCACACCACAACAGTTGAGTCTGACTATGTCATGAACCAGAGACTTCACACCACGACAGTCGAGTCTGACTATGACTTTGAACTGGGGTAGCAGTTTGACTACGCCACAATCTGTGTGTTTCTCACCTTGATATTGGAGCTAAACTAGGCCACAAGCCAGGACTTCCCATTGTGACAGTGAAGATTGACGGGGCTACGAGCCAGGAAACTACATTGTGGTTGGCAGAGTTGCTGGGGAACTGTGTGTGTGTTTGTGTATGTTTTGTTCGCTGTTATTGGAAATTGTAAAGAGTCCTGGAGTTTGAGAAAGACACTGTATTAACATATTATACTTTTTTCATATTATTAATATTATCTTTGACATATAGAAATGAAAATCTTGCTTAGTGTATGTCTAATGCTACCATAGTGCTGAGCTTCATCAACATGCACCCTCCTGCCACATGACCCATAATAAATCACAGCCCCTCTCTCCAAAATAGAGCCTGTCCAGCAGGGTGCAATGCATGTTGGGACTGTAAGGCCTGAAGGAAGAGATGAAGAGGACATTCCTGTCTGCATCCCTATTAACCTTTTCAGCACAGCACCCAGTGAGCCAGGACTGCAGGGCTTCATTGATGTGTAAGCATTAAGTGTACAACATGTGCAGCTCTAAGACAGCAAGATCAAAACAGAGCATGTAAACCTGCCAATCCTGTGTCTAAATCTACAGTAATGGCGTCTCTGAAACGTCTCTGTTTGCTGATACAGTTGCACACTGAAGCACACACAGAGAGGCTACACAAACAGAAAAGGAAAACAGCGAATGCGACAGCCGTCTGTCTGCGAGTGAGACATGGACAGAGCAGCACTGCTTACTCAAAGAGTCCCTTTACACCCCCAACTCCAAAACTAACATTCCACCAGTCTGCACTGCACTGAGAGAGAGAGAGAGAGAGAGAGAGAGAGAGAGAGAGAGTGCAAGAGAGGACTAGAGAGCAAATATCAGCAAAATGAAAAGAATGTGAGTGAGAGCAACACTCTTGATAATAAATGTGCTAAATGGAACTAAAAAACAGCATTGCTATAGAACAAGCCACTATTGGTTCTCTAAGAAACTGAGTGGGCGGTTCTTCAAAAAATACAAGGCTACAAAATGCAGTTAGCATCTACCAGAGGTGTAAATAGTAGCAATAGTGCAAAACAGACAGTGCAAATGTGTAATAATAGGCATTAATATAACATATCTGTGAAATATATAAATATATGAACAATATATACACAATTACAAATATATCCATGAATATGATATATACATATCTACAATGCCATTTCCAAAAAAATTGGGACGCTGTGCAGAATGTGAATAAAAACAGGATGCAACGATATGCAAATCATGTTTTTAAAGGAAAATACTACAAAGACAACATATCAGATGTTGAAACTGAGAAATTTTATTGTGTTTTGAAAAATATATGCCCATTTTGAATGTGATGCCAACAACATATTCCAAAAAAGTTGGGACGGGGGGATGTTTACCACTGTATTTCATCACCTCTTCTTTTCACAACACTTTGTAAGTGTTTGGGAACTGAGGAGACGCTGCTGTAGTTTTAAAAGTGAAATGTTTTCCTGTTCTTGTTTGATATAGGATTTCAGCTGCTCAACAGTTTGGGGGGCTCATTTGTCGTATTTTTCATTTCATAATGAATGTTATCAGTGGTGACAGGTCTGGACTGCAGGCAGGCCAGTTTGGCACCCGGACTCTTTTAATACAGAGCAATGCTGCTGTAATACATGCAGAATGTGGTTTGGCATTGTCTTGCTGAAACAATCAAGACCTTCCCTGAAAAAGACGTTGTCTGGATGGCAGCACATGTTGCCAAAACATGTATATATCATTCAGCATTAATGGTGCCTTCACAGATGTGCACGCCACCCATGCCATGTGCACTAATGCACCTCTATACCATCATGAATACTGGCTTTTGAACTGTGCACTGATAACTTCTTCAAAATCACGGTGCCCATGATTTCGAAGAAGAATTTTAAATGTTGATTCGTCGGACCACGGGACCCTTTTCCACTTCCCTTCAGTCCATTTTAAATGAGCTCGGGCCCAGAGAAGGTGGCAGCATTTCTGGATCCTGTTTATGGACAGTTTTTTCTTTGTGTTTTAGAGTTTTAACTTGCATTTGTGGATGCAGCGACAAAATGTTTTCATAGACAGTGGTTTTCAGAAGTGTTTCTGAGCCCATGCAGTGATTTCCAACACAGAATCATGTCTGTTTTTAATGCAGTGCCACCTGAGGGCCCAAAGATCATGGCCTTGTCCCTTGCACACAGAGATTTCTCCAGATTCTCTTAATCTTTTAATGTTATTATGTACTATAGATTATGAAAAGCACAAGTGCTATTTTATGCTTTACATAATCTTTACATTTACATAATGTAAAGCTTCCATCCATCCATCCATCCATCTTCTAAACCGCTTATCCTTCTGGGTCACGGTGGGGTGCTGGAGCCTATCCCAGCTGTCATTGGGCGGAAGGCAGGATACACCCTGGACAGGTCGCCAGTCCATCGCAGTAATGTAAAGCTTCCATACCAGTTAAAGTTTCCTAGAACCATACATTCAAGCGAAGAACCACTAAGGAGTTTAAAAGAGAATGCAGAGCTTCAGAGAGCCAAAGAAAAAACAGGCTGTTGGCGGATTTATACTCAAGTTTGGATCTGGTCTGGAGGCCGAAGGACTGTGGCCTTTCATCTGTGGTCATCAGTAGTTGCAGCAATAGTGTGCTGATGGTCCGGTGAGCAGGGAGGGAGGGCAGGGATTAAGTGAGTCGTCTCTGTTCACCCCCAAACCCCCCGGACCATAGCGAAGCAGAAACACGGCACCTCCTCACTGACCTTCTCTTTATCAGGCCAAGGGAGCAAAGCATTAGCCTTCACAGATGATGCTGTGGTGGGCATGTCAAAATCACTATAAGTCTACAGCTTGAATAAATAGGCATTTGAGTCCAAGTATTGATGTACTCAAGATACATAATGTCCAGTCTTCTGAGAGTAAAGCTTGTTATTTCAGCCATGGTAACCTTCCAACTATCTAAAACAGGCCCACTGGTTAACCTTAGATGTAGAAGTTAATGCCAATGATAACAAAGCCATCTACTCATTTTATATGAGTCATTCCTCTCTTATAGCTCATAAACAAGTGGAGAGGTTCTGTCAAAACAGCAGATTATAAACTTTCAATTCATACCACATTTGCATTGGTAAGTGGAAGAAGTGCTACACCATGTCCAAAAGTTTGTAGACACCTGCTTATTCAATGTTTCTTCTGGTATTAATAGGGGGTTTGTTGTAGCCTCTACTCTTCTGGCATAGCTTTACACTAGATTTTGGGAATACTGAGGTGAGGATTTGATTGGATTCAGCCACAAGGGCCTTAGTGAGGTCAGGTACTGATGTTGGATGATCAGTTCTAGATCACTCCCACTCATTCCAAAGCTATTCTCCAGAGAGCGATGTTTGAGGGCCTCTAACAGATGTTTGGAGTTGGACAAGGTGACCTTCAATGCATATGCATCTCATTCTCACTCATGGATACAGAATGCAAATCAAATGTAAATATAATTTTTTAATGTAACTAAGTAAATAATAATCATGGACATTTACATAACTAGACTTCCAAAGATGGCTTTACACTGTGAAACTTTCATGCAACTGGTTGCCTGTTGTGAGCTGCATGCAACATAATTTACACGCAACTTCACAGTTATACAAAGCAATTCTAAAACAATCATAGTTGCATGCAACACATTCAATTACTTCACTATTTAGTCGAATTAGCAGGTCATATTTATGACACACTGTATTATAATCACTATAAAGAGGTGAAATATATGTATTTGAAGCTTTTTATCTGGAGTAATTAAGCATCTCCAAGTGGCTCCATGACTGTATGTCTTTGGACTGTGGGAGGAGACCAATGCAATGCAAACTCCTCATAGAAAGGACCCTGGTCTCCCAGCCAGGGAATTGAAGCTATATAAATCATAATAACAATAAGCTGAAGAAGAATAATTACTGGCACAAGCAGATGTTCTGATCACATGATGCATTATTGGTGTTTGGATTGGCTGTTTCTTGAAACTTGTTGAAGTTTAGATACTTGCAATTGTTGCAGCTGAGTTTCCAGTGAGTTGCAGCGCACTTTACATTATGCAACTCAAGTATAATTTAGTTTCACATAGGTTTCAAGCAACTAAAGTTGCATGAACGTTTTTTTGTAAAGACAGCCCGAGGGTTAATCACTAGTCCATACATTTCGGACCGTAATACCAGTCTTGATACATGCATTAAAGCCTCTCTATGGACTCCTGCTCTCTCTCACTCAGCGCGAGCCGAATGATGGTGAAACCAGGCCAGGCTCTACTGAGAGTTTTCGGAGGTGATGTCATACAGGCAAGGTCCAGACTCCTGTCACCCCACGATTTAATGACGAATCCCTTGTGTGCTCCAGCTAAAGGTAAAACAATACAAGGACATCACAGGCCTGGAAAAAGGCAGAGAAGAGAAAAGGCCTGTGGGACAGGGAGGCCTGTTTTCTACTTGAAAGCACATTTTTAATAAGGTGAAGTGCGCAATAAGGAGGGGGGGTGTTACCCTGTTTATAAAGCAATACCATCACCTGACATCACATCAATTAAAAACATTCAGAATGTGTGAAAGGTTAGGGATTCGTGGTAAAATCCTCATTCTTGGACACACTTCAGAAACTTTCATCCCCAGATGTCTCTTATTTTTTTCTTTAATGAGAGGCCTTCAGGTACAGGCCATCAGAACGTTTCTCGCTTCGTTTCACCAGCAAGAAAAATATTAAGAGGAGTTCTGTCTTGCCTTAGAGGAATAATTCAGAGAACCCTCAAATGTAGACAATTTCCCCTTTACCTCAAATGTAGTCAGTCAGCCAAGACTTGCTTGGTGTCTGAAGTTCGCTTTTTTGGTTCTGCACTTGAGCTACGATGCTGATCGGTAGCAGAAGCTCTAATTAGAATCATTCAAACTGAATGCTGAAAACATCACGTACTTGCTGATGTGGTTTCTTACACAGTATGACATACTGTTATCTATAAAAATGGATGAAAGGGGGCTCCCAGGCGGCTCAACTGTCTAAGTCAGGGATTTTAAACTACTAGCTCACGAGACAGCTTTATACAGCCTGTCACATCTTTACATTTTATCCTTAAACCTGGCCTGCAAATAATTTTTCCATTTTTCTGCATATGTTTTTAGATTTACATCTGATAGGTAGATTTGCTTCACCCATTAGATACTGTGGCTGCATAGCCAACAGAAAACCAATACTGCCTGGCCATGATTTTCAGGCCCTCTGGCGGCACTACATTAAAAACAGACATGATTCTGTAGTGGAAATCACTGCATGGGCTCAGAAACACGTCTGAACACCACTGTCTGTGAACACAGTTCATCACTGCATCCACAAATGCAAGTTCAAACCCTGAAATGCAAAGAAGAAACCAAATATAAACAGGACCCAAAAACGCTGCCGCCCTTCTCTGGGGGTAAGCTCATTGAAGATGGACTGAGACGAAGTGGATAAGTATCCTGTGGTCCAACAAATCAAAATTTTAATTTACTTTTGGAAATCATGGACACTCTCTCCTGCAGGATAAAGACCATCTGGTTTGTTATCAGCACAAAAGCCAACGTGTGATGGTATGGGGGTACATTAGTGCACATGCCATGGGTGACGTGCACATCTGTGAAGGCACCATTAATGCTGAATGATATGTACAGCTTTTGGAGCAACATATTCTGCCATCCAGATGACGTCTTTTTCAGGGAAAGCTTTGCTTATTTCAGCAAGACAATGTCAAACCACATTCTGCACGTATTACAGCAGCATGGCTCCGTAGTAATAGAAGTGTCTAGGTGCTAAACTTGTCACCTATTGAAAAAATATGACAAAGGAGATCACGAATTATTGAGCAGCTGAAATCCTTTATCAAGCAAGAATGGGAAAACGTTTCACTTCAAAAACTACAGCAGTCTCCTCAAGTCTTAAACACTTAGAGTTTTTTAAAAGAAGAGGTGATGAAACACAGTGGGGGAAGGGGCATGACTGCCATTTTGCTATAACTAATTAAATTATTAATTCATAATTAAAATGTAGTATAAAAAATGAAATAAATATAGGACGGTTTTCCTATATTTTAGTTTACAATGTTAAATGTACAAAGTAAAATGTTAGATGTTAAAAATTATGTAGTTAAAATTACTCTAAAAAAACCATATGGACAATTTTTTAACCTCCCTCTTTGGAGAAGACCACCTGGCTAGTGTCCCCAGTTTGACTTAAAGACTCTTTTTTCTGAACACTCTCCCTATCATAGATCAAGAGTTCTATGCACTGCAAAACCAGCAAAACCAGTATATGTTGTGTTTTGGAAGCTGGTACGCTTGTTAACCAGTACGACCGTGCTGGGTGACCAGCTAAACTAGCACCAAACCAGCACTAGATCAGCATAAACCAGCATAAACCAATGTGAAAATTCATGCTGGTCTGTGCTGCTTTTTCAGCAGTGTAGTGAGTAGAACTGGCTACAAAAGGAAGTTTTTAACTATGTGGCATTCTGTTCCCCTAAATGTGCACTTGAGGTTTCCCAGAGCGCTCTCACAGGTCAGTGATGAAGGTCTCCAGCAGAAGTCTCTGGAGATGGTCCTGTAACCACAATGCCGCACACACATACGCATGCCATCTACATGACACACACAGTCTTCTCTCCTCTCAGGAAAAGAGGCAAAAATGAGTGACAGTGAAAAGGTCTGACCTCAGCGAGTAATAACAGGAGTGAGCTGTTTGGACAGTAAAGCGGACGAGCTCTGGGGAGAAAAAGCGGCCCAGGTGGCAGACCCTGCACAGAGAGGCCACGTGAAGGAGAACCGTCTCGGTTATAGCCGTCTCATAGCAGGCCCGGTGCAATAAAGCAGCCTGCTGTACAAACAGGACCTTCCACAGGCCTGTAATAAAGGCACACGCTCTTTATTCTGCACGCGCACACGCGCCGCTATGGAACGCTATACATCAACACTGTCTGTGAGGTAATAAATTACATGCATCCAGAAAAAAAAGGAAAGAGAGCTTGACCGCTGTAGCATTGGACACGCGCCCTGAATGCTTCTCCACCAAGATTCAGAGGATCTGTTACCAAAACACTCAAAAGGTCACAAACAGTGTTGCCAGATTGGGTGGTTTCCTGCCAAATTGGGCAGATTTTGGTTGAATTTGACAGGATAATGCTATGTTATCCCAGGGGGTTGCTAAGGTGGAACTAGGCTGTTATTATGTTATCCCAGGTGGTTACTAAGATGTTGCTATGTCATTGCTATAGTATACCAGGTGGATGCTAAGGTGCTGCTACACCATTGGTATGGTATCCCAGGTAGTTGCTAAGGTTTTCCTAGGCTGTTGCTAAGTTATTCCAGGTGGTTGCTAAGATGTTGCTACGATATTGCTTTGTTTTCCTAGATGGTTGCTAAGGTGTCGCTATGTCATTGCTATTGTATCCCAGGTGGTTGCTGAGGTGTTGCTAGGCCTTTGCTATGTTATCCCAGGTGGTTGCTAGGCTGTTGCTATGGTATTACAGGTAGTTAAGTGTTGTGTATACATGCGTGCTAGTATGTATGTAAGTCTGTAAGAGTGTCTAAGGGGGCAGTGTGAGAGGTGTCCTTTGTAAGGACATTGCTCCCTAGCAGCTCAACACAGAGTCACAACATAAAAACAGTGGGTATTGTAAACACACTGCAAAGGCAAGTATGAGTGACATAAACAGTTTGAGGAATCAGTAGGTTGCCTTTAACTCCTTAAAATCCCTGGCTTATTACATACCAAGGCTTATTATTCAGTAACTACAGGGGCTTCAATGCAAACTGACTCAGCTATTCTTAGGTTATAGAAGTTTGTAGTAAAACTTTGGCCTGATGGTGGGAGTTGGCCATTTAAGGGGCATCTGAGCTCCCAGTGGTGATCAGAAATGCTCTGCACCTGCTTCCTTTTAAGTGCATTTTCTTCACTTTTTTTAAATAAAAACATTGGATGTAGTATGTAAACACTGTAAAAGTTTCGAAACACTCACCTGTCCTTTTATTCCATATATGGAAATTAAGCTGCAAAAACAACAATCCACTGTTTTTGTAATGTCAGTAAAACCAACTCACTTACATATAACCACCTATTCATTCTACTGCTGCTTTGCCTCATCCATTCACACTATAAAGTGTGTTTCAGCTCAGACCCACATTATAAAATGTTCTTCTGTACGTTGAATGCAATTACGCATTTCCACCAGAGAGGTCTCCAAATCCCAAATCTTATATAGTGTAGCTTTAACCACCACCATTATTAAGAACTAACAGTAGAATCAGAAGGACCAATTTTGAGAGAGAGAATATCACTCCAGCCCTTCTGAAGGTTCTAGATATGTCACTGAGTGTGAATAAGACTGGTGGTCTATCTAGATTTCAGTCAGTTGTTAGAAATGAAAAACAGCAGCAGCAGCTCCATGTCAGGACTCTTTAAAAGTGAGCTCTGTGAAACTGCATACAGGTCAAATATACGCTAATGTCTGTTACAAGCCGACATTAGTTTAGTGCTGACATACTACTGGATTCCAATAGGGGAGCTAGCAGAAATTAGTATTACTGTACACACAGTACAGTATGGTTCTTCAAGGATTCTTTAGTAAAGAAAATGGTTCTATATAGAACCATGAGCACTCAAAGAACCATTTGCATGATTTAGGGGTCTTTGCATCATTAAACTGTTCTTCATATTGATGGAGAATGTCTATCTAGAACCTATTGTTACAATGTCAAGCCTGTAACAATAGAAGAACTATTTTTGGTGCTATGTAGAACACTTTTTTATTCCAAGGGTTCTTTGAGTGCTCATGGTTCTATATAGATCCAACTGTACTGAAGAACCCTTGGAATGTGTTTTAAATGGGTCTACATAGAACCTTTTTTAAAAAAGGATTCTACATAGCACCAAAAACCGTTCATCTATTGTTACAGGCTTGACACTGTCACAACAGGTTCTATATAGAACCATCTACAGCACATTCTCCATCAATATGAAGAACAATTTAATGATGCAAAAACCCCTAAATCATGCAAATGGCTCTCTGAGTGTTCATGGTTTTATACAGAGCCATTTATTTACTAAAGAACCCTTGAAGAACCATCATTTTTAAGAGCGTAGAGGTGTTTTTCCTTGTTTTTGACCAAGGATTTTACATTTGAGGCCCAAACTGAACAATCTGAGCTCTAACAGTCCCAGTTGGCCACGACACAAACATTATAAGTGGGCCTCAGGAAAAAAAAATAAGATACAAGAACAATGCAGCATATGGGCCATTTAATCTATAAACAGCCGATAAACACACACGGCCGAGGCATCAGATCGAAGCGTTCCTTTTTCTCTGCTTAGTCATACATGGAAACGTAAACAGCTCGCTTCGCACACATACAAACCTCCACCGCCTGGCAACAGGCTGCACTCAAAGGCCTTGAGAAATGGGGTTTATAGGGTTTGTAGATATCATTTCATGCCAGGCTTAGCATGAGCCCTGCCAGCATTTATAAAAGAGCCCCAAACAGTGTGGAACCCACACGTTATGCTGGAGAACAGATTCAAAGTGACTTTCAAAGTATAGCGCTGAATTAGCATCAACTGGAGTTGAGAGGCCATCATTCACTTCAGAGTTCAAGGGTAAATGGTTTTCTATTCCTCCTAATGATCCTTTACTAATCCTCCCCTTGGCAAGACTTGAAACGTACACATGTAGCTTGCATGTTCTCTCCTCCAACCAGTAGTTATAAACGCACACATTATATAAAGAAAGCATATTCAATGGCAGCTACTGTTTTCCGTTCTAGAAGGAGACATGTTTTAAGATGGTTATCTTGACAGTAACGACACACGAGGAGGCTGGACCATAAAACAGAGCAGGCCAGGGGACTCGCAAAAATATGTGGGTGTAGGAAGGCCGGCCTAGGGGTTGTTTTTTGTGGCTGAGATCGGTGCAGATATGAGGGAAGATGCTACCTTAGCGAGCCTGAATGAGCGCCGGCCCGTATCTTCACATGCTCCGTGCTTGTTGCACGTACTCCAGATGTGCCAATGTCAACAGAGAGGAAAAGCCCTGGGGTTTTGGGAATAGAGCTGAGATAGAGGGAGAGAGGGAGAGAGAGAGAGAGAGAGAGAGAGAGACATCATTTCTGAGGCCAGTGGCCAAAGAAAGGCTCTCAGACTGCAGCCCAGGCAGAAGAACTGACTTCCAGGCAGGGCAAAAGCAGCAGAACCTCATCCAAGTAGCATAACTTGGCAGTGGTTTGAAACAACCTCTGTCTCCATTTTGACAGTTCGCAAGATTACATTTCATTTCTTACGATGATTAGTTCTGACTGAAGTCTCACTGGGCGCTTCAAGCCCTCCGGCAACGTCAGGGAACTGGGAGCTGAAAAACATAACCGAGCTTGATCAATCTGAGATCTCATGGTAATCAGGCTGAGCCCTCACAAAGAAAGATCTACAGTAATATTATGAGAAACGAGGACATTTCAGTAGAGCTGTTTAATGTAGAGTCTTTTCCTCTTCTTTAATGCTGCTATGGTCTTACAGTACTCCACAATTCAGTAGCACATTGCAGAAAATGGTGTCTTGTCAAGTGCAATTATCTTAAGTATCTCCTGTTGAGATTGTTGTCCTCTTAAGATTATTTACCTTATTTCTAGACATTTTTTTATTTGTTTTAAGTAATTTTGTTAAGTAAAAGTATTTCAGTATACTGGCAGATACACCGATCAGGCATAACATTATGACCATTGTTTTTTAAAAGATCTCGCTCTTCAAAAGAAGTCGAAAGATTCACTACTGACACATTTGGTAAAGTTTCGATAGCGTTATGATTGTTTTGTTAGTGACAAAATGGAAAGTTCAGTCATTTGTTTTAATAAAATAAACACAATTAAGGAACAGAGTCACTCAAACAATAGCACTGTAGTCTAAAGCCCAAATCAGCTAAAAGGCAAAATGTGTTTTCAGCTCTGAGGTCGAACCAGTTCAGTAGAATAATCCATTACTGTATTATAGTAGTATCCTGTATTAAACTATAGTAACTGCACTCAAAGAATCCTGCAGAAATGACTGCAGTATCACCATATAGGTCTTTTTCATAAAGCAGACGACAGTCCTCCCTGTTGTTTGGACCAAATTGGTGATTGTCAGTTAGGAGTGATCTTTATTCACCGGGCTGAAGACGGAGTAAAAACATCCCTGCTGAAAAAATCATAGCTACCACTGAAGCTCTCTGCTGGTTCCTGGTGGTGTCCAGTAGTCACTAATGGTATGTCGTGTTTTTCTGATGGGTTGCTATCGCAGTGTAAAGGACTCTAATGGTTTAACAGGTGTTCTGGGACTGTTTACAGATGGTTTCCTAATGGGAGGTATCCTAAAGGAAACGACTGATCTCAATTCCCATTAGAAAGCATAACCATCAGGTTTTCATCTTAACGGTTCTAGAGGGCTTTTTTCAGCAGGGATCCTAAAGGCCTATCAGAGATCACATATGTATCATAAAGCCGAGCACTCCTGCCATTTTAGTGTGGATTTTAACACCTCATTGCAGGGTTTAAGCATGTTTCTTCACACCACTATCAGATTTCCACACGTTTCCCCAAGAAACCAATACACAGCGCCCTCGTTTCTCCAGCTAAAGCTTGTTCTCAGCTGCTGGGTCTGTAGTTTTCATTAGAAGAGCCTGTTCAGTTCATGCTGTGCAACAGCACCACCTATTGGCCATTTTTTAAAAAAATGTTGGAGATGAAAAATGCACACCGGAAAAAGAGACTGCTTTATAGTGACGGCTTCATTTTAAAGAGTGGGACACTAAATACATCCCAGAATATGTCCATTTCACACACCATTCCTAATAATAATAGTCACTGCACCCCAGAAGTAATTAGCTTCTTTAGTTTGACACTGAACTCATGAGGCTAATGTGGTTAACAAGTAATGGCTGATGAACAGCAGCTCTATGCTAATTGCCACATTACCCTCACAGCTCCAGTGCAAAAACTAACTATGTATGCAAGAACAGTGTTGGCTGATCCACTGTACTTGGGGGAACAACAAACAAGTGATATAATAGTGTCATTTGCCTTTAGGGCATTAAATAAGAATGAATCAGAATTTTCAAACATTATGCATGACTAAACTGATGAGATGCTAACAAAATCATGCAGAGTGGTTTGATGTGATGGTGAAAAAGGCAGAATTGTTCATAGGGGTGATAGAAATCAAGACATCTGAAGATTTTGATGCCTCTAAAAGTTCCTTTAAAGAAAGCTATAAAATGAAATGGTTACAAATATGCTGTCTAATGCCTGAGACACTGTTTAATGATCGTTTTGAGAGAAGGTTTTGTCCTAAAATGTATTTTTAAAAAGCCATTCATGGTGCAGAGGGCATTTTAAGGAAATCAAACTCCCCCTTTTAAAGATTTTCAACTATTTAAAAGCATATAAACACTCAGAAGACTCATGTAGGTTCACTGGATAGTAAATAAAATGGCTATTTTTGTGTTGTGGACATCATAATCCCTGGTTTCCCATCACCACCACTGTAAAGAAATCTGAGTCTCTACAATGAACCATTTCACACCAAACCACTCTGAATGACTCTGCTTACATCTCAATGACTGAATTAGACATTTCTGACAGGTATAATTCCCCTTTAAAACTGTACTTAGCTTTAAAGCTTTTCTATGCTAAAATGAGAGACAGAGGGTGAACCACTGCTACTCAGGACTGCACTAGTACATTCTGTCCTGATTGTGGTCGTATTAAAAGCTAAAGCCTGCATTATTACTGAAGAATAATAAAAAACATGGCACTGTTTTTTCTCAAAAGTTATTCCGAAACCTCAAATACGACGAATATAACAAACGTTCACAGTGGCGGCTGTTTTAATCTCAGTTTTTATTAGTGAACCACATTTCAAGGCTCTCTTGAACTACAGAGTTGAGAATCGTCACACAAAGAAACATCAGAAAGACTCCTAAAGTGTTCCAGTCTTCAGATTGGAGCAGAGAATTAATACACCGAGCTTCAGCAGTGGTCTTCGTCGTCTACACTTTAACACAGAATTAATACGTTTCACCATTTACAACCGATGCGCATTAGTATTCTGCGGAGCGCTCCACTGAAAAAGCGACAAAACACCTTACAGTACATCAGTCAGCGCGCGCCTGTGAAGGAGGAGAGCAACAACAGCAGAAAAAGAGGATCTATAGGTGTTCCTGTGCACTCGCTGAAGAGGTTCTGGTTCTGTACAGAGTGATGCGGGGGGCTCAGCCTGGTGTGGAGGGGGTTAATTAGTGAGGGGAAGCTAACGACAGCATGCAGGTAAATACTTCACTACAGAAATTTCTGTGAGTAGTGTAGTGGAAAAGCGCCAGTGGACCTGGATTACTGAGGAAATTCAGCATTTGCAGAATTATACCATTCTTAAAGTATGAGACTGAACTGATTTTCATCTTCCCATCACTAATCGTTCCTGTTTGTGTGCTCATCTCACTCTTTCAGCCTGCTAGCAGCCCCAGGCTGAGCTGTATGTGTATATCTATAGGTGTGTGGTTGGATATATGTGTTTATACTGTATATACATTAGAATTCAAAAGTTTGGAACCACCAGTGGTAGACACTGGGACCACAACAGCCCACATTTTGTCCACTATAAATGCAGAGCCTGTGGCCCAAGGGGAGACCCGCCTTGGAGATGTTTGTAAATACATTTCCCCGTTTTAACAAACCTGTTTGGTCAGAACTAATCGGACAAATCAGATTTTGTTGGAATATGTTAGCTAAAACCACTACTAATATAGTGGTGGTGTGATGTCATGTTCCTTTGGCTAAGGCTGGCTAATACATACAGTACATACATACAGTAAGGTGTTAAATAAGCTGGCAACACACTGAGAGGCTCTCACTGCAGTAGCTAAACAGCATCTAACGAATTAACCTGAAGTGGTGGACCAGCTCAGCAAGGGGGGCCACCACTGCAGTCACCACAACAGCGATGTTGTCATTAATGTAGTTTTCATGCTTGTTAATCGCAAATATAATAATCCATATAATATATTTGCATTATTCTAAATTCTTAATATTGGCCACAAGATTAACTGGCTTGGTGGCCCGAGTGGCCAATGCAAGTTTTATACAGGTGTCTACCCCTGAAATCACCTGCCATAATTAGTTGTGCTACTTTATATAAAGACTTAAGCGATGTGGATTTGAATATTACACATTGTTCATCAAAATATTCAAAGAATTCTGTAAACATGAAGTGAATAAAAGGATAATATACAGTAATTATCTACTTACACTAATGTTTAAAGTTTACTGTGATCTCCACTTTGAATTATGATGAATATTCATTTTGAAATAACTTAAGTCTCACAGCTGTACAGCTTCCTCAATCATTTTACAATCAGCAGCAGCTCTACTATCCTCACAGGACGAGCATATCAGAATCATTTTCTACACCTGTATGAATCCAAATTACATTTGAACCTTTATATTATCAAAGACACTGATTCCAAACTTCTGAACAGCAGTTCCAAACTTCTGAATGCTAATGTATGTAATTATGTGTATGTGACTAAATGTATGTGTTCAGCCTATCAGCAGCTCCAGCCTCTGTGTATTCATGTTAATGCACTAGCAGTCAGATCTCAGTCTGATCTCAGTCTGAACATGTGTGGCTAAGAGCATATCAGTTCAGGCCAACACTGACCCAAAGCTGAGCTTAGTCTTGCGGGGCTAGATGTTATTTCGTAACAAGAACGTCTGGGGATAACAATGAGCGTGTTTACATGCACTCAATAATCTGATCATAATCAGATTTCTGCAGTTATCTGATTATTCAAATGGTCATGTAAACACCTTATTCCAGTCTAGAAATCCAATGAAGAAATCTGATAAAGAAAGCCGGATTTTAGCTCAGAAATCAGATTTCCCTGTGCATGTGAACTCTTACTCTGATTTCTTTTGCATTTCTCAGTCTGCGCATGAGCGAAAACAGACAGCGGTCCCAGCAGCGTCGCTACGAGACCCTGAAACCAGATGATGTCTGTTCATATTCTCAGGTAAAGTGAGCATGAAGTTTGAGTTTTACATCATGTTTACGTCACGTCTTCTTCTGTGAGTTTACTGGCTGGTTGCAAAGCAGAAATCTGATTACTGCCTGACTTATGTAGACCTGGAGTTTCCCCGTTACCTGATTACTCAAGTGCATGTAAACGTGTTGATCGGATTACTGACAAAATCTGATTTTCTGCAGTTATCAGATTATTAAGTGCATGTAAAAGCACTTAATGAAGAATTCTTGGCTAAATGTAAATGGGAATGTAGACTTATTAGTGTGGGACCAAACTAAGCATGAATCCAATCCAAAGCCACAGATAAAAAACAGGCTGTTTGCCTATTAATGTAATGTAAGTTAGCATGGCTGTCCCATAAAACTCCAAATGAGCATGCAGATGTGTATCATGTAAGCAGAGAGCACTTCACAAAATAAACGTAACCTCTCGCCAGGAAAAAACAGTTCTGTTAGCTAACGACAGCGATTCCTTAGCTAGCTTGCTTTGTGTTATCGATTACACTCTGCACATTAAAAGAGCACAAACTAGAGGATTCTGGAGGCGGATTTTAGAGGAGTGTATCCTTGTTTGCAGCGGATTTCGCCGCAATCCAGCAGCGAGAGTTTAGCATGTTGTCCCCAGACGTGTATTCTCATTACGAGACCACGGCTCCGCGAGTCTAAGGTAAGCTCTGTGTGTGGATTCAGGCCACCAGCGGCCCCAGGCTGAGCTCCACATGGTGTGTGAGCCAGATGACCTCACTGGGTGTTTCTCCGTCCTCGCTGGGCCGGATGGGGGCGGCTAGGTTGCGGAAATCGTGACGCATTTTAAAGGCCACAGTGACATCACCCTCCTCCTGCTGTGGAATCACTTTGATGAAGAAGCCGATCTTATTGGACTTCCTGAAGGCCACCACACTGCAGGGGGAGTGAATTATACCACAGATGAGACGTTTGAAAGAACAGTAACAGTGAAATGCAACAATATAAGAGACTGTTATCAACAAAGAGTGTGAACAGGAATAAGAGAGCAGCACTGCAAACCAACAGAATATTCCAAAACAAACCTTTTTGGCTCAAACAGGTCAATAAACATGCGTTCTGTAGGTTGTTAGTTTTAACACATTCAGGTATTACATTAGCCATTGGGTACAGAGTAGCCAGATACAGGCTTACTTGATCACATAGACCAAAGTAGGCATGTGCTCTGTGAATATACTATAATTTCTCAATCACTTTACTTCCTACCCTCATTCCACACTGGCCACCACTGAGCACAGTCAAAATCCACCACCACACAGGCCAGTATGTCTATCAGTCTCTGAGGCTTTGTTCACACAGCAGGTAAAAGTGGCCCAAATCTGATCTTTTTCTTCATATGTGACACAGATGTGTGTCTGTCTGTCAGTGCGAACAGCAAAAAACATAGTGAATCTGACATTTCCAATTCAGATTTGGGACTCTTCCAAATGTGGTAATGAAATCTGATCTGTATCCAATCTGCGGCAATGCGACTCAGTCTAAACAGCCAGATCGGAATTCATGCAACGTTTTTTTACGTCAATCCAACTCCACATCTGTCATAATTTCGCGCTGCTGAGACTCATAAGGCTGATGTTTCTGTACCAAAAAATTAAGAGATTTCAAAAGAAATGGCAAAAGTTTAAAGAATCCAAGGACGCAAACTGAAGACGTGACCGTCGCCGAATAATGTGCCTTTTTATGGCGAGCTGGAACACATTCAGAGTGATGAGCCCAGCTGTCAATCAATGGAGCTTCATGATGGCTCCTGTGATGCTGGCGAAGATATAAGTGAATCTTCAGGGAGTGACTGGCATGGCTGTTTACCTCTGGATGAGCCACGTGAAGCATTGTTGCGTTGATCTGTTCAGACTGATGTCACATAAAGGTTACATTTAAAAGATAATGTGAACAGCCGAAAATCAGATATGGTGAGAAAATCAGATTTCGGCCACTTTTACCTGCTGTGTGAATGGAGCGTGACTGACACCTAGTGGCTGAAGTCAGTGAAGACATCTTCTTAAGGGTGGTATTTACTGCAACTAACAATCTCTTAACTATTCAATTAATCAATTAAATCTGTTACGCCTTGATCCAAAACTCCCCCATTCCTATCGCCCCTACACTTCTGTAGTGTACTGAAATATGTGGGAACAGCTTTGTGGATACTACAGAGCATTAGGGGTGTAACAATACACTCCCATCCCATGATTCTCAGCCCATGATTCGACTTGATTCGATGATATAAAATTTAAAAGAAGAAAATTAACAATTCTAATCATGTTGTAGTAGAAATTAACAGCATTAAAGCAGCAGAAATGCTGGAGTGTGTCACTGATTGATGCTCATCATTAAAAAAAGGTGTTCAAACACCACATTTGGCATAATTAATATGTCGATGCTCCATGATGCACAAGTGTCACTTCTCCACAGTGCACACTGTCACAGTTTTGCACTGCCTCACGATGCACTGTTACACCACTATAGTATGACATAATCATCATTTTGACACCACTGTAGCACAATCACGTAAGGCATGAATATGCAGTTCCGGAAATCCATTTAACTTTAAATAAAGCTATTTATAGAGCATCTAAATGGCATTGCCATTTTACATATTACATTTTCATTTTTTATTTTGATCCTGATATGCTTCCATACTATAGAGCACTACAGAGTGCTTCTTTTTTCAAAAGGCAACATGTTGACAATAAAACAATGTGTTGACATTCTATTATGATTAACAACTATCCACTCTGTCAACTAATCAATAATTTACTATTAGAGTCTGAGTGCTGTATCTTACTCTGGGTCATCCTGGAAGTCCTGAGGTTCAGCCAACTCGTCATATTCTGCTGCTGCGTCCTTCCCTGCCAGAACCAGCTCCTTCGCTGGCACCATCACCTGCACACACACGCAATTATTTTAATGAGCTACTGCACAGCAATCATGGTAACAAGAGTGATGTAATGACAATTTAGGTTACAGAGTGCGTTTTAAAAACGGATAACATGTCAGCCGGGCCAGACAGCATGTTTTCTGAGAGCGCACCTTGGCCGTGCTGTTGATGTCGTCAGGATCCCCCTCCTCACAGGTGAACAGGCCGACGTGGGTGATGCTCTCCACTGGGTTGGTAAGCGTCAGCAGCACTTGAGACTCCTGCCACGTATGTTATATTACTATTCAGTTTTAACTCAGTGATAAAAGTAGAAAAATTCTACAGGTTTTAAACTTTAATAAATACCACAATACGCTAAAAAGAACTGATATTATGATTTAATACTGATGAAAAGTTTCATTTTTCATCAATGCATTTGTCTACATTCTGTCTACATCTGACAAATAAACTGACCAGAGAGCTGATAGTCAATGACCAGTGAAATAGCACCAGTTACCATACTTGACACTAAAAAGTGGTTCTCAGAGAGAAAAAAAACCTATGGATGCAAACATTACATACATTCTGTATGGAAGCTCTAACAGCTCTTCATGAACATCAGTGACCCCCCAAGATTAATTTCAGGCTACATGGAAGGCACTTTGAAGCTACTGACTTGCAACTTGCAACGGAGAATTGCAAGTGTAATTGTGAATGACTGATTAATTTACATAGCAGGCCTGTACTTACATTTGAGATGGTGACTTATGTCATGTAAATAACTGTGATTGACAGTTTGTCTTCTCTTGTTTATCATATGCAACTATTAAAATATGAGCCTAAAGTGGTCAAATTAAGTGATTAACTATCTTGCTTATTAGCAATGTTTACGCAGGAGCCAACACTGTTTGGACTGTTGAAATGATACACTACATTGTCGTCTATAATTACACAGAATCATGTACATTTAAGCAAAGTTCCATTTTTTCTCAAGAGTGAAAATATAAGCAAATAGACACTCAATCTGCTAAAAACAATAAAATCAGATATACGGTTGACATAAAAATGACTCAGAACTGCCCTTAGAGTTAGAATGTTTGTGTTTTCATGAGTCCCATGATGCAACTCAATGAAAGTATTTACTACTTTCCTTTATTTACATTTATTTGCCTCAGCCCAACAAACCCAACTCACATTTTGACTGTTGCAGCACAAAACAACTGTGAAATCTAACAACTGGAAAACACCGCACTCAGCTTGAATAACTGCAATACTCTCAAGTAACTGCAGTCATTTAAAATAACTGCAATTAGGTGATTATGTAATAATTGTGACCAGCCTATTATACAGTCAGTTTATAAGTATTCACACTGTGCTAATCGTTCTATAAAGCAACATTAAATACTGTTTAGAGTGGCATGTGTATGAGAAATCCAACAGATCTGCCTGCGATTATTAAGGCTTAAGGGATGCTAAAGAAAGTTGATCACCAAAACATGCAGGAAGGGGAGCTCTGTCCTGTTTTTTTTTCGTCTATAAAACAGGAAAGATTTAAAACTTAGAATTTGAATCTCTTATTTCTTACCCCCAATTTAGGGGCACGACAGCATATTTTGATAAAACCAATTCAAACAAATATTTCAGTTTGCAGAATAGGACGTTTGCTTTTATAACAACTGAATGTAAACCTATTTTGATTAAATACTAGAAGACAAGAACTAGGCAGACACTGATCCTCTGGCAGAAGCCAGCTCGCTTCTGCCACACAATGCTTCATCAATTATCGAAGCTGCATTGGACTTGGGGTCTGAATTTAGTGCATATTTGTTTGGTAATAACTTGAGTTTTATTTTCCCCCAAATAATATGTGCACACCACATTTATTCAAAAAACGAGTGCTAGGTAGCAAACTCTACATCTAGTACCTCAACCATTAATACATCCTGTACCTCATCCATTCCAGACAGACTGTAGATTTAATTACTGACAGGAGAAACACTGATTTTTGAAAATAAAGACTCTGAAGAGGATGGCACAGTAAGAACCTATTGTGACCGACAGGCCGAAAAGGAAGCTTTTTATTCGAGCTCTGAGCATGAAATCAAGGCCAGAACTGTTCACGTCAAGAGCAGGACGCACACTTGCCTTCATGTGACGCAGGTTTGGAATGGACATGATTCTCACTTCAGGGATGTAGCTCCTGCAAACCAAACGTCACAACCATTATATGAGAAATTTACATACACAAACAAGCAGCACTATATAAGGAGGATGATGATGATGATATACTCACACAGCCACCAGCTGGATTTTGAACTTGATTGAGGTTGGGTTGAACTCTGGCTTGCTCAGATTGTGCTCACATTTCTGACAAAAAGGAAGTGCAGGTGTTTTATGGGTGATAAGGGTGTTGTGGTGCTCGCATGTATTTATTCAAGTACAAATGTAGCTGTGTTTGCTCTTGCATAGATGAGTATGTGTACATACCCTGCAGCGCAGAGAGCGCTTCATCAGCAGATGCTTGTGTTTGGGATGCAGCTGAGAGGCTCCCGCTGGCTGGAAATCTGGCTGAAGCAGCCTCTGGCGAAGAGTCGTCACTGCATAAACACAATTGAACAACAGATTTTATACAAGAAAAGTGAATTAAACTTTTTTTTTTATCCTCTCCTGCAGTAGAGGGCTAACATCAATGTTTGGTCTTAATTTCATCTGAATAGCTGCAATGGAAATGTTTAATAAAAAAATACTGTTGCCATGTTAAATACTTATTCACCAACTGTAAAGTGCACAGACTATGTGATAAATTGTATGAAGCAGTAAAAGCTGCTGTCACGACAAACATGCATCACCATAAGGCAGTTTAGAGGAATTAAAATACATATTTAATTGTCTCTGGAAAAGAACACAGAGGCTAAATCCACAGAGTTATCCAGAACAGGCTGAACGCGAATGAGACTGACCTTCAGGCAGGTTAATGGGCCTTGTATAGCAGTCTTCAGGCAGAGGCTCCACCTCGTCCAGAGCCTGAGCAGGTTCAATACTGACCTCCTTCTGCTCCTCTCCCTCCTTCAGACTGCAACACACACACATATACAGCTGGTGTTAGCACACAACACTTTAAACTACGGTTACGAAACAACAACCCTGTTAAAGTCGCAGCAACAGAGCAGAAGCTTGTGGCACTTAATGCCATGATAAAAAACACAGTGAGTTCTAAGACGTTGTTACAAGAATAAATTGTTACTAGAGGAGTCACATGATTAAACTTGACTTGCTTTGGGGAAGAAAAAGAAATATAAAGATTAAATGTATCTTTTCAATGGATCTGCATTGACTGGTTGGCAATTCGCATGATCATAATCGATATTTTAAATTCTCCTACTGGCCCCTTATGGTAAATAAAACAGTGTAAAGCATAGATACACATAAATACATCTAGCTATATCATATACTACCAAGAGGTAAGTGTTACCCATAGACTTACAATGATTTTTGCCTGTCTTCTTCTTTAAGATATGCAAGAGAATACGGTTTTCTTTTTACTTAGTGTTTTTTTTTATTATTATTTCTGCAAAGCACAACGTCTGACAGTTCATAACATGATGCATTTTTGAGAGGTTTCCACTAATGTCTCTATAAGAATCACTCTACAATCACAGCATCAAGCTAACTGAGGTTTACACTCACTTCATACTGGACTTAATACCACTTACAGCAGTTCTACATACAGGAGGACATTCAAACTAGTAAGACACACAAGTAACACATTCTTTACTTTGTTTTGCAGTTTTTAGTGAATTTGTCAAAAAATACTTAAAACTTAAACAGGGTTGCCAACTTGAGGTGAGGTGACTGGAGTGAAATTTTCAATTTTGCGTGAACAAATGCATTTCCACTGTTTTACTGCTTAAAACACTAATCTGAACCACAGCCCAGTCGTTAGCATGTAGACCCGTGGTTCTCAAACCAGTCCTCAGGGACCCCCAAGCAGTCCATATTTTTGCTCTAGTGCAGCTTCAGATACCCGAACAAAGCCATTAGGAACACTAAATACCTGGTGCAAACTGGGTTACAGCACAGTGTATTTTGATGCAGTCATTTTCTAACTGTTTCTACTGGCTAATTTCTAGGTTTTCCAATCCTATCAGCGGTTCATAACTTTAACCCTTGTGTGGTGTTCAGGTCTGTGGGACCCATTTTCAGTGTTTACCAAAAGAAAAAAATGATGTGATTTATTATTATTTCTCAGATTTCTTGGTCTTTGTTCATTTTCTGTGAAGAACATATAAAATAACCCATTTTCGGTGTCTTCACTCTGTTCACCCCCCACACATTTATATCACACATGTGGTGTTGGGTGAACCTGCGGGGAGTAAAAGTGTGGAGGTGCTGTGTCCTTTACTCTGTTCTCCTCCTACATGGCCTCCTGTTAGTGTGTGTGTGTGTGTGTGTGTGTGTCTGCGTGTGTCTGTGTTTGTACATGTGTGTGTCTGTGTGTGTCTCTATGTATGTATTTGTGTGTGTGTGTGTGTGTGTGTGTGTGTGTGTGTGTGAGGGTGGACAACATGGACAGGCTGCTTACTGGCTACAGCTGCTAAAGGAGAACCCTACGCTGGACACTTGTGATATTTTTAAACATCTGGTATTTTTACATAAATTGTTATGGCTGTATTGGTTTATCAACAGTACCTACCCTTCCGCTATCAGACTTCTGAATTCCACTCCACAGTCTTAACCTTTTTTATTTAGGTCAATAAGTGCATTTACATGCACTCAATAATCTGATGTGCAAAAAATACAATTTTACAGCACAGAAAGGGAAAACCAGTGTTGTGGTCAGAGGACTTCACTTCGCTGTGAATTTTGTAATGCATAGTGTTTTTTAATGAAGTGTTTCTAAATACTCACGAGAGGCCATAGAGGGCGCTGATCGGGGCTCCAGATCTCTGCCTCTGCAGCCGGGTACCCAGGCCGTACTTCTCCTTTTACAAAGAAACACAAGTCATGTCAGGCCAAACTAATAAATCGAAGCTCCACCTCCACTTCACAAAACAGAGTTAATACAGGACCAGTACAAACAGAGAGGCTAACAACACGTAATGCCTAACATTTACAAATTAAAATGGAGCCATGTAGTGTTTGTCGGTGGTCACTTGCTTCCATTTGTTCTTAATAATAATAATAATAATAATAATAATAAAAATTTATAATTAATTGTTCTTAGGTAAAGTGGCCTGGTCTTAGTTTGCATCAAAACAGTGTGGTTAAAGGAAACTGTAGTCAAACATGCTAATGTTGCTTGTTGAAAAACAACAAAAATGAAAAACAGTGATTTGCTTTCATTCATTGTTAACAACACCAGCAGTTCTGACTACTTGGTTGTATTCATATTTAGCATTGTTAGCATGTTTGTTCAAACCATCCCTTTAAACAGATACAATCAGCAAATCTACATTTGCTGCAAAGCCATAAAAGGACAACAAATGGTAACCTTTAAGCTTCTACTGTCTTGTCATACAAAGAGTTCTTTTCACAGCTCTCTCTAAAACCCTTAAACTCAAAGGAAGCAAGTATGCAGCGAGTTCATATTCGCAGTGTGGAGCCTCGTGATCGGCACATTAGGCATGACGAACTGGAGAGAGAAGGACAGGAAGACAGAAATATCACTTTTCCAACTCCAAAAGACACTCAGTCGACAATACGGCTGTTGTGAAGAAGTACCACTCACCACCACGTGAATAGTGTGTTGCTGGGGAAGGGGAGAGGTGCAAACCAAAATTTCAGCGTGCACAAGCAAAGAAAAATGAGAGAAAGAGAAAGAACCAGGTGAAACTTAAGCATCAAAGCAGACATTCAAGTGGCAGTTTAAAAAACACAGCAACACAGGAGATGCTCCAGTGACTGAGACAAGCTGTGGCTCAAGTGCGATCAGTAAAAAATAAGCGCGTCGTTCATTACAGGGTTAGAAATTAACCTGAAGAGGGCGATACATGCCGTATTACAGACTTAGACAGATACTTAGAAGACAAATGTTAGTTTACATTGTTAATTTCAGACCCTGCTGTAATAATAATAATAATAATAATAATAATAAAAGCAACAACAGCAACAATCAACAACAATTTGTGAACTGTGTGAGTTCTGGAACATCTGTTTTAACATGCACATCAGTGTCTTTCCTAAAATATTGTAAAAAAGTTATAAAGTTGTAAAATAAAAGGTAGCAATGACACTAGAACAGCAAGGCTGAGTCTTTTCAGAGGTTTAAACTCAACGCTGAACTAACTCTCATAGACGTAAAGCTGTGGGCGTTTATGTATATGTCTGTATGTGTAAGGTCTGTATGATTATTCATATTTTTTACCATCACAAAATGAGCATATCAGTAAGAGCTGCGATAAGAGAATGAATTAAATCACATCACCTGCTCTCAGTGCTTGAAAGAGATGCAGTTATAATGTCAGGAACGCTGCATTTGGAAACATTACATTTTGTAGCCTACAGTCATATGTAAAAGTTTGGGCACCCTTGGGCAAATGACAGGTTGTGTTGCTTTTCTAGGTGAAGTTAACACGCCCTCTACAGCCCATGTGTCAAAAACAAGGCCAGCGGGCCAGATCAGGCCCGTGGCGCAGTCCTATCCAGCCCTAAACATTAATTTAATTTTCTATTAAAATTAGCCCATTTAACAATTAGCTGCACTACAATCCCCAGCATGCATTGCAACGTAATTTGCACGGACACCCCCCTCCCTCAACAACACTCTATGGGACAGCAGTTTTCTACCCAATTCCACACATCGTATCACCAAACACACCACTATGAACACTCAGCAGCTCAGAAACTGATCCCAAGAATGAATTAACTAGAAGCAGAAAAGATGTCAGGTGTCTAAATCAAGCACACAGGTAGGTTTAACAGACCTACATCCAGGGGACGTTCAAAGAGACCTAACAGTCATTTGTATCCAATGTAGCCTAAAGATATCAAGTATTCACATGTAATATTTGAAGGTTCACTACAAGTGACTATATTTTGCTGTTGACGTTCTGGAGTATTCAAATTTAAATGCACACTTCTGTACATTTTAATGCACAACTATTATTTATTTGCTGAATTTAACATATTGGGGGAAAAAATAATCACATAAAATGTAGCCGGTGCAAAAGTTATGGCACATTCAATTTTTTCCGAAATGTTAAACTCAGCAGATAAAACAGAAATTGTGCACTGAAATTTACAGAAAATTACGTTTTTGAGTGTGTTCTCTGTAGAGGATGTGCTAACTTATTCTCACTTTGAAAATCAACAAAAAAAGCCATCTGACCAGGGTGCCCAAACTTTTGCACATAACTGTATACAGACAGGTTGTTCAGGGAATGCTGTCTGTTCTTCTAACAGCCTTACAACACACAAAAAAGTGCTTGCAATGGTGACACAAGTAGCTGATTTTTATTCTGCACTTTCCATAAGAGTGAATGGAGCTTTAGTAGGTTTGTATATTTGGGTTAAATGGAGGTTTGATTTCTGTTCAATTACAAAGAAGCAACAGACGGTAAAGTTGCTGCAAACCCAGTCAGAGACACTATTTTATATGTGTGTGTGTGTGTGTGTGTGTGTGTGTGTGTGTGTGTGTGTGTGTGTGTACCGAGAAGGCTTGAGGCATGAAAGGACGTCTTCGGGCCAGTTTCTTCCTGTCCCTCTCCAGCTTCTCTCTCTGAGCCAGTTGCTGATAATACTCAATCAGCTTATTGATCTGAGGAGCGAACAAACACAGCGAAAGTCAGTTTAGAAATGCATAACTAGTCACAACTCTCAAATGAGCCGCAGCAGAAAAACAGTTCACTGGCTGTGTTTACATGCAAAGATTTCTATCTAATTAAATACATTCTGATCATAGATGAAGACTGAGGTGTTTATCTGCTCACTCTACTCAACAATCTGATCCGTTTACATGCTCACTACAAGTAATCAGATCCAAAATGACACTTATGTGTGAAGTACCACTTAGTGTAGACGTTACCATGACAACGAGCATCACGTCCAGTCAGAGTGAGATGAGCAGCAGTGAGCAGTGTTTGTGTTTTACTTTAAAATGATGTCAGACTCAGGAAAACGTCCTTCACATGTCCTTATTAAAGAAGGCCGAGAGGAAGACGTCGTGTTCTGAGACACATAGGCTGGACGACCGTCCCACTGCCGTCTTTTAACCTCTTAACCTCCTTGGAACCAGCGGTGGTTCCAGAACACATTTCGTCATATTCTTCATAACTTTCATATTTCATAAGCTACATTCAAAAGGTGGGGGTCATATGAGAGCTTTAACTGTCTTCTTTCCAGTCAAATAGATGGGTGATGTAATTTTAAACCCTTATAATAAAAGAAGCTGAACTCACAATGGTTTTTGTCTACTGAAAGTCGACCCATTTTTCCACAAATCTGGGCTATGAACTATAAACAGATGGTGTCTCTTCAGTGATCTGCTGTGTAAAAATACAAAGCGCGTCTAAGATTTTTGGCTTTCAGCAGTAAACTGTAAGCATATAGCAATATGTGTATGATCATAAAACATAAATAAATTTCTGTTTCTGCTCCCGCTATGCTGAACATTATAAACTTTCACTGTGTCGCGACGCACATGCGCAGAACGTACTCCTATGGTTTCACCTCTGCTGTACGGTTGTACTCACCCTCTGAGCGTGGGGGTTCTCCGGCTCCTGCCACCCTCCACTGGCTATGATAGAGAACACAAAAACATGTTATTTCTGCCAATTTTAAACGCACGTGTGAAAAAAGCTCTAACATCTGAGGAGCAAGAGCTCTGAACGAATTGATACATGAACATATCTGCATACACTAACTGCACAATACAAGATCACATTACTTTGCATTAAAACAATTTCTCCCAATGGTGGTCCTGGAGGACCCCTGTTCTTCACAGTGCAGTGCTTACTTTGCCCCAATACACCCACTTCAACTCAGGATGGGCTTGTTAACAAGCTGATTAGTTTAATTATCAGGAAAAAAAAAAGCAACTATAGGAAGTCCTCCAGGACCAGGACCGGGAAGCACACTGCATTAAAATTAACTAACCATGAAAATATCTTAAGCTCTGTTCACACTACAAACCTCATTGCTCAAATCTGATTTTTTGCTCAAATCCGATCTCTCTGACTCGATGGTTCACACTCGTTTAGGTAAGTGATTCAAATCTGTCATTAATGTGAACAAACCGGCGTCCTGAAATGACCCTCATGATCACATCCTACTCAGTAACGTCACGTGAATGAATCACGTTCATCATCATCAAACAGACTAACGAGCAGAACGAGCTTCGCTGAGAAGATCATTAACTCTGATCAGCTCTCAGCTTCATTATTAGAGCGAGACGAAGGAGAAAAAGGTGAAATGTGTTTCTTTTCCACCGTTTAAAGGCTTTAACTTCTGTTCGGCGCTGCTGCCATGGTAACGCTGAATGATGGCGCACGCACAGTGGAAATAAGGCACATGAATTCTGATCTGAGCGTCACATTAAGGTCACATGGCCACGAATCGGATACGTATCCGATCTAGGACCACATATGAAAGTGGCTCAGGTCGGATTTGAAAAGGATCAGATTTGTGTGTCCACACAGCTCTGAAAACATCAGATCTGAGTCACATTAGGGCAAAAAATCAGATTTGTGCCACTTCAGCCTGGTAATGTGAACGTTGCCTTAGAATACCTCACTCTGTTCTCCTAAAGAAGAGCGCTGACTTACCGACAGACTTGTCGGCCATGCCTACATCCCGCGAAGTCCAGCGGCAGAACCCACAGGCCAGGTAGTAGGCCTTCTTCATGGCAGTCTTGGTGGGGTCATCTGGCAGCGGGGCAGGGATGTTGGTGGCGCGTGTGGACAGGGTGTGCATGCAGCAAGGGCAGTCAAAGCAGTTAGCACACCTACGAACATGAGCACAACAAAGCTCGTGAGCAGTGGTCATTGGCTGGTTGCACCAGCTGTGCGCAAGTTCAACTGTAGACTAGTTGTAATGCAAGTGTTTACTAAGTTCAGGTTTATGCGTTACTGAGCTGCACCACAAACTAATTTTAACTGTTTTAACTCTGTGGAACCACCGGTGGTTCCAGAACGCACTTCGTCATATTCTTTTCTTCATAACTTTCATATTTCATAAGCTACATTCAAAAGGTGGGGGTCATATGAGAGCTGTAACTGTCTTCTTTCCAGTCAAATAGATGGGTGATGTAATTTTAAACCCTTATAATAAAAGAAGCTGAACTCAATTTTTTTTGTCTACTGAAAGTCGACACATTTTTCCACAAATCTCGGCTATAAACTATAAACAGATGGCGTCTCTTCAGTGATCTGCTCTGTAGAAATTATTTTATAAAATAATACAAAGCGCGTCTGAGATTTTTCGCTTTCAGCAGTAAATTGTAAGCATATAGCGATATGTGTGATCATAAAACACATGTTCTGTTAATCTGAGGGGAGCTTTTACACAAAAAAAAACAAAAAACAAAAAAATTTTACATTTATTTCATGTAGTTACTGAATAATTTGCCTTACGATTTGAGCATGTAAATTCAGTTGGGAAAAAAACGAAATAAGTTGAGCTTTGTAGTTACTAAATATTTACATCCCCCCTGACCAGGTGTGCATTTTGAGGAAACCATCAGAAACCACAGAGAAATCACTGAAAGACCTTATTTGGTTAACTAAGCTAAAACTCTAAACGCTACACACTGTGATTTCACTCACAGCTCTAATCATCGGCCTGGTTTAAACTCTGAACATGAAGCTACACACTCACAGCTCCAGCTCAGTGAGACTCAGCAGCTGCACAAAGGGCTAAACTGAGGCTGCTGTTGTGTCAGTCAGCCAGAAACTGTCGTTTATGACCTGCATATTTAGTTATTTAAGGAAAATTTTAAAGAATAAACAGACAGCGGCTGTAGATAAGTAGTTTTATTCAGTTTAACCTGTACACACTGTTCTCTTCTGTGCTGGATGTTTTTTCCACAGAAAGGTCAGAGCCAACTGCTGCTGTGTTTCAATGGCAGCAGGTTTACTGAACGTGTTTCGTCCTGTTACAGCGATGTATGCATTAGTTAGTTAAGACACGACTTACGGATTTGTGGTTCAACCAAATTCAGTAAAAGGATAGTTTGACACTAACTAGTGTAACTAAGGACTCAGTAAAGACTTTACGCTCAAACTTAACCATAAACTTACAACCTGGTGCAACACAGTCCTGATCTATTCTCATCTCACGATCTTTAAGAGGAAAGAAGTTCTTACGCTCCAAATTCAGTCTGAGGCAGATCAAACATGCAGCTTTACCTGTTCTTTTTGAGCTTTGCCTCAGCTGATGGCATGTTCTCCAGACAGCTGGGACAGTAGTGGGAATCGACCTGAACGAACACAATAACACGATAACAATTAGAGCACAGCTGGGCCTTCACCCTCGAAACATCGATATTCAACAAAGATCAGCAAAATACTGGATCGCTCAACCAGGTGGATCCAAATTCAATAAAGCATGAAGCTCTTCTGGTCAATCGCCTCAGAACCTCATTCATACTGCCTGCTGAACAGCTCACTGAGCTTCAGCATCTAAACTTCTCCTCCTCCTCCTCCTCCTCCTCCTCAACAAACAGGCAAAACTCCCCAATCCCATTTCACCCCTCGCCCCTGCCACTTAGCCCTTAGCCCTCTGTTTTGTGTGTTCATGCCTAGGGGGTAGGGTGTCCCGATTCTTGTTGAGATAGAGGGATAGGGCAAGGTGTTAGGGCTACACGGCCCTCCAAACAGATCTTTCAGAGACTCCAAACAGAGTGTTATGAGGAAAAAAACAGCAAGATGGCTGTACGAGCGACCAAAGAAACCCACAAATATGAGAATTTTCTGTTTTGAAAAAATGACAATAACCATTATATTATCTTAGTTTAATACAGTTTCAATGTATTAGGACCCTTTTCTTCACAACAAGCATAAAAATTCGCTAGCAGTATGCTGATGTCTCTGTAGCTAGCTAGCTAAATTTCCCGTTCCACCTTAAATAGTCCAGCAGTTCTGACTCCTGAGGTGCCACAATGCAACTGCTGCTCCATTTAAGGTGGAACGGGAAAATTCGAATGAAGTTGGCGAATAGTCGACTTCAGCTCCATATCACTGGAGAATTATGGGTGGGTGATAATAAATAAATGTCCCCCTTTGAAGGCGTATGATGCCCTAGATGTAACTAAAGCCCAGCAGTGAGGAGCTGATTTTTACCCTCCTCTGCTGTCACTGCAGACTGGCAGGGTCGCCTACAGAGCAGCGCTAGTAGTTAATGAAGTAACGTTCTTTTAATTTGAGGGTCCCATTTCATAGAGGAAAATTTCAACCACTACCCCTCAGTTCAAAGGGGCATAGAAACACTGGAAAACAAGGGGTCGGGGGAAAAATAAGACATGGGATTGGGCCTAACTCTGAAGCACAATGAGATTTGGATAAATGAATGGAATCAGCAAAAAAAATTAAAATGTCTCCAGTCCCTAAATCAGGAGACCAAACTGGTGCATTATTTAAACATCAAACAAGTGCAGGAAAAAAAACCATTAACAAAATATAGGGCAACTGAGCACAGGCTGGAGGCGGATAGAGGAAGACATGAACCTGGCAGCCCAGAGAGGAGAGATCCTGCACACACTGCAGTCTAATACAGACAGAGGATGAAACACACTGTCTCCTCTGTTGCCTAAATGGCTGATCAATAAGAGAAACATTCTTTGAACAGTCTGCAAAAATAAACAATGAGCTCCCTTCACTGTCACTCTCACAAACTCTGGGCTGTGCTCGGAGACGAAGCTGAGACAGCGACACCAGCAGCCAAACACGTTTCAGCTCTGCATCATTTCAGGAATGATCTTTAGGAACCTCTTTACTGAACTCTACACTCTTAAAAACGGTTCTTCAAGGGTTCTTTAGTAAAGACTATGGTCCTATATAGAACCTTCAACACTCAAAGAACCATCTGCATGGTTAAATGATTCTCTTCATGGTAAAATGGTTCTTCAGACTGATGGAGCATGTGTTGTTTATGGTTCTATACAGCACCAAAAAGGGTTCTGCTACTGTTACAAGCTTGACATTGTCACAGCAGCAGAAGCCTTTTTGGTGCTATACAGAACAGAACCATATACAGCACATTCCCTATCAATCTGAAGAAAAACCATGCAAAACACCATTTACACATGCAAAGGGTTCTTTCAGTGTTCATGGTTATATAGAACCACTGTCTTTATTAAATATATATACACACATACACACCGATCAGGCATAACATTATGACCACCTCCTTGTTTCTACGCTCATTGTCCATTTTCTCAGCTCCACTTACTATATAGGTGCACTTTGTAGTTCTACAGTTACAGACTGTAGTCCATCTGTTTCACTGTATACTTTTTTTAGCCCCCTCAGCTCATTCTCAGCACTGCAGTAACACTGATGTGGTGATGGTGGTGTGTTAGTGTGTGTTGTGCTGGTCTGAGTGGATCAGACACAGTAGTGCTGCTGCAGTTTTTAAACACCTCAGTGTCACTGCTGGACTGAGATTAGTCCACCAACCAAAAATATCCAGCCAACAGCGTCCTGTGGGCAGCGTCCTGTGACCACTGATGAAGGACTAGAGGATGACAGACACAAACTGTGCAGCAGCAGATGAGCTATCGTCTCTGACTTTACATCTACAAGGTGGACCGACAAGGTAGGAGTGGACAGTGAGTGGACACAGTGTTTAAAAACTCCAGCAGCACTACTGTGTCTGATCCACTCATACCAGCACAACACACACTAACACACCACCACCACATCAGTGTTACTGCAGTGCTGAGAATGACCCACCACCCAAATAGTACCTGCTCTGTGAGGGTCCGTGGGGGTCCTGACCACTGAAGAACAGGGTAAAAGGGGGCTAACAAAGTATGCAGAGAAACAGATGGACTACAGTCTGTAACTGTAGAACTACAAAGTGCACCTATATAGTAAGTGGAGCTGATAAAATGGACAATGAGGTGGTCATAATGTTATCGGTGTATGTACGTGTGAGTGTGTAAATATACACACACACACATATATACACGGGTATTACTCCAGATAATCTACTTACATAGTGTATACAGTGCTTATATCGCGACATGACCTGTCTGTGTCTAATGTATGTGTGGGTCTATGCGTGTATTTATTGTTTTTATTCTGATTATGACCACTTTTAATATCAAGCACTTCTTTCATCGCTTTGCCAACAGTGGTTAATTGCAATTCATGACATTAAAGTGACAATAAAGCTATAAAAAACACATTTCAACCCTTTGTTGACATCTAACTGTGTAAACCAGCAGACAGACAGATCTGGGCTAACTGGGTGCGGTGATGCTGGTCCACATCACTAGCTAAGCTGCTAGCCAAGGAGCAAATTTCCCCTTAAAACGTAAGAAACAGACGTATATGCTTGTTTTAGGGTCAGTAATCCGACCCCCTCATAGTCCAACGACACGAAAAAGCCGCATTTCTCAACTCAGTGCTCGAACAACACGATTATAACGACTAAATTAGCAGGCTGGACTGGTAGCTAACCTAGCAGCCCGAACGAACACACAACGGCTCGAAGATGACAAGCGAGACTGGCCAATCAGATCGCGTATTCCGCACACACTGCATGATTGACAGGTAGAACAGCCAATCGAATGACAGGACAGTCCGATTATGGGCGGGCACATCTGGCTTTAGCGGCTGACCGGCCCAGCTCACGACAATCAGCAGGAAATCGGCCAAAAACAAACAAACTACGACAAAAATTCACTTACTTCGTGTGACACACATTCCAGAGAGCGCAATTCGCTGCAATACCGGCAGAAATAGAGCTGAGAAAGTGGAGCGCGGATCTTTTTCTCTCCGCGGACGAGATACAGCACTCTGTCGGGCTGCAGGAGGGACGCCATCTCTGAAGCCACGCCCCTCTCGCCACGCACAGATTACGTTATGTTGGGTGTGTCCCCAAAAAAAACCCTCGCTCCCTTCTTAGTGGACTACGCTCTAGGGAAGGAAGGTTTTTAGGCCATGAAGGGGACTAGGGGCGTTTCTCAAATCGACCATTGTGCCCTATGTAGTAAAATACTCTTACGATCACATCATTCTGATTACATCTCAAATCTACCCGTTGTGCCCTATGTAGTGAAATAGTATAGAAGTGAGGACCTGACCAGGACAACTGTCAAAATCAAATCGAGCTTCACTGGTCACAGATGCAGCCATACAAAGTATAACGTGCAGTGAAATGCTTATACGACTGTCTGTTGCCAGGAAAAGACAGAAAACACAACATAAAATAGAATTTAAACCAGCAAAGAAAAATGTAATATACAAGAAAAATAAAATATACAAGAATATGTGTAAGGTAGAGTGCAGATGTGTGCCTACGTGCAAATGATCAGGTTGTTGAATAAAAAAGGGTTAATAAATATCATAAATACTCATAAATTATGTGCATTGCGTATGTAGAGTGAATTGTAGTTCAGTTACGTGTGTGTGTGTGTGTGTGTGTGTGTGTATAAAGAGTCCTAATAATCAGAAACTACATAAAAATGTCTTTAATCTGATTTTAAAAGAAGTCAGTGTCTTTGGAGCCCTCACACAACCAGAAAGGGCATTCAAAACACTTTTAAAGTACCTTTAAGCACTTTTATTTAAGTACTTATTTTTAAAGTACAGTGGTGTCACTCACTGCTCTGCCAACCGCCCATGGTTCTTCAAGGGTTCCTTAGAAAAGGAAATGGTTCTATACAGCACCATGAACACTCAAAGAACCCTTTGCGTAATTAAAGAGTCCAGCAGCACTGCGGTGTCTGATCCACTCATACCAGCACAACACACACTAACACACCACCACCACATCAGTGTTACTGCAGTGCTGAGAATGATCCCACCACCCAAATAGTACCTGCTCTGTGAGGGTCCGTGGGGGTCCTGACCACTGAAGAACAGGGTAAAAGGGGGCTAACAAAGTATGCAGAGAAACAGATGGACTACAGTCTGTAACTGTAGAACTACAAAGTGCACCTATATAGTAAGTGGAGCTGATAAAATGGACAATGAGCGTAGAAACAAGGAGGTGGTCATAATGTTATGCCTGATCGGTGTGTATTATTATAGACTCATGAGAGGTTGTAGTTGCCAGTCTAACAATAACACATAATTAGTTCATTGATATTAATTTATATTCTTTTGTGTCTACATAGTAACAGTTTGTGCTCTAAAAGACAAACTCATGATTTGTGTCTCTTTTACGCATCTTCTCTTTTTCCTTTAAGCCAGTTGTTTGCAGGAACACCACATATGCGTAAAACACCCAGTTTGAATGGCAACTACAGCATCTCATGAGTCTATAATAATATAGAACTGGAGAGGCCTGAGAACAGACAGAACACTTCATCATTCATTTCAGTTAACTAGTCTATTTGTACACTGTTTAATTCAAAGGCTATTCATTGATCTAATGCTGGCAGTGGATGCGCAGTGGATTGTCCTATCTATTTGAGCCCCCTCGGGCCTTGTGGTCTGAGCCCCCCTGGCAGTCAGCAGCTCCTGGGCATCCCCCCGGCCCAGTCAGTAATCCACGCCTCAATCTAGGGAACAAAAGTGAATGACCTGATTAGGTCATGAAGGGGACTAGGGGTCTGCTTCATATCGTCATCACATGTACTGCTATTTAGGGAACTGAGGTAAGTGATCTGAGGGTATTTCATAAAGCTAGACTGTCAAGGCTGACCAACAGGCTGGACTTTTTGCTTTTTGAGTTATCCAAATGAGAAATACCCTCCCTGGGTCAGTTATAAAGCTGAGTAGTGGTTGTGTGTCTTGAATCATCCACTTGTGTCATATCTAGCATATTTCTAGCTTGTCTCATTGTAGAAATCAGCTTACTGACACTGTAAGCTCTCCAGAATGAAGGGGACGAACGTGTCATAACTAATGTCATGTCATAATTTGTACTGCAGCTAGTCAGTACTCCAACTGAAGCTTGAGATAGTTCACCAAAAGAGACACTACACACTCACACAAAAGTGACACAGCCATTCTACTGTTCTCCATTTATCAGTGGCTCAATACTGCCCCCTACTGCCTGCCAACCAAAAAAAAAGCATTCATGTCACTGTCAGTTCACAGAAAAGGAAGGGTGTTGGTCAGTGGTCACCAACTGTCAGCCCATCTATGTTCCTGGCAAGTTCAGCTCCAACCAACTTTAAAACTACAGAAAACATCTTATGCAACTGATAAAGACCATCTTAAAAATAAATAAATAAATAAATAACAATGTTTTGCGGTTTGTTTTTGTCCACTCTAATGGCCAGTTTCCTCTGGCTGTTAGTCACTCAATTACAGTTTCCTGAAGCTTTCAACAAAACGTTTAAAGGGCCTGTATCACGGAAAACTGAATCTACCTTACAGTTTTTGGAGAGTTTGTGATGAAAACCATCTATTTTACATACATCAGCCTACTCAGCCAATACACACTTAAAAAGATGGTTCTTTGATGGTTCTTCAGGAAAGAAAAAGGTATATCTATATAGAACCACAAACACTCAAAGAACCTTTTTTATTAAATGGGTCTTTGCATGGTGAAATGGTTCTTCAGATCGATGTAGAATGTGTTGTATATTGTTTTATATAGAACCTTTTTGAAAATGGTTCTGCTATTGGGTCAAGCTTGACATTGTAACAGTTGAAAACCCCTTTTTGGTGCTACATAGAAAGGCTCTATGTACAACCATAAACAGCACAATCAATCTGAAGAATGATTTCACCATGCAAATCACCATTTTTTCACCCATTTAATCATGCAAAGGGTTCTTTGAGTGTTCAGAACCATTTTCTTTACTAAAGAACCCTTGAAGGAACATCTTTTTTAAGAGTGTAGCAGTCTAGCCAGCTCACATTGCAAAGAGGACCGAGTCAGTCCATCAAACAGCCAATCAGAACAGAGCTCATTCATATATCGTCACTAACTAGCAAAAATGAAGTTCACATGAAGTTAAGTCCATCTGATGTTTTCAAACATCTTAAAGGCACAGTAACAAAAAGACTGTAAAAAAAAATATATATCTATTTTTTGTACTAAAACTGTACAAATGGTCAAAAAACGAGAAAATGTTGAATATGGGCCCTTTAACTCTGTTTATCAGAGTATTGTTGACAGTACTAATCGACAGATAGGGTGTGTAATCTGAAGTATTTTTAACATGTAATTATGATGGCTATGTTTGACTCGCGTTGACTTATGGCCCATTAGTGGACTGATTCATGTGAGGGGAAGGCAGACACATCCTGCTGGTGACAGACAGGAGAAGAATAAGCAGCACTTAACTCAGCTAAGTGGTTTTTCCCTATGGCAACAAAAACCTTTTAAGCATTTTATTAGTGCTGCTTACAGAGTAGGATTTAATTAATGTTCACTTTCTCTCTCGCACACACACACATACACACACACACACACACACACACACACACACACACACACACACACATAGAAGGAATCTGACTTGTTTTGTGATCTACACAGTGACTTCTTCTTTGAGTAAACATATACTCGGTGAGAGAGAGACAGAGGGAGAAAAGAGTGGAGAAAAGAGAAATAAATAGAGGAAAAATGGGAGGAGAGAGTTCCCCTTCAGTTCTGCAGTTCTTCATCAGTGCACCAGTGTTTAAATTCTCCAGCTGTGGTCAGAAGATGAACCTGTATGACCTGTGTGGGCCTAAAAGAGTAGATTGTGTTATTTTTCTACCTGTTTACAAAGAAAAGAAATTAAAAATAAAAATGTGGGTGTCGTCAGTGGTTTGTGGCTCTCTCTCTGTCTCTCTCACCCACTCTCTCTCTCTCTCTCTCTCTCTCTCACTCTCTCTCTCTGAGTAGAGTGATCGCATTGGTCAGAGGAGTGTGCGTCACAGTTTTTCAGAGGCAGAGACGAGGACGAGACAGAGAGAGGGAGAGAGAGTGAGTGAGGGAGTGTGCGTGTGAGGGTGAGAAAGAAGAGGAAAGAGAAACGAGAAAGAAGAGAAAGAGACGAGGACAGAGAGAGGAGCTCCTCCTGATGGAGTCCTGCAGAAAGCCCTGGCTTCCTCTGCTGCTCCTGCTGCTGCCCTCACTGCAGACCTGCACCACAACGACCAACACACAGGTAACACCTACACCACAACAACCAACACACAGGTAACACCTACACTACAACAACCAACACACAGGTAACACCTACACCACAACAACCAACACACAGGTAACACCTACACTACAACAACCAACACACAGGTAACACCTACACACCAACACACAGGTAACACCATAACATCAACACGGTAACACCTACACTACAACAACCAACACACAGGTAACACCTACACCACAACAACCAACACACAGGTAACACCTACACCACAAAAATCAACACACAGGTAACACCTACACTACAACAACCAACACACAGGTAACACCTACACCACAACAACCAACACACAGGTAACACCTACACCACAACAACCAACACACAGGTAACACCACAACAACCAACTTACAGCTAACACCTATACCACAACAACCAACACACAGGTAACACCACAACAACCAACTTACAGCTAACACCTACACCACAACAACCAACACACAGGTAACACCTACACCACAACAACCAACACACAGCTAACACCTACACCACAATAACCAACACACAGCCAACACCTACACAGCCACCAACAATACACAGATAACACCTAACAATCAACACACAGGTAACACTTACACCACAATGACCAACATACAGGTAACACCACAATAACCAACACACAGGTAAGACCTACACCACAACAACCAACACACAGCTAATACTTACACTATGACAACCAACACACAGCTAACACCTACACCACAACAACCAACACACAGGTAACACCTACACCACAACAACCAACACACAGGACACAGCTACACCACAACAACCAACACACAGCTAACACCTACCCTACAACGACCAACACACAGGTAACACCTACACTACAACGACCAACACACAGGTAACACCTACACCACAACAACCAACTTACAGCTAACACCTACACCACAACAACCAACACACAGGTAACACCTACCCTACAACGACCAACACACAGGTAACAGCTACACCACAACGAACAAAACACAGCTAACACCTACACCACAACAACCAACACACAGCTAATACCTACACCACAACGACCAACATACAGGTAACAGCTACACCACAACAACCAACACACAGCTAATACCTACACTATGACAACCAACACACAGGTAACACCTACACCACAACAACCAACAAACAGCTAACACCTACACTACAACAACCAACTTACAGCTAACAACTACACCACAATAACCAACACACAGCTAACACCTACACCACAACAACCAACACACAGCTAATACCTACACCACAACAGCCAACTTACAGCTAACAACTACACCACAATAACCAACACATAGCTAACACCACAACAACCAACACACAGCTAACACCTACACCACAACAACCAACACACAGCTAACACCTACACTACAACGACCAACACACAGGTAACACCTACACCACAACAACCAACATACTATTAACAGCTACACCAGCTTAAATAGCTTTTTTCACATGAACATCCAGCTAACTGCACGTTAGCCTGCATAAAGTAGTTCACACTGCTGAATATAATACGTTTTTTTTTTTCCTTTAATCGTATTTGTCGCCGGATATGATGGATTTTAGAGATGATATATTTTAGTATTTGCATTTGTTGTTAGATATTCATGTTCTTGTATCACAGTGTTTGCAGATTCGTTTATTTAGTGATTGTTTACATTTATGTTCTTCGTTTCTATGAGAACAAGCAGCCGGGGCTCGTTGCCAAGGCAACGGTGTAAAAGAAAACGAAGACGCGGCGTCGTGTTAGCTTTTACACCACAGGAGGCAGATTAACTGCTTTCCTGAGGAAAGAAAGTCACTGTTGGCTGATTTTCTTTGAGACTGAAGACCAGCTGCGCATTTAATGTCTTACATTTTCAGTAACTCTTACTGCCCCGACGTTCCCGTGTCCGCTTGAAGCCTTCAGAAGCGGCTGGTTCGCAGCAGGTTGTTAACCTGTGAAGCAACGTCGTTCAGCAGTAAATGCTAAATAACGTCTTCAGCTTCGTTGGCTCTGAGGTTTTGGTCACTTTAAGACACCTGTGTCGTCTGTAAAACCATTTTAGACACGTCCATGAGTATTTTTATGCTTAAACAATGCCAGAATATTCATATTTAATGTGTTTTCTAAGAAAGGAGGCTCCTCATTAACTATAGTACTCTCTTAACAACATGTAAATGGTTGTTTACATGGTAAAATGGTTCTTCAGACTGATGGACAATGAGTTGCATATGGTTCATATAGAAAGTGGTTCTCTGTAGCACCAAAAAGGGTTCTGCTATTGTTTATGATGGCAAGCTTGTGACAATAGAAGAAGCCTTTTTGGTGCTGTATAGACACCTTTTCAAAAAAGGTCCTATCTAGAACCAGATACAACACATTCTCCTTCAATTCACCATGCAAAGAATCATTTGATCATGCAAATGGCTCTTTGAGTGTTCATGGTTCTATATAGAACCATTGCCTTTAAGATGTTTTTAAGAGTGTAACGTACAATATGTCAAACCCATTCAGTGGTGTTGAGGTCTGGACTCTGGGGTGGTCAGTCCATTGTTCAGCTTCTTTGTTTGATGTGTCCGTCTCCTTTTCTCAGTGAGGTTCTTCTTGACAGCTACACATCCTTTCAGACCCACAGCGCTGAGTCGTCTTCTCACAGTGGAAGGATGGACAGAAACACCTGTGGATGTTTTCAGATCTGAAAAGTGCTGTTTATCTTCTGTTGGTCTACCAGGTCTTCCAGGTGGTTGTTGGGAGCCCCATTTTCTCTGCATCTTTTCATCATTTTCATCACTTTCTTTTTCACGCATTGTCCTTTGACTTCCTCTTCCTTATGCAAATGGATTATTTCTTTGGAAATATTTCCTGGAAAATGAATAACTTGTACTGAATGGTTGTTTTGACTGGGAATTAAATAAATGGAGGGTGGTCTCTGACTTTTGTGAAGTACTGTAGGTACTTTGCTGTGTACATTTGCACCAGTTTACCAGTATTTATGGATTTGCTTATTTATTCTACTTTGATGAGATATTTTGGCACTGTGGCAGACTGAGGTGTACCAGACATTGCTCAACTCAGATGGAAAATATTGACTGAAGTTTAGCTCGATGCAATGTTTGAATACTGACTTTGCATTTATTTTGGATGTAGGTCATGTTCTTGACTGGTGAACTCAAGGTTCGAAATGCAAATATAACACTCAGTTTATACTGATATACTGTTAAATATATGTATATAAGATGTGTATATAACAATACTGCACTGTACCACTGATTTTTGAATATGGTTTACATCAACTAGTATGGGATACAACTGGGATATGGCTGACCAAAGAATGTCATAATAGCAATTATACTTCACCACCGGTTCCTGTGCTCACATATCGTCCTTTATTTGTCTTTATAGCACATCCGGTGTCTGTGTTTCCACTTTGTTTTAAAAAGTACCTTTATAATGCACCTTTAAAGTCAACCCGAAATTGTAATGTAACCTACGTTCCTGGTCATGATTGACTGGACATGATTCATGAGATCAGATTCAAAAGACAGAATTCTTGTTTTTTTTCATATCCTTCCATCAAAATGTAATAATATTAACTAATAATACCATGTTTCACTTCCCCCTCCCAACCTGTGATTGAGTGAAAACACTCAGCCAGCTCAGAGACCCTCCCTGATACAGTGTTTTACTCAGAAATACATCATGGTACCGAAGGAAAACGCAGTATTTCCCCATCTAACCTGCCTCTAAAGGGCCCATAACCAACATCTGTATTGCATTTGGGGTCTACTTATAATGTTTGTTTGGGTTTGTGCACCAAAAGCAATCCACTCATTTTTACATGACCATTTATGAACTTCTCTTCATCCATCTAGACTGTTTTATGCAAATGATCTCCATTTTGATTGGCTGCTCTGTATTGTGCCTCATTCACAAAACAGTCTGGGCTGAAAGACTCCCTATAACTTCAGCGGGAACAGGCAGAGCCAAACCGCTGGAGGCTGAATAGGCTGGTTTATGCAAATGTGATGGTTTTTGTGACATCACAAAAACAATGACTTCATAACAGCTTGGTTTTCACATATGGACTGTGTGATTTTGTGTTTACATACTTCATCAAAATCTCCAAAAAGGAATTAAAGGATTTTAATTTCTGTGATATGGGGCCTTTAAATATCTTCAATGTGTACAGAATAAATATTACATTTCTTTAATTCATTCATTAATTCATTTATCTATTTTACAGTTATGTAACCAGGACGTGGACGGCTCCATATTTGATTATGGAGCGAAAACTATGAATGGGAGTTACGTTCCTTTGCGTCAGTATGCTGGGAAGTACGTCCTCATCGTGAACGTGGCCAGCTTCTGAGGACTTACCTTCCAGTATGTGGGTAAGCGGCAGGAAAAAAAAACACTTTAAAAACATGTAAAGCTCGTCCAAGGACACTGACACTGTATGCGTGTCAATATTTGAGCTGGTACAAATGTTAGTAGAAGTATTTGAGCTTGAGTTTAACCCTTGCTGGTGTCTTATTGTAATGTAATGTTACTGTCACATAGGAAAATACATTGAATTAAAATTTGTACATAATTTCCACATGAACAAAGTATATATTACGTCAACACAATTACGGCCAAAAGCAAGCAAACTCAAAGACAACATTGATAGTAAAATATTTGTGTGGAAATGAATGAGTCCATCCAGCCTAATGCTTACTTCAGTGTACTGACAAATACCCAATGGTCTTTTGGTACTCTCTTCTTATCCCACTCAGAACTGAATGCACTACATGATGAACTGAGGCATCTGGGCTTCACCATCCTCGGATTTCCTTGCAACCAATTCGGGTTACAAGAGCCCGGGTCCAATAATGAAATCTTGGCCACCCTAAAGTGAGTAGCTTTATAAGTATAGAGGAGATCTTAGCAGTGATCAAATTGCCTTTTAAGTGCAGCTTTATGAAGCTGGAGTCATAGATCACCACTGGAACAACAGCCAACAGTTCATCTGTCAGCAGTTTTTAATCAGAAGAGACATCTAACGGGCAGGAAGACCAGTTTGGCAACAGTTATGTGGTCTTCAAGCGACACAGTCTATTGTTTCTTAGCCCAGGCCTGCAGGAGGCACTCAGCACTTTGTAATCACAGCATATATTATATGTTGTCTTAAGGCAACACTGGGCTCAGTTTAAAGAGCTAAGCAGGGGGGGAAAAGGTTCAAAGTATGCATAATTTCCCCTTTATCTTAAATATAGTCGGTCAGTCAAGACATATTTGGTGATTCTTTAGTTTTGCACTTTAGCTACAAGTCTACACTTACAAAAAAGACGTTTATTCAAATTAGTGCTATTGGTATACTTATGTTTAACCTAAAATTAGGTGAGTGCACTTTCAGTTTACTTTTAATGTACTTATGAAAGTAGTAAAAGTACTAAATACTAAAATATTAAACAAAGTTATACTTAAGTATACTTGGTTTATACTGACAAGTATACAGACAAGTCTAAGTCATTTGGCTTGTGTTTGTTTCCTAATTTCTTTATCGAGATGTGCTTAAGAAAAGTATAATTAAGCATTCTTGCCCTGTACATAAAGTGATAAAGTGTAAGTATACTTGGTGTGTAGTTTGGGGCGGAATAGCTTAGTGTAAATAATACACGGGTGGAGCTGAACCCGATCTTTTATGCAAATTGTAGAGAAGTACAACCTGTTTGTGGGCAGCCAGAGACTGATTTCTACAGAAGTCTGGAGAGGCCATGAGCTGTTGCTAGAATTTTTTTGGATCGTTATCCTGAGATCACAAGATAGTCAACTCCTTATCTCAAGATAACAACTTCGTTATCTTGACAGCACAAGATAAATAGCTCTATATCTCAACAACTTCGTTATCTTGAGATCCCAAAATAGTTAACTTGTTATCTCAAGATAACAATCCAGAAAATGATAACTACCACATGGCCTCTCTGGACTTCTGTAGATTTCAGAGAGGCTGCATGACAGAAATCCCATGACATCAAACTGTGTGTTTGTTGTGTTTTGTTTTGAACTAGAACGTCGATTTGAGCTCTTATGTTCTTATAATTTGGCATCAAATACAATATTTATTGATCATTTTTTCATTTACAAAGAAAACAAATATGTTTCTAATCCTGAGTATCATTTGTTTATATGTGTGAATGTTCATATTATTTAACATCAGGTACCTAAAATACAGTTCAAGGTATATTTCAAGCATAAAAAATACCTAAACAGAAACCTAGTCGTATACTTTAAAGTGCAAAAAAATGATATATAAGCTAGTGAATTATAAGTATTATCGCTGTTGTCAGAAGAAAACCTCGTATCTCCATCTTTGTCATTTTTTTAGTTTTTGGCATTATTTGAAATTGCCTGTTGCTCTTTACATTGTGTGTAAATTTCATGATGAATGGACCAAAAGAAACAGCCTAAAAGTCTGGTTCCATTGACTTACATTAAAAGTAAACTATGTTTTTTCTTCTCCTGTAAAGTCACCATTTTGGAGATACAAGGTTTTCTTCCAACAACTCTGTTATGTTAAATTAATGTAAAGAAAATTTACAAGTATACTTGCAGTGTAAAACTATTAAACTAGTAGTTTAGTGAGAGTCTATACTTTCATAAACTAAAAAGTGGGCTGAAGTATATAACTAGTAAACAGTACTATACGTTCGCTTTTAGTATAGTGCACTGTATAGTTGCAGTACAAAATAAAAACCTAGATGTAAACGGATTGTTTACTCAAAGTTTACTACTCTTACATGCAAAAGTGGGCCAATTAAGTCCCAGTATTGAAATAGTACACTGATATTAGTATACTTAGTACATAAAGTATACTTGGGGAAATATAACTGTATTTATGTTTACTTAATAAAATGAACTTTAAGTATACTTTTTTGTGAAGGTAACGTAGCTAACAAGTACTGGAAGCTCATGCTCGTCAGTTAGCATGGTGCTAACTACATGCCTAAATCATCACACACACCCCTCGAACCATGTCGAGTTGTTCAGTATCTATTATTATGTGGTTTCAGACACTGTATGACTCACAGTTATCTATAAAAACGGACAAATGTGCAGACAAAATTCAGGCTTTAAGGCAGCTGTTGTTTGCTACCACCACCAGAAACCAAAAGAGACCTTTAATTTAATATTATTTGTGAGAAACACAGTGGATGTAGAGATTTTCTTACATGGTTTCTTTATTAAAATTAAATAACTATAATGTTATGTAGAAGTTTGGAAACACCCAGTCCCAATTAAATTTGTTGATGTAAGTGAAAATAAGCATCTCTACAAATTTCTGCACATTTTAATGCATAGTTACTGTTTATTTGCTGAATTTAACAGATTAGAAAATTAAACAAAACATAAAATGTGGCCTGTGCAAAAGTTATGGCACATTTTAAGTTATTTTTCAACATGTTAAACTCAGCAAATGAACAGAACTTGACTGAGGGTGTTCACACTTTTGCATACATCTTGCATTCTTGCTCTACTCTTACAGACAAAAGAACATGATTGCTGGTGTGTGAATGAGACCCCTTGTGTAGGTGCTGATCAGGCCCCCCCAAGGGTTCAGAAATAGACCTTGGAATTATGTTGCATCATTCTAATCGATGTGGCTTAAGCCTCCATTACTTGTTAGCTACATTAGCCTCGTAGCTCCAGAGCAAAACTAGTACAGAAAACATCTGTAAACATCTGACCAGCTGTGTTTGGGTTAAATGTGACTTTTCACTGGTGTGATTAATTACATTTTGGTGGCCAAGTTCCTTTGGCCTCGGCTCTATGTTGACCTAGTTAGCATCCTGAATGATGCTTCCATGGTGTTAGACGCCCAGTTAGACTCTGTTTGCCTTGGAGACACACCTACAGCACTTTACCAACTTTCTGTTTGCATTCACAGGCATGTCCGTCCAGGCGACGGCTTCGTTCCAAATTTCCAGCTATTTGAAAAAGGCAATGTGAATGGAGAGAAGGAGCAAAGCCTGTTCACCTTCCTGAAGGTAAAGACCTTTCTACTTAAGTCTTAACGGCATTTACATTCACTTAATAATCCGATAACTGTAGAAAATCAGATTTTGTCAGTAATCCAATCAACACGTTTACATGCACTTGAGTAATCAGATAATAGGGGAATCTTGAGGTCTTTAAGAGTCAGGCAATAATCGGATTAATAATCGAAAACCCAGGCTTTTTTCTTTTTTTTTAAACATCGCCCAATTTATATGAACATACATCATCTAGAAGATGAAGAATATTTAAATCCTTCATTTCGTCAAGAATGGATTTGGTTTCCGCGTCGCTCCAAAGTGTTTCGCTGCAACGCTGCTTACTTATTTCTGGTACCGGCGTCTGTTTTCACACATGTGCAGACTGAGAAATCCGAAAGAAATCAGAGTAAGAGTTTACACGCACTGAGAAATCTGATTACTGGGCTAAAATCCAGCTCTCTTTATCAGATTTCTTAATCAGATGTCTAGATCGTAGTATGGTGTTTACATAGCCATTTGAATAATCGGATAACTGCAGAAATCCGATTATGATCGGATTATTGAGTGCATGAAAACACACTCATTGTCTTGATCATCACGCTGCTTAGTCTCATTTACTGAGCTTTGTGTACTTAAGTGAAATACTGGTGAATTTGTGCTCATAATCCTGATCTCTTTACTTCTACTCAAATATATTAGTGACTAAAGGAGCTTTTTACATTGTAGTCATTCATATTTGGTCACTAATTCTTTTACTGCATTGAATTACTCTGTTTTGTTGGTGACATCTGATCCGCTTTGTGATCTCGCCTCAGGTTCTAGAGCTTTACCATTTTATTTTAGACCAAAAGAATCAGAAAAAGAGAAGAATAGAGCTGTACAGTCTTCAGGTTCCGTGCTGATAAGATGCTGGATGTTGTAAGAAGCTCCACTGAGGTTCTATAAGTTACTCAACTCATACTTCTGTACTTTTACTCAAGTTGTTTTTGGGAAGTGACTTTTACTTTTACTTGAGTCATTGCTTTGTTATCAGTATCAGTAGTAAAAACACCTTTGAGTATAGATTTCAGCTACTCTACCATGTCTGGCTGTGTAACATTTTGTGTAATTACTTTTAGAGGCATCTGGTTCGCATCAACTGTGAACAACTCTGACTCCGTAATGGAATGAACTGCACAGTCACTGATTGGGTGTCGGCCAACCGAGCCACTATCTTATTAATCACTAATTTATTGGATTTTTTAAGTGAGTTTTCAACACACATTTTCAAAACCATTTATCCTTCTGGGCCGATGGGTGCCAGAGCTTATCCCAGCGGCCATTGGGTGGAAGGCAGGAAACACCCTGGACAGGGCAGACAGACATATACATTCATACCTAGGGACAGTTTAGCGTGTCCAATTGGCCTGACAGTCCACACAGAAAGGAACCTGGCCACCTGGCCAGAAATCAAACCAAGGCCCTTCTTGCTGTGAGGCAACTGCGCTACCCACTGCGCCACCATGCTGCTCTGTCTGTCAAGTTTCTCAGTTTTTAGAAAAATATATTTTAAAATTTAAAAATAAATGTAACAACTGAATATATATATATATATATATATATATATATATATATATATATATATATACAAAAGGTAAAGAATTCAAATGCAAAACCAATTTAATTTCAAATGGATTTTTTTTCAATAAAAATTTTAAAATGAAATTAAAAATTGCAAATCTGCTTTTATCTGGAGGTTGGGAGATATATATTTATTATGGTTATCAAAAGTAAAAGGTTTATATGAAATGTGCTTTCGCCTAATCAAGAGTCAAGGACGTCTAGTTTCTCTCACCATCAGTGTGAACAATCATGACTGTTCCTTTCTCTGTAACAGTATTTCACTTCAAACCAATCTGAACGACTGCAGTTCATGCAGAAATGTGGAAAAAATTGGTGGACTGGTTTGTGTTTTTGTCACTGAACTGCCCCTTTAACCTTCTTTGACCCAGGACTATAACAGATCATATAAGCTGAACTGAAAAAGCAGCCATTGTATAGCCACAGCTATAGATGTCTGCTCAGTAACAGCGACCAGGCAGTGTTTCATCTAATCCTTTTATCAGCGCTGCCCTGAAACGTAGATGCTTTAAGGCTTTACTTTATTCGAAACCCCACCTGGCAGACTGAGTGGGATTTAAATTAAGGTGGGATTAATGTAATCCTTTCCCTCTCCCTCCCTCCCTCCTTCTCTCTCTAGAACGCCTGCCCACCTGTGGGCGACAGCTTCGGGAACCCCACCAACAGGCTGTTCTGGGATCCGCTGAAGGTCAGCGACATTAAGTGGAACTTCGAGAAGTTTCTGGTCGGACCGAACGGGAAGCCTTTGATGAGGTGGTTTCCGAGGGTGAAAGTCTCTGAAGTCCGAAACGAGATCATCCGTCTGTTCAGTCAACAGTATTCCAAACACTAATCGACTCCAGAATCTAATATGATTTAGACTAATCCTGTTCTGTGTCTATTTACCATGTTCCAGTGAACCACAATGTCAAAAAAACAACCTTTTATAAATGAGAGAATTACAAGGTTCTTCACTTCCAGTCCTGAAGGGCCACAGAGCTGAACAGGTCTTGGTGAACCGAGTCAGGCCTGTCTGGGTGAGGAAACCTCTGAACTGTCCAGCTCCGTCACCGTTCAGGACTGGCTGTGAAGAATGCTGCTTTAGACTGAGGAGAAGAGTGAGTCAGGTCACCCGGCAGGGCTGGCTGGTGGAGCTGGAGATGGGATGTGTTGATGAAGGTCAGGTTTGAAAGCAGACTCTCTGCAAAGCCTGACCGGAGGCTCGGGGCCAGAGCGGCTCTTCAGTGCATTCAGGCTGCTCTGCTGCTTCCCTTTAGCCACGTCCATCCTCCTGGCCTGACCACTCAGCCCTGCTCAAGCCTGTCTGGACATCCTGTCAATAAAGTTTTCAGCGCAAGACGTTGTACCTTGTTCTTTTTTTTGGAAATTCACTCTGTATTTACTTAACTCTGAACAGCAGCACATATCGTTTTAAAAATGACCGATTTAGACTTTGTACAGTGAGCTTGTGATCAACAGCCAGTTTACAGTGATGGAATGAACTGCACAGTTACTGACTGGATGTCAGTCAATTAAGACATTATTGCATTTTTTTAATTGATTGGATTCTTTTTTAAGTTTCCCCATCTTAGTCATGTATATGCTGAAATAATAATGTATAACTTTAATATATATATATATATATATATTAAAATTTAAAAATGAATGTAACATTTTACAATTTTAATGTAAAAAAAAGTAAAATATAAAATGTAAAAATAAATATAATTTATAGAAATAAATAAAATGAATTGTAAAAATTAAATTTAAAATAATTGGAAAATTTAGCAATTTGAAAAATTTTAAATTCAAAATTGTTTTTACAAATTTACAATGTAATATCAGTTAAAATAAATACATTTTTAAATTAAATTAAATTTACATTATTTTTTTATTCTAAAGGCCAATCTGCTATTATCTGGAGGTTGGGACTTTTAGAGCATATTTATTATGGTCATCAAATTAAAAGGTTTACATGAAATGTGCTTTCGCCTAATCAAGGGGCAGGAAAAAAAATTGAACATTTAAAAATTAAATTTAAACATTTACAAAAAAATAAATTTTACAATAAAGTTATTCACACATGATTAAACTTATTATTTCTGTTTTTTCCATCTTTTTAATGTAGTGCTGCTGTTCTGCTGCTGCATTTTGTCTGGTCCACCTTGATCACAAAGTTTTAAAAAATAAATATTAGGACACGTCTTAAATAGTTCAATTTGGTAAATGCTGAAATAATAATGTTTAACATTTTTAAAACTATATATATATATATATATATATATATATATATATATATATATATATATATATATATACTTTAAAATTTAAAGATGTAAAAACAAACAGTTATTCACACTTATGATTAAACTAATCATTTCATTTTTTTTAATGTGGTACTGCTGTTTTGCTGGTGCATGCAGATCCCCACTCACACGGTTAAAGAAAAACTTCACAGTTTTGAGATGTTCTAAATGGTCCCCTCTGTTTTTTATTACTTGTTAGACACACTGAAGTTTTTTTGCATTCCGCCAAAGCCTTGTTACGCGTTACAAAGTGAGTCCAAGTAACTTTACATGTTTTAAATACATTGAGGCATCGCAAATCGACCTTTAGGTAACTTCTGCTGGAGAACCGTAGCGCTTACGAACACATTCTGGAGGTTGGGACATTAAGAATATATTTATTATGCTAATCAAATATAAAAGATTCACTTGAGATGTGCTTTCGCCTAATCAGGGGGCAAGAAAGTTCACTCCGAAAAAAGCACAAAACTACCAACCAGTAAATTACAGTGACCGATAAATAATAGCAAAACATCCCAAAGTGCCATTGAGCTCACAGAACACTTCAGCTCCTACACACTGACACGTAATCCGCTCAACTGTTTCTACTCAAGCACATGTTCGATAGAAAGGCCTGTCCAATGTCACTAATATTTACACATGATAAATGTTGCATCACGCTTTCAGCAAACAGTTTAGGAAGATAAGATCCTTAGAGGCCAACAACTTCAAAGCAAACACGTTAAATGGAGTCCCTATCAACATGAGTCTGAGCAGCACACCAAAGGGTAAAAGGGGTGAAAGTGTGGCTTGAAGAGAAACTCCAACATGTTTTCAACTTGCTTGATCTGCTTCATCTGCAGCACACAAATGATTATCACAATAACTCTTCCTCGTAAAAGAACAGAAAACCAGTGCAACAACATAGTTACAAAGGAACTCAATGGGCACTTGCTTCAATGGGCTAATGGAGGTTAGGTTGAAAGATGCTGGAGGATTCCCCAAAAAATCTCAGCTCAAATTTGGGACGATATCTTTGGACCCTTTGCTTTAAAGGGAGCATCATCATTCTCCTCTGGTGCTCTAAATGAAGGGATAAGAGTGCATGGACAGACAGATGAGCTGCTTTCACATGGAATCAGGGTTTTTTTGTTTGTTTTTTTTTTGTTTTTGGCCCACTGTATGTCACTGGGTCAGCAGAACAGCCAACACAGTCACACCACCAGTCTTCACACAGATATAGTATATAAGGGAGACATAAACAGTACACAAAGAACAGCATTACTAGGACGATGAACCACACGCCATCATCACTGCGAATGTAGGAAACTAGCAGAATATAAAAGAATTTCTCATCACATCTCATTTGCAACAGTAGGAATCCACTTCAGAACCGTCAACATGAAGGGTAAAAAGCCTTCATCATATGACCTCTCGATTCACTTCATAACAAATAATTTTAATTCCATCAATTTTTCAAAATTTCTGCATGATTAAATTGTTAATTTATGTAAACAACGTCTTTCAGAGTAGTTTGCCTTTGTAGAGAAGTTGGGGTGGATGCTGAAGGCAAAAGAGTCCCTAAAGAACAGATTTACCACTATTTTATCAAGATCAACATTACATATGGCAATATTTGCCTTGTAGACCTCATGACGCCTGGTTCCCATCACCACCACTGTAAAGAAATACAAGTTTGTCTACACTGAACAATTTCACCTCAAACCACTCTGAAAGACTGTTTACATCTCACCGATTGAATTACGCAGAATTTTTGAAAGATTGGTGGAATTCCCCTTTAAGAATCTGTTACACTTTTGTTTCAATCACACAGAAGTCCCAAAATGTAAAAGGTTGAGAAGTGCTGTATATGGCTTTTGTAAGTGAAGGGCAGATGATGGGTATTAAGTCACTTGCTGGTGACCGGCGTGTGGATACGCAAAATAAAGAGTGGCCATCACGACGTTGGCCATTGAATAAATAGAGATACATTCTACTGTGGAACATTTCCAAGACAATTTACCTACAGAGTTACAGGACAGCTGTAATTCAACCACTGTCTGTCTTCAAATCAGCTCACAAGTGCCAGAAAGCAGTTCTTCAGAATAACCATGTCTTTTATTCATCAATATAGACAGAAAGGCTACACTCTTGATTTCAGTGTGTCAGTAAATAAACTGAAGTGGTTAAACAACCATTTCTTTTACTGGTCCTCTTTCAACTCTGCAGGTATATCGTCTTACTTTTTTTAAATGATCCTTTCATCCATTAAATAACTGACTTTAATTCTGCATAGAATTACTGTGTATATATAAAGCAGAGTTAACCCTTAATATTAAAAAGGTAATATATATATATATATATATATATATATATATATATATATATATATATATATATTCGTAATTTGCAAGAACAGTGTTTCACAAATAGGCTTATAAAACTTAAGTATATAAACAACATTTCATTGGAGAGAGATATATATTTATATATATATATATACACACACACACACACACATTGGGGGGGAGATCACACCATGCCAAATGAAAGAAAAATGGCATCATGCTACTAGCTGGGTGCCAGTGGAGAGGGGTTGAAGCTGTTAGTGCTTTCCAGGGTCCGCAGTCTGGCGTTCGCGCTTTCCAAAGCCGGCTGCTCCTGCTTCTGCCCACAGCAGCAAAACAGCACACAACACATCAGATTAAACACGGTACAACACAATCAGGTGTAAAAATGAGGCGTCATCTTTACTTGTAGAGCTGACCCGAATAACATTATTGGTTTCAAATACTTTCCAAACACCCGAGTAGCTCAAAACCACCGTTGAAGAATGTTTTTTTTTTTTTTTTGCAGAATTTAATTGTTGAGACCAGCAAAGTCGTTCAGAGTGGTTTGGTGTGAAATGGTTCAATGAGAAGCGTACAGACTCAGAGTTCTTTACAGTGCTGGTGATAGGAACCAGACGTCACAATGTCTACAACACAAATATAGACATTTTATTTACTGTCCAAAACCACCAGTGAACCTACAACAGATTTTATGTCGTTGCTTTAAAAAAAATATATATATATTTTTGTCATTTTTTATTTTACTATATCATCTCTGGTCTAAAATCACACCGAATAAAACCTCTTTGAATTAAGTTACATAAAAAGTTAACAATGTTTTAGTTGTGACAACAGTGTATTTTTACCAACTTTGTGTAATAAAGGTCTGCGAGTTAGCTTACAGGTGCATCAAGCACTGCAGACATCTGGTTCCATTCGCCACAACAATGAACAATTCAGACTCTGTTCGTCTAAAATGTCTTATTTCACATCAAACTGCTCTGAATGACTTTGTTTACATCTTCACTATTTAATTTTAAAGATGTATAAAAATCTCTGTGCAATTCGCCTTTAAAAACAACAATATTTAACGTCATTATTAAACAATATTTTTTTAATATGTTTGCTGCTGCAGTTCAACATATATCCACTAGGCAGCACCGATGTCTTATTAATAGTGTGTACCGGAGACAGAACAACTCAAATCAGCAGTAGTTTAGGCTACAATGTTTGTGAATTGAGAAACGTACTAAACAAATACTAGCGACATGATTCGGGCCAGCCCTATTTAACAGAATGTAAATAAGGTAGGGAAAATGCTTGATAGATTCAGCAGCACTTCTGTATGTGTATGTGTGTACCTGCATTCTCTGGAGGGGCTCTTGCCGGGTCTGCCTGTCCTCTGGAACCTCGCGGCGGAGGGAATGATGACTGCCAAGGAAAACCCTACACATACACAGACAATAACAGACTCTCAGACTTCTGCTTCCATAACATGCAACTCATTCACTGCCCACTGAGAACAATGACCTTCCACTTTGTGCCTTTAGCTGACAAAAAGAACTGTAGATGATTTTTAAAGGACTCAGGAAGCTGCAAAGCATTTAGAATTAATGAATCTTATTTATAATAAAGTAGTTAAGCAATTTGTTAAAGCTTTAAAACATCCCATTCACTCTCCAGTCCATATGTATACATTATGTTGCAAAAACAGCCTTGTTTTGAATTCTGTGATGTCCCAAGAACCAAATCATTTAAATATATCCACCTATTCACCCTACAGACCTTTAGCTCTGCCCACTCATGCCAAACTTGTAAGAAGTGTTTCAGCTCAGTTCTAAGCTGTAAGAAGTGTTTCAGAGTGCTGTTTGAAAGGGGTGCATTACAGGGCAGCCAATCAGAATAGAGATTATTTATCTTATATCATTCTTAAAAGCACAATGACAAAACAGCCCATATGACGTTTAAAGAGAAACTGAAGAATGGACAAGTAAAAATGAAATATGACTTTTTTTACTACATAAAATATTTCAAGTGGACCATAAATGTCATATATGTACCAGATTTCATACATTTTTGGTATATGAAATGTCACAACTGGACCCCAAGTGAAAAGTAAAATACTAGAAAATAGACATGGGCCCTTTAAGTTATAGTAAATATCCACAATGTCTCATATTTCAGAAGTGATGAACAAGTATCCACTCAGAAAACTTGACAAAAAAAACATTGTACATCATTTTAGTATATTATTTTCCATTGTTTGTCCCAAAATACTTGACATATTATGCTGTCTAATTATCTTCAAGTTGTTATTGTATGTAAAATAACAGAAAAGATTAATATGATCGTGTTTCCGAACGTGTGAACAGTAGCACAGTAGAGCAGTGAAAACCAGTGCTACATTAACTCAGAGACACTAGCTCTCACCGGGTTGACGGGCTGGAAGTCTCTGCCGGGCGCTGTGCTCAGGGTGGGCATCCTAGGTGGGAAGTGGATGGGCCAGCCCTCCAGGCCCTGGTGACCCACCTGCACAAACGGGCCACAGTAGGGTGGGCTCAGCGGGCCGTTAGCAGAGCCCGAGGTGGGGTCAGAGGTCCTTCTCTCCGGTTGCCCCTCCAAAACACACACACAAAAAAATAAATAAATACACAAAATGCGACTTCAAGCTGCAGGAGTCGCAGCAGGATCATAAACTGCTCGCATTTTTTAACAGTACATATTGTAGATATGCACTTTATAACCTTGTACAACTGCTGTATCTGATCCACTCATCCATTCTTTTTCACTTTTTTTGACTGGAATTTATACTGACAACAAGAGAAACTCACAGCCTGAAGTTAAAGAATAAAACCTTCAAATTTTGACTCGATTCTGATAACAACCCAAGTGTCAAACACAAGGCCACATCAGGCCCACCACACAATCCTATCCAGCCTGCAAAAGTATTTTAATTTTCTATTAATATGAGCCCGTTTCACAATATGCTGCACTATAGTCCCCAACAACAGTCTATACGACAGCGGTTACACCTCAATTCTACAAACGTATGCACAGTTCCACACCAGTCATATCACCAAAATGCAATTCAGCTGTAGTTCAACCAATATAAACACTTAACAGCTAAGCAGCTCAGAAACTGAGCCCAAGTCTTGATGAACTTGCAGCAAAGAAAGGATGCCAGGTGTCTAGATCAAGCAAATAGGCAGGGCTAAAAGACCGAGCCCCTGGGGACATTTAAATTCTGAGTATTTCAAGTGTCCACGTAATATTTTAAGGCCTACTACAAGTATCTGTAAGTGTAACTGTTGGAAGTGTTTGGATATTTTAAATAAACAATGGCCATTTCGGGGTAAAGAACAACATTAATTAAAAAAGAAATAAAAACATTTTTTTCTCTAGCCCACAGATTTGATTAGATTTTCTAATATGGTCCTTTCACTGGTTGAGTTCGACACCCCTGCTTTACAATAATAACCTTGACCACCAGAGGGCGTAGATGCCTTACCTGCTTATTGTGCTGCATCTGCAGTCTTTCCAGTTTACAGCGCTCTGCCCTCTCTCTCTGACACTCATTCTGCGCCTGGTGGAGCTGAGTTACACACAAACACAGAGCAGCATAAAATCAATAACAAGTCTGTGTAAAGGTTCTGAGCTCGGCTGTTTTTTCCTCCAGGTGCAGCCGTATCTCTTTGAAGCAGATCTCTGCTATTTGAGCAGTTCGCTCTGCGTTTAGCGATTTCACAACTTGACCGTGAACTTAAGCAAACTGTACTATGTGAATGACAATAACGGCTCACTAATCATTGACTGTATGTCATTAAAAATTCTGCTGATTAATGTTATAAACAAGCTGTTTATAAGAGCATTATAAACACTAAACACACCACCACCACAACCACCAACTTCACTGCTGGCTCTGTCAGTACTGATAAGTATCTCTCTTCTGCATAACACTACACACTTGGTACTTGGTTCTTCAAGGGTTCTTTACCAAAGAAAATGGGTCTATATAGAACCATGAACACTCAAAGACCCCTTTGTATGATTAAAGGCTTCTTTGCATTATGATAGGGTTCTTCAGATTAATGGACAACCTGCTATAGATGGTTCTATATAGAACCTTTTTGAAAAGAGTTCTATATAGCACCAGAAAGGGTTCTTCCATTGTTACAAGCTTGACATAATAACAATAGAACAACTCTTTCTGGTGGTACATAGAAGCCTTTTCAAAAAAGTTACATATTGTATAGCATGTTGTCCATTAATCTGAAGAGCCCTTTCATAATGCAAAGGGGCTACTGGGTGTTCATAGATCATTATCTTTAGTAAAGAACCCCTGAAGAACCATCTTTTTTAAAAGAGTGTTTCCCCTGTGCTTTAAATACCAAGAGTCTGTTTGTGGGACCACACTTCTGGCCATCCCTCTCAGAAATACACCACTGATACATTAGCTTCATAGTGCTTACTGAACAATTCATTAGTAGTTACTAAATAAAGCTCTATTGGAGCTGGATCAGTTTTAAGCCTTACTCGAACTGGATTAGTTGTACCAGAGGAGATCAGGTAACGTAATCTGTGTGAGAATTGACTGGCCGATTCGTACAGGATAAAGGTAATATTACCCCAAATAGCCCCGATCGAAACATCATCATGCAGACATTTATGTCAGTACTTGCCAGCAAAAATAAACCCCAAAGCACGACACCGGATGCCTGTTATCAATGGCTATCCGAAACTATAACACATAATCATAGCATATCCTTTTGGTGACTGATCAAAGTGCAGTGGAAGTGAAACTAAGAACCTGCCGCCCAGCAAGACAGAAAACACACTGCCTTGCGAGAGGTACCTTCAAGATATTCAATTTTCCTTCTCCTTGTTTTTCGGCCATCACCGAAAGTGTTGTGGATTGTCATAAACGTCAGGATTAATGAACTGGGTCAAATCAAGCACCCTTATAGCGGATAGCCTTGTCTTCCTGTCACAAAAACAGAAGTGCCATTTTCTAATACCTGTTTTTTTGGAAATTATGTTCATCGGTAATCACTCAAATTACAGCACCTCCGCAGGTAAAACTAATCCAGCTCAAAAAGGGCATCAGCGCTTTTAATTTGCGAAAATTATTATAATACCTCAGAGCTCCCTCAGTAACAGTAGTCCTGTTTGAATCAACCTCACTGCATTGTCATAATACTGAGTAATAGAAAACGACTCCTCTGTTTACAGCAATGAGAAGATTAACCACTAAAGTGGAGACTGATTTGGTACAGCTCCTTCGTCTTCAGGTTTAAAACAGGTCTGATGTAATCCACAGTAATCTTGGTTATGACTTAATTAGAAGGAAAATGAAAGTGAAATATTTTGAAAGTGCCTCTCACAGGGCAGTGCGAAATCGTTCCTGTTGGGCAACATTTGGTTAGTCAAACGAGCCCAGTTCACTAACATAAAGCTATTCCATTTGATGGACAGATGATGTTTGTACTCGTTCAGTTACATTCATTTTACGCTTATAGTTAACGCTGAACTGAACGTCTGGTTGTCAAATTTCAATACAGGCTACTTGGGGTATTTGGAGAAATAACAGATACTTTATGCAATACAAACCAATAAGTCAAATCCCAGCAAGTCACATTACTGGGCCTCCTCTGGTACAATTACTACAGTTTAAAATGGGGTTTAAGATCAATAAATAAATAACAAGAGAAGAATTTAAAGGGTTAAGAGAGACTGGGACGTACCACAGTCATGTAATATTAAGAAAACCACTAAAACTCTGCATTGAACGATTATCATTATTTTTATTATGATTATATTTATTTGATGATGATGATGATGATGATTATTATTATTATTATTATTATTATTTGATCATCCTGAACAGCTGCTAACCTGATTGGTCAGATTGGTCATCTGTCCCTGTAACCTCTCCACCTGCCGCCTCAGATCTTCTTTCTCCTCGTTCATTCGCTCCCTGTCGCTGCGCTCCTTTCGGAAATCCTCCTCGAAGATTTTCACCTGAAACATACATTCACAAGAGAATGACACTCATGAGACTAACTTCACTGCATTATTACATACTGATACAATACGATGACGACTGACATGTTATCACAAGACGTCTGAGGTTTGATTAGTTGGAACAGACAAAAAAAGAAACGAGAAGTGCCACAATTTAAAAAAAATGGCTTTGAAAGCCGTAAATGTAACTATTCAGCATTTCACAGAGTACATTCTGGTTAAACAGGGCTAATTATGTTCTCTTTGTAATGCAACACACATGTGTTCAGTGTTCTTCAAGCACTGGCGATACACACAATATGCAACTTATTACGATAACGATAAAATGCTGTCATACTGCCCTTCCCTAGCAGGAAAACCACTACCGAGCACTAACACAGTGAAGCGTTTTCCTCCCTTTCAAAGAGTGTTTCTAAAGAATGTTACATACTATATGCTATATATAACAACACAAACCACTACTAGATAAAATGTGATGGCTCAAGACATCTACCTACATATTTCCATTGCTGTATGTGGCCAATCAAGCTTTTTCAAGGCAAACCTTGACAGAGACAAACTGTTCCCAAAATACGAGTACCAGAAGCTTCCCATGAACCCGAGAAGGTCAATGTTTTTGTCTTATAAAAGCTGTCAACACAACTGTGTTCCACCTCACTGAGGTATGTTGACCAAGGTGTGTCAGGAGAGGCTAATAATAATAATAATAATAAAGTGGAGAGTACCTGAGGACCTCGCGGACTGAAACAGAAACCTTAAATCCACAGGACCATCAGTTTCATACTTTCACATTCACTCTGAGCACATGCACACAAACATACACACACGTACACACCTGCTCTTTGAGCACAGCGATCTGTGTGTGTAGTTCCTGCTGGCGCAGGTTTAGAACTCCTTCTCCCAGATTCATCCCGGACTGAGACGAGGGAGAGTGCAGATTCAGCGCCTCCTCCAGAGCCTGGAACACATACATGCAAACACACACAAACACAGAGAAACACACAGTCACTTACTAAATGGACACTGCATTAGACTATAACCATTTAAGGCTGATTCAAAAGAGGAGCTATTTGTGCCATTTAATCTTTTGCGTTAATCACTCTCTTGTTGTAGCATTTATTTGATATGTAAAGAACGTGAACGAGGAAAGCTAAGAATTATGATTTTTTTTGTCCCATTTGTGTCATAAGCTACCATTTAAAAACAAGAAAACATCTGAATATGAATATATTTCACATATCTGTTGTGCTCTATTGTTACTCTGATCAAGCACATCAATAGTAAGTGCTTATTGATACATATTCTGTTCTAAAGGAGCTTGTGTGGGGGGAGAAAAAAAAACATGGCGCTTCCAATAAGCACATTCTCTACCGTGAGAGTTCCAATGGGTAAGTGCATTCAACGCATCTCCTCTGGGGGGGTTTTTTGGGAGTTTTTTGAGGCCCAGCACCGTTTTTTGAGGCCCAGCACCGGGCTCGTCAGGATCACTTGGTTAATAAAAGATTTGCTCTTATCTAAAAAGCCTATAGTAAGATTGAAACAGGGCTCAGTGGGCATTTATGACAGTGATAGCAACAGAAATGTGTGTGTGTGTGTGTATATATATGTGTGTGTGTGTATATGTGTGTGTGTGTGTGTGTGCTGACACTGACCCTATTTAGGCGCTGGATCTCCTTCTCCTGGTACTCTCTCTGCTTAGTGAGAGGAACCAGCTGATCCTGCAGGTACCGAACCTTCTGCTTCAGTTCACACGTCTCTGACGTCAAACACTCCTTTTCACCCTGATGAACACACACAGGCACACGCTCTTCAGTACTGATGAACAGCGAAAATTCAATTCAGCATTTGTGTGTAAATTATATATATGATTGAATTGATGATCATTTTAAGAAAATTGAGAAAAAACATGCCAAAAATTTCAAATATGTTTTTTCCCTTCTGAAAACAAGTCTTTACACAACAATAATTATTCGTCAAATTCAAATGATACCAAAATATCTCCTCTTCTACTTAATAACACAAATGTGACAGGAACTGAAAGACAGAATTCCACTAAATTTCTCCACTGTGTCACAAAGCCATGAGTCAGAAATAATTCATATAATACGACACCCTGTTTTTGTTATTGCTGGTGATGCCAATCTTAGTACTGCATAACCATGCCCCTTTCCCACACTCGGGCTGAATTTCAAACGGAGGAAAAAAAAAGAAGAAGAATAATATCTAACAATCTTCGGCTTCTATGCTGACAGATGCCAGATGGACTGAGTTGTTACTCGGTACTTAAGTGACCTTCTTAAGCTTCTAATCGCGTTGCTTCAAGTAACAACACTTTTACATGCGTCTGACCTCCAGGTCTCAATATTTTACTACGCAGGGTGAAAGAATCCCCTTCTGACTCTACCTTTACATCATCCAGTCAACTATTTCTTCATTAGCTCCACTGACTCAGCACTGATGCTATCCCAGACCACAGAACACCACTTTTGAACGCAAGCGGCCATCAAAACAGAGGTGTGAAACTGCACAGAAGCATCTAAACAATTACAGGTATGAAAGGGTAAGTACAGGCCATCATGCATGGAAAAATGGTGTTATCAGCTTTTTCCACAGGTGCCACTGTTGACACACTGATTACATGCTTTAGAAGTGAAGGGGAGGTTTTGATTAGTGCTGGTTATGGTGATTTGTGATTATGGTGGTTAAGGTGAACAATCAGGAAACAGCTGACTGCGTTCTAGGCCAAAAAAGCTCAAAAGCGCCTGGTTATCCTTAACATAATGCATACATTAAAAGCAATGATTCATCTCTGTAGATGTAAAGGTTAAGGCATCCCATTTTTAATGTGAAAAAATGTCCTTTTTTTTTCTTCTAGCCCTTCATCAGTGGTCATTAGTGTAGCACAGATGAACTCTTTTCAACAGTCTTCAGGCATCATTATAGAATTTAAAGAGAAGTTCCACTCAGTTTTCTATATTTCTCCAATAATTAATTTCCAATTAACTGGTTAAGATGTAAACAAAGTCATTGAGAGTGGTTTGGTGTGAAATGCTCTGTTCTAGAGAAACAGAGTCAGAACTGTTCACAGTGGTGGTGATGGGAACCAGACATCTGACCTTTGAAACCTCCCTCACAAAGACATACTACTCAAAATATAGTTATGGTTATGTATTATACATTATACTGTTCACAGTGGTGGTGATGGGAACCAGACGTCTGACCTTTGAAACCTCCCTCACAAAGACATACTACTCAAAATATAGTTATGGTTATGTATTATACAATGATTTTGTATAAAACCAATCACTTTTTGGAAGTTCTGAAATAAGCTTTTGGCCTGAGAGCATTTACATACCAAGCGTGATTTGTGCGATTTATTGGGATGATAAACTAATATATAAACACCAAAAGCAATTTTTTGGGTGACAAAAATGCAACCTAAATTTTATTTGCCCTCTGTTTGATTTTTGGAAATGTTTGCTGGTGACATGAACTGTCTGACCTATCATGGTCGTCACTGCTGTTGGCATGGCAGAAACCAAGATGACAGATCAGCTGTGCCGCCAGGAGCTGGAACTTTTTTTTTTTTTAACAAATGGCGAAAGGATTATAATCTCCAAAGCCAGCGCAAATGGGGCTCAATGTGGGCTACAAACATCCAAGTGTAAGAGCGCTTGAAGTTTCAGTTTCCAAATGAAACTTCACGTTCCTTTCTCTTTTCCAAAGTGGAAAACATCCTGCACATTACCACAGTTTGCCTGGTTCTTAGGAAGCAAAGGATATCTTTCTGTTAAACATTCTGCGGTTTTTTTTCTTTGTGGCACAACTGGCCTGGCAACGATTTATAAAATACAGGATGCTTTAAGGCAAATTAGTACCCAAAGAAAAAGTTTTTTTTTTTTCCACTGCTTCACCATCATGAACATTACATATAAAACTGTGCTGGTTCACTGTTGATTCTGGATAGTATATAAAGCTATATCTGTGTTGTAGACATTGTGCCCCCTGGTTCCTATCACCACCACTGTAAAGAAATCTGAGTGAGTAAGATTCTCTACCATTAACTGTTTCCCATCAAAACAGCCTAAATGACTGATGATGTTTACATCTCAACCACGTGCATTACATTAAAAAAATCTCACGTGCAGCTGGGGTCGGCCATGGACTATAAAATCTCATTTTTCTCTTTTGGTCTGAATAAGATGGGTTCCCTTTTTGGTTCCTGGTTCTGGTCAAGGTATCTTCCTGATTGCATCTCAGGGAGTTTTTCCTCACCACTGTCACCTTTGGCTTCCTCTCTGGGCTCTGAGCTCACAACTACACAAAGAAGCTTTTTGGTTGCGTCTGCTAAAATAAACCGGAATAAAACAAGAAGGAGTTGAACTAAAATATAGGACAGAAGTCACATTTTACCAACCAGGGGAAAAAATGTTCAGTTTCTCAAAGGAAGTTTAAAAGCGTTTAAAAGGCAAACAAACAAAACTTAAAGGGAAACTACTGCATAACCAAGTTCATGGGAAAGAGACAGATGAATTGATGATACACATACACATTTAATTTGTGTGCTATATTTAGTGGTGTTTCACAGAAACACTGCATCTGGTTGAGGATATCCTTTAACGTGTGGATCAAAATGTCAAAATAACAGCATTAGCCGACTATTCTGGTTCAATGAGTTATGGGGGGGATTGTGGGTAAAGTCCACAGATATCGAGGTTTGATATCACCTCTAAGGCTGAGCAAGTAAAGTGCTAACCAGTTTACCTCATTTGAGCCTCACTGTGTACTAAATTTTTACTTAATTCTCAGTTTATAATTTAAAATTTTACATTTTGAACGATCTGAAGGACACAATACATGGCATACACCTCAAAAAGAGCTATTATTAACTGTGCGCAGGCGTGGACACCATGCATGAAAGGGTGTAAGCATAACCAAAAGGAAGGAAATACAGCAGTGAATACGTGGCTCTGGGCTTCACCTGCGTGGGAACTGAAAATGAGTAACTACAGCTCTGTGTTGTTTGCTCAGGGGTCTTTTCAAATGAAGCCTTGAACCCCAACAATTTACACCACCACTCGTGGACTAAACAAGGTGAATATGTATCTAAACCAGTCAAACTGAGCGAGAACTCCTCAGCTTTCCTCTCTTCAGCCTGACATCCAGCACTCGGTAGCTGCCAAACAAGCTTCCTCATTAAGAGTGAGAAAAAGATGATCCGATCGCTGAAACCCACGGGAGCTTTTGTCGTCGTTTGTGTGGGCTGCGAGATGCAGAAGTTTGGGAACCCCTAAGCAGAGGAAGGGCCGTTTTATTCTGTTTATTCTGGTTTTGTTGATATTTAATAATAACTCAGCTTCCAGTAACCTCAGACAGACTCATCGCACGCGGCTAGCCTCCATAACAATTTCCGAGTCCACTTTACCCCGATACTGAGACAAGACTGAGTGCAAATGAAGTCATGACTGAGACGAGACAGAGTTGAGTTCTACAACACTACTATAAAGTAAATAAACAAAGTAAAAATAACAAGAATCTCTTGTTTTCAGAAAAGGAGTCAACATTTTGAGCTGGTTGGAAGAAAACAAGCTTGATTCCTTAAGCAGACTCAGTTCCTGTTAGCTCAGGGCAGGCAAATCTGCTGCTGGAACGCCACAAGCTTCCACTACATTTCCATTAAACTGACCTTGTGCAATAGCAATGCTTTATATAATGAAGTCATTTCAATGCAAAAAACTGTTGTTGCATAAGTTTTGGTTTACCAATTTAACAGCTCCATTTGCCACGTTTCCAGCTCTAATTTCATGTATGTCACAACTTTGGCTTCTTTGGATTTTTTTGTGTTATTTTTGCTGTTTGAGCACTTTCCACTTGGAAAGCTGTTGTGTCTTCAGGACAGCTCTTTCTATAAGAGCTGAAAAATGGCTTTATTCCGTTTAAAACACTCTCGTCCCCTCCTCAGTCTGGCTACAACTCTCCACCATGCTGTTTGTGTTTGTTGTAAGAGGCATGGGAGGGAAAGTGGTCACATGGCACTAATTTTATGTGGAAATGCATTAGTTTTTCCAGAATTAAATGTGAAACAAGCTTTTGTTAATAGTAATGAAATATTAGACATTTTCCAGTTCCACAGCCAACACTGACAAACTTAAAGAATTAAAACATTTAAAAAAAAAATCCTTTGGAAGAAACAGCTACAGCGATGTAACCGTGGGTAGGACAGGCTTGAGAAGATTGACGCAACATTTGATGTGCACAAAAGTGTAAACATTTGTCTCATAATCTGCGTTTTCTTGTATTTTGTCCTATACCAAGTACTATTTAGCCAAACCAGGCACTGGATGATGGCCATTTCCAAACATTTTCTAAACAAATAAATGTTTCCTGCACAGATAAACAGGTTTTTATACCTAATTTCCTGAGATGATTAAACTTTTTTTTATAGTACTGTATGTCTGCTTTTTATAGCACTTGAGTGGGTTTTTAAAGGGTTTGTAGTTTAGTTGAGTTGACTTGGTTCAGCGAAGGATGGTCTGATTCAATTTCTCTGCCCCCTGAACCAATCAGAGTAATTTAATGTTAAGCATCGCCTGATTTTGATCAGACCTTTGTGTGTTTCACAGACAACACAGATTCTCAATTTAGAAAAGATAAACTAGTCTGCTGATTAATGCTATATGCAGAAATGTAACATTCTGGATTGATAGGCTTTTTTATGGACAGCATTTTATAGTGAAGCTTTTGGCTTATGATCCCATTTGACTGATATCCCTGATCTGATTACCACTCACTTTAAAAATCTGCAGTAAAATCAATTATTTTGTTTTTATCATTTTATAACCAGTTTATAAAATATGCTGTGTTTTTATACTGCTATAGTGCGCAAATGTGAAGTAGTCTGCTCTTCTGTCTCTGTTTTGAACGCACAGTCTCTGCTAACGTCTGTTGTAGAACCAGAAGCAGCCCACCCAGCAAAGCACAACATTTTTCAAGATTCGAGTTTCGTTTTTAACCAGTCGCGAGTTTTTGTAGGTTTTATACAGGCTTTTATACAAGCATGGCACTCGTGGCAAGTGGCAGAAAAAGACTTGTATGTTTTCATTTTCTTCTTTAAAATAGTTCCACACATTCAGACCGCTTCGTTAGCCTCTAAAAACATGCCTCGCACCACCAAAAAAAAAATCCACATCTCTTTTTTTTTAACAGACAAAGGAGAGAAAATGAAACATGAAACAACATGGAGAAAATCCTGCAGCTCTGGGCTGGGTCTTACGCCCATCACAGCTGGTTTATGCATCATTACATTTAAGTAAAACTTTCATTTTTTTCTCTTGGGTAAATTTCCAGAAAGCCCCTTTCACTTTAACTTGGCCAACGCTTTCGGAGAAGATTTCTACCTGGACTCAAGGTTAGTCCTTTCCAACACAACCAGAGATGGGAAAAAGAAGACCAAAAGACAATGACTGGGTTTCTAAGTCTTGTTAGTCTAATTAACAGCAGGATTGTCAGCTATGCTGTCGTTTGATCTTACTGGAACCATCAGACAACACTTAAACCGCAACTGCAGCACCCTACGGGAAAACCGGTTGCTTCCTTACAGAAAAACGAAAGCATGCTATGATAAGGACAAAGTCTGACAGTCTTGTTGAGCTGCTGCAGAGAGCAAAGAAGAAGACTCAGTTCCTGTTAGCTCAGGGCAGGCAATTCTGCTGCTGGAATGCCACAAGCTTTTGTGTCAGCCCTATACAACCACAGCCACACACCTGACTCAGTTCACTAAAATATTAAAGAAGAAAGCCAGTGAGCTTTTAAACACGCCACCCTTCTCCACTCTCCTTCAGAGTTCTGGGTTTTCAGCTGCTGATCAAGTATTTCCATTAAACTGACCTTGTGCAATAACAATGCTTTACACAATGATGTCATTTCAATGCAAAAACCTGTTGTTGCATAAGTTTTGGTTTATCAATAAAAAAAAGCTCTATTTGCCACGTTTCCATCTCTAATTTCACGTATGTCACAACTTTGGCTTCCCCGATTTCCTCAAAACTACTAATAAGGACAGTTTTTTGTGTTATTTTTGCTGTTCGAGCACTTTCCACTTGGAAGGCTGTTATCTCTTCGGGACAGCTCTCTCTGTAAGAGCTGAAAAATGGCAATATTCCGTTTAAAACACTCTCGTCCCCTCCTCAGTCTGGCTACAACTCTCCACCATGCTGTTTGTGTTTGTTGTACGAGGCATGAGAGGGAAATCTGCCACGACACATGTGGAAACGTTTGTTTTTCCCACACATTTCTGGTATAGAAAATTTTTCCTCTTAAGGTAAATGTGAAACAAGCTTTTGGGAGTATTAATAAAATATTACAGACATTTTCCTTTTCCACAGCCTACACTGACAAACCTTTTAAAGCATTAAAACATTTTTAATGAAAAAAAAATTTGGTACCTTTGTACGAAACACAGCTACTGTGACGTAACCGCAGGTAGGACAGGCTTGAGAAAACTGACACATTAACATTTGACGTGCACAAAAATGTAAACATTGGTCTCATAACCTGCGTTCTCTTTTATTTTGTCCTATACCAAGGAAAAAAATGCTGTCAGTCTTCAGAATAGGGCAACAAATCTTACAGTGGCCAAGCTGGGGCTTGCTAAACAGACAGGCCATGCTGTAGCCTTTCATGCACTGAACATGGGCTTTAAGTGATTTTAAAGTTAAGGTTACAGACTACAAAACCTATTTAGGAGAGACAATGTAATACAGCCCTGCTTGAAAGCCTATTAAGGACAACAGGCTGTAGGCTGCAGATACAGTACGGCCTCAATGTAGCTGGTCATCATATCGGCGCCACATAATAAAACAGCCGCGACGTGACAGCAGCACGACAAAGGACTGATGGAAAAACAGGATAGTTTGGGAAATACTACATCAGAGTTCAGACGACGAGACTATTCTAGGTGCTCAAAGGCGACACATGATGCTACGCTAACCTGGTAGCTGACGCCAGCATAAGTGATGATTCTCTCTGACCAATCAGTAGTCTTCATTTTATCCATATCACCTTTTGGTACTGCCTCAGCCTCGCTTGGAAGGTGATACCAAAACACAGTAACAGGTACATGGTTTGCCTAACGGAAAACCAATAAAGGCAAGTAGAGTCGAGTCATGTTGAGGCAGTACCATGCAGTGGAAAAGTGGCTTTACTTGTTATATTGGCCATAATGGGGAAGAGGTTCTTAGCCCCCCTCTCCTCTGCCCTGGTTTGCAATGGGAGATTTCAAAGACGATGCCTGAGAAAGAACAAACCTAGCTAGGCTAGGCTAACATTACCCTGTATGTACTTCATGGCAGAAACAACAGAACAGCTAGAAAATAACATCTGGATGGCTAGAAGAAAAAGTAAGACAGCTAGTAGTCATTGGGTAAAGAAAAAGTGTAGGATAACAGTTTAATGCTGTGTTCATGAGCAAGTGGGAAATGGGAAGTTTCTTCCTCTAAGTGGGAACAGTCTATTTGAACGTCCCTTCATCTTCTCCGGAGCTCCAGCTTCTCCGAGTTGCTAATTCATAATGTGATTTCAACATAGTGACACCCACAGAACAAGAAGTAACAATGTGATTTCAGCATCATTTACAGACGTCTGAGTTTGTTTGTTTATCATGTGCTCACTGTGTGACGTAAGTAAACACAGGGGGATCCCTGAATAACTGTAAGGTTGATCTGTTCTGTGTAAGATTTTTGATCAAACTGTACACTTACTGGTTATTTTTTGGTACTACACTAACGGTGAATTGTCAGCCATTTACTTTTGAAATAAACAAAGCAGTAACCAAACTTTAAGGTCTTTAATTTAAATGCAAACATTTTTGAAGAGCTTTTTATACACACAGCAGCCAAAACAGAGCTACTTTAGGGCAAGTCTCCATTTTTTCCGACCTCAAACTGCTGAAGTTGCGCGAACGCTTTTAGGAGGGGAAGTAGGAGATTCCGAGCTGGAAATTGGGTATTTTCAAATTACGCCAAGAAAATAAAAAACGTCTAAAATGGAGATACAAAGTTTGATCAGACAGCGATGACCCTGTTTTGGTGTCATTTAGTTGGTCTTTAAAGATTTGAAGTGGCAGAGTGAGGTTACAGTCCCACAGGGGTGCAGCTCTCCAGGAGAAGAACTACAGACTGAAAGCGAGCTGGAGTTGGGGGGTGGGGGGGGGCGTTACCTGCACATTGTCGATTTTGGATTTGGCCAGCAGCAGCTTCTTGTCATAGTCCCTCTGTCTCTGCTCCCTCTCCGCCTCAAGCTCCAAAACGGCCTTCTGGGAGTCCGCCAGCCGCTGCCGCAGATCTGTGATCTAAACACAAACAGAGGTAGAGATGTACGCTATGTGGATGAGAGGCATCGATCTAAATGCACTGTTTTGATGGCATGGACAGAGCACGCAGGAACAGCTAGCTATTTTTAAATATCCTGTAAAACCTGAACTGTCTGTTTCTCTTTATCATTTAAAGGGGACATCTGGAGAAAGTCACTGGCCTATAACTGACTTCTCTAGTTTCACGGATGCCAAGATACAGATCTGAAGCTCAAACAGTCTGATGATTAGCAAGATCTGATATTTGGCGCTGGTCTAGGCTGAGTGCACATGGGCGTTGGCAAATGATGGGAAAACGAAAAATTAACAGCATAACAACTTTCATATTAGAGAACATCTGAATCTAAAATAATGGAAAACATGCATGCCAGTGCTGTTTTGCATAGCAGTGAAATTCAGCGGAAAATAACATCACTTCCAAGTCAGATCATATGTAAATATTCACTTACAGTTAAGCACGTATTTGCAAACCCATTGGTTTCAGCGTTAGGTCTCTTGCAAGCATGCAATACAGTATTACGCAAAGGTCTTCAGCAGCTTAGACAATTGTTTAAAACTAGGTATCCTGGCAGTAAGCGTGCTTTTGACAGTAAAACACTATTGTGTAATATTAGAATACATACAAAAAATTATAGCTAACTGTAACAAGAGTTCCTTGATTGTAAAAAGGTTAATTACATCTTGGTCACATGAAAATACAGTTACAAGAAGAAGTTTGGCTCCTGGCTTCTCACTGCACTCGTTATCGCATGGATTTTTCCATCAGCAGATTTACTGAAGGACTGATTAAGCAAACTAGGTAAATGTCTAAGTTTTTCTTTTATTATTGGATTTAATTTTAACACCTGCGCCAAGGGAAATTCTTTGTATATTTGGTATTTTGGCGAATAAAGATTCTGATATTACTTTCTCAGGTGCCTAAACCTTTTGCACATTTCTAATTTAGCTTCTCCTTATACACGTTATGTTTCTTAACAGTTCGTCTACTTGCTGCAAATTCCATCAAGACCTGGGAGACGCTCCACTTCAGAGCTGTGATCTACCAGCAGCAGTGAGCAGTATGGTCAAAAATTTGTAGCACAGTATTATTAAAATCATGTAATTTTTTCTCCCAAATAAAACTATTTAGCAGTGGCTTATTATTCTAGATTATTCTATTATGAATTAGCATTTCTACAAAGCTGAAGTTACCTTCTTATTCGGCAGCTTTTTGTTCAAATTTTCCATTCCACCTTAAATGGAACAGCAGTTACATTCTGGCGCCTGTACAAGCACCTGAAAGTACTGCTCTATTTAAGGTGGTATGGGAATTTTGAATAAGAAGTCATCTTATTTCAGCAAATTTCTCAGGTCATTTGTCTCATAGGTGCATCCCACGTACTCGCCCCGCCGACCGTCAGACACTACTGGAATTTGGAAAATATTACCGTCATTCACGCTTCAGTACCAGCTGGTCCCATGGCTTATTTCGTGCACAAGCCTTCGACTGCAGCACCGTCTGATGCAGCTGACAGTCAGTCAGCTTGTCAAGTGGTACAAGAGGACACAGCAGCACAACAATCACTCAGATCATTACTTCAGATCATCAAACTGGAATACTTCAGATTCAACAGCATAGACAGCAGGAGGTGACTGAGGGTCTGCTGCGGTTCTATTTCACTCAAAACGTACCTGGAACATCCCTGGATCAGCCACTCAGCTAAAGAGACCAACATTAGCATGGTTTGGACTGTCTGTATGTTGTGTAATCTGAGCTTATTTGTGAAATCTGCTCTAAGAGAGCACCTGAGGAAGAATTTAGATCGGTATACAAGATGAACCCGTATACTGCCCTCAACTACCCATGGGTCCAGGAACTGAAGGACGCTGCTGATGAATCCATGCAATGTTCAGACTGTTTTTTCAGTAACGCAAACATCTTATTTACAGAGCAGCAGAAATAAACAACACAATGACACAGATAGACACAACGGCAATAACAGGTCAGATGTTTTTGTTCCATCTATGCACAGCAAGCTCAGTGACGACAGAGGATGTGTGGGGAGAGAGAAAGAGAGACAGACAGAGACAGAGAGAGAGAGAGAGAGAGAGAGAGTGAGAGAGTTAGGGCTGCAGCAGCAGCAGCAGCAGGAAGCCTCGGTAAGGGGAATTCTGCGGTGTTTGTGACGGAGGGGCACTGTGGTCTGCGAACGCCGCTGTGAAACGCCGCAATCTGCTTTTCCATTCGCCTGCGTTTCCACTGCTACACAAGCGCAGGCACGAAGCCCCAGAACCTTCCCTGCGCAAACGATTTGTGCACCGCTGCTTCACTCATCTAGTCACACGTCACCTTGCCCGGCCTCCAATGACGCAGGCAGGCCACAACCCAGCCAGCGTATTGAGCAACGTTTTTTGTTTCGCAGTAAAAATGAATCATTATACAAATGTCACAGTAACGAATGAGCAGGGCTGGATCTGACCCACAAAAAAAAGGGTTATGAGATTACACGGAATTTTATCGGTTATTTATAGGTTGAACGCTCAGGCCTGCAGCAGTACCTTCTGCTCAAACTGAGCCTTCATGGAGTTCCACTGAATGTCCCACTGTTTGTTCACCTCCAGCACCTGGAAAAAAAAAGACAAGACTGTCACACACCCGGCGGAGAAAAGCCACTACTGAATGCCGAGAGAGAACAGGCTCCAAAACGCCCCCTTACGTCTCTCCTCTGCTTCTCCAGCAGCCTGATCTTCTTCTCGTACACCTCTGGGTCCAGGGTCTTGGATGGAGTTTTCTCTGCTGCTTTGCCAGCCTGGGACACAAGCAAAAATACTTAGTTAACGAAATATTGCTAGTATACATAACAGGTCAAAAATATGGCATGAAGCAGTGATTTTTTTTTTTCCTTCCTAGTCCTAGTCCCACTCATTTGCCAGGTCTCCCCACAATCGCTCAATACCATCAAGCTGGGAGGGTTTTGAGCAAAAAGTAACATTTCTTATAATAATAATGTTTGCCTTAAATTTCAGGTGCTGAAATGTAGGTGCTAATGGGCAATTCTGTTATGTCACTTAAACGCCTGCGTTGGCCAGCATCATGCTGAGTGATGGGGACAGAGGGAGGACCATTTAACCCACCCAGAGCGAATGAGGCCAGTCACGCACTACTGGACTCCCAGCCACAGATGGCTGTGGCATCGACTCAACAGTCTCCCAACAATGGGGTCGAGGCTTAGATCACTGTGCCACTAGTTTATTTTGAAGTTTCAAGAACATTTCACAACTTTGACAATGTCTGAACCCTAGTTTAACAAAATATTCAATCGATATGCCAGAAATATAATATCACAATCCTTGAAGACATTTTCATGATAAACAGTATGTCACAATATAACTTCATGAAGTTTGATCAAATGAACTAGTTTTAACTGCTCTGCTTTTAACTAGTCATTAACTGCTCGTCAGCCTGCATGACTAGAATTACCACAGTGGAGCCACCGGCATCTGGCACTGATCATGAACTCCATCTCTCACTTTGACTGAGAACCTATGAAACGGTTCCAACTTCGCATGACTTCCTCCTGGATTGATCAGAATATTTGTGAAAGATGTTGTTGTATCTTGTGATAAAATCTCATTAGCTCTGTCATTCTCTCTTCATCTGGGGTCGACCAGAGGAGGATGGGTCCCTCCCTTGAGCCTTGGTTCCTCTCGAGGTTTCTTCCTCTTACTCCAAGGGAGTTTTTCCTTGCCACGGTCGCCTCTGGCTTGCTCATGCGGGGCTTGGGCCCGGATTCAGCTCCTTACGTCTACACATGGACCCTTTTTATTTTTCTTTTATTTTCTTTTTTTTCTTTTTTATTCTTTCGATAACCCTTCCATAAACTGCTTTCCTTCCATAAACTGCTTTTCTGTGAAGCTGCTTTGAGACAACACTAGTTGTAAAAAGCGCTATACACATAAATGTTGTTGTTGTTATAAAATCTGTTAAACAGGACTGATTACGATCCTTTTTAAGGATCTTTATTTTAAAGAATGTACTAATAATGTCCACGGTATACTCATATATAGAAAACATATTCCATTTGCCCACTGCTAGCTATACTCTTACTGTAATGTATAATATGGGGAAAAAACATTCTTCACACTCCTTGCTTATTACAGTCCTTTACATTGAGTGGTTTATAAGCAAATTAAATAAATTATCAGTTAGTTGTTCACTACTGCTGCAGTGATTAAGTCAAACTAGTTTGCTCTGTGCTAAAATTTTACTGTAAATTATCTCTTGAAAGAATTAAAATGTCATGGTTATTTTTACAAACTTAGCGCTACTTCCTCTTTTTTTGCCTGCAGTGCACTTAATGAACAAAAACATTTACTGCAGCAGTGATCAGAGAAAAAACAATAAACGTCTGCTTTTCCAGTATAATCAACTTCTCTAGAACAAGAAGCGTATTTTTGATATCACTCTTCAATGACAAACAAAGCGGTACTGATACTGTTGGCTGACCAAAAACAGATTTAAAGTTGGGGACCACTTATTGCTATTTATACTGTATATTTGATCCAAAGATAAATTACTGTCACAGCATAAAGAAAACATCCAAAAAGGAAAACAGTAGCCGCTAGACAGAAACTCCTCATAAAAAAAATGTCATTGTCACACAAACAGTGTGTATTTCATAATGAACTGGTTTCCACTTCAGTTCGAAGACGTGGATGTCACACAGCAACTATAAAAGCTGAAACACTGAACTGCTTTACAACTCAATGACCGCCTGTGTTATTCACCGGCAGTCATAATACGAGAGCATGCTACCCACGGGCATGGTGGTATTACCAAACTTCTTCAGTAACAGTAAGTCTGATTCATCATGCTTCCAACTTTACCCTAAAAAGGTAAATTTTGTCTCGTGTGTAATTTTCCCAGATCTACAGTCAACAAAGGTTACACCTTTATTTAAACAAAAACCCTAAACTCTTTTCCTCAGCCTGAGGTGATGTGAATAAATGCCAAACACAAGTTAAAAATTTCCTAAAGCCCTGCGAGTGATCTGCTGAGGTGATGTCACCTGACTAAGTCAGGATGGTGAGGATATGAGCGCGTACCTGCTGAGTCATGGCCACCTCCAGCTTGGCTTTCGCAGCTTCCTCTTTGGCCGCCTCGTCTTTGGAGTCAGACGACTCACTCTGGACTGCCTCCGTCCTTCCGTTCATCTGCTCCCTCAGCTTCAGATTCTCCTGCCTGTTCATGAGCACAAAGACAGTCAGTGCTGCTTCTAAAATTTTGGCCTGTCATATAGCTAATTAACACAGAATGCACGATACTACTTTTTCGTTTCGGATACTGATACTGATAGTGAAACCCTGAGTATCAGCTGATACCCAAACACTTCTTTCTTCTTTAAAAGCAACTTTACTTTCTAATTCGTCATTGTTAAACACTTGAAACGCTTCATTTAAGAATAAAACACTGCACTTAGGAATAATCTAAACTTTAAAAACTCAGAATTATCACCTACAGTGCAAAATGTGTATACAATTAGACTCTTTGCAATACCGAAGATATATTTCTCATTATACTTAGCTGGCTTAGCTATCCATTGTCCTAATGCTTAGGTTAGGGCACATGTAGCTGCTGTTTAGGGATGGGCATTTCAGTCAAATGGGATATTTTTAAGGAATTATTCAAAACACACCACTCTCCTCACAAAACGTCCAGGATTCTTAAGGCTACCCAACTCATCTTACTATTACTGTATCTAGACCCATAGTAGAAGGTGACATGTGGCAAATTGTGGCATGAATCGTACACATAGATAAGTGGTGGTAATCTCAGGTCTTTAAGGTAAACAGACCAATTCCAATTGTCTGCATTTCAGTTTATACCTTTTAGCTGGAAAACTGTGACTTTGTGAGCTTGTAAAGAGTTAGTTAGCTGATATCAAACATAAAGAAACTACACAAACGATGTTGTAAGTTTTATTCCATTAAACATATATAAGTGGAGTGTAAATGAAGCGTTTTCTTTTTAAACCACTTTTCTATAATGCTTCCTATGTGCTATAGCTGCACTCTGTATGATCTGCTACCCAGCCCCAGTAGCTTTTAGACAGCTACAGAAGCATCTTTCTATGCTTTCTTCTTTAAGCACATAAGAAACTCTGACCAAAGCATAAGACACAGGCTCCCACTCAAGTGAAGTACAGCTCCGATATCTCATAATCCTTATGAAAACAAACAATATTACAGAGAACAAGCTCACTTGAATACTGAAAAACCTACTTGTACTCAACTTTTTTAAACTTTCACGAACATGTGAACATTTTAAATGATCCCTGCAGCCATTATTGTGTCACTTGCTTTACTTGGCCTTATGTCATGCTGCATTAATGCTGTGTGCAAGCAATTTTTACATATTTTGGACTAGATTTGTTCCAAAATTCGATTGGACCATACAGGATAGCCAGTCCATGACTTTGTACCAGGTATCGCCACTGCTACAGCGATCTTTTCATTAATTAACAGAGACGACACTGATCCGATACCCAGTACAAAGTCATGGACCATACTGTGTAGCTATTCCATGACTTTGTACCAGATATCGGATCAGTGTTGTCTCTATTAATTAACCAAAAGATCCCTGTAGCAGTGGTGATCACTCATACAATAGGAAAAGCCTACTCTTCCAGTACAAAATCCACAAAATAAGTTGGACGGCCTCTAAGTAGCATCTTTTTACTCTGTACCCTGAGAAAAATCCTTTAATTGGTGTAGAATATCTGCATTACTTGGTTCTTCACACTCACAAATCTTACTTACCCAACTGATTCTTTAATAAGTATCTACTGGAAGGTTCTTTAGGGAACCAAGAGTGGTTCATCTGTGTCAACTGTCCAAGCACCTTTTTTGGTACCTTTAGTGTGTAAAATCACACAAACTTCAGAAACAAAGTCTGTATTCTGTGAGCTGATCACAGGAAGTCTAATGAACAGACATTCTGCCATTTTCACTGCAATTTAGCCTTTTAGGGCTATTCTCTCAACAAAAAGGGTTCTGTATAGTACCAAACCAAAGGAGAACCTGTTTTGGTGCTATATAGATCCATTTTTAAAAGGTACTTTAAAGAACAATGTACAACATGTAGAGAAGAGTCATTCAACAATGCAGCATTCAGTGGTTAGAGTTGCCACATTTCCCTTACTAAAGAACCCTCACAGAAGCCCTTTTTTTAAGAGTGAAGGGCCTCAGTCCATCACAGTCGGGTGATTTCTCCGCTCAAACGCACACTAAAAAGCCAGAAATTAACAGACAATTTGAATCATGCGTGTCTGAACAGGGAAATCACCACACTGCTGGACTGCGGCCTTCCGCGACCGGAAGTGAATACCCCTGGGCTATGAACGCCCCTGGGCTAACTGGTACACACAGTAAAACTGAGAGTTAACTTCTAAGAAAAAACAGGACTTCCAGGATTGATACACTCATTCAGTGCAGGGCACAACAGGAACAGGTTACTAACTGGAAAGACCCTACAGTTCCACTGCTATAAAGGGAAAGACATAGCCCCATCTCCAAAGGAGAGAAGTACTACAGGCTTACAACTTCACGTGCAGGGGAAACCCTCACGTTATGATCTGCTCACGACGTATTCCACTAGAAACCCTCCTATTTCATACTGTAACAGTCACCCTTAGAAATCACAGTTACTGACAACGAAACAAATGCATGCTGTTATTTTATATGAATTATTTCTCAGGCACAGGTCACTGAAACAAGTGGAGAAATTCTGTGGAAAGTGCAGATTGTAAATGTTCAGTTTACAGCATGTTCTGTGTTTCAAAATATAAGTAAAGACATTTTATTATAATTTAAATTTAAAGACGTTACAGTTAGTAGATGGAAACTCCATTCTTTATATTTTTTCCTTAATTTGTCATTGTTTGACATTAAAACAGACCAAAAAATAATATATATAGATTGAGATATATATATCTATATATCTCAATCACACTCTTAATACAGAATGTAAATTGAATGCAAATGTAATTCTCTATTTGGTTAAAAAAAGATGGCAATAACTTCAGACTTCTAAAGGTTGAGGCAATAAAAATCAATCAATCGATCAAATCAATCAGCAAGCAAGCAAGCAGTAAAAACAATGTGACCATATACCATCTCTCATAAGCCTGAATTCAAAACTTACCTCAGCTGTTCCAAGTCACGATTGCGATACTGAAGGTCCTCCTCCATTTTTTTCCGAAGTTCGCTGTTTTCCTGTCTTAGCTGCTCACAAAGTGTCTGAAGGAGAGGCAAAGCAAACCTGTGACCCACTGCACATCGGACAAATTTTATAGTAAGTCTACAATAACAATCCAATCAACAAAAGCTCATCACGCAGTCCTGTGGCACGACAGCACTGTCCGGTTTAACACTCGCCCTCGTGCACGACATGGAGCTGGTTAGTTTTACCAGGGGAAGTTCTGTAATGTCGTTTCTCTGGACATTCCTTCAGTCAGTTTAGATGTACGGCAACAAAGCACATTAATGACTATTCCGGTAAATATGCCTGCCTAGCAAAATGTAGTCCCTGGGCTCCTTTAACTGGCCGCCTGGTACTGTATAAGGCATTTGCGTAATTTCCCAAAATTCCCAGAGAGCTCAAACTGAAACGTCCTACCCAGGATGTTGATGTTAGTGTTACGCCACAAGACATACTTGATAACTAGAGCACCACATTGCACGGGCGTGTCTATTAACAGGTTTTGTTATTCTATTAGCACGAGACGCATCAGAACAGGACTGCTACTGAGAGAGGAGACATTCACTCCACAGTTACCACCATCAGACTAAAACTACACACACTGCAGACTCATACTGGATTAACAATCACTCCACAATTATTACTGCCAGACTGTAAAACTACACACTGCAGATTCATACTGGATTAAAATCGCTCCACAATTATTACAGTCAGACTGTAAAACTACACACTGCAGATTCATACTGGATTAAAATCGCTCCACAATTATTACAGTCAGACTGTAAAACTACACACACTGCAGATTCATACTGGATTATATACACAGATCTCCTTTGTAATCACTTAATCACAGTGAGAGCTCAATAGTCGTCTGACGAGATTAGCCAACGCTGGACCAGGAGTCCACACTTCTATAGGTCTTGTACACAATCAACATTAAATAAATCCCAACAAATGATGTAAAATGTATCTCACACTTTATGACTGATTTCTAGATTTTTTTCACAGCAACTGAAAAACTGAATCAGCGTGGATCAAATTCAGGTTAGGAATAGGAGAAAGTATGGAAATTTCCCATCATGACATCAGTGACAAGTAGTGTTGCAGTTTTTGGTATTATTTAAAACACACTTATATACATTAAAATCATTTCACCACAGGTACTACAGTGACAAACTTTTAGGTCAACCTTTCATATTTCTTTATGACACCAAAAAAATCTATGAAAAAAATCTATAACCATCCCATCTCTAATCAGGGCAGAACAGGTGTAACGTAAGCCAGTGTTACCTGTAGCAGTGATGTTCTCTGCTCGTTCTTCTGCACTTTGGAGGACAGGTGGTGGAACTCCACGGCCATGCGGCCCAGGTGCGCCAGGAGCTGGTTGGGGTTGGACTCCTCCGCAAACACGCTGAACGAACTCTCCAGACGCTGCAACTGACTGGCCAGCTCCGTGTTTTCCTGCGCCAAGGGCAAGACTCCAGCCTACGTGTCGACACACATAGATCAACATCTCAAATAACTCAGACCTGTTTCTCCATCAGCTGATTAGAAATCAAGTTCCTCCACATACGTCATCATAACATTCCATTTTACAATGAGATCCGACAGGATTAAAATGTCAAATAATTCCAATTAAATATCACCAACACGCACCAAGCACAACAGAAGTCTGTACTTTTGTGCTATTGTGGTTAACAGACATACTATTTCATGTTTCTTTCAATTAAACCACTGCTTGTAATGAAACCTTCAGCAATAACCACATTTTTGTTTAACTAAAAACTAATTTCAATCTTTTAAATGTTAAGAACTGTTACTGTCATTTTGTCAAGCTATTAAAATGCAATTATGTAATTTCTAATTATATATAATAATTTCATTTCATTTCATAGACTGTAATCATAATATATTTCTTCTCTTGTACTTACACACATAAACGCCACTTTTAACAGAATTTCTTCACTTTTTTGTTTTTATTTTATTCTTTTTTCTGTTTTTATTATCTTTTTTACTCATTATGTTCTTTCATTGTTTTCACTGTTTAACTGTTGTGTGTTTAACATTGTGAAGTACTTTGAACTTTATTTTATATAAATAAAAAGTTATTGTTACTCTTCTTCTTCTTATTATTATTACTAATATTATAAGTAATACTATATAACTACAAATTGTGTTTGTCATCACTGCCAATAACTTACGGGTTAATGTTCATTCTGCTTTGTTTGTGTTACACACAACCTACTTCATGGATAGATATATACATTATCACTGATCTTTTTCCTCGAACCGTAACTCTTAAATATTCTCAGAGAAATGAGAATATTAGTGCCCACAAAACATTAAGTCAACGCCGTAAACAACACGTTTTCCCTCTTAAATGTGTCCAAAAGAGAAATTCCTGCGATTGCAAGTGTCTTCCTGCTTCGAGTAAATCCTGGAGTTTCCCCCCTGAGTCACAGCTGACTCTGCCCCCATACAAACCCACTGAGTCACAACAGCAGCTGAGAAGTAGCACATAGGGAAAAGCTCAGGGACAGCCAGAGAGCCACAGAGCTGGGAAGCTCGCAGACCTTTTCCTCATTAAAGAGCACAGAATATCCCTTTTTAAGACTTTTAACCACCCAGACTTTCCACACATCCCCAAATCTCACCGTTTGTGTTTCTGTGATGGTCTTGTCCTCCATGTTCACCAGTTCGAAGTGCGAAGAGGGTTCCTTCAACACAAGAAAATGCACAGGATTACAACATCACTCTGTCGGGGTCATACATATCTGCTCGGAAAAGGATGTTTTGATGTCCTGACATAGCAACACTGACAAGCAGCTCAGACGAGAGAACCCACACTTACATAATAAAGTGTTATAGCAGTGCAAGTGATTGATATGATAATGGTTTGTGGATTTATACGTTGCGTACTTACAGTGGCTTCTGGCTGAACCGTTTTTCCACTTAAACACTCACGGGGGTCAGCTCTGACGGATGTGGGGTGACTGAGAAGCTTCCCATGACCTAAGAGATCAGGACAGCCATCGTAAACCATCATACAACCAGCTGCCACTCCAACACACCAAAGCGGATGTTGATTTCTTGCAGAAACCCGGGCACTGAATGCTAGCAGTTGAAGCCCAGAGAAGCCTTGTGGTCCATGTAAGTTTTTAATGAAAACACAATAGTACAAACAATAGTGCGTGTTCAAAACACTGTCGACTCACACAAGGGCAGAAACGCCACTTTCACCACGGCAACATTTACACTGCTGCAAGCCACCACTGGCTTCGTACCGTCGCAAATTTGGCTACGAGACACACAATGGCAGTTTTTCACCGGCAACATGTAAGCAGTGTTAAGGAGTACAAAGAATAACATTGACAATACTGGCAGTTCTAATAACCTAACAATGAAAACAACAGCATATTAAAACTAACACAGGGCACAATTTCAGCCACTCCTTATTTCTGCCATATCTAAAAATGTATTAAATCTAGAATTTTTTTGTGAACTGTTACACTTCTAATAGATAAACAAAAGAGACAGATAGACAGAGATAAAAAGAGTGACAGATATCAAGACAGACAGGTAGGTGGGTAGGTAGGTAGATAGATAGAAAGATAGATGATAGATAGATAGATACATAGATAGATAGACAGGCAGACAGACAGACAGACAGAGAGACAGATAGACAGGTACACAGACAGAGAGACAGATAGAGAGACAGATACAGACAGCTAGATAGATAAATAGATAGAGAGATAAAGAGACAGAGAGTAAGACTGACAGATAGATAGATAGATAGCTTGAGAGACAGAGAATAAGATAGACAGATAGATAGATAGATATCATTAGTCCCAAGGAAAATATGCGCCTCTTTAAAATTCCCTACAATTGTCTAGTTTTAAAGCCTTTAATTACTACCTTATATAAGACCTACCTTGCGTGTCCGTCTGAACAGGCGCTCCCATACAAACATTGGAGGCAAAGCTGGAGGTGGAGGACTTCAGGGCTTCATTATCCCGGACCAGCTCCTCCACGCGCTTCCGAAGTTTAGACGCCTCCGTCTGGGACTCCTCCAGCAGGTCTCCTGTCAGCCAGAACCCAAAACACACATTGACATTGGCTGGATGGCAACGACCTGGACAAATATCATCTCCTGAGTCTCTCTTAGGTCACATGTTGGCAGTTACCATGACGCCAAGCCATGTTTGATTCCCATCAGTGAGTCAGGGCGATACGCCAAAAATGGCCAATCAGGAAAAGCTGCATTCTGACCCCACAATAAAACCAGTCTAATCACATCTTTCCGCAGCTGATGATGGCAACCAGATGAGATCATTCCAAACACAAAAGCGAAAGCTTGGTCTTTTAAAAGATTCTTGTACAACTGGTTTGTTGTGATGACTCTTAAATGCAACCACACGCTTCAGGCGTCCAGCTCAGAGTCCACGAAGAAACATATCTACTTCGGCTTATTAGACGAATATTCGAGTGTTGCCGACCTATTTTTTTTTTTTTATCTGCCACATCCATAGAACGAGATCGTTTACCATGGAGAATAATTCGCCTGCCCAGAAAAACAGCACCTGCCCATTGGCTTCTATCATAAGCATGTCAATGGATTCTCTGTTCTTGTGGACAGAACAGAGAAAAATTACTGTCTGCAGGAAATGACCAAATGCTACAGACATGGCAGAAAGAGATTAGGCTGAAAAGTGCTAGAGTATCCCTTCAAGTGCTTGGAAATTGGATAAATAGTTGAAACAGGCGTATCAAATCAGGGAAAACCCTAACCTCGACAGCACTGCGGCCCTTCAGGGCTGGAATCTAACGCCGCCGTTCTACAGTGACAGAGTAAGAGCGCAGAAATTATGGACTCACCCAGGCTCTTCAGGCCTTTCATACGCTCTCTCAGGACACTGTTCTCCTCCAGGAGCTGCCGATAGCTGCTGGCCTCCTCTTTGGCCTGACTCTCGCTCCCACCTGGGTCATAGATCCGATACGGGCCCTTTCCATCCATATCCGCCTACTCACTTACCATGCTTCCCTGCACTGAGACACAAGAGACAGCCTGAATCAGATCAGCTGCTCATCAGGACATTCAGAACCACAACCAATTCAAAAGAAAAGAAAAAAAAAAGTGCAACCTCATGGCATGTGACCCTAAAGCTAAACCTACAGGCTCTGACGCACTCACTAACCAATAGACCATTTACAATTCAAAAAAGAGCCATTTGAATAATCCTGTGCTGGGGATTTCTGTTCTAGGTATTTTAGACCACGGTCATTTGAATGCCCGTCTCTGACACCACTACAGCACTGAAAGTTTCTGAAACTGACGACACATCCAGACACTATTAAAAGCTCAGCCAAATCATCTACACTCTTTAAAAAGACAGTTCTTCAAGGGTTCTCTAGAAAAGGGAACGGTTCTCTGCATGGTGCAATCGCTCTTCAGATTGAGAGAATAATGTGCTGTATATGGCTCGTTATAGAACCTTTTTGAAAATGGTTCTCTATAGCACCAAAAAAATTTCTTCTGTTGTTACAAGCATGACACTGTAAACAATAGAAGTAGTCTTCTTTTGTGCTACTTAGAACAATTTTCAAAAAGGCCCTGTAAAGAATCCTATACCACACATTCTCCATCAATCTGAAGAACCATTTAGGCCTGAAACGGTTCTATACAGATCTCAGATTCTAAACAGAACCACTGCCTTTACTAAAGAACCCTTAAAGAACCATCTTTGTTAAAAGTGCACCTTATTATTTTTCTAGACAATACCCCCACACACACACAACTGCAAAGGTGGATACACGATGATGACGGTATTCATCATAAGCCTTCGTCATTCAAAACGTGGACTTCAAAACCACACATACACCCCCCTCCGTTGTTCATGATGTCTGTTCTCTCAGCTCCCACTCCCACTCCCACTGAAGACAGACAGTCAGGCTAAAGAACGTGAATTTGTACAGTCGTGCCGCTTTCAAGGCACCACATTGAGGTCTAAAGAGAAAGCCTACCGACTTAAAGCGTTTCACTTTCCTTTCCGTGATGATGAAGAGTCTAATTTAGCTACTGAGGATCAGATAACCAAGACAAAGAGCCTGATAACGATAACCTGATTATTATTCTGTTCTACTGCACCTAAACTGCCCTGTAGCGGAGACACAGAGCCGGCCAGCCGGCCAGCCGGCCATCAGGCTAGCCTATTATCACGAGGCTTAAATCAGTTTTCTTGCTTCAATTTCCCCGTTCCACCTTAAATGGCGCAGCAGTTACAGTCTGGTGCCTGTAACTGCTGCACCATTTAAGGTGGAACGGGGAAATTCGAACAAGACGCTGGCGAATACGAAGCCCAACTTCAGCCTCGTCCTGTTATTTGACAGCAGACCCGACGATGCCACATTTCTACAGCTAAACCAGGGTTAGTTTCACCGGTGTCTCCTCCATGAAGAGCCCAAAGGAAAACAAAGCAGGTAGACAAAAAAGACGAGCCCCATTTCCCCCCGCAGCGTTAGAGTAAACAGTAGATTAGCATCAAGCTAACGGCAGGTGCTCTGTTTACGCTAACGAGGCTAGGCTAGCTAAGTTATTAAAGCGCCGCGGCGGCGCCTCATAACCGCCGTTTCGGTTCACAGACGCGACGGTCGGGACGTTCAGACACGCAGAAGCTGTGAAAATGGCTGTTTTTGGTTGTTTTTTCTGACCTGCTGTCGCCGTGTGTCGGAAGCAGCAGACGCCGCGATGAGATGAGCCCCGCTCCGATCCTATCGGCAGAAACGCGGCGTAACCGGGGAAATTCCACCTAACAACGCTGATGTAAACAGCCGTGACTGACAGCGCGGCGGGCCAATGAGGAGCTACGGTGGGCGGTCCAGCGAGCCAATGAGGAGATGCGGTGGGCTGGGCCAGCAGGCCACAAGCTTTGATTGCCATGTGAGTGGACCAATGGTGAGATAGCGTCGGCACAATGGCGGCCCAATGGCGAACCTCAGTTTTCCAGCTCTTTATGATGTTTTAAAGCGACAGACGGGCCCAACTCAGCAGTCACCAAACTTAACGCAGGGTTTCTCAACCCTCTGCTCATTTTAGTGATTTTCCTGCTTTAAAACAGCCACTTTAACTCAATAATGGGCTGAGATATTGTTTTATAAAACTTGTGTGATAAGGTTTTGGCCTAATACATACTTTTAAAATGCACACATTATAGATAGGAGGCAAAATAATACCCAAATAAAGCTTTTTTTCAGATTTTGGTCTATTTTATCATCAAAAATATTACATAATAAAAGCTATTTTGGATAGTAAACACAATAACTATATTAGTGTTGTAGACATTGTGACGTCTGGTTCCTATCACCACCACTGTGTAGAAATCTGAGTCTGTAAGTTTCTCAGCAATGAACCATTTCACACCAAACCACTCTGAATGACTTTGTGTACACCTCAGCAGTGGAATTACGCAGAAATAAAAAAAAAACTGATGAAATTAATACCCTTTATTTCAGAAGAACGGTCGGATGAGCTGGTGTCATGCGGTGGATTGGCCAGGTGATAACAATCGTTATAATGACAGCTGTAATAGTAGTAGCGGTGGGTGATATGGCAAAAACATAACATCACCACATTCAAAGAAATTTTCAAGATGCATAATACACATCACAGTATGTTGTTTTTTCTGTATGTTGCTTTTCTGAGGTTTGATAAGTTGGAACAGATTATATCATTTTTGACCCTATCTCATACTGCGCTACAGTAAATGTGGTTAAACAGGACTAATTGTGCCCTCTTTGTAATGAAACATGCAGTCTATCAGCGTCATTTAAGCACTCAAAATATCCACAAGAAGCCCAGAAATGTTTATTGTGACATAATTGATCAAAATAATGTTATTTTGATGCATATCATATCAGAATAAGACTAGCCACATAAAGCGTTTATGAACTGTATAAAGTTAGTTCATCAATGGTTATAACTGGTCATAAACACCTTAAAATCAGTTATAAGCAGTTACAACACATAAACAAAAAGAGCAACAGTGAGATGTTGTTTACCTAATAGTGAACCCACATTCGTTTATACTCAGATTAAACATGTCGGCTTCATCACACGTTCATATTCATCACATATAATGGCTCACTTTTTATTAACATGTTATAACTGCTTATTAATAATCTTGAAAGTGTTTATGACATAACTAATAACCGTTAAAACACTCATTTTAAAGCATTTACAATCCCTTAATAAGGGTAGGCTTATTTTACAGTGGTATCCATTAATGTTATAACACACTGATTTTAAAACTTTCATTCTTCTTGTTTCCAAGTATTGACATAAATAACTTTTGCCTAGGCCTGCATGGAAAACAGAAAGCCCTTCTTTCGTTTCGTTTACCAGTCAGTCGAAAGTTTCATTACTTAGACAGTGGGATGTTCAGATCTCTTGAGAAATGTACGACTCAATGAAACAGATAAGAGGGATGAAGTAACATCTAAGCTATGAGGCTGTCAGCATTGGCTAACACCAGAAGCTTTGCTCCCAAGAAATTTCTGAAGTGACGTAAATGTGTACATCATGAGAATAAACTGTTAGAGAGTTCCTAATAGTCATATCAGATCAGGATGATGGTCACACTGTTTTAGAATAAAACCACAGTTAAAAGAATGAGCCAAAGGAAGATTAGGACCATTCACAATTACATGACTCAGGCCACAGGCCAAATATTAACTCTGTGAAATGTATTAATCTAACATTTTTAAGGACGGTCTGAATCTGTATCTGCAGACTAACATACACAGTTTCAATGACTTTTGTCTTCCAAATGTATTGGAAATAGTTGCCACATAACTTAGTTGTAACAGCCTGGCTGCATTAGCTTTTGAAACATGGCTCTCAGGGAACGTAGTTAGCAGCAGTTATTAATAATAACAGTCTGCAGTCAATATAGTGTTTTGGACATCATATTGAAACACTGATTTCTCTCAATTCTGAGCAAAGAGGAAGCTTAAAGATCATATTGAAGGTTTTCTGCTGATGATTTTACTTGTAGTTCTTCAAGTTAGTTAAATCTGTGAGGAAAGGAAAACTCAGTTACATATTACAATTCAGTTATTACTTACTGTTCAGCCTTTTTAGTTGCAGACTGTACTTTCACTGCTCAGTTTACTTTGTACAAGCATAATCAGCTTTTTACTGTAGAATAGACCAGCAATCATTGAAAAAAGTGGACGAAAAGAGGCCAAACAGACTAACAGTCACCATCACTCTGAAACTGGGATGCACCAGTTGGTGAACCTGAAGAGCTGTTTGAACTGCTAACTTTATTCTCGTGCTAAAAGTAAAAGTTCAGTGAAAAATCAAACACGCTTTCCACCCAACCACAGCCGTGCTTGGCGTCTGAAGTGCACTGTTTTAGCTTTAGCACTGGTTCTACAAAGTCAGCGAGCTAAGAAATGGGAGCTCTTGTGTTGCATACTTATATACTTGTAATAGTTGTATTACTTCTGTTAGAAAGAAGCAAGCTTTAGAGACCAAACATGTCTTGTCTGCAACGTTTAAGATGAAGTTCAGGTTGTATAAATTAGCATTGCCAGATAGCAAGAGGATAGTGGACCACTGTTGGCCCACTGATGGCAAAGCTGGCGGTCCACTGGCGTTTCGCTCAGTGTTTTCTGGCCGGCCCACTGGTGGTTAAGCACAGTATTAGACAAATTACCACTTTTCAAAATTACAAATTACCACTTTTCTTTTTTTTAAGGAAAAGGAGGTGTTAGCTAGCTAAGAAATGGGAGCTCACATATGCCAGTTAGCATTGTGCTAATTGTAAGCCTACAGAAGGGTGGATGGTATGGCGAAAATATACAATCAGATACTTGAAGACTTGTTAAAATGTATCATGACATTTTCTTTTTTCTGAAGTTTGCTAACAAGAAAATTCACCATCAAAACTGTAGATCCAAATAAATTTAAAAAAAAAGCAGGGTGATTTTTTACTTATCAAAAAAAAAACTAGCTAAGATGGAACAGGAGGAAAAATCATACAACTGATAAAAATAACATAATAAGGTAAGATGATGTCATAACAGGCTCACGTCCAATCAGCTGCCTGCTGCTATGCAGTCATAGAGCACATACAACACACTCGTGGTTGTTGTGTACAGGCTTTATGAAGATACATACAACTGTCCAGTGTTCTACACTCTGAAAAAATATGGTTCTTCAAGGGTTCTTTAGTAAAGAAAATGGTACTATATAGAACCATGAACAGCCAAAGAACCCTTTGTTGCATCATGTTCTTAAGTGCTGCATATGGTTCTATATAGAATCTTTTTCAAAAGAGTTCTTCTATTATTACGACATCAAGCTGGTAACCGTAGCAGCCTTTTGGTGCTATATAGAATACTTTTCAAAAAGGTTCTATATAGAGTCGTCTAGAACACGTTCTCCATCAATTGGTAGAGCCATTTCATGATGCAAAGAACCCTTTAATCATGCAAAGGGTTCTTTGAGTGCTCATGGTTCTATATAGAACCATTGTCTTTACTAAAGAACCCTTGAAGAACCTTCTTTTTCAAGAGTGTACAATATCAAGCTTGTAACCATAGCAGAACCCTTTTTTGGTGCTAGATAGAACACTTTTTCGTAAAGGTCTTGTATAAAACCATCTACAGCACATTCTCCATTAAAATGAAGAACTATTTCATGATACAAAGAACCCTTTAATCATGCAAAGGGTTCGTTGAGTGCTCATGGTTCTATATAGAACGATTTTCTTTACTAAAGAACCCTTGAAGGACCCTATTTTTCAAGAGTGTACAATATCAAGCTTGTAACCATAGCAGAACCCTTTTTGGTGCTATATTGTATACTTTTCAAAAAGGTTCTATATAGAACCATCTGGAGCATCTTCTCCATCAATTTGTAGAACCATTTCATTATACAAAGAACCCTCTAATTATGGTTCGTTTGTGCTCATGATTCTATATAGAATCATTTTCTTTACAAAAGAACCCTTGAAAGAAGTGTGTAAAATAAAGTGATGTTCTAGAATACAGCAGTGTTCTAAAAGTATTAACCATGATATACCCCATTTCCAAAAAAGTTGGGACGCTGGGCAGAATGTAAATAAAAACAGGATGCAATGATGTGCAAATCACGTAAATCATATTTTTAAAGGAAAATACTACAAAGACAACAAATCAAATGTTGAAACTGAGAAATTTTATAGTTTTTTTTTTAATATTTGCCCATGTTGAATTTAATGCCAACAACATGTTCCAAGAAAGTTGGGACGGGGGGATGTTTACCTCTGTGTTTCATCACCTCTTCTTTTAACAACACTCTGTAAGCATTTGGGAACTGAGGAGACACTGCTGTAGTTTTAAAAGTGAAATGTTTTCCCATTCTTGTCTGATATAGGATTTCAGCTGCTCATCAGTTCGGGGGGGCTCCTTTGTTGTACTTTTTATTTAATAATGTGCCGAATGTTTTCATTTGTCTGGACTGCAGGCAGGCCAGTTTAGCACCCGGACTTTTTAATATGGAGCAATGCTGTTGTAGTACATGCAGAATGTCGTTTTACATTGTCTTGCTGAAATAATCAAGGCCTTCCCTGAAAAAGACGTTGTCTGGATGGCAGCACATGTTGCCAAAACATGTATATATCATTCAGCGTTAATGGTGCCTTCACAGATGTGCACGTCACCCATGCCATGTGCACTAATGCCCCCCTATACCATCACGAATACTGGCTTTTGAACTGTGCACTGATAACAAGCTGACTGGTCTTTAGCCCACAGGACACAGCGTCCATGATTTCCAAAAAAATGTCAAATGTTGATTCATCGGACCACAGGACACTTTTCCACTTCACCTCTGTCCATTTTAAATGAGCTCAGGGCCCAGAGAAGGTGGCAGCATTTCTGGATCCTGTTTTTGGACAGTTTCTTCTTTGCGTTTTAGAGTTTTAACTTGCATTTGTTGATGCAGTGATGAACTGTGTTCATAGACAATGGTTTTCAGAAGTGTTTCTGAGCCCATGCAGTGATTTCCACTACAGAATCATATCTGTTTTTAATGCAGTGCAGCTTGAGGGCCCAAAGATCACGGCCAGCAAATACTGGTTTGTGGCCTTGACCCTTGCATACAGAGATTTCTCCAGATTCTCTGAATCTTTTAATATCATGTACTGTAGATGATGAAAAGCAAAAGTTCTTTGCTATTTTACAGTGAGAAACGTTATTCTTGAATTGTTGCACTTGCCCACACAGTCTTTCACAGAGTGGTGAACTCTTCCCCATCTTTACTTCTGAAAGACTCTCTGGGAGGCTCTTTTATACCCAATCATGTCATTGACCTTTTGCCAATTAACTACCAGGTGTTCTTGTAGCATTACACAACTTTACCAGCCTTATGCTGCTCCCATCCCAACTTTTTTTGGAACAAGTTGCTGGCAAAAATTCAAAATAGGCAAATATTTTTCAAAAAACAACAAAATTTCTCAGTTTCTACATTTGATATGTTGTCTTTGTCTTTGTATTTTCTATAAAATATAGGTTTTAAATTATTTGCATATCATTGCATTTTGCTTTTATTTACATTTTGCACAGTATCCCAACTTTTTTGGAAATGGGGTTGTATACCCCCCCTCCCCCCCCTTTTCTTCTTTCTCTCGTTTATGACACTCATGTGGTCCTTTGGTCATTATGTACCAAAAATAGTCATAATTCATTTTGTCATGCGTATTTTCCAACCTCCCTTTATCCATTATAGTTACACAGCGTGTTTTTGTGACTTTAAGACTGATATGTAAATCAGCTCTTTTCTGACTGGCTGTCCTGTATTGTGCTTCATTCAAAGAGTCTGAGTTGAAACACTCCTTATAACTTCAATGTGAATGGGCGGGGCTAAACTGCTGTGGCCTGAAAAGGTGTGATACAAAATAGACTGTTCTTGCAGCTTAGTGTCTATATTCCGGCTGTATGGGGAGCGAATGCCAAACTGTAAAACTTTAATGATGTTTACACACTATTTCAAACTTTTATTAAAAAAAAAAGCAAGGAAAACTGGGTTTTAGACAATGGGTGCTCTCTCTGTTTTATAACACTCATGGAGTGAGTCATTATATACCAAAAATACTCATAATTCATTTTTATCACGCCTATTTTCCAACTTCCTTTTAACGGTTATAGTAAAAAAATCTCCAAAATGGTAACTTTACAGGAGAAGGAAAAAACATACTTTGTCAATGGAACCAGACTTTTTTCCAAGTCATTTTGGGCCACTTCTGTTCATCCATTCTTCATGAAATTTACACACAATATAAAGGACAACAGGCATTTTCAGATTATGAAAAATAGGAGGTTTTGTTCTGACAGCAACGATATGTAAATGAGCTCTGTTCTGACTGGCAGTCCTGTATTGTGCCTCATTCAAAAAGCAGTCTGAGTTGAAACACTCCTTAAAACTTTGATGTGAATGGAGGGGGCTAAACTGCTGTAGCCTGAAAAAGTGTGACATCACAAAAACAGCGAATTGAAAACAGTCTGTTTTTACACTTCAGTGTCCATATTTGGACTGTATGGGGAGTGAAATTTTAAAACCTTAATAATGTTTACATACTATTTCAAACTTTTATTTTAAAAAAGCAAGTTGAATGAGATTTTACATAATAGGCCCTTAAACCACTTGCTTAAGTGGTTTCTGACACTGTGTGATCGAACACCATCTGTAGAAGTGGACAAAAGTTTATCACATAGCTAAAAACAGTACAATTCACTTTGAAGCCCAAATTTTGTTTTTTGTTTTTTTTTCATTTCTATAGACCGCAGTATGTCATACCGTGTCAGAAACTACATAAACTATCACAGCGTGAGATGATTTAGGCTTGGGGTTTGAGCAAAGCTTTGCCTTTAGACTAACAGAAGTAATAGAACAAGTAATAGAAGTCTATTTTACTTGTAGTAGTGTATTACTTCTATTAGAAAGAAGCAAACTTTGACACTAAACATGTCCTGTCTGATTTAGTACATTTGGGTCAAAATTCAAATTGTATAAAATAACATTTGTGCCAAACCATTTCATTAAAGGGCCCATATCAAGACAGGTTTAACAGCAAGTTCCTCTTGCTTTTTTGAAATAAAGAGTTTTTTATTTCAAATATTATAAGTGGCCCTCGAGGGAAAAATAAAATGCAATAAAAATGTAGAACATGGGTGTTTTGTGCTGTTCACAGTCTTTTTTAATGATAGCAATTACTTTTACTGCAGTGTGCTGTTTTGTGCTGCTTACACTTATGATAAAGCGCCTTTATGGTAAAAATACTTCTATTTGAGTGTCATTTTTTATTTCTATGTCCATGATAACACAATGTTCCTCCTTCATCATGACAATACGAACGCAGTGTGAAATCGAATGCGATTGATATCTAATTCAATAATGTAGTAAAGTAATTACACTGCGACTGGGCCTACGTGAGGATGTTGACTGAAGTTGTAGACATCATCTGACTGTAATATCACAATAATATAAATGACCTCAATATACTTTTATAAGGTCTTCAATGCCGTTCTTATGGGCCACAGTGCATTAAAAATCATGGTTATGCTTTCTTGGCAAACCCACTTCTGAGAAGTGGGGAAATAAATAGTGACATCTTGTGGGAATAAGAAAACGACTGTGGTTTTGGGGTTAACATTCAGAATCCAGCCATATGTAGTGATGTACTGATATGAATTCTACTTGAAGGAAATGAACCAGGGGGGATGTTTGGCTACTAAACTGAAATTATGCTGACATTAATTGCAATTGCACTTCGTGTTGAGGTAGCAAAGTCCGTACTTGCTGACATGACTCTATTTGTTTAAAAGGAAATGTGTGGCATAGTTACATAAAAAGGGGGGTTTCCCCTGTTTTCTAAATTTCTGCATAATTTAATGGTTAAGATGTAAACAAAGTGGTTCAGAGTGGTTTGGTGTGAAATGCTCCGTTCTAGATAAATTTACCAAAGAGTTCACAGTGGTGCTGATAGGAACAGGGCGTCCAGATCTAAAAGCTCCCTCACAGAAAGTTCTTACTTGAAATGGTTGCCCTGCTTGCTGTCTGAGACAGTGCTTTACAAAAGATTTGACATAAAGTTTTGCCCTAAAACGTATTTTTAAAGATCTACCCTTACAGAAAAGTCACATGTATTTAATGTGAAGAGTAAAAAATACAGGTTTACAAGTAATCACACGTGTTTTCACATGTAAACACATTTTCACAAGCAATCGCACATTTTTTTCTTCGTGTGAATACGTTTTCCCATGTAATCACGTTTTTTCCACATGTGAATACGTTTTCACAAGTAATCACATTTTTTCCCACATGTGAACACGTTTTCACGAGTAAATACATGTTATTTTCCTCTTGTGAACACGTTTTCACAAGTAATCACACTTTTTTCCACATTAACACATTTTCACGAGTGATAAGACACATTTTGACATGTGAACACATTTTTTTTTACAAGTAATCATATTTTTATCCACATGTGAACCCAATTTTACAAGCAATCACATATTTTTTTCACACATGAACACATTTTCACGAGTCATTATATATTTTTTGTCCACATGTGAATGTGTTTTCACAAGCAATCACACATTTTTTCACATGAACACACTTTCACGTGTGGTTGTGTGTTTTTTCATGCGTGATAACACATTTTTAACATGTGAAGTGTGCAAAACCACATGTGTTCATTCACATGTGAAATTTATGTGACTTTTCTGTGAGGGCATTCATGGCAGAGGGGTACATGCAGGTCGCAGTGAGGCAAAACAGTCCCCTTTAAAAAAACACATCTTTTTGACATTTCCCATCATTTGCCATTATTAACTTTATAAAACAAATCAGGAGGTTGACTACGCTTAGAAAATGGCTATATTTGAGCGACTCCTGGTTCCTATCACCACCACTGTAAAGAAAACAGGGTTCCTTAACCATTTCGTATCTTACATCACACCATTTTACATATCTGTAGACTCGTGCAGGTTTACTGGTGGTTTTGTATAGTAAATAAAATGAATATATTTGTGTTGTAGATACGGTCACGCCTGGTTCCTATCACCATCACTCTAAAGAGTCTCTACAGTGCACCATTTAACACCAAACTCTTTTAAACGACTTCTATCCCGACCACTGAATTAAGCAGAAAGTTGGAAAAAATCAGTGAAATCTCCCCTTTTAGTTCATCAACCAGTATATTTTGACTGTATTTAGGCTGAAAAAGAGGCTCTCTCACTTCAGCTAGCTATACATTACACTCAACATCAGTGTGACAGTAAAAGTAGAACAGCAAACACTGCAAACAGCTGTGGTATAAAAGCACTTAGTCTATGCAGAGGCATGCTTGGTGTCGGTAAAGCAGTGGTAGTGAACGCTTAGAGACAGAAATAAACCCCAGCAATTAAAGCCCTGTGGTAGATTAGAAATAGATAGAGCAGTAGATGGACATTAAGCTTGTCCAGTGCATTTAAATAGAAACCTTTCTATTCAACAGTCCTGCAGATCGGAATGAAATACTGTGACTGAACGGAGGATTCAGAAAAACAGTGCACAACAACCGTCTTCAGTTTAACACAAGGCTTTTCCACAGCAGCAGTGAAACGCAGGATATTTTATGCTGCTTTTGAGCCAAGCAAACTGCAGTAAACATGCACAAAGGCAGAGCTACAAAAGATAAAGTGAAGCAACATCAAAGTGTATCTGAAAGCACATGTTACAGACACATTCATATACAGATTCACACACAGACATAGCATTTGCACACTCACCTACACATGACGCTTGTGTCCGTGAGGCGTTTTTTAAGGAAACTGGTGGCACTGGGGGAAGCGTTAGCTGTGTTTTTTAACACGAGGGGGAATTCCCACATAGAGAAAGGCCCTGATATTTTCAGCTCTAAAGGGGGGACCTGGTATGTGGCCAAGAGGCGGCCTACTTAAGTGTTACCACACAACAGAAAAGTTTAATAAGAGTCTGAACTGGTGCACCATATAACTTAGTTTGATATTGGAAAAAGCCCATTTGCCCATTAAATCTATGGTTGGCAACTTGGTTTAATGCATCAACCAGCTTGAAGAACATAACAGCTTTCAATATTGTGCAACAGATATACAAGTTTACAACAATTGCATACAGTAAACCTTTTGCATTCCTAGTGCAAATATTCCTTTGGCGGATCAAGTAAAGAAAGGCATTCACTCCTTCCATGAAAATCAAATAAATGCACTGATAAAATGCACATTATTTAATATAAATGTTGATATGTGTGTGTCTGTGTGTGTGTTTGTGCTTTTACTCAGTCTGTTATCAGGACAGTTACTGTGCTGTGCACCCAGAGAGTTTGCACACCCACCCATTATTGCTGAGCCTAAAAATGAATATGTGCATATTTCATTTGTTAATTTTGCATCACCTTTGTTCTCGTGTCATTAACTGTGTCTACAGTGCTGTGGAACCATCTATTGCACCTAAATGTGTGCATGCTCCATGTTTCTCTTCTCATGTTTTAGCACAGAGCAAAATTTCTTGTGCATATTTTTAATGACTGCTGTGTGCAAAAGTTTGTGCACCCCCGGTCAAACTCCCTGATTTTCTAAAGGACAGTAAGTACGCATCCCCTACAGGGAACCCATGCCTGCACGTTTTAATGCAAAATTACTGAGTTTAACTTTAATTGAGGAAAAAAATAAAGCAGAAAATGTGGCCTGTGCAAAAGCAGCTTCAAAAATGTCCAATATGTTAAACTGGAAATAGAAATTAGAATAGAAATTGTGCACTAAAATGTGCAAAAAAAGGGCATATTTAAGTGCTTTGACCAGGGTGTTGAAACATTTGCATACAAACGTATGTGCTCTTATTTTTATATAACCTTTTTTTTCACTACATCGTTGCCTGTGCCAATGCACTAGAGAACGCGACCTCCTATTGCACTCGTATGTTTGCACGCTCCATTTTCTCTGCATGTTTGCGCTTGCAGATGTCGAGGTCAAGCTGCAGAGCTCAGTCCTGATCATTTATTTGGATGTTTTTCTCTGGGCTCGGCGCTGTTGTTGCTGCTGCAGCATAATCAATGTAGTCTGGGATGTTGGCCTACTGCAGGGGATTTCCTACCCTCGCAAGCCTTTTTTTTTCTTCTTTCCTCTTTTAACTCAAAGATGGCCTGACAACAGCTGCATACACACATGCATGCACGCACGCACACACACACACACACACGAAAAATGTGCACACAAGCACACAAACACACAGCGACATACACAGACGTGAAGTGATGTGTGAAGGGCTTCTTTCATAGCAGCTGGCTGACAGGCAGTAGGGTCACTAGTGGGCCCACTGAACAAAGCTTAACATGCATGTACTGTGTCGAAAACCATCCCACTTTGATTTCATTTGCAGTCAAAACAGCCATGAAATACTATTCTTTTTTTTCTGAAAGGTTGTGTAGCTGTCAAGATGTCGTTACTGAGAAAAGAAAATAAACAAAACAGAACATTTGCACTAGAACACTGAAACTGATGTGGAGTGAGGTTTTATGGACTGATGAGTCTAAATTGGGATAACTTGGATGGTGAGTAGCAGAAAATGCAACCAACTTCTAAGACTGAACTTGGGAGGTGTGGAGAAATGCCCCTGCAGACTTCTTTAAAACACTCTGCCCAAAAGAATGGAAGCTGCAATAAAGCTAAAGTGTGGACACTCAGAATGCTGAAGAAACAATAGGTGTCATGTTTACTTGATGCTTCTGTGTAATTTTCTGATAAATATGTTTTCCACTGTTTTCCTGACATTGAAAAATGAGTAACTTGTACTTAATGGCTTTTTTGACTATGACCCCATCTTCAAAAAAGTTGGGATGCTGTGCAAAATGTAAATAAAAACAAAATTCAATGATTTGCAAATCATTTAAACCCTATATTTCATTGAAAATAGTTCAAAGACAACATATCAAATGTTGAAGCTGAGAAATTTTATTGTTTGAAAAATATATGCCTATTTTGAATTTGATGCCAACAACACGTTCCAAAAAAGTTGAGACAGGGGCCTGTTTACTATGTGTTTCATCACCTCTTCTTTTCACAACACTCTGTAAGCGTTTGGGAACTGAGGAGACACTGCTGTAGTTTTAAAAGTAATATGTTTTCCTGTGCTTGCTCAACATAGGATTTCAGCTGCTTAACAGTTCAGGGTCTCCTTTGTCTTAGTTTTTATTTCATAATGTGCCGAATGTTTTCAGTGGTGACAGGTCTGGACTGCAGGCAGGTCAGTTTAACACCCGGACTCTTTTAAAATGGAGCAATGCTGCTGTAATACATGCAGAATGTGGTTTTACATTGTCTTGCTGAAATAATCAAGGCCTTCCCTGAAAAAGACGTCATCTGGATGGCAGCATATGTTGCCAAAACATGTATATATCATACTGGCTTTTGAACTGTGCACTGATAACAAGCTCAGTGGTCTTTGAAAGCAAAAGTTCTTTGCTATTTTATGTTGAGAAATGTTATTCTTGAATTGTTGCACTATTTGACTGTGCAGTCTTTCACAGAGTGGTGAACCCTCCTCATCTTTACTTCTGAAAGACTCTCTGCGATGCTTTTTCATACCCAATTATGTTACTGACCTGTTGCCAATTAACCACCAGCTGTTTTTTTTAGCATTACACAACTTTACCAGCCTTTCGTTGCCTTCGTCCCAACTTTTTTGGAACGTGTTGTTGGCATCAAATTCAAAATAGGCATAAACAATAAAATTTCTCAGTTTCAACATTTGATATGTTGTCTAAATGAAGGGTGGTCTCTGACTTTTACACAGCACTGCACTTGTCTGCTAAAACTGCGGGTATAGAATAGAACAGCTTTATTGTCCAACTATTATTGTCCAAAATTTGTCTTTGATCTTCCTCTGCAAACAGAAAACAAAACAACAAAGATTGTAAGCATTCTCATCCAAACAACATACAAGCATAAGCAACCGCCCTTATATAATGAAACATTGAGAATGACAGGAGGGTTTTGTCGGTGCGAATTAAACGCTGCTTTTGGAAGAAAACCTCGTATCTCTATTTTTGTCGTTTTTCAGTTTTTGGCATAATGTGAAAATGCATGTTGCATTTATTTCACAATAAATGGACCAAAACAAACAGCCCAAAACTGCTTGGAAAAAAGTCTGGTTCCATTGACTTACATTGAAAGTAAAGTAGGTTTTTTTCCTTTTCCTGTACAGTTCTCATTTTGGAGATACAAAGTTTTGTTCCGACAGCAGCGAAAAGCTTTCTTGTGAAGGCTTTTCTTAGTTCTGCTGGTTCTAATGCACTGTCCAGACAATTAATAGCTCAAACTCATTGTGAATAGCTTGGGTTGTGCACAATAGAGAGCCTTCCTGCACATTGCAGGCCTACAGTGGCCCTGAAAACTGTTTGGACATTTGTGCTCCACTCAAAAATATGTTAAGCTCTTTGTGTTAGGAAACAAAATGTCAAACCGAGTGGCCTTTATTTAAAACAGGCTGTTCTAAGACAAAAGGCAGCTGGCGTGTTGCATGATTTCTTTGCAGACGTCAGCAGGTCTGTATCTTAGATGCCTTTGTGTGTTTCCACCTCTGTGCTTTACAGAACCCTCAGTGCAGTCTGGTCGGAGTTCTTCTCCAGGCTTTCTCATCTACCTCATCTCATCTGATCTGAGTCTACTATCAGTGTGCTGTTGTGTTAAAAGCGTTTTTCTCTGAAACAAATCTTATTCGCTAAACATTTTATGACAGTTTACCAAAGGTTAAAGTGTCCAAATACTTTCTGGGGCCACTGTATACAGCCCCTCCAGCTGCTTTTGCTACCTACACTCTAATTATGAGTGGCATTATGAGCAGATAGAATCTTTCCTCTGAATCGCTCTGAAATGGAACCCATACAATGTGAATATCATTCAAGAAGTAGCTTAGCGGAAAATCAAATGACACTATTTTACCCCAATCAACCTGCCAGGGCAAAATTCTGTAATCATTCAGTGTTTAGATGTGAACAAAGTCATTCAGAGTGGTTCGGTGTGAAACGCGCCTTTCTAGAGAAATTTACAGAGTCAGACTTGTTCACAATTATAGTACTGGGAACCAGACGTCCGAAGCATTTAATGGCTCTAAAAGCTGCATCCCATTGAGTTATAACACAAAATGGTTATGAGTTCATGGCTTAATACCGCTGATATTGTTTTGTGATAGTTTTGTAATAAAGTTTTGGCCTAAAACATATTTTTTAGTATAAAGTTTTACTCCAGGATTAGTTCTGTGTTTCCTCTCAAAACCACATCTCAGCTGAGATCAATGCGCGCAAGCTAACATGATTTTGTTGTTACTAGCATAAAGAGAGAGAGCAGAAGTTTTCTTTAGCAGCTGGCATTTGAGGAAAGCTGCTTTGTACTTTTTCCCTGGTTTTTAGTTCAGTTTGTAGATTTGTTCGACTTTGGTATTTTTTTGTGTAGCTTCTAAACAATTAGCCACAACTTCAGGATTTCTGGTACTTCTAACGACATCCGAAAAAAACAGTATTTTCAGAAAAAAACAGTTCACCACCATTCTGAACTATTAAGGTACCCTTTATTAATCCCACAACAGGGAAATTCACCTTTGCATTTAACCCATCTGTGCAGTGAAACACCCACATACACACACACTAGGGGGCAGTGAGCACACTTGCCTGGGTGTGGGAGTGGTGGGCAGCCCTATCCACCCCAGCTCCCAGGGAGCAGTTGAGGGTGAGGTGCCTGGCACAATTGCACTTCAGTCATGTCCTGTCAGCACAGGGGATCAACCCAACGACCTTCCAGTCACATGGCTGGTTCCCTAACCTCCAGCCCATGGCTGCCCATTAACCAGCAAGGTGCAGCTGTGATCTATCACCTCTTCTCTAATAACATTACTCACACAAGCTATCAGTTTTGCTGACACCATGTGATGCAATGCTGCCAACCTAAACAACAGAAAACGGCCCCTCCCCACCCAATGCAAGTTCACTGGTCATTCTGAACAGCAGATAAAATAGTGATATGTGTCGTGTAGACATAACGACGTCTGGTTTCTGGTACTACAGTGGTGAACAATTTAGACTTTTTTCTATTTTTCTAGAAAAGCACATTTCACATCAAAACATGATTTTGTTTTCATCTAAACCACTGAATGATTAAGCTATTTTGCAAAATCGATGGAGTTCCCCTTTAAGTTTGCACAGTAGCTACAGGGCTAATATAGCTAGCGGGTAATCAAAACTTTATTGAATTGCTAATTTCAAATTGACTTGCTTCTGTGGTTTTTGACATTGCATGACACCCAAGCTGGTTTATGAGGAGCCTGGCCACTTCTTATTTCCCCCGTTATATCAAAAACAGGACTGCAAAACAGTAGAGGGCACCCACGAGCGAGTCCTCAATGAATGGGAGTAAATGGAGCTAAACGGCTAAAAACGAAAGGTAAAATAGCTTCTAATCACTCGCCTGGAACTTTCCTTTCATTTAGAAAGTAGACGGGTGTATTTCACTAAAAAAACTAAGAAAACTGACCTGTATGTTTCTTTTTTTCTACAGCAAACAGGTTTTGGGCAGCAGGATGCTGCATTACTGATACTGAGCGCTGATTGGTTGGCGAGCAGAGCAGCTCATTGGCTCTTCACGCTCACTGATGTCATGAACGTACATGAGGCACCGTTTTAAACTCATATAACTTGAGTTTAAAAGCTCTTAATGCTCTTATGCTGTTCTGTGTTCATGAAATGAAAGTATTCTTCATCTCAAACATTCTCCATATTAACCCATTCATTTTGGACTCGCTCGGGAGCGCCCTCTAGTGTTTGAGAAACCCGGAAGACATTACAGAGTGGTAATTTTACAAGTTCTTTAATGACACAATGTAACCTATAAAAATAAACAAAAGTACGGACCAAATCCAGGGTTCAAAATGACTTCTACTTTTGTCAGTTCTTATAGATGACAGTATGACTTACAGTTTCCACACAAGTAAGTCTGTTTAATAACACGGTTGGTTGTATGTAAGGATTTTGGCCTGCAGTTAGCATTTTGCTAACTGCTGTGGGATAAGCACCTGCTACTTGTTAGCTACATTAGCCTGGTAGCTCTAGTGCAAAACTAAAGAAGCCAACTTCAGTCACCAAACACATCTTTGCAGATCTACTGCATTTGGAGTAATTAGATTTTTTCACTAATGTATTTGTTCATCTTCTACTTCCCTACTGAAAAAGAACCATTAACGTCTAATGGTTTTGCTTTCTAATAGAAATTGGCTTAAATGTTTCCAATGAAGACCACTAGAACACCTTAGGAAGCCATCAAATGCGTTTAGAATCAGCTGTTGGTCACCTGTTAAACCATTAGGATCCATTACATTTTAATATCAACTCATCAAAAAAGCCCAAACACAGCACAAAACCATCAGGAACCAAGAGAAACCCTTAATGTCTTCTATGTTTTTTCCTTCAGTGTGAAAATCTCACCTTTATGTGATTGAAACATGCAGACTGACACACAGTGAGCATCAGCAACAACAGTGGACTAAAGTACAGACATAGTTCAGCCTTCAAGATGGCTGCCAGTGTTTTTAACTCTGTGATGTAGTTTTGCCTGTTTTCACACACGAGTCATTCTATGGAAATGTCCATTTTTGTGTCTCTAGCATTTACAGACATATTAAACTTGAAAAACATCTTAGGGTTACAACTTATTTGTATTTTAAAATAAAGAAATATGTTATTTTAACAATTACACCATCTTGAGCCTCAATTTATCAATATAGGTTTTTAAATCAATTATCTAGAATTCCAAGCACCACAGAAGAGCTCATCCTCACAGTCATGTGTGAAGGCTGAGGCCATATTTTGAGGTAAAAAACGTTTTTTCTGCCATTTTAACTCCAATACTCTGTACATGACTATGAAATATATGATTTAAATGACAGAAAGAAAACAAACGTTGAATAAACATTATAAAATATATAATGAAAGTTGTGGTCCCTGGGAGTTGTGTCACTGGTGTTACTGCTTAACAAAAAAAAACTCTTATTTTGAAATAAAAATCTCACTGATGACATCACTTGACCTCCTTTTACCTGTTTTCTGAGGATCTATGAAGAAAAGCACATGGTGAGTCCACTGTGTCTTTTCAGTTATCAGAGATTTTCTCATTTAGCTCATGATTTCATATGAAGCTTTTAGCTGAAGTCACTGGTGTGACCTACTTTATTCTTAGGTAACTGTGAAAAAATAGAATAAAAATGGATTAAATTACATATTTTGGTGGATATTCCATGACTGACAACATGTGGTTTGATGCTCTGTAGCAGCCGTTTTGTAAAATGCATTTTTCATTAAAAATGTCTCTGGAGTTACCTTTCATAAGTGTAACACCAATGAGGATCAGTAACACCAGTGACTCCTATGGAGAGATAGAAAAGTGGACGTTTCTGAAGAATGACCCAGAAAATACTTAAGCAAGTCTAATTAAAAGCACAATTGAGCGTGTGGTGATTTAGGCCTGTAGTTTGCAGTGCTAATCTGTGCAGTAAAAGCTCTGTGCTGAAAAAAAAAAACAACATAAACCAGCATAAAGTCAACAACAGCAGACTCAGCCTTTGCTCCGAATCACTCTAAAATGGCAACCATGCAATGTGAGCATCATTGAAGGAACAACTCTATAGGCCTTAAGCAGGGTGGGTAACCAGGACAGCTTTTTATAGCTGGTCTACCGTGGCCTAGTGCAGGTTTAGCTGGTCACCCAGCATGGACATGATGATTGACTGGCGTACCAGCATCCAAAACACAACATATTGCCTCTGTCCAAAGAAAAAGGAGTATCTCCAAAATGGTAACTTTTCAGGAGAGGGCAAAAACGTTCTTTACTTTCAGTGCCAGTTAACAAAAAGACATTTTATTTGAAGTAATTTTGGAGTATTTCTATTAGCCCAACTGTCACACAGTGTAAAGGGCAGCTGCTGAGCTCAAATTATGCAGAAAACTAAAAATCTCAAAAAAGAACAGGATTTTCTTTATTAAAGTGATGAAATGCTATTTTTTCTAGTGACCAGATTTGCTGGCATATGTTGGCTTTTCTAGCAGACAGTTTCCATTACTCGTTAGCCACAAGCTTCACAGCTCCACTGCAAAACTGAAGAAGCAGACTTCAGATAATAAGATTCAAAGCAAGACTTACATGCTCAAGACTGGCACGGTGATGGTGACAGAAGGGCAACTACAGCCACTGTTCATTTCACTGCACTTTACCTTCACAGTCAGCAGCTCCAACCGCTCTATAGGCCCAAATAACGTCCAACAGTGTGGGTAATCAGCAGTGAGGACTGGTTAAATCTCTGTGACGATGATATATAACCTGAGGTTTTTGCACTACATGTAGAAAAAAAAGATGAATTACAATAGGGAATTTCCTCAGGTCAGAGCAGCTCTCTCTGCTTCCTCTTTGTCAGGTGCTAATGTAAATGAAGGTAAATAGAAGTAGTGATTGATGAAGGGTTGTTCTGCTTCTCTTATGCGAAGCAGACGGCAACAGATCCCCACTGATGAGAAGTATTATGTGAATTAATGTGGTTATGAGACACAAACCTCGCAGACAGTGGAATCACTGTTAAGCAGTGTTTGAGTCTGAATGTTCACCTTTAATTTGAATGCAGGCCTGCATTAGTACTAATTCAGCACGAGTGGTTTTACTGTGGGTTGCACTTGTAATCATAAAGCACAGCATTATTAGGCGTTTAATAGCACAAATGAGCTATTTCCTCATTTATTGGTGCTTGTTGGTGGTTCAAATATACAGCTGTGTGCAAAAGTTTAGGCACCCCTGATCAACTGACTTTTTTTTTGTTTGTTTGTTCAAAGTGAAAATAGGTGCATATCCTTCACATCTATACGTTAAATTTAGCAAATAAATAGAAATCATGCTCTAAAAGTTGCCTGTAGAGGAAACGTTCACTTATTTCCACTCAGAAAATCAACAAACTATGTCATTTGACTAGGGCTGTTCAAGTTTTTGCATGCAACTGTATCTGAACCACAATAAGGATGTGTATTTTTGCGTGTTTCCTATCAAATACAGACTATAGAGTTTTTGCTAGGTCAGTTTATAGTGGAGAGCAGCCAGTTTGAGAGAAACTGAAGCTCTGCCAGTGGTGGACAATGAAGAAACCCAACGACAAGCAACATGAACAGGACCAACACTTTTATTTCGGAGCAGTTTCACTTTAGTCCCACATTGTTATTCTGAGTCTGATCTCTTGCGACAGCCAACAGTGGACCGGATTCAAAGCCAGGCAGTTTCTTTTTTCTCGCACCTTAACATAAAACCAATGAGTGAAACAGTAAAAAATAAAAATCACATCATTCACAAAACACAGTGACTTTGGTTGAGTGTGTCCAGGGGTTGAGGAGTTCAGAGGTCTTCAGCTTTGGCACGGGTGTGGCGGCGGAGGCGATGGCAGCGGCAGCAGTAGCAGTACAGGGCAAACGCAGATGACCTCAGTGACCGAGGGCAGGGTCGCGATGTAGCAGAGTGTCAGCAAGTCCAACCAACCACACAGCTCTAATCCTCACCACCACACAGTATTAGCAGAGTCTTACGGTAGTCTCCTGATGTGTCTCCCTGGAAACAGAACACAAACCAAATACAGTGAGGCGGCTCCCAGCAACGCAATCGCAACACTCAACCAACACGCAGCAGGAAAACTGGGGCAGTTCAGTGGAGCACTATTAATCATAATCATAACTGTGATCAATGTTGGCAAAGCACAAAAGATCAGACCTGAGAAGACAAACTACTTTAGAATATTTACATTTGTGGACATTATATAGAATATTTACAATTCATGTACTTAAATAAGAGATCATTTAGACTATTAAACACTGCACAATAATAATGACATGGAAAAAAATCATCAAACAACAAAAACATATTCCAACTGATTCATAACATTTTCTGTCTTGCTCTATATATTATAGATCCTCCCTCCCACTTCACATATTTTGTTCATAATAATGCTAATACCTAAATCTGACCACCAGCCACCAAAGAAACACTCTATCTAGCTACTATTTATCTATTTATCTATCTCACTCTGTCTATATATATATATATATATATATATATATATATATATAGTCACTGTCGGAACAAAACCTTGTATGTATATTTCTGACATTTTTGTTTTTTTTTCATGTATATAATGTTTTTTGATAAATATATTCTGCCATTTAAGCTGTTTTAAGATTTCATGATAAATGGAACAAAGAAATATCCTAAAATTATTTTTAAAATCTTGTTTAATCTTTTTTAAGTTCCATTCAAAGTTTTTTGTCTCCTGTAAAGTTAACATTTTGTTGGTTTTGTTGTTTTGTGAAAATAACACATCCTCTACAGGCAACATATATATTTCTGCACATTTATATACAAAATTCCTGCTGAGTTTAACATTATTGGGGGACAATAATAAACTACAAAAGCGCATTTTCTAATTTCAGGTTTTTTGCTAATCTGTTAAACTGAATATGTGAAGCAAATAAACAGAAATTGTGTCGTATTTTGTGTGTTTTCTTTGTAGAGGTTGTGTTAACTTATTTTTACATAGAAAATCAACAAAACATATAATTAGTCCAAACGTTCACATACGACTGTGTCGTTGACGAAAAGCTTGTATCTCCAAAGCGATACATTTGGATTGTTTCTATTGATCCATTCATCATGAAATTTTAAAACACTGTAAAGACCAACCTGCATTTAAATTATACAAGAACAAAATGACAAAAGTCAAGTGTGCTGATGATGGAATTCAACATGCCCATCTGATGGCTGGAGGTGTCCAGGAGGAATCAGGAACTAAACCATGTATTTCACACCAGTTCACAAGATCAAGTACTTTTTTAAAAAAACATTCTTGTTACTTTTCACCGTCTTTGTGTTTATTTTCATTCACTCTGATCAAGTCTGGTGTTTTTACAAGCAGAAACACACTTATAGCCAAGAGGAATGTTTTCAATAATGTGCTTAGATGCCTTGTACACAGTACTGCACACAGAACTGTGCAAAAGTTTAGACACCAGAGAAAATTAGAGCTAAAAAGCACATATCCGTTCAGTGAGTGTTTATTTGCTTAGGAAAAAAAGCACTAACATTACAACAAAGGCAAATAATATTAATACAATAAGTAGAGATTGTATGTAGGTCGATATGTTTGTTTAACCACTCCCAAAACTCTCCTCGAGGAAGCAACAGTATTAACTGTAGTTATCGTCCAACACCAGGTTATCTAATCTATAACAAATCAAATGTTTCAGGGCTTCCAGGAATAATGGAACCAAACTTTGTTCTTCACACGAGCTCACAAGATCAGCCTTTTTAAAAACATACTTGATACTTTTTACTGCATCTGTGTTTACTTGCACTTCTATATCTATCTATATTGTTTATTTGCAACTCTTCATGATAAATTAACCTGTCCTTTGCACTTAACCCATATTAATAATCAGCAACATTAATAATTATATCTTTTTTATATGCAATGCAGTGTTGGTTATATATTAACCCTTAAAAAGTTTGGAATCACTTGTTATGCAAATTTTTTTACAATGATAACTTCCAGAATGTAGACTAGACACCAATGGCACTTTTTGTTTTTTTTTCAATTTTTTGAGGGACAAGAATGTATAAAATACCAAACTATTTTCAGGTTTTCTGCCTAGAAATTCGATCACTACCTTTAAATAACGCGACATTTTGGATAGTAATTCTATTATAAATTAATCTTGATGCTATGCATCTTTCTCAGAATCATCTACAGCTCTGTTCGCCATTTTGGATGATGACATTTCGCAACTATGTTTTGGTTTACAACTTTAAATCTTCCTACGGATTATTTGAAACCTGTGCAGCGCATAAACGTGCGTGGTTCGTAAGTTAGACGCCTGTTATGTAAAAGCATCCACCGGCTGACTGTAGTGTGAGATTTACAGCTGGTCCTCCACAGACTTGTTTACAGAAAAACTAAATAAACTTCTTTATCGTTGTGGCATCTTTGCAGCGACTGTCAACCACGATGCACAATGAGCTCTTGCACCTGCAACTTTGAGTGTTCTTCATAGACTTTTACGCAGCCTTGAAACGGTCTTGAAACTGTGTGCCGTTTCACACTATTGTACCACAACCCATTGGTGTCAAACATTAAAGAAAAGAAAAAACATTCAGCATAGATTGCGTGAAGGTTATTATTTATCTTCAAAGGGGGTTTTGATGGTAGAGCCAGTATAGACCTGTTATAGAGCACTTCCTGTCACAATGCTCCACACCAGTCAAACACTGAGCAGAGAGAGAGGAAGTCAAGTGCACTGGGGAAATTCCTGAACAGCTGAGCTGAGCATGTACACCGCAGAAACCTGTTGAGCTCTCCGTTCCCCTCCACCCCAACCAAAAAGAGGATGTGCGCTCTTAGTGAGACACCACAGGGTACAGGACGTTCACACACACAGCCGCTTCATTCATACATAAGCCGCACGGGCCACTGGCCCCTGCCAACGAGAGACGAGAAGAGGAACACTTACGACAAGAGTCTCTACCTGGATGAATTCGTGCAGGGAGGCGTCGTGCGTCTCCTTGAATTCTTTGCGGATGTTGAAGAGGTCGATCTCCGAGCGGGACACCATGATGCGGATCAGGGCTCTGTCATCAGTACCCAGGCCCTGCAGAGAAAACAGAACCACATGCAAAACCACTGCGCTTAGCAAACGCTCGTCACAGAGCTGAGGACCCCCCAAAACATCACACATACACCCGCCCCATGACCTTTATAGACCACAGCTACAACATCCTGTCTAGCATAAAAAAGTACTGCGGGTATTAATTTAGAACACTGGGTCCCCAAAACTGGTGCTTTTTAAGGTTAGCGCTAAAGTTTGTATTAAGAGTTAGTACTAATAGATAAGCCCAAAAGTACTAGTGTTAGCACTAAAAGGTAATACTAATAAATTGTCCTAAAGTTAGTCATAAGTCATAGTCATAGTCATAGTACACTAACAAGTCATAGTTTTAAAGTCAGTGCTAAGTGTTAGTACTAAAACATTAATGTTAGTACTAACAGATAGTACCAAAGTGCTAAAGGTACAACCAAGAGTTCATACTAAAACACCAATGGAAGTACTAACAGATAGTACCAAAGTGCTAAAGGTACAACTAAGAGTTCATACTAAAACACTAATGTTAGTACTAACAGATAGTACCAAAGTGCTAAAGGTACAACTAAGAGTTCATACTAAAACACCAATGTTAGTACTAACAGTACCAAAGTGCTTAAGGTACAACTAAGAGTTCATGCTAAAACACTAATGTTAGTACTAACAGTACCAAAGTGCTTAAGGTACAACTAAGAGTTCATGCTAAAACACCAACATTAGTACTAACAGATAGTACCAAAGTGCTTAAGGTACAACTAAGAGTTCATGCTAAAACACCAACGTTAGTACTAACAGATAGTACCAAAGTGTTAAAGGTACAACTAAGAGTTCTACACTAAGAGTTCTACACTAACATTAGTACTAACAGATAGTACCAAAGTGCTAAAGGTACAACTAAGAGTTCATACTAAAACACTAATGTTAGTACTAACAAATAGTACTAAAGTGCTAAAGGTACAACTAAGAGTTCATATTAAAACACTAATGTTAGTACTACAGATAGAACTAAAGTGCTAAAGTACAACTAAGAGTCATACTAAAACACCAAGGTAGTACTAACAGATAAAACAAAGTACTAAAGGTACAACTAGAGTTCATGCTAAAACACCAATGTTAGGACTAACAGATAGTACCAAAGTGCTAAAGGTACAACTAAGAGTTCATACTAAAACACCATGGTGCTAAAGGTACAACTAAGAGTTCATACTAAAACACCATGTTAGTACTAACAGTACCAAGTGCTTAAGGTACAACTAAGAGTTCATGCTAAAACACTAATGTTAGTACTAACAGTACCAAGTGCTTAATGGTACAACTAAGAGTTCATGCTACACACACCAACATTAGTACTGACAGATAGTACCAAGTGCTTAAGGTACAACTAAGAGTTCATGCTAAAACACCAACGTTAGTACTAACAGATAGTACCAAAGTGTTAAAGGTACAACTAAGAGTTCTACACTAAGAGTTCTACACTAACATTAGTACTAACAGATAGTACCAAAGTGCTAAAGGTACAACTAAGAGTTCATACTAAAACACTAATGTTAGTACTAACAAATAGTACTAAAGTGCTAAAGGTACAACTAAGAGTTCATATTAAAACACTAATGTTAGTACTAACAGATAGAACTAAAGTGCTAAAGGTACAACTAAGAGTTCATACTAAAACACCAATGGTAGTACTAACAGATAAAACCAAAGTACTAAAGGTACAACTAAGAGTTCATGCTAAAACACCAATGTTAGGACTAACAGATAGTACCAAAGTGCTAAAGGTACAACTAAGAGTTCATACTAAAACACCAATGGTAGTACTAGCAGTACCAAAGTGCTAAAGAACAACTAGGAATTCATACTAACACACCAATGTTAGTACTAACAGATAGTACTAAAGTGTTAAAGGTACAACTAGGAGTTCACACTAAAACACTAATGTTAGTACTAACAGATAGTACTAAAGTGCTAAAGGTACAACTAGGAGTTCAAACTAAAACACTAAAATTTGTACTAACAGATAGTACTAAAGTGTTAAAGGTACAACTAAGAGTTCACACTAAAACACTAATGTTAGTACTAACAGATAGTACCAAAGTGCTAAAGGTACAACTAAGAGTTCAAACTAAGAGTTCTACACTAACGTTAGTACTAACAGATAGTACCAAAGTGCTAAAGGTACAACTAAGAGTTCAAACTAAAACACTAAAGTTTGTACTAACAGACAGTACCAAAGTGCTAAAGGTACAACTAAGAGCTCATCCTAAAACACCAACGTTAGTACTAATAGATAGTACCAAAATGCTAAAGGTACAACTAAGAGTTTATTCTAAAACACTAATGTTAGTACTAACAGATAGTACCAAAGTGCTAAAGGTACAACTAAGCGTTCATACTAAAACACCAACGTTAGTACTAACAGATAGTACCAAAGTGCTAAAGGTACAACTAAGAGTTCATGCTAAAACACTAATGTTAGTACTAACAAATAGTACCAATGTGCTTAAGGTACAACTAAGAGTTCTACACTAACATTAGTACTAACAGATAGTATCGAAGCGCTAAAGGTACAACTAAGAGTTCATACTAAAACACTAATGTTAGTACTAACAGATAGTACCAAATTACTAAAGGTGTAACTAAGAGTTCTACACTAAGAGTTCTACACTAACATTAGTACCAACAGATAGTACCAAAGTGCTAAAGGTATAACTAAGAGTTCAAACTAAAACACTAAAATTTGTACTAACAGATAGTACTAAAGTGCTAAAGGTACAACTAAGAGTTCATCCTAAAACACCAATGTTAGTACTAACAGATAGTACCAAAGTGCTGAAGGTACAACTAAGAGTTTATTCTAAAACACTAATGTTAGTACTAACAGATAGTACCAAAGTGCTAAAGGTACAACTAAGAGTTCATACTAACACACCAACGTTAGTACTAACAGACAGTACCAAAGCGCTAAAGGTACAACTAAGAGTTCATGCTAAAACAATAATGTTAGTACTGACAGATAGTACCAAAGTACTAAAGGTACAACTAAGAGTTCTACACTAAGAGTTCTACACTAACATTAGTACTAACAGATAGTACCAAAGTGCTAAAGGTACAACTAAGAGTTCATACTAAAACACTAATGTTAGTACTAACAGATAGTACCAAAGTGCTAAAGGTACAACTAAGAGTTCATGCTAAAACACCAACGTTAGTACTAACAGATAGTAACAAAGTATTAAAGGTACAACTAAGAGTTCTACACTAAGAGTTCTACACTAACATTAGTACTAACAGATAGTACTGAAGTGCTAAAGGTACAACTAAGAGTTCATACTAAAACACCAATGTTAGTACTGACAGATAGTACTAAAGTGCTAAAGGTACAATTAAGAGTTCATATTAAAACACCAATGTTAGTACTAACAGATAGTACTAAAGTGCTAAAGGTACAACTAAGAGTTCAAACTAAGAGTTCTACACTAACATTAGTACCAACAGATAGTACCAAAGTGCTAAAGGTACAACTAAGAGTTCAAACTAAAACACTAAAGTTTGTACTAACAGACAGTACCAAAGTGCTAAAGGTACAACTAAGAGCTCATACTAAAACACTAATGTTAGTACTAACAGATAGGACCAAAGTGCTAAAGGTACAACTAAGAGTTCATGCTAAAACACCAACGTTAGTACTAACAGATAGTACCAAAATGCTAAAGGTACAACTAAGAGTTTATTCTAAAACACTAATGTTAGTACTAACAGATAGTACCAAAGTGCTAAAGGTACAACTAAGAGTTCATACTAAAACACCAACGTTAGCACTACCAGATAGTACCAAAGTGCTAAAGGTACAACTAAGAGTTCATGCTAAAACACTAATGTTATTACTAACAAATAGTACCAATGTGCTTAAGGTACAACTAAGAGTTCTACACTAACATTAGTACTAACAGATAGTACCGAAGCGCTAAAGGTACAACTAAGAGTTCATACTAAAACACTAATGTTAGTACTAACAGATAGTACTAAAGTGCTAAAGGTACAACTAAGAGTTCATACTAAAACACTAATGTTAGTACTAACAGATAGTACCAAAGTACTAAAGGTGTAACTAAGAGTTAATGCTAAAACACCAACGTTAGTACTAACAGATAGTACTAAAGTGCTAAAGGTACAACTAAGAGTTCTACACTAAGAGTTCTACACTAACATTAGTACCAACAGATAGTACCAAAGTGCTAAAGGTATAACTAAGAGTTCAAACTAAAACACTAAAATTTGTACTAACAGATAGTACTAAAGTGCTAAAGGTACAACTAAGAGTTCATACTAAAACACTAATGTTAGTACTAACAGATAGTACTAAAGTGCTAAAGGTACAACTAAGAGTTCATACTAACACACCAACGTTAGTACTAACAGACAGTACCAAAGCGCTAAAGGTACAACTAAGAGTTCATGCTAAAACAATAATGTTAGTACTGACAGATAGTACCAAAGTGCTAAAGGTACAACTAAGAGTTCATACTAAAACACCAACGTTAGTACTAACAGATAGTAACAAAGTATTAAAGGTACAACTAAGAGTTCTACACTAAGAGTTCTACACTAACATTAGTACTAACAGATAGTACTGAAGTGCTAAAGGTACAACTAAGAGTTCATACTAAAACACCAATGTTAGTACTGATAGATAGTACTAAAGTGCTAAAGGTACAATTAAGAGTTCATACTAAAACACTAATGTTAGTACTAACAGATAGTACCAAAGTGCTTAAGGTACAACTAAGAGTTCATATTAAAACACCAATGTTAGTACTAACAGATAGTACTAAAGTGCTAAAGGTACAACTAAGAGTTCAAACTAAGAGTTCTACACTAACATTAGTACCAACAGATAGTACCAAAGTGCTAAAGGTACAACTAAGAGTTCAAACTAAAACACTAAAGTTTGTACTAACAGACAGTACCAAAGTGCTAAAGGTACAACTAAGAGCTCATACTAAAACACTAATGTTAGTACCAACAGATAGTACCAAAGTGCTAAAGGTACAACTAAGAGTTCAAACTAAAACACTAAAGTTTGTACTAACAGATAGTACCAAAATGCTAAAGGTACAACTAAGAGTTTATTCTAAAACACTAATGTTAGTACTAACAGATAGTACCAAAGTGCTAAAGGTACAACTAAGCGTTCATACTAAAACACCAACGTTAGCACTACCAGATAGTACCAAAGTGCTAAAGGTACAACTAAGAGTTCATGCTAAAACACTAATGTTATTACTAACAAATAGTACCAATGTGCTTAAGGTACAACTAAGAGTTCTACACTAACATTAGTACTAACAGATAGTACCGAAGCGCTAAAGGTACAACTAAGAGTTCATACTAAAACACTAATGTTAGTACTAACAGATAGTACCAAAGTACTAAAGGTGTAACTAAGAGTTAATGCTAAAACACCAACGTTAGTACTAACAGATAGTACTAAAGTGCTAAAGGTACAACTAAGAGTTCTACACTAAGAGTTCTACACTAACATTAGTACTAACAGATAGTACTGAAGTGCTAAAGGTACAACTAAGAGTTCATACTAAAACACTAATGTTAGTACTAACAGATAGTACTAAAGTGCTAAAGGTACAACTAAGAGTTCAAACTAAAACACTAATGTTAGTACTAACAGATAGTACCAAAGTGCTAAAGGTACAACTAAGAGTTCATATTAAAACACTAATGTTAGTACTAACAGATAGTACCAAAGTGCTAAAGGTACAACTAAGAGTTCAAACTAAAACACTAATGTTAGTACCAACAGATAGTACCAAAGTGCTAAAGGTACAACTAAGAGTTCATATTAAAACACTAATGGTAGTACTAACAGATAGTACCAAAGCGCTAAAGGTACAACTAAGAGTTCATACTAAAACACCAATGTTAGTACTAACAGTACCAAATTGTTAAAGGTACAACTAAGAGTTCATGCTAAAACACTAATGTTAGTACTAACAAGTAATACTAAAGTGCTAAAATTAGTGATAGGGGTTAGTACTTAAACCCTTATGTTAGGTCTAATAAGTAGTACTGAAGTGCAAAAGTTAGTACTAAGGGTTAGTACTAACACATTAAGGTTAGCAATGAGTAACCCGTGTAAGGTTGTACTAAAGTGGTAAGGTTTGCAATAAAGGTTAGCACCCTTGTGATAAAGTTAGTGCTTAGAGTTAGTATTAAAGTGCTAAAGTTAGTACTAAGGGTTGGTACTAAAATGCGAATGTTTTTGCTAACAAATGGTACTAAAGTGCTAAAGTTAGTACTAAGGGTTTACACTGAAATGTTAATATTAACACAAATAGATAGCGCTAGCAAGTTAGTGCTACGGGTTAGTACCCTTGTAAGGCTGATTACTAAATTGGTAGGATTAGCAATTATGATTAGCACCCTTTTGATAAAGTTAGTACTAAGAGTTGGTATTTAACTGCTGTTGTCATTAAAGCTGCACTGTGCAAGACTTTTTTTGTTACAAGTGTAAGAAGGTCCAACTTGATGTTTAGGTCTCAAATACAAGATCAACATTATACTGATGAATGACAGACATTTAAAGGGTTAAGTGCTAAAGTTAGTGCTAAGGGTTAGTACTAAAACACTATGGTTAGCAATAAGGGTCAGTGCATGTGTAATAACGTTAGTACTAATGGCTAAAGTCTTAGAACTAAAGTGTACAAATAGATAATACTAACATATAAGTCCTAAAACTACTAAAGTGTTAGTATTAGTATATAATGCTAATAGATAAGTCATGATATTAGTCACACATGTTCCTAATAGTCCTGAAATGAATACTTAAGTAAAGTGCTTAAATTAGTACTAAGGGCTAGTACTACAAAGTTAATACCGAGGCTTTGTAATAAAGTTATACTTGGGTTATTAAGGATATTCAGGTTAAAATACACTAAGAGTTAGAACTTAAGTGCTTTATGCTAAATAATACTAATCCTAAAACTAGAACTAACAGTTCTAATTGTTAATGTTAGTACTAACAGATAATACTAAGTACTAAAATGGGTATAGTACTTAACTTAGCAGTTAGGAATAGTACTAAAAACCACTAGTAATAACGTGTGAAAGTTAGTACTTAGGATTAGTAAGAAAGAGCTAAACTTATAAAAAAAAAACTGTACTAAAAGCGCAAGAAGTTCCTAAGTACTAAAATGCCAAATTTAGTACTTAACGTTAGTTATAAAGTACTAAATGTAAGTACATAGGGTTAGTACTAAAGTTCTGTAGTAAGAACTCACTAAACTAAACACTATAGTGCTAATCAGGTATTACTAGGTACTAAGCACTAAAAGTACTAAAAGTGCTTAATGTTAGTACTTAACATTAGTTATAAGATACTAACCCTAGTAAGATCTTACTAAACTAAACACTAAAGTGCAAAAAGGTATTACTAGGTACTAAGTACTAAAAGTACTAAAAGTGCTTAACGTTAGTACTTAACGTTAGTTACAAGATACTAACCCTAGTAAGAACGTACTAAACCAGACACTAATGTGTAAATAAAGTATTATTTGGCACTAAGTACTACAAGTATTAAAAGTGCTTAGCGTTAGTACTTAAGGTTAGTTATAAGATACTAACCCTCGGTACTCACTATGATGTAAGAATTTAGGGTTAGTACCAAAGTGCTGTAGTAAGTTCTTAGTGTTAGTACTAAAGTGCTAATGTTAGTACTTAAACTTAGTACTCAAGTGCAAAAGTTAGTCCTTAGACTTAGTACTAAAGTGCTAAATTTGCTACCAAGGGCTCTGTTGTTCCACTCGTCCTTGTTTCACAAGCCTTAAACAATATGCTGTCATTTTACTAGCAGACCTCACTGACTCCTGCCCTAATGGCACTTTAACTACTTGCTTAGCAGTGAATAAGGGTGTACCTTCATGGCTTTGTACAGGCGGTCCGCAAAGTAAGAGGGTTGGTTCTTCACACTCCTCACTGAAACAAACACGTAGTCGCTGTAAAATAATGACCTTTGCAACACTTAAATCCAGAGCTGTTAAAATGAGAAAAGAGGATGTCCTGCTTTTCAGTAGGTCTACCACTGTATAGACTGAAAGGGTTCTTACCAATAGCAAGCATGACATTTTTGACATCTCCAGACATCTCCTTCTTGATGATCAGCTCAATGTCCTTATTGGTGCACCTGACGAACTCCTGGAACACTGCAGGGAAAATACCAAGAGTCAGCTGCTGCATTTTAGTGCTTATATATCATTGTCGTATTAACGTAGCATCTGTGTTGGGACACATTCACATACATCTAAAATGGTAACTTTACAGAAGGAAAAACATTCTTAACTTTTAATAGAGGTTAATGCAATTTATTCAAACTAATTTTGGAGTAATTTGTTTTGTATTAGTCCATTCATCATTTAACATTAAAGCTAGCTGACTGTTTAAAAATTATTAAATACAAAAATAACAAAAAAGGGAATATGTCATTAAAGCTGCACTATGTAAGACTTTTTTTGTTAGAGGTGAAAGAAGGTCCGGCTCGATGTTCAGGTCTCAAATGCAAAATCAATGAAGCTATATGACAGAAGTGGACTAGAAGGAGGAAGTTTGAGAACAAACTGTAAGTTGGCTTGACAAAACCGTTGCTATAGAATCCCTGATAGTTGCTAGGTTTTTGCTACAACGTTGCTATAGTATCACTGGTGATTCCTAAGATGTTGCTATGCCATTGTTATGTTATCCAAGGTGGTTACTGAGGTGTAGCTATGCTGTTGTTACTTCTGGTGGTTGCTAAGGTGTTGCTAGTCCATCGCTGATATCCAAGGTGGTTGCTAAGGTGTTGCTAGGCCGTTGCAATGTTATCCAAGGTGGTTGCTAATGTGTTGCCAGGCCATTGCTATGCTATCCCAGGTGGTTGCTGAAGTGTTGCTAGCCTGTTGCTATGCTATCCAAGATGGTTGCTAAGCTGCTGCTATGTTATCCAAGACAGCTGCTAATGTGTAGCTAGACCGTAGCTGCGGTATCCCAGGTGGTTGCTAAGGTGTTGCTAGGCCATGTTGCTATGGTATCACAGGTGATTGGTAAGGTGTTACTAGGCCACTGCTATGTTTTTCAAGGTGGTTGCTAAGGTGTAGCTACGCTGTTGTTACTTCTGGTGTTTGCTAAGGTGTTGCTAGGCCATTGCTATCTTATCATAAGTCGTTGCTAACTTTTCACTAGGCCACTGCTATGAAATCCTTGGTGGTTGCTAAGGTGTTGCTAGATCATTGCTGTGGTATCCCAGATGATTGCCAAGGTGTTGCTGGGCCATGTTGTTATGGTATCCTAAGTGGTTGCTAAGGTGTTGCTAGGCCATTGCTATGTTATCATGAGTGGTTGCTAAAATGTCACTAGGCCATTGCTATGATATCCTTGGTGGTTGCTAAGGTGTTGCTAGATCATTGCTGTGGTACCCCAGATGATTGCTAAGGTGTTGCTAGGCCTTTGCAATGTTATCCTAAGTGGTTGCTAAGGTGTTGCTAGGCCATTGTAATGTTATCCTAAGTGGTTGCTAAGGTGTTGCTAGGCCATTGCTATGTGGTTTGTAAGGTGTTGCTAGGCCATCGCTAGCGTATCTCAGGTGGTTGCTAAGGTGATGCTAGAACATTGGTATGGTATCCCAGGTAGTTGCTAAGGTAAAGTTTAGTACTAAATTTCTAAAATTATTACCAAGAGTTAGTGCTAAACTTTATTTATAAATGTTTTTATAACTTTAGTACTTAAAATTTGTAATAAAGCGATAATGTTGTAAAAAGTTTATATTAAAAACTTTTTTCTGAGCTAACAAAAATCATGTGTAAACAAACACTGTAAGAAAAACATTTGAAAAGCTGCATTCAGCCCCAAAGGCTCAAGCGCACTATTCCTGTATGCGCTCTATGATCTTGCAGAGTTCCGTTGTTCTAGCTTGAAAACCGTGACTTATGAAAACGGTACTGAAAAAGGGAAAAATCGTAATAAAAAGAAAAAGATAATGAAGAACAGTTCATTGTTTTTGTCAAGCCAGCTTAATAATTCACTCACATCTTTGCACATGTTGTTCACCAAGTTTGGAGATCTCTTTGAATGCTATTTGAATTGGCTCATTCACCAACTCATTCACTTAGAAAAAGGAGTCTGAAGCAATGTTGCAAAATATCTTCCCGCATGTTTTGTGCAATTCCGTGATTACGTAAACATTTCCACCAGACAGGTCTCCAAGTTTTTAAATCTCACATAGTGCAGCTTTAAAGGCAAAAGCACTGAGCATTTGGTGATAGCATAAACAGTAAATGGCCAATCAAATGGACATCAAGTACGATGAAGTCTCAAAGTGTATTCTTTCATGAAGGCTACTGCTGATCCTGATTAGTACTCTGGTCATTGTACTAGTTGTGTACAGCAGTTAAACACTAAACTGAGCAGTGAGTGGTTCTGCGTATGTGCTACCTCTCCTCAGGTGAGGGAAACTCCGCGTGCACAGAATACTCATGAACTTATCCACCATCTCATCAGAGTCAGCGTTGCATGCGTCACCAAGGGCCTGAAAAAGAGAAGAGACGCAGTCTTGACTTATGATTCCCTTTTCTTAAGGGCATTACTGTGTAATGCTTGTGATTCGTGGCCTAACTGGAATCTTTTTAAAGGGTGCTAATATTCCTAATAATAAATGAAAGCTATTAGAGGCTGTTTCCATTATGCAATTGACGTCATGTGATCTGATCCCACTAGCAGTTTACTCATTATGAATGTTAGCTTTCTGAGTGAGGAAGCCTCCGATTAAACACCAAGTTCCTTTTTTTAAAGCTAAACTTAGAATAATGTGAAGTTGCACCTAAAATTAGCTCAGTCCCCCGAGAACCCACTTTCACAATACACATCTTCGGCCTTTAGCAACAGCAAAAACAACACCGTCCAGCCGCAACAGACTATATTAGGAAACTCTGTGCTGTCAGTGACTCCTCACTTACTTGGGCATCTTGCACCGCTCTGTCCGAGTCAGCAGGGCCTTCTTCACGACCTCCCTGAGGCACACAGCCAGTATGAGTTAGCAGCCTGCTCATAAAACATTTTCAACACAACCTAAAAGTAGCCAAAACTGAGTAACGGCCTACCTGCGCCAGGGAAACCAGGATCCGACAGAAGTGTCCTGAGGTGTCTGAGTGAATGGCATCCTCCAGGCTTTTCTTATAGGCTGGGGGGGAAATTACAGATATTAACTTCCATTTAAAGGTCATTTAATGTGGTAGATCTGGTATAGGTTTCTTAAAACAAAGAGTTTGTAAACATGGTCAAAATCTGAAAACGTGCCCTGTCTAAGTAAAAAAACTGCCCCTTTGAATTCAATGCTTTTGTGTTGTCACAAAAAAAAATCCCTCACGTACAGTTGTATCACACGTTTTGTTGATTTTCTGAATAAAGTTAACACGTCCTCTACAGGGAACACAATTAATTATGACATTTTTAGCTAATTTTAGTGCACAATTTCTATTTACTTGCTAAGATTAACATATTGTAAAATAATAAAACATAAACAATAATGTGCCGTACCTTTCGCACAGGCCACATTTTATGCTTTATGTTGTTAAATTAACCCAATGTACAGTAAATGTGCATTAAAATGTGCAGTAATGTGTGTGTTCTCTGTGGAGGATGCATTTTCACTTAGAAAAACAATGAAATGTCATTTGACCAGGGGCGCCTAAACATTTGCACACAACTGTATAGCCACCTATTCAACCCTAGTCCTGCTGAATTTATTAGTACTGCTTTTTGAATGAGGTAAAACACAGGACAGCCAATCTGAACAGAGGACATTTACATACCGTTGCTGTCCAGAGAAAAACAAGTACCTCCAAAATAGTAACTTTACAGGAGAAGGCAAAAACACTCTTAAGTTTCAGTGTAAGTCAATGTTAAAAGATTTTATTCCAAGGGATTTTAGAGCATTTCTATTGGTCCATGCATCATGAAATTTTAACACAATGTAAAGGACAACTAGTGTGTTGAAATGATGTAGAAAACTAAAAAATCTCTTTGTCGCTGCTCTGATTGCCACTGGTTTGCATTTGAAAGTCATGATAATGAAGGAAAAGCATGGAAGAAAAATGCAGAACATCTTGGGGGCAGTAAACATGCTATTTTACCTTTATTTAATGTGACAGCAAAACTTACAATGAAAATAAAAATGTAAACTTATGTTTTTTATTCTTTCATAAACGTTCTTAATGTGTATCAGTCGCAGCAAGTTAGCTCGCTCATTCTCACCAGCAAGCAAGCTAACAGAGCAAGTAACCTTAAAGCACCGCATGAGTTAAATTTGGTTCCCATTCAAAACGTAACAAAAAAAAATCAAACATTTTCCCTCCAAATCTTCACTGTCATTGTATAAATTCAGATATTTGTAATATTAGGTAAAAGAGGTAAAAGATCATCTCTAACTTCAATGTTGTAAACATGCTCGCCATTCGTGATGAAGACTACTCTATTAAAGGCCAGGCGATGCGGCCAAAAATGCTATCACAATAAAAATTTTATATCAGTCGACGTTGATAATTGTCTCAATAAATGTAAAATCATTTATTGCTTCTAGTTTGAAGGCTGATTTTTGCTCCTGAGTGAAAGCTGAAAAAACAGAAGGTTAATTTACACTAATCTTTATGATCAGAACATGACAAACACTTTCCAAACAGTGGAACCTTTCACAAATCTGTCATGAGATGGTGGGAGAAAGTTTCCCAGGTTAGCTGTTTTTGCCAGCTGGTCAAAGCAGCGCTCTCATACGCACAGCATGAGTGCGATTTTTGTAATATTCACAACTTTAAAAGAAAACAGATTATTTTTAGCTTTCTGGTGACAAATCCTAGGCTATCTGGTTACTGGTGTTAAACTCAACAACGTCAGCTTAGTAAGAACTGTAAACATTAGCTGACTCAGTAGGTCAGTGATGGATCACACCGCCTTACTGCCATCACTCCCACCACATCCATGTCAGAGTATATCACAGTGTTCAGACACCAGCCAGCAGACGTCTGGATTCCTCTGTGTCATCGTACCTAAAAGGAGGACGTTGTTTGTCTGATGTGAGAGAATCACACTGCAGTTAATGCCACCGTTTCCATCTTTTTTGGGAGGTTTTGTTTTAAATCACAGTAGTTCACTACAGTTACGTCAATTCGCTGTGCTGTGGAGTGACAGAGCGTTGCTTCAAGTTAGCCCCCTGCTAAAAACAGCTAGCCTGGGAAGCTAGCATCCCCCCCCCTCATATGCCACACATACTAGTTTACTTTCGTTTAATTCAGGGCTGTAACTTGCATGAACCCACTTCTTTCTTTCACTTTTATTGCTTGGGAATGAACTAAAATTAACCCACAGACCGCTGTAGTTGTGAGAAGCAGACGTGATTTAATGCTGCTAAAGCTTGTTAGGATGTTAGGAAAGAGGTCAGTTCACTGTAGGACTGCATAGTTACGCCACTTAACTTGTCACTCGCACTTGGTCACAGGAGAACAGATCACTGATCGCTCCACTCAGACAGTGAAGGTATAACCTCATATTTTAGACATTTATGTTTAAGTATATTCGGCGACCTATTTAATCCCCATCCCCTCCCTCCTCGAGTCATAATAAAAAACTCAGAAGTGCGTCCTCTCGTGGCGACAGCAGAGTAGTGTTGCTTTTCTTACAGTACAAAATGCCACCAGGGCTGCTGCTAAAAGTGTGAGAATGGTCTATTATATCAAACATTTATCGAACACTTCTTATATTTATATCGAGGAAAGTTTCACCGCGATAATTACTGTTATCGTTTTATCGCCCAGCCCTAACTCGACTCTTGCCTGCTTGGCTGAATGCAAGGCGGCCTCATTTGCATGAAATAGAAATCTGCAGAACTTTCTCGTCTCAGATTTCGGTGAGGAAGATTACATTGTGCCATAACTGTCAGGCACTGTGTGGATCATTAAAGTAAAATGAAGGAAAAGAACAGAAGAAAAAGAAAAACCATATGTAAAAATGTTTTTATTTTAATAAAACAACAAAAAAGTAATTCATAGACCTCAGAGGAAATTTAAAAAACAAGGTAAATATAGGATATGGGCCATTTAGGATCATGTTACATTACAGTGCTTTTGGGAAAGAGGTCCCTGGTCAGGTGTCTGTACAGTCCAGACAGGGTTTAAATTACACTGAGCATTAAATTACGTTAGAGATATGAGTTTTGGGCTGAACTCAATGTGTATCTGGTTTAATTAGAAGTATATTTGTTAAAGCTTAACAGCACAGTGAGTGAGTCTCACTAATAGCAGTGTACATGTGCAATCAGCACGCACTGCTGCTGCCCTCTGGAGGACATTATTAGTACAACAGGACACAAATAAGGTCCTTCAGGACAATAAACCAAAGGAAGGTAGTCATCTAGGTGAGATTTTAGATTTAAACAGCCATTCAGCAGATTAGATTTAGACCTATCATTTGACCAGGAGAGAAAATAAGGGGTAGGGGACGTCTTACCCTGGAGGGATTCCTCCCCCAACTTACCCTGCATAGTGCAGAGGGCCTGAATCAGACTGAGTTTAGAGATTTCTCTGCTCCTACACACCTGATTCAACTCATTAGCTGATAAGCAGGTTTGGTAGGTGTGATAGAGCAGGGAAATCGCCAAACTGTGCTCCAGAACCTCCAGAACCCAAACTGGGTTCTCTTAATACAGGGCTTGGGAAGGTAATGTTATGAGGCAGTGTCTTATTGATGATCCACTATTGTACAGGCTGGTTCAAAAAAAAGTTGAAAGAATCTTCCTTTTTCCTCTGTTTTCCTTGATTGTGTCTGATCTGTTGCTCCTAAACACACTAGATAGGGTGGCATAGTTGAGTCGTGGATCTACAGCTACCAGATCAAAGTTCATTCAAATATTGGGACGCAGCTCTAGTTAAACAGCACATAGGAAGCGTTGCAGTGAGTGTGCCAACAAACATCAAACTCAAGCTCATTTTAAACTCTACTGATAGAGATTTAATATAATAAAGCCTTGAACACTGTCTAGTGGATTTATCTCTTCACAAGCTCACTCTTGTTCAGCTAAAAGGTACAAGGGGAAGTAGGTTATGCTGTGACTAAGCTAGTAAAATTAAGGTTAGAGGTGCCAGACGATTAGCCCAGGTCTGTTTCTCTTTACTCCCCTTTCAGTGTAAGTTTCAGGCCATGTGTGATCTGATAGGGATTTTAATGGGGCTTAATAAAGTACAGTAAAGTAACACAGTAATAATGTTCTTAGCTTGCTAATTAGCTAGCGAAGCAATCTTTGCTAAAAGGCTGCCTACAGTAAATTACGCCAGTATCTGAGTGAAATATGTCAAAATCTAGTTTAACTGAGTGGAACATGCCAAGGAGTGAGTGAAATTAACCGTGTGAAATACACCAGTAACTGAGTGAAATACGCCACTAACTGAGTGAAATTTGCCAGTGGCTAAGTGAAATATGCCACTAACTGAGTGAAATATGCCACTAACTGAGTGAAATACGCCACTAACTGAGTGAAATATGCCAGTAAATTAGTGAAGTATACCAGTAACTTTGTTAAATATGCCTGTAACTAGGTAAAATAAGCCAGTGGTTGAGTGAGATATGCCAGTAACTAAGTGGCATATGCCACTAAGTGAAATATGCCAGTGGCTGAGAGAAATAAGTCAGTAACTGAGTTAAATATACCAGTGGCTGAGAGAAATAAGTCAGTAACTGAGTTAAATATACCAGTGGCTGAGTGAAATAAGTCAGTAAGTAAGTTAAATATACCAGTGGCTGAGTGAAATAAGTCAGTAACTGAGTTAAATATACCAGTGGCTGAGTGAAATACATTAGTAACTGAGTTAAATATACCAGTGGCTGAGTGAAATACATTAGTAACTGAGTTAAATATACCAGTGGCTGAGTGAAATAAGTCAGTAAGTAAGTTAAATATACCAGTGGCTGAGAGAAATAAGTCAGTAACTGAGTTAAATATACCAGTGGCTGAGTGAAATAAGTCAGTAACTAAGTTAAATATACCAGTGGCTGAGAGAAATAAGTCAGTAAGTAAGTTAAATATACCAGTGGCTGAGAGAAATAAGTCAGTAACTGAGTAATAACCAGTGAAATACATAGTAGCTGAGGGCTGAGTGAAATACATTAGTAACTGAGTTAAATATACCAGTGGCTAAGAGAAATACATTAGTAACTGAGTGAAATATACCAGTGGCTGAGTGAAATACATTAGTAACTGAGTTAAATATACCAGTGGCTGAGTGAAATACATTAGTAACTGAGTTAAATATACCAGTGGCTGAGAGAAATACATTAGTAACTGAGTGAAATATACCAGTGGCTGAGTGAAATACATTAGTAACTGAGTAAAATATACCAGGGTTGGTTAAGATACATCTAATTTTCATTTAATTAAATTTTAAGCATGACGAGTCTGAAAAACCACAATAAACATCAATCTCATTTAGTTGTTGCGTTGTATGTGAGTATTTGTAGCATGTTAACATACAATGAACCCACAATAAGCAAATATGGCGGAACGATCCATAATGCAGCACGACAGGATGTCATTCCCAAGCTGTACAGGGTGTATAATGCTTTGACCAGTGTAAGGACTAAAGAGTCATTCTGGAGCCCACTTCTTTCACAGCTACCTTTCTTCCTGCTCTGGACAGACTGTGGTCAGAGCTTACCTGTCTGATAAGCCTCACACATGGCCTGGATCTCCTGGTTGCTCCTGGTTACCAGAATCTCAATTAGAGCATGTTCATCTGTTCCAGCTCCCTGTGGAGATACACACAGCAGAGTTACACTGACGCAGGTAAACCTCAAATCAGAAGCTTACACTGTGTGAAAAACAACATATTCTGTCTCTAAATAGACACATCAGTGTGTTCAGGTGGAGACGACACATTTTGAGATCCTTTTAACACTAAATGTACTGAAATCTATCTATATTTAGTTATGAATGACACATTTTGGGTGATTTTTAACACAGAATGCATTAAATCAGAAAGAAATGTGACACAAAAAGTGTTAAAACTGGTAACACAAGTTAGTGTGCTGCTATTTAACACATCACTTTATAGAGTATAGATTTCGCTAGAGCTGAATCCAATAGAACTGAGAGTGTAGTCAAATAAGCTGACCACTGAAACATTCTCTGGACTGAGTAGACCGGAGGTTTACAATGCAGTTCTGGAAGGTCAGTCTGTATTTTGGTTCTCTTTCATCTTTTAAAATGCCTTAGCAAGGTAACCAAGTTCTAGAAACCACGTAAAGTCAAACCATCTAATAACGTTTCTGAAAGAAATTCCTCTCATAAACAACTATTCAGTATGACATAGGTATTTTCTGTCTGCTGTCACTTCTTATTTGCTTGCTCAGTTTAGTTTTTAACACTGAAGATTAGACTGGAATGTCTGTAAACAAATGGCGCATCACCCATGCTCTACTTCTGACAGGTCACTGCCTCTTCCACCATTTAGAGCAGAGGTTTAACCACAGCAGCAGGTCCACCCAGTGGCTAGGGACTGCCAGAGATAGCACTGGAAACTCCAGTCAGCAAGTTTCCAAGGATTTTTAAATCCCAACAGCTTCATATACAGCACCTACAGGTGCATGAATGTATCTGGCTGCATTTGTATCTCACTGTATAACAAAAAAGATCTTGGGAAATCAGCAAGATGGTTTCTAAGTGAATAACAGGTGGTTAAGTGCAGCAGTTAAATATATTCATTCATGAAATGTGGCAGTTCCATGAAACTACTAATTAAATTTACACATGATAACAGTCATGCACAAAAGTTTTGGTCAAATTTCATGTTTTGTTCTTTGCTGAAGTGAAAATAAAGCACCCACTGCAGAGAACATACTTACATATATCATTTATCTGCAAATTTAATGCACAATTTTGGATTTAACTTACTGGAAAAAAACAAAACATAACATACAAACGTACCATAACTTTTGCATGGGTCACTTTTTTGACTAACTTTGTCTTAAAATGTGCAGAAATGTGTTCTCTGCAGATGTTTTAATTTATTTTTTTTACTTCAAAACATAATTTTATGTATTTTTAAGTTTTTCACAGGACTGAATAAGTCTAGCTATTAATCTTACTTGATGTCAGTGTTTTCAGGTATATATTTCTCTGATGAGTATTGAATCATTACCCATGAGCACTGTTATTCTTATTATTTCTGTATGGATAATATGTATGTTGAGCTTTAGCTCTATTTTGCTTGTTTTAAACTCTTAAAATCCCAGGCTTATTATATCCTAAGGCTTATTATTCAGTAATCACAGTACTGTGTACAGTACTTAATAACTGTAATTATAATTTTAATACTTATGATAATAATTACTAATAATTCATATGATTTTTTTTTGTGTCAGGAAAAAGCAGAAAACATCCATTTCACAGAAAATCACACAGAAGTTTCAACAACTAAATAAAATATCAAATTAGTTTTTTGTCAGTATTTAGTTTCACGCTAGTCATTTAGAAAGTTAATTATTGGATTATTTTTATGGCCAGGTAGTCATGTGATTAATAAGTATTAGTCATTAATAAGTATTAAAGGAGCTTTGGTGTGCAGATGTTTATCTTTGTTCTTTCTGTGTACCTCCATGGCTTTCCTCATCATTTTGGCGTCAAATTCTGGTGGGGTCATCATCAGGCCCAGGATGAGACGGCACAGGTTCTTGGAAAGCTCTGACTTCAGATCTGCCATCAGGTCCTGCAGAGCAGTTAAGAAAGACTTCACTCCACTGTATTAGGATTAAGCAAAGGATAAACAGTTAAAGCCATAACAAAATGTAAAATGTACACATTGTTCCCCTTGATAGGTGTCTCAAGTTTGCTTCTTTAATTTTGCATTGGAGCTACAAGGCTAATGTACCTAACAAGTAATGGAAGTTTACATGATGAAGACCAAAATGAACATGCCTAAGTCATTCCACACTTGCCTCAGATTGGCTCAAACTGTTAAGCAAGTCTCAAACAGACTTGCTTATGAGGTTTCTGAGACTGAGTGACGATGTTACCTATAAAAATGGTCAAACATAAATCACATAGCTAAAAACAGTAGCAACAGTCACAGTGAAACCTGAATTTTGTCTGTACTTCTGTCTTTTTTTGTTGATAACAATATGTAATAGTGTCAGAAACCACATAGGAAAGTCTACTTGAGATTTCCTAACAATGTAATGTGGTTTGAGGCAATTTAGCCATGCAGTTTACACAGTGCTAATGGGGTATAAACTTTCATTACTTGTACCTACAGTACTGTGAAAAAGTATTTGCCTCTAATGACTTTGTCTATTTTTGCACGTTTGTCACAGTTAATTATTTCAGATCTTCAAACTAAGTTTAGACAGACACAACCAGTAAAACATGGTGGTGGTAGTATGTAGTGAGGGGATGTTGGTCATCAGTGTGTGATCTGAGGTTCCAGTGCAATTGGGCTATGCAGCAAGACATAAATCCAAGGCACAAAGGCAAGAACACCTCTGAATGGCTCAACGGAAACTAAATTTAGGTTTTGGAGTGTTGTAGTTAAATTCTTGAACCCCAGTGAGATGCTGTGGCAGGAACTCGAGAGCCTTCCAATGTGGCTGAATTCTGCAAATAACATCAAATTCCTCCACTACGATGTGAAGGACTGATCTCTACCATCAGGAAGTGTTTGCTTGCAGTTGTTTCTGCTAAAGGAGGCACAACCAGATATTAAGCTTAGGGGTGTCTTTACTTGTTCATGGGGATGATACTGGTATTTCTCCCTCACTAAATTGTTCATTATCATTCTCCTTGTCTTACATTACATTTTGTGTAAGGATCTGCAACCAGTTAGTGTGACAAATGTGTGAAAAAAGGAAATGAGAAGGGGGTGAATACTTTTTCACAGCACTGTACATTAGCCTCATAGCTCCAGTGCAGAACTAAAGAAGCAAACATGTCTTGGGTGATCTTTCACTACTATTCAGAGTAAGGGGAAAACCATGTCATTTTGAATTTTTTTTTTTTTGCTCAACAGTTAATTCAGCCTTATATAAGGATGAAAGACGGAGGTCAGACGTGTGAAGAACCTCACCCGGCCCAGCAGCGATTTGAAGGCCTGTCTGATCACCTGCCTCTGATCATTACTCCTCCGTGCAATGATGTCAATGATCGTGTCCTCGTCCGTCCCTGGAGAAACGCAGAGGTTTACAGTGGGTCAAACTGGACTCGGTTTCACAGAAGCATCTCAGTGTTAAGATCATCTTAAATGAATGGGAAAAATCAAACATGCACAGTTTTCCACTAACACCACATCAGGCAAGGCATGTTTGGTGTTCAAATTTCGTTTCTTCAGTTTTAAACTGGAGCTACGATTCTAACGTAGCTAACACTAGAAGTCAGTAGTCACCCAAATATTTTCTGTAAATGCATCTGCAAAACATTTCTCAGCCCACTCAAACAGCGTTCGGCTATAAATTAAGGTGTGTCATAAAGTGTGCAGGCTTGCCGATGTGGATTAGAGCACAATATGACTTACTGTAAACTATAAAAATTAACAAAACTTCACCGTGTAGCTGAATGCAGTATGCAGCTATTTTAGACAGCAGGAGTGTTCTCTTTAGTGTGCACACAGGTCATGCAGGCATATGGGTGCTACAGATTACGTCTGCAATTTCTTGTTTCTATTTATGAATAAACTTTTAATCTTGAATTTTTCAAACTGAGGATATCTGTTATGAATAGAACAGAAAACAGAAACAACAGAGGTCTAGAAATGTAATCTGTTTTAAAGGGGAGTCAGGATTCATCACAACATCTGCTGTCTATCCCTATCTGCTGTGTTCAGCTACACGGTGAAGTTTTGCTTATTTTTATAGTTGACAGTAATTCATAGTAGCCACGTTTACATGCAGCCTAATAATCGCTTAATAATCAGACTAATAGCTCAATCGGAATAGAATGCGTCCATGTAAACACCTCAATAGACTAGTCTGATTGAGGCCATTCGGAATACATCTGATTGATCGAGGTGGGTAATCCTGTAAATAATCCATTAAATAGAAGAATAATAACCATGTAAACGCCTGTATCTGATTACATTCCCAATCGGAGAGTTTAAGTACGTTCTGATCATGTGCGTTACGTCATAGTGAAAGTTTAGAATGGTCAACATGGCGGAGCAGAAACTGGTCTGCAGAGGAGACGAAGTTTATGCTCTGATCTTTAAAAGACGGCGGTGGGACGGACATCCAGCTTACGTGTCTCAGAACACGACGTCTTCCTCTCGGCCTTCTTTAATAAGGACATGTGAAGGACGTTTTCCTGAGTCTGACATCATTTTAAAGTAATTAAAAACACAAGCACTGCTCACTGCTGCTCATCTCACTCTGACGTTTTCTCTAAGCGGTTATCTACACATGCGCATCATTTTGGATCTGATTACTTGTAGTGAGCATGTAAACAAAATTTTCCATCAGATTGTTGAACAGAGTGAGCAGATAAACACCTCAGTCCAAATCTGTAATCGGAATGTATTCAATCGGATTGGTAAAAATCTTTCCATGTAAACACAGACACTGTTCTGTAAACCACATCAACAAGTCTGCATGACCTTAATAAAGACCTGGATATGGTCTGAGTGGGTTGAGAGAAGTTTTGGGGATGTATTTACAGAAAAGATTTGGGTGACTACTAATGTGTGTTAGCAGCGTTAGCCTCGTAGCTCCAGTGCTAAAAAGAAACAAATTTTGGTTATGGCGGATCGACTACATCTGGGTGGAAAATTGTGTAAATTTAAGTTTATACCAACTTATTCCTTCATTGTGTGATGCTTTTGGGAAACCAAGCACTTTGCAGTGAGCGTATTTCTGAGCGAGTTTCCTCACCGAAGCCTTTCATGGCCTTCCTCAGGTCTTGAGCATCACTGCCGGGGTCAAAGTCTGCATAAGGGTGAACTGTTCCTCTTAACTGGAAACAAAGAGAGAGGCAAATCAGAGCAGTTACAGCTACAGAGCTGACTAACACAGTGTTTCCCAGACACACATGCTATACTTGGGTGGCCTCTAAATGCACCAGAACCACCCAAGTATATTTTGCCTAGATTTGACAATTTCCAAAATATTTTATATTGTACTGAATAAACAACGACACACTTTGCATAACAATGACATGGCAAAATGGCATCCCACAGTTTTGAAGCCATAATGAGCTCAAAATAAAATCATACAAAGTGGATGTTTTCTTGATAAATTCTTTGTTGATGTATTCTTTGTTCTATTCCTAAATTAAACACAAAACCTATGATAATTCTTATTTTAAATTTGATCTATGCCATTTCTAGTTCTGTTGTGCATTAAAAAACAGCAGTGACTTCACAGATTTTGAAACAATATTTTTATGCTAAACAACAGTTCTGATGTTTGTTTTTGTAGGGTTGTGTGGGTGGAGAGCTACTCCTTGTATGAATATCTCAAAGGAGGAAAGACCAGCTCCACAGTGAGTTCATTTTTTTATGTGTCTGATAAAATACTGACAGATTCAAGCCTCACAGAAAGCGTCAGCGGTGTTACACATAAAACATGAAGTGCTTTTGAAAACAACAACATGATATGCACTATTTCTCATTTACTACATACAATGTGACTCTGAAACTAAACTGACGTTATATTTTTGAAAAGTTGAGATTTTAGTAATTTTGTCAGTGGTGTTACAGTCAGTGGTGTTACTCATTACCATTGGAAAACTGACATACAATGACAACATGACATGCACTATTTGTCATTTTCTACATATAATGTGACTCTGAAACTAAAGTGGCAGCGGACTATATTTAAGAAAAGTTCAGATTTTAGTCATTTGGCACAGTGGTGTCACAGTCAGCAGTTTTAACACTGATGTTGTTCAATATAACAGACTACGTTTTTGGCAGATAAGCACTTGTGAGCTGTTTGCTGCTGCAATGGTGCAATGACCCATGTGCACACACCCACATACTCAGACACACAGAAACAAGATCTTGGAGCACACACATATAAACACACACACACACACACACACACACACACACACACACACACACACACACAGGTTAGCATGTGAGAGCAGATATTATGTTCAATGTTCCATATCATGTTCTCTTACCAGGTTTAAAGAGGTCAGAGATGTAAAGTGAGAAGGGTCATATAATAGCAGTGTTATGGAAGTCTGCTTTCACTTTCTGCCTACACTCTGTCCATTTTATCAGCTCCACTTACTACATAGGAGCACTTTTACAGACTGTAGTCCACCTGTTTCTCTGCATACATTGTTACCCTGTTCTTCAGTGGTCAGGACCACCACAGAGCAGGTACTATTTGGGTGGTGGATCATTCTCAGCACTGACATGGTGGTGGTGTGTTGTGCTGGTACAAGTGGATCAGACACAGCAGTGCTGCTGGAGTTCTTAAACACCTCAGTGTCACTGCTGGACTGAGAATAGTCCACCAACCAAAAATATCCAGCCAACAGCATCCTGTGGGCAGCGTCCTGTGACCACTGATGAAGGACTAGAGGATGACCAACACAAACTGTGCAGCAGCAGATGAGCTGTCGTCTCTGACTTTACATCTACAAGGTGGACTGACAAGGTAGGAGTGTCTAATAGAGTGGACAGTGAGTGGACACAGTGTTTAAAAACTCCAGCAGCACTGCTGTGTCTGATCCACTCATACCAGCACAACACACACTAACACACCACCACCACATCAGTGTTACTGCAGTGCTGAGAATGATCCACCACCCAAATAGTACCTGGTCTGTAATTCAGTATTAAAAACATCTGATTACTGTCTAGACACAGTATAAGATGAAAGATATCTGAAAAGACTTTATTTTTATGTTAAAAGAGCAAAAAATAAGCATGTCTACAGTTCATAATCACAACCTAAACACCCCCCTTTTAAAAAGCTTTACAATTTAAACCACTGAGTGTGTCCAAACACCTGACCAGCACTGTCAGTACATGAGAGCAATGCTTTTTGACTGCCAGTGTACTTATATACTGTTCCCTGAGGTACGGAACTGCGCTGTAAAGTTAAACAATGATTTCATCATTCTGTCCCTATTAAATCAGATGTTTATGTACACTCTTAGCAAAAAGGGTTCTATATAGTACCCAACAAGGTTCTTTGGCTTGTAACAATAGTGGAACCCTTTTTGGTGCCATATAGAACCCTTTTCAAAAACGAGAGATCAGCTCAAATCAAAATGATATAGTAACTGATAACATGGCTTTTCTTGAGTTGACCCAACTTGAGGACACCAGAGTTCACCCAACTCAAACTTCTTAGTTAAGTCAAAAATTATCTAAGTTTGTTCTGAATCTCAGTTTGGTAAATAAAATGAACTTTTTTTTTATTCTCAACTTCCCCACCAGCAAGGAGTCTCATCACACAATCCTGCTAGACATTTTACCTCTTGTGTGAACACTTACAGATGACTGTGGCATCGCTGGGGCTCAAACTCACAACCTCCTGTTGGGGTGATGGCTTAGTCCCCTGCACCACTCAGGAACACATGTAGCAGCTCAGATTGTGTGTCTACAAATGTTTAATACACTGGAGAAAATATCTGTTGTTTTAGCTTTAAAGCAGGGCGTCGTCTCATGTGGCGCAGCTGTCTAATAATTCATGCCAACATCAGGAGGTTGTGAGTCTGAATCCCAGCAATTCTGTAGCTGTCCATATACAGAACCCAAGAGGAAACAATGCCAGATGGGACTGTGTGATAAAAGGAAAAGCTGAGTAAAAAAAAACACAGATTCAGTTTTGTTTATCTAACTGAGATGCAGACCTAGAAACAGTAGCTGGGAGAATTTTTGACTCAACTCTGACTCAAGTTTGAGTTGGATGAACTCTGGTGTCCTCAAGTTGAGTCAACTTAAGAAAAGCCATGTAATCAGTTACTATATCATTTTAAGATGTGCAGACGTCTCATTGTCTACAGTGTATAGAACCATCTACAGTGCACTCTCCATCAGTCTGAAGAACCCTTTCACGATGCAGAGAACCCTTTATTCATGCAAAGGGTTCTTTGACTGTCCATGGTTCTATATAGTACCTTTTCTTTACTAAAGAACCCTTGAAGAACAATCTTTTGTAAGAGTGTATAGGAGAGGGAGTCGATCAAGAAGGGGCCAAAACGTCCTGCCACAGAGAGCGGTGAGGACCTCTAGTGGTGCACTGAGGGGAGGACGGGAATATGAGTGGAGGTGGCAGCGGTTCAGGATGCTGATTTGTGAAATGAACGGCATTCTGATGCTATCAGCACTCAAACAAAAGCCCTGCTATATCTCCACAGGGCATGACTTATCAGGGCTGTGTGGCCATAGCTGTTAACGAGAGGTCACTGGGGAGGCGTGTGCATGTAATGCGGGTAATCTGATGCATGCCGCAGCTCTACTGTGAGAAGCAGAGGGACCAAACCTGGACTTTGGTCATGGCGCTGATTTCCCACATCTTGTATGCAATTTGCGCAGCTTCGGGGAAGAACTCTCCCGCAACACTGAAACACAGCAGCAACAAAAACACAAACGCAAAATTATTTCCAATAAAATCTCGTTACATTAACTTTGAGTGAAGTTTAAAATGTTTTTCCTTCTCATACACGGTTTCGCTACAGCAGAGATGACTTGGAAGAATGTTACCTACAGTGCATCTAATATTTTTCTCAGTAATTTCATTTAAGCGTACTGGTATTTAAAGGGGAATTCCACCGATTTGTCAAAATTTCTACATAATTAGCCCTTTAAATGGACAGAGTGGGCTCAAAGTTTTATTAAACACTTCTATAACCTCAGAACAGCTCAACTAGTTTGCACTGAAGTCTTACACTGGCTTATTTTTATTCATAAATCGCTCTCCGGCCGTATGCCAGCTTATATCTCATCTATGATCTCTATAAATAACAGTAATTATCAGACCTGCTCCAGTGACTGGATCACCGGTCAGGTACCTAGAGGTTTTACTGAACTGGGAAAATCTGCTTTTAGGCACAGAGCAGCAGTGAGCTGGAATTTATTACAATTTACTGCATTCACATTACAAGCCTCATTGCTCAAATCCGATTGTTTGCTCAAATCTGATCTCTCTGACTTGATGGTTCGCGCTCGTTTATGTAAGTGATTCAAATCTGTCATTAATGTAATGAACCGGCGTCCTGAAATGACCCTCATGATCACATCCTACTCAGTAACGTCACGTGAATGAATCACGTTCATCATCATCAAACAGTCTAACGAGCAGAACAAGCTTCACTGAGAAGATCATTAACTCTGATCAGCTCTCAGCTTCATTATTAGAGCGAGACGAAGGAGAAAAAGGTGAGATGAGCTGCTTTTCCACCGTTTACAGGCTTTAACTTCTGTTCGGCACTGTTGCCATGGTAACGCTGAATGATGGCACACGCACAGTCGAAAAAAAGCACATGAATTCCTCATGTGGCTCAGGTCGGATTTGAAAAGATCAGATTTGTGTGTCCAAACAGCCCTGAAAACATCAGATCTGAGTCACATTAGGGCAAAAAATCGGATTTGTGCCACTTCAACCTGGTAATGTGGAGAGTCTCTAAAACTCGGCTCGCTGGTGTCACTCAATCACTTTTAGTCTCTAACAACCTTCAGACAGCCTGTAACTGTTTTAGTTGAGTTTAACTTTTCCTTTCTCCTTTTTATTTAATTGTATTATTTTATTATTATTTTTATTTACTTTTTCCTTCCCAATAATTTCTTTTAATTGTATTTTAGCTCATTTTATCTCAATTCTATTAGTTTATTTTTTATTTTTATTACCTTTTATAATACTTTTACTTTACTCTTTTAAATTTTAGTTTGCTTTTTTATGATGAAATCTTATTAATTGGTTTATTATCTTGCTTTTATTTTGTATTTCTCCTTTTTAATCAAATCTCAATTATCTTTTTTTGCTATTTTTCTTGTCTGGTATTTCTGTTGATTTGTTTTGTTCATTTTAGTTTAACCTGATTAAATCCCATTTTAATTTTTTTTTCAATCCCTTTCAGGTTGTAAATACTCAACTACACTGAAAATGAGGGTCACCCTTAATGTATTTCTGAGTGAAAATAAAGGTTGATTTATTGATTGATTAATAAGTCTGGGATTTTAAGGGCTTTAACCGACGAGTCACTTACTTTCTCTACAAAGAACCATTTCCTATCAAACCACTCTGAAAGGTTTGTTTACATCTCGACAATTGATTTATTGATTTAATGTTAAGAAATCAGTGGAATTCACCTTTAACGGTGCTACACTGGCAACTTTGGTGGTAAACCATTTACAGGACCTCCCCCCCAGTGCAGCTCTGGGCTTTGTGGTAGCACAGTGTCTCCCTGTGACGTCTAACCTTTCAACAGTTCCAGCCTTTAATGTAGAATAATTACATTCCCACAGTTAGAGCCGTACACCACACACTTACTCATCATCTCCACCACACAGCTTCAGCAGAGTCCGCTTGTATTCCCCAGATGTGTCGTCCTGTTGGAGATTGAGATGTTATGTGAGTTATACAATATTCTGCATCCATATACACTGAAAACAATGCATTGAATTTCCTTGATCCAGATGTGAACATAGTTTCCACATTAATTATATATATTACACATGGTGCATTGATAGAAATGATTTACACACTACTGTGCTTCACTTTTCCACACACTCCAGAGTTACTTACAGTTTAACCCTTGTGTGGTGTTCAGGTCTGTGGGACCCATTTTCAATGTTTACCAAAAGAAAAAATGATGTAATTTATTATTATTTCTCAGATTTCTTGGTGCTCATTTTTGTGAAGAACATATAAAATAACCCATTTTCAGTGTCTTCACTCTGTTCACCCCCCACACATTTATATTACACATGTGGTGTTGGGTGAACCCGCGGGTAATAAAAGTGTGGAGGTGCTGTGTCCTTCACTCTGTTCTCCTCCTACATGGCCTGCTGTTAGTGTGTGTGTGTGTGTGTATGTGTTTGTATATATTTATGAATGTGTGAGAGTGGACAACATGGACAGGCTGCTGACTGGCTACAGCTGCTAAAGGAGAACCCTACGCTGACCACTTGTGATATTTTAAATGGTATGTTTACATAAACTGTTTTGGCTGTATTGATTTAATAAAACAGTAATGCGGTGGGTCGACTAGACCGCTGCGTAACAAACACATCAACACCACACAAGGGTTAACCATGTTACAAGGGTAGGTGAATGTAGAGTTATGAGTCTTGCCTAAAGACTCTTATTAGTAAGTGTGTTGTGTTTGCCTGGAGGGTCATCATTTTACCAAATTAGTTCAAACTGTAAAATTTTCTAAAAAAAACAAGTATTCAGACCTTGGATATTTACAGTGATTATGTTATGACCAACACATTAACTATTAGATAATAAAAAGATAAATATATAAAAAAATCATCATTTATAGGGTACTTTCTATTGGGAGGTGGCTAACATCTACATTGACACTTGTGAAGATAAAACATGATTTTCTTTCATTTATTTTAAAGTTAAAATTATAAGTTCAATTTTTAAATAAAAATATACATATATTTAAAATTGCTGTCCGATGATTTCATGTCACTAATGAAACACAGAGTTTTAGTCTGTAGGCGTGGCTTTTTTTTAGCCACACCCCTGCATTTTAGTGCAGGAAGTGAGGCTGCATCCCTGTCCCTCATGGCCACATGGTGAGCAGTTAGATCCCACTGTTTTACAGTAAGTGTGTCCCAAAGTCTGAAAATCAGTGTTGAACCTTATGAATTGTCACTACCGAAACACATATTTTCTACAGTTAGGTAAACCTTTTTTGTTGTAATGAAAAACATTATAATTTTATGTGTTTTCAGCTGCTCAAAGCTGTGTTTGCTAGTCCTGTACAGGCTAGCATTTTTGAGTTGTCAGTACTGAAACATTTGGTAGAGTTTTGATAGTGTTGTGATTGTTTCGGTAGTGACAGAATGGAATTTTCAATCATTTATTCCAATAAAATAACACAACTAAGGTATAGGGTCACACAAAAAGACTTCAGTCTACAGTCAAAGTCAGTTAAAAGTCAGAAAAGTCAACTTTAAAGATTAAAGTTCATCTTCACATTAAAAGAAATGAAAAGATCATTTTAAAAATATTTTAAAAATGCAAGAAAATTACTCAGTTAATGCCTTGGATATAAACAGATCATAATATAAGCTGAATATTTACTGTTTTTTTGATAGTTTTTTTTTATTGTGGGACCGCAGTGTGAACGAATCCTGAGCTGAGGACAGTACCTCAATCATACTGTGAAGGGATTTGTCATAGCGTAGCCTGAAGCACTCTCTGATGTCCAGCATATCGATCTCAGAGCGGGAAATCATTATTCTGATCAGAGTGTTATCAGCTGTACCCAAACCCTGAAGAGAGAGAGAGAGAGAGAGAGAGAGAGAGAGAGAGAGAGAGAGAGAGACAGACCAAAAGAGATAGAGAACAAAAGAGAAAAAGAGAAAGAGGTTAACTGAGTTAATCACAGTAGACAGAAGTTATAAATACCAGTGAAAACAGTAAAATCCTTACTCCTAACCACTACTGCTATTACTACTACTCTCCTAACCACTGCTGCTATTACTACTACTCTCCTAACCACTACTGCTATTACTACTACTCTCCTAACCACTACTACTATTACTACTACTCTCCTAACCACTACTACTACTACTACTACTATTAATATTAGTAGTATAATAATTTTGTAGGTAGTTTGACCAGAGGAGGATGGGTCGCCCCATGTGAGCCTTGGTTCCTCCCAAGGTTTCTTCCCCAGCTCTGAGGGAGTTTTTCCTTGCCACTGTCGCCCCTGGCTTGCTCACTTGGAGGATTTACATTTCATGTTAAAACTTTGTCCTCATTGGATTTCTGTGAAGCTGCTTTGTGACAACATCAGTTGTAAAAAGCGCTATACAAATAAATTTGACTTGACTTGACGACTAAAATATGTACACACAGAGAACAGACTAGACGGTAGTGTACACCAGGGGGCGCTCTGAGTCTCATGACCACACACACACTCACACTCCAGGGGTGAGAATCTCTACAAACACCGTAATTTGGTAGTATCACAATCCCCAAGCCACAATCCTACTGCGATATTTAAATTTAAACGTGTTGGGATTTGTGATATGACAAACTGTGATATATTGCAATTTATTACATTTGACTGCAAATTATTTCTGAAGATAAAAACTTTGTTTTCTGTGATGAAGTTTCCACTTTCATCTCACTTCAATCTGCTTTAAACCTGCTTTACACTGTGTGATTACAGCACTCTTATTCGTTCTCAGCATGAGGTGCTGCAAATAAAATCTCGGCCAAACTCCACGTCAGATTGTGTGAATTCAGTGAATTCAGTGTTTACTTTTTTTCTTTTTAGCTATGCAAGCAAAAAAGCTGTTCTTGGCTGGGGGGTGAAGGGCTTCATGGAATTCTCACTCTCCAAAGTCACCATGAGATCACTAGGCTGTTTTTTCTGCCCATTATGTGGAGGCTAGCTGTGCTGTTTCACTGCAGGTCACTCTATGTGTGAACTGAAGGCCGAGCCAGAGTAATAACATCAGCTAATATTCTTAAACTTATAATAACATAATATGAGGAATAATCCACATTTATCATCTTTTTCCTCCTCTCTCACACACGCACACGTCACACATTGGTTCTTTTTGTGCATGTGTAGTAGCCTCAGTCACACTGCAAGATTTTGGACCTTTGGTCACAGTGGCAGTAAACTGGTCATAAATGTTCAAAGACCACCGATTTTAGCCCACAATCAAAGAATGCTTTCCTGACTTCTGATTTTTGTCTGCGGCAGCATTACCGTGATGATTATCACACAATGTGAAACTGCCTTTACTGAACCAAAACAAACCTGTGAAGTGGAGAAAGCAACACTCAAAGACTGAGGGGGTATGGTGTCCCGATTCTTGTTGAGATAGAGGGGTAGGGTGAAGTGTTAGGGCTACATGGCCCTCCAAACAGAGGTTTTTCAGAGTGATATGAGAAAAAAAGAAAAACCAGCAAGATGGCTGCACGAGCGACCAAAGAAACCCACTAATGTGAGAATTTTCTCTGTTAAAAATTACGATAATCATTGTATTGTCTAAGTTTGATGACGTTTCAATGTATTATGGTCGTTTTCTTCATAACAAGCATAAAAATCACTAGTAGTTTGCTGATGTCTCAGTAGTTAGCTACCCAAATTTTCTGTTCCACCTTAAATGGTGCAACCCAAACCCTAACCATTTAAGGTTGACCAGGAAAATTAGAACAAGAAGCTGGTGAATAGCCGACCTCAGCTTCATATCACTGAAGAATTAGGGGTGGGCGATAATAAATAATTGCCCCCCCCCACCCCCCGCCTTTGCAAGCATATGATGCCCTAAATGTAACTAAAGCCCAGCAGTGAGGAGCTGAACTTTACCCTCCTCTGATGTCACTGCAGACTGGCAGGGACGCCGACAGAGCAGCGCTGGTAGCCTGTTAATGAAGTAATGTTCTTTTTTATCTGAGGGTCCCATTTCATAGGGGAAGATTTAAACTACTACCCTCTTTAACTTAGTTCCAAGATGCAAGGTGACACTCGAAAACAAGGGGAAGGGGTAAAAATAAGAAATGGGATTGGTCCTTACTCCTACCAACCACTGCCAGTAGGCGTTTCTTAAATCAAAGACTCCTCTTCAGTGCTCGGTCACATGGCCTAGCTATGTCAACACGTCATGGCTTACTGACATAAGCAATGTGACATGTTGAAATCCCATTTTCCGAATGGTCTTTCGCTGCACTAATGTGTTATGACTGAACGTCTACCAATAGGCTTAATATACATTAATACTATCTTATTTTTTCACCCAAAATGTCATGATACCATGTTGTGTCGATTTTTCCTCTGACCCTCAACACATACACTCACACAAACACATACGGTCATGATTAAGCCTCAAATGGCTGGTGCTGTTTACCTTCATGGACTTGTAGAGGCGTTTGGCGAAGAACATGGGGCGACTCCTGATGCACTGCACTGAGGGAAACATATAAACAGTTCATATCAGCACAGCTCTTATCAGCACTCGAAACCAGATCCCTGATGCTTTGCATCTACGAAAACATGACCAACACTTGTCATATACACTATAAGCCAAATGTATGTGGACATCTGACCCTCACAACTATGTGAGCTTGTTGGACATTACAAAACCATGAGCATTAATACGCAGTTTGGAACCCTGAAGTGAAGGATGCAACCGAGGAAAGGTAATTTTTACGCTCTTCAGTACTCAGCAGACCCACTCTGTGAGTTTGCGTGGTCTACTGCTTCGTGGCTGAGCTGTTGTTGCTCTGAGTTGTGGCAGAGGAGGCCTCGTATGAGAGTGCATTATGACCCATTCTACTGCCAGTGATACTACAAGGCTATGTACTTGATTTTATACATCTGTTAGCAATGGGTATGGCTGAAACACCTGAATTCAATAATTAGAAGGGGGTGTCCACATACTTTTGGCCACATTGTGTATACTGTGTTTTACTTTGTACAATTAAACCACCACAGCTGCAAGGTTAAATTTACTTTTTTCGAAACTAGGTTTAAGGATTTGGTGCAACTGAATTAATAGATACACTTGGATTTTATTCAATAAAGTGTGTATCTGTTGGTGTGTGTGTGTGTGTGTGTGTGTGTGTGGAATAGAAACCTACCAACAGCGAGCATCAGCCTCTCAAAGTCCCCCGACAGTTCACTCTTAATGCTGTCCTCAATCGACTTCTCTGCAATCTTCTGATACTCGTCGAAGACTGCACAACACCAGAGACAGACAGAGGATTCAGTGCTCTGCTGTTTGACTCCTTAAACTCTAGTGGTCTCTATGTGGGCCCACGCTTCAAGCGGGGTGGAGAATGTTCAGTGCTTCTGAACTTGAGTAACAGTAGAATTACACTTGGTAAAACTTCACTACAAGTAAAAGTAAAAGTACTCTGAGTAATTGTAGATTGTTGTTTGTTGTTTGGTTGTATAATATTATTCTGATGAACAGGTTCTATTAAGGAAACCTCTTGTGTGCTAAAAGTTAATCACTGTTGTGAGAAGAAAACCTCATATCTCCAAAATGGTAACTTCACAGGAGAAGCAAAAAACATACTTCATTTTTAATGCAAGTCAATGGAACCAGACTTTTTTCCAGGACATTTTAAGCTGTTTCTTTTGGTCTATTCTTCATGAAATTTACACACAAAGTAAAGAGCAACAGGCATTTTCAAATTATGTCAAAAACTGAAAAACGACACAAATGGAGATACGAGGTTTTCTTCCAACAACAGCGATATTCCAAAGCACACAAAAAAGTAAAAAAAATATAGATGAAATTCTTTTACACAAAGAGTTTTAGTCAATAGGTGGATCCTTATTTAGCCACACCCCTGCATTGTAGAGCAGGAAGTGAGACTGCATCCCTGTCCATCATGGCCACACAGTGCGCAGTTAGATCCCATTGTTTTGTAGTAAATATGTCCCAAAGTCTGAAAATCAGTCTGTAACATTAAGAATTGTCATTACTGAAACACATTCTCTGTAATTAATTTTTTTTATGTGTGTTTTAATGAAAAATATTATGTTTTTTGTACATGTGCAACTGTTCAAAGCTGTGTTTGTTAGTCATGTACTGGCTAGAGTTTTTGAGTTATGCTCAAAATTTGCTAAAATTGTAACTACGGAAACAGTCATTACTGAAATACTTTAGTTTTAGTTGTGTTATGATTGTTTGGTCAGTGACAAAATTGAATGGTCAGTCATTTGCTTTAATAAAATAAACATAATTAAGGTGTAGATTCACTCAAAGCAAAAGCATTTTAGTCTGAAGTCCAAATCAGCTAAAAATCAAAATGTGTTTTCAACTTTGACTTTGTACCAGTTCAGTAGAATGATCCATATTGGGACTGTGAAGCCTGTATTAGCATGTGTGGAGTGGTATATGTGTGTATTAATGAGTGTAATTGTGTGTCTGGGGTCCTCGTACCTAGTTGCAGGTGGGTCACGCTCCGGTTGCCCAAGAGCATGATGAAGATCGCCTCATCCGTCCCCCACTGTTCTTCACCTGCAGCAAACAGAGCCTGCACACATACACACACCATAAACACACATATACACACACACACACACACACACACACACACCATAAAAACACACTTTGAAAAACTATACAAAGAATTTGTTAAATTAACACACTACAAAATGTTTGCTAAATTAAACATTTGTAAAAATAAACTATTTACAAGGGAAAAAACAAACAACTGGTACAAATAAATGAATACTCATTGAATGAGCTATTTGTTACTATACAGTACAAATGAGGAATATGTTGCTGATAATGATGATGATGATGATGTAAAAGCGAAAGAATTTGTGAAAAATCTAATACGCAGTGTCCCCCCCTTTGCCCAGAATGCAGTCGATCAGCCAAGACGTTTTGTGTCCAACCTTTGTTTCTTTATTCCGCATGAGATCTGCCATGCTAATGTAGCTAATATATGTTTCTCAAGTTTATATATCAGTAATTAGCACTGTGCCAATTCCACTAACTCCACCACTCCACTACTTACCTGAGCATCCTCCTCCACCAGATCTGCATGCACCACACCATCTTCCTCTCTGGTCCCCTGAGGAACAAACATACAGTCACTGAATGAACAGGCATGCACACAATTACGACCATTCACCACTGCCGACACCTACAGTACCAGCATAATTTATTACACTCTACAGGACAACCTCCAGAATTCATTATATACTACAGGACAACCTCCAGAATTCATTATATATTACAGGACAGCCTCCAGAATTCAGGATATATTACAGGACAGCCTCCAGAATTCAGTATATATTACAGGACAACCTCCAGAATTCATCATATATTACAAGACAACCTCCAGAATTCATTATATATTACAAGACAACCTCCAGAATTCATTATATATTACAGGACAACCTCCAGAATTCATTATATATTACAGGACAACCTCCAGAATTCATTATATATTACAGGACAACCTCCAGAATTCATATATATTACAGAACAACCTCCAGAATTCATCATATATTACAAGACAACCTCCAGAATTCATTATATTACAGACAACCTCCAGAATTCATTATATATTACAGGACAACCTCCAGAATTCATTATATATTACAGAACAACCTCCAGAATTCATCATATATTACAAGACAACCTCCAGAATTCAGTATATATTACAGGACAGCCTCCAGAATTCATTATATAATACAGGCCTCCAGAATTCATCATATATTACAGGACAACCTCCAGAATTCATTATATATCACAGGACAACCTCCAGAATTCAGTGTATACTACAGGACAACCTCCAGAATTCATTATATATTACAAGACAACCTCCAGAATTCATTATATATTACAGGACAACCTCCAGAATTCAGTGTATCCTACAAGTCAACCTCCAGAATTCAGTATATACTACAGGACAACCTCCAGAACTCAACATATACTAGAGGACAAGACATGACTCTGAAATGAAATGACATATTATGGTAGCAGATCACAACAGTGAGAAACTAAACTCTTTAAACTAAAGCAATAGTTTCAGAAGTACTAAAAAGACAATAAAATTTCTTAGCATATAGTTCACAATTCAGAAACCAACCTGGAGCAAAACAATCAGCATCTTCTTAAAGTGTCCTGAGGTGTCTCCTATAACGTCCTGCTCGATATCTCTACCGTAAGCTGTGAAGGAAAATGAAAACAAACTGTGAGGCATCATTTCTAAACCATATACCTGATTTGTGTTTCTTGTTGTCTTGTTTGATCAAAACCTTTTTGCCTGATCTCACCTTCTTTGTATGCCTCCACTAGGCTGTGGATTTGTTCGTTAGTCCTTGAGGCGAGTACTTCAATCAGGCACTTCTCATCTGTCCCTGCTCCCTGCAAAAGAGATAAAGACAATAAATGTCTTGTCAATACAAACCGTTCATTTTGCTTCTCCGTTCTGACCCATACAGTATGAAAATAAGGACATTACATTAACAGGTGGGGAACCTCAAACAGTGTAATCTACAACAGTTCAGTCATGGTGTGGCATATGCAGCTGAATTAAAGCGTTCTAGCTTGTTAGAAGGCATTGGCCCCAGCACTGCACGAGCTGCCTTGCAAATCATGCAACGCTATGTACTTCAGTCCTTCACAGATTAAAGTGAGGCAGGTTTTGCATTTTGGTTCTGCAGTTCAGCCCATTTGGTTTGAAATGAATCAATGACTACAGACGTAAAGTTGCACAGAGTTGCAGTCAGCTTTAATTTGACTGTATTTGGGTGAACCAGACGAGTGTGGAACCCTCAGGGCTGTCAAGGCCTTCAAAGAAAGCCTAGTGATTTTGGCAAACTCAAAAGAATAAATGTCTATTTTTATTTACTTTATTTAAATCTAATGGTATCATCAAGCCTATTGTATTTAAACTCTGTAATTATTGTAGTAATACTCTTATTATGTTTTGTTTGGAAAGAAAAAGGGTTAAAATCTTGAAAAATGCCAAAAGGAAAATTGTCCAATTGGTATTTTTCTCTCTGTTAATCAGGTAGATACAGCCAAGCAAGCTGTCCCATTGGTTAGGCCTTTAGAAGCTAAACAGAAGGCCTAAAAACAGAACCATGACTCCAGGCCTTCTGGAAAATCTGGATACATCACTGACTGGTAATACTAACCGTGTCAGCTGTTAGAAATTTAGAACAGCAGCAGCTCCATGCCAGAGCTCTGTACTGAAAGAGTCACTATAAAACTGCAAGGTAAAATAGGGTACGTAAAAGATACAAGGTAAACGTTACGCTAATGTGTGATGCAAGCTTCGAATAAAACATATGGAATCTCTTTTATAAGTTTCAAATGTCTGTGTTAAATCTAGAAACAATGTTCATAAGCACTAGCAGAAATTAGTATTAGAGTTTTTATTTCTGTCCGATTTTTGGCAGTTATGGCCTGAACGGAAGGCCTAGCTCTCCCATTTCAGGGAACCATAAGTAACTGGACTATTCCCTACTCAGTTGTTCTTGGCCAGCTGTGTTGCTGCATCTTTAGTTTGTGAAACAAAAGGCCTAGAGCTGATTCCAGATGTGATATTTGCATCTGGAGTCTATTACTGTTGTCTCTCAACATGAGAACCAAAGAAGTGTCTGTAGAAATACAGCAGACCATCATGATGAAAACCAGATCAATCAGAGATACAGTTAAACTATTAATGGAGTTTGTGATGGTGCAAAACGTTAGTAAATCTGTTTAATGCTTGAGAAAAGCTTGTCTTATTGTGGTGCTAATGTGGCTGCCATTGTTTGCACATAAAGAGAAATGAGAGAGTTTTTAAAACAGTTTTTGGACTTCAAAGCGTGCCATGCATGGCTCATTATAAACATGAACATGTTTCAAAACAGAAAATAAAAAAATAATTACTTAAATTTTTCTTATTTTCTCAAAATAATTACTCATAACGTTAAAACAATCATGTACTTTATCGCTGAATAATAATAATATATATTTTTCAGGTCATTATTCTGACCTACTAAGTCAAAATATTGACAAAAGAAGTCATGATTTTGAGCTAATGAATCAGTTTGAACTGGAAACAGATGAATAAAACATGTTTTTTCTCCTACTTGGCGAAAACATACAAAAATATGTGAGACAAACACACCATTATATTGCAATGGTCATACATTAGCAGTGAGGTTGTGCCCATGATAATTTACCTTAATGCATTCTTACTGCATAACACAACTGGCCAGCCCTACCAGCTTAAAGCGTCAGTAGACTGTCAGTAATTAGTGCCTCTCTTAGTAAATCTGACGCCAGGGTGTCAAAATGAAGTGCTAAACTGCTGAAAACTGCTGTCAAAAAATACCATAAAGAAAGGAAAAACAGCAGGAGCTCAGAGGGTTTATAATGGGATGCACACCACTGGTACACCTTAAAAAAAATCATAAAACATTCAACCAAATGCTTCAAATCTCAGTTCACGGTGCTTCGTGTTGCACCAGGGCAATGACCTACAACACACTACAAAAGCAACAAACATGACTGTCAGGAACAAAAGAAGAACTCAGATACAGAGAAAAGAGAAATGACTCTACAGAAATACCCCGTTTTATCCTCAGGGGGAAACTACAGAGGGGAAAAAAGGAAACGATGAATGATTATTACACTAAAAAAAAAAACCTCTCATTATGATGTGTGAAGTGCTAAGAGAAGTGGTTAAGAGGTACTGACCTCATCTGCCATTCAAAATCAATCACCCTAAATCCTACTGAGCAGCGATTCACTGTCAGAAGACCAAACTGAACGATAATAACAAACAGGAACTGAAAATGGTTGCAACGCAGGCCTGCAGCAACATCAGACAAGGCTGCAATTTAGGCATTTATCACTAGAAACAGAAAGCAACACCTATCAATTCTAATTAAGGACATGTCATTTGTCCAATTATTTCTGGCCCCCTGAAATGGTGTGTGTGTGTGGGGGGGGTCCTTGTATAAAACTGTGGTGATTCTGAAATTCATCCAAAATGTATAAACACAGCCTCACATTAAAGCTGAGATTCTGCACTTTCAACATTTTAGTCACTGTTTCATTCCAAATCCTAGAGAACAAGAGGCCAAAGAACAAAAACTGGCACTGTCCAATTACTAATGGAGTGCACTGTATGTCTACAATTATCTTGTTATCTCAAGATAACAAAATTGTTATCTTGAAATAACAAGTTACTAATCCCGTATCTTGAGATAACAAAAGTTGTTATCTTGAGATAACATCTTAATTGTCTTGTGCTCTCAAGATAACAAAGTTGTTATTTTGAGATAACGAGCTGTTTATCTTGTTATCTAGAAATAACGAGTTACTTGTCTTGTTATCTCAAGATAACAACATTGTTTCCCTGAAATAATGAGTTACTGTAATGAGTATCTGTTACATAAAAGGGAAATAGACTTATATATAACAGATCTGAACTAAAGCACATCTCCAATTACTAATGGAGTGCACTGTATGTCAGTTAAAGACATCCTCAGTCATTACTTGCATGGTCCGTAGCCACTGGTGTATAATAATCTATGACATTTTTTATTGAAAGTATTGTGTGTTCTGTAAATACTAAGCAAACGTCTCATTTGGAGTCAATACAGTTTCAGTAAGTAAATCTAGGTCTTTTCTGTTTCTGCACCAAATCACCTCATACAGCTTTTACCTTTGATTCTTCACAGAAACTGTGGATACATGAAAAGGCTGACGCTCCCTAGAGAGGCTACAGAGAGCCTGGCCTCATATCTTCACCACCTGATGAAGCAAAGTCACTTACCGCACCCTAATGCCAGCATTAACGAAGCAGATACACAGAGAAAGCAGTCAGTGAGAGAACACACTCAGATAATCAGTCAGATAAACATGAATACAGTCACAATAATGAAACCGAGAGATTTGTTTGACTCACAAATTGAGTCAAAACCCTGATCAAATGTCAAATATTTTGCGGAATTTTCTAAGTGAAAATATGTTAACACACTCTGTACAGAGAACACACTTAAATATGGCATCTGTATGCAAATTTTAGTGCACAATTTCTATTTATTTGCTAGGAAAAAAGTGAAATATAAGATGTGCCATAACTTTTGCACAGGCCACGTTTTATGTTTAATGGTAAATTCCGTGAATAAACAGTAACTGCGTATTAAAGGGTGCAGAAATGTGTTCTCTTTAGAGGATGTGTTACGTTAGATTCACTAAGAAAATGACTGAAACATTTGGTTCGACCGGGGCGCGCAAACTTTTGCATACGATTTTATATCATTTGCATTTTATGTTGGTGGTAAAGTCTGTATATGCTGAGTCTACTATATTTGACTGAACGGAAATGTGTAGTGTAATTAAATTCACACTAAAGTTTCAATTTAAATCAAATTAAATTAAATTAAATTCACATTACAGTCACAAAAGTACGGAGGTCCATTGAGGCCATGAGGTAGTTATAATTCTCTGGATTTGAGATAACGTGTTAATTGTCTTGTTATCTCAAGATAACAAAATTGTTATCTTGAAATAACAAGTTACTTTATTTTTAAGATCACAGAATTGTTATCAGTTACTTATCCCATATCTTGAGATAACAAAAGCTGTTATCTTGAGATAACGTCTTAATTATCTTGTGATCTCAAGATAACAAAGTTGTTATTTTGAGATAACAAGTTATTTATCTTGTTACCTAGAAATAACGAGTTACAACATTGTTACCCTGAAATAATGAGTTACTTATCTTGTTTTCTCAAGATAACAAAATTGTTATCTTGAAATAACGAGTTACTTATCTTGCTTTCTCAAGATAACAATGCAGAAAATTATACCAACAGCTCATGGCCTCTCTGGACTTATCTGGATCATGTGAAATGCTAAGTGAAGCTGTCGGGGATCTACCAACAGTATCTGTTACATAAAAGACTTAATCCACAAACCTAAAACAAACCTGTAATAAAATATAACAGATCTGAACTAAAGCACATCTACATAATCACTTCTCCATTAACATGAGCCAAGCACTGACATGCACACCATGCTGAAGCACTGTTACCCTCCACACAGCTGCAGTTCAGAAGCTGCTGCAGTAACTGTATGACGTGCAGCATTACATTTTCAGTCTGTTTGCTTTAGACACTCGCTTACCTTGATAGCATCCTTGATTTCTTTGGCATCGTGATAGGCGGGAGGTAGCATTAAACTGGCGATCAGACGCTCAAACTTGCCCGTCAGTTCATACTTAAGGTCGGCAATCAAGTCCTGAAGACAACAAAGTTCATCAATAAACAATAAACAAATCATTTTCACACAGATTGTCTCTGAAACACTAACGAAGCTCTTCTAATCTCAAACTGCATTAAGGGAAGCCAACTGTACACTATAAAAACGTGGAAAAAAGAGAAGGTTCATTTGAAAAGTGCATGAGACAGACCAGAATGGCTGGTTACCAGCAAAACCAACATGCTGTGTTTTGGATGCTGGTATGCTGGTCAACCAGCATGACTATGCAGGGTGTCCAGATAAACCAGCACCAGACAGACAGGATGGGAATTCTGTTTTTTTCAGCCGGGTGATCACCCATTAAAGACGCTCTGAACTCAAAAATGTGTTTTTTAAATTGTTACCTCCTCTTGGATGGGATATTAACGTTGTATATCACTGCTGTTGGAACAAAACCTTGTATCTCCATTTTTGCGTTTTTCAGTTTTTGACATAATTGGAAAATACATGTTGCCATTTACATTGTGTGCAAATTTCATGAAGAATGGACCAAAAGAAACAACCTAAAATGACTCGGGAAAAAGTCTGGATCCATTGACTTGCATTAAAAAATACAATATGTATCATTTTGGAGATACGAGGTTTTGTTCCGATAGAAGCGATATGCTGATATGTGTATCAAGTGTGTTATACTGTATAGTTCACATTTTTCCAATGAAAACACAGGCTTTAGTACATCTGGAAGAAGTGGTTTATGGAATTAATAATTAGTGAATATGATGTGGCAACTTGCTTACAGCTACAGAACATGTCTGCACTAATGTGGCTAACTTGTTCTCGATATTTGGACTGTGCAGTAAGCTGTTAGCTAAAATGATGAATGATGATGGTATTTTAAACTACGACTGTGTCAAATTTATATAGTATCTATCTAAAAAACTGTCAAATATGATGTAGAGTCGTTCTATTAGCATGCTACAGCATCTATTAGCACACTACAGCTCAGCACAGCACAGGTTACAGCTCACCAACGCCTCACTGAAGCACATTTAGAGGATAAAGACTCAAAACTGTCTGAACAAACCTGTTGTTGTGTGAGGAGCTGTTAAGATACTCTTAATTCATATCCAGAGGCTAACATTAGCTTAGCAAAAAGGCTAAACCACCAGCAATTCTTGCTCACTGACATTAAACTGAAGCAAGTGTAGAATAAAGACTCAAATCAGAGCTGGTCAACCTGTTGTGGTGTGTGGAGCTGTTAAGTTACTTTGGATTTATACCCCTGTTAGCAACAGAAGCTAACGTTAGCTTAGCAAGAAGGCCAAAACACCTACAATTCAGGCTCACTGATGCTGCACTGAGGAAAAAGTAGAGAATAAAGACTCACATCTGAGCAGTTAACCCTGTTTTTGACTGTGTACGCTTAAGCTACCTTTTCTTTATACCCGTTAGCAACAGAAGCTAACATTAGCTTAGCAAGAAGGCCAAACCACCTGCAATTCAGGCTCATTGATGCTGCACTGCCACATGTTTAAAGAATAAAGACTCAAATCTGAGCTGTTAACCCTGTTTTTGACTGTGTTCCCTTAAGCTACCTTTACTTTATACCCCTGTTAGCACAAGGGGCTAACATTAGCTTAGCAAAAAGGCTAAACCACCAAGAATTCAGGCTCACTGATGCTGCACTGAGGCAAGGTTAGAGAATAAAGACCCAAATCTGAGCTGTTAACCCTGTTTTTGACTGTGTTTCGCTTAAGCTGCCTTTACTTTATACCCCTGTTAGCACAAGGGGCTAACATTAGCTTAGCGAGAAGGCTAAACCACCTGCAGTTCAGGCTCATTGCCGCTGCACTGCTGCATGTTTAGAGGATAAAGACTCAAATCTGAGTGAGTGAAATCAACTGACTGGTGCCAGAGAGGCACAAAAACAATGTTTCTGATTAATAATGTTACAGTTGGGACATATTTTTGTTTCTGTTTTACCTCACATGAAGTGTAGTGGGGAGGAAGGGGTGGGGCTTATAAGCGAGGCAACGAGGGGGTGTTTTCAATTTGCATAAATGTATATATTCATAAGTCTTCACATTCTTAATGAGCGTTGAGGTTTAGGGTCTCTCCTGTGTGTGAGCATAACAATAATACAAATATATTCAACAATTACTATACAATATTTAACAGTTTATAATTTAAAATGATGCATTTTTGTATTTTAAATGAACTTTAATTTAGCTGTTTGTTGCCATATGAATAAAATATCATGTTGTTTTAAATTGGCTGAGAGTCTTTCAGTCTGTTAGGGTTGTTGTTCCAGTACCTTCCCGTAGAGTGATTTGTAGGCAGAGCGGATCTCCTGTCTCTGAGCGTTGCTTCTAGAGGTGACCAGGTCCAAAATGGCTTCCTTGTCACTTCCTGAAGAACAAAGATAGAAATGTCACATGTTCACATTTCTAACTTCATCTCTAGCTTAGGTGGTAAAGAGTCTGTTTGGCTTTTTCTCAATAGACACCAAATCTAAATTTAGCCTGTAAATCCTGAAATTAAGATATTTTGTTAGCTACTCCAGAAACTTAATCAGAGAACTTGTAGAGAGGAGAACTGCCACTCTGCAATGTCTTCCAGGTTTCTCAAACACTAGAGGGCGCTCCCGAGCGAGTCCAAAATGAATGGGTTAATATGGAGCCTTTGAGCTAAAATCATAGTTTATAAATTCTTAAACATTTTTAATGTAAAAAAATAAAATAATTTCCTGAACACTGAATATCATAAAACATTTTAACACTGCTGTTCTATTTTTAAGAGCTTTTAAACTCGAATTATAGGAGTTTAAAACGGCGCCTCATGTACGTTCATGACGTCTGTGAGCGCGAACAGCCAATGAGCTGCTCCGCTCGTCAACCAATCAGCACTCAGTAGCAGTAATGCTAACGTCCTGCTGCCCAAAACCCGTTTGCTGTGGAAAAAAGGAAACATACAGGTCAGTTTTCTTCACTTTCTTAGTGAAATACATAATTCTACCTTCTAAAATTAAAGAAACGTTTTGGGCGAGTGATTAGAAACTATTTAAACTTTTCAATTTTACCCGTTGAGCTCCATTCACTCCCATTCATTCAGGACTCGCTCTCAGGCGCCCTCTGCTGTTTTGCAGTCATGTTTTAATATAACGTGGGAAATAGGAAGAGGCCAGACTCCTCATAAACCACTGTGGCTTAATCCAGTCCAGTGGACACTGTCCAGTCAGCTGACTTCTGAAAAGCCTGTGGGCTGAAAAGCAGCGACTCACCAAAGCCTTTCATGGCATTGTAGAGGGCTTCAGCATCGCTGTTAGCATCGAAATTGGGGTGATCTGCGATGGTGCCTCTGAATCCCTGAAACAGAAATGGAAGAAAAGACAGAATCATGAGAGAGCAGAGAGAGCAGACTGCATTCACTGTAAAACAGTACATTGTTTTAACAGAAGTGTGTAACTCAGTTTGTAGTGGCGTGCACAGACTTTGGTTTTGTGGTTTTTGTGGGGGGCACTTCTGGAAGCGTTCATATCAAGAAAATATGTAAGACATCATGAAGAATGGGCCAAAAGAAACAGCCTATAAAGTAGGTTTACATACATACATACATATATATATATATGACCCAACAGCAACGGTCATTTTCCTTTTATGGTTTCTTTTTAAGCTTTTATTTTCTGGCATGGGTCCTACCAGAGCCAGTTTAGGGGGAGCCTGGCCTCTTCCTCTTAACCCCATTATATCAAAACACTTGATTGCAAAATGCTAGAGGGCACCTGCAAGTGAATCCTAAGGGAATAGGGGTGAATGGAGCTAAAAGAAAACAATATATTAAACTTCAATTAGTGCATTTTCTGAGTAAAAATGATTATTTTCCATTTTTTTAATATTTTTTTATATTTCAATATTTTTTTATTTTGCAGTTTGGGATCAGCCTTCAGTTTTCACACAAAAGCTCCACAGGAATGCATTCAGACTAGCTCAGGAGCGCCCTCTAGTGTTTGACAAACCCAGGAGACTTTACTGAGTGGTTATTCTCCTTTCTACACATTCTCTAATTTGATTCAGTGTAAGATATTGAGTCATTATGGAGGTAATTCATTTGACTAGGCGTCTGTACAGGTGTTAGAATGCAGCAATAACATGATATTTCATCGTTGTAGTGATTAATTATTATTATTGTGCACATTATTGTGGATATTGTCAGTACTTAAAGAACACTGACCAACTACATGCTTCATTACAAAGTGAGCATAATTAAGCCTGTTTAAATGGATTTAGTTCAGTGCAGTTTAAAAAAACACTGAATAAAAAATAATTGTGGGTTTATTACCATTATTATTATTATTATTATTATTATTATTATTATTATATATGGCACTAAAGGTTCTATTTTGTCTGTTCCAACTTATTTAATATGATGATGCATATTGTGTACCATGAAAAAGTCTTGAAGTATTGCGATATAACACATTTTGCCACCTCATAATTATATCCCATATAACAATAACAAGATACTATGTAAAATGATTACCCAATTTGTCATAGTAATGAGATCCTATCTCATTAGGGTAGCAGCTAGATGAGCAGCATACATACATACAGCAACAATGGGACAGGCTCATGTGACAACCATTACACCAACCTGGTGTAAACATCCTTTTCAGCTGTGTCCACTCCTTGTTAGCAACATTAGCCTAATAGCAACAATGCAGAGTTACGGCAGCAAACCACAAACACCAAACGTGTTTTTCTGTTTCTGGCAGCAGTGCACCAAAATATTGACTTATTGTCACAAAATAATGATTTTTTCATGATGTTTTTAAATTTCAAAAACGTCAATAATTTCAGAAGCTAAGTCATTATTGTGAGATACCAAGTCATTATGTTGACACAGGACGTTAATATACTGAGAAAATCATTTCTCTGTAGTCAAGTCATATTTTTGAAAAAATAATTATTTTGCCATAAGTCAGTAAGTATTTTGAGAAAATGAACAAATATTCTGACACTGCAAGTCAATATTTGAGAAAATAAGTCCTTATTCTGCCATATTACATCAATACTTTGAGAAAAGAAGTCATTACTCCAAAATAGTAAGTGAATATTTGAGAGAGTAAGTCATTAATCAGACATCTTAAGTCGACATTTTGAGAAAATAAGTCATTATTCCGACAAAAGAAGAAAAGAAGTCTTTATTCAGACATAGTAAGTCAATGTTGGAGAAAAGAAGTCATTATTTTGAGATAGTAAGTCAATATTTGAGAAATTAAGTAATTATTCTGACATAGTAAGTCAATGTTTGAGAAAGCAAGTCATTATTCTGACATAGTAAGTCAATATTTGAGAAATTAAGTCGTTATTCCGACACAGTAGGTCAATATTTGAGAAAGTAAGTCATTACTCTGACAAAGTAAGTCAATTTTGTGTCTATTTGATGTTGGCCTGAACCACCACTTTAAGGTTATTATTTAGTAACTACTATGGATTATTAACTACTCATAATAATAATAATAGTAATAATAATGTGTAAGTTAGGTAGTTAGGAGAGAGAGAGGACCCACATACAGACAGTTTAAGGGTCTTAAACTTCACAGTAATGGATGTGCATGGACGCCTTCCAAACCATCTGAACCATATCTCTGCGGTTGGCTCTTGAACTAAAGCAGCCATTCTGAGTCACACATATGCGTGAATTCCCACGTCTGTGTAACTGTGGATTTCCAAAATGAAAGAGGCCACAAAGGCCAATCTCCTCTCCAGTGTGGCTTCTCCCGCAGCCTGTGAAACGCTCCAGTGGGTGTAAGGGGACATTCAGCACAGCCTATGAAGCTATAAGCAGAGAACAGTGGGTGGACAGCTGACACCTGTCCAAGTCTGCAGCTGCCCTGTGGCCTCATCAGCCAGGCCCAGTGCAGTGTGTTGGAGACAGTGTGGGTTTCACCTTACATGCACAGCTCCATTCACCCCGCAGGGGTATCGCTCACCCTTTTCACTGATGCAGACGTTTTGTGTCTGAGTGAGCAATAATGCTACATGACTGTGCGGTTCTGCTTCCTCTCCTTATTTTCCGTAATTCCTCCCCCTGCTGGGCTGCATCGCTGCGGTGGCACAGAGCCAGAATCCTCTGGTCATGCTCAAAGCTTTCCTGTCAAGGCCCATTCTTGAGACCACTCCTCAAAGGAACAGCTGTGAGGTTCAACTTCCCTCAGCAACAGCCCCCTTAGCAACAGCCAACTTGACAAACAAACATCCCACCAAGTGCACGATTCCACGGAGAAGATAAAGTGGTTGAAAGCCTTGGAAAAAAGTAGGAACTATGTTTGTCCTGGAGTAACCTGGATGTCCTGGATGTGCAGAACGCTGTAAAAGTACTAGGGATGCACTGATATAGAAACTGTAGGGCTGATATTAGATTTTCCATGTACATATCTGCTGATGCTGACATATAAATATTTCTATAGTGTAGAAATTTGGATTAGATCCACCTGGATTAGCACTACAGAGAAATATAGCATTTTTTAAAGGGTAACAAATACAGTAAAAGGAATAAAATATAAGATGTTTTAGCGCAGTAGCCCAGCATCACCTAAGCATTCAGCTCTTCTGGAGTATAATTAACACATCATCGAATACCGAATTGAAGTGTTGGCCAAATCTAAACTTTTGATATCAATCATTTTTTCAAAGCAACCTATCAATGCCAATATGATTCTGATAATATTGTGCATCCCTGGTAACTAAACTACATTAAAAGCTGTACATTATTCTAGTATTTTAATAATAATAATAATAATAATAATAATAAAAATAATAATAATGACCATAGAAATGGCTTAGCAACACCTTTGCATCCACCTGTAATAAAATAGCAACAGCCTAGCAATACCTTAGCAATCACCTGGGACACCACAGCAACTTCCTTACAACACCTTAGCAATCACCTGGGATAACATAGCAACTTCCTAGCAACACCTTAGCAATCACCTGGGATAACATAGCAACAGCCTCGCAACACTTTAGCAACCACCTGGGATATCATTGCATTGGCTTAGCAAGACCTTAGCAAACACCTGGGATACCACAGCAACTACCTAGCAACACATTAGCAATCACCTGGGATAACATAGCAACTTCCAAGCAACACCTTAGCAATCACCTGGGATAACATAGCAACAGCCTAACAACACTTTAGCAACCACCTGGGATATCATTGCAATGGCTTAGCAACACCTTAGCAAACACCTGGGATACAATAGCAACCTCCTAGCAACACCTTAGCAATCACCTGGGATACTGTAGCTACATCCTAGCAATACCTTAGCAATCACCCGGGATACTACAGCAACTTCCTAGCAACACCTTAGCAAACACCTGGGACACCCTAGCAGCTTCCTAGCAACACCTTAGCAATCACCTGGGATAACATAGCAACAGCCTAGCAACACTTTAGCAACCACCTGGAATATCATTGCAATGGCTTAGCAACACCTTAGCAACCACCTGGAATACCATAGCAACTTCCTAGCAACACCTTAGCAATCACCTGGGATAACATAACAACTTCCTAGGAACATGTTAGAAGTCACCTGTGATAAAATAGCAACAGCCTAGCAACACCTGAGCAACCAAGTAGGATATCATAGCAACCTCCTAGTAACACCTTAGCAACCACCTGAAACACACTGAGTTAATGTTTTAGCAAAAATAAAGAAATAAAAATCTTGTGACAATCCTACAAAATGAATTTTGTGGATTCAACATTCAACAAAAGTCCGTAAACAAGGATGTAATAGTTGAGAAAGCCACAAAAGCTCATTGTCCAAATCTGTGTGTCCACCCAGGGCTGGATAAACGCACTAAATTCCAAAATGAATACGCGCTAAATCACAGCACTGTTCATTACATAAGTGTCCAGCCCCATCGTTCTCTCCTACACCACACAGTGAAGCACTGACACAGCAAGTCTCTTCACAGCATGATGGGACCTCAGTAGCTTATTTTCATGCAATAAAATGTAGCATAAAGCAGGGGTCCTCAACCTCTTCCACCCCCAGGCCCTTCGTTGTTAGTTGTTTTTTTAATGTTTTCTTTATATACTATATTGCTATTTTATGCCTGTTTCTCATGTGAGCTGCTTTTTTAATTATTTACAAATCTTCTTTTCTTTGTGATTTTCATTTTAGTTGATTAATTTTTCAACTATTCACTTTTTCAGTCCCTGTTTAACTTGCTCATCTACCCTGTAAATGAGGTTCACCTTCAATGTACTTCCAAGTCAAAATAAAGTTTGATTGATTGATTGACTGAGATGGGTCTCAGAAATATAGTGGTTGTTTTGTACACTAAATGATTTGAGCTTTGAACTGAAATTTAAAACCCTGAAAAAGTTGTTTATCTGGTCAGTAAGCATGTATTTGCTTAGAAAATCTCTATATTACAGATACAAATTATAGTAATACAGTTATGTATCTCAGTGATGTCAATGTGCTTGTTAAACCATCCCCAACCTCTCCTCAAGGTAGCCCAGTAACCCATGGTGGTAACTGTACTTATCATCCTATACCTGGTTTGGCTGATCAATACTTCATTATTTTAAACCAGATGTGCTGGTGAGGGAATCTAAAAGATCCGTGCAAGGTGTCCAGGAGAAATCTGGAACAAAACTTCAGACTAGCTAGATATAAATTATGTTTTTGAAAATAAGAAATTCTTGTTAGGTTTTACTGTATTAAAAATACACTTATGTCCAAAACAAATGCTTTAAAACAACGTGTGCATGACAGGTCGCATCTCAGCATGTCTGACTGACATCTCTTCATATGTGGCAGCTCACCAGCTGGAGCTCCACCTGAGCTGCTATTCATCCCTGCAACTACAGGTCCTCATCGTGATCTTGCCGTCTCATTCGAGAACTCCCTGATTGTTCCGTCTGAAGATGCAAGAAGTCTTGGTGATTCTGGATGGCCAGTTATTGTTCTCGGCTCATATCGTGAACCTAACTCGGTCATGCAGGTTTCTCCTGTACAACATCCGGAGGATCCGACCCTTCCTCACTCAGGAGGCCACCCAGGTGCTAGTTCAGTCTCTTCTCATCTCAAGGCTTGACTACTGCAACTCGCTCTTGGCTGGTCTTCCTATGGGGCCATCAAGCCCCTGCAACTCATCCAGAATGCAGCAGCACGGCTCGTCTTCAATCTCCCCAAGTTCAGCCACGTCACTCCACTGCTGCGCTCCCTTCACTGGCTTCCTGTAGCTGCACTCATCAGATTTAAAACACTGATGCTTACAAAGCCAAAAACAGACCAGCCCCTCCCGACCTGATGGTAACGGTCAAAACTCGAATCCCTTCGAGCTTCAAGTGTAGCTCGGCTTGATCCGCCATCCTTCAAGACGCGTGGAAGACAAGCATCGAAACTTTTCTCTGTACTGGCACCCAGGTGGTAGAACAAACTCCCATTGGCTGTCCGAACAGCGGAGTCTCTCACGGTCTCATCTCTTTATACAGCACTTAAATGAGCACCGAGTTAAGTATCTATTGTAATGTAATGTACAGCACTTATTGAAATGTATTGCACTGTGTTGTGTTTAATTCTGCTCCTTTTTCTCCAGGTATCAACCTGGGCTTTTGTTTCTAGCAGTATCTGAGCTCAGGACTGGCTTTCTCTCTAACCTCTTTGTAACTAGCAAAGATACTTTCTCCAGGTAGACAAAGCACTTTTGTAAGTCACTCTGGATAAGAGCGTCCGCTAAATGCTGTAATGGTATATGTAAATGTAAATGATAAGAGCTGAGGCTTACCTTGCCCATGTTTTCTCAGTTGCAGGGTATCAGTGGAATGATGAAATTATACTGACTCTGAAACGAAAAGATGAGAATGAAAAGATGAAACTGTTCAGTTTGAGTTACAGTACAACTAAAATCTCAGGCTTATTACATACTTATTATGCAGTAATCACAGGGACTTCAGTGCAAACTGGCTGAGCTATTCTTCGATTATAGAGGTGTGAAATAAAACGTTGGGCCCACTGGTGGGCTGTGGCCATTAAACTCTTCTTTTTCCAGCTTTATTACATCCTAAATGACATTATTCATGAACTACATGAAAAACAATACAAACAAACTAAGTTATTCAGCAGTAAAGTAAGAAGAGCTCCAGGCCATTTAAGGGGTTAAAAGAGACAAGATTGCTAGCTGCTATCGGACACCCCTGTGCTTCACCACTGAGGGTCTGTTTATGATTCAACTCAAAGGAATGAAACAGTGGGCGCAACTGAGATAGTTCATGTACACAACAGAATCGAAGCTGACACGGTGGCCTTAGTTCACTGCACTGGCTTCCCAGAGGACACTGCAACTCCAGTGTGCTTTCAGTGAGGGTCCATCCCTTCAGTTTAACTGCATTACAAAAGGAACGCATTTAGTTTTCAGGCATGCGTTCGCAGAGAGAGACTGTGGCCCTGTCTGCAGCGAAGTTCCCCCTTCCAGACAGACCCGGCAGAGGAAAAGGCCTCTTGGCTACAGGCCGAGCGCTTTATAGCAAGGCCACGTTTTCCACAGGATACTTCTGCCAGCTCACTCAACACTCATACAATGTGCTCTTTCACTACGTCACACAGGGACACAGCAAAATCAAGGATACAGCACCTTAAACAAAGGAGTGCAAATCAATCTGCTGTGCTAACTAAACTAGGGCTGTCACTATTGATTACATTAGTGATCAAGTAACTTTCACAGGTTTACCTATTCCAGAGGCTTATTACTCAGTAACTACAAGGACTGCAGTGCGAACTGGTGGAGTTATTCTTAAGTCATAGACACGTTTGGATCACTCAGCTGATCAGCCGTTAAAAAGACTGTGAGAATATGAAAAGAGCATGTAAATGAGGCGGTGAGAGAGAGAGAGCAGTTCAAATATGCATTATCATGACGCTACATTGTAAGCTAATCATCAGAAGGTGGTCGATGACTGTTTTAAACTGAGTAATCATGAATGCCAAATACTGAACCACTACAAATCCATGACAATTAGATCACGATTCTCCAGTCATTCCTCCCTAAAACATTCCTACCTTAATTCCTGTGTCCTGCACAAAGCATCACTGCATGATGTGCACTGTGATAAGCAGAGCAGACATTTGTATTCTCTAGCTCTTCATTACAGACCCCCTAAGATGACATGGTGATTGTTTTTTGATAAGGCGTGGCCACAAAGTACTATATTGAGGCCACAAGTTAGGTTTCTCATTGTGTGACACAGTGTATTAATTTGTGGGCTCTATATAGTTATTTGTGGCCTTAATATATTAATTTGTGGCCTCAAAATAGGAACCCGTGGCCTCAATATAGTGATTCATGGCCTCAACATAGTTATTCAAGGCCTAAACTAGTAACTTGTGGCCTCAATATAGTAAATGGTAGCCTCAATGTATTAATTTGTGGACTTAAAATAGTACATTGTGGCCTCCATATAGTAATTCATGGCCTCAACATTGCCTAAAAATAGTAATTTGTGGTTAAAAATAGTAACTTGTGGCATCAATATAGTAAATTCTGGCCTTAATATATTAGTTTGTGGCCTCAAAAGAGTAACTTGTGGCCTCAGTTTAGTAAATGATGGCCTCAATATATTAATTTGTGGCCTCAAAATAGTAACTCTTGGCCTCCATATAGTAATTCATGACCTCAAAATGGTTATTTGTGGCCTAAAAATAGTAACTTCTGGCCTCAAAATAGTAACTTGTGGCATCAATATAGTAAATTTTGGCCTCAAAATAGTAACTTGTGGCCTCAATATAGTAATTTGTAGCCTCAAAATATTAACTTGTGGCCTCAACATAGTTATCTGTGGCTTAAAAATATTAATTTGTGGTCTCAGAATAGTAACTTCAGGCCTCTATATAGTTATTTGTGGCCTCAATATATTAATTTGTGGCCTCAAAATAGTAATTTGTGGCCTCAATATATTAATTTGTGGCCTCAAAATAGTAACTTGTGGCCTCAATATATTAATTTGTGGCCTCAACATAGTTATTTGTGGCCTAAAAAAATAAATTTGTAGTCTCAGTATAATAATGCATGGGCCTCGATATATTAATTTGTGGCCACGCCTTATTAAAAATAATCACCCTGTCCCCTTAAGGGGCTCCCTCCGTACTTCACAGCGGCAGTTACTAAGACGTAGAAATCGGCTGCACATTACTGCATTGTTTGAAGTCTAATGTGGGGGCCAAAAATAGCCTGTTCAGATGGCATAGTAACACATGCAGGGTCCAGCACAGAGAGACAGCCACACCCAGAGGGCAAAGCCCCCTATCTTTAAAGGTTATATACACTCTGACACGTTAATTCACTGTACAGAGTGATTCAGCAAACAGAAGAAGGACTGTATGGGTTCACGAAGTTGCACACAGTGAATCTATGAGATGTTTTTTTGCACTTGTGGTGCAAAGAAACTTTCTCTTTCATTCTTAAGTGGTCACTATAAGTGGGTTATACTATGCTATATCTCCTATATGCTGTGTGGTTGCCTACAAAATGCACAGACTAGCCCCTGCACAGTGTTACCTGGTGGATAAAAGCAAAGATCAGCACTGCTGAAAGAGTGGAACTCACCTCCTGTAGTTTTTTTGTCCTGCAGAGGAGAAAAGCTCCAGTCCTCACTATCAGCCAGAGTGAGAGACTCAGCTAAGAAGAAGCAGCTGTTCTTCGCTCTTGCGGCTCTGACGTCATACATGCAGCAGCCAGGTTTTTTTTTTTCTTCTTCCCACCCGTATTCCGCTCGGCCCCCCCCCTGCTCTGCGATGGGCTAGCAGCTCAGACTCAGAGGCTGTTGGCGGTTCTAGAACGCTAAAGCGCGTTTAGAACGTTTGGCATCAAAAGATCCCGGCCGACAGAACGATCTGAGCAAAGATACAGGTTTCGAACGCGGTAAACGTCACAAAGCTTTAGAGTTCTAAAAGTGCAGGGTGCCACAGCCAACAGCCAATCATAGCGTGGGAGGCGGGGCTTGACGGAATGCGGGTGGGAAAGAAAATAAGCAGCATCTACATTAGACGGCTCGCCGGACTCAGCGCAGGAGGCGGGGCATTACTGCCCAATACGAGAGGGGTAAAAATAAAAAGGACGAACGGTTTCCCTACAGTGACGTAACAGTTTTAGAGCAGTTGGTAAAAAAAATGACGTTCTTAAATTACGGAATCTCGCGCAGTGACCAAAAGTCACGTGCGTCCTGATAATTAGCAGCCAGTTTTGTGACAGACATTGAGTGCTCCCAGACAACCGCATTCAAAATCAAAAATACATAACAAACAAACAAGCAAACAAAAGAAAGAAAGAAAGAAAGAAAGAAAGAAAGAAACAAACAAACAAACAAAGAACAAAGAAAAAAAGAAATAAGCGTGTCAAATAAATAAAAATCCCTGTAAATGTTTAAATAACTATAGAAATAAATTTAAAAAATTGAAAATAAAGTCTTATTTATTACAATTGTGCGAATATTTTATGAAGGATGATCCAAAATGACATAGAATAGAATCTCATTGTATTGAAGTAAATTAAAGTGCATTAAAGTTCGATTTAAGAACTCAGAAAGTTACCAATTTGGATGTTTTTTTATGAGAATACATGAATATAGATGAAAATAAGGTCTTTGTTTGTTAATTGTATATCTATTAGTTAATTTTAACATTTATTTATTTATTTATTTATTTATTCATTTATTTATTTATTTATTTATTTATTTATTGAGTTATTTATTTATTTATTTATTTGCTTTTATTTTATAGGTGAAAAAGTGTGTCAGACGTCTGCCCAAATTTGGTAACAAAGCTTTCCCGAGCCCTGGCTGTTTGTTTGCTGTGGAGTAAATGTTATAGCACATCTTTTATTTTTATTTGATGGTTAAAAAAACAGCAGAAGAAAGAATAAAAAAAAACAAATAAACTAAGCAAATATAAACAAAGAATCTAAATCTAAAAAATATGCGGGAATATATATTTATATATATGATTACCTATATTTACAAACTTTATTTTTAACATTTACAATTTATTTTGACTCTCTGAAGCAACACTAGCATTTGACTAACAACACACAGCAAAATCATATGATGCCATCTGAATATTTTTACCCAAAGCCATGAAGTTTGGACCAGATTTGTCTCCATGGCTTCAGAAGGCTGCTGGGGAAAGCTGCAGTGATGCAAGGTGGAAGGCCTCTGTGATGCATTATAAGGTGTTAAAGCCATGAATGAGTGTAGTGATGTGTTGGGCTCTCAGGCAAGACTCACGACAGTTCTTGCTGTGTGAGGTCTGAAGAAGTTAAAGTTGAACTGAAAGCACTTTAAAAAGCTGAAATGGGGTCTCTAAATCCAGCTGAGGCTGAGCAGGTTTTTCCATGTTAAGTCAGAAACGTCTCCCTCATTAACTGTGTTTATAAGCACGTTGAATGAAGTGGTAAAGTGGCGCTGAAACTGCAGGTAAATATGGCAAAGACAAACACACACTCATATGAATCAGTGAGCTGAGGGCAGCCTGAGCGAGGGTGTGACAGCTCTGGGGCTCAGCATGTCCAGCCCGATCGGAGATCCTGACAGAGCTATTTCTGTCCCAGCACGGGGTCATTCCGGTAAGAGGCCGAGGAATTCAGAGTAGTGCAAACACGGAGAAGAGAGGGAATTGGGGGTGGGGGGGGTTGAAAGAGAAACAGAAAGAGAGATAGAGAAAGTGGGGGTGGGCTGTGGGATCACTTTTGAGGTGACTCATCCACTCTCTGACAACATACACCTTTAGAAAAAGGTTTTTTTCAAATGTTCTTTAGTAAAGACAGTGGTTCTATATGGAACCATGAGCACTCCAAGAACCATCTGCATGATTAAATGGTTCTTTGCATGCTGAAATGGTTCTTCAGATTGATAGAGAATGTGTTGTGTATGGTTCTATATGAAAAAGATTCTATACAGTACCAAAACAGGTTCCTCTATAGCTATAAGGTTGGCATCGTAAAACAATAGCAGAACCATTTTCAAAAAGGTTCTACAGTACTGTGAAAAAATATTTGCTCCCCTTCCCAATTTCATCTATATTTGCATATTTGTCACACTTGAATGTTTCAGATCATCAAAAAACCCAACCTGACCATGTGTGAAAAAGTAATAGCTATTAAATCAACCAGTTAACCAATTTCAATTGACCATTGGGTTTAAGGTCACCAGCCACACCCAGGCTTAATCCTGCCAGACCTGCTGAATATAAACATCACTTAAGTAGAATCTGTCTGGCAATGCGAAGCAGCTAGAAGCCCTCCAAAAGCAGAGCATGATGCCACGTTCTACAGATGTGAAACAAAGTCCTTGAAATCTACCAGTCTGAAAGGGTTATAAAGCCACTGCTAAGGTTCTGGGAGTCCATTATCCACAAATGGAGAAAACTTGGAACAGTGGTGAACCTTCCCAGGAGTAGCTGGCCTACCAAAATTTCACCAAGAGCACATCGATGACTCATCCAGGAGGTCACAAAAGAAACCAGACGAACACCTAAAGAACTGCAGGGCTCTCTTGCCTCTGTTAAGGTCTATGTGCATGTTTCTAAAGACACTCTTCAAAAATTGCATCCATGGGAGAGCTGTAAGGTGCAAACCACTGCTGACCAAAAAGAACACAAAGCCCTCTCATATTGGCCAAAAACCCCAAGACGTTTGGAATAATATTCTGTGAATTAATGAGTCAAAGGTGGAACTTTTTGGAAGACAAGGGTCCCGTTCCATCTGGTGTAAAGCTAATACTGCATTCTGTCATAAGAACATTGTACCAGCAGTAAGACATGGTGGTGGTAGTGTGATGATCTGGGGCTGCTGTGCTTCTGCAGGACCTGGACGACTTGTCATAATTGATGAATAATGGAACCATGAATTCTGCTCTCTAGCAGAAAATCCTGAAGGAGAATGTCCACCAAGCACAGTTGGGCTATACAGCAGGATGATTATGTGACGCACAAGCAGGTTGTGACGGGCCTGTGCCATTACAGGTGGAGTTGTAGTGGGTGGGGCTGAAGGCCTCATCAAGAACACTACTTACACCTGTGTGGTGTGCTTGTGGCTGGAGCTTCTCTTTTGTTTTGTTGTTTGTGTCCCGGGTAGTTTGATTTTTGGGCCGGTTTTCTTTTTTTCTTTTGGGGTTTATGCTTCAGGTTATTTGTTTATTTTAGAGTTATTTTGGCCTACAGTTGTTGTCCTTGAGATTTTTGCATCAGATCCTTAAGTTTCTTTCTTATTAAAATCGTTTTTTCATTTATTTAATGTGTGCTTCCCTTTCATTTGTCGTGATGTTGAGCCAGTCTTGACAAAGTCCACCTCTGAATGGCTCAAAACAAACAAAATAAAGTTCTGGAGGGGCCGAGTCAAAGTCCTGAATTGAATCCCATTGAAATGCTGTGGCAAGACCTTAAACGGGCAGTTCATGCTTGAAAACCCTCCAATGTACATGAGAGGAAAACAATTCTGCAGAAGAAAAGTTGGCCAAGATTGCTCCACAGTGACGTAAAAGACTCATTGCAAATTATTGCAAATGTTTAATTGCAGTTATTGCCATCAAGTGTGGCACAACCAGTTATCAGGCTAAAGGAGGCAATTACTTTTTCACATGGGTAATACAGGTTTTGAATAAATCTTTATATTCAATAACTGATATCGTCATTTAAAAACTGAATTTATTGTGTTCAAGTGTGTTTTTGGTAACACTTTCTATGAATGTCACATTTGTAAGCATCTATAAACACATTTATAACATGTTATAATGTATTCATAAGGCATTATACACATGGTTATAAATATTTATGAAAAAGAATTGCACTGAATTACACTTTATAGCCATGTTTATTATACATTATGAATTGTTAATATAATGCATTATAAATAGTGGTAATGACATGTTATAATGTCAGTGACAATGAAGTCAGTCCCAGCTTGGAGAGCGTAAAGTAAAGACAAATACCAAGCTAACGGTGGTGTACATTGACTTTCCCACATTGGGTAAAACACTGAGGGCAGCACTAGTTTAAACTCTGACATCTGAAGCCTGTAATGTGCTTTATTGTGAATGTTTTAGTGTTTCAGTAAATTCTTCAGTAAATACTTCAACTTGAAGCCTCACTCTGAACACTGGAGGAGGCTTTAGTACAGTACGCTTCACTTTACTTAGAGCGGACAAATACGACTTATGAGCTCCTATAATTTGTTATGGTCAGTACTTATAATGTATTATGTTAATAATTCATAATGCATAATAAACATGGCTATAACGTATAATGCATTTTTATAAATATTTATAGCTATGTTTATAATGTCTTATGAATGCATTGTAACATGTTATGAATGTGTTCATAGATGCTTACAAAGGTGACATTCATAGAAAGTGTTACCGTGTTTTTATCTTATATTAAAATTAGTTGGATGATCTGAAACATTTAAATGTGACAAATTAGCAAATACTTTTTCACAGCACTGTATATAGAATTTTGTATATACAACATATTCTCCATGCAGATGGTTCATTGAGTGCTCATGGTTCTATACAGAACCATGGTCTACTAGTGAACCCTTGAAGTACCATCTTTTTTAAGAGAGTAGAATTTAGTTCCCCAAGTTACCTTTCAATTGTTGGTTCTTTACAGAACCATTCTTGTAAAAGGGATGAATAACCTTTTTAAAGTTTAAAGAACTTCCACATAATGTTCTATTGTTTTAGGAAGAACCCTTAAGCTAGTAATGAATCGATACGTTATGTAAAAGTTCTTTATACCATTTTAAGGTTCGTCAGATTCACACATCATGTTTGCAATCATAGTTTTTTAGGAAACTAAAATGGTTCTGTGGCTTCCCACAAAGAACCCTTTCTGGCAAATTCATTTGCAGTAGTATAGAGACTAAATGTTACCTGGAGAATTCAGAAAAGAGCTTGATCACCTTATTTGTGTGCAACCATTTGAAATATTTTTATGATGTAAATTCAAACCATATTTTTTCAGGAGGGGAAAAGAATTCAGTTCAGTTCAGTTCTCTACATATAGCAGGGTTTATAGCAGATTCAGCCCCACAGCAGCTTGTCCAGAAATTCTGATTAAGCATCCAAACGATCTTATGAGACAGTATCAGGAAAAACTCATTAATAGCATGAAAAATAGACTGAGAGGAAACAAGACTCAAAAACCTCCTTAAGAAAATGAAGAAGACCCACTGAGAGAAACAACAACTCAAAAACTTCTTAGAGCATGAAGAAGAATCACTGAGAGGAACCAAACCAAACCAAACCAAGACTCAAAATGAAGAACTCTCTAAGAACATGAGAAGCCCTCAAAGGAACCACGACTCAAAAGGAAAAATTCTCTAAGGGCATGAGGAAGAAACTCTGACAGGAACAAAGACTCAAAAGGAAAAACTCTCTCGCTAAAAGCTAAGGAACACAGGTTCTCAAAAAGTACCTCCTTAAGCACATGGGAAACACTGAGAGGAACAAAGAACCAAGAAAAATTCTTAAGAGCATTAAGAAGAACCTGACAGGAACACAAACCTCAAAAAACTACTTAAGTGCATGTAGAAGAGCCTCTGAGAGGAATCAAGACTCAGAAACTCCTTGAGAGCACAAAGAACAACCATAGAGATGAACAAGGATTCAAAAAACTCAAGAGCATAAAAAAAGAACAACTGAGAGGAACCACGACTCTAAAAACTCCTTAACACCAACGCCTCTGGCACTGAGCCTTCCCCCGCCAGCCTCATCACTGAGGCTTCCCATGCCAGTTCTGCTGTTGAGCCTCACTGTGAGTGTCATCTCGTCATGAAGCACAGCAGCACTGTCCCCTGCCGTCATGGTCTTTTGCCGGGTTCTGCCTCTTTTGCTGTTTGCCTTGAAGTTCTCTGTAGCACAGTTCTAGCTTCAGACTACTGGAGAGCACTATCCCACTTCTGACACCATTGTGGCATCAGTGCAGAGTAAGACACAGGGGAGGCCATGATTCTGCTGTGAGAAGTGCTCTAATATTGAAACACCAGCAGAAAGGCACCTACAAAGCACTGAAGTCACTGGGGAGGTCACCACTAGCCATAGGCTTCCACCTTGTGCTGACCAACCAAAGTCCATTTTCCCATGAGTTTCTATGGCAGCATGAGCCAGTAGCAGGACGCTACAATATTTTAGAAAGGTTGAGATTTTAGTAATGTTGTCAGAGGTGTTACAATCTCCTGAAACATTAAGTGATTTTAAAATTGAAGCAAGAAATGCAATATTTGTAATTTTCTACACACTGTGTGACTTTGAAACTAAATCAACAGTGGATTGTGTTTTAGAAAAGCAGCTTTTACTCATTTTTTCAGCAGTGTTACCATCAGCCGTGTTACAACTTTACTAGTGTTGTTCACTGTAACAGACTATGCTATACACTTGAATTACAGATCAACATTTGTACCCTGTTTGCCACCGCAATGCTAGAATGACCCTTACTGTGGGCACACTTTCAGAAAGGGAGGACATTCAAGGCATTGAGTTCAAGGACTGGAGTCAAATCTCAAGGATGAACACAGTTTGGCAGAGAAAGAGAAAGTTCTCTGGTGCCCTCTAGTGTATGAACCCATCATTGCAGCTAAGCCATTTGCTCAGCCTGCTGAACGTTACATCACTGCCTTCATTCAGAGAAAAACATACAACACAGTGCACTTTTGATCATGTATGCACTTTCCTACACCAACAGTAAGCCCCCCTCACATGACAAAGCGTGCTACAAAAGCAGCTCTGATACACACCCTGGCTGTGTCACTCTAGCAGTAAGAATGGGCACATTATGGGTCAAGCTGAAAAGTGCAGGGAGAAAGGCTACTTTGTGACTAATTCCACTGAGTGGGAGGGTCAGACAGGCCACTCTTGTATATATTGTGCCAAAAAAAAATCACTCTGCTTCAGCAGCGTAAACAGAGCTGGATATATTTACCATAGGAGAAGACTTCCAGCAGCCTGAGAAGGTAAAGGAGAACTTGTTTGCTTAATACAACGAGACTGCATAGATATTATACCTTTCAGCTCTGTTTGTTATGAATGCATATGATAATATGAATTCATAGAATAGCACAGGTTTGCGGTGTTATCTGCTTCATCACTTGGGGGTCGTCATCATATGGCAGGTGCAAAATGAATGCAATCAAAATGTTTAAATGAAGGACAGCATTATAGGCTATAGCCTTAATTTTATATATTCCATATATGTTTCATGCATTCCACAACATATGTCTGACCCTAAGGGAAAACGGTCAGTCTTCAGCATTGTTCACGGCTGCTGTCCAGTGTGCAAGCATGCCGGAGCGGATGCCAAGTGAGATTAGGAGGGATCCGAAAGCCCTTAATGGGATGCTGGAGAAAGCTGGCTCACAAAGAGCAAAGTGTGCAGGGCTGCTGCTGCCAGAGTCCTGAAAGCAGCTTTGTCTTTTTGCAGTCCATTTTTTGGAGGAGACTCTGACCATATTTAAGTATTTTCCTCTTCAATTATACCTGATCCAGTTACTCAGTTAAAGGGGACCCTCACTGATTTTTTTGAAGGTTCTGTATAATTAATAATGCAGTGGTTAATAATCATGCAGAGTGGTTCGATGTCAAATGTGCTGTTCTATATAAACTCATCAAATCAGAATTGTTCGCAGTGGGGGTGATGGGAACCAGACGTCTGAATTCTTCTAAAAGAACCCTAAACAGAAGGTTGGTTATAGCATATTTGCAACCATTTTATTGCATGAAATGGTTAGAATATGCTGGTTGACTCCTGAGACATTGTTTAACAATCGTTTTGAAAAAAAAAAGATTTTGGCCTAAAATAATTTTTTATAGATTTTAAAAGATTTTTGTAGATTTTCCACTGTTTCATCATCGTCAATATTACATATAAAATCTTACAAGACTCCTGTGGGTTCACTGCTGGTTTTGAATAGCAAATAAAATGGCTGTATTTGTGTTGCAGACACTGTGACGTCTGGTTCCTATCACCACCACTGTAAAGAAATCTGAGTTTCACATTAAACCACTCTAAATGACTCTGTTTACATCTAAACCATTTTCATTATGCAGAAATGACCCTTTCTCTTCTGATGTAAAGTCAGCAATACGTTCAGAGTTTTTGTCTTTGTCCCCTTTAACTCATTAAAATGGTGAGTAAAGTGGACCAGCATGTGGAACTGGAGCTCTTTGTGTACTGCTGTGTTTCCTATCACTGTATAAAAGAGGCTCCATGCTGACTTTATAGTTGGATGCACTGCGAGTTTCTGAGAGAGCGCATGCACACATTCAGCATGCGATTCACATCACTATGGAAACACTGTCGATTTCATTGGCCAGAGTGACAATAAAAGGCTCTTCTTGAGACTCTTCTTGAGCTGAGGATGGTGATTTAGAGCAGCATTAAAATGTGTCACATCCACAAAGGGCTGACATGGATCCTGGTTTTTCTTTCTAAATCGTCTCACTTAGTTGGTGAAGTGGTCACTTAACCACCACAACTTTCTTTCACATCAGCTGCGCTTCAGACTCTCACAGGCCTTTTAGACCAGGGATACTGACCAAAGGCAAAAAAGAGAGACTCCTATATAACTTGCCTTTTGGTGTTGCCTTTGCTCATCACACTCTAAGCACTGGACTGCTTTCAGTTCCCTCTGACTCATAGCTACAGAACTTACACATCAGTTTCTGTACTAGTAGTTACTGTAGTTAAAGGGGAAATACACAGATTTAAAAACATTATGGCATAATTAAATAGTTAAGATGTAAACGCTGTCATTCAGAGTGGTTTGATTAGAAATGTTCCATTCTGGAGAAACTTAGCTAGTCAGGATTGTTCACAGTGGTGGTAGTAGGAACCAGACATCTGAAGAGTGCAGTGCCTCAAAAAGCTCCCTCACAGAAAGTTATTACCTGAAATCGTGTTGCTGCTGGATGTCTGAGACTTTGTTTTACAATAGTTTCGTAAAAAGATGGAGAGGTACGCAGGGTGTTGCAAGGGAAAAAGCCAGAAAGAGCCCCTGCCCCTTTGTCCTCAGTGCCCTCTTGGTTGGTACAATAATTGCATTTTTTATGGCCTCATTGTTTGAGATCAGTTTCGCCAGGCTCAGCTCAGCCTCGCTTGGGTTCTTCATCGCTCTGGTTCAGTACCTACCACCTGTGGAGATTTCAGTTCAGTAACCCTGACCTGCTATAAATGCACAATGCTCTAAACTGCACCAACAAAGCACTGATAACCTCTTTAAAGGTGTATTATACAATTCTGCAGCACAACTGTTGATATTTGAACTCAGCAGCAAAACAAATACAGCCCTACCTTCAGTGCTCCTTCACAAGCTCCGCCCCCCTGAAGTCGTGGAGGCGCATTGCCACACTGAATGACTTTGGGCTAGCAAAATTGTTTTTTTAGGTCTTTGTGGCCATGAAAGCCTTCACAAACGCTGTGCAGACAAATACCATGATACAACATTAGAGCAAATAACCGCACAGTGAGTAATGTAATGAACGTAAGCTTGGTTGTGGGTTAGCAAACTGTAGCCACAATTGCTGCTAAAAAGCTAACCAGTTGCTATAACAAACATTAGGAAACGGGACAAAATGATACTGACCTGTTGGTTCTGTGAAACAGCAAAACTAAGTGAACGTTGCCCACCTGTCACGAAGAAACAGAACGACCTCCTCATCTGTTTTCATACCTTTCAACTCTTTCGATGAAACTGAAGTGAGCTTTTTCCTCACCAGCTTCTTCTTCAATTTTTCCCGTTCCACCATAAATGTGCGGCGGATACATTCAGGCTCCTCAGGTGCAAAATGGAACTGCTGCACGATTTAAGGTGGAACGGGAAAATGCGAATAGGAAGCCAACTTCAGCTTCATCAACTTTGTGGAAAATATTTGAAAGCCTCGTCAACTTCGAGGAATATTTGGAGGAGGAATGTTTAGAAACTCACTTTCACCTGAATGTTTTCTATTGCACTCCACTATCTTGAATACACATGTGCGGGCAGTCACTGACTTTGTCCGGGGTGGGCAAAACAAACCGTGGGGAGGGATGACATTTTCACAGGGTGGGACTAACATGCGCACGCAGCCGGTCCGGCTATGAAAATAAAAAACAGAGAAGCTTGTATTATAACACACATAGAGGTGATGTGACATTATTCATGGCTCAGGATGCATTTACACCGCTACATCTTCACATTGGAAATAGCTGTTTGCATGTAGAACCTTTAACTGTGCGTCAATATGCATACACTGTGAGAAATAAAGGTTCCGTGAGGTACATTTTTCATTCATCAAGATACAAACAACGTAAATGTTCCCCCAAAGGTACAACAGTGGTTATAAGGTCTAATTGTAAACCTTAAAAAAAACAGATGAAAAGTACAGATTTGTACCTTTTCATAACCGATTGTTCTAAAACAGAACAATAAATTAAAAGCCTGGAGACGAGACGGGGTGTGTGGAGTCAGTACAACTTTATGGTACAGTTATGTTCCCTGACTAAAGGTACTGAGATGTACCCTTGAGAGTACCACCCCAGTGACACTGCCCCAGTGACAGTTTACTACCTTTGTTTCTGAGAGTGTAATGTAGTTATTTTGAACAACCACAAATAATATTGGCAGTAAGAGGTGCTAATAACTTGCTAAACCACATTTGTGTCATTATAAAAAACAGTGATTTTTTCAAGGCTCTGTGGAGCTTTTAAAGAGACCATCAGCTTAAAGAGAGATTTTTTTTAGGCGAATAATAATAAAAAAACTTAATAATAAATAATAACAGTAATAATACTAGTTATAACTAGTAAAGTAGTGAATAACAGCAGTATTTGTGAAAATAAAATGGCTATATTTGTGCTGCGACCCCTGGTTCCTATCACCACCACTGTAACGTTTCATATCAAACCACACTGAACGGCTTTGTTTACATCTCAGAGACTGAACTGTGCAGGAATTTCGAAAAATCGGTGGAATTTCCCTGTAGTTCTTTGTAGTTACTGAATAACTAGTATTGAGATCCGTAGCTGATTGAAGAGGGTGTAGGGTTAAAACATCGCCAAACAGCAAAAAAAGCCCAATCAGGGTGATTAGCACTGGGAAGGTGCTTGTTCTGAGGCCCATCAGGGTGGAATTTGCCCACTCATGTCCTAAAGTGAAGCCATATGACGACATAGACTCGTCAAGAAAGTCAAGAAAGCACAGAAATCAGATACGTTCTGACAGCAGAGCAGCAGAAACAAGATAAACTAAATGTAAAGTACATTAGCAGAACAAGCGTGTTCAATGCTGCAGTGTTGATCCTCCAATCACCGTATATCAGTGAGTCGAGGAAAAGTATTTGCTTTTCTCAGCTTATCTCTCTGTGGCTGGAAAAGGGCCCTTGAAATCTGAAATGTGAGAAATAATGTGTTTTTTTGCCTTTTAATGAATGTGTCTGTGAGTGAGGGTCCTTGTTGCTGCTGCTGTAGCTTTATAACACGTGACCTGCCCTACTCCACATATTCCACTGTCACTGATCTCCTGTGTGGTCCCCTTTCACTCTGCCTAAATCCTTTTATCTGCAGCCATACGTTCCCCCAGCTATCGCAGATACGGCCACCATGAGCTTTAATCTTAATTCACGAATGCCACGTGAATTACTGCCTCGCTTTTTTAACCTTTCCCCCACCTCATGTTCAGAGTAACGAAGGAATGGTTCCAAGATTCAGTTCAGCAACCTGAAACCATGAGCACTCTGCAGTAGGGTGAGTGATTTTTTCTCTTTTCGTCTGTGAATCTCTGTTTGTCACAAAATAAGACAATCTGAACCACAGGAATGCTTTTATAATGCAATTAATTCAAGTTCAGGTGCACTTATTGCCATCAGCAGTGTCCTATCAGAGTCCCGATAAAGCGATCTGCTGCATCAGGACTTTTGAAAGGGCTTAAGAATGACACATCACTTCTTTTCCCTCTCAGACACACATACTGGAGCAGAGCATTAAACACAGGTAAGGACTTCAGAGAGAGAAGTTTCCTTTCTACTGTTTGAGATACGAGGGGAATTCCACCCATTTTTCCAAAATTTGTGCGTAATTCAACTGTTGAGATGTAAAGTCGTTCAGAGTGGTTTGGTGTGAAATGGTTCACTGTAGAGACTCAGGTTTCTTTACAGTGATGCTGAAAAGGAACCAGACCTATGTAGACATTTTATCTATTATCCTAAACCACCAGTGAACCTATATGTCTTCTGAGTGTTTATATGTAATGTTCATGATCGTAAAATGGAAGTAAATCTGATAAAAATAAGTTTTCTTTGGGGACTATTTTTCCTCACAGTATCCTGCATGAATTCCACCACCATAATGGAATGTTTAACAATATGTTTAAGACCAAAACTTTAAATCAAACTAATCATAAAACAATTTCTCATGCACCATTTTCTGTAATAACTTTCTGTGATGTAGCTTTTAAAGGCATTAAGCTCTTCAGACGTCTGGTTCCCATCACCACCACTGTGAAATTTTGAATTATATGTACGTTTGTTTTGATAACATTTGTACTTCTTAAAAATCTGCTTGGAAACCATTTCAACTTATGAAATGAACTCAAAATCGCACATATTTATTTGGATTAACTCACGTCCAGCTACTAATTCACTATGATAAGCAAAAGTGCCTCACAGATCGTTCTGATTGTTTTAAAGTGATAAGATTCTGTATAGTTATACTTTAAATAAACATATATTTTGTATTGTTTTGTTGTCTGTAACTCCTTTCGACCAAAATACTGTATTTAATGTCATACAAAAAAAAAATGGACAAATAGATTGTTTATATTTTTCTCTTTATGGTTTTACATACGGGCATAAATGGGTCAATTATTACTGAACTAGTTGGAGACTCACCAAAACAGCTTAAAGGGAATTCTATCAATTTTTAAACACTTCTGCATAATTTAGTGGTTAAGATGTAAACAAGGTCATTCAGAGTGGTTTGGTGTGAAATGTCAATCAGAATTGTTCACAGTGGTGGTGATAGGAACCAGACGTCTGAAGAGTTTAAGGGATCCAAAAGCTCCTTCACAGAAAGTTATTACACAAAATAGTTATGAATACGTTGTGTGATGACCGAAATATTGTTTTATGATAGTTTTGAGAAGGTATGGGCCTAAAATGTAAATTAAAAAAACCTATTCAGGGAAGGTACATCCCAGTGTGTTATTGGCAAAATAGTCCCTAAAGAAAACTTTGATGTTTACCTTTATTTTACCATCATCAACATTACAAATAAAGCTCAGAAGACTCGTGTAGGTTCACTGGTGGTTTTGGACAGTAAATGAAATGGCTGTATTTGCGTTGTAGACATTGTGACGTCTGGTTCCTATCACCACCACTGTAAAGAAACCTGAGTCTCTATAATGAACCATTTCACACCAAACACACTCTGAATGACTCTGTTTCACATCTAAACCACTGAAACCACTGCAGATGTTTTAAAAAATCAGTGTAATCTCACTTTTATAAGCTCACAGTTTCCACTGAAGCCCCTCGGTGCCATTTTCTCTCTCTGGCAGGGCAACTGACCATGTGTGGACAGAAGTTTTGTTCCTTCCTACGCGGACTTTCCCGCAGGAAGCCTCTGGAGCCAGAAGGTGAAGTGTCCACCTTCCGCCGCTGTCTGACCACAGTGGACCTGGTGGCTCTGGGTGTGGGCAGTACGCTCGGCGCTGGTGTTTACGTGCTGTCCGGCGAGGTGGCCCGGACACTCTCCGGCCCCAGCATCATCATCTCCTTCCTCATCGCTGCCCTGGCCTCCATCTTCGCCGGCCTGTGCTACGCTGAGTTCGGCTCCAGGGTCCCCAAGACGGGCTCGGCGTATCTCTACAGCTACGTCACCGTGGGGGAGGTGTGGGCTTTCATCACAGGGTGGAACCTGCTACTCTCTTATGTTATAGGTGGGGGAAAACTTTTAATATGCCCAGTTTTAAAGGAGTACTACAGCCTTTTCAACCCAGTCTCTGTCTTCTGCAGCTGTTTCATGTGGTCAGTCAGCACAGACTATCATTTCAACATGTTTCCCTGTACTTAGTAAAAGAACAAAAAACTTGGGCTCAGATCACAATTCAGTAGAACTCAATGTCAAACTCTGTCAAACATGTGTGTGTACATAGAAATTGTAGACAAATTAGCCCTAATGAAATTAGAACTGTTGTTCTTTCGATTATAACTATGAAACTCCACTGGTTTTGAAATGACACACATGCATACTGTATACATCTTCTAAGCCGCTTATCCTCCTGGGTCGTGAGGGTTGCGCTCATTGGGCAGAAAGGGTAGGCAGTCCATCACAGGGCAGACGCACATACACAGACATACCTAGGGCCAATTTAGCATCTCCAATCTACCTAGCAGCATGTTTTTGGACTGGAGAACCTGCGAACTCCACACAGAAAGGACCCTGATCGCCTGGCTGGGGAACTGAACCCAGGCCACCATAATCAAATCGACACAAAGCTATTCCTCTGAATGACCGCACTCATTCTCCTCCTACAGGCACCTCCAGTGTGGCCCGAGCGTGGAGCGGCACTTTTGACGACCTCATTGGAAATGTGATGGCCAATTACTTCAGCAAACACGCGGCCATGGGTCTGCCCGGCCTGGCCCCTTACCCAGACTTCTTTGCAGCTGGTCTCATCATGATTCTTGCTGGTATCGTCTCAGGATCCCCTTTACATCATTTTTATTAAGTTTTTACACTGAATGTACAAACTGGCTCGCTTATCAATCATACGTGTTATAGGCCTCCTTGCCTTCGGTGTGAAAGAGTCGACCACAGTCAACAAGATTTTTACCAGCGTCAACATACTGGTGTTGATCTTCGTCATCATCACTGGCTTCATCAAGGGGAATCTGGAGAACTGGAGGATCACAGAGGAGACGTTACAGAACGTAACAGCAGAGCTTGAGTAAGTCTGTAAGCCTCAGGGAATTTCTCAGTTCTTCTGTGCATCAGTCTTAGTCCTAGTCCAGCTTTGTGTGCTCTCTCACTCCTAATCAGATGAGCTGAGTAGGGAAAACACTGAGCCAACAGATGATTAGTTCAGTGAAAAATCTAATTTGCACAGTTTTTCCCCTACCCCAAATGTAGTCGACCAAGAAAGACGTTTGGTGTCTGGCTGCTCTCAGATCTTCTCTGTTACCAGATCTGAGGGCTGCATCATGTGCTTTAAGTAAACTGTGGACCTCACTGTTCATTCAGGGTTTTTGGTTTGGAAGAGCGTGAATGTTCTTAGTTTGGACCACATCATCCACACGTTTCCTGATGAATTCAGAGACAGATGTGCTGGCTGATGTTTTGAACATGTCCCTACAAGTACATGCGCCCTCATGTCCTTGTCTCAGTGTTTATGCACAAGAGAAGAAGCCCTACCGTGTTTCATTAAACTGTACCACTGTATATGTAGAATGACAATAAAGTTGAGTTGAATTGAGTTTAATTGATAAAGTTTGCTTCTTTAGTTTTGCACCGGAGCTACAAGGCTCAAATTGCACAGAGCTGTTAAGCAATCTTAATATATTGATAACATAAAACAATCCATTTCCAGAAGGAAGGAGAAAGTCAAAGGAAAATAAGAGAAAAGTAGAGTTTCCAAAACTGGAGTTCAAAAATTCTTATAAAATCTACAGAAAAATATGACTCCTAACAACCACCTGGAAGACCTGGTAGACACCAAAACTGCCCCCATCAGATAAACAGCACTCAAAGCTTTCATCTTTGAGAGAGAGGAGAAAATCAAGCTGCTTCAGATCTGAAAACATCCACAGGTGTTTCTGTCCATCCTTCCACTGTGAGAAGACGACTCAGCGCTGTGGGTCTGAAAGGATGTGTAGCTGTCAAGAAGAACCTCACTGAGAAAAGGAGACGGACACATCAAACAAAGAAGCTGAACAATGGACTGACCACCCCACAGTCCAGACCTCAACACCACTCAGTGGGAGATGATTACTTTAGAAAATGTTCAACCAACATCTAAGACTGAACTTTGGAGGTGTGGAAAAATATCCCTGCAGGTTTCTTTGAGAAACTGAAAGTGAGTCTCCTGAAAAGAAGAGAAGCTGTAATGACGGTAAAGAGTGGACACAGTAAAAACTGATACATTTATATTATATTTAGCTGTTGGAGCTTCTGTGCAGTTTTCCGTTAAACATGTCTTTGTTTTTTGAAAGTTTGAAATTGTCCAGATGCTAAAAATGGATAACTTGTACTTAACGGTCGTTTTGACCAGAAATGAACCTAATTTAAGAGGCATCACTAAAACATTGGTGGTTGCCATCTTGAAACTGCCAGCAGACGCCAAACTGTTGATCTTGAATTGACTAAAAGGGAAAATTGTGCAAATTTCTTTCTTTTTTGCCAAACTGTTGCTTTAATATGTGTGTTGTCGGAGGTTAAAGGTCTGGGAGCCGTAGCTTTGGTCTTGATATGGCACAAACTCTCCAAGAGAAAATAAGAAAGAAATCCATGTACTGACTTCTCCTCAAACACACTTACAATGGCCTTTTTCCAGAAACCTGACGTCCACACTGAATGTGACCTCTGAGTTTGGGGTTGGTGGGTTCTTCCCCTATGGGTTTGAGGGCACGCTGGCCGGAGCAGCAACGTGTTTCTATGCGTTTGTGGGGTTTGACTGCATTGCAACTACAGGTAACAGGTTTAATGGAATGTCCACTATGTTTCAAAAACAGTGAGTCCATGAATTGCACAATTCAGTTGCAGAATTACTGTTTATTTGTTGAATTTGACATAATTATAACATTATAACTCATTTAAACTCTGCAAATTATGGCAGCCTGTTCCACGTATAGTACGGCATAGTAAAGAGAAAGTTTTAATAAATATGGTTTACTATCTGATGATTATGATTTACTATAGGATGATAATGATTAGTGTCTCATAAGATTTATCACAATTATGACTTACTATCTCATGATACTGTTTAATAGAGCATTTTCTCATCCTTATGAGATACTAAGTCAATTATGAGATATTAAGTCATAATTATGAGACAATAAAGTTATTATTATAAGATCCTCTGTCATAATTGAGAGACAAAGTTGTAATTATGAGATTGTAAGTCAAAATTATGACATATACCAGTCAGTTATTATTATGAGATCCTTGTTCAAAACTGTAAGATACTAAGTTGTAATGATGAAAGGGGATCTCATTATTTTGAGATAGCAAGTCATAATTATGAGATACTAAGTCATCGTTTTAAGATAGACTTATCTCACTATTATGATATATGTCATAATTATTATGAGACACTAAGTAGTAATTATGAGGTACTGTGTTATGTATTATGTATTGAGATAGCAAGTCATAATGATGTATTTAAGTTAATCTAAGTTATGTATTATTTCATTTTTATGAGATAGCAAGTCATAATCATGAGTTCCTATTTCAGAATAAGGAGATACTTTAGTAATTGTGACTTATAACAATGAGATTCTATCTTAAAAGTATGACTTAGTATCTCATTATTGTGAAATAGGAAGTCATAATTATGAGACATTAAGTCATATTTATGATAAATTATGAGAAAATGATCATATATGGCCATAAGTGTGTTTCCCTTAGGATGTGTAACTTATTTTCACATAGAAAATCAACAAAAATGTTGACTGGGGTGTTCACACTTTTACATATGACTGTATATTAATTTAAAACACATCCGTTTCCATTCTGCTGGTGGAACTGCCACCAAGAGGTCAGCAGATTGAGGTTACCACTGCTAGTTGTGAAGAAGCTTCATTTCTTAATTTTGATATGTTGTGAGTTTAACTGAGTGGACTTGAACTAAACTGAACTGACCTTTTTTGAATGTGGTCTGAATTTAATTCTGAATGTGGCTGTAGGGGAGGAGGTGAAGAACCCTCAGAAGTCCATCCCGCTGGGAATCGTCATTGCTCTTCTCATCTGTTTCTTGGCTTATTTTGGCGTGTCGGCCGCTCTCACGCTGATGATGCCGTACTACCTACTCAACATCCACAGTCCACTGCCTGTCGCATTCGCCTACGTGGGCTGGGCTGCAGCCAAGTATGTGGTGGCTGTGGGATCCCTGTGCGCACTCTCCACCAGGTAATTAAGAATTATGGGATATGCAGTCATAGTCACTGTGTTCCACTGCTGAAGAACCTGTGTTCTATAACTACACAGATTAGCATGAAACAAGTCTGTCCCTTAGAAATCTTATGTAGCTTTGAGCCAAATTGGTTGTGTTACAGGAAACTTTAAACTGGGCAGTTAAACCATTTGGTGAGTGAAAAATCTAATTTACACGATTTTCAATCAGACGTGCTTGTCTTGTCCAAGTTAGTTTTGCACTAAAGTTATTTTTGGACAAAAGTACAGACATGAGTTCATTCCACAGTGATGCCACAGCTATTCATGGCCAAGAGGATGACCTCCCTCTCACTCCATCACTTAGCATGATGCAGGCAAACAGGAACATCTGTTAGCAGACAAATCTGCAGAATTTGCAGTTCCTCTAAGCATGCTGAGCTTAATATTGCAAAAAATGTTAAATAAAATAATACTAAATAAATAAATACATTGCATTACTATGCAATGCCAGCACTTCAAAGATCAGTAAGGAACCAAATTTTTAGTCCCACTCCAGCCAGCTCCTGCAAGATTTCCTCCCAGTCCTGCTTGTGCAAAAAAATCTGCAACGTTTGTGCTGCTCCCGCCTGCAACCTAAACATTTTGTCCCGCTCCCACCCACAGTTGCGCATAGCTGTTTTCCATCAACTGACAAACCACATCAGACTTGCCTTTATTCAGCTCTATTGTCGTGTGTTCACCTTTATTAAGAGCACTTTCCACAGCTGTGGCTGTCTGACTGTCTAAAGGCTCCACCATGATTCACGTGTTGTTCTCCAGGGTTGTTTCTATTTAGAACTAGCTTAGAACTTCTATGTAGAATGAGTTCATTCATTTTCAGCACTTTGCTGTAGGATAATATTTTTATGTGCTTAATATTAAGTGATTATTATCATTTTATTTTGGCCGTTCATTTGCGGGATTCCTCAACACGTACGTGTTGTCCCCCTCCCGCCCACACTGGGCTGGTTAACTGCCACTTCTGTGCATGACACTGAAAATTAGCCCTGCACATAACAAAACATTATAGTGGGTCCTGTGGGATGCATTGTACGATGGGGGAGAGCTAACTGGACCTAACTAACCCACCCCTCCCCCCAAAAAAGCTATGGCTACTACTACTGTTTTAGCAATGTGATTTACTTTTCCCATTTTCATGCAGAACACCGCGTCATACAGAAAATTACTGGGTTCGTTATTTATTTGGGTTAATAATGATCCAATCATTCCACAGCCTCCTGGGCTCCATGTTCCCAATGCCTCGAGTGCTGTTTGCCATGGCCAGAGATGGCCTTCTCTTCAAAGCACTTTGTAAGGTCAGCTCCAGGAAGAGTCCAGTGGTGGCCACTCTCTCGTCTGGTACTGTAGCAGGTGAGGAAAGAGAAGAGAATCTAATGCTTTGTCTCTAATACATGTTAGTGTGCATGTTATCTAATCTAATCTAATGCATGTTAGTGTTCTGGCCCTCAACCAACACTTGCAAACATGGGCATTAGTTTTTGTTGTATAATACTGGGTTTGTCTGGAATTCAACAACGAGATGTTCGGCGTCCATGGCTCCCAAAAAAATCACTCACCGCTCTGCTCGACAGCAAATGTTGGAAAACTGAACATTTTTTACAACTTCAGTTTATTGGGAAGAACAAAAAATACATCAAAATAAGAAATAAAATACAGTTCCACCATGTTTTTCAATTAGGGCCAACCCAACTCCTAACCAATTGCCTTTCAAAGCATTGCATCATGATACTATGCAAATTATCATATGGGATCATAGTAACGTACTTGATTAAATTTCAATTTAAAATTGTGTTATATGATACACGTCCAGTGTAAAGCTGTAAGGCTATGTGTTTGTGTCATTACTAATCCCTAAAGAGTGAATTTAATTTTCTCTAACTGTTAAAATGCATCATGTCTTCTAATAATAGTGAGATTCAGGGGCATCATGAGATTTCCAGTGCAGTAAAAGTCTCCTATGACCTAAAAGAGAGGTGACAACTAAGATATCTAATTTTTTAAAAATGAAAACAGGCATTGCTGGGAATGCCAAATATGGTTATGTCTGCTGATGACTTTAACTGAATGCCTAGTATTTTCGAGTGTTCATCAGAAAATACAGCCAGAATGCAGTTGGTTCGGGACAATTCAAAACATATGGGTCAGGTTAGCTGGAGACACAGTTCACATCTGTCACATTCTACTGTAATCTTTGGATAAATTTAAGTTTACAATGAATCCTAGGCACTACTTTAAACTGGATCCTTGGAAAATTCTGTTTTAAGCTTCTTGTCCCAGCCTAATTTAACTTTATCTATAGTGGTACATTCCATTGTTATAATTTGAGCTTAGATCCTTGATATCAAACCTCTTGTCATAACTGAAGTATCTACAAGTTCCTCCAGCTTTGATTTAGGAGGTGAATGAGTTATGAATCTGAAAGCAGCAGAATAAGTTTAGCTGTTTTAAGCCAAATTTAGTTGATAACATCTTAAAACAGGCAAAGGTGTTGTCTATATAGCGATCATTCAGATTTTTGAGACCAGTGATTAAATGCTGTGTCTGAATGACCAAGAAGGATTTAAAAGTATTATATATAGGACACATCTGTGCAAATTCTTTGAGACTATAATGACGTTCCAAAATTTAGTAGTTGTAAAAGTATGATTACAATGAAAAACCCTGCTGCACAGTGGAATTGGAGAGCATATAAGGCCATGAAGAGATGTTGATGAGGAATAAGATTCAATTCTACACCACTGTTCATCTGGATGGTGCAACCAGAACAGAATCTCTTGGAAATTTGGCAAAGCCAAACCACCTATGGGTCTGCTTCTCTGAATGAGGCATCTGCTAATCTTAGGTCTTTTGCTTTTCAATTTTTTTTGTCTATGGAATGAAAGAAGGATTTTGGTAGGAAAACAGGGATGGATACAGAAAGATATGAAAAGCGGGGTAGAACGTTCCTTTTGATACACTGAATTCCACCAGCCAAGGACAGAGGAAGAACATTCTGTCTTGTGAGAATCTGACTTGCCAGGAAGGGAAGAAAGTTCTCAGTGCAGAGAGAAGATGCTGAACATGTAACCTTTACTCCAAGACATCTGAAGCCAGATTTGGAAATGTGAAAGAGGATTTCACTGGGTTTAATCAACAGGGCTGCCTTGTTTATAGGGAAGCATTCACTTTTGGTTAAATTTAATTTCCAATTTCACCAGTAAGTTCTGCTGGCAGACTTTTCTGAGTGGACAGTTTATCAGACATTGCCAATTGTACATTTTAGGCACTTGTCAGACACTTTTATCCAGAACAACTTTCAGTTTAATCAGTTTATACACAGATAGGTGAGGTTAGTGTTAGGAGTCTTGCCCAAGGACTCTTATTACATTATATTAGTACAGTGCAGGGTGCTTACCCAGGCAGGGGATTGAACCCCATTCTAGAGTATAGGAGGCAGAGGCATTATCCACTACACTATACCAACCACATTAGGTCCAGACCCATTATGCACCATGTAAATGAATGGGATACGTTGTGGTACGTTGATGTGTCAGAACTGTGTTCTTGCAGCATAAGTTCTGCGACATTCAGTGAAGCACTCAGAATCATCACGGTGAATCTTTGAGGCTAAAAACGTTAATAAGAGAGGATTTCAGCTCGTCTTTACAAATTTGTACATCAAATGCATTACTAACATTAGAAGACGTCTAATATTTGCGTGAAGATATTTTACTTTGCATTCTCTCTGCTTTATGTCGTCCCCTGTGTTTTGCACTGAATTGAGGGCACTTCCTCAAGCAAAGTGCGCTGAAGCCTTCCTCAGCCTTGTCTTGCCAAATGGCAGAATTACACAGCCCTACAGCCCAGTGGACCTGCTCAGTGATCCACAAAGTTTGGGGAGAAGACTGGAGATTTGGAGTGAGAAATAGTCTCCTGAGCTGTCACCTTGTTCGTTGCTGACTTCAGGGAGGGTATTCTTAAAGAAGTCTTGGTTTTATTCTGCCCCCTAGTGGACACAACTTTCATTCCTCTAAATACACAAAAGGGACACAGATGAGAATGTAAACAATCCTGCTAATTTGGCTCAAATAAAGCATAATACTGGCCTTAGTAGAGCACACTGTTCTCCATTCACCGCTCACCCCATTCTCAGGCTCTGCTGTGTCCACACAGTGACTTTTCCCACTCTGAAATATGACAGACTCAGCTTAGAAACCCGTGTGACTTGGGTGCCATTCTTACCATCTGATGAATGGGCTTCAGAGAACACTTCTGTACCAAACACAAAAGGTCTACAAAGAAGAAAAGAAAGGAAAATCATGTGGTCTGATTTATTTGCAGCAATAATGGCACTCTTATTCGACCTGAAGGCGCTGGTCGACATGATGTCGATTGGAACCCTCTTCGCCTACACTCTGGTGGCCATTTGCATTCTCATACTCAGGTTAGTGACTCGGCTTCACATCAACGTCATTCCTAACTCCATGACTGAGACACTGACCAGCACACATAAATACACACCAATCAGAATGTTTGAAACGTGAATTAGTATTGATTAAAGCTGAAATATGTACGATGTGGGGATTTGGAGACCTCTCTGGTGGAAATGTGCAATTGCACCCAACATACAGAAGAACTTTTTGTATTAGGTGGGTTAGACTTCAGACCCCTTTCCCCAAGAGGATGCATCTGATGTTTGCGAGTGCATTGAAAGAGAATCCAAAGAGAACTCAGTCAAAACATGGCAAAGAATGTGTCTTCTGATCAGTATAATGTTGATTTTGCATTTTTGACCTAAACATTGAGCCAGACCTTCTTTTCAAGTGTGTGCATTTGATGCTAATATGCAAAGACACATGACGTGGTCTTAAAAACTCCCCCGAAATCTGACTCGGCACCTCTTAAATTGCTATTTCAGGCTTTACAAAATGACTTGCAGCAGTGCACACACTGTATTCAAGCCTGTTTTTTCCTCCTGACTGACACATCTTTCAAATTAATGACAAATGCTTTAAGCACAGCCTAACCCCTTCCTTTAGAGTACCCAGCCTTGTAAGAAAAACATATTTTGGATCTCAAAAGACTGACCTGTATAGATAAAACTCAAATTACATAATTTAACATTTCACAGTGTTGTTTGTTTTGTTATCCTAAAGCCCTGAAGCTTAACTATTTTTCTCCCCTACAGGTATCAGGAGAGTGAGTCAGCGGAAAATGATGTGCACTTGATGCAAAGCTCCTTGTTCAGCTTTTTAAAACCTCCCTCTTACCCGACCAAGGAAACTTCAAACACCGTCAGCACATGCACTGCATTCATCAGTACGGACCGCCAACCTTTATGTTTACATCTGACAAACACAGCATTCTGGCACCTACAATATCAGACGCTCTAATCACTATTATATCTGATTTTGTGGCATTGCTGTATTTCGACCTGCTAGGCCCTGTATCTCTTTTAATATATTAGCGTAGTTGTGTTATTGTTGTGTTTTGGGCCAGCTAGGCCCTGTATCTCTTTTAATATATTAGCATAGTTGTGTTATTGTTGTGTTTTGGGCCAGCTAGGCCCTGTATCTCTTTTAATATATTAGCATAGTTGTGTTATTGTTGTGTTTTGGGCCAGCTAGGCCCTGTATCTCTTTTAATATGTTAGCGTAGTTGTGTTATTGTTGTGTTTTGGGCCAGCTAGGCCCTGTATCTCTTTTAATATATTAGCATAGTTGTGTTATTGTTGTGTTTTGGGCCAGCTAGGCCCTGTATCTCTTTTAATATATTAGCGTAGTTGTGTTATTGTTGTGTTTTGGGCCAGCTAGGCCCTGTATCTCTTTTAATATATTAGCATAGTTGTGTTATTGTTGTGTTTTGGGCCAGCTAGGCCCTGTATCTCTTTTAATATATTAGCGTAGTTGTGTTATTGTTGTGTTTTGGGCCAGCTAGGCCCTGTATCTCTTTTAATATGTTAGCGTAGTTGTGTTATTGTTGTGTTTTGGGCCAGCTAGGCCCTGTATCTCTTTTAATATATTAGCATAGTTGTGTTGTTGTTGTGTTTTGGGCCAGCTAGGCCCTGTATCACTATAAATATATTAGCGTAGTTGTGTTGTTGGTGTGTTTTGGGCCAGCTAGGCCCTGTATCTCTTTTAATATATTAGCGTAGTTGTGTTGTTTTTGTGTTTTGGGCCAGCTAGGCCCTGTATCTCTTTTAATATATTAGCGTAGTTGTGTTGTTTTTGTGTTTTGGGCCAGCTAGGCCCTGTATCTCTTTTAATATATTAGCGTAGTAGTGTTATTGTTGTGTTTTGGGCCAGCTAGGCCCTGTATCTCTTTTAATATATTAGCGTAGTTGTGTTATTGTTGTGTTTTGGGCCAGCTAGGCCCTATAGCTGCATTAGCATGTAAGCATGGTTATGTTATTTTGTTCCTCTCTCTGCTTGGTCTCTGCAGCCATCTTGGTGTTGGTCCTGACAGTGCTGTTGACTAAAGCCATCAGGAATCTGCTGCTGCTGGAGGTTTGGAGCCTGGTGTGTGTGTCTGTAATCCTCCTCCTAATGGTGCTCAGCGTTCTGCTCATCTGGAGGCAGCCGCAGAACCCCACCAAAGCCTCCTTCATGGTGAAAACACACAGAATGCGCATACATTACTGTACTTTAATCATGTATGTACAACATGATCATATGCAATGTTATCACAGTGCAGGTACGTCCGATTCCAAGGCTTATATATTCACTGATTACTTGCTTAATTACGGCCCTACAGTCACACTGGTTGAATAATATTCCACCTGTATTGTTATGTCAGATATCAGCACAGTCTTCCACCATTCTTGTGTCGCCACCAGTAGCTGAGTAACAACAATTGTTGTTTTAGTCTAAGCTGCTGAACCCAAGTGTTTTGGTGGAAGAAACTGGTAGTAAAAATTATATACAGTAGTGTGCAAAAGTTTTAGACACCTGAGAAAATTATATATAAAAAGCTTTTTATCTGCACAGTGGGCATTTATTTGTTTAGAAAAAAAAGAAGAATTGAGCTTGTGTGTTACAGCTGTGTTCTACAATCATGTGACCTGATTACAATACTATATTGCTAAGTATACGCTCTATGGCCAAAAGTATGTGGACACCCCTCTAAATGATTGAGTTCAGGTGTTTAAGTCAGACCCATTGCTAACAGGTGTATAAAATCAAGCACATTACTATGCAATCTCCACAGACAAACACTGGCAGGGGAACAGTTTGCGTCGTTCTTGCTAGCTCTGTCCCGGTCAACTGTAAGGGCTGTTATTGTGAAATGCAAGCATCTAGGAGCAGCCACGAAGCAGTGGTCCATGCAAACTCACAGAGAGGAATTGCCCAATGCTAAACTCCCTCTGGGACCACATCAGCACAGGAACTGTGCATTGGGAGCTTAATGAAATGCATATTAACGTCCAAGCAGCTGCACACAAGCCTAAGATCACTATGTGCAATGCCAAGTGTCGGCTGGAGTGGTGTAACGCACGCCACCACTGGACTCTGGAGTAGTGGAAACAAGTTCTCTGCAGTCACAGATCACGCTTCAGTACCTGACAGTCTGACAGATGAATCTGGGTTTTGCAGATGCCAGGGGAACACTACCTATTGGAATGCATAGTGCCAACAGTAAAGTTTGGTGGAGGAGGGATAATCGTCTGGGGCTGTTTTTCAGGGTTTGGGCTCCTTAGTTCCAGTGAAGGGTGATGTTAATGCCACAGCGCACAACGACATTTTAGGCAATTATATGCTTCCAACTTTGTGGCAACAGTTTAGGTGACATGACATGGTTTGAGGAGTTTGATGTGGGGGAACTCTAGTGGTCTGCACAGAGCCCTGACCTCAACCCCACTGACCTCCTTTGAGATGAACTGGAACGATGATTGTGAGCCAGGCCTTCTCATCCAGTATCAGTGTCTGACCTCACAAATGCTCTTTTGACTGAATGGGCAATCTTGTGGAAAGCCTCCCAAGAAGAGCTACAAAGGGGAGCAACTCCTTGTTAACGCTCATGGTTTTGAAATGGGATGTCCAACAAATTCATATAGGTGTGATGGTCAGGTGTCCACACACTTTTGGCCATATAGCGTATATAATTACTGGGCGAGACTGTAAAGACAACCTGAACTTTGATTAGTATTTAAATAACATAAAACGTTATGCAGGCTGCTTATTCTATTTTGAAGCCTAGGTGTCATAAATGCTTGCATTACACATGTTCTAGTCTAAAAATGATAAAAATGGGTCAGACTTCTTTTGTGTGTGTGTGTGTGTGTGTGTGTTGTGTGTGTGTGTGTGTGTGTGTGTGTGTGCAGGTGCCCTTCCTGCCTTTACTCCCTGTGGTGAGTGTGTTCATCAACATCTATCTGATGGTTCAGCTGGGAGGAGACACGTGGACCCGCTATGCAGTGTGGATGGCTGTGGGTAAGTGCCAGAGCACACAAGAAGGACAAAATTATTTAACAAATAAATAAATAAAGAAATAAATAACAGGGATTGTCTTAAGCAAGGCTGTCCAAACATTGGAGGGCCTAAAGTTCAATGTCTGTGGTGGGCCGAGGGCCAAAAAGACAAAACAATATATGAAAGTGAACTGCAAAACCATGTTATAGGTCATTTTTACAGTGTATAAATGTGAAAAAAGTTCCCTCAGGCCTAAAAGTGCATGACTTTGCCTCTATCAGGACTGCTTATCTACTTTGGCTATGGTGTGCGGAACAGCGTGCAGAAACAGCGGCTGCTGGGCAACCTGGTCAACATTGAAACGACAGAGACGAAGCCTGAGAAAGAAGTGACCAAAGGAGAAGACAGCGCCAGTCCGGACAGTTAAACCGCGCACATCAGCCAGCGTTTCAGCAATCAGCTAACATTTTATAGTAATCAGTTCATATTTTTAATCACATTTCACTGAGATGATGATGAAAAAGTTATACTTGTATTTTTATACTTTTATAAAAATGTTTGATATTTGATATTATAGGCCGAATGTCTGCCGTGCGATGGACTGATTCGTGATACTGTACGGCAGTCCTTTGAAGTAAGAACAAGCTCAAGGTCAAATAAAAAAGGGCTAAGCGATACATAAGCTTTCTCAGTGTGGTGTGTTTAATACATTTGGTTTGTAACAAAGCCACACTGTTAGAAATGAGAGGTCTGCTCAACTCAAAATGATTTAGTAACCGATTACATGGCTTTTCATGAGTTGACTCAACTTGAGGACACACAACTCAACACTTGAGCCAGCTTGAGTCAAAAGTTCTCTTATTTTTTTAGTTCTGCATCTCAGTTTGGTAAATAAAATGAACTTGTGTTTTATACTCGACTTCCCCACCAGCCAGGAGTCTCATCATACAGTCCTGCTAGACATTTTCCCTCTTGGGTCCACACTTACAGATGGCTGTGGCATCGCTGGGGACTCAAACTCACAACCTCCTGTTGGGGTGATGGCTCAGTCCATCACTCAGAAACACATGTAGCAGCTCAGATTGTGTGTCTGTAAAAGTTTAATACACTGGAAAAAATATTAGTTGTTTTAGCTTTAAAGCATGGCGTCCTGCAACTGTCTAATAATTCATCCCAACAGCAGGAGGTTGTGAGTTTGAATCCCAGCAATGCTGTAGCTGTCCAGATCCAGAAGCCCAAGAGGAAAATATGCCAGATGGGACTGTGTGATAGAAGGAGCGCCAGCCAGTGGAGAAATTGAGTAAAAAAACACAGATTCAGTTTTGTTTATCTAACTGAGATGCAGACCTAGAAACAGTAGCTGGGAGAACTTTTGACTCAGCTAAGAAGTTTGAGCTGTGTGAACTCTGGTGTCCTCAAGTTGAGTCAACTTAAGAAAAGCCATGAAATCAGTTACTATATCATTTTAAGTTGAGCAGACGTCTCATTTTTGCAGTGCAGCTAATAACGCTAGAAGGGCTAAAGCAGTTGTAAGTAGCTGTTGATTGTTGCTGAAACTTAATAGGGCTAATAAGGTATTGATTGAAAGTCGTGGGTTGTTTACGCTGTGAGAAGAGTTCAGTTTTTTTTTTTTTCTTTGTTTTTGGGTTATTGAAAGTTTTCATTATTTGGATTTAAACAGCAAACACTTTGCTAGGCATTTGCTATGGTATCTTAGTGGTTGGTTCCTAGAGTTTTTTAGGAAAGCAGTTCCTATAGTATTCCAGCTGGTTGCTATGGTGTCGCTATGTGGTTGCTAAGGTATTACAGGTGGTTCCTCAGGCATCATTAGTGGTTGTTTAGGGCTTGCTAGATTGTTGCTAGGGTATTGGCTGGTGGTTGCTAGAGTTTTGGAAAGCAGTTCATATGGTATTCCAGCTGGTTGCTAGGTGGCTGCTACAGTATTCCAGCTGGTTGCTATGGCATTGCTATGTCGTTGCTATGGTATTACAGGTGGTTCCTCAGGCATCATTAGTAGTTGTTAGGACCTGGCCAGGTTGTTGCTTGGGTATTGGTAGGTGGTTGCTATAGTATTTTTTGGTGGTCCCTATGGTGTTGCTAGGTGGTCACTATGGTACCTCTGGTCGTTTCTAGGTGTTGCCATAAGGATGCTTTTGTATTGGGTGATTGCGTGTGTTTTTAGGTAGTTACTATGGAACATTTCACAGTTGTAGGTGATGTAATAACTGTATAATTCTCGTGTATGGGTCTGTATGTGGATAAAAAGAGTGTAATAACTGTGTAGTTACTCTGCATTATTTGGTATGTGCTATGAGTGTGTAATAACTGTGTAATTACTGACAGACTTGTTAGATTTAAATTTTCTGAATGTTCTGCCCTTCATTGCTTTAAAAAATTGGTCTTTGGATGATCACTGTATGAAGACCATACTTCTGATCAGTCCAAAAAGCACAAGTGTACTATTTCCTTCATAATAAACTTTTGTGCCAATTAAGGTGGTTCTAGCTCAAAAACTGGCTTGGAAAAGTTTACATATTTTGAGTGCAGAATGAACTGAAGGGCAACATCAGTGACCAAACTTTGACTTGATAAAGCTGTTGCTATGAAACGCCTGGTGGCTGATAAGGTGTTGCGAGGTCATATATGGTATCCCAGGTGGTTTCTAAGGTGTTGCTAGACCAATGCTGTTATTGCAGGCCATTCATTTCCTATGTGAAAATAAAAATGTTTGAACGACCGCTGTTAGCTCACTATTACTGTATGGGCTTTCTGACAAGTTTACAGTTTTAGTTTGAAAGCTGCAACCTGTAAAAATGGAACAAAAAAGTGTAGAATAATAAGGTGAAGAGCAGCAAGCTGGGTTTGTTCAGCAAAATTAATAAGCCTCTTGGGATAACTGTGGCTCTAACAGTTTGACCGATACCGTCCCTGACAAATACTTTAGTAACATAAACAATTAATGTAAGTGTTTCATGAATGAGACAGCTAATGTTTTGTATGTCTGTGTAGTTTAAGGAGTTACACTAAGATATCTAAGACATCATGAGCAATTTTTCACATGCTTCATTAATGAAAAAGCTGAAAAGGCTCTTTAAATCCTGCTTATTGGCCCAAACTTATGTAGGAACAATAGCCCTATTCATGTAGACTTACCTGTGGCGTAATTCAGTGATGCATAAGCAATTGAGCCTCATGAAAAAGCTTGGCATGCAAAACTGGGTCATTCCACTGTACAGAACCTACAGTACCTAATCTATATGCTGCAGACATGAACCTCAGTCACCTCTACATAGGTGGCCCATTCATCCAAAGCACCCCCCCACACACTGCAAGAGCCTGTACACGTATGTATTTGCTGTCTCAGATGCGGATTAAGCCGTCCTAGATTTAAAGGAAAGAACAAAATACAGTACTGTTTAAAAGTCGGAGACCACCCTTTCGGCTACTAAATTCTAACCAAAACTGCCATTAAGTACTTTATTTTCAGTGTGAGGGAAAAAAACAAGAAGTATATCTTTAACAAACGTTACACAAACATCTCCAACATTAAGAATAGTTTAATTCTATCAGCACTGAATTTTTCCCTTCTTTTTGGTGCTGCTGAACTCTTCCATCCTACCAATCTTAAAACCTGCCAGTTCTAGCTATCCCCTCTCAACAAAAGCTGTTCCCAACACTGTTACTGACGTTATGTTCCCCTTCAAACAGTCACTAACATTCACACAATCAACCCAAACACACCTTTAAATTTCCTTCTCATGTGCATCTAAACTGGCTAAAGGAGAACATTCTGACAAGCTATAAGAGAATCCATTTGCATAAAGAAGGAGACAGTCAAAGGAAAATAAGAATAAAAAAAAAGATGCAGAGAAATCGTGACTCCTAACAACCACCTGGAAGACCTGGTGCACCACCAACACTGTCCCCATCAGATAAACAGCACTTAAAGCTTTCATCTTTGAGAGAGAGGAGAAAATCAAGCTGCTTCAGATCTGAAAACATCCACAGGTGGTTCTGTTCATCCTTCCACTGAGAGAAGACGACTCAGCGCTGTGGGTCTGAAAGGATGTGTAGCTGTCAAGAAGAACCTCACTGAGAAAAGGAGACGGACACATCAAACAAAGAGCTGAACAATGGACTGACCACCCCAGAGTCCAGACCTCAACACCACTGAATGGGTTTGATTACTTCAGAAAATGTTCAACCAAATTCTAAGACTGAACTTTGTAGATGTGGGAAAATATCCCTGCAGATTCTTTGAAAAACTGGACAGTGAGTCTCCTGAAAAGAAGAGAAGCTGTAATAAAGGTAAAGAGCAGACACACTAAATACTGAAAAACATATTTTATTTAGTTGTTGAGGCTTCTGGGAAATTTTCAGACATTGAAAAATAACTTCTGATTTGAAATTAAATAAGTGTACAGGTGATTCTGACTTTTACACAGTGCTGTATGTTGCATGGATAAAAACAGTAAAAGCAGCGATCTTGACGCCAGAAAGCGACTGAACTTTAAAACTGTACTTCAGTATTATTTAAGAACATTTACACTTTATTTGCACTAATTCCTAAAGATCTTCAAAATCGGCCAGGATTTGTTTTACTTTTCTCTTGAGTTCCAAAGAAATTCAATGTTTGTTGCTGTTTTTATTAACACATATAATCAAATTTGCATCAGTGTAAAATTGTGCAAGGACCAGTACCGCCCATTACTCACCACACCACACTGGTGGGCCGCACTGCTGAGGAAGATGAGGAGGAGGAGTGCAGCGTGTTGCTGTAGAACAGAGACTGAGAGAGGAATAATGCTCTGCAATGTAATGTTTATCACATCACACTGTGTATGCGTTATTCTTATGGTCAGGTGTATTTGAATATGCAATACATGTGAGAGTTTGCTGAAAAGAAGGCAGGTTCTCTAGTCTGGGTAACACAGAGTAATCAGCATTAAAGTTACTGAAATCAGAGAAAATAAATGTTCTACTCTTAATTTTATCTATTAAATATTTGCTTTTTACTTGCTGCTTTACGTGTATATGAGTTTGTTTAAATGCCGATACCTTTTTTACTTTCACTGAAGGATATTTTTGGATTTATTAAAAGGGAATTCCCCAGATTTTGCAAAATATCTGAATAGTTAAATGGTTAAGATGTAAATAAAGTCATTCAGACTGGTTTGGTGTGAAACACTCTGTTTTAGAGAAACTTCAGAAAGAAAGTCAGATTTGTTCACAGTGGTGGTGATAGGAACCAGACGTCTGATGTGTATGATGCTTCTAAAAGCTGTTACAAATACATTGTGTGATTCGTAAGACATTTACAATTTTTTTAAGAATGCAAAGTGTATTTAATATCTATTCCTGGTGGAGAGGTACATGCGGTGTTGTTAGGCAACATAGACCCCAAGAAAACTTATTTTTTTCAGATTCCTGACTATTTTACCTTCATCAACATTACATAAAACTCAGAAGACTCGTTTTGGTTCACTGGTGGTTTTGGACAGTAAATAAAATGTCTATATTAGTGTTGTAGACATTGTGACGTCTGGTTCCTATCAGCACCACTGTAAAGACATCTGAGTCTGTAAGTTTCTCTACAGTGAACCATTTCACACCAAACTCTGAATGACTTTGTTTGCATCTCAATGACTGAATTATATGGAAATTTTATTTAAATTCATTAGAAATTTGTGGAATTCCTCTTTAACCTAAACATGACTCACATTAGATCACCTGTTTAAGATATTAGAGTAAATAATGAATGTATGTTGTGAAGGATCTGGTTGTCATAGATGAGCTGCATGATGAATAAGAGGGAGATGAACGGTCGTCAGTGCTGTCATGGCTGAAGTTTCTATATAAAGGGTTCCAGTAAAGATTTTAGGGGGCTATAAGCTTCCATTACATCCTAACTTTCATTTTAGTAGATACATGAAAGAAGAACTCACCAAAATTCAGACATCAAACATCTTGGCTGATTAAATACATTTCGGGTGAGGTGAAATGTGTGAACTTCATTTTTTTATGTGTTATTCCTCTCATATTTTATCTTCTTAGTGAAGATTATCACTGGAGGTGAGGCCTCCTCTGCTTGGGCTGAACTGCAGCACAAATTTTCCTCACTTCCTTTGATGTAATATGTATCATTATCTTAAATAATTCTGTTCAACTCCCCCGTTCTGTCAGTCCATCTAGGAAAACGAAGCTGCAAAAAGAGCACATTATTAATTCTTTGTTTTTGTGATGTCACAAAAAAAGCATTTACATATACTCACCTGTTCAGGCTACAGCACTTTAGCTCCACCCATTCACACAGAAATTGTAAGGAGTGTTTTCGCGTGGACTCTTTTTTTGTCCAGGGCAGCCAATTAGAACAGAGATCGTTTACATACAGTTGAATGCAAAAGTTTGGGCGCCCTAGACATTTTTTTGGTTTTGTAAGTGAAAATAAGTTAAAACATCATCAACTTTACAGGAGAATGAAAAAAACCTTCTTTACGTTTAATGTAAGTCAATGGAACCAGACTTTTTTCCAAGTCGTTTTGGGCCATTCATCATGAAATTTACACACAATGTAAAGAGCAACAGGCATTTTCAAATTATGTAAATTATGTCAAAAATTTAGATATGAGGTTTTCTTCCAACAGCAGCGATATAGTGCACTATACACATAAACACACACACACACACATATGTATATATATATATATATATATTTATGTATATATATATATATATATATATATATATGTGTGTGTGTGTGGGTGGGGGGTCTATATATATATATATATATATATATATATATATATATATTGTGCACTACAAGTAGCACTAAAAGTAGCAAGAAAAATGATAAAAACAACAGACCACACCTCAGGAAATCCCTTTGTCCTCCGTCCTAACCACTGCCACCTCATCCCTGGTTGGTCATCCTCACCACCGTTCTTACACTGTACTGTTTACAGAAGGGGGTGTTGAAGTTAACAAACCACAGACAGAACAGGTGACCACAGCCTAACTCGCACTAGCCAGCAGCTGTAGCCTGCCTGGTCGTTTTCACAGCCTGTCGGCCGGTCAGTGGCATGTTTTTCCTCAGCTAAATAAACATGGGTGCTTTTTCAGCCTGCAGGCCTGGCCTTCCTATCCGGCTGCAGAAAGAGCCCATTGAGCCCAGCTGGAGGAATTTGGGGTGTTAACGCTAGCTCTGAGAGCAGGAATGTGTGTGTGTCCGAGGGCAGCTGGTTGCAGCGCCAGTCTCTCACACACGGCCCCTAGTCCACACTCGCTCTCTCTCTCTGCTCTGCTGTCTCTGCTCTACTTCTGTAACGAACTGAAAAAGCTTGTGCATAAAACAAATCATTTACAGTGCATTTGCAGTGAAGCGTCTCCGTCATGAAGGTGGCCGTGGTGCTGTTGGCTCTGCTCTTCTGCATGCTGCTCTTTCAGCTCGGTGAGTCCCTCTCAGGCCTGAAATGGAAGAAGCCTACGCTTTAATTGCAACAATGAAGTTGTGATGATGTTGTTCAGGTCTTCGTTACCAAACAGATACTCTCATCTGTAATTATGTGCATGCATGCAAAAATCTAAGAAGAAATTCTCAAAATGTTCAATTTGCTGTTTAATTAAATGGGTAAGACAGTGGTTTGGTGTGAAACGCTGTGTTCTAGAGAAACTGAGTGAAATGAGTGATGGTTATGGTTATGAATTCACTGCCTGATGACTGAGACATTGTTTTACGATAGTTTCGAGATTCTGGCCTACACCGTATTTTTAAAGTGAATGTGGGGTGGGGAGTTACTGTTGCATGCAGAAGTTTTGGCGCCCCTGGTCAAATGACACACGTCTGTACACTGTAATGCACAATTACTGTGCTCTTGCAGAATATAACTGTTCACATAATATTGCCTTTGCAAAAGTTTTAGATTTTATGCTTTATTTTAAACTTTAAAATGTATGCTTTATTTGTGCTAAACTCAGCACATCAGTTGTTCTTAAAAACAGAATCTGTGCACTAATTTGAACACATCTTTTAAGTGTGTTCTCTGTAGAGGATGTGTTAACTGTGTTCATTTTCAGTTAGAAAGTCAAGAAAACATGTAATTTGACCAGGGGATACCAAACGTATGCACACAGCCGTACATGCAGGACGTTGTAAGGCAAAATAATAGCTTTATTTCGAGCCAAGACAAAATGACTTGATTTTATTGTACAGCACATTGGTTGACACATAATGTCTTCAAATGTGGTTTATAAATAAAGGTGCCTTAAAATATTACCCAGAGAAAACTTTTTTTTTCAGATTTTCCACTTTTTTCCCATCACCAACTTCACATATAAACACTGAGAAGACTTGTGTAGGTTCACTGGTGGTTTTGAATAGTAAATAAAATGTCTATATTAGTGTTGTAGACATTGTGACGTCTGGTTCCTATCACCACCACTGTAAAGACATCTGAGTCTGTAAGTTTCTCTACAATGAACCACTTCACACCAAACCACTCTGAATGACTCTGTTTACATCTCAACCTCTGAATTATGCAGAGATTTTGGAAAAAAAAAATAAGCAGAGATTTTAAGAGGTTGTAAACTGGAGTGAATGCAGCTTAAAACCCTTCGAGCACTATCCACTGTATATTTATGAAAAGTGTAATTTGCTCACGAAAGTAATAAACAAAATAATGAAATGGCCATTTTTAAGAACAATAACAGACTGTAAACCAGGGATAAACAAAGTGCAACAAAACAATTTACAAATAAAGAAGGCAGGTGTTTTTAAAAGCATTTTATAATATTACACACACACACACACACACACACACACACACACACACACACACACACACACACACATCTTCTAAGTCTTTGAGTGGAAGGCAGGATACACCCTGGACAGGTCACCAGTCCATCGCAGGGCTATAATATTACTGTATATTTTATTAATAAAATGGAAAAGTTTACACAAAAGTTGCCTCAAATGACGTTTTGTTGATTTTGTAAGTGAAAAAAGATTAACACATCTTCTACAGAGATCACACTAAGACATGTCATTTCCCTGCTTGTTTTAGTGCATAATTTCTATTTATTTGCTAAGTTTAACATACTGGAAAAAATAGAGCATAAAATATGAAGGGTGCCATAACTTTTGCACAGGCTATATTTTAAATTTTATTTTCTCCAACATGTTAAATTTAGCAGATAAACAGTAACTGTGCATTACAATCTGAAGACAAGCCTGCTGTCTGTAGAGAATGTGCACTGAAAACCAATATAATAATAATAATAATAATAATAATAATGATAATAACACATTATTGCCCAAACCTCTGCATATAACTGTAGTATAAACTGGTTTGCTCTCTAGACTGTACTGATGCTTTAGCACACAGAAGCCTTTTAAAGAGCTGTACTATATCCATAAACATGCAGGCCTGAGCCAGAAGGAGGGTCAGCAGTCGAAGCCAGCAGCAGATAAAAGGCTGAAAAGCAAGTCTAAGGTTGAGAAGGTGGCGGAGAAGAAGACCAAGAGTGCGTCCGTTAAACCCAAAGCCAAAGCCACGCCTCAGCCTCCAGCGGCTCAGACGTACCTGACTCAGGTGCTGGATAAGGGGAAGTTCCAGAAGGTAGGGCAAAACACTGTCCGTCACAGCGGGAGACACGCTGGAGCTGAGGTGTAAAGGCAGTCCGGTCCAGTGGGGCGTCCCACCTTACCTGCAAGAGGACGACGATGGGCGACTCAGGTATGTGGGTCAAGGCTGGTTGTCATGGTGACAGTGGCAGGTCAGCGGCTCAGGTCCGCTACAGGCCAAAAGTATTAAAGCAAGCAGTTTTACAGCTTCTAACATATTTTACAGTCAATATGCCTTTGATTGTGAGCGGCTGTTACACTGAGCAGTTTTAACTCTTTACACACTCCTAATTTAAAGGGGAGAGCCACCCATTTTTCAAAATTTCTCCTCGATTCAATGGTTGAGATGTAAACAGAGTCATTCAGGGTGGTTTGGTGTGAAATGGTTCATTGCAGAGAAACTTACAGACTCAGATTTCTTCACAGAGGTGGAACCAGACATCACAATGTCTACAACACAAATATAGCCCTTCTATTTGCTATCCTAAACCACCAGTGAACCTACACAAGTCTTCTGAGTGTTTATATGCAATGTTGATGATGATAAAATAGTCCTAAATCTGAGAAAAGTAAGTTTTCTTTGGGGACGAGTTTGACTCACATGTACTTCATGTACTTCTCCACCACTAAAGATTTTTTAAAAGGCATTTTAAGCCAAAACCTGTTCTGTAAAATGAGGTCTCAGACATCACTCAGCGTATTCATTACCAATCTTGTGTAATAATCTTCAGTGCTGTAGATTTTAGACTCTTCAGACATCTGGTTCTTATCACCACCACTGTGAACAATTCTGACTCTGTAAGTTTCTCTAGAATCGACCAGATCATATTAAACCACTCTCAGCGATTTCATTTACATCTTGATGATTTAATTATGCAGAATTTTGAAAAAGAACACCTGATCGAGTTAAACTTCTGCAGGAGAATCAGCAGGAGATAAATTCATTAACATAGTTCTTGCACACACAGCTGCTGCAGGTATTTTAGCTCTGTGTGCAAAACTGAAGTTTTTGGTCTCAGTGCCATTCTGTCTCAGGAGTCAGTTGCCTTAAAAGGCAGCAGTTTGATATGAAGACTGCAGGCCCCCTAGTGGCCATTGTGCTGACTGAATTAATATAATGAAACTAATCACACAAGTATCAGATTAAAGCTGCACTATGTAAGATTTCTTTGTTGAAATTGAAAGAAGTAGCATTATGAACTGCTTAATGAGCCCATTAAAGAGCCAAAACATTCATGCTAGCAGCAAACTAACAGTCCTGTGCACTGAAGGTAAGTCTGCAATTACAGTTTAACCCTGTTGTATAATAATGTATAACACCAGCTGCTCATAATGTACTCGACTACTGCCAAAGTAGCTTAAATAGCATACTTGATAAAGCTTGGGGGTATTTTTGAGCGGTTGCCTGATTTATGACGTCAGTTCAGTGCAGCGGTGTTTGCTTGTATGTGGCAAGATTCATATTTCGACTCCTTAAAATCAACAATACTATAACAATACAATTTTATAAGATCTGATTCATGACTGAAACTGCTTTGTTGGTCAGGACGGTCCAGCATGAGCGATACGGCACCCTGATTTTAGCAAACACAACAGGAGCCGACACAGGAGAGTTCACCTGCTACCCCATGTACTGCGAGGACACGGAGTGCAGGAAGGAGTACGATAAGGCCGTCAAAGTCTTCATCTTCTTCCCTGGTAATGTGCAAATATCTATCTGTGTGAAACAGAAGGCGGGAAGGAGCTCAGCAGGAGCTTCACGCCGTCTGTGTTTCTTTAATAACCTGAGTCTTTAACAACCTCCACTGAGTTTATTTAATGGTCAACGAATACAGCAACAATTTATGCATAAATACAAATATATGTCTTTTCTCCCTGATTGACAGCTTTAAAGGGCCTGTATCATGGAAAATGGCATTTCTTTGGTTTTCCCAATAACAGTGTTTGATTTAGGATGTAAAATTTAGTCTGAAACGAAATCTTCAAAATGTACTGCACTCCCCAGACCATGCAGTCCACACATAGAAACAATGCTGCAACTAACAGCCTGTTTTGAATTCATTGTTTTTTTGATGTCACGAAAAACAGTATATTTACATATTTTCACCTCTTCGGCGTATAGCAGATTAGCTCCGCCCATCTATGTGTTTCACCCTGGAAACCGCAGCGGAGTCCATCCATCCACTGCCCACATGTACAGACGGCAGAGAGGCTGATGACCTGCGGTTACAAGACTTCATTTTAACTCAAACTCCTGCAGCCTCCATCCACTGAGGCCCCATCCGTTTTCTGCGGCCTGCTGCTACTGGCCGACAAAGCAGCTTGAAATCGCTTAACATCTGTGAAATACTGACTCCACAAAAAGTAGCTACCAAAACAAACTTGTCAGGTCAAAAAACTCCCAGAGGTCCCTGTAGAACTGGAGGGCAACCCCTTAGCAGTGGAACCGCACCTGCTTCTCCAGCGTTTCCTCTGAAATGAAGGGTGTTAATAGTGAGTTTGTTCCTCCTTTGCTAGAAATGCTTTACACTAGATGTCGAACATTGCTGTGAGGATTTTATTGAGCATTAGTGAGATCAGGTACCGATGTTGGATGGTCAGTTCTGGGAATAAGGCACCATGCAGGACAGCCAACCAGAACAGGGATCATTTACCTCAAGATCATTTACGTATATCAGTCTCATAGGTTTAGTAACAGAAACAACCTGTTTAACTGTAAGGGATAAAGAGAGGTCAGAAAATGGTCAGATAAAAACTTCATTTATGTCTGTTTCAGGTAGATTAAAATACACTAACATCAGGCACAGACGTAATACAAGACAAATGCAGGATATGAGCCCTTTAATGTGATAAACTGATAGTTACTTTGAAAATAAATGAGCGCATTTTGAGTTTCAGGATGGTTGTATGAGGCAGTAGATTCACCCTTTTTAAACATGGTTATGCTCATTTACAAAAGCACGTATTAATTGTTTCATAAAGTGTCTTTATGAACTGTTCATTTTAGCTGGTGGGGAGTTAAAAAAAATGGTATAAAATCTAATTTGCATAAATTTCCCCCCTTTTCACCAAAATGCAGCCGATCAGCCAAGACATGTTTGGCGTCTGAAGTTTGCTTCTTTAGTTTGCACTGGAGCTACAAGGCTAATGTAGCTAACAGGTAATGAAAGCTTATATCCCACCAATTAGCAAACTGCAGGCCTAAATCATCACATTGTGCCTCAAATAGCACTGTGTCTCCAGTACAGTTGCTTATGTGGTTTCTGGCATTGAATTCATACTGTTATAAAAACAGTAGCTAAGCCATCACGAAAGCCTGAAATTTGTATGCAGTTTTGTCCATTCTGTAGAACTGAAGTCTACTTAACAACTCAACACAGTCTGATGATTTAGGAGTGCAGTTTGCACACTGTTGAATGCTGGGATATAAGCTTCCATTACTTGTTAACTGCTGACTTTATAAAAGTGAGACGCCTCCCTTTCGTTTATTTCATTTTCAGCCAAATGGCCATTAATGACAAGTTAAACACCAACACCTCCAACAATAAGTACGATATCAAAAATGTCAGTATTGGATTTGCCCACTACTTGTTTACGCACCTACTGCCACTTTAACAAGTTCATTCTTCCAGTCTTTAAACCGAAAATGATTACAGTACACAGAGACTCCTAACAGCTGTGGAAGACCTGGTAGACACCAACACTGCCCCCATCAAATAAACAACACTTAAAGCTTTCGTCTTTGAGGGAGGGGGGAAAATCAAGCTGCTTCAGATCTGAAAACATCCACAGGTGTTTCTGCACACTTTAGCCTCACAGCTCCAGTGCAAAACTTACATACAACATATCCTGACTGATTGACTACATTTGGGAAAGTAGAGGGGACTAAAATTTTTTTTTAATTATTTTTTTTATTTATTTTTTTTGCCAAACTTTCACTTTAAATAGCATCCAGCCCACATTGTCTACATTGAGTGCATTTCTGGATTTCTGCAGTTATCCGATTATTCAAATGGAATAATGTAAACAGCATACTCTGATCTAGAAATCTGATTAAGTAATATGATAAGGAGAGCTGGATTTTAGCTCAGTAATCAGATTTCTCAGTAAATGTAAACCCTTACTCTGATTTCTTTCAGATTTCTCAGTTTGCGCATGAGCAAAACAGGTACCAGAAATAAGCAAACAGCATCAACACAACATGTAAAACACTTTTGGAGTGACGCTGAAACCAAACACGAAATTAAGGATTTAAATATTCTTCATATTCTAGATGATGTGTGTTCATGTTTTCAGGTAAACTCACGCAATGTTTAAAAAAAGCTGCAGCATGTTTTACATTATGTTTACATCACGTCCACTTCTGTGAGTTTATTGGCCGGTTGCAAAGTTGCAATCTGATTACTGTCTGACTCATGTAGACCTGGAGTTTCCCCATTTGATTACTCACGTGTACATAAACGTGTTGATCGGATTACTGACAAAATCTGATTTTCTGCATCTATCGGATTATTAAGTGCATGTAAACACACTTATTGTCTTTATGCTTCTCTCAGACCCTCAGGAGCTGTTCGTCCCCTCTTCCGACTACTACGAGGTCATCCAGCTGCGCACCAACAGGCCCACAGTGCTGCCCTGTCAGGTCACATCTCCGCAGGCTAAAGTCACTCTGCACCACGAGTTCCCACCTGTGGAGGTGAAGGTAGACGGAGTGGAGATTTCCTTTGACGTCATGCGCGGCTTTACTATCCACAGGCCCAAACAGCACCACGCCGGCTCTCTGTACTGTGTGGCCAGCCTGGGCAACCTGCGCCAGAGCTCCACCAAGTACATGCTCATCTATGTCCACTGTGAGTGCATAATACAGCCTCAGGTTAAAAGAACACTGTAGCTGCATGTGCAGCTTAGAACTCATAACCACCAACAATAAATCTGCCGCATTTCCCTGTATTTAGAAAAAGAACAGAAAACAGGTGCTTGAGCTCATTAACTTCAACTCTAATTGCTTTTTGTGGCAAAAGTGTAGGTCATGGTACTGACCATGACATCTGACCATATAGACTTAGGTGAAAGGTAAATGGGTAAATGAGCTCAGTGAGGGTCTGAAAAAACGCTCCCATAGTAAAATATTAAACATTGTTTGATATTAGAATAGAGTGTTATATAAAACACTCAGCAATCTGGGTGTGGCCTAATATACTAATGAGCTTGATTGACATCCCTCAGTCAAACACTTCCAGCCTGCTGCACTACTGAGCAGAACTAAACACAATGGCACGAACAAAGTGTGAAGAAATGAGTGAAAGGGGCTCTACGTACATATATACTGTAGACTCCGCTGTGTCCACTTGCTAAAAACATCGTCCAGCTTTTATATGACGATGTCTTAAAGAAGGTCCTTTCTCACTTTATTGCTGGATGTGCATCCAGGGAATGCTGGCGGGTTGGACAAATAAATGAATGAACAGACGACTGAGAGATGGGCTGGTTTGATAGCTCAGTTGTGCCTCCTTGGTTAGCTTTTGCTTGGTGGTTAACTTTCACTCAAGAAAGTGTTGAATGTATAGTTCAAAGCTGTGTGGGCAGGACAAACCACATCAGCTTATGTAAGCAATATTAGGACCACGTAGTTTAAATCGAAAGGGAAGAATTTTGGAGAATACATCAGCTGTTTAGTGGACACTGGACAGTTATTCACAGGACATACTTTCTACATGTATATTATGTGCCCTACAGGAGCAAGAATAATCAAATTAGAAAGAAAACATGAATTTAGGCTCCCAGGGGCTTTAACACTGTATGTAAGATCAGCACTTAAGCAATTAACATCATAGCATACTCTATGGCGTGTATACAAATGCTGAGCAGGCCCAGTTGTTTTTGATTCTGGATCAAATTTGAAGAATATCAGTTTTAAATGACAATGTCTCTGGCAGACCCTGCTGCTCCCCCCGCCCCTGTCATCCAGGCCTCATCAGACTCCATGGCTCTGGGACAGAACCTGCAGGTCACCTGTACAGTGGTGGGAGAACAGGATGTGCTGGTGGACTTCACCTGGGAGTACCCCGGTCAGACGGTGAGTCCAAAGACTATAAGGCTACGTTTACACAGCAGGTAAAAGTGGCCCAAATCAGATTTTCTCACCAAATCCGATTTTTTTTGTTTGGCTGTTCACATTATCTTTTAAATGTGATCTGTATGCGACATCAGTCTGAACAGATCAGCTCCTAAACCGACCCGCATGCGCAAAAGAACAATGCTTCATGTGGCTCGTCCTGAGGTGAAACAGTCACGACAGCCTGTGAAGGCCAGTCGCTCCCGGAGCTTTCAGTTTCATCTTCACCAGCATCGCAGGAGCGAGTATAAAGTTCCAGTGGTTGACAGCTGGACTCATCACCCAGAATGTGTTTGAGTTCGCTGTAAAAAGGGCTCGTTATTCGGCCACTCTTCTTTGGTTCGTGTCCTCGGATTCTTTAAACTGTTCTCTGACGCTGCAGCCTCGGGCTCCTCCGGCCGCGTTCGGCCGGTTTCGTTTGAACACGGAGCGGTTTGATGAGTCTCTTATAATCTTTTAGTACAGAAACATCAGCCTAAATGTTTATCAGTCTCAGCAGCGTGAAATAATGACGAATGTCGAGTTGTACTGACGTAAAAGTCGCATGAATTCCGATCTGGCTGTTCAGACTGAGTCGCATTGCCGCAGATTGGATACGTATCGGATTTCAGTACCACATATGTAAGCGTCTCAAATCGGAATTGAAAAAGTCAGATTCAATGCGTTTTTTGCTGTTCACACTGCCACACAAATGACACATCTGTGTCACATTTGAGGAAAAAGATCAGATTTGGGCCACGTTTACCTGCTGTGTAAACATAGCCTAAGACACTCACTGTCCTCATAGCTTCCTGTTGCTTGTACTTACTTTCTGATTTCACTACAGGACAAAAACACAATATTTATTCTTTAACCTTTCTGAGGGGTCCAAAAAGTAGAGACCATTTGTGTCTCCAAAATGTGTATATATCTTTCAGTGTTGATGGTGCCTTCACAGATATTCATGTTACCCATGCTCACTAATACCCCCCCTATCATGACAGATGCTGGCTTTTAAACTTTACACTGATAACAATCTGGAAGGATGTTTGCTTCTTTGGCCCAGAGAACATGATTTCCATTATTTTCATAAACATCAAGCCCCATAGAATACAGGCACCTTGGGAAGCATGGGAATGGTTCAAATCTGAAAGACCATTTCAGCCCAGAGAAGTTGGCGGTGTTTCTGACACGTGTTGTTGTTATATGTCTTCCACTGTGCATAGAACACTCTTAATTAACATTTGTGGATGCAATGACGAAATATGTTTAGTGAGAACAGCTTGTCAAAATATTCCATGTGCTCATGTGTTGATATCCAACACAGCAGCATGAAGGTTATTAATGCAGGGTCATCTGAGGGGCCGGAAGTCATGGGCAATTGTTTGTGGCTTTTGGCCTTTTACTTTTATGCTTCTCTGGATTCCCTGAATCTCTTGATGATGCACTATAGTGGATGAAATACCAATATTTCTTGCAATTGCACTCCTGTGCATTTTTTGGCAAAGCCGTGAGCCTCAACCCATCCCTGTTCATGAAGGATCTGGCCTTTCCTGGATGCTCCTTTTATATCCAAGCACGATCGCATCACCTGTTAAAGATGTTATTTGAACATTTCACAGTCTTAAATTGCTCCCATCCCAACGTTTTTAGAACTTGTAGCATCAATTTCAGAATAAGCTTTTATTAAAAAAATGATGAAGTTGATAAGGTAAAACATTACAGATTTTTTGACCCAGTAATTTATTCCGCAGGCTTCAAAAAACACCTAAAAATGTAAACTCATCACTTGACATTTCCATGCTCCACCCACAAATATATTCTTCCATTGCAAGTGTTGCTGTGTTGGATAAGCTTTACAGAAAGCTGGCATCCAACATCATGTGAAACTGTAGTGCACAAAGCTATGGACATGTCAATTGTTCTCTATGAACACCACTCAAAGCCTTGTTCAGGTGCGATTATGTCCAGGTGTGACCACGTTGGTGTATTTTCAGATTGGCCGTCCGCTCTACACTCAGGACAGCATGCAGGCGGTGCAGGTGGATGGACGCAGCCGCCAGCGCTCCCAGAGCATGCTGTTGGTGGATGAGGTCAGAGAGGTGGACCAAGGCACCTACACCTGCACAGCCCAAAACCTGGAGGGGTCACAGTCAGTCTCCACTACTGTTAAAGTGCTGTCATCTCGCAGCACGAACAAACCAAAGAAACCATGAGACGGTGAAATTGATCATGGAGCCACGACTGACCTGATGACAGACTGACCATCAGCTTTCAAAGCTATGGTGTGCGGGCCCTTGAAGGGGCATTCTGGCCTGAAACTAGCATTTAATATATTCTTTGTCATGTCATGTATCGTTCCAGAGTGCCTTGCACAAATATGATAAAACAACCATTGGCAGTTTTCACGCTATGATAAAGAAATGCACTGATGTGGCGGCTGACCAATAATACAGATGTGATATTCGGCCTACCAGTGATAACGTTAGCTATCTGGCTTCAGTCGCACAAGCCAGCTAGCAGCCGGCAAAGTGCCTGTAGTCTTTCAAAAGTTCCTCCCACCTTCAACATAACTGTTATCTACAGACAAACAGACAAAGATATAAACAAAATGCATGCTTCTAGATGATGGTTACAACTGTTTTTAAATATCCAACATAATTTTTGTCATATTTCTAAATAACAGCAGGCCATACAGTGTCAGAAACCACAAAAGCAAGTCTATATGAGATTACTGAACAACTCAATACTGTTTGAGACCAGATTTAGGCCTTCCAGTTTGCACAATGCTAATTGGTCATCATGGGTTTTTCCTTCTCATCTAAATTAGCTTCATAGCTCCAGCTCAAAACTAAAGAAGCAAACTTCAGGCACCAAACATGACCTTCCTTATCGACTACATTTGGGGTGAAGAGGAGAACTGTGTAAATTAGATTTCTGTCATTTTAATCAGCTCAGTGTAGATTAATCGTATTAACCGGTTTGCGGTTTTGCTTCACTGAGCTAATTTAAAGGCTACATGTGCGCTAAATGGAAAAACTCTTTAAGCTGGTCCGTCTGTTCCTTTTTTCCAGTGTAGGAGAGCAATGTGTTGTGAACAGTGTTATTCTCTTTTCAAGCAGACTGGAAACTGCAGTAATACCGAATGTATTATGAACCTATAGACAAAATCAGAATCTTTGTTGGCTGTACTTCCGGGTGGATAACTCACATCCAGTCAGCGTAGATTCAGATCAAATTACAGAGCAATTTACAATAAATACAAACAGAATTTTCAAAATAACTACAAAATCTTGCTCTGTTTTTGGCTGTTACATCAAATGTACCCAAGTATGCAGATTTTACCACATTCTTTCCATTTTTCAGCTTCAAGTACAGCTATAAACTCTCCGCGTCCTGCTACTTCTGTCTATGCTAACACTTACAGTTGAAACCAACGACAATTTAGAAAATCCTTTACTTTTCAGATGAAGATGAAGTTGCCAAGCACTATCACACGATCAGTAAGTGCACCAGAATGTAAACTAGGACGATATGTTGATGTGTTGATCACTATTTTTTGAATTATTACTTTGTGAGTTCAACTTAAGGTGACATAAACTGGTTAAGAAGCTAAAGCTATTAGCATTTATGCTAGTAGCCAAAGAGCAAGCGTTTTTGCTCATACTGTCACATTCAACATAAAAAAACAGAACATTTGTTTGATTCTACACAGTTCTGTGCACTCAGAAAAGTGTCGTATGTTGTTTTATAACAGCCACTAAAGTTAAGCTAACTAGTAAGTAGCTAGTGAGCTAACCAGCATAGACCAACATGGCTGGCCACCACCACACCAGCATATCACTACTGTCAGAACCAAACCTCATATCTCCAAAACGGTAACTTTACAGGAGAAGGAAAAAACATACTGTACTTTTAATGGAAGTCAATGGAACCAGACCTTTTTTCAAGTCATTTTAAACCATTGGTTTTGGTCCATTCATTATGAAATTTACATACAATGTAAAGAACAACAGGCATTTTCAAATTATGTCAAAAACTGAAAAACGACAAAAATGAAGATATGAGGTTTTGTTCCAACAGCTGTGATATGTTGTGTTTTGGATGCTGGTATGCTGGCCAACCAGCATGACTGTGCTGATGTGACCAGCTAAACCAGCAACAGACCACCACTAGACCACTATAAACCAGCATAGACCAGCTTAGACTTTGTGCCTGCCTGTGCTTTTTTTCAGTAGGGAATTTATGTGCTTTAGAGATAAAATGACCAAAAAAGACCATTAAATTGTTACTTGTGGCTATTAATTGTGATTTTCTCAAGGTACAAAATAAACTAGAACCATTTAGTTGGTTCCTCCACGCTGAAAAAACAGTGCAGACCAGTATATTTTCCATGTTGGTCTAAGCTGGTTTAGGCTAGTTTACGCTGCTCTGTTGCTGGTTTAGCTCATCAGACAACATGGTCATGCTGGTTGACCAGCACACCAGCATCCAAAACACCACATATCGCTGCTGTCGGAAGAAAACCTCATATCTCCATTTTTGTTTTTTTCAGTTTTTGACCTAATTTGAAAATGCCTGTTGGTCTTTACATTGTGTGTAAATTTCATGAAGAATGGACCAAAAGAAATGACCCAAAATGACGCGGAAAAAATTCTGGTTCCATTGACTTACATTAAAAGTTCAGTATGTTTTTTCCTTCTCCTGTAGAGTTACCATTTTACAGGGTACGAGGTTTTATTCCGACAGCAGTGATATGCTGGTTTTGCTGGTGATCAGATGTTCTGGACAGTTTTTTGGGTCAGATCTTGTTGTTTTATGTGCAGTGGGAAAAGTTTGAAGTTGTCTGTCTGGGAGGATCAGTGTAAACAAAAGGTTAAATGTGTCTCAGGATTAGTACCAAATCTTACCGTACCAGTCCAGCACTACCTCTATTATCCACCCGGTTCTTTGCTGTTTTAATTGCCTTTGCTGATCTGTCCGTCTTCTAAAAAGTCATAGGCTGGCAAGAAAGTTGTATAAAACTATTTATCTTTGTGTGTTTTTGCCTGTTGAGATAAATAAACATAAATACAGTAGAATATAACAAGAATGTGTTGCTTTTTCATTGAAGTTATTAATATGTTGGTTGTTAGAATGCAGTATGAGTAGCACAGGTCTGGCTCCTGACTTCTTGTCGACACAGGTACTGTGGGAGGTTTGTGCTTATGATAAAGATTCCTATGGACCGAAAAGCACTAATTTAATCACTACTACAGGTCCCAGATTTTTGTGTCCTGTTTTAACACGTGACATTGTTAAAACACGCTAATAAAAGCAAATGTCCTGTTTGACTATTTGCTTAAATGTAAGAACTGATGTTTATTTTTGCAATTTTATAATAAAAAGCAAGGCTGTTCTGCATAACTACAATGTAGCAACTGATTAATGAAATAGTGAATATAGCTGTAGCTTTACGGATCTGTTTGAGCATTTATTACCACCAAAAAGCAAAAACTCCATCAAATGACCAGCAGGGGTCGCCGCTCTACTGCTGAAGAGCACTGCAGTCACTTCTCTGAGGGAAGTCTTCATTTCTGAATCTGAATTTTACTTTACGCACTTAAAAATGATGATTATGATTCTTCAATGGTCCTTTAGTAAAGAAAATGGTTCTGTATAGAACCAGGAACTCTTCAATCATGCAAAGGGTTCTTTGCATTGTGAAAGGGCTTCTCAGATTGATGGAGAATGTGTTGTACATGGTTCTATATAGAACCTTTTTGAAAAGGGTTCTATACAGCACCAAAAAGGGTTCTTCTATTGTGTCAAGTTTAACATTGTAACAATAGCAGAGCCCTTTTTGGTGCTATATAGAACACTTTTCAAAAAGGTTCTATAAAGAACCATATACAACACATTCTCCACAAACCCTTTCATGATGCAAAAACTTAAGCAAAGGGTTCTTTGTGAGTTCTTGGTTCTATATAGAACCATTTTCTTTACGAAAGAACCCTTGTAGAACCATCTTCTTTAAGAGTGTAGAGTGGAATGATTATAAGGTGCTGTGTATACGTACTGCTGTACAGGATGTTGAAAGTTTTTCTATTATTCTTATTTTTTAATCTCAATATGTTTAATAAAAGGTCAAAGCTCTTAACTGTCATGTGCATAAAGTGACCTTTTTGCTTGCATCTCATTTCCTACAAACCTCAATGATGTAACACAGCAGCAATACAGTAAATACAGTGGCATAGTCAGTAAACTAGTCAGCGACTATTCAGATAGTCATGTATGTACATGAACGTGTGTGTATATATATATATGTGTGTGTGTGTGTGTGTGTGTGTGTGTGTGTGTGTGTGTGTATAAATAAAAGTTTTTCAGTAACTACTATGAATCATTCTGTAGCTGGTATAAATAACCTAGTAACAACTTTGAAATTAATGTGTAAGTTTAGTTGTGTTAATTAATCAGCAATTATTTTACATTATTAAGTACCTACTTTGAATTATTCGGTAACTACTATAAATTATGCTATGAGGGTGAGGAATTGAAGTCATGGTCTACGCCCATGTGTCAAACACAAGGCCCGCGGTCCAAGTCAGGACTGTGGCACAATCCTATTCAGCCCACAAAATGATTCATTTTCTATTCATTTTAGCAGGGAAATTGTAGAGAGAATAATTACCACTCTGTAATGTCTTCCGGGTTTCTCAAACTCTAGGGGGCGCTCCTGAGCGAGTTCAGAATGAATGGGTTAAGATGGAACATTTGAGCTAAATCTTAGTTTATAAATGCTCAAACATATTTAATTTAAAAAATACATTCATTTCCTGAACACAGGAAACTCTAATTGAACTCGAGTTTAAAGGGTTTAGGAGTTTAAAATGGTGCCTCGTGTACGTTCATGACGTCAGTGAGCGCGAACAGCCAATGAGCTGCTCCGCTCGCCAAACAGTCAGCACTCAGCAGCAGTAATGCAGCGTCCTGCTGCCCAAAACCTGTTTGCGGTAGAGAAAAGGAAACATACAGGTCAGTTTTCTTAGTCTTTTAGTGAAATACATCCTTCAGCTTTCTAAAATTAAAGGAAAGTTCTGGGCGAGAGATTAGAAACTATTTTAACTTCTCGTTTTTTAGCCGTTTAGCTTCATTCACCCCCATTCACTGAGGACGTGCTCGTGGGCGCCCTCTGACGTTTCACGTTCTTATTTTTAATATAACGAGGGAAATAGGAAGTGGCCAAGCTCTTCATAAACCAGACCTGATAGTAGCCCATTTTACCCTGAACTGCACTACAGTTCCCAGCATGCACTGCAATGTAACGTGTGCTCCCAACCCCGCCCCAACAACGATCTATAGGACTGCACCACAAAAACAAACAAACAAACAAAAAGATGCCAGGTGTCCAGTTCAAACGAATGGGCAGCTGTAGAAAACCTACTGTACATTGGGGACATTTCAAGAGGTTTAACAGTATCTGCAGCTAATCTGGTCTCTTGTTTTATATAAAACAATTTGTTTTTATTAGCTAATATGTTTGAATCATTCAGGTATTCAGTGCTTATTTTTGCTGTTGTAGTTTTGGCATACTTTGAATAAACAATGGCCGGTTAGGGTCATGGCAAGTGGTTGCGTTTGACACCCCTGCTCTAAAGGGTTAATAACTGATTTAGCTTCACTGAACTTATTTAAAAGGGTTGATTATCAACTCCACCTTTGTTGCAGTGTGGATTAGAGTGACCTGGTCATCCTGCTTTTAGAACCACTCTCGACATTATGAGACTCACCTGAGTGAGCAGTACAGCACCCTGTTATTATTGCAGCACACCCACCCTGCTCACTGGAGCCTGCAGGGACACGGCTGAGGGCAGTACGGGCAGACGACGTCCTGCTCTATAAAGATAAGAGAGGGAACCTGTTGAGGAGCTTCATTTGAGCTCAGTGTTGTGACTCATTCACAAACAGACACAGAGGAAAAGCCAAGTGCGCCCTAATTGGTGCAGCAGGCCCCCAACTACACCCACCAGACACTTCCTTATGTCCACCTCCTTGTTTCCACGCTCATTGTCCATTTTATCAGCTCCACTGACCATATAGGAGCACTTTGTAGTTCTACAGTTACAGACTGTAGTCCATCTGATTGTCTGCATAGTCAGGACCCCCAGGACCACCACAGAGCAGGTACTATTTGGGTGGTGGATCATTCTCAGCACTGCAGTAACACTGACGTGGTGGTGGTGTGTTAGTGTGTGTTGTGCTGGTACGAGTGGATCAGACACAGAAGTGCTGCTGGAGTTTTTAAACACCTCAGTGTCACTGCTGGACTGAGAATAGTCCACCAACCAAAAATATCCAGCCAACAGCGTCCTGTGGGCAGCGTCCTGTGACCACTGATGAAGGACTAGAGGATGACCAACACAAACTGTGCGGCAGCAGATGAGCTATCGTCTTTGACTTTACATCTACAAGGTGGACTGACAAGGTAGGAGTGTCTAATAGAGTGGACAGTGAGTGGACACAGTGATTAAAAACTCCAGCAGCATTGCTGTGTCTGATCCACTCGCACCAGCACAACACACACTAATACACCACCACCACGTCAGTGTTACTGCAGTGCTGAGACTGATCCACCACCCAAATAGTACTTGCTCTGTGAGGGTCCATGGGGGTCCTGACCACTGAAGAACAGGGTAAAAGGGGGCTAACGAAGTATGCAGAGAAACAGATGGACTACAGTCTGTAACTGTAGAACTACAAAGTGCACCTATATAGTAAGTGGAGCTGATAAAATGGACAATGAGTGAAGATACAAGCAGGTGTCCTTAAAGAAGAGGCTGGTCTGTGTAAACTGGACTATTTTTCTCTCTATCTCACTGCTGTAGCTGGTTTGGTGGCCAGCAGGCGGCGCTGTAAAGCTGTGGGTTGCGTGTTTGTGTTGTTCCAGGACTGAGTTCCCTCCCTTCACATCTGAAAGAGGGTTCAAACCTCAGCGAGGGAAAAGCGCTACACTGCATTTCCATCTGAACTCAGGAGAGCCGGAGGGTCGCCTGTGCTGTCCGCGGACTCAGCCCGGAGCGGCGGAGGAATACTTCAGACTTCTCCTTAAAGCCTGAGCACTGATTAGATTCAAGCGTGTCACAGTAAACAAACCGCCTCTAATCGGGTTCGCGGATCAACCTGAGGAATAATGGTGAGTGTTTTTGGGGGGGTTTCGTGTGAGATACCAACCCAGACAGGGTCTCCTCCGTTTAATCTCACTTTCCTGAAGATTAAACCCAGCCTTGCTGTGAAACCGAGGAGGTGTCTGATGGACCCAGGCTTGTCTGTTGAAGGACCACTCATGTTGTTGACTGTTTTATTCAGCTGAACTCCCTGTTGAGGGTTTTAGGGCGTTCTGGGTTCATTACACGTTTAAAAATGGGCGTTTTTTTGAACTGCAAATGATGTGAAACTGGGACACTTCACCAGAAAGTAGTTCTGTCTGTCCTGCTCACGTGCTGCTCTACTGTTCATTCAATCTATTCTACATTTGCTGTGAATCCTGATGTTTTTCCTAATTAAAAGAGGAATTTCACCGATTTCTTAACACATTTCTGCTTTATTCAGTGGCTGAGATGTAAACGAAGTCATTCAGAGTGGTTTGGTCTGAGCTGTGCCATTTTAGAGAAACTTACCGAGTCAGAATCGATTACAAGAATTTTGTGTTGTGGTGATAGGAACCAGACGTCCACAGCATTTAAAGGGGAACTCCACCGATTTTCTAAAAACTCTACATTTTTAGTTGAGATGTAAACAGTCATTCAGAGTGGTTTGGTGTGAGTTGTGCCATTTTAGAGAAACTTACCGAGTCAGAATTGATCACAGAAATTCTGTGTTGTGATAGGAACCAGACGTCCACAGCATTTAAAGGGAAACTCCACCTATTTTCTAAAAACTCTACATTTTTAGTTGAGATGTAAACAGTCATTCAGAGTGGTTTGGTGTGAAATGCTCCATTCTAGAGAAACCTACCGAGTCAGAACTGTTCACAGTGGTGGTGATAGGAACCAGACGTCTGAAGAGTTTAATGTCTCTAAAAGCTCCGTCACAGAAAGTTATTAATGAAATGGCTATGATTTTTCTGCCTGATGTCTGTTTTATGATAGTTTTCGTGTAAATGTTTGGCTTAAAATCTGTTTTTTTTTCTCCATTTACTTTAATCTGTTTATGACAGAGAGGCACCTGCAGAGTGTTGTGAGGCCAAATAGTCCCCAAAGAAAACGTAGGTTTTCAGATTTATGACTGTTTTATCGTCATCAAAATTACAAATATAAACTCAGAAGACTCGTGCAGGTTCACCGGTGGTTTTGAATAGTAAATAAAATGTCTATAATTGTGTTGTAGACGTTGTGACGTCTGGTTCCTATCACCACCACTGTAAAGAAACCTGAGTCTTCATAATGAACCAATTCACACTAAACTTCTCTGAATGACTGTTTACGCCTCAGTGATTGAATTATGCAGACATTTTGAAGAAATGGTGGGATTCACTCTAGAATGAAGTGTTTCACACCAAACCACTCTAAAGTAGTTTGTTTATATCGGTTTACTTGTGCAGAAATTAGTGGAGTTCTCAATTTCTTTGTACTGCTTTGTACTGGGGAAGGCCGTACCGCATTGGAGCAGGACTCAGGTGAGGTCAGTGAGTCAGTTTTGTTATTTACAGCCAGTAAAAATCACCTTCAGAGATTTCAGAGTGACTGAATGGCAGCGCTGGTACTTTTGTAAGCCTCTGAGGAAAGTGGCTGGGATTGAATTGGTCACTTAAGCAGAGTTCTGTCCTGCAGACAGCTTACATATTAAAAAGCTCTAAGTCGTTTATCAGTGTTTGAACACTATTCTGGCTCACAGTGGAGTGGACTTATATAATATAGTCAAATAGTCAAAACATGGTTAGTATCTGAAGTTAACTGCTGTAATTTGACCAAGTAATGGAAGCAACAGTGCACCAATGAGCACTGTGAGAACATGCATGCCTAAATCGTTACTCACTGGCCTTAAGCTGTACTGAGTTGTTCAGTAATCTGTAATAGACTTGCTTGTGCGTTTGCTGACTCCACATGACGTGCTGTGATCTATAAACATTTCCAAAAGTATGTCGCATAGCTAAAACGGTTCTATTACTCATCTTAAAACCTGAATTTTGTCTGTACTTTTGTCCAAATGGTCTACAAATCCCTCATTGCCCAAAAATTGCCCAACAAATCCCTCATTGTGGCTTTAATGGGCTGCAATAAAAGCTCCACTTCACCTAGCGGGAGAGCCGCCTGCCCGTTCTTGTCGTCAGCCCTGGTGGTCTGGACTGGAGTTTATTTGCCCCGCTCTGTTGTTGTGCTCTGTTTGGGTGAGAGCTGTTTCGGGGGCTGCTTCATTGCTGCTCTGCTTTTGATGCCCAGAGTCTGGGGACAAAAGGGGACGGCCGCAGTGTTGTCGTCCACTGGGCAGTAACCGTGGAGACCAGAGGCCACTTTAGGACCCCTGACCCAGCGAAGGCTTGAGTGAGCTGGTCAGAAACTCTCACTGCTTCATACCTTTAACCCCTTTACTGAGGAATTCCATCTTTTATGCATTTTTGCATAATTCAGTCACTGAGATGTAAACAAAGGGAAATAAGGCGTTTTTGAGAAATTTACCAACTCTTGATTCCTCACAGTGGTGGTCATAGGAGCCAGGGGTCTCAGTGTCTACAACACAAATATAGCTACAGAAATGATTAGTTTCATAGTAGTTAATGGTTTTATTTATACTAGTCACTCAATAATAAGTCTGAAGGTTAATAACTGAATAATAAGCTTGCAGTTACAAAAAGAGGAAAAGAATTTTTAATATAGTTAATAAATTACTGAATGAGTAATCAACTGATTACACTAAAGTATAAGTATTATACTAATACTTTACTGGAAAACAATGGAAACGTGGGTGAAATGCATATGAATGGATGTTTATTTGTCTGTTTTTTAGTATAAAATAAAGCAGCAGGTGAATTCAGTATATCACTGCTGTCAGACCAAAACCTTGTATCTCCATTTTTTTTTACATCTTTTTTTTCAGTTTTTTGACATAATTTGAGAAACCCTACTGTCCTTTATTATGTGTGTGAATTTCATGATGAATGGACCAAAATGACTTGGAAGAAAGTCTGGTTCCACTGACTTACATTAAAAGTATAGTAGGTTTTTTCCTTCTCCTGTAAAGTTACCATTTTGGAGATACGAGGTTTTCTTTCCATCAACAGCGATGTGCATTATGATCGTGCAAATTGCCATCTATTCATTAGTAATTAACTGGTAAGGTAAATTTGAATAAATTATTTTTTAACTCAAGTAATTGTGACAGCCTTAAGATAAATGCATGAAAGAAATCTGCCAGTGAGGTGAGAACTGAGCTTGATACATTTCTAAAAAAGTAGATATTTGGCAGCAAGATTTGTTGCAGCCTGCAAAGATAATGAATCCCATGATGAGTAAGTAGTTAGTATTGCTTAACACACTTAAAGGGACCTTATCCTACATTCTTCATGCACAAATGTCCTCTTATGACATTTGTGGGCAAAAACATGACCTCTCTATATAGTTAAACAGGCTGTTTTGGTTTAAGACTGATATATGTAAATGAGCTCTGTTCTGATTGGCTATTCTGTGTTGTGCCTCATTCAAAAAGCGGTTGAGGCTGAAACACCCCTTATAACTTCAGTGTGAATGGACAAAGTGAAACTGCTGTAGGCTGAATAAGTGGATAAATGCAAATATACTGGTTTTTATGACATCACTGAAATAGTGAATTCAAAATGGGCTGTTTTAGCAGCTCAGTTTCCATATATGAACTGTATAGAGACGGTTTAACAGTGTTTACATAGTATGTCAAGTGCTTTTATTACAAAAATGCCAAAAGTTTTAATGTCATGGGCCCTTTAACCCTTGTGTGGTGTTGATGTGTTTGTTACTCAGTGGTCTGGTGGACCCACCACATTACTGTTTATGGCTGTATTTATAAATCAATACAGCCATAACAATTTATGTAAAATTACCAGATGTTTAAAATATCACAAGTGGCCAGCGTAGGGTTCTCCTTTAGCAGCTGTAGCCAGTCAGCAGCCTGTCCATGTTGTCCATCCCTCACACATTCATAAATATATACAAACACATACACACACACACACACACTAACAGCAGGCCATGTAGGAGGAGAACAGAGTGAAGGACACAGCACCTCCACACTTTATTCACCACGGGTTCACCCAACACCACATGTGTGATATAAATGTGTGGGGGGTGAACAGAGTGAAGACACTGAAAATGGGTTATTTTATATGTTCTTCACAGAAAATGAGCACCAAGAAATCTGAGGTTGAAATAATAATAAATTGCATCATTTTTTCCTTAGATAAACACTGAAAATGCCACAACCCTTTGAATCCTCATGTAAAATATTTCCCATGTACTGCTGGATGATTTGTCATCTATGCTGGTGAAATGAGGCTGGTGTTGCACAGCAATACTGATGATTAGTCTTAGCAGTTTTAGCAGTATTGAAAGATAATAAACCTCAGTTAACTGCACTGTGTCATTTAATGGGGCTTCAGAAAACCTAAAAACTAAATCAATTCACTGCATGTTTATAGGCAACTGCTCATCTAGTGTTTCTTTAATGGCATTCAGCCATAAGAGCATTAGTGAGGTCAGGTACTGATGTTGGATGGTCAGTTCTGGATCACTCCAACTCATCACAAAGGTACTGGATGGAGCTCCTTCACTCCAGACAGAGCGCAGTCCTGGGCTGTGGAGCTTTATACCCCTCTTGCTAATGCTTGGCATTGGACACCTCAGGCTTGTGTGTGGCTCCTCCAGAGCGTCCCATTCTATTGGTCAGAGCTTTTCTATGGAGATTAACTTGTGTGCATGTAATTTGAACGCCTGTGTCAGCAATGGGTGACCTTACAGTACACACTTTAAAATTATGGTTCTTCAAGGGTTCTTAAGGAAAGACAGCGGTTCTATATAGAACCCTGAACACTCAAAGACGCCATTGCATGATTAAAGGGTTCTTTGTGTGGTGAATTTGTTCTTCAGATTGATGGAGAATGTGCTGTATATGGTCCTGTTCAGAACCTTTTTTTGAACAGGGTTCTAGTGTTATTACATGCTTGACGTTGTAACAATAGAAGAACCCTTTTTGGTGCTATATAGAACCATTTTCAGATAGGTTCTATATAGAATGATTTTCAAAACGGTTTTATATAGAACCATACTCAATACTTTCTCCATCAATCTGAGGCTCGATTTCATCATACAAAGCACCCTGTAGTCATGCAGTGGCTTCTTTACTAAAGAACCTTTGAAGAACCATAATTTTTAAGCTGAATTCACAGATAGCTCTGGCATTACATATCGTCTCCTGTCACTCACCGGTTTGAAACGAAGCACGCAACCCAGCGATGAGTAAGATGAACCGAGCGTGTGAATATCACAGAAGCAGGAGTGATTGTGGGGTCCATCACTCGACAGCAGCATGAGGCATCACCTGTGGAGCTCATGGCCTCGGGGCTTTGGCGCAGCACCAACCCACACATTACTGCGCACTAGGGCTGCGCGATAAATCACATCTTTATCGTTATCGCGATAAACAGATGGTTAAGAGCTGCGATGACAGGTCAAATCACCTCACACAGACTTGATGCAGTCTGAGGCCAGTGTGTGATGATTTGCGCTGCATGAACGCCGGTCCTGTGCGGCAGCAGATATAACCACAACCTTTTTAGTTGGCTGCATGTGAGTGTTATGACAACGTTCCCTGCAGAAAATACAAACACAACAAAGATAAATCCGGGCAACCAGTCCAAAAAAGGGAACAGGTAAATGGGACTACAAACAATGGGTCAGATATCTGAAAAGTAGATCAAGACACGGACAAGAACGCTCAGTAGCTCTACGAAAGGAGCAGTGCCTCGCAACCAAACTAGCCCAGGGGACGGCAACGTGCAGCCCCTTTACCGTCTGGTTGTGGCTCCACAGCAGAATTAGAATTTTTAAGCAAAAATGAAATAATCCTCTTTTACAGTAAAATAAAGCTCTGCTGATCGTTCAACACAGTTTAACAATAAATGGTCTTAAACGCTGCAGTTAATGTAGAACTAATTTACCCTTTAACCCTGAAGGTTGGTGTGCAGACTGCTGGTCACCATAGCAACGCAGACAACAGTCTTGTCTAGCTAGTAGCTAACGAAAAGGCAAAGAGAGAGATTTAAGATGAACATCCATAATTTGGAGGCGAATGGTCTTTGGATTTGTGTTTATAATCACTCCAGCTGGTTTTCTGATACTTTTAATCTGCAACGAGACACTGTCAAACACTAAAAAGTCAGTGTCTCGTTCGTCTGTTTCTCGTTCGGATTTTCCGGTCTACCCTAAATGGTGCCTGCTGGGAAAAACGAGAAGCTGGCGAAAGAGAAGCTGTCTTCATCCCTGTTTAAACACGGAGAGACATTTTACAAGAAACTATTCCACTTTTGGAAAAGTTTCCTGCTGGAGATGCGAGAAAAGCGGCTACAGCTGAGCTAAAGCTTAAAGCAGAGCAAAGTACATCAGCACATACTGAGACATATTGACAGCCAAGATGGAAGAGTGGACATAAAATATTGTGGCTCCCAAGTGGTTCGATTCTTGCTGAAAGGACAAAATGGCTTTTCTTAACATTTGGGTTGCCGACCCCTGTACTAGCCTATAGCCTGGGCTTATGAACTAACTAGATCTAGTCACATGATACATAAAACAGGTGAAGAACATCAGTAGTCAGTGGAAGCAGATCTCTAAAAGGTGGAGCCTGTTGACCTTGATGTCGAGTGTTCACCCAGAGGGTTATGGGAATTGGAGTCCTGAGAGTCTTGGCTGGAGAGATGTGACAGTAAGTCAATATTTATGTAACTAATGTTTTTTTTTAATAATAAGACATGAGGGTTTAGATCATTGATAACCACAATTCATTTGCATAAATTTGTTTTGGAAGCACCACGTCCCCCAAATCTGGCGCTCTGGAGGCATCGAACTACCACTTTAATCTCGATGTGTGTGAGATGATGCGTTTGCCATTGCTCACTTTGAACACAGACATTTTAAACGGAAAGAAAAGCATCTCCTCATGCAAAACTAACATGCGAAGTATCTCCGTCTGCTTGGCTCTGTGATGTAAGAGTCCTCCATATCTGCAGAAGCAGATGCTCCCCCTGCTGCAGCCGGAGGGCCCTGGTGGGGAATCGAACTGTGAGCTTGGCTTTGCTCAGGGCAGCTGAGCTAATCGTGGCTGTAATCGTCCCGCATGGCCTTCTGCTTTCTGCTCTCCGTCCCGCAGAGCTCAGAGCCTCATCTGACACCGTGGCAAAAGTCTTGTGGTGGATTAGGATTAGACGGATTTGTCTCTCGGGACATCATCATCATCACACTCGCGCACATGCACCACTGAGATTCCCTTCGCCCTCAGATCCTTTTATCTGCTGAGAGAAGCGGCTGTCGCTGTAATTACAGACTCGTGGTGTTAGAGACTGACCCAGCCTTTTCACTCTGATGGTTCCCTGTCCCAAAAGGGGAACATATCTGCCTTCCAGAAGTCATCAGGTCGTTGGGAACGTGGCTGTGTCAAATGTTGACACTCCATGGCTCAAAAAGTAGCCCCTGCTCTGCAAAAGGAGGCCTTGAAAAGGCTGTTACTGCGGTTCAACAGTTCCCCTGTTGATGTATGTGATTGTTTTGTATGGAAGATGTCAGAGGCATATTGTGGCGCTGCTGACGCCGTGCCAGATTCTGCTTCTGCCAGTCATCTGAATCCTTTCTTCTGTCAGCTTCTTTAAGCAGTGAGTGACTTAGTCAGGCCAGTTGGCTCCTTGTTCTGCGGCTGTTTTGCACTCATATACTCAGACTACTAAGTGATATGAATGGTGGTACAAACCTAGCTGTACGATGCTCCTGCAGTACGTTTTTAAATAATTTGGCTCTGAGGAAGAAAATAACCAGGGGCCATATTACAGAAACTTCTTAAGTCTGAAATCTTGATAAACTCAGATAAGATGTTACAGTGATGGTGGTGAATAATGAGGAGACGGAGCTGATCGTGTGTTAATATTGATAAACTCAGATAAGATGTTACAGTGATGGTGGTGAATAATGAGGAGACGGAGCTGATCGTGTGTTAATATTGATAAACTCAGATATTACAGTGATGGTGGTGAATAATGAGGAGACGGAGCTGATCGTGCGTTAATATTGATAAACTCAGATAAGATGTTACAGTGACGGTGGTGAATAATGAGGAGACGGAGCTGATCGTGTGTTAATATTGATAAACTCAGATAAGATGTTACAGTGATGGTGGTGAATAATGAGGAGACGGAGCTGATCGTGTGTTAATATTGATAAACTCAGATAAGATGTTACAGTGATGGTGGTGAATGATGAGGAGACGGAGCTGATCGTGTGTTAATATTGATAAACTCAGATATTACAGTGATGGTGGTGAATAATGAGGAGACGGAGCTGATCGTGCGTTAATATTGATAAACTCAGATATTACAGTGACGGTGGTGAATAATGAGGAGACGGAGCTGATCGTGTGTCTGTTTATTAGGAGGAGTATCGTTAGCGCGCTCAGCTAAAGAGTTTAGGAAACTGAAACTGAAACTGTGGAGCGGCGACTCTGATAAACAGCTCGAAGCGCTGAAACGATATTCTTAATCAGTTTATCACGGTTTAGTTTTATTTGGCCTGTTTTACCTCAGTAACGGTGATGTTAGCTGTCTGGCTAACTAGCTTGATTGCGTGTTTACGTTTCAGCTGTGCACTTATGGTCGGTTGCTAGGAAACAGACACGACAGTTGATTGTCGACTTCGATCGAGTAAGTTAAGATTTCTTAAACTGAGATAAAATAAGATGCTTGGGAATGATAAATAAAAATAATATTATTTATTAACGCGTGGGAACGAGATCCTAATGTTTGGCCACGACTTAGTAAGGCGTGGGAATAAGATGATTTAGTCGTGGCCACGACCTAGTAAGGCGTGGGAACAAGATCACGGTTTACTAAGTCATAGCCACGCATTAGCATCTCGTTCCCACGCTTTACTTCATTTAGTTTTATGCTGGAGCTACAAGGCTAACATTGCCAACAGGCACATAAAGCCTATTCAAAAATAAATGTACAATAAGCATATTTATCAGTCAGATGTTTGAAGATGCGTTTAAATTGACTCTTTTTTTTTAATTTAATGTAGTTTAGTGTTAGAATACATTCTGAAATTACACAAAGTATATGAAATGAGTCTCACCTATGCATGGCCATGTATTTCTGTTCTGTATAGGAGTCAGTAGTCACCCAAATCATTTCCATAAACACAGCCACAAAAGAGCTCTCACCTCATTCAGGCTGCACTCGGGTCTTTATTATGGCTGTGTAGGCTTGCCGATGTGGTTTAGGGCACAGTATGACTGACTGTGCTGTAAACCTCACTGAAAAATCTCCACAACCTAAAAAAAACACCTGGATGCACTTGGAGCTGGTTGAGAGAGGTTTTGGGGATGTAATTACAGAAAATATTTGGGTGACTATTGACTTCTATTCTTGTGACCTGGGTTCGAGTCCCAGCTGTTGATCCCTATATTTCACTTCATATCATATGTTCCCCTTATATCACCTTATTGCTTCATGTGAGCGGGAAGTTATCCAAGCATTTACCTGCTAGTTGTACCATGCTTGACTACGTATGTGACAAATAAATGAAACTTTGAAAACTTTGAACTTCTGGGGTTTATTAGCAGTGCTAGCCTCGCAGCTCCAATGCTTAACTGAAGAGATTTGGGCACCAAACGTGTTTTGACTAGGCAAATTTTAAAATTCGAGTGTCTGTAAGAGTTTATAAATGGATGCCCAGTTAAGTAAAAGGAAAAACAACAGCCAGTAAACAAACAAACAAACAAATGAAGTAGCCCTGTAGGCTAACCTTTTTAGGTTGACAGCACTGGTGCTGCACAAAAACGTAGCAGCGTGCAGAGGAACATGCTTTATCCTTCAAAAACAGCCGAGGGATATCGGTAGCTTTTAGTGCTGGATGAGCAACAGAGGCTGCCTCTTCGCCAAACCACTCCTTTAAACTTATATGGTTTATGTGTGGCTACACACTTCAGTTCCTCAGTCTCATGACCACATACCTTACATAGTGGTTTCATAGTAGTTACGGAATAATAACTCTTAATACATGAATGTGAAAATGAAAGTCAGAAAGGCTTCTGTATTCATTCTGCACCTTTACTTCAATGCAGAAAAGTACTGTTGACCCTCTAAAGAACTTCAGGAACAGCTGGCTGAGTCTGTAGATCATGTTTTGATGGCTGCAAAGTGGAAGAGGCACCTTTTACTATAACCTCCAGCTACAAATAGCCCCCTCTGTGAACATTAATAACCCGGCAGCCATTGTTTAAAGACTCCTATGAACGTTTAGTTCTGAGACCATCGTGCATTGAATAGGAAAGACGAACCCACTTGTATTTTGCAGCTGTAGTACCTTATAACTGTTCAGATTTTGGAGGTGGGGGTGAATTTAATTGACCTTGACTGTCGTTTTTCTCGTCAACCTGCAAAAAACTCTTGGTTACAAATAGAAAGCACAGCGATATGTTTCCCAGGTTCCATCCTGACGCTTAGTGTCGGCTTCACGTGGTCTCTTTTGTGGTGAAACAGGCTGTAATTCAAGCCCCCTCTGCACTGAGAGTGAGAGTGTATGACTGTTCACACAAAGCCCATATTATTTAGAGCTCGCCGATATTTCCCAGCACTTCACTCTCAAGGAGCTGTTTGCACTGCGCACCACGAGGCCAGGAGTCAAACTCCTGCACTTAAGAGTTGCTTTTTATAGCCAGCTAAGTTGCTGCTTTCCAGTATTCCACAGCAGAGCTGGATGGATCAGAAGCATTAGGCTATACATGCTGCCAGGGACGCCGGAAGGTGTGTGGATATTTTAAGCAGCAGATACAGCGATCAGGCACAACATTATGACCACCTGCTTGTTTCTACGCTCATTGTCCATTTTATCAGCTCCACTTACTATATAGGTGCACTTTGTAGTTCTACAGTTACAGACTGTAGTCCATCTGTTTCTCTGCATACTTTGTTAGCCCCCTTTTACCCTGTTCTTCAGTGGTCAGGACCCCCATGGACCCTTACAGAGCAGGCACTATTTGGATGGTGGATCATTCTCAGCACTGCAGTAACACTGATGTGGTGGTGGTGTGTTAGTGTGTGCTGTGCTGGTGTGAGTGGATCAGACACAGCAGTGCTGCTGGAGTTTTTAAACACTGTGTCCACTCACTGTCCACTCTATTAGACACTCCTACCTTATCAGTCCACCTTGTAGATGTAAAGTCAGAGACGATAGCTCATCTGCTGCTGCACAGTTTGTGTTGGTCATCCTCTAGTCCTTCATCAGTGGTCACAGGACGCTGCCCAGAGGACACTGTTGGCTGCATATTTTTGGTTGGTGGGCTATTCTCAGCACATATCAGATGTTGAAAGTGAGACATTTTTATGAAAAATATTAACTCATTTATAACTTAATGGCAGCAACGCATCTCAATAAAGTTGGGACAGGGCCACGTCTACCACTGTGTAGCATCCCCTCTTCTTTTAACAACAGTCTGTAAACGTCTGGGAAGTGAGGCTGGAGCTTTGGGAGAGGAATGTTATCCCATTCTTGTCTAATGTAGAATTTTAGCTGCTTGAAAAAGAGGAAGTTTAGTCTTTTTTATGATTTGGACCCTTTAAGTTACCTCAAATGGACTTGCTTATGGCTTTTGTGGTTTCTGACACTGTGTAACATCATGTTATGCTGTTCCTCATACAGTCCTTCTGTTGGTTTAGTTTAAAACCGCTGCACGTGAATTATTATTAGCACAGCGCTCACTTCATTTTCCCATTTCCTCATAGTTCCGCTGTCAGCAGAGGTGTCAGCGCTGCACGCTTAGATTCTTTTAGCGCGTGAGCTCTCATCTTTCAGGCCCTCAGGCCTGTGTTTTTTTCCGAGGAGCTGCTGTGCTTTTTCTTTGTTAGGTTCCTCAGAATGCGGCTTGTGTAAGTGTCTGTGGGGGTCCTGCTTTGGGAAATGAGTCTGGCTTGGAGAGAGAATCTGTCTTCAGTCAGACAGGTGAGGCAACAGGCTTAGACTCGTCTGCCCCACCACACACAATCTGCCTCTTTCTTTCCTCTCTATTCCTCGGTCCACTCCCTTATTCCTTCTGTTCTCTGCTAATCCAGACAGGAACAGCTTACAAACGGAAAACTGCATCAGCTACACTCTTAAAAAAGAGGTTATTCAGTAAGGAAAATGGTCCTATAAAGAACCATGGACACTCAAAGAACCCTCCTGCATGATTAAATGGTTCTTTGCATCATAAAATGGTTCATCAGAATGTGCTATAGATGGTTCTATGTAGAACCTTTATGAAAAGGGTTCTATCTAGCACCAAAAAGGGTTCTTCTATTGGACATTGTGCCTTGCCTTGGTTGAGGTCATCTGAGGGAGGCCCTGACTTAGTAGTGGGTGGTAAGGCTGAAAATGTATTTCACAGAATAATTCAGATGTCTGACTGCCTCAGTCTGTATCCTGGTTGGGGCTGGGCAGTATAACAGTGTCGTGTTAGTGATATATTATATCACAATACAGTACAATGTGCTTCTCTGAGCATCTTGTTTATCAACAGTACTTGTAAAACACTGACCAGCTGCATGTTTCACTATAAAGAGAGAAAAATTAGACCTGTTTAACTGGATTTAGAGCACAGTTTGCCAAATATTGAATAGAAATAGTTGTATTCACAGTTTTTGCTAGTATTTTCTAAAATGTAGCTGTACTGGCTCTTTTTCTCTGTTCCAACTCAGATCAGATGTCTGGAAAAATAACTATCATGGCATATCGCCCACCTCTAATTACGGTGTGCTTGTGTGTGTATGCATATATATATGTGTGTGTGTGTGTGTGTGTGTGTGTATATATATAATATGTATGTACACACACACACACTGTTATCGGAACAAAACCTTGTATCTCCAAAATAGTAATTTTACAGGAGAAGGAAAAAACCTACTTTACTTTTAATGTAAGTCAATGGAACCAGACTTTTTTCCAAGTCATTTTGGGCCGTTTCTTTTGGTCCATTCATCATGAAACTTACACACAATGTAAAGAACAACAGAATTTTCAAAATATGTCAAAAACTAAAACTAAAAAATGACAAAAATGGAGATACAAGCTTTTCTTCCGACGGCAGGGATGCATATATATAAATATAAATATATATATATATAAATAAAATATACACACACACACACACATATTTTTGCAAGATTTTTTTTAGATGCTTAAATAAAGGTAGGTTAACAGTGGATTATTGTTCTGGTATGGTCCTTACCTTAATAAAATACAAAATAATTAATAATAATAATAATAATAATAATAATAATAATAATAAACATTAAACACTTGTGCAAAATGGCAAAAATAAAACTGACCAATATGTAGACAAACACATGTCAGTATTACTTTCTATTGTTCTATCGTGGGCCTGGCAAAATGGTACCAAAGGTTCTTTCATAAGAAGCCATTTTCAGGTCTCATATTATGTATTTTAATGGTCCTGCAAGGGAAATTTGTCATTTTGCTGCCTAACTATGCCCAATCTGGGAGCAGCACAGCACAGCCTGGGGCAGTGGAGGGTTAAGTGCCTTTCCCAAGGGGGCAACCAAGTATACCTAGTCAGCCATGGGATTTGAACCCACAACCTTCTGATTGATGGCTCACTTTTCCAACCACTAGGCCCCCTGTCACCCCACTCATACCGCAAAGTTTGAAAAATTCTACAGTCATGTATGCTTCAGTACCAGCTGGTGAACTACCAGAACTACCAAAACTACACAGAAGCGCTGCAAGCACTCCAGTGTCCATGTTAGGCTCAGACAAACGGCAAACACCTTATATCCCTTTGGTATATATTATAACCTGTAATGGATAATGCCAGTACACAACAGTACCAGCACTCCTCTGGAGTAAGTTTGCTGTCACACACTGTTCGCCTGGCATTGAAACACCTTCTGCCATTACTACAGATCCACCAGGGCCTGTTTACTCTGTCTGGCCTCTAAAGCTGTTTTATATCTTCTTCCCTGATTCTAGAACCTCAAAACAACAACCTGATTTACCACCATCATGTTTTACTAGTGCTTCCATGCTTTGAGCTGCTGGCAGACTTCAAGTGGACTTCACCAAAGACCACCTTTCTGCTGGCGATCGCCTCAGCTAATTGTGTGGGAACCCTCCTTGCTAGAGGTTGAGTCGGAATGACTCTGGTATCATGCTATGGCTAATCCAGCATTTCTTTCTGAAGTCTAATCCCTTCAGTATGTAAATAAGTGCATTGTACTGGCTTCCTTCATGGATGAGTGACACACTTGACATTCCTGTTATGCGTGTCCAGACTTGGCAGCATTATTTGGACATGACCGCTGACATTTCTCAGACGGACCAATTATTTCTTTGCTTCAGTGACAGAAATAGAAAGTCAGGTTTTCATACTGCCATAAAAGTCCATACAGTGGGCACCACTGGGGTCAGTGTCTTGTCTGTTTGGAGTTTTTCCAGTAGTAGCGGGATACCAGTTGAAATTCTTCTTGAGATATGAGTTTTGGGATAATGGAACGTGTAAACAGTGCTAAAGGCGCTGGTGTTAAACCATTTAGCTGAGCCTCATTTCAAGTTAAAAATGAAATTGCAGTGGTCCATCAACTCCTGCTGTGTAGTCAGCTGCAGTCTGAGGTAGTCCAGTTTGTTGTTGAGATGGCAGAGAGCGGCTGCCCATTCGTCACAACAGCATGCGGAACTACAGCTTATCAGCTGCTAATGATTATGTGGGTAAGTTATAATATTTACCAAATTAATGGATGCATGTTTGAAACAAATGACTTGACTATGAAACAACATTAAGCACCGGTTTTGGTCAAAAAAGCTGCTGCATGCTTACATATGCATGTCATCATCTTGTTAAGATTAGGCTTAGAGAGTAATATTAACAAAGATATAATTAGATAAATAAATATATTTAGATATCTTCATCTATAAGTTGTTCAGTTCTGTTTTTACTATTTTAAACAAATAATTTGCCACGCAGCTTTGTGGGAATTGTGGACCAGTGCTGACATCTGATATTTTAAAATGTACAAATTGGTAGACAATCTACAGAGAAATATTACATTTACTGTTGTTGGAAGAAAACCTTGTATCTCCATTTTTTATGTTTTTCAGTTTTTGGCATAATTTGAAAATGTTGCTCTTCATATTGTGTGTAATTTTCATGATGAATGGACTAAAAGAAATGACCTAAAATGACTTGGAAAAAAGTCTGGTTCCATTGACGTGCATTAAAAGTTCAGTATGTTTTTTCCTTCTCCTGTAAAGTTACCATTTTTGAGATACAAGATTTTCTTCCAACAACAGCGATTTTATTGGTGTATGACTACAAATGCAGCAAAGTGAAAAAAACAGGTATTTTATCGTAATAACCCAGCGTCGCCTAAACGTTGTGCTCTTCCAGAATTCAATAAAGTTAGTTTGAAATATCTGTCAAATTTAAACATCAAACACTGATATTTTACTTTTAAGCCGTTATCTATTGATACCGATATGATTGCAATATTATCGAGCATCTCTAAAAAAATATTTCAGATTTTCATCAGTTTTTTACATTTTTTTTGTAAAATAACTGTAAAAATCTGTTCAAACAAAACTGTAAAAAAGGGATATCCCATAATAGTAAGCATGTAAACCTAAGTGTAAACCTACAAAAGTAATAAAATAGATTTGCTTTCGCATCTAAAATGGTTTTATTTCAGTATATTACACTGAAACGGTCAGTGATTTTAACTATACCTTGATATACATTTTTAGCCATGTTGCCCACAACTAAGTGCTAAAGGCGTTTTACTTGTGCAGAAGCTGTTTGGTTTTCACCCTGTATGTTCTCCCAGTTTCAGAGAGTCAGTTTAGCCTCTCTTCAAACAGAGATCTCAGAGGTTCTAGTCGGAGCTTCATCAGCAGAATTGAACTTGAGGTGACTTTGATTGTATTGTCAAGCACTGTGCTTTGCACCAGCTCTTGTAGTCAATAGGTGGAATGTAATGGTAGTTACTAAAGGAACTGTACGTCTGTGACTGCCAGAGTTATCTGATTCCTGGAAGACGTCTTCCGTGTAAACAGGGTATTTATATTCCTGGCTGCATCACACGTCATGTTAGTTGGCATATCAACCAATGAGTACCCACTGTGCTTGTGGCAGTCATCTAGAGCTCAGACGTTACACTTATAAGCAGTGTTTTTTACATTATTATGCTATTATAGAAACAGCAGCTTGAACCCTGGAGCTCTGCTGAGTTCTAATTAGTTTCTTAACCCCAAGTAGTTTCATGCCAGATTGCTCATTTTTAGTCTCTTGAACTCAGAATGAGACTGATACCAGCTCTGAGTGTAACAGTGCTGTCTACTATTTAAAGGTGCAGTGTGTAAGATTTAGCGGGGTCTATTATCAGAAATAGAATATAGTATACATTAGTATAATCACTTATACATACGAATTTAAACTCTGTATTTCATTGAAAATAGAAAAAAGTATTGAAAAGAATAGTAAGTTGTCCACAGACCTGTAGACGTCTGGCCTTGCCAGACATCACTGAAAACCTTAAAACCTCTATAGGCTGATGGTGCCTGCAGGGAAGATGCAGCATTCTGCTGAATGTGCTGGAAGACAGTACTGATGACTCATTATTGTATCTTCTGTATGGCTTCCCAAATAAAGCTCACTCTCAGCCTGACCCTGATGGCACCTGGTGGCTGTAAACAAGGCCTTTTCTAAGAGTGTTTGTCAGGACTGGTCCCAAGCCAGGACTAAAGTACTGTTGGTACTTGGAGTTGATCTGATAGCGCAGTCATCTGAAGGCATTCCAGAGGTGTGAATGGCCCTTCTTGGCCGTTAGCCTCGCCGCCACATGGAGACAAAAGGAGACCAAGCCACTTTGACCCTCATACTGCTTTACAGAGAACAAGACGTGCTTTCTGTTGCTTCGCCTTTCAGATTCTCTCGCCAGCATTATGTAATTTGATCCAGTAGCAAACATGCTTGCCTACTTGATTGAGTGTGGGAGCCTGAGCTTATTGTACGGAGTCAAACTGCAAGGAAACAGGCTTTCCAAGAGTGCATCGAGGCTGCTTTTCTGGGCTGCAGCTTCTCAGCTGAATTGGCACTTTTATTAGTTTTAAACGGATGGTCAGAAGAAGCTCGAATTGCATCACAAATGATGCAGAGCTTCGAACATTAACCCTTTTCATATTAAAAAGCTCCCCCAGTGTTCCGCAGTGCAAACAGCATTCAGGATCGGCCGCCCACTGCTAATCCCATATCCTCCTGCTTTGTCACTGAACAAGGTGAACAGGTCCAGCCACACCAGGGTGCAAGAATGGACCTCTTTCTTCACAAAGAAACAGAGAAAGGGAGATAAGAGTAACCGGAGACGCTCGTCCACTCAGGGAAGTTTCCCAGGGACTTTTCCCGGGTGAGGCTCGGCAGCTGCTCCGTGAGAATTAGTGGACAGGAGGGCGATCGCTGGCGCCCGTCCACCACAACCCTGGGACGGAGCAGATGTAGGTAGAGGCAGGGGTCAGAGGTAAACTGTCCAAGAGACGACTCAGGCTGTTTCAGGTGACTGATTCACTGTGCTGTATTTAAGTTTCAGAGTCAAATCGGATTGAGTGAAAATACTGTGTAATCCAGCGAGAGCACTAAAAGCTTAAATTTCAAAGAGTTTTGAGAAAATGCTGGTTTAAAACGTGTTATTATTAAGACAAGTATAACAATGTCCTGTCAACAGTCACAGGACACTTTATTTTTTATAAATAGTGCTTATAACGCTTTGTAACTTGGTAACAGCACTTTGTTAGCGTACTTATAAACTCGAATAATTCTTCATAAGGCTGTAATAATGAACTATAATGAATTATTTGATGTCCTATAAATAGGTTATAACACAACAAGGGTCATTATCCATTATAATGCCCTTTAAACGGATAATGGCTCATGCATAAAAATAAAACACCCATAATACATATTTTAAACATATTTATCACATATCTATATCAGTCTATATCTATCTAAATATATATATATATATATACATATGTGTGTGTGTGTGTGTGTGTGTGTGTGTATAGTAATTGTAACATTTTAAGTAACATTTTTTTCAGAATTGTGAAAAATTCAGAATCTAAAGTTTAAGCAAGCTTATATTTTTTTTATTTTAAAAAATTTAAAAATATTTAAAAAATATTTTTATAATTATGCACAGGTCATTATCCATTTAAAAAGGGTGATGATGAATAGTGATGTTCATGTTACTACATGTTTATAAGTCACCAAAAAATAATTATAGTTCATTATTATGAATCCTTATGAAGCTTTTTTACAGTTAATAAATACACTTACAAAACATTGTTACCAAGTTACAGGCACATTTGTAATATAGCTTTTGAATAGAGCCTTCATAGAAAGTAACTTGGTAACAATGTTTTATATGCACACGAAAACTATAATAATGCCTCATAAGGGTGTCAAAATGTACAATAATTAATTATTTGATGACTTAACGATGTAACACAAATCTCACTATCCATCATAATGCCTTTAAATGCCTTTTAAACAGATGACTTGAACAATTCTAAGAACATTATGAACATTTAAAATGCCATGAAATAAAGTGACTTATGTTACTCACATTTGACTGTTTAATGCGTCGGTCAGTGTGCGCCCTTGAATACACTGTGTGTCTTTTAGTACTTCAGAATCAGCTGGGAGAGCTTCCAGCCATGCAGGGCATCCCTGGTGATTGCAGTTATTCTTACTGTACAAAACAGCGACTTTAGCTGTCATTTTCTAACGTATTTATTTATTTTTGACTTTGGGAAATTAAGAAATTAAAGTTTTCAAATTGCAACAGTGTTTCTGAGCTTTTATAATTAGTTGGTAATTAAATGTTTCCAGCTCACTTTACAGGAATGAAGTTTACAGTACATCATCATTTGTTTGTAATGTAGAATATCGCATATCAATCACTTTACCTGAAGCACTCAGTGAAGGCATTTTAAATGTTTATAATGTTTTTGTAATAGTTAAAATGTATTATGGGTGCTTTATAATAATGCACAGGTCATTATCCATTTAAAAGGCATTATAATGACTAGTGACACTCGCATTAAATGTTATTAGAGTTTATATATATGCTTACAAAGCAGGATTAACAAGTTACAGAGAATTATACGTCATCAAAGAACTATAGTTCATTATTAGAGCCTTATGAAGCATTATTAGAGTTTATACATATGCTTCCAAAGCAGTATTAACAGGTTACAGAGAATTATAAGTCATTTAAGAATTATAGTTTATTATTAGAGCCTTATGAAGGCTCTAATAATAAACTATATTATTAGAGTTTATACATATGCTATTATTAGAGTTTATACATATGCTTCCAAAGCAATATTACCAAGGTACGGAGAATTACGAGTCACTAAAAAATTATAGTTCATTATTATAGCCTTATGAAGCATTATTAGACTTCATACATACGCTTGCAAAGCAGTATTACCAAGTTCCAGAGAATTATGAGGCATTAAAGAATTATAGTTCATTATTAGAGCCTTATGAAGCATTATTAGAGTGTTTACATATGCTTACAAAGCAGTATTGCCAAGTTACAAAGAATTGAGACGTTAAAGAATTACAGTTCATTATTAGAGCCTAATCAAGCATTATTACCAAGTTACAGAGGATTATAAGTGCATTTAAAATGGCTTATGAACACAGGTTCATACAAAGTGTCACCAGATTTGCATTTTCATTTAGTATCCACAGGTTTAGGTCTGCATTCCTTTTTTCAGTCTGTTCTGGTGTCAGAAAATAACAAAACTCTCCTACACACAAGTACAAAGATGGTATCAATTGAACGCCTTAAATTTCAAGATTTCTCTGCTTGTTTCAATGAGCTGCAAGTCAGAAGTAATATAAAATCACCGTGTTTTTATCCCTGGTGGTTACGATTTCGCTCCTTTTGCGTCTCTCTTTTGCTTTTCTGTTTCTGAAGTGTTCACTCAGAAAGGATACACAGCTCTTGAAGTCTGATTAACTTTCTTTTCTGTTTACTGTCAAAGCAGAAAGAAAGGGTGCGACTTCTCTTAGCCCTCAGGAAGCCCATTTGCAATTGAAATGAATTCCACCAACATGTTCTTCTTACTAAAGCAGGAGGCCTGTTTTATTCTGTAGCAGCATGGCTTTGGCAGGGCATGTGTATGTGGTGGTGGACACTGCTGGGCTGACCACAGTGGCAACAAGTGTTTAACTTGTTTGTGCAGCCCCTGTTCTTTCTTTGAAGTCTCTAACAGGATTTAAAAAGAGTGCACCATGGTGGCCCAAGGGGTGTCCGTAACAGAGATATGCATATACACAGAGTTCTTATGGGGTTTGATGCTGTAGAATTGTTATGCCCTGTACACACTCCTACACTGTATGTCTACTAGTGTCCAGACAGCTTCTAATGAGTGAATTCAGCTTCTTTAAGGTCACCCGTTGCTGACATGTGCGTTCAATTGCACACAGCTTGTATAATCTCCATAGAAAAGTATTGATCAGTAGAATGGGACACTCTGGAGCAGCCTAAGATCACCATGCTCAATGCCAAGCGCTGGCTAGAGGGGTATAAAACCCCCCGGCATTGGGCTGTGGAGCAGTGGTACTGTGTTCTTTGAAGTGATGGAGCTCCATCCAGTACCTTTGTAATGAGTTGGACTGATCCAGAACTGGCCATCCAACATCAGTACCTGACCTCACTAATGCTCTTGTGTCCGAATGCAATCAAATCCTCACAGCCATGTTCCAACAGCTAGTGTAAAGCCTTCCCGGAAGAGTAGAGGCTGTTACTGCAGCAAAGGCAGAACAAACTTCCTATTGATACCCGTCATTTCAGAAGAAATGCTGGACAAATACATAGACTTTGACTTAACTTTAAAAGATGTAGAATAAAGACCAGAAAGGAAGATTAGCTTGAGCCCAGAGTCAGGCCTGTATAGTAGATAGAGAGTCAAGGAGCAGTCTTCTCGGACAGCCTTCATTTTGGGTTCAAACTGTCCAGTTCGAGATGCAAACTGACATAAGTGCAGATCCGATATTGGTAATTCATATTTCCACATGCATCTTTTCCAGTACTGCTGCTGAAGACCAACACCAGTGCTTGTTATTTAGAGTGATGCTCAATGATGTCTGAACCGTAGCAGTGTTGACAGATATTTGCCTAATTTGACCAATTTTAAAGCCAATATTGGTTGATGTATTTATTGTAAATCAGGCAGAATGTTAGGCGACGCTGGGTTACTGCATATCTGAGTATTTATTTATTTTACTGCAGTTGTAACTTGGCAGAAATAAATGTTATATTTCTCTATCATGCTAAATTAGACAGATGTAGTAACAGCGTCTACTGATATTTGTGTATCCGCATCGCAGGTGTGTACATGAAAAATATCGGATAACACCGTCGGCCCACAATTCCAATATCCGTGCGTCAGTTCTTATTTATCTTTTGTTTTTTAAAAGGGTCTCTTTTTGATTATTGAACTGAATTGTCTGTCCCAGGCTTATTGATGCTGGATCATCCTGAGAGAGTCAATATAGATGTAAAAAAGGTCCATCGTTAGATCTCATTACTCATTCTGTGTAAATGTATAATGTGTGGTTGTTTCTCAGATGCTGTTGAAGCACCATGGGAAAACAAACGGGTCTGCCGTGACACTCAAACTGTTTAAAAGTGAAAAAGTGCTTATTTCAGCGACTTGAGTACTTCAAACCAGTTCTGAGAAGTGCTGAGGAAGAGCATTTGGAACTTCAGTGTTGTCAATCAAGCAATTTATGCACAGTTTTCCATGAACATGCTGGTCATAACCACGCAGTTTCCACGTGGCTCAGCACCACTGTGAGATTACAGTGGATCCAGACATCTTTGCACAGGACAGATTGAAGGAGGGTCAGTGACTTCAGCACAGACTTTTACTCATAACTACTAACGTTAACTATTAATATTAAAGGAATGGTTTCGTTAAAAAAGTGACAGTAAGTCATATTGTGTCCTAAACCACATCGACAAGCCTGCATGACCTTAATGAAGCTCTGGATGGGTGGATTGAGTGAAGCTTTGAGGATGTATTTACAGGAAGGTCCAGTTTAAGACTAAAGAAGCTGATTGACTGAATCCAAGGTACGTGGAAAATGATGTAAATTAGATTTTTGCCAGACCTCTTTCTTTGTGCAGTTAGTAGGGTAGTTAGATACATTGGTGGTTGACCACTGAAGCTTGTGTAGCCACTAGTGCCGAATATGTCTGTTCTTATCAGCTCACTCAAACCGAGCAGAGTGGACATTATTGCGAGACTTCAGCGACAAGATATTTAATAGTTTGATAAATGCTAATTATTGGGAATCCATAATATGGCAATATTATACTGTATCAACTTTTTCACCCAATCACTTGTCAAGTGACTGCTAAATACACTATATGGACAAAAATATGTGGACATCTGACCATCACACTTGTATGAGCTTGTTGGACATCCCATTCCAAAACCATGGTCATTAATATGGAGTCTGACCCCCTTTGCAGCTGTGATAATAACGTGGAGTTTGACCTCCTTTGCAGCTAAAACAGCCATTTGTGAGGTCAGGCCCTGATGTTGGATGAAAGGGCCTGGCTTGGTTGAGGTCAGGGCTCTGTGCAGACCGCTGGAGTTCTTTCACGCCAAACTCATCAAACCGTGTCTTTATGGAGCTCACTTTGTGCACAGGGGCTCAGTTATGTTGGAACAGGAAAGGGCCTTCTTCAAACTGATGCCACAAAATTGGAAGCATATAATTGTCTAAAATGTCTCTGTAGCATTAACATCAACCTTTACTGGAACTAAGAGGCCCAAACCCTGAAATGCAGCCCCAGACCCATTATCCCTCCTCCACCAAACTTTACTGTCGGCACTATGCATTGCAGTGGGTACTGTTCTCCTGACATCCAGCAAACAAGGATTCATTAATCAGACTGTCAGACAGAGAAGCATGATTCATCACTCCAGAGAACGTTTCCACTGCTCCAGAGTCCAGTGCCGGTGTGCTTTACGCCTCTCCAGTCGACGCTTGGCATTGCACATAGTGAGCTTAGACTTGTTGGAGCTGCTCGGCCATAGAAACGCATTTTTTCATGAAGCTCCTGATGCAGTTCTTGTGTTGATGTTGCTTCCAGAGGCAGTTTGGAGCTTGGTTGGTAGTGAGTGATGCAAAAAAGCATAGGTAGTTTTTACGTGCTGCACACTTCAGCACTCGGTGGCTCTGCTCTGTGAGTTTGGATGGTCTACCACTTTGCGGCTGAGCTGATGTTGCTCCAAGACGCTTCCATTTCACAATAATGGCACTTACAGTTGACGGGCAGATCTAGCAGGGCAGAAATTTCACAAACTGACTTGGCATGTGGCATGTTTAAACACATTGAGCTCTTCAGTACGTCAGTGTTTGTCTATGGAGATTGCATGGCTATGTACTAGATTTTATACATTTGTTAGCAGTCGGTGTGGCTAAAACATCTGAACTAATTAGGAGGGGTGTCCACATAATTTTGACCATATAGTGTACATATAGTGTTTACAATAATTGTCATGTCTGATTTAGCTGTATCATTACAGTGTAAAATGAATCAGTAACCAAGTTTTGAAGTTTTAACCTGTCTTGCCATGAGATACATTATAGTGTGAAAATATAAAAAAGTACACTTTTATTGGTTATTGGTATCAGTATTAGCTGCAAGATGTTTATTGTTGGCTAGTGTTATTGGCCCAGAGGTTATATATCTGTGCATTCCTAACAGTTAGGAGTATAAATGATAACAAGTCTTAACATTATCATTAGAAACTGTACAGTCTATTATGAATGAGCCAAGCTGGCTCTTGAAGGTCCTCTGGTCTGCTTATCTCAGTGACCCAGTGCAGATCGCCTTGCCACTCATATTAATGATTACCTGCAGTGCAATGTAAGGAATGCCATTTTTCCATCACTTATCTCACTCTCTACCCATAAAGAATGCACCTCTCCACCTCGGGCCCTCCACTCTCAGTGCAAAAGAGCGTGAGAGAGGGAGGGAGAGAGAGACACTTACTTGTCTCAGTGAGAAAGGCATATAGAACAAAAGGCGAAGGATCTATAGAGCCTGATTATAGAACCACAGAAACTCTGGAACAAGTGGTTCATTGTACAAAAAGTGATGCATTACTTTAAAAGAAACTTTACTTCTCAGGTAAAATTCAGTAGTTCTCAGCTGAATATTCTCCGTGCTTTTATTTGAGTATTCTCAGCACTGCTCAGTGGAATAGCCTGAGTACTTTCAGTTAAGTATCTTCAGTGCTTCTCAAATGAGGATTTTCAATTCTTCTCAATTGGTATCCTTTGTACTTTCCAACTGATTGAAATCCTTAGCAACTAAGTATTCTAGGTGATTCTCAATTTAATGTTCTCAAAACTTCTCAATTGAAGGGACTTTATACTTATCAGTTGAGTGTTATCGGCACTTTTGAATTGAAGATTCTCAGTACTTCTTAATTGAGTGTTCTCAGTACTTCCCAATTGAGTGTTCTTGGTAATTCTTAATTGAAGGTTCTCAGTACTTCTCTATTTTGTATTCTCAATACTTCTCAATTGAAGGTTCTCAGTACTTATCAGTTGAGGGTTCTCAGTACTTCTCAATTGAGGGTTCTCAGTACTTCTTAATTCAGGGTTCTCAGTACTTCTTAATTGAGGGTTCTCAGTACTTCTCAATTGAGTGTTCTCAGTAGTTCTTAATTAAAGGTTCTCAGTACTTCTCAATCGAGGGTTCTTAGTACTTCTCAATTGAGTGTTCTCTATACTTTTTAATTGAGCGTTCTTAGAACTTGTCAATTGAGGGTCCCCAATACTTCTCAATTTAGGGTTCTTGGTACTTCTCAATTGAAGTTCCTCTGTACTTCTCAATTAAGAGTTCTCAGTACTTATCAATTGAGGATTCTCAATAATTCTCAATTGAGGGTTCTTAGTACTTCACAACTGAAGGTTGTCAGTACTTCTCAATTGAGTGTTCTCAGCACTTCTCAGTTGAAGGTTATCAGTACTTCTCAATTATGGGGGTTAACAGTACTTCTCCATTGAGGGTTCTCAGTACTTCTCAATTGAGGGTTCTTGGTACTTTTTAGATTAGTATTCTCAGTACTTATCAGTTAAGCATTCTCAGTACTTCTCAACTGGATATTCTCAATGCTTTTTAAATGAGTAATTTCAATCCTTCTCACTTATGTATTTTAAGTACTTCTTTCCCTGTAGAATGTACTCTGTACTTCTCTGTTGATTATATTCAGTACTTCTCAATTGAGCATTCCTAATGTTTCTTCATTGAGTATCTTCCATGCTTTTCAGTTGAGTGTTCTCTCGTTCTACTGATGTGATGCTGAAGCACTGGGGGATTTTATTTAGTGCTTTTTCCTCTTTTCATTAACGTGTTTGGTCTGTGCTGACTCTGTTAGGCACATCCAGTGTTCGCATAGATTAACGTAGCTGATTGTTTATCTCTGAATAAATTGCAGCACTTAAAGCTCACTGGATTAGCACAGATGGACGTGGATATCAGTAACATACACTGTGTGACCCAGAAGGTTAAAACCATATGGTTCAGGATCAGGAGAGCACTGATCATATGTGATTAGTTAGATTGTAGATTGGAGGTCAGAGGCCTGTGAGGACCTATATAAGAACTATTTAGGTCAGTACTGTTTATTTTGGTAAACATAAAAACGTAAGAACTATTAGGCCACTGCAGCGTATAATAACACAGTGTAAGCCCTACAGCTCCTTCTCTTTTATCCCTCTCTCTTCATTGAAATAGTCCCAGGTGGTGAAGTACGCAGCCCCAACCACCAGTAATTTCAACTAGTGGGTCAGTTTTTAATAGTGCAGCGATCACATTAGAACAACAATACAGCTTTTATTTATTTTTACTGAATTCAGTGCTAGTCACTGAGTGACCATGCCATTATTTTTGCAGTTCCTGTCATAGCTGATGTGATTTTACATTGTTTCCCACTTGTAGCTCATTGAATAAAGTGAAGTAAAGCTGCAGAAAGTGCAGATTACTGAACTAAACATTTAATGCAAACCACATTAGTGTTTCTAAGTAGTAGAAGAAAAATTATTGTTGTTTTGCTGTCCTCAAAATACATAGAAAGAAGCTGAATGTGCTGAACCGAACTTAATGATAGAGCAAAAAAAAAGTGTTAATTTATTGTGTAACTGTAATTTACTGTGAGGAGTTTATTCCTCAACACATTATGAAATTACACATAAACCACCTTTATAATAATTTTAAAAATATCTAGTTACATAGAAAAATGAAAAAAAGACTAAAATAAGTGAAAAAAACAGGGTTTCCAAAACTGGAGTTTAAAAAAGTTATTAAAAGCTACAGAGAAAATGTGACCACTAACAACCACCGGGAAGACCCAACACTGTCCCCATCAGATTAACAGCACTTAAAGCTTTCGTCTTTGAGAGAGAGGAGAAAATCAAGCTGCTTCAGATCTGAAAACATCCACAGGTGTTTCTGTCCATCCTTCCACTGTGAGAAGATGGCTCAGTGCTGTGGGTCTGAAAGGATGTGTAGCTGTCAAGAAGAACCTCACTGAGAAAAGGAGACGGACACATCAAACAAAGAAGTTGAACAATGGACTGACCACCCCAGAGTCCAGACCTCAACACCACTGAATGTGTTTGATTACTTCAGAAAATGATCAACCAGCTTCTAAGACTGAACTTTGGAGGTGTGGAAAAATATCCCTGCAGATTCTTTGAAGAACTGAAAGTGAGTCTCCTGGAAAGAATAGATGTTGCAATTAAGGCAAAGAGTGACACAGTAAATACTGAGAATACTGATAGTATATTTAGTGGTTGAGGTGTCTCTGTAATGTTCTTTTAAATATGTTTTCAGCTTTTTTTCCTAAAACTGAAGAATGAATATTTTGTACTTAACAGATTTTAGTATATTCGAAAAGCGTTGCTAATTGAATTCTCAATAATCAACACAGTAAATACAATCTAAGAGGCCTAAAAACCGCAGGAGTTTGGAGATTTTACTCGGAGCAGGAATGAATTCATCAGACGTTCTTCGCGTAGTTGTGTTGGGTTATGAGCACGTCCCGGTGATGAATGTGCAGTGTGTACAGCTGCCAGCTCCTCACTCTGCTGAAGTGTTTAACGTTGTGGAGATAAGTGCTCTGAGAGTTTGGCCTGTGTGCTTCATTTGAGTGATGAAACACGTGAAGCTGCTTCAGTCCAGATTTCAGCGGAGCGCCTGTGCACTAAGTTGATCAGCCGCAGGACAGTACTGACAGCAGTACGGTGTGTGTGTGTGTGTGTCTGTGTGTGTGTGTGTGTGTACGTGGACATGGCTTTAGCTTGTTAAAACAGCGCTGGTCCACCTCAGGGTCAGGGCAGACACTGCAGCGCTTTAGCTGTAATGAGGTTTAACGCTCTCAGGGTGGTCTCTCCAAAAGCTCCCCATGACCTAATCAGCATGTACTCTCCTCACATACACCTGCTTACAGAGTACACACACACACACACATTCACACTCATGGCCACTCACTCACACCTCATCTTTTGACCAGGACTGGTGTTCACAAAGCATCTACAAGCATCTGGGTCATTTACAGACACGTCCACTGTATTATCTCTCCATAGGAGTCACTGGTGTTACTGATCCTCATTGGTGTTACACATAAGAAAGGTAACTCCAGAGACATTTTTAATGAAAAATGCATTTTACAAAAAGGTTGCTACAGAGAATCAAACCACATGTTGTCAATCATGGAATATCCACCAAAATATGTAATTTAATCCATTTGGATTCTATTTTTTCACAGTTACCTAAGAATAAAGTAGGTCACACCAGTGACGCCAACTAAAAGCTTCATATGAAATCATGAGCTGAATGAGAAAATCTCTGATAACTGAAAGACACAGTGGACTCACCATGTGCTTTTCTTCACAGATCCTCAGAAAACAGGTAAAAGGAGGTCAAGTGATGTCATCAGTGTGTTTTCAAAATAAGAGATTTTTTGTTACGTAGTAACACACGACTCCTGGGAGCCACAACCTTCATTATATATTTTATAATATTTATTCAGCATTTATTTTCTTTGTTATTTGAATCATATATTTCATAGTCATGTATAGATTATTGCAGTTAATATTGCAGAAAAACATATTTTACCTCAAAAATATGGCCTCATGACTGTGGGGAATTCTATATGATATATATGTATAATATATCTGTAAACGCTAGGGACACAAAAATTGACGTTTCTGTAGAATGACTCATCTACAAGCATTTAAGATCAGACCGCCTTCAGTGTTTCATTTACAGCTAATGGAAACGGCTGCGCTGTGCTTCTTAAACTGCGGCTTATGTGGGGGTTCCTGTCAGCTTTTCAGGTTTGCCATGAAGGTCAGGACAACAGACCCTTACAGACAGTCTGTAAGTCTGTACTGTGATGTAGATGCATAAATATGGTCGTCTATGGTGTTGATGAATAAGCAGCTTTCTTTGGTCTTGCCAGTGTTTTGGATAAAGTGTTGGAGATGGAGGCGCAACAAAACTGATATTGCTTCTACCAGCATTGCATTAAAGGGCTCATATCATGCAAAAACAAATGTTCCTCGCTTTAGTACAATAAAAGAGTTTGAGGAAGTATGTAAACATTGTTAAAGTTTCAAAACGTATGGTTCACTCCCCACTCCATACGGTCTGTACACGTCAACTAAGCTGCAAAAACAGCCTGCTTTAAATTCATTGTTTTTGTGATGTCACTAAAACCAGCACATTTGCATATATCCACCTATTCAGCCTACAGTAGTTTAGCTTCGCTTATCAATGCTGAAGTTACAAGGAGTGTTTCAGACCGCACTTCTTTTTGAATGAGGCGTGATGTAGGACAGCCAATCAAAACAGAGCTCATTTACATATTATAGTCTTAAAGGCACAGTGTAGAAAAGCCTGTGTGTGTATATATATATATATACACATATATATATATACACATATATATATATATATATACGTAAACATATATATATATATATATATATATATATATATATATAGTTTAGCATGGAAATATTTCAAACAGGTGATGGATGTATTAGAGTTGTGCAGCTCTGAGTTTGCTCTGCAGATTAACTATTAGATTAGTATGTTGAATCATGCAACGCCGAAACAGGAACATACATCACAAAATAATCGGAAATATCAGGTACAGATTGTGTCTTTTGGTAGCAATAAACAAATGTTAAACCTTCTATATTTCCTTTTTTATTTATAGTAATTTCTCGTTGGAATATTAGAATACTGTTCATTTAAAAATGTGCCCATTTGAATAGAACAAAAAAATCCCCAAAATGCTCTTCACAGCTCTGAACTGAGAATGACCTCATGCTGCTAGTGTTGCTACTTGTGGCTTGACCTCGCTGGAGAGGCCTTTGACCTCTCTGCATTCAGCCTGCTGTGTTTTATAAGTGCCCCCTCACCCATAAAAGCAGAAAGGCTCCTGTGTGCTGCAGTGTGGAGCGTGAAAGACGTGTCTGTGTAAGTACTGTAGGACTCACGGGCTCCTATAAGGCAGGCCAGTGTTGAGGGAACAGCGGAGCCCGAGCCTCAGGGCTAAATGACCTGTATAATTGATGCCATTTCATGGAGAATGATATTCTGCTCAGTCACTCTGCGGTTGGATCATGAATGGGTGACTGTGAACTGACCATAAAATGACGTTGCTGTGCCAATCTAGGCTGGGGTTCCCCAAGTCGCTACATACAAGGGTCAGTTTCATTGAGTTAGCAGATGAATGTCCATATAACACCCAAGTCCATCCCTCTGCTCTCAGCCTGTGATGTTCTTATGAGTGTGAGTGATGCGCTACACTCTTAAAGATGGTTCTCAAAGGGTTCTATAGTAAAAAAAAGGTTAGAGTGTACTCAAAGAACACTTCGTATGATTAAAGGTATGTATATACGTATACACCATGTTGCCATGTTTTTCATCATGTCTGCCAGTATGGCTGATATATAGTTAACCCTACATGGTCACAGGCCCAAAGCTGTATTACACACTTCTATAACCTAAGAATAGGTCAACCAGTTTGCATTGAAGTTCCTCTAGTTGCTGAATAATAAGCCTTAGTATGTAATAAGCCTGAGGCTTTAAGGGGTTAAATTGTGAATGCCCAATATCCACGATTTTCCTGAACTTTAACCTTTTCTTGTGATTCGCAGCTGAAGCTGATTTTTGGTTTCTGGTTAGAGCATCTACATTTTAAACAGGTAAAATAGTGGACATACTTAGCTGTTTTTTTTTGTTTTTTGGCCAAAATTACTAGGTGGTTGCTAATTAATGACAATTTAAAAAGCTGTGGTGAGCACATCTTGACAGTGTCCCATCCCTTAACGCTTACAGAGAGGCTAGATAACCTGAACTTGTGGCCTGAGGTTTTCTGTATTGATATAGTGAACGATTTTGTCTTTTCTGAAGGTGCAGATAGTGAAGAGCTACAGAACTATAAAAGCACGGAGGCATGCAGGTACCCTTACAGCAACAAAATAGGTCAAGGGAGACCGTGGGCTGCGCATCCACACAGCAGCTGTCCTGTAGAAGGTAGACAGAAACTCAGATATATTCTGTTTGCTATATATCCTGTTTTTATGAGCAAACGTATTTCCTCTTTAGAGGATATTTCCGTTTTAAAACTGTAAGCTCTGCCAGGTTCCTTCTTCACTGACTGGAATGGAGCTCATAGGGCTCAGGGCACAGGCCGTGTTTACCAGTCTGCTGGTGTTCGAAGTACTTTCCAAGAACAACTTTTTGGAGTTGTTGTTGAGCCCAGGAAATTCCAGAAATTCTCTGCTTAGCACTACTGGAATTCTACTGCAGCCAGAAACAGAAACCCGCGTCATAGCAGCCGCCCATTGGCTTTTCAGGAAAATCATGGTTAGAGCTGCTCAGTGCCATAACTGTCTAAGGCTTTGTTCACACAGCAGGTAAAAGTGGCTCAAATCTGGTCTTTTTCTTTATATATCGGTGTGTCAGTGTGAACAGCAAAAAACCACAGTGAATTCTGATTTGAGACGCCTTCATATATGGTACTGAAATCTGATCCATATCCAATCTGCGGCAATGCAACTCAGTCTGAACAGCCAGATTGGAATTCATGCGGCTTTTATGTCAGTCCAGCTTGACAGTCGTTATAATATTGTGCTGCTGAGACTGACAAAATGCCAGAACACGGCCGCAGGAGAACGAGGCCGCAGCGTCAAAGAAAGGTCTGAAAGCAAAGTTTATAGAGTCCAAGGCCTTTTTACAGCGAGCTCGAACACATTCTGGGTGATGAGCCCAGCTGTCAGTCAGTGAAGCTTCATGATGGCTCCTGTGATGCTAACACTGAAACCTCCGGGAGCGACTGGCATTCATTGGCAGTTATGATTGTTTACCTCTGGATGAGCCTCATGAAGCACTGTTCTTTTGCACATGTGGGTCAGTTTGGGAGCTGATCTGTTCAGACTGTCGCATACAGGTCACGTTTAAAAGATAATGTGAACAGCCGAACAAAAAAATCAGATTTGGTGAGTAAATCAGATTTACCTGCTGTGTGAATGTGGCCTATGATTTTGCCCTTTCTTCAGGATGTCGTAATTTCAAATCCTGGTAGTGCGTCGGCAAAATAGGCGCTAACTGTCAGCAGTATTATCGACTATAACGATAATATTATCGGCCAACCGATATATCAGTCCGGCCCTAATACGCAGAGGCTGGATAGAGTTTCCTGGTTTGCAGCGTCTGACCTCCTCAGGGCCTCGTGTGGTCACTCTGATGTAAACACACCTACAGCATGCAATGATTCTGGGCGAGAGCTATTTGAATCAGTGATTGGTAACCTGTTAACAGAGAACAGGCTCATCTGTGCATGACGTGGACCTGAGGCTAAAGGATTCATACTTCTTCGCTTGTGCCTACTTGTGCCTGTTCTGGGTAATGATTCTCCGAGTTTTGTGTTTAAAAGCGTTTTTGGCTGTGGTATGCGGCCCATGACATCAATCAGTCGTTTGACGCTTCGTTGGCATGAGGAAGTCTTTGCTTTGCAGTGTCTGCAGTCCTGCACATCTGCCTGTGAGCCTCAACACACTGCAGCTAATCAATAGCAGCGGCTTTTTATTGCTGAGTGTCAGCAGATGAGCTGGCAGCTGATTGACACGTGCCATTTGGAACAATGAGGTGAAGGATTGCAGGGGCAGAGGGCTGAAAATGCGTGATGGCTAAGTTACCCCCAAAGACCTGCGAGCTCAAACAGCTGTGACCAGGCATGATTTTCTTTCTCTGCTGTTTTAATTGAACACATCAGTCAGTGCAGCACAGTGAGGCGTCAGGAGGAAGTCTAACTCAGAATGATGCGACAAGGAAGGAGTTTATTAACGTCTCAGGGCAGGAAGCGAAGATGCTTGGCTGTAAGCCGTCCCACGGTGCGTCAGGTGGACGGCAAGACTCAACTTGTGTTTTCTGAAAGTATGTTTGGAATTTGATTGCCTTTATGTACCTCTGAGCTTTACCTGCTTCTCTCAGACCTGTGGCCAAAAGGTGTTTTAGGACAAAAGTTTGCCAGAATAAAGGACATTTAAAAAGTCATGCATCGTATCATCTCTCATTGTACATCAAGTATACTAGCAAACAGTATAAACAAAATAACATCAACTGTTGCAGATAAATATAAGGGTTGCAGCAAGCGGCTGTTTTTGTAATCGATTAGTCTCCATTATGACCTTGAATAATCAAAGTCACAAGTTATCTGTTATGACTGATTAAGGCTACGTTCACATTTTTTGCTCAAATCCGATCTCTCTGACTCAGTGGTTCACACTCGTTTATGTAAGTGATTCAGATCTGTCAGTAATGTACCGAACCAGCGTCCTGAAATGACCCTCATGGTCACATCCTACTCAGTAACGTCACGTAAATGTAATCACGTTCATCATCATCAAACAGACTAACGAGCAGAACGAGCTTCACTGTGAAGATAATTAACTCTGATCAGCTCTCAGCTTCATTATTAGAGCGAGATGAAGGAGGAAAAGGTGAGATGTGCTGCTTTTCCACCGTTTACAGGCTTTAACTTCTGTTCAGCACATGAATTCTGATCTGAGCGTCACATTAAGGTCGCATGGCCACGAATCGGATACGTATCCAATCTAGGACAACATATAAAAGTGGCTCAGGTCGGATTTGAAAAGATCAGACTTGTGTGTCCACACAGACCAGAAACACATCAGATCTGAGTCACATTAGAGCAAAAAATCGGATTTGTGCCACTTCAACCTGGTAATGTGAAAGTATGCCTGTACATAATACTGTATTCTTATCATTTATTTTTATCATTATTTAACTGCTTGTTCAGAGGATTATTGAAATATTGAATAAAATAGTAAAGAGTACTTTTTGGCAAATAGATTGCAATATTTAAATGCACATTATTTGACTTAATACTGTATATAAAATAGCCAAAGTTGTTAAAATGACAAGTGAGTCCAAATGTTTTAACTTAAGCCTGGTTGCCTTCAACTTTTTTAACGTGTAATATTAACAATCATTTGTGATTTACATTCTGTTTTCTTATTATTTGAAGTTTAATGAACTCAAACATTTAGGGAATTTAGGTTACTTACGTTTTTAAGTTGAACCCCTTAAAATACCAGCCTTATGACATACTAAGTCTTATTATTCAGTAACTACAGGGACTTCAGTGCAGTGTACATTTAATGCATCACTCCAGTGCGTTTTCCCTCCTGTTGTCTGATTCCTCTTCAGTTCTTCCAGCCTGTGTAGAAACGTGTGGGTGCACTAACAAAAGCCGCCTGCTGTCTGAGATTAAAAAGGACAGTCGCTGTTTTGCTGTATGAACATCCAGCATTGCTATGAGCTGATTTCTTACCTAATTTCACTCTTAGCTTTCTGGGCTGTGAGTGAATTGAATTGACGCCTAAAGGCCTGCAGACGTCTCGACAGTGAGAGTGTTCTTCACTCGACTCCTTCACGATTATATGATAATCTATTTGGGCCGTGACTAATGTGGGCAAAGCTAAATACCAACATGCTGGCTTAGATGTGATGTTTACACATTCAATGGCCAAATCCTAGTGTGGATTCCAGAGCTGTTGTGCTGGTTAATGTGTAGATAAGCCTAATCTGTGGTTATTGGTTTGCTGTGCATTCCATATAAATTACATATGTATTTACATCAAGCTACATAATTATGATTAATTGCATGGTTATGTGACAAATTAGCCGAATGAATAGTTTAACCCTTGAAGTCTAGAGTCATTACTGTCAGTTGAACATATTATCTATGTGGTTACATAATAACGTAATGAATTACATACTGTATTGGCAGGTTGGTCAGTCAATGCAAGCCTGTTTTTTTGCTTTCTGCAAAACAGAAAACTTTTCAGAGTTTCTCCACTTGCTGTAATCAGGTACAGGTGAGAAATAATTAATAGAAAATGACAAGTAAATGATCTAAATGGGATGTCTTAGCCTGGCATTACACTGTGAAATGTGCTGTTTGCTTGCAACCTACATGAAACTTAGTTGCACTTGAGTTGCGTAATGTAAAGCATCCTGCAACTTACTTGAAACTCAGCAGCAACAGTTGCAAGTGTCTCAACTATGTGAAACGGCCAGTCAATATGATAATAATGCATCATGTGATCACATCAAACGACATACTTTGAAACGACTGAAGTGTGAGTCGCCTTCAAACCTCCCCTCCTCTCATGCTGTACCCAAATGACCCAATTTGCATGTGGAGAGCTTTCGTCTGCATTGAACTCAGGGTCAGTCCACAGGTGCATTAGATGTGGAGAGAGAGGAAGCTCTTCAGGTGCTCTTCAGCCGGAACCCAGCTTTTCCTTTAAAGTATGTCAGCCTGTAATTACAGCTTTACTACATAATGGTGGGTCTGTGTGTGTGTGTGTGTGTGTGTGTGTGTGTGTGTGTTTGTTTTTACGTTTACTGTGCAAATGTCAGACCTCTCTTCAGTTATTTCATTTCCAGTTAAAAACAACAAAGCGGTGGTCATAATGTTGCGCCTGATCGGTGTTTATACATATACATGGCATTTGCCTGACGCCAGGTCCTGACATTGTATAAAAACAAGTATGTGTGTGAGTGTGTGGGGGTTGTCTGTGTTGTAAATCAAACCTGAGCCCTCGCTGGCTTTTCAGACTCTTCAGACGTTGTAGATAACAACTGGACGCATCATTTCTGTGGTGCTGAAAGATTTGCGGCCGCTCTTTAAAAGGCTTCTCTGCCCTCCTCCCCGCGATCTGAGAGCCTCAGACATTCCTCACACTTTCCACAGAACCTGGAGCTGCCCTTTCAGAACGCGGGAATCTAAAGTTCAGCGACTCTGTTTGCGCCAGTGAGACAATCATCTGAGAATGTGCTTTAGATTTACAACAGCTGAAACTGAATTTACAGCATTTGTAGGTAGGCGTTTGTGTGTGTAAGTAGAAGAGGACATATTTTATTATGATTTGAATAGGAATCCCTGACGATATCAGACTCACATTGGTATCAGCAGATAACTGCTTTAAAAATATTACCGCCATTGGGCAGATGTTAAGATTTGGCCGATATTTCAAACCAATGAGTCATGATGCATTTGTTACACTCTAGAAGAGCAGAACGTTTAGCCGTATTAGGTAACTGTGCAAAAACGTCTGCTTTTTATTCATTTTACTGCATTTGTAACATGACAGAATATATTATATATAGTTAGATTTCTCTGTAATGCTAGTTCAGGTAGATGTACTTTCTATATTTCTGCATAAATTTGACCGAAACCATCAGCAGATTTTCACACAAATTCTAATAGTAGATGAAGAGAACTGAATCAAACTAATGAGACAAAAATATTAGACTTGGTCATTTATTTATTGATGAAAATGATGAAATATTATTATTATTGTTAGTTTAAATGAGAAGCGTTATGTTTGGAGAAAGGAAAATACTCCATTCCAGCAAAAAACCTTATCCCAGATTCTACCAAAGAAGGTTAAAGAAGAATAAAGTTAATGTTTTGGAATGGCCAAGTCAAAGTCCTGACCTTAATCCTATGAAAATGCTGTGGATGGACCTGAAGCAGCAGTTCATGGGAGGAAACCGACTAACATCTCAGAGTTTTGTATGGAGGAATGGGCTAAAGTTCTGCCAAGCCGATGTCCAGGACTAATCAGCAACGTCAGAAGTGTAGATAGAGAATACAGATGTAATTAATGACATAACTATGTAATTACATTATAATAAGTATGTAATGTAAATTGATTGTGTAGCAACACAGCAGTAGTAACTCTAGACCTATAAAAGTGACTAGAATGTATTTGCTGGCTGTCTTAGTATTCTTTGATCTTTTACAGTGTGTGCTGTAGGCCAGTTCTGGCTGCGTGTGAGACAGCAGGCATGGGGTGGGCCGGGTTGGGGGGGGTGGGGTTTGGATTGCGTGCTGATGGAGGAAGTGCAGTTGGTGGAACATTAGGGGTGAGCCCCACAGGACAATCAACTGTCATGATCACTCACGCTTACTCACGCACAGTCACATAAACAGCCCCCTCTGAGGCAAACCTGAATCACTTCAGTAGTTCCGGATCAATCAGGATCTCAGTGTTTCCCACAGGCTTAACTTAAAACGAGTGAATTCAAACAGTGTGTGTGAGTGTGAGGTCTTCAAACGCAGACTGCAGACACACCTCTTCCTACAGCACTTAAGTTAAGTACTTACTTTACAAGTTAAGTACTTATTTTAATGCATTGTACTGCACTTACTGAAGCATGTAGTACTGCGCTGTGTTTAACTCTGTTTCTTTTTCTCTAAGTATCAACATGAGCTTTTGTTTCTAGCAGTATCTGAGCTCAGGACTAGATTTCTCTCTAACCTCCTTGTAATTAGCAAAGATACTTTCTCCAGGTAGACAAAGCACTTTTGTAAGTCGCTCTGGATAAGAGCGTCTGCTAAATGCTGTAAATGTAAAAATGTAAAGTGTAAATGTAAATGGAGTACAGTTCCAGGCTAGGTTTGTTACAGGACTGGATCACATTCATTCCTTTTTCCCTCCAGTCCAGTCCAGCATTTTGTCACCATCGGAGCAAAACCTTATCTCTCCATTTTTCATATTTTTACATCATTTGAAAATGCCAGCTGCCGTTATCATTGAGTGTGTTTACATGCACTCAGTAATCTGATCATAATCAGATTTCTGCAGTTATCTGATTATTCAAATGGTCATGTAAACACTGTACTCCAATCTAGAAATCTGATGAAGAAATCTGGTAAAGAGAGCTGGATTTTAGTTCTCTCTTAGAGCTAAACCCTTACTCTGATTTCTTTCGGATTTCTCAGTCTGCACATGCGCGAAACAGACGGGAGTCTGTTTATCTTCTTGATTATGTATGTTCATATTTTCAGGCAAAGTGGTGCGATGTCTTTTTTTAAAGCAGCGGTATGAAGTTCAAGTTGACATTATGTTTACGTCACGTCTTCCTCTGTGAGTTTATTGGCTGGTTGCAAAGCAGAAATCTGATTACTGCTCATGTAGACCTGGAGTAGACCTGGAGTTTCCCCATTATCTGATTACTCGAGTGCATGTAAACATGTTGATCAGATTACTGACAAAATCTGATTTTCTGCAGTTATCAGATTATTAAGTGCATGTAAACACACTGTGTCAGAACATAATGATAAACAGGCAAACAAGGGAACCCGTCCGAATGAAATCTTTTTACTCTTTTAACTTACTTTGAAAGTTAAGAGCCCTGCGATGGACTGGTGACCTGTCCAGGGTGTTTCCTGCCTTACGCCCAGTGAGCGCTGGGATAGGCTCCAGCACCCCCCTGTGACCCAGGAGGATAAGCGGTTTCGATGACTGAATGAATGAATGAATGAATAAATGAATGAATGAAAGAAAGAATGAATGAATGAAAGAAAGAAAGTCTGTGGCTTGTGAAGTTTTGTTCCAACAGTGACCACTTTCTACCGATAGTGGCCCGATACTGATGCATGGTAACAGATCAGTGGCACTTCTAATCAATACTCAATACCTTTTAATGTGACATTGATTGCTGAGCTTTTCTATACTTTTTCGTGAATACAGAAAGTACTGAGGTAAAAATTGGACACACTGCAGTAAAAAAATTGAAAAGAAAATTACACATTTTTAGTTTTTCTCCAGTCCTACATCTAACAGGACATAGTCCACTTCTGAAACTTTCCCTCTCAGCCGTCTGAGTTCAGTGCTCAAGTTGCTTTTTCAGGGTTGAGATCACATCAGCGTGATTGAAGCTGTAATTGGGATGGTCTTTAAGCGCTGCACTGCGCAGAGCACAGCTGCTTACAGCGAGAGTTCCCTGGTTCTGCAGGCTGTAGCAGAGAGGGCTGTTCTCTCATGAATAAAAGCATGAGGAGTCTTTTTGATCTCGCCGGCCGAGCGCTTCCGCGCTGCTGTACTTTCTCTTTCAAAACTATTTGCATAGAAGCTCCAGCTCCAGCAGAACTGAACCGAGGCTGGTCTGGAATGAATGAAAATTCAGGCCTAGTCAGCTCTCAGCTCTCATAATGAATATTTAATTAAGTGGAACGGCCTCATTAATGCAATTACTCTGTATAGACTTTAGAGTTATTATGTTGAACACTTTCATGTGTAGTTCTTCTGTGAGTAACATGCAAAGTTTGCTCGATGACCTATGACTATGACCCCATGGTGACTTTGTGCTTTGCCATGCTGGCCTGGATGTTTGGTGTAGTGACCTGCGCTCTTAAAAGACATGGTTCTTCAAGGGTTCTTTAGTAAAGGCTCTATATAGAGCCATGAACACTGAAAGAACGCTTTGCATGCTTAAAGAGTTCTTGTGTAATGAAATGGTTCTCTAGATTGATGGAAAATGCTTTTTTGAAAATGGTTCTATATAGCACCAAAAGGGTTCTGCTACTGTTGCGATGTCAAGCTTGTAATAATAGAAGCTTCAGTGAGGCAAGCAAAAATGGTTTAAGTGCTAGCTTCATAGTGCCCCCTTGTGGAGAGTTTTAAGCCTGCAACATGTGAGTGAGTGCAAGTCATAATTCAATTAATACTTCATATTATAATACTTCTTCAGTCGGAAGAGTTCTTGTCTTTACTAAATGTGAATGTTTCAGTTTTTATTTCATATAAAAAGAATGCAAATGTTTAATCTCACTTTTTAATCCAAAAAATCCCATTTAAAAATAAAAAATCAGAGAAAACCAAAAATAAGGAAAAAAATAACAGAATTTGAGAGAAAAAATAAGCAGATTTCACAGAGCGCTGCTGCCTTTAGGCACACTTTTAAAAAAGATGGTTCTTCAAGGGTTCTTTAGTAAAAAAAAATGGATATATATATAAAACCATGAACACTCAAGGAACCTTTGCATGATTAAAGGGTTCTTTGCATCATGAAAGGGTTCATCAGATTAATGGAAAATGTGCTGTAGGTGCTTCTATATAAAACCAAAAAGTGCTCCTCTGTTGTTATGACATCAAGCTTGTTACTGTAGAAGAACACTTTTGGTGCTATAGAGAACCCTTTTCTAAAAGGTTCTATGTAGAACCACCTACAGCACATCCTACACCAGTCTGAAGAACCTTTTCAGGTGGTGCTATAGAGAACCCTTTTCTAAAAGGTTCTATATAGAAACATCTTCAGCACATTCTCCTCCAATTTGAAGAACCTTTTGAGGTGGTGCTATAGAGAACCCTTTTTTAAAAGGTTCTATATAGAACCACCTACAGCATGTTCTCCATCAATCTAAAGAATGTTTTGAGGTGGTGCTATAGAGAACCCTTTTCTAAAAGGTTCTATATAGAAACATCTACAGCACATCCTCCACCAGTCTGAAGAACCTTTTGAGGTGGCGCGATAGAGAACCCTTTTCTAAAAGGTTCTATATAGAACCACCTACAGCACGTTTTCCATCAATCTGAAGACCGTTTTCAGGTGGTGCAATAGAGAACCCTTTTTAAAAGGTTCTATGTAGAGCCCCCGATTTCAGACACCAAACTATTCCGTTAACGTCTTAAACCCTCTTCATTGCAGATGTTCGTGTGTAGCTGACTGCAGATGCGGAAGCTGTGATTAATTGATTAGGGTGCGATTGCTCTGGCCTGATGGGGAGTGCTTGTTCAGAATGAGGCTAATGAAGCAGCTGGTGGACGCGGCCTGAGCTGCAGTGGACGGGCGAAACGCCACTCTGGGGTGCTTTTGGCCTCGGAACAGATCCATTTCATGTTGCTCGGAATCAGCTTAGCTGTGACCCAAAATGAGGACGACGAGCCGAACAGCCGCTCCAAAGAGGTCGTTATATTATTCATGAGCGAGTTTCACAGACCGCCGGCTCGCCGTGAAAGAGCCTTTATACCTTTACCCTCTTTTATGTGTCAGCCGTAAGTGCGACGGGGTAAATGCCCAAACAGAAGAGAGCACTGTGTTTAGTTTTTATGGTGGTTTGGAGCCAGTAGAGTATATTTATACCACAGAGGGAGGGAGGGAGGGAGAGAGAGAGATAGAGGGAGAGGGAGAGAGAGAGAGAGAGAGAGAGAGAGAGAGAGAGAGAGAGAGGAATCACTAGAGTGAAATCAATACAACTGCACTCTTAATGAGGGCTCTGGAAAGAACAGCGAGAGAGAGAGAGAAAGTAGAGGGGAGAGAGAGATAGAAAGAGCAAGGGAGAATTAGGGTAGAAAGGGAGAAAGAGAAAATGGGGGCAAAAAGAGGAGGAAAAGAAAGTAGGGAAGAGGAAAATGAGACAATAGAGAATGAGGAGAGAGAGAGAGAGAGAGAGAATGGGGGACAGAGAGAGAGAGAGAATGAGGGAGAGAGAAAGAAAGAGAATGGGGGTCTAGCCCCTGTGGGAATGAGGTCAGTGCTTAGAGAAAGTGGGTTTCTCCTCATCAGAGCAGTATCCCGCTGTGATTGAGAGAGAAGGAGAGAGAGAGAGAGCGTGAGAGAGAGACAGAAAGAGAGAGAGCATGAGAGAGAGAGAGAGAGGCATGAGAGAAAGGTGTGTGAGAGAGAGAGAGAGAGAGAGAGGGAGAGAGAGAGGGCCGTGCTCTGGTTCTCTCACTACAGTAGAGGATTAGTGAACAGCGCTGCACTCTGAATGTGCTCTGAATGGCGGGTTTATGATGCTGTTTATGAGGCGTTTATCCTGCGTTTTCACAGGATTTGGATTTGTGTGGGAGCTTCACTCACTGTGATTATATAACAGACTCAGCATTGCGTTTGGACAGTGCCCCCCATTTTAGGATCAACTGTATGTTTTGTTTTGTTTTTTGGGATTTATTAAAATTTGTAGAAAATGTAGTTCACTGTTGCAGCAGGGTATGTTTACTTAAATGATCCAGAGGGCGGGGCTTAAAGGAACCTATACAGAGATCTGATATATTGCAATATATGTGTTTCAAATATATGAGCACACATATATATACACATAAATATATATATATATATATATATATATATATACAGCTCAAAATGACTTGGAGAAACGTCTGGTTCCATTGACTTACATTAAAAGTACAGTATGTTTTTTTGGAGATACAAGGTTTTGTTCTGACAACAGCGATATAGCGATATTTCAGTTTTATCCAGCGTAATCACATACGACATATATGCTGACATATTTGAAATATGGGACATATTTGGGTCTGGTATTGCCAAAGCATTGTAACAGTGATAACAATGACAATATCAGCATGAACATATAATAACAATATATCAAACAATAACAATAACAACAACAACATTGTTGACTATATTAAATAGAAAAAATAGTATGATTTATTGTATAATTATGAATTATACAAATTTGGAAACCAATTTTTTGTTAACATAAGTGTTGGTTGTATGTGGGGTGGGGGTCAGAAGAGTGGGGATATGTGGAGTGGGGGGTTGCTATATTATGAATATACGTCCAATATTTGATACATGTATACACAACTCATATGTGGATATGTGGCCATATATCAGATTTCCGTGTGGGAATAGTTGCTCCAGATGTAGTTGATCAGAAAAGACATGTTTGTTGTTTAAAGTTTCCTTCTCGAGTTTTGCACTGGAGCTATGAGGCTAATGTAGCTAACAGGTGATTGAAACTTATACTCCGCCAATTAGCACTGTGCTAACTACATGCATAAATCGTCACATACTCGTCTAAATCATGATGAGTGGCGATGTTACATGTTAGCTGCCTTATTCTTGTAGTTCCAGTGCAAAAGTGAGCAGCAAACTTCAGACACATTTCAGGGAAAAATGAGGACAGTTATTCTATAAATTGCTTATGCCAAACTATTTCTTTAAATAAAAGGAGTTCTAATCGTTGCAGGAGGAGAACCACACCTGAAGATCCTCCCCCTTCCAGTCTAACTCCCTATAAATTTGCATCTCTAAGTCTGAACACCCCCCATTTACATGACGTGTTAATTTTCGACAGTAAAAATAAGTCACACATCCTCTACAGAGACACACGTCTGTACATTTTAATACACAGTTACTGTTTACTTTGCTGAATTTATCAAATTGGGAAAAAATAAAACATAAAATGTGACCTGTGCAAAAGTTATAGCACCTTTTATATTTTATGGTTTATGTTCAGTATATTAAACTAAAGTATCAGTAAAAGGTTATTTTCACTCTGTTGAAAATCAGCAGACCATGTCATTCAATGGGAGGTGTTCATACAACTGTGTGTGAGTTTGAAGAGCCTTCTCCATATTATTAAGGAAGAACCCTTAAATTGGTAGAACATTTACATGAATATTACATGACATTTTAAAAGGTTCTTCACACTCACACCTTTCTGTTCTTACATGTTTCTTTAGGGAACCGAAAGTGGTGGTTCTTCTATGGCGTCACTCAAAGAGCCCTTCATGGCACCTTGTTTTAAAAGGGTGTATCTCTCAGTTCTGCCTCAGTTTAGTAAGGGCGTGGGGGTGGGCGGGGGTGGTCTGGCCTTCAGAAGAAACTCTGAACTCCAGCCCAAGTCCTCAGAACTCTCCCCACCTATATATCATATATATATATATTATATACTTATTATGCACTATAATGTGTTGAAGACGTGGAACTCGCTAACAGAGTCTGCCCTGGTGAAGCTGATCATCATCATCGTCTCCTTGAGGACCACACAAACAGAACCATTACAAAACAGAACACTGGGAACAAAGAAGTATACGATACTGTAGGTTATAAATGCCAAGTTCTAGATGGCAGAGATCAGAACAAGTAACTGCTTGAAACAACAAACAGAACAGCAGCGCTTTGAGAGCGAAGACGGTTGGTGGACTTTTGTTGGCCTCCAGCCGTGGAGCCTAGCTGGACGCGGACGTGTGGGCGACTTTTGAACTTTAAGTGTTTTAGCTCAGCGACTGTTGTAGCGTGGTTCTGTAAATAGACAGTGACTGTGTCATCTGTACAAGTAACACACACGGCTTTATCATGTTTACTATCTGCCTTTTGTTCAGCTTTTTAAACTCTACCCTGCAGCTGCCTGCGTAGGTAGACGCTGCCTTGGGAAATTATACAGTTTTGTTTTCCTCATCATGTGGGCAGCCACTACGTGTCTTGATTTCAGAAGTGAATATGCTTACATAATGGTGGCAGCTGCCCAGGTGTAGATCAAACCCACCCACAGACATGGGGCCCAGTGATCACATGTATTCAACATATGAATTTAGGCCTTATGTTTTCATGTAAAATCCATAACTGCAGAATGAGGCTTAGTTTAGGGGAGTTTTTTGGACCATGTCGTACGTCTTTATATATAAACGTCAGGTTCAAAAAGAAGGTCTGGCTCAACGTTCAGATCACCCACTACACTATTCCACTATGGCATAGTGTGCAATTACACATGTCCACCAGAGAGGTCTCCAAATCCCCAAATCTTACACAGTGCAGCTTTAAAATGAAAATGTACAGCTTTAAATTGATAAACTTAAGATAAATATTTGAGTTGTTTTTGCAAGCGCCGGTAGGTCTTCTACCGAGAAATTGAACTAAACGTATGAAACGGTGTGTTGAATGTTTCTCCGTGTCTTCAGAGCATCTCAGACTTACCATCTGTTGTGGAAGCCCCTGTCACTGATCAGAACTGGCCTTCAGGGCTCATCCTATCTGTGCACCCACTCTCAATTAACTGGGCTTCTTTTCTGAAGTCACTTACAAGTTCTGATGGTTGTGATTTAGGACTTAGGCTTGACCCAGAACTTTAAAAAGTTGCCAGAGTGGGGAAAAGCCCCTAAAAATCCACTTAAATCTAAGTAAACATGTTTTTCATATGTATTTTTTAAATTTTTGGTGATATAACGAAATGAACGATTGTGCACATTTTATATGATCTATTAAAAAATAAATAATGAATGTTTGATCCTCGACAAATACATTATACATTTATCTGTAATGCAAATCCAGGTGGATTTAGTCTCAATTTCTACATTAACAGATATTAAAAATATCAGATATTGACATATAGATGAGTAATTCTGGTCACTGAATTTTTAGATACCCTCTTATTCCAACAACATACTGACTGAGAAGTAGCATTGAGACCTCTTAACAGAGGCAACTGCTGTTACAGTGTCAAACCAACCTCTGCCAACATGTTCTGGGTGATGGTTTTGGAGAAAGTCCTGATGATCTTCTCTCTCACTTGTCAATTTTAGACCTCCCGGTGGAGCCACCCAATCCTGTAACCAATGGCAACAGTCCAGGCCCTGCCCCTGACCCGAGACCCCAACAAGAGCATCGGCTCCCTTTTCCCGGCATCCTCTCTGAAGTCTGCTGACTGCGTCATGGGAAGTGTGGGCAGTTTGATCGAGAATCCGGACGTCTCGCCCACCAAAAGCAGCAGGGCGGTTCCTCAGGTGCCGGAGCGACAGAGCAACGGGCTGCTGAAGAAGGGCTTCAACCAGAGAGAGCTGCTCAATTACCTCAACATCACCAAGAAAGAGTCGAAAGGGGGCAAGCACATCATCTCCGGGACCTCGTCCATCAAGAGGGAGCATTCCAGCGAGGAGGAGAACATCTACGCCAAGGTCTACCACAAAGACGGCAGAGAGGTGGACATGGGCAAAAACTCGCTCCCCATTGGTGGAAAGTTTGACAAGGTATGAAAGAATGGGTGGATGAATCAGTGCAGAAGCATTCGGTTATGTAGTGTCCAGTCCGGCTCCTCGAGATCTGCTCACGCTGCAGAGCTGAAGAAGTAATGCATTCAGTTTACTTCATTTATCATTTCCTTGTAGTGATATGACAAAACTTCCTGTTTTTGTTTGTTTTTTGTTTCATGCTTTTAAATAAACGTACTAAACATATAAAAACTGAAAGGTAGTAAAGATAATACACATTTATTATTGATAAAATCAGCTTTCAGTAGGAGAAAACCAAGCTAACAATTAAAACAGTTTACATTAAATAAACTTGCTAAAAATAGAACAGTAAACTGTCAGAAATAAAGCATCTGTGCAGGTACATTTGTCGTTCATCAAGGTACAAACAGTGTAAATGTACCTCAAAGGTACAACAGTGGTTTTAAAGCCCAGTGTTGAACTTTAAATAAGTTTTTCCAGGTGAAAAGTTTGTATTTGTAACTATTCTAACCGAAAGTTTTAAAACAGAACAGTAAAATAAAGTCCTGGAGACGAGACGGGGTGTGTGGAGTCAATACAGCTTAGAAAATATCATTTCAGTGGATTATGGTTCAGTTATGTTCCCTGACTAAAGGTACTGAGATGTACCCTTGAGGGTCCCACCCCAGTGCCAAGAGGAGCACTGCCCCAGTGACAGTGCAGTACCTTTATTTCTGAGGGTGTACTTCAGCTAAAACGTTCAGCAGGACTTCTTCTGTTGTTCCGTTACTTTCTGTGTATCGAGTCGTGTTTCAGGTGCTATCAGATCTCCAGAGGAGAAGTTCTTGGTATTGTACCTGTTCTTGATACTTAGGATGAACAGTGATTATAAATCTCGGTTAGTTAGCTAACTGCTGGACCGTGCGTCTGAAACTGAGCTCATACAAGCTCCCGTTATGGTCATATTTGTGGTCATGGTGGAGAAATTTCTCTTCTGTCTCATTGTGCGTCATGTTTGTAACAAAGGCTGAAAGATTATTCGTTTTTATATCTAAATCACAATTTTAGGAGAGTGAATTTTCACATTTTGAAAACTACAGCCTACATTACCAAACACAGTGTCTTAAGTTTTAAGAGGGGAAGTTTAACTTTATAACACAGAGCTTGTGAACTGCCTCTAGATAAGACCAATCAGAGCCAACCAAACCTCCATGTGTTGTGGCATCACAACCACAACTTACTATCAATCTGGCGTACTAGATTTAGGGGTGAAGCCACAAACAGAAAAGATTGATATTCTGGTTTTCTTGGTAAAAAACAGGCCTGAACTTAAATTTATAGAAAATACTCACAATTTAAATCACAGTCACAATGTTAGTCAGAAAAATTGCAATTAGATATTTTCCCCAAATCATTCAGTCCTACCTGTAACGTAAAATTGCAGGGAAACGATGTGAGTCTTGATGTTTCAGGGGTAGTTAATGTATCATCTTATTCCAACAGTTAAGGTGGAACATGATCTTAAGTTAATCACTTATAGTTGGATCCTGCAACAGGTGGCTAATGCAAGTAGGAAGCAGCATCTAACAACAGTGTAATAAACCAACATAACAAGCACCGTTAACAAATGTGTAAAGCTTAAATAACCTACTTGCTGGGAGTTTTGAGACTCGGAGCAGCAGGAAAGCAGTCAGTTTATCTGCTGACACACATATTAATAACTGTGATTGGTACTTTGGCAGATCTGACATCACCTGCGCCAAATTTAGTCCCACCCAGCTCAAATCGGCCTGAAGAAAATGGCAGAGAAAGTCAACAACAGCACTCTTGCTCAAAAACTAAAGATGGGAGAAAATCATGAAAATGAACAGACAGGAGCTTTAAGGCTGGAACGGTTCTGTGTTCAGGAATTACTTACAATATTTTTTTGCCTTTATCCCTTTTAAAACTTTTAGAGAGTTTAATATCATGTAATAACTGTATATAGTGTTATTTCCTGCACACTGAAGTTGCCTTTCAGGACACGTACATCCGCAGTTTCCTCCGAGGAGCGGTCAGTGAGTAATGCTCCTTTAAGCGAACAGATGACAGACAGAGATTAATGCTTACCCCACAGTAGTTTTCAGAGGCTGTAAATGAAATGCAGTGGCGGTGACAGTGTGTTCAATCTGCCTCCATAAAAGCAGTGTTTTTGTTCTGAGGAGAGCCTCATTTACTGCTGGGTGGGCGGCACCAGCCCGTCTCCCTCTGGAGTAAATCACATAAACTCACCAGGCCCCTACGGACGTATAGACCGACTCGGCTCTACGGCAGCCGGTGGAATAAATTCAGCGCCCTAATCAAATACGGCCCGCCTCCAGCAGATTTATTGAGCAGGCAGCACGCAACAGAAAGAGAATTATAGAGACGAAGGAAGTGGTCAGAGTTAAATTCATTAATGCCGTTTGGCTTGGTTTCAGGGCTTAAGTGTCACTGTGTGTTCCCCATTTAATCTACACGCAGGCCCAACTGTGAGTGAGACGTCAGATGGGACTTCTGTCTAAATAAATGGGCACTGCTTATCCAAACTTTTTTAGGGACACTTTGCCTTGTTTTTACAGTAATGTTTCACGGTATAATTAAACTTAATGATCATTTCGGTAGGTATCGTTGTACAAATATGTTTTTTTTTTTTTCAAATAAAACCATTTTAAATGCTCAAGTAAAGATATTTGTGTACGTTAACAGCGGCGTATTATTCTAGGATGTCACTTCACTTTTTAATAAGTAACATTTTTTACAACCAAAGTAAACCCGAAATATTTTTATTAATACTTTTATTATTTAAACATTTTTATTTAAACAAAACTAAACAATAAAAATACATCAATATTGTTTTGTTATACTAGCCCCGTGGGCCTGGCAAAAAAACGTTGCTAAATTTTGTTTTACATCTGAATTTTTATAAAGCTGAACTTGGTTTCTTATTTGGCAGATTTACTTCGAATTTTCCGTTCCACCTTAAATGGAGCAGCAGTTAGATTCTGGCATAATTGCATAATTCTGCATAATTCAGCTGTTGAGACGTAAACAAAGTAACTCTGTGATTTAAAATGATTCATTGTAGAGAAACTTACAGACTCAGATGTCTTTACAGTGGTGTTGATAGGAACCAGACATCACAATGTCTACAACACTAATATAGACATTTTATTTACTATTCAAAACCACCAGTGAACCAACACGAGTCTTCTGAGTCTATTTGTACAGTTTTAATGATGGTGAAGTAGTCACGAATCTGAAAAAGTCTTCTTTGTGGACTACTTTGTCTCACAGTGTCCTGCATATATCTCTCTTGATTAAAATAAATGGATTAAAATACACTTTAAGCCAAACTTTACCAGAAAACTGTCATACAACCATGTCTCAGACATGTTTGATTCCTTTGACTTTGTTTCCATCTCAACCATTTAATAATGTAGAAATGTAAAAAAAAAAAATCGGTGGAGTTCCCCTTTAAGGTGGATTAGACATTTCAATAAGAAGCCAGCGTCATCAAATTTCTCAAGTTTTTTTGTGTCATATGTGCGCCCCACATACTCACCCCTCCAATCGTCAGACGCTGCTGGACTTCGTAAAAGAATTCAGTATCTGCTGGTCTGTGGCTTCACGCACAAGACGCTGACCATGGCGTCGACAGCAGCATCGTCTCACGTCTCAGCATCTCAGGAATGGAGAGTCAAAACAAGGGGATACAAACGGTGGGATTTGGCAAAATTCCCAAGGTAGCACTGTCACAAATAACTGCACAGCTGACTAAACCTAGATAGTGTCCAGTATTTGTAATATTTTAAAGCTAAGACTTGGGATTTGGAGACCTCTCTGGTGGAAGTGTGTAATTGCACTCAACACGCAGAAGAGTGTGGTGATTGCGACCGTATTGAGAGAGTATTCAGGGCTTAGTAAAGATCCAAGGATGCAAGTCAATTATCTACTGTCATCATATCTTCATCGGTATGTCAATAATGGTGATTTTGCATTTGACACCTAAACATCGAGCTGGACCTGCTTTTTGAGACTGTGTATGACGTTACTCTGCAAAGATGTATGACATGTTCTGAAAAACTCCCGACCCAACGCCTCAGACTTTTACACGATTATTTCAGGCTTTACAGAGCGGCTCTCTCACACTCATGTGCTCCTATGTACTGAAAACAGTTTGCCAGCAAACCTTTCACAGTCACTAATGGACTTTCTTTTCCTCTTGTCCGACAGCCTCGTCTCAGACCGTCTGCTTTCAAGCCGGTCACTCCAAAAAACTTCAGCTCTGTGCAGAATCTTTACCCGTCCAAGTCCGAGGAGCTGGCGAACGGCAGCAAAACAGCATCCAAATCGCTGTCCACATCTTCCTCCTCCTCGTCTCCCTCGCGTGGGGCCACCAGCGCCAATAAGGGCGTCCTGGCCACGCCTCGTGCCCTCAGCCAGGAGGCCGAAGAGACGGCCTCTGATTCGGGACACAACTCCATGAGCAGCCTGCCGCCGTACCGCCCGCCCTACCGGCCGCACCTGGCCCACATCAGCGCCTCCATGGGTCACATCGATCACATCGGCTCGCTGGACCGGGCCTCTCTGGGCTCGGGCGGTGGCAGCGGGCCGGCAGGACGCAGCATGGCCACTCTCGGCCGCCTGCAGGGATACAGCAGTGGCAGTGAGGCTCCGCCCCCTTACGAGCTGTCGCGATCGTTGGAGGAGGTGGTGAGGGAGCTGGAGGAGCGGCTGCAGGAGAAAGAGCATGAGCTGCGGCAGATGAGGAGGAACCTGGATGAGAGCGAGGACGCCATAGCACAGGTCTGATCCGACACTTATTGACACTGTCTAAGCAAAATGTTGTCCAGTAAATGCTGCTTTACAGTGAGTTAGGATGCTGTCGCAGGTCTGCACTGACGCTAAAGTTGACCACAGGCTAGGCCGGGTGATAAATTGGTCACAATAATTAGCAAAACCAAACTTTTTTGCCATGTTGTTGCTGCCATTCTGTTCCTCCACAGTTAGTAGCAGCGGCTTCTTCAAATAGTAAATTACAGTGTAAATTTCATGTGCACTCTGCTACACTTGGTGGCGCTATGTGGTTTTATTAGCTAGACGAAAGAAGAAGGAGAAGAAGTCTAGCCATTCACTTACAACAGAAACCTGTTAGGATTTTAGAAGTTGTGTCGTGTTTGTCTGGCCTTATCAGACTCTTTTAGCATCAGAATGAACTAGATAGCTATTTTCAGTGCTGAGATAATGGAGAGCTTGTACGCTGGTGAAAAATGTTGGTAATGTGGGCAAAACAATCTTCTCCAGTGTGGAATGAGATTGTTCATTGCTCAGATGTCACACATCTATCACTATTTTGACCTAAAATAGGGAACTGTATATAATAATTAGTGATAATTGTCAGTGATGCTGTGTTAATACTGTGATTAGGCCATATGGCCCAGCCTCGGGCAAAAGTCAGTCTGTAAAAATAAACCTGAAATTAAATTTTTTAAGAGATGACAGGCAGTAATGTGGTCACTAACGAAGAACAAAAGGGTTTGACTCTGTGTGCAGTAACTGAGTGTTAATGAGTGAATGATTCTTTTATTATTCAGTTTTATTGCAGCTCTAATCAGATCCTCCTGGTTCCTCCATTCAGGTCCTCCTGAAGGCTTCATCAGCTCAGACGCTTTACATTAGGAGTGTGTAATTAATTCAAAACTGCTCAGAGTTAGAGACTCATATCAGTGAATAGAGTAGAGGAGGCTTTTCCAAAGAGCATGTTAGGGTGGGAGAACAGGGGCCGCATTACAGAAACTTCTTAAGTCTGAAATCTTATCTGTTTAGTCACCACGACAACTTTAGTTAGGACTGAATTTAGGACAGAAGCCAATATGGAACAGTTCTTCAGTTCATAGTCTTATCCTTTAACTCCAGATTAGAAAACAGTATTACAGAAACATCCAAACTGGACTAAATGTACTAAATTCTGTCCCAACTTTAAGAACCCAAAGCTGCCTTAACTTCTGTTTTAACTGTTCGTTTCAATTGTTTTATGCAGTATTTTTAACTTCAGTTTATCACCGTTTAGTTTTATTTGGCCTGTTTTACCTCAGTAACGGTGACGTTAGCTGTCTGGCTAACTAGCTTGATTACGTGTTTACGTTTCAGCTGTGCGCGTATGGTCGGTTGCTAGGAAACAGACACGACAGTTGATTGTCGACTTCGATCGAGTAAGTTAAGATTTCCTAAACTGAGATAAAATAAGATGCTTTAAGATGAGATAAGATTCCTAAATTAAGATAAGATTTGCTTCTGTAATACGGATTAGTGAAAAATCTCATCGTGACCTGTCAGATCTAAACTCCTTGGGACCACCGGTGGTTCCAAAACGCACTTCGTCATATTCTTTTCCTCATAACTTTCATATTTCATAAGCTACATTCAAAAGGTGGGGGTCGTATGAGAGCTGTAACTGTCGTCTTTCCAGTCAAATAGATGGGTGATGTAATTTTAAACCCTTATAATAAAAGAAGCTGAACTCACAATGGTTTTTATCTACTGAAAGTCGACCCATTTTTCCTCAAATCTGGGCTATAAACTACAAAAAGATGGCGTCTCTTCAGTGATCTGCTCTGTACAAATTATTTTATAAAATAATATAAAGAGCATCTAAGGTTTTGGCTTTCAGCAGTAAATAGTAAGCATATAGTAATATGTGTATCATAAAACACATTTACTGTTAATTTAAGGGGAGCTTTTACAAAAAATAAATAAATAAAATAAAAAATTACATTTATTTCATGCAGTTACTGAATAATTCGCCTTACGATTTGGTCACGTAAATTTAGATGGACAAACCAGAATGCACCGTGGAGGTATGAGGTTAAAACAAAAAGATTTCTGGAGGAGCTGCAACACCAGAGGAGCACTCCAGAACAAACTGATCTGCTTAAACTAGATGGAAGTAAACTTGTGTTGATGGTTGGAAAATGTGCTTTTTATAAGTCACTGTTTGGTTCTGTACTGTTGGCCTGTAGTCCTTTTACAATCGAATTAAATTTACTGCAGCTTCTCACAGTCCTGTAAAAGCCTCTCTCGGTGCCACAGTTCTGTTACAGAGAACCACAGGTCTTTTATGGTTTCTCAGTGTCTCTTATCACACATTTTCACAAGCTCTCCGAAATTTCTAAGAAGTCTCTTTATTACAGCTGTTTACTACGTTACAGTGTCTACAAGATCCCAGACTCTGCCTGTTTAAAAGACTTGTAGTGTTCTGTCTTGCTGTATTTTACACTGCTGTAGGTTGATTTAACACTTTAACCCTTAAATTCCCAGGCTTAATACACACTGAGGCATATTATTCAGTAAGTACAGGGACTTCAGTGTAAACTGGCTGAGCTGTTCTTAGGCTATAGAATTGTGTAATGAAACTTTGGGCCCGCTGGCAGGCCCTGACCATGTAAGGGGTTAAAATGAGTTTTAACCTTGTGTGGTCTGGTGGTCCCACCGCATTATTGTTTTTTTTTTTTAGATCAATACAGCCATAAAAATCTATTTATAAATACCAGATGTTTAAAATATCACAAGTGTCCAGCGTAGGGTTCTCCTTTAGCAGCTGTAGCCAGTCAGCAGCCTGTCCATGTTGTCCACCCACACACACACTCACACACACACATATACAAATGCATACACACACACACACACACACACACACACACTAACAGCAGGCCATGTAGGAGGAGAACAGAGTGAAGAACACAGCACCTCCACACTTTTACTCCCCGCAGGTTCACCCAACACCACATGTGTAATATAAATGTGTGGGGGGTGAACAGAGTGAAGACACTGAAAATGGGTTATTTTATATGTTCTTCACAGAAAATGAGCACCAAGAAATCTGAGGTTGAAATAATAATAAATCACATCGTTTTTTTCTTTTGGTAAATATTGAAAATGGGTCCCACAGACCAGAACAACACAGAAGGGTTAAAAGATATAAAATGAGAAATTAAATCTTACATGCTAAAATATAATTCCTGCAGTTAAAAGTTGAATTTTACGATGTTATAATTAAATTTTTCATACATCATTTTTTTCTAGGGTAAACAAAATGTTGTGATTAAGGAACCTTCTTGATTTAAAGCATAATTAACTATTGTTCCTGAGCAGTTTGTAGCTCTGTTTCTGAAATCGTTGATGTTCTTTGTTTTCAGAAGCCAGAGCTTCACTTGGTGGGTCTTTAATAGGTTTATTATTTAGTATTTACTAATATGTAAGGTGTGCAGGTATGAGAGTGAGGAGTTGAAAGGTGGATCCACAAACACATCCACTAAGATCAGAGTTTAAGGGCTTCATCCTGCCAGCTGTGGTTACTACTAATAATAATGTATATTAATAGTAATATAATACAGCTGCAGTTATTGATCATTCAGGTCTCTGTTGTATATTATAAATGTGAAAATTGCCGTTGTCACACATCGCGCTGTAACGTGCTGTCTGTATCTGTGCGTGTGCTGCAGGTGTTTGAGGGGAAGCAGCGTCTGTGGGAGAAGGAGGTGGCCGAGCTGAAGCAGCTGTACGCCACTAAACTGCGGCAGGTTTCCCAGCAGTCTCAGCGCTCTCAGCGCACCCTGCAGCTGCAGCTGTATAAGGCGCAGCAGGAGCGCAGCCGGCTGCAGGACGAGCTCCAGACCCTGCGCCTCGAGTGCCAGAGCCTGCAGGACCGCGGAGCCACCGCAGGCAGCCACGAGCTCCACCCACAGCTGGAGGAGACCCAATGGGAGGTGTGTTCTGAGCTCAGTGGGCGGGGCTTAGGGCTGTACCCCAGGAATACGGCTTACTACTCACTAAAGTGAACTGAACGAATAATAGTAGCTTGCACCTTTGAGCACTGGAGTCCGAGTGATACAGCTAGTAGTGTCGGCCGATATTAATGTCCCACAGTTTTATCGGTATCAGTCAAAGTACTGCAGATATCAAAACAATAATTATTGATTTTGGTTGCAGAATTTAATCTCCCAAAGCTTAGACAGCTGTGCCACTGAGGACCCCAACATCTTTATTATAATCATATTAGAAACAGTAACTTTATTTGTAGAGCACTGTTTATACCAGTGGCAGCTCAGAGATGCTCAGAGACAAGCAGAGATGCTTAGAGAGGTGATAAAGCTGAACAGTAATAGAAGAATTCAGTCAGTTTGGTTTTCTTCTATTATTTTTACTGTTCGGTAAGAGCAATAAAAGAGTAAAAAAACGAGTATTAATTTAAATCAGATCTAAGAAAACATGCTGGAACATAATCAGACAGACATTCTGTGAGGAACATTTAGAGCATTAAAAAACATTAAAGAACATCATCATGGTTTAAAGAAAAACGTGACAAATGTGACACAAAAAACAACTTTTTATGAAGAAAACACAAAATAAGAAAAATGAGGTAATAAACAGAAATCAAAGCTGGGTCGCTCCACTCCTTGGTTATATTATTTAAAATTTTGAATATTTGATGTTTACTTGTTTATTTGTTTAAGAATTGACACTCATATCTGCTAGTAAAGCACTGTTTAATGGAAACTGTGTCGTTTTCCGAAGCCTATCCTGGACTACACAGCATTCTGAATGGAGATTAATTGAAAGGAAAGTGCCTCAGACTAGGCCTGATCCCTGTCTTGTAAGCCGACCTTTAGACGTTTTTTAGCCCCTTATAATCAAGGTATTGGACACATATTGCGAATTAGTCCTGAAAAGACAACCATGAACAACTTTGGCCCTAGAGGTCTGTGCAGGACTGTTTTTTCAGTCCCGCTCCCGCCAGCAACCGAAACGATTTGTCCCTGCTCCTCAGTCTAATCACAAATACATTTGTCTCTGCTGAAATAACACAGCAGTCACGGTCATCAGGCTCACTGTGAAGTAACTTCACCAAACGCCATTTTTATTCTCAGTGAACACAAAGCAGGAATTAAACCACAGAGCCTTTGCGTGAAAATTGGCGTGTTGTTCAGGTGTTCGGTTGCTCGAGAATGACTTTCTCTGTTTTACTGTTATACTGTTTATATATATGATTTAGTGATTGTTCTTCTTTATTCAGGCTGTTCGTTAATTTGCGCAATTTCTCTTCATGCGTGCTTCCGCCCGCTCCCGCCTGAATGGGTCTTATTTCCCGCCTGCTCCCGCGAGCAACACTGAAAATTAGGGAATCCACGGTAGTGCAGACCTCTAATTTGGGCTAAACGTGAACTAGGAACTTGGACTGAGTATGTAATTTCTAAACCAGTCCAACGGCTTATGAGGGCAGAGCTCAAAGTAGGGGTCAGTGGTGGGCTCGTCAACACTGTCTGCTGGACAACAAGCCTGTCGTTAGATGTCCATGGATGTAACAAATGTTAGCAGGACTGTAAAGTCCCCCACAAAAATGAACAAAACAAAACAAAGTGAATAAAATGATGGTCAGAGAAAGAGTGAAACTGTGATTTTTTGTCGAATTATTCCTTCTAGCTAATCCATCTTGTCTAACATTGTCCCTGCTGTGTCCCCATGTGTCCCCGCAGGTGTGTCAGAAGACGGGGGAGATTTCCCTGCTGAAGCAGCAGCTGAGGGACTCCCAGGCTGAGGTGACGCAGAAGCTGAGTGAGATTTTCCTGCTGAAGACTCAGCTGAGGGAGACTCGAGGCGAGGTGAGGGCAAGAGACAGCCAGATCGACCTGCTGCAGCTGGCCCTGCAGACCGAACGCCGCAAAGGCGCCACGCACGAGGACGGCCAGGCTCAGGAGAGCCGAGCGGCATCCGGAGCCACGGAGGAGCGCCTGAGGGCGGAGCTGCTGCTGGAGCGACGGCAGAGCGAATCCCAGGCCTCGGCCTTCGAGGCAGAGCGCAACACCTGGCAGCTGGAGAAGGAGAAGGTGATTCGCTACCAGAGGGAGCTGCAGGCCAGCTACCTGGAGATGTACCGCAGGAACGAGAGCCTGGAGAGAGAACTGAGGCTGCTCAGAGGGGGCGGGGCCGGAGCGGGTCGGGGTGGGGATGGAGGCGGCGCTTCAGAGGAGGAAGAGAGACCGCCTTCCGGGCTTCCCTGGATCGAAAGGATCGAGTCCTCTGAAATCTGAGTGTCTGTATAGAGTCCAGAAGAAAAGTGACGCGTTTGATTGGCTTCAAATGTGTTTCTACATACATAAAATACCACATCAGCACAGTTTGCATTACTTTTCACTGTGGAGAGCACAGTTTGGTGATTTCCCTGTTTTAAGTGCACCTGAACACTCAATTCCGATTTAAGCTGCGTGTTCACAAAGCCATTTGGCACGATGGCGCAGTGGGTAGCACTGTAGCCTCACAGCAAGAAGGGTCTGGGTTCGATTCCCCTGCCGGGCGACCAGGGTCCTTTCTGTGTGGAGTGCATGTTCTCCCTGTGTCTGCGTGGGTTTCCTCCCATGGTCCAAAGACATGTTAAATTGCCCCTAGGTGAGAGTGTGAATGTATATGTCTGCCCTGTGATGGTCTGGTGACCAGTCCAGTTCCCCAGGTGACCCAGAAGCGTAAGCGGCTGAGAAGGTGTGTGTGTTGTTCTCACAATACTGCCTTCATCTCCAGAGAAAATGAAAGGGAGGCTAAAATAAAAAATGGTTCTACCCACTGTAGTGAAAGAGCAGTGTCAGTTTATTATAGACACTGTTTTACCATCATTTTGATCTTTCATTCAAAGTATTAACAACAATCTGACTTTCATTTGTAAAAAAAAGGCCTAAATCAATCATTAAATGAATATTTTTCTCAAACCTGTTATTATTAGCATTGTTTATGAAGGGCACTGCAGCCGGGAACTCACCAAAACTGTGCTGGCTCCCTTCAGGACCAGAAGTGGACACCCCAGTGTTTATAGTAATCTAACCCACCGACTCCAGATGAGCGAGCTGATGCTGAAAGACGATGGCGGCGCTCAAGCTGAGACGTTTGCTCAGAGTGTCACACTTCTTGAGACATTTCTATTTAAGAGAATATACTGTGTTTCGTCTTATCTCGTAAACCAAAACGCGTAAGACACCTGAGAGATTATTCCAGACGGATTCAAAGGGATGTTATTTTCATTAAAGGGATTTAGTCCTGATGGATTTTTCTAAGGCTCCACTCCGTTTGAACAGACCTGTTAGAAAACTGTTTTGTCACATTTCTGTTAAACTGATCTCGATGATGTAGAGTTGCAGTAATACTCACTTCAGTGGGAGGAGAAAATGAAATCTGCAGGCTTTCACAGCAGCATCCCTGCACTGTGGGCTGCTTACTGTCATTCGTATCCTGTTCTAAGGATTGTTTCATGGCTGTTGGAGGTTGATCTAAAACAGATACTGTATAATATCACACTCATTTAATCACTCTCCGTATGCAGAGGCAGTGAGGTGAGGCATAAGAAGTGAGGATGTCCTTCAGTCTGCGTTCCAGGCATGTTGCACTTTAAAGAAACTGGAAATCATCAGTCTTTCACATTGGAGGAGGAGAAAAAGGAGGATGCGCCTCCTTTTCAGCTCCTCTGTGCTTTTCTACTGAGCCGTCCCTTAAAGGGGTACTTCACCCAAAATGATTGGAACACTTCATTTGTATATTTAAAGAAATGGTTTGGTGGGAAAACAAGTGTTTTCCACTCACCCCAGATGTGGCCGATCAGCCAAGACAGGCCTTGCCTCTGTAGTCTAGAGCTGGATCTACAAGGTTAACATGGCCAACAAACACTAGAAGCCAATAGTCACCCAGATCTTTTCTGTAAATGCATTAAGGTCGTGCAGACTTGTCGATGTGGTCAGTGTGACTTACTGAGAGCTGTAAAGATGATCAGAACTTCACCATATAGCTGAATGCTGTGTATTTCAAACAGCAGGTGTTGTGTCGGGATTCTTTCCTCACACAATCCGACCCCACTTCGCGTCCACACACATCACACAGGCATATGGATGCTAAACGACTTTCACAGTTTCTGTTGTTTTTAATTATAAACGTACATCTTCTGTTGAAAGTTTCAGATTAAACAGTTATAAGAATAAACGGCAGAACTCATTTTGGACGTGTGTGCACAGAAAATATTTGGGTGACTATTGGCTTCTAGTGTTGGGTAGCATCATTAGCTTTGTAGCCCCAGTTCTAAACTAAAGAAAGAGAAATATGGACACCAAAAATGACACATCTGGACTGAGTGGAAAATTGTTCAGATTAATTAATTGTTTAAAAGAAACACATCGCTGTTTGGCGGAAATCTCCATTTTTGTTTTTCAGTTTTTGACATAATTTGAAAATGCCTGTTGTTCTTTACATTGTGTGTAAATTTCATGATGAATGGACCAAAAGAAACGACCCAGAATTATTTGGAGAAAATTCTGGTTCCATTGACTTACATTAAAAGTAAAGTAGGTTTTTTCCTTCTCCTGTAAAGTCACCATTTTGGAGATAAGAGGTTTTGTTCCGACATCAGCGTCATACTAATAAACATTGGTTTATGATATAAATGTGCCTGAGTTTAGCTTAATTTACCAAATTTAGCTTCATTTTCATCTGTTCCTTTAGGCACATTGTCATTTAAAACTATTAATAAGGATCAACCAGACTAGATTTCATTATTAGCCATATTAGCATTTTGGCTGAAGTACCCCTTTAATGCAGTGGTTCTCAGTCTCAGTCCTGCACATCTCATGGATTGAAGTGTCAGTGCCAGATCAGGGAACATAAACAGACGTGCAGCTGGCAGGGATGAGTGTGATCATTCAGTCATGATGTGTAGTTTGGAATAAAGAGGGAAATAAACAGGCGTTATCTTCTGGTTTTTGACTGACGTGATGTTGAGCCGATGAAACACAAGCAGCTGATCTAGACCTCTGAGCTCTGTGGTCGACGTCATGCCCATATTAGGAACTCTTGGTCTAAGCGTTTTTTTCTCTATGGGAAAAATTTGAATTGGGTTTTCTGAAATCACCCGTCACACCCTGCGGTAAACACTGTTCATACATACATTTTTCCTCCAGGTGTCACTGGATCCTCTGAGTTATATCGTTTAGCAATCGTTTAACACATGCTACACTCTGAAAAAGATGGTTCTTCAAGGGTTCTTTAGTAAAGAAAATGGTTCTATATAGAACCATGAACACTCAAAGAACTCTTTGCATGATAAAATGGTTCTTTGCATGGTGCAGATTGATGGAGAATGTGCTGTAGATGGTTCTATATAGAACCTTTTGGCACCAAAAAGGGTTCTTCTGCTGTTACACTGTCAAGCTTGTAGCAATAGAAGAACCTTTTTTGGTTCTATACAGAACCATATGCAACAAAGTCTCCATCGATCTGAAGAACTTTTTTCATGATGCAAAGAACCTTTAATCATGCAGAGCATTCTTTGAGTGGTCATGGTACTGTACAGAACCATTTTCTTTACTAAAGAACCCTTGAGGAACCATGTTTTTAAGAGTGTACAACTGCAAGCAAGCTAACGCTCTTCATGAAAGTAGGTATACGATTAAACTTCAACACTATTATATAATAACACCAGCTCTTCAGGCTGTAGCCTAAAACTGCCAAAGACACTTAACTAGCCAATGTGAAAGCGCTTGGTGGTTTGCGTGGGTTATTTTGTCAGAGTCATTTCAATGATGTCAGTTCAATGTATGGCAGTATTGCTTACATCATAGCAACATTGGTATTCTGACTCTTTAAGGACCACAAAATTCAGAGGATCTGGTGGGAATACATACAAATGGGTGCTGGAATATGTTGTGTACCACAGGGCTCTGTAGTTGCTATTTTTGAGCATGCTAATCATTTTTCCCATTAGTAGCTTAGGCTGCGTTCACATTACCAAGTTAAAGTGGCACAAATCGGATTTTTGCCCTAATGTGACTCAGATCTGATGTTTTCAGGGCTGTGTGGACACACAAATCTGATCTTTTCAAGTCCGACCTGAGCCACTTTCATATGTGGTCCTAGATTGGATACGTATCCGATTCGTGGCCATGCAACCTCAGAGCAGAATTCATGTGCTTTTTTTCCACTGCGCGTGCGCCATCATTCAGCGTTACCATGGCAGCAGCGCCGAACAGAAGTTAAAGCCTGTGAACGGTGAAAAAAGCAGCTCATCTCACCTTTTTCTCCTTCGTCTCGCTCTAATAATGAAGCTGAGAGCTGATCAGAGTTAATGATCTTCAGCGAAGCTCGTTCTGCTCGTTAGTCTGTTTGATGATGATGAACGTGATTCATTCACGTGACGTTACTGAGTAGGATGTGATCATGAGGGTCATTTCAGGACGCCAGTTCGTTCACATTAACGACAGAATTGAATCACTTACCTAAACAAGTGTGAACCATCGAGTCAGAGAGATCGGATTTGAGCAATGAGGCTTGTAATGTGAACGTAGCCTTAGACTCAGAGTTCCTAATATGAGCAAGGTCTCAATTGCAGAATGCTGACACAAGAGGTCTGATGTGCCTCACGCTAAGTCAGACATGTCCAACTGGGGACCTTCCAGGCCAAAGTGCTGCAGAGATCCACGTTTACCCTCATCTAACGCTCTGAATTCAGTTCATAGGCCTTGCTAATTAGCTGATGAGTTGAATCAGGTGTGTTTAATGAGGCAGTGAGCTGAAGTCTGCTGTGTTTTGGCCCGCAAGGACTGGAGCCTGACAAGTGAAGTAGCTTCATCTAGGCGAAGGTTTATATGGAACTATTACAAACAAAAGACATTAAATATGTCCAGTGTGTAGATCATGGTTAATATGCTTATTCCTAGTAGCTGAGACTGAGACTGAGAACTACTGCCACAGTATATATCATTTCACCATGTGAAGTGGACTATCATGGTGTCGCCACGGGTCACACTTATGTACAGAACTGCTGAAAAACGCTCGTCAGGAAGAACAGATCTAGTTCCCGTGTTTCTGGATGTAGATAAGCGAATAGTGCTGTGATATGTTAACTACTGGAGTCGATTATGGATTTATCTGTTGACTGTATGTGTATATACTTCTGTATACAGCTGTCAAGTGGTGCACATGACCTTGGCAGACGACTCTGAAATTGCCTGACTGATTATCTTTTTTCTTATGTAATAAAGTTAAATATTTGTCTTCTGACTGGTTCCCTTTGTTTCTTTGCTGACTGTTAATCATTAAGTAACGTAAAAAAAAAGGTGTTTGGAAAATGACTGGATTCTTTAAACCTCACTTGATGTACAGTCAATTTACAGGACAATTTATATGCAATCACATACAGTACTGTGCAAAAGTCAGACACTTTCCAAAACTGAAGTTCAAAAAATTACTAAAAGACAGAGAGAAAACGGCACCCGCCACCAAAACTGCCCCCATCAGATAAACAGCACTCAAAGCTTTCATCTCTGAGAGAGAGGAGAAAATCAAGCTGCTTCAGATCTGAAAACATCCACAGGTGTTTCTGTCCATCCTTCCACTGTGAGAAGACGACTCAGTGCTGTGGGTCTGAAAGGATGTGTAGCTGTGAAGAAGAACCTCACTGAGAAAAGGAGACGGACACACCTAACAAAGAGGCTGAACAATGGACTGACCACCCCAGAGTCCAGACCTCAACACCACTGAATGGGTTTGATTACTTGGATTCTGAGATGCTAAAAATGCTAAACCAACTTCTAAGACTGAACTTTGGAGGTGTGTCTCCTGAAAAGAATGGAAGCTGTAATAAAGGTAAAGAGTGGAAATATTATGTTATTAGCTTTCTTTTCAATATGTTTCCTGTTTTTTTTTTTCCATGACACTGAATGAAAACTGTTTTGACTAAAAAGTAAATAAATGAGGGCTGGTTTCTGACTTTTGCACAGCACTGTAGTTACATAATGCGTTATATGTCAACAAATGGCAAAAATGTTTTTTCTTTCCTGTACACATGACTATTTAAACAATTCAAATAATAAAATATCTTCTCTTTAATTTACAAACACATTGTGGTATAGAATCTGAGCTTTCCACAGAATTTCTGCAGTGAGACAGTGAAACACAATGTTCGAATGAGTTCAGTGACTGATCTAGTTTAATTCCGATTTTCAGAGGAGGAACTGGGCTAGTTCAGCTCCACTCACCCACAGAGCCAGCACACCTGCACATTAGCTTAAGGTTCTCGGAAGAATTTTGTCCTTGACTGATCAAGAAAGGCCGTTTGTCCGGAGGACAATGAAAGCTCTTATTCGGTCTTTAGGTGGAGGCTTCTCTGCTTCTCTGCTGTGCAGTTCCGGCTCTAAGCTGACCGCTGGCTTTAAGAAAAGCTCCAAGACCACTCAGCTCACCGCGTCCCTGCAGGAGCTGGATGGGTGTGTTACACAGGGACCCCTCGGAAGAAATTAACTAGCCCCAGTGTGTTCATCAGCGTAGAACCCTCAGGGCCTTCTAGGCCTTCAGGGACGGTCTAATAATTACCAGAAACACAGGTCTGTAATTTTTAGTTCGGTTTTATTTGACAGAATCATCATGCTTGATGTATTTAGACTCGGAAAGTACTGAAGTAATACTCTAATTTCATGGTAAAGTTTGGTTGAAAATTAAATCATTGGAACACGCAAAGGGAAATCAGGACCTTTACCAGAGGTATCTGGGTAGATACAGCCAAGAGAAGTCTCCCATTGGTTAGGACTTCAGCAGGTGGAGTTCTAGGCTGTATGTGAAATAGCCTATTACATAGTAGCAGAGCCGGTTTATGAGGAGCCTGGCCACTTCCTATTTCCCCTATTATATCAAAAACAGGACTGCAAAACAGCAGAGGGCGCCCGTAAGCGAGTCCTCAATGAATGGGGGTGAAAGGAGCTCAATGGCTAAAAACAAAAAGTTAAAATAGTTTCTAATCACTCGCTCAGAACGTTTCTTTCATTTTAGAAAGCAGAAGGATGTGTTTCACTAAAAAAAGCAAAGAAAACTAACATGTATTTTTCCTTTTTTCTACAGCAAACAGGTTTTGGGCAGCAGGATGTTAACATTACTGCTATTGGGTGCTGACTGGTTGGCGAGCGGAGCAGCTCATTGGCTGTTCGCGCTCACAGACGTCATGAATGTACATGAGGTGCCGTTTTAAACTCCTATAACTCGAGTTTAAAAGCTCTTAAAAATATAACAGCGGTGTTAAAATGTTTTATGCTGTTCTGTGTTCAGGAAATTATTTTATTCTTTTACATTAACAATGTTTAAGTATTTATAAACTATGATTTAGCTCAAACACATTTTATTCCTTCCTTTTTCGGACTCGCTCGGGAGCGCCCTCTAGCGTTTGAGAAACCTGGAAGACATTCCAGAGTGGTAAGTTCTCTAGTACTCTCATACTGATTGTGCCCAAAAGTAGACATTAGTGTGCAGCATGTGACCAACATGAATTCCTTCATGCGTCATCAGGGTCAAAGATACCCAGTTGACGCACTACTCTGGCTAAATATTCCAGTATGCATCCAGAGCCGTCTTCATGATAAACTAACACAGAAAAGCAGCTGGCAGTGGTTGCTGAACAGTGAACAAGGAGCTCAGAATATGAGGCGTCTCAGCCCCTCATGTTGGAAGGGTCTAGTTTAGTATATAGTGGTGCAGTTTGCAGTCTACAGTTCACAGTATGCTATTTAAACTTAGCTCCAGCTACATCACTGACTAAATATGAACTGTAGTCTAAGCAGGTTTCAGTCAATTGTTAGAAATGAAAAACAGCAACAGCAGCAGCTCTACACCAGCTCTACACCAGCTCTACATCATCTCTACACCAGCTCTACATCAGCTCTACATCAGCTCTACACCAGCTTTAAACCAGCTCTACATCATCTCTAAACCAGCTCTACATCATCTCTACACCAGCTCTACACCAGCTTTAAACCAGCTCTACACCAGCTCTACATCAGCTCTATGCTGAAAGACTCACTACAAATATGCTACATAGAAGCAGAAATTAGCGTCATTGTGTAGTCAAGTTTTTACTGGTTTTTTTTTTTGGTTTATTTTGGCATCTGTAGCCCAAACTCTTAGCTCTAAAACTCACAGCTCGTCACTGATTTACATTCGTCACTTTCATGCCATGGTGCTACGCTGGCAGCAATTTCAAATTCAATCCAAAAAATGAATGAAAAACAGGAGAAATAACAACTAAGAGTGACTATTATTATGTAGACCCTCGACTTGGCTTATTGAGCACCTAACACTGTCATATCTTCATAAAGATGTTTTTCAGTAAAGTGTGACTTAAAAATTGGCCATTTTTTCTAAATAGTATGGCATCCTGAATATTCCTGTTGGAGTACCCTGTCCTGTTTTTGTGGATTTCTGTCAAAGGGAATTCCTCAATTCAAAATTTCCAGATAATTCAATGGCTGAGATGTAAACAAAGTCATTCAGAGTGGTTTGGTGTGAAATGGTTCACTGTAGGGAAACTTACAGACTCAGATGTCTTTACAGTGGTGGTGATAGGAACCAGACGTCACAATGTCTACAACACTAATATAGACATTTTATTTACTGTCCAAAACCACCAGTGAACCTACACAAGTCCTCTGAATGTTTATATGTGATGTTGATGATGGTGAAATAGTGATAAATCTAAAAATAACTTTTCTTTGGGGACTATTTGGCCTCACAACGACTTGAATGTACATGTCATGACTGAAGTCTGAAAAAACATTTTAGGACAAAAGCAAAAACTACTATAAACTTTATCTCAGTCATCAGGCAGTGAATTCATAACCATGTCATGTAATAACTGTCTGTGATGGAGCTTTTAGAGGCATTAAACTCTACAGACGTCTGGTTCCTATCACCACCACTGTGAACAGTTCTGACTCTGTAAGTTTCTCTAGAACAGAGCATTTCACCTCACAAATGGTGGAATTCCCCTTTAAGTGAACAGACAGATCTATTCAAACACATCAGAAACATCTGCTGAACGTCCCTGCAGGTCATTATGAACATGTGAGCAGTTGTTTTGGGCTGCCGGTTTAGTTCTTGTAAAAAGAAAACCATTAAGCTCGATTCTTTTCTGGTGGTTTGCCCTTGAATGCCCATCATGACTTCCTCAAGTCCAGTTCTTTCACAGCTCCTAACTCACACTAAAAGACAGGGTCAAAGATCACCTAACGTAGCCAGTATAGTAGGACAGCAGGAGCTCTATAATGGTGTTTGTAAGGGAGACGATAACTCAAGCCCAGTCAAGTGTAACTTAATTATCCAAGTACACCAAACACAAACCTATCAGGGTCGGCACTACTGGTTATCTGAGTGATCAAGTAACCTGCAGATTATTTTTAATGAATTTAGTAAAGAGATGTTTTAAAAAAGGCAAAACAGTAGAAATGGGATTAACTGGACAACAGCAAACAATGCAGAGCCTCTGAAAGTTTCTAAATCCTAAAAGAAGATAAACGAGAAGGACCTCATTAAAAAGTAGGGGAGTATATATCATCATCATTCTACACTGGCAATTCATTAAGAAGGTTTCAGTTAATTAAGCAATGAAATTTAACTGGGTTATCATGAGGGGCTTATTAATAATAACACTGAAAATCAGAGGAGCTGAAGGAGGGAGTGTCTAACAAGCTCACCTCTGAGACTTACACATTATCTGTATAAAGGGGAAACTCCACCCATTTTTCTAAACTTCTGCATAATTAAATGGTCAAGATGTAAACGGAGTCATTCATTGTGGTTTGGTGTGAAATGCTCTGTTCTAGAGAAACTTACAGAGTCAGAATTGTTGCCGGTTCGATGCCCTTGGCCGACAGTATGTGACTGAAGTGCCCCGGAGCAAGGCACCTAACCCCAAACTGCCCCCCATGTGCTGCAGATAGGGCTGCCCACCGCTCCGAGCAAGTGTGCTCACTGCCCCCTAGTGTGTGTGCTCACTATTGTATTTGTGGGTGTTTCACTGCATGGATGGGTTAAATGCAGAGGTGATATTTCCCCACTGTGGGACAAATAAGGGTCACTTAGCTTAGCTTGTCTGAGACATTGTTTTACATCAGTTTTTGCTTTTATCCTAAAAATGTATTTTCAGAACTCATTCATGGCAGGTGCACTTAAGTCGTTGTGAGGCAAAATACCCCCCCCCATTTTTTCTATATAAAAACTCAGAAGACCTGCCTAGATTGTAGTTTATGTCCATTCATGGTGGAGCGGTTAATGCAGATTTACACATCCTCAAAGAAAACGGTTTTATTTTACATTTTTCCATTATTCATCATCAACGTTGCATATCGTCGCTTTCGTTTTTTTTTTTGAAAGGTCAAAGTGTTTTTGACTTCTCCTGTAAAGGTACTATTTTGGAGAGACATGTAGGTTGTCTGGTGCTTTTGGATATGCAATAAGCAAACAAGATATTGTGACGTCTGGTTCCTATCACCACCACTGCAAAAGAAATCTGAGTTGGTAAATTCCTCTACATTCCTTCATTTCACACCAAACCACTCTGATTGACTCTGTTTACATCTCAACCACTGAATTTTAGAAATTTTGAAAAGTATGTGGAATTGCCCTTTGAGTGAAAACTCTCTGAACAGGCAGAAAACATTTGCTAAACATCGTCATCAAAATCAAAAAAGCAAATCTTTTTCACTGACACTATATTTCTGTTAGATGTGTTTGCTTGTTAGAAACTTAACTTGTGATAAAATCAAAACAAAAATCCACAGTTTTCAGCTTTGTTGGACAACGTTCCTCAAACATCAACGTAAACGTGACATCATACAGAGCCATCACATTACTGGAGAGGGAGAAGAGTGGATTAAAACACACAAATACCTGCTTTTGTGCAGATATTAGAAGGTAGACAATAAAAAAAGCTGCACATTAACTTCCTCTGAGATCTTGAGGATCCTGCGAGGAAATCCTGCTATCAGAAACAATATCAGCTTCACAATCGCTGTTCAACACCAGCAGCAACAGTGTGAGCTCTAAACGGCTGCTCATACTGTACACTCCTGTTATATTTGGAAATAAAAATTACATAAACACTGTGAACCGGCCCTTCATAAATAGAGCTTTATGTAAGGCAACACTTGATGGGACGAGCGAGAACGTGTGTGTGCTTTGTTGGCAACTGTTGACACATCCGCTTATATCTGAAGTGTTTTTGAATTAAGATGAGGTGCGTTTTACATAACACACCTGAAGAGCGGATGTAGCTGCGGCCGTTGGTTCTTTACAGCCTGAGGAGGGAGAGAGATGAATTTAACAGCCTAATGAACAGCAGACATCACAGCTACCGGAGAGAAGTCAGGAATAAACTATTAAATTCATTAATAATCTTTTTATTAACTAATTTTTAGTCTTTTTGCTGAGGAACTCTACTCAGTTTATTGATTTTCTAAATGAAAATAAGTGAACACGTCCTCTAAAGAGAACACACTTAAATATGGCATTTTTCTGCTAATTTTAGTGCACAATTTCTATTTACAGGCATAAAAATAAAATGTAAAATATAAAATATGCTGTAACTTTTGCATAACTTTTGCACAGGCCATATTTTGTGTTTCATTTTCCCCAAATACGTTTAATTCAGTAAATAAACAATAATGATGTATTAAAACGGACAGAAGTGCGTTCACTGTAGAGGATGTTTCCACTTATTCGCATATTTACACTTAGAAAATCCAACAAAACAAGTCATTTGACCAGAGGCGTTCAAACATTGACACAGCTGCATGCTACTCACTTAAATAAATAAATCAATCAATCTGTGGCCCTGACCCCATTGACACGCTATGGTAACACTGCCCTCTAGTGGTGAAGAAAGGTCCTCACCTTCTGTGTGTGGAAGATTCCCCCCAGGAAAAGAAGAAAGGTTATTGTTGTTCTCCATAAAACATACAAAATAAGTTTCTTGCAGGTGCGTAAAAATATGAATCAAAACGGAGTGGAAAAATGTTGCCTGCGCACTGCAAAAAAGGAATAATCAAAATAAAACAAAAAAGTTTTTTTCATTCCATTAAATAAAGTACAAAATGCCCGACACAAACCGAGCGAAGCCTTCAGTCTCTTGCGATCATCAGAGCTAATGAATCAACTCCATCAATCAATCCAAGCCATTTTCAAATGAGTTGAGGTTCTGATCTCCTGAGTGGAGAATCCGTCTACACTGCAAAACAGATCCTGAAATAATGCAGTAATATTAAATCTAGTCTATGTATCGATTATCTCTCATTCTGAGATGTGTAAGAATGAGATTCTTTAACTACATAAACATTTTTTACTTAAGCATTTTTATTACGTGAAACAATCTCACTGTATTGACAATATGCTGCCAGTATAGTAAGATAATTAGTAAGAAATGAAGCAATGAGTAGTGAGATGACTTTTCTAAGATGTAATATTTAATCTTTACAGTTTGAGAGTAATTAGTAACTTGTAATTGTACCTTTTTTGAGTAATTGCCCAGTGCTGGGGTTACCCACACTAACATGAACACTACACACCTGAAAAAGATGGTTCTTCAAGGGTTCTTTAGAAAAGAAAATGGTACATTTTGGGGGCTATCGTCCAGGATGTGCGTCGGAGGATCTCCACAAGGACAGTGAGAGGCGGATGGCACAAAAGCCAGTCTGGCCAAACCACCTGAAGCACCAGAGGCACTGTGGACATCTGAAACAGGACCTGGGAAAAGAAAGAAGTCAGGTAGGAACACCGACTCCATCGTTGGTTGAGTGCAGGTGCTGACGAGCTCCTAGAGCAGGATAGGGAGAAACACATGTAGGACCATGAACACTCAAGGATTGTTTAAATGGTTCTTTGCACCATTCTTCAGATTGATGGAGAATGTGCTGTAGATGGTTCTATACAGAACCTTTCTGAAAATAGTTCTTAATTGTTACAAGCTTGACATCATAACAATAGAAGAACCCTTTTGGTGCTATACACAACCCTTTTCAAAAAGGTTCTACACAGAACCATCTACAGCACATTCTGAAGAACGCTTTCACAGTGCAAAGAACCCTTTACTAATGCAAAGGGTTCCTTGCGTGTTCATGGTTCTACATAGAACCATTTTATTTACTAACGAACCTTTGAAGAACCATCATTTTTAAGTGTAGCATTAACACGAGCCTGTGCTGCGCTCTGTTCCGACTCTGTGCTTCTCTGCTGCACTTGGATTTAATCTTCCCTCTGAACACTCAAACACCTCCTCTCCATAACGTAGATCATCACTTAATAGCCTTTTCCATACCGACCTGTCTTTACGCAGCTGTGTCATCACATAACACTCAATAGTCCATTATAACCCTGGTGCTGTATTGAAATGACCAACAATAATACCTACAATCTCACACACACACACACACACCCACACACACACACACACACACACACCCACACACACACACACACATACACACACACACACACACACACACATACACCCACACACACCCACACACACACTATCTACACCGCTTATACTCCTGGGTCGCAGGGGGAGCAGGAGCCTATTCCAGTGGTCATTGGGTGGAAGACAGGAGCACCCTGGACAGGTCGCCAGTCCGACACAGGGCAGACCCACAGACACATACATTCACACACGCACTCACCACTAGGGGCAATTTAGCATGACCTATTGGCCTTGTCTTTGGACTGTGGGTGAAAACCCACGCAGACACGGGGAGAACAAACTCCACACAGAAAGGACCCTGGTAGCCCAGTTGGGGAAACAAACCCAGGCCCTTCTTGCTGTGAGGCGACAGCGCTACCCACTGCATCACCACGTATTTTCATGGGGCCCTTAGGCACCTGTCTGCTTCTGCCTAGTGCAAAGACCAAAATCCATGAGTGCGATGTTTATGACACACAGTCAAACAAGAGAACCATGAAGAGGAGTCGAACAGTGCTGCAAAACAAACAAACAAACAAACAAAAAAAAACACAGTCTTTAGTACTAATGTGAGAAGAACAGGCCTAGAGGGCAGAGTCATCAAAGCTCTCATTATTAAAGACAGGTTTGTTAGAGCTGAAAAACTGCATTAAGTTCTCTAGTATTAAGGTTTAAGTTTGAGGTTTATCCCAGCCCTCTGAATGGAAGGTCGCCAGTTAGATCGCCTGAGCCGACAACACGCGACTGAAGTGCCCTTGAGCAAAGCACCTAACCCCCAACTGCTCCCCATTCGCTGCGGATAGGGCTGCCCACCGCTCCGGGCAAGTGTGCTCACTGCCCCCTAGTGTGTGTGTCTCACTAGTGTGTATGTGGTGTTTCACTGCATGGATGGGTTAAATGTGAAAGTGAAATTTCCCCGTTGTGGGACTAATAAGGGTCTCTTAATCTTAAAAGCACTTCCAAAACCCTATAAACCCCTAGCAAACGTATAAATCAAGCATTTTAAAACATACGAAACGCTGAAGCAGAGTATAAACATTTTTTTATTTTTATTTTTGATGCAAGTTTAATAAACATACTGCAATGATAGAAGATAAATATTTACAATAGAAGTCGCAATAAAATAGCAGGAAATGCAGATTTCTCATAACCGCAAAACCAAAATGATCCCGTGACTCCCTGACGCCTCTTTTTTGGAGCATCGCAGACGGACGATCTGATCAGGATTTCTGCTTTTAAAGGGTGAAGGATATGAAAACAATACATCATCTCACACTCCTGAATGGTCACAGATCTCACGTGAGTATTTCTGATGAGAAATGTAGCGAAACGCATGGCCTGGTGTCTCTCACGAAGGACGTCCAGCTTAGACCAAGCACATGGAATCGTGGTTAGGTTAGTTTGCGATGCTGGTCAGCAGCTGCCTCTTTTAAACCAGGTCCAAATGCTCCAGCCAGGATTATTCCTCATGCACAGGCAAGTGTGATGTTTAGAACAAACAGCCAATCATGTGAGTCCAGCAGCTTATTTTTTAAAGATGGAAAAAGAAATCAACCCAATGAAAAGCGAAGCTGGCACTACCACCACCATGTTCGAGCTTATTAGAGTAAAGCTTGCTTTATAGTCTTGATATCCATGTTTTTATATATATATATATATATATATATATATATATATATATAAAATGATTGATGCCACAAATGAAGAAAGAAAAAAAAAAAAATGACACAAAAGGGACTGGAGGGGTCCACCTGCTTCGGAGGGCTGTCCTTGATTGGTCTAAAGCCCCTCCCTGATTGGTCCAACGGCGACCCATTGATGAGCCGAGGGTTGAAGAGTTCAGTGGTTAGAGTAGCAGAAACACTAAACTGGGCACTACTACAGCCATGCAGTGCTGGAATTACCTATCGCTGTGCTACTTAACATGGGATCAGTTAGGAAAACGTTATTTTGGTGTCTTGCACTTCAATTAAGGTGCTCTTTTTAGTCCAATATCATTTATATGAGTCCACAGTGGTTGCCCTGCTCCAACACTCTAAAGGATGAGTTGTTTAACCTAATCTCCATCTGCTGCATCTGTAGCATAGTCAGTTACCATGGATAACAATTTTGACACATTCCCTGCCCTGAGAAGAATATAAAATTAGTTGCATTATAATAGAAGCTAATATAGACATAGATTTACAATATTTTCCACTGTCTGGATCTGCTAAGATTTAGACAATACAGAAAGTAGGATTAGATCCATTGAACTAGCATTACAGAGGAATATAATATTCGTTTGTAGAGAGTCACAAATGCAGTAAAGCAAATAAAGTGCAGATATTTTAGCATAGCATGCCGGCATCAGGCACCTTTATTATGCTCTACTGAAGTCCAATAATCAATTATAGCTTCGTAATATCCATCAAATTTGTCCAATGCATATGTTTTTCAGAGCAATTATCTGCTGATACTAAAATGATTCTCATATCATTGTGTATCTCTAGCCAATGAGCAGATGCCAAAGCAATTGCTCATTAGCTTCTATTATGATCCATGTCAGCAGGTTGTCTGTTTTAAGTCCAGAGAAATGACCATCTACTGTAACAGACCACAGAGTTAACATTAAAAATGCTGGAGTATTTTTAAGGGCTTGGTAATCGGCTGTTATATTAGAGCAGGGCAAACAGTAGTGTGGACATTTAAAAGCAAATTCGAATACCTGTCGTCATGCTTGCTGCAGCCAACACTGCCTGCCTGAACTGCTTCCAAATTCAGTCAGGATAATGCAGGCAAAAAGCTGACCTCAGGTGGCCACAGCGAGGACTCTCTGTGCATCTCTGTCCAGTGCTTAGGGAGGCAACAAACGATTGTCTACTGAAGAAAAACACAGCACACAAACACACAGTGAAGCACTCAGGTGTGTCAGGCCGTCAACTTTAAGGTCCATTCAATTTGAGGGTAACTGCTCCATTTGGAAATTTTTAATTAATATCAATCCTTTCGGTCCAATCTGTTTAGCTATGCTGGTACATTCTCCACCATCGACCAGAAGGAAAAGCTGATGCAAAAGAAGAGGCTGGGGGGCTTAGGAGTTTACCTTCTTCAAACTATTACAGACGTGCCATAAACGCGCACACAAAGGAACAGACGGTAGACAAGGGTATGAATCCTGAAAAAAAATTTATCTGATCCAAATCTACCCTCAAACAGCATTCGCTTACACTGTATTAGCTATGTAGTTCTTTCTATGGGGTAGCAGAATGACTGCATACTTTTAGCAGACACTTAAAGATTCCATATCCCATATATGTATTCCTATCTGTGCGGCACAATGCTGAACAAGGCATAGTTATTTTTTAGGGCTGGGACGATAATCAATTTTGAAAACTAAAGAAATCCTGGATAAAATTACTGATGTTTTTATTGGGTATTTTACAGCAACATTCAGTATCTCTAGGAGTTTCCAGAGGGAGAGAAACAACAAAGCATGTAGGCCTTCTGACACAAAAAATAAGCGACAAGAAGTTTTGAAAAACGTATTAACACTAATGCAGTCTTTCACACCGGAGCTCACAGGCCTCATTTACACTTGGCAACAATGCCTGATCAGCGTGATCCAATCATGGTGACTGGATCATCATCTAACCGAAACACAGCCTTCGCCCTTCTGCATCGTATATTCAGATACCAAACTGACTGGATCATTTTCCCCACCACAAGATTTACATTTTTAAGAGTGTGGAGAAGAGTAGGCGGAGCCAACGCAGGCCATGCAGCATTTACTGCGTTATTGCAAAAAAAAAAAAAAAATTTAAAAAAAAATTCTTGCATTCATGATGCAGTACATTCTGGCAAAAAAAAGAAAGAAAAGACAGGGAGTTATGTACGTTCTACTTAGCATCCAGAGCTTAAGAAGAGTCAAAAGAAAAACATTAGCTTTTCAACACTTGCGTTTATAGGTCTGAATGCAGACACAAACGTCTACAAATGTTCAACGAGAAAGGTTCAATGCGGAACTTCGCTTTTCATTTCAGCGCTTAAATGTAAGAGCTTTTACACAGGCTGCACGAGCAGCGCAGCACAGCTTCCCAGAAGCAGCACATCTTTTAGAAGTCTGGCAAATAAGAAAATCAATGAAAAATAGTTAACAATTTATGCTACTTTTTCACTTCCCAGGAGGTCAACCAGGACTGACACAATCACTCAATCCCGTCAGAAAGCTGTAGTATTCTTTTGCTAATTATCTTTCTACTGACTTTATCCAGGTGTTAAAACGATGTCTTTAGAACTTGCTTGCTGTATCGCTGTGTGAACGACCAACTAGTTTGAGATGTGGAGGTCAAGCTGAGGTCACTCAGAGGTAGTATGTGTGAAACAGGCCTTTGTGAAAATAGTCAAGCTTTTAAATACATATATGGAAAACTTTAAGGTATGGATTTTAAAGCCAGGTGTAAACAGGGGCATGTTTGCTTGTGGTTTGTTCACTTCTTTTAATTCTCCAAGCTCTGAGCTGAAGCAGAGCCTCGAACCCGTAAAATCCGACTAGACCACTTAAATGTTGAACTAAAATTAAGAAAAAAAAAAACACTGTTTCTGATGCCGTTTCTCTCTGTGTGCTCACACAAAAAGAAGAAAAGTAACTCTACCAATCAATTTCATTGCCATTATCAATGAGTGGTCCCAACCCTAGTGAAGCCGATCATTTCTAGGCTTTACGATGTGTTCTCTCTCACTGGGTGCTGCAGTTGCAAGTTACTGAAGGTGATGTCATCTGTAAAATACTGTAAAACCAGCTCTGACAGGTAAAACCGGGGAGTTATCCGTGTTAAAACTGTTGAGAAAAAAAAAATGGTGCTTAAGTTTTCCAACAAACACCTCTTGGAATATATTGAAATTACTACTGGATGGGAAATAAAGTCACAATTCACAGCAGTATTTTTTTTTCCTTTTAAATATTTCTGAAATATATACACAAAGCAAGACACATAGCTTTTACTTTGAGGAATCTGTCCACGTCCGACAAAATCTGCCCACGGAATTAAAACTTCATGACCTCCGATTTTTCACACAGATACATTATCACACACTAAAAAAATGTATTAAAAAAAAAAAATTCAGCCAATCTGATCACACTTTTATTATTATTATACACCATCAGGAAGAGCGGCGTCATTCAGTTACAATCGACGTCCTGTTCACAACAGGCACAAAACCTCACCAACAAGCCCTCCACCAAATAACTCGCGGCCTTATTCAATACATCTCTGTGAATATACTTGCTGAAAAGCCGCTTCTGTCATGTACACAAGGCAGAATGCCCCTATATATAGTCGTTTAAATATCTGGAAATAAGCAACAGCAGAAACATACTATGCAAGAGGTTCACACACCTGTTCACAAGCATACAGCCCAGTCTCGTAGTCAAAAGGAGGGAAAAAAAAAGAGGGAAACTGAAAAAGGAATCTCAAATTAAAACAAAATTAATGAGGAGAAAAAAAAACACCACACATATACTTATAAAAGCCTGTGAGTCTGTCATAAATGAGCGTGTATGAACAAATGATCCGTTGAGGTTTGTCCTTGTGATATTTTCACTTACTGACTCGGATCTACAGGTGTGTGTGTGTGTGTGTTGTCATGACCACCGGCCTCTGCCAACTAAAAGCTTAGGAGGGGAAGCGGCTCCACGGTTCGAGCCGCCACAAAGGGGGACTCGGCGTGCCCGTGAACGTGGATCATTCCAACTCAGCCACTCCAGTGAGCTTCCGACACAGCAGAGCGTCCGCTGCTTTAATCTGCTCTCCTCCGCAAAGTCAGAAGTAGATCTGCTTAGCGTCCGAAGGGTTCTGCTCCATTGGACAGTACGGGCACTTCAGCCTGGGAAATACAATGAAGAGATTCATCACCATCATCATTATTACAGTAGCTGTTCTACAGATCAACAGGCATCTCCATCTCCACAAACACTCATACAGTGTTAAAAAGCACATTACCAAGTCTATTTGAGATTACTTAATAACCTGACCACCCCATTAGCCACACAGCTCCAGGGCAAAAATACAGAGGCAAGCTTTGGACAGCAAAAGCGTCTTGGCTGTTGATCAACCAAATCTGAGTAAGAGGGGAAAACTGTTAATGCTATCTTGCCCTAAGCTACCATTTTAACCCTGCATTCACACCGGCAGCGACACGAGGTGACAAAGCGGCCAGAGGTCATTCATTTTCAACGAGAGCAGGCGATTTCCGGCGACAGGAGGCGACACGAACGTTGGCAACGCAAAGTGGGAGGAATCAGCAACTTTATGCATTTAGGAGAAAAGTGATGTGGCGATTACCAATGTGAACTGAGCACTGAGCAGAGTAGTACACGCTGTATCTCCACCACTGTGAAACAGTACGCTCCATCTTTGGTTCCTAGATAATTGTTCCTACCACAGGTGGCCACAAAAAGACAGTAATCACAAAGACCAAACACTGTTTTCCTCACAAACTGACTGCACAGACCCGGGGATTAATTAAAAATAAGCACACAAGCGATTTCTCACCAGGATTTATTTTCAGCAGGAATGCATCTGATTTGTGCTTAGCGTCAGTGAAACCATGGCAACCAACGGTCCGCTCAAGTTCAGAAACGCCCTCAAGCGATGAGTGACCAGCGACAAGGGGCGAAAAGTCGCTGCCGGGGTGAACGCAGGGTAACAGGCAAAAATGCCGTCTTTCAGTGCAATTTTCAGCGTTGTGTGTGGGAGCGGGTGGGCAACCAGCCCACTGCAGGCGGGAGAGGGCCAAACACGCATTAAGAGAAATTCTGCAAATTAATGAACAGCCTAAATAAAGTAGAACAATCAATAAATCACACACACACACACACACACACACTATATATGTATATATATATATATACACATATAAACAATACAAAATGATAACTGTAAAACATTTAAAATTAATACAACAACACGGAAATTGTTGTAGCCAAAAATAAACGTTCCGTGGTTTAAATTCTGATTTGTGCTTACTGGGAATAAATGGCGTTTGGTGAAGTTACTTCACAGTGAGCCTGAGGGCCGTGACTGCAGTTTTATTTCAGCAGGGGAGAATGTATTTGTGGATAAACTGTCAGATATTGGATGTCAGTTTGCCTAGACGGAACTGAGTGGGCGGGAACGGGCCAAAACATTTTGGTTGCGGGCAGGGGCAGGACTGAATATATAGTAGATCTACTGAATATGCCTGGATCGGCTCCCATCAGGACATCTCGAGTTTAAACTTCACAAGTTAAGCCATCAGTAAGTCTATTTAAGAATTTGTGAAATCATTTTAAGAGGGGTCTTTCCAAGCAACAGCTCTTAATTTTCCCTTATTTCATATAGGCCTGGTGAGTTACGTCAGGCGTGTTTAATAAGGCAGAATGCTGAAGGCTGCAGAGCTGTGGCCCGCAAGGACCGTAGTCTGACACATGGTTTAGACAGCACGTTAGCTTGAGCTTTAGTTTTTATTATCTCATACTACACTGCACTAGATACATGTACATAAGGTTGTGTACTGTGCTGAAAAGCACATGACTTACTGCATGTGCACTTTATTCATTTTGTCAATATTTCATACTTTCAGTGCCACTTTAAACAAATATTCCCAAACCTGTACAGTACCGTATATTTGTAAATATATTTATATTCAATTTATTTGACGTATTAGTTATTGTATTTTCTGTCTTTGTGTGAGCATTTCAGAAATGTTATGTTGTGAAAATATTTTTTGGCTAATAACACTATCCTAATTCTGGTAACAGGAATGAAAGGATAAAGGCACTTACTTCCCAGCGTTGGTGAGTTTGTTAAGGGCGTCTCTGGAGATGACGTGCCCACAGATGAGCTTCATGGGTGGGTTACTCTCTGACGTCTGCTGCCTCAGGATGGGACACGCAAACACAGAGTGATACCAGCACTTTTTGCCCAGGTCTATTTCAATCTGCACACAAACATGCAAAAGAGAAAATATGAATTTGAAAGTGTATTGGCATTATGACTACCATTTACATTCAGCCAGCAGTTCCCTAAAAAGGTGCATATATAAAATGCATACAGCTTCTTTAATCTCCAGTGAAAAACATCAATCTATAGAATGAGAAGCTGCACATGAGCCTAGGGGCCACCATGTCCAATGCCAAGCATGAGCTAGAGGGGTAAAAAGCCAGCATTTGTGCAGCACTGTAACTGTGTTCTTCAGAGTGATGGAGCTCCATCAAACATCACTACCTCACCTCACTGATGCTCTTGTGCTTGAATACAATCAAATCCTCACAGTAATGTTCTACCATCTAGTGTAAGGCCTTCCCAGAAGAGTAGAGGCTGTTACTGCAGCAAAGGAGGAACAAAAGAAGAAACCCTGGAGGAGAAGGAGGTGTCTACAGACTTTTGGACATAGTGTTTCTAAGAACTATACAAAGAGGCTTAGTAGGGTATCACGGCACACAACACCCAATCAGAGCATGCACTTCAGTGTGGAAACAACAAGACCTTTTGTTAATTTTTATATTATAAAACTGACAGTTTCTGTCCTAACATCTGATTGGCTGAGCCGCATTCGAAGCCGTTGTAAAACACACGATATACACACACCTATGACCACCTCACAGCAACTGAACTCTGTATTACTGTGTCATGTCAATCACTTGTGCTGTTAATGGCATAATCTTTAACTCTCATGCTGCTCGCAGGGACCACCGAGTGTACTGATGAAGTAAGAATCAGTTTTTTGTTTAAACTGAGGGGCTGAAAACTTATTTTAACTTATTTTATCTTAACTAGAACTAGGCAGATCAGCTAGTTGACAAGCTAAAAGAGAGCCAATAGCCTAAACAGCTCCATCACTAATATCACAGGCTTGAATTGAACTACTCACGGTTTGATTCACTGTAAAACAGAAGTATAAAGGTCTAAACTACGAACTTGAATGTCTTACACACTTCAAATGTCCGTGTTTCAGTCAGAAGTCGTGTCAGGCTAAATCCCAAACAGCCCTGTTCTCCCTAAATAGTGTTCTGACTTTGAAAGTTTAGAAATTCTAGCCTTTACAGCCAAATAGTGCACTATTTATCAAGTATGGTCGCTGCTGAATCCCAAATGACTTGCATCATTTGTGCACTATGTAGGAAGCAGGGAGACATTTGAGATTCAGCCCCAGCTTGAGAAGAGGGCGCCATTGGATCAGTGCTACATAAGACTTTCGGTGGTAATTCTGTGACCAAAAAGTACTTATAAGGCCAGTTTTATTTAACAGTATAAAGTTTGGTCAGTAGGGGGAGCACTGCACTCACTGCTAGACCACTGACTCCGCCTACAAGCACAGCTATTGACTCGGGAGCCACTGAATGCTGTCGCTTTATTGGCACCCAACCGAAACAGCTGCATGAATTAGGGATTGTTTCATGTAAATGATATGTAAATGAGCTGCTAGTAGGCTGGTGCTTGATTTCACGCACTGAAGCTGATTCATCATTTGTAATCAAATCTCCACTTGTTCCCTTGTGGTATGAAAGTCTCATGAATTAGATGCAGAGTAGTTTTTATGCCATTAAAGGTGGTTAAATCTGTTCTTTTTTACACAACTTTGATGAATAAGGCACTCTAAATTTGCCAGACTTGCAAAATTTTCCAAATCAGTCAAAAAAGCAGTATTTACCAGCTAATGGAAATGCTTGTTACAGTTTTACATTTTCCCTTCTGTAGCACATCTGACTCCACTCCTCAAGTAATTAAAAAACTCATTACGAGATGAGTAATGCGCAGGGCCTTCGGGGCCGCAACAGGGAACCACTCTGCTGAGGAAAAACTGCTGAGGTGGAAAGAGCTTTAATTTTATTAGTATTTTAAATCAAGTCCAGATACAGATTATGTCCGGTAACACCATCAATGGGGATTCTTAAGTGAAAACACTTTTCTGTGTACAGCTATGCAGAATACAGTACTGGTGCAGTAAGTGTACACAACTATGCCAAAAATAGATTTTTGTATGTTTATATTGGATGACAGAACAGCATTGTTATTCTCCAAAGGCACTGTGCTTTCTCAGCAGCCTTCTAAAGACTCCTCTGGGGCCTGGAATGCATCCAAATTTAGGGCGGCCAAAGAAAGGAGCCAACAGGAGAGAGTGAGCGAAAGAAAGCACAGGAGAACAAGAGCGGCTGCATTGATGGCTCTGATTAAGATCACTGCAGTGTGAGAGGGAAATGCACATCAGATGCTTCAATAGCAGAGGAGCAGATGAACGCAACTTCCAGAAGATCAATGGTCACCTTATGCCAAATGAGGACCATGGATATGGCCACAGATGTGAAATGAATTCTGAATTTCATCAAATTCTCTAATTTACTGCAATAAACATCAAGTAGAGTGCAAAATACTAAACTTTTGGGACTCTGGGTTGCTGAATCGAACTGCACCCAAGAGGCAGGCAGTGTTTGTTTTCATACATTTCCAGGACAAAAATGTTCTGATCTCCACAGTAAACAAACTAAAACATGGTATTTTGGTGCATTATTTCTGTATTTGTTGAGTTCGGTCACTTCTTTAAGTACATCTCCTTCCATCTATACTTCTCCATTTTTAAAACTTATACAGGTGCACTTTGTAGTTCTACAGTTACAGACTGTAGTCCATCTGTTTCTCTGCATACTTTGTTAGCCCCCTTTTACCCTGTTCTTCAGTGGTCAGGACCCCCATGGACCCTCACAGAGCAGGTACTATTTGGGTGGTGAATCATTCTCAACACTGACGTGGTGGTGTGTTAGTGTGTGTTGCACTGATCTGAGTGGATCAGACACAGCAGTGCTGCTGGAGTTTTTAAACACTGTGTCCACTCACTGTCCACTCTATTAGGCCTGGTCTGTGGTGGTCCTGCAGAGGTCCTGACCATTGAAGAATGTGGTAAAAGGGGGCTAACAAGTTCACAGAGAACAGACGGACCACAGCAGTGTTTCTCAACCTCGGTCCTGAAGGCCGACTGCTCTGCACATTTTAGTATTTTCCTTGCTTTGAAACACCCACTTTAACTCAGTAATGGGTAGTTAATGAGCTGTTTCGTTGCATCAGGCGTGTTGGGAGCAAGGAAAACACTAAGAGTACAGGGCACTGGGCCTCCAGGACCCAGTCTGAGAAACACTGGACTACAGTCTGTAACTGTAGAACTACATAACATATACGGCAAGTGGAGGTGATGAAAAAGACAATGAGCACAGAAACCAGGAGGTGGTTTTAATGTTATGGCTGACCCCATATATTTTATATAAAAATATATAAAATATAGATAAAAATATGGAGAAAAAGAGAGACTGAGAGACTCACAGGCAGTTCGTCCTTGTGTGTCCAGACGCCGCTGCACTGTCTCTGCTCGATTACCTGCTTAATGTTCATCAGCACAGGCAGCGCCATGCAGCCAGACGCAAAACTAGGGGAAAAAAGGTGCACGTTAAAATAACAGGTAGCAAAACAAATGACAAAAATTCACTCCAGCCGCTTGTATTTCTTATTACAAAACTAATGTGAACCTCTGAAGACTGTTTAATGATCATTCACATTATCTAAAAGACTAATTATTTAAAAATTATAATACAGGTCAATCTTCAACCACATCACGGTGTCACTAATGTGTTTTTAAAGTTGCGGAAGGTATCAGAAGCAACATGCAGCAGCATAACTGCAAAATTTACATATATAAATATGGGTATATATGGGTATTTTTTTAGTCCATACATCACAATATTTATCATAAAAACCTTTTACTCAATACCACTCAGCCCTACTTCTTGATGACTGTGACAGTCTCACTGGAGCCGACCGTCCTCTTTGCCCAAATTACACAGGCTGTGCGAACACAACTATCGATAAGGTACGAAAACGAGCCTGTAGCGGGAAATTCAACAGGTGCATGAGGAAACATGCAGCTCTCAGCAGCAGGTCAGGAATGAGACACTACACAGGGTGGTAGGCGGCACCGTTCACATGTTTCTGAACGCAAGCGGAGGAGTGGGTCATGTGATGTAACCATCTACTGCCTACATCTCTGGACTCAAATCCCTGCTGGCCTTTTCCTGAGATCAGTGATTTAGAATGCAGCTTATGATCCTCAGCAGCTTTCATAATGTAATCTCATTATGCAAGGCAACACTGTCCCAAACGACTGATTCACTATACGTCCAAAAGTTTGTAAACATCAGCAAAACAACAGCGTTTCGTCTGAAATGCAGGGTATTAACAGGGAGTTTGCTCCTCATTTGCTGCTGTAACAGCCTCTACTCTTCTGGGAAGGCTTTACACTAGATGATGGAACATTGCGGTGAGGATTTGACCGCACTCAGCCATAAGAGCATTAGTGAGGTGAGGTACTGATATTGGTTGATCAGTTCTGGATCACTCCAACTCATCACAAAGGTACTGGATGGAGCTCCATCACTCCAGAGAATGCAGTTGGTTTTTTAAGCTGGACTATGCAAGATATTTCTTGTTTATAAGTGAAGTAGCATGACTGAGTCAGTAGGGAAACGTGGTGTACGACTGCTGTGGCAAGTCACTCCGTAAAGCCTGAAATAGTTTTTTGTTTTTTTGTTTGTTTGTTTGTTTGAGGGGTCTAAAGCCTCCCCAGCCCTGGGCCATGGAGCAGTGGAACTGTGTTCTCTGGAGCGACAGCGCTCCGTCCAGCACTTGAAGGCTTTGTCTAAACCTTATTATGAATAAGTTTGATCACAATATTCTGATCCAATACTATATTCTGTATATAATACTCTGATTCAGATTCTGATAGGACTAGTATGGAGTCAGCACAATTCACAGCACGCATTTTTGACTGACCTGACGCTGAGGGGCGACTCCACGGACAGGCCGAGCAGGGCGCAGGCGTCGCGGGTGAAGATGTTGCAGATTTCCGCCCACTGGTTGGTCTCCAGCAGGCTGCGGTAGGGTGAGTTTTCAATGCCATTGCGCAGGTAAACGAGGCTGCCCATTAACACCTGGATATCTACACAGGAAAAACAGACACAAGCTGGATAATGGCCACTGGGTCACACACACACATCAGTCACTGATCATTTGGATAACTGGGCCAATGTATATTAGGGATGTGCATAGGTACTTGAGCACTCTGTTAACTGTTCCAGATGCCAGTATGAGGATACTGAAATCACTACTCTAGTGTATAAAAATGTACAGGCCAGCACTTCAATAAAACAAAGATTGTGTTTTTAACAGGACTGTAAACGTAAAAGTATTGCTCGAATTTGCAAATATGCACATTATGTACATGTGTATGCAAAGGTTTGAACACCCCTGCCCCATGAATTACATGTTTTGTTGATTTTCTAAGTGGAAATACGTCAAAACATCCAGGTAACAAATTTTAATATGCCATTTTTGTGATGATTTTTAAGTGACCAACTTAAACTTATTTGCCAAGTTTAACATATTAGAAAAACTAAAACATAAAATATGCTGTAACTTTTGCACAAACCACATTTTATGTTTCATTTTCTTTTCGAATATGTTAAATTCAGTAAATTAACAATAATTTGCATTAAAATGTACAGAGGTGTGTTCTTTGCAGAGGATGTGTTCACGTATTTTCACGTAGAAAATCAACAAAAACATCTAATTTGACCAGATGTGCCCATATTTTTGCATACAACTGTATATACAGGGTGATTCAAAAAGATTCATCTGATTTCAAAATGATTTATTTCACTTGTAAATCATTACAGAACAATGCAGTAAACTTTAAATGGTTTAAATAAGCATAAAGTTTATTATGTAATTTTGAAAGTGCTCAGTATGAACCTCCTCCAGCTGTACAGACAACATCAACACCATAGTCAAATTCATACCATACTCGATTGAGCATGCCGGGTGTCGCTGCACTCACAGCTCTTTCAGTGTGATTTCGGAGATCATCCAGTGATGTGGAACCAACGACGAACGCTCTGAGCTGTTGGAGGTTCACTGCCCACGAAAATCACACTGCACAGTTATGACGGATTCACTCTTATTGAAGTGGAGAACGCAGAACGCTTTCTGCTCAAGGGTCTCCATCTCCTCTCAGACTGAAGGGACCCAGTGACAGTCAGAAACTCTATGACCCCCTCTTTCAATTGGTATGTGATTGGTTCCTAAGTGCCTGACTGTTGCAAAAATATGGCGCTTTGAAATCGGACAAATCTTTTTGAATCACCCTGTATTACAGGCTACTACAAAATAAGTGCTTAAACAGCAGTGCATTGCCAAGAACGTGTCGTTAAGGATGTGATTGAGAAGTCAGAACTAGGCTAAATACTCTAGCTAATGTTACCTTAAAGAAACAGTGAAAAGATATTTTTCTGACAAACAAACATGTTGGTATCGCATCCACTGAGAAGAAAAAAAACTCATCAGCATGAAATGGTGTACTGGTTAGCTCTAGTGTTGGCTCATTATGCAGCCTTTTTAGCCTTTTAAGACTGGTGCTGTCACCTAAAAAGCTAAGCCTACAATCTTGCAATAAAGTCCTTTTTTTATCCATTTCTCCTTCCCTGTGGTTAATAAAATATCCGTTCACGAACTCATGTGGATATTCTGATATCTAAGTTAGCCAAAACGCACATAGACATATATAAGTTTGAGATTAAAAAACAAAGTCCAGAAGTTTTTCTATTGTGGTTCTCTAAACATACAGTGCATACAGAAATACAGGCTCAATACACTGTTTGGCTCCAGCTGTCAGAGCAGCTGTGCTATCTGCTAACTGAGAGAGCTCCACAAAACACCCTAAAGGCTCGTTAGCGCAGAGAAGCACGTTCTACAGCTGTTAAGCCGAAAGTGCTGCCAATTCAAAAGATTTGCTGAGGACGGATTATGTTACCATTACAACAAGGACTATGGAGCACTGATTAGGAGCAGTCAGAGCTGCTGATATTTGCTGCGGTCTTCAGCCTGCCTCAGTCAGCTCATAGGCCCATTAAGCAGGACCCCACAGTGCACTACGCACAGCTGGTTTCTTCATGCATAGATAACTACTACAAATAGATATTTACTACTCAGTGAGGTCTGAAATGAGCATTTGTTCTGATGTTGCAAACCAGAGCTATTTCACGAAAGAGCTCTCTTTAATAAAAAAGAGAGTGGGATAATTAAACCATGGGTGTCATGGTGCTCAATTAAACCAATGGTTTTCAACGCTCGTCCTGGAGTCACCGTGTCCTGCACATTTTGGTGACCACACCAAATTATGGTCAGAGGTCGTCTAAGACATGGACTGGGAGCCAACGGACTACGACACAAATTTAAAACCTGTAATTTAGCACTGGTAGTTTAATCAAGGCTGACTGTTGCTGTGAGGTAAGAGTCATTGTTTTGTGGTTCTCACATTATGACCCCCTCCTTGTTTCTGCGCTCATTGTCCATTTGGGTCCATGGGGGTCCTGACCACTGAAGAACAGGGTAAAAGGGGGCTAACAAAGTATGCAGAGCAACAGATGGACTACAGTCTGTAACTGTAGAACTACAAAGTGCACCTATATAGTAAGTGGAGCTGATAAAATGGACAATGAGTGTAGAAACAAGGAGGTGGTCATAATGTTGTGCCTGGTCAGTGTATATTGATATATGATTCAGCTATAAACTGAACTATCAGGTTTTTTTTAAAGAAACTCAAAAAACCTAAGAGGACAGTGTGTCCTCACGGAAGCTGGTGAGAAACCCTGGTGTAGATCTGTACCCTGCGCGAGTCTCACCTCTCTGGTGTTGGACGGCGAAGGGCTGGAAGTGGCGGGCATAGTGCAATGCTTCCAGCTGGTTGTCCACGCCTCCGTTGAGCAGGCTGATGAAGTAGAGCCTGTGGAGCTTGAACTCCAGACTGCTGTTCAGATCCAGCAGCCTCTGTCGGTTCGTCACAGCCCATCTGTTAAAGGCAGCAGGACAAATATGGTACCAAAAACATGACATGACACCAGAAATGAGCAGTGAAAAAGGTGAGAAACCAACAGAGAGCAGTTAATTCTGCGCTCAGTGGATTTCTCTGATAATTCTGTTTATTTTTTTAAATTCTGACACATCATATCTGCTGTTATATCATTAATAATTCAACAAAGGGGGATTTAACTAATTTAACTAAATTAGAACAGCAGCTAAGTTAGTTATTCCTGAATTCCAGTCATTCCTGTTCAGTGTGCAGCGTTCATGCTGCATCAGGTTTTTGTTTGAATGGTTCGATTTGCTTTTAACGTGGTTATCATCGGTCTGTGGTGATTTTATATGGTTTATGCTGGGCTACCAGCCACAGTGTCTGGAGGGGGGTTTAGTCTTCAAATGTAAATGTTTAGCTGCAGAAAAAAGGGGGGAGGGATTGCCTAAATTTAAGAGCACACTTTAAATATGTGATAACTCGTATGAAGCTGTCTCAATGAGCCAGTAATTTAACATATTCTCTGCTATCAGCAGACCTGCACCCCCCTCAAAATTAAAAACCCATGAAAACTTAACAATCCATGTGAATGGAGTATCCATTATTCAAAACAGTGAATTTCACAGAAAGGTGAGGAGTTTGCATGTATGGCAACACTGCAAGAGACAGAGAAAGGAGCTTAATATTGTAGGGCAGTGGTTCTTAAACTGGTTCTCAGGGACCTCTAGGCACACCATGTTTTGCTCTGTCTAAAAGTCTAAAAATCTGGACTGTCTGGGGGCCCCGAAGACCAGTTTGAGAACAACTGGTGTAGGGCAATAGTACTGGTCTGCAATCCTGGCGAGCACAGCACTACATTTTAATGTTCTTACTGCTCTGAGAGTGTCTACACATTAGACAATGCAAGCACAGAGCAGCAGACGCATACAGAGGCAGACCGTGTCTGTCTAAAAGGCTTGTGTACAGCTGAAAAAGAGAGGTTTGTACAGTTTTAAATCAGGCATCCATTTTTCTACTGGCTAACGTACCTCTACATCTGAATCCAGTAAATATTTGACACAAAACAGACGGCCTTTTCTCTGCTTACAGGTACGGCGGTTCGTAGCCTGACAGAGTTAATGCTAAGTGAAACACACTGAGGGAGCTGTTGTCTGACCCTGTTAGTGCGCAGGCACCCTAACACCTCTCATTTAACTCGCAACTTGTATTGGTGCTACACACAGGTCAGCACAATCACAGTTCTACAATTCACTCCCTTTTTGTAGCAGGATTTTTGATACTGCGAAAAGAAAGAGACAAGCCATACGTACTCTAGTGCTGGCCTGAGGTCCTGCATTCTTAACGCCTCGAGAATGCGGTTGAGCTCCAGAAACGGCTGCTTCATGCTCATGTCGATAACCACACCAGACTCCTGCAACAGGAGACAAAACACAGACAAAACAAAGTTAGTGGAACGGCAAAGGTACTTCATACTGCAGTTTCACAACTCTGGAAGTGGAAAACAATGGCCGCAACTTATTTTTATAACTGATTAATCTATGGATTATTATTTGATTCCTCCAACTACTGTGTCTTCTTCAGTTTCTCTCCCTTTGCCAACCCTATCATTCAAAGTTCCTTTTGTAAGATTTCTTCTTTCGTATTGCAAAGAAATAACAGGAGCCATTATCACCCCTTCCACTTGCTTGGAGTCTGACAGAAGGACCACGTGGCGTATCACTATTACAGACCTTTAGTGAGCTTTTAACTAAATTTTTATTGTTTTTAACAAATGCAAAAAAAACAAAAGCAGCATTTTAATCAGCGTTGTTGACAAACTGTTGCCACCCTAAAACAACTATAGACACCAAACTTTCCCCCTTTTTTTCCCTAAAACATAATTTCACAATGCCAGCTGCTATTTATAGTGTGTCCTTTGTTTATTTACCTACCTCTGACTCACTAATCGCACATATGGAAATGTGTACAACTGTATATATCATAGCTTTAATTTCACATTAAAACTGTGCAATACTGATGTATAAATGTGTATATTTAGAGTTTGTGTATATATTTTTACATACTTTTTATTTATTTTTGTACTACTACAAGGGGGCTACGCACCCAGGATTTTCACTCACCTTCACACCTGTTTAAATGTGATGTGGCAATAAACTGGATTTGATTTTGATTTGATTCGAGTAAGTTACTCAGTATGGTATTGGTCTCATTTTTGGCGAGTACTAACAATATATACTCGTACTTGGTATGAAAACAATGGTATCGATACATCCCTAATCATGACTGACACTGCATGTTAATGTACCACTAACTCCTTTCTAGAGGCAGCGATGAAACAAGCCTACCTGGCAGAGGTCCTCAGCCACGCTCAGCATGCCCTGGCGGTACAGGTGCTCCACAATGGTCTCACTAAGGTTCCTCTGTTTCTCGGGAGAGTCCCACACGTTCTCAGCCACCACAGCACTCACCTCCGCATCAAAGTTCTACACGGAACAATACCTCATTACACACGTGAGATTTAGTCACGTTTAACCAAGCTACTACAGCAGAGGTGATGGACTCCAGATGAGTCCAACATCTGCTTCTTTAGTTTTGCACTGGAGCTACAAGGTTAATGTAGCTAACAGGTAATGGAAGCTCACACACCACCAATTAGCATGGTGCAAACTGCATATCTAAATCATCATGTACTTGAGTAATAATAGAGCCGAACAGACTTGCTTATGAGGTTTCTGACACAGTAATAAATGCTGTTATCTATAAAACAAAAAAAAAGACAAAAATACAGATAATTTTCAAGCCTCGAGGCGGCTACTGCAGGTCAGCTGGGTTTGAGCCAAGGGTGATGCTATGCAGTCTGCATATTGTCAGTTGGTGGACACTGCTTTTCTTGTCCTCTAAAATAGCCTTAATGCAAAATTTACATTGCAAAACAAAAGCTATCATTTATAAAGCCCTTCATGAGTTAAATCAGGCCTGTCAGACATGGGAAAACAGTCAGTGTGGCAGCTGTGCAGGACTTCCTTCATGACATCCTTGTACTCCGTGACGAACTATGATTATTAGAGCTAAATTTTTAGTTTGGGCCATAAAACCTCTTTAAATCTGTCAAAAAGAAAGAAGAAAAAAAATAATAATAAAAACACCACCTCTATGATTTACGCCTATTTCAGCTAGTACCCCTATGGGACTGTATATTAGCGCTAAGATAACAATGAGTGTGTTTACATGTGCTTAATAATCCGATAACTGCAGAAAATCAGATTTTGTTAGTAATCTGATCAACGTGTTTACATATTTTTGAGTAATCAGATAATAGGAAAACCCCAGGTCTACATGAGTCAGATTTCTGCTTTGCAACCAGCCAATAAACTCACAGAAGATGTGATGTAAACATAACATAAAACTCTTGCTGTGGCTTTTTTCTTTTTTCTTTTTTTCAACATCACAGCACTTTACCTGAAAATATGAACATACATCATCTAGAAGATGAAGAACATTTAAATCCTTCATTTCGTGTTTGGTTTCAGTGCCGCTCCAAGGAGAGGTACAGTCATTCTCGCGCATGAGCAGACTGAGAAATCCGGAAGAAATCAGAGTAAGAGTTTACACGCACTGAGAAATCTGATTACTGAGCTTAAATCCAGCTCTCTTTATCTGATCTCTTAATCTCTTGATCGGATTATTGAGTGCATGTAAACACACTCAGTGATTCAAACAACCATTTTCTGGCCGCTCTACATAAATCAGATATTTGCAGCTTGTAAAAGACGTTCCATGGATTTTAAATAAATCAGACTTTAACGTGTTTTCAGTTACTCGTTCAGTTACGAGCCCCAACGTAGAGCTGCTATGGGTTTATCCATTTCTAAGATCTGACTCAAAACTGACCAGACTATCACTCCTACTCAAAGTGACGTGTCTAGAACTCCCAGAATGCCTAGAGTGACTTTTTCCTCACACTCACAGGAAATCATAACATGACCATTTGACTTCACTGTCACTTCCTCATTCTATTAGTAGTTCATGTGACAAGTTAGAACTTACCAATAGTCCTAACCAATGAGAGAACTTGCTTAACTATATCTACATATCTATATCTATCTATCTAGACTCTACAGAGGGAAAAAAGCTCTGACTGGATAAATTTGCCGATGGGTTATTAAGAATTTAACTCATTTTTTTTCCTTCCAACCAAAGTTTCAAATAAAATAAAAGTATTACTACGATAATTACAGAGTGTGTACAACTAAGCCTGATGATTATATTGAACAGAAACAACCTTAAAAGGACAAACATTCATTCTTCTGTTTCACAGAAATCACTAGGCTTTTACTGAAGGCCAAGAAGGAACACTGCTTGCAGCAGATGACCAAGCACAACTGCTACTCACGCGGTCGATAGCTTTGCCCACTTTGGACACGCTGCCGTGGATGTCCTTGTGGCGAGAGGCGAGCATCTGCACTGTTTCTTTGATTTCCTTACAGCACTGCGCCATCGTCTGAGAGAGTACGGACAAATCCGCATCTTGTACACCTGAGATGAAGGGAGAAAATAACACAATGTAAAACATGTTTCAGGAGGGCAAAGTCATGCCCTGCCATTTAAACAACAGCATGAATCATCTGTGTAAAACAAAGCTGGAGTTACGTAATCAGCTGCAAGCTTTTGTGTGGGCAAGAGGGTCAAGAGATCGCGAAATGATGAAACGTAGCATGACTTCTCCTACCGGGTGGGCTGCACTGCCTATCGGCACAAACAAAGCACCTGTTTTTCCTCTCGCGCCTCCGGAGCCAAGAAATCTACAATACACTGCTCTTCAAACTCTACAGCATAACATAAACAAACACTCCCACAGGCTCTCACCACTCTAGCTGATAAAGGTGTAGTGATCAATACTGTAGTGAAAAACCAGTGAATGGAAATTGCTACCTGAAACCACCAGTGAACCTACATGTGTCTTCTGAATTTCGTTGATAATGGTAAAATAGCAATAAATCTACAAAATGTGTAGGGACTATTTTGCGTCTAACGCATCAGCCCACGCATTCATGACCATTTCAGCTAATAACTTTCATTAAACTCTTCAGACGTCTGGTTCCCATTGCCTCCCCTGTGAACTATTCTGACTTGTTAAGTTTTCTAGAAAGAAACATTTCATATTAAACCACTCTGAGTGGCTTTGTTTACATCTTAACCATTAAATTATGCAGCAATTAAAATAATAAATAAATAAAAAGTGGAATTCCCCTTTAAAATTTGCACTGGTCACAAAATTTCACATTAGGCTTTGTTCACCAGGCTGAAATGGCAGACTCAGATCTGATGTTGTCACAGCTGTGTGGACACGCTAATCTGATCTTTTCAAATCCAACCTGAGCCACTTTGGCTACGTTCACATTACAAGCCTCGTTGCTCAAATCCGATCTCTCTGACTCGATGGTTCGCACTCATTTAAGTAAGTGATTCAGATCTGTCATTAATGTAACGAACTGGCGTCCTGAAATGACTCACATGAGCACATCCTGCTCAGTAACGTCACGTGAATGAATCACGTTCATCATCATCAAACAGTCTAACGAGCAGAACAAGCTTCACTGAGAAGATAATTAACTCTGATCAGCTCTCAGCTTCATTATTAGAGCGAGACGAAGGAGAAAAAGGTGAGATGAGCTGCTTTTCCACCGTTTACAGGCTTTAACTTCTGTTCGGCGCTGCTGCCATGGTAACGCTGAATGATGCCACAGTCGAAAAAAAGCTCACGAATTCCGATCTGAGCGTCACATTAAGGTCGTATGGCCACGAATCGGATACGTATCCGATTTTCACAGCGAAGCTCGTTCTGCTCATTAGTCTGTTTGATGATGATGAACGTGATTCATTCACGTGACGTTACTGAGTAGGATGTGCGCATGAGGGTCATAGAGATCGGATTTGAGCAAAAAATCGGATTTGAGCAAAGAGGCGTGTAATATGAACGTAGCCATAGACAGGCCCTATTTATTCTAGCTTCCCAAAGTCACAGGAGTTGAATCACCACCCTCGGACTGATGCATCACAAACCACTCGTGCATTTTTTTCTCTTTCGTCTTACCGAAGGTGACCAGCTGGCTGCGAAGTTCACACACGTTCCGCAGCAGCTCGTCCAGACGCTCCTCAGACTGGTGCCCGTACGTCACGAACCTGTGCAACACTTTCTCCAACTCTCGCTCCACACAGGCACACTGCTCCATCACTGTAGAGTAGGACTATCTCTCTCTCTCTCTCTCTCTCTCTCTCTCTCTCACACTCACACACACACACACACTTAGCAGCACCAACACCTGCAGAACAGACACAGAAGCATCACAGGTTATATAATTTGTCATGTATACATTTTATATAACATATAATCATGTACGATTGGAATATGATTATATTAATAATTAGGCCAGTCATCATTCTTACATAATCGACTGATCTTAAGTATTTAAGCTGATCACAATTATTTTCAACAGTTGTTTTCTTTGACAATCAAAAGTTTTTTTGATCTATTCGGTTGAGGCAAAAACACATACTTATTACATCAGTATCATACCGGCACCAGAATGAACAGTGTCAGAATGTAACTGCGGCACAAATTATCAAAACAAGCTGGCAAATAGGAGGCCAACTTCAGCTCCCACATCCTTAACAGGATCCCGGACAACTGAACTAAGATGCACATTTTACTCCGGACAGCTTCTCAAACCTTGGACAGTATCGAGCAGCTTCGCTCAGCGTTTGACACTGAAGGGACTGAAGAGATCGACATTTCCAACTTTATTAGCATCACAACCTCAACAGCAACCTATGTAGCAGCCATGCTGTGTGATTTCATCTACATTTTGAGGGTTAAATTTACTGGGATTTTTAACGAGATCGAAAGCAAGTAGCTAGAAGTCCAGAAAGTAGCTAGAAGCTCCAAGTAACTAGCAAAGCTAACTGAACAGCATGATGACCGAGCTTATTTACACAGAGGCTCATTTTATTTTCCTGTCTGTGTTTATTTCGACATTTCGGTGCCTCACTGTAAACCAGCCAATCGGAGCTTATCAAATTATTCATGAGCCCCCCAAAAAAAGGGAAAACAGCTCGTTTCATTCTAGGGGCTCATCACAGGGTTGGAAATGGAAGTGTAAAACCGCATCTGGCCATTTTTCCCCCGACCAAACTAACATACCGCATAACCGTTCAGATATTTTAAAATACTTCACTGGAAAAAAGATAAACTAGGTTTAAAAGACCATATACAGATAAAACACTACATGGCACAAAATGCATATAAATGGGCCTGAGAATCCAGCTCTGTTTCTTACTGTAAGACAGAGCAGCAGGAGAACTGCCCACTAACAGTCACTTCATCAAAAAGGTCATTATTATTTGACTCAGTTGTTCAGAGTAGAAGAAGCACTAAATTTCAGAGTAGCAGTGAAGAAGCTGTGCCGCCTGCCAGACCTGATTACAACGCTCCTGTTTCAGATTAACGCGATCAGCGGCTCCTACAGATCAAAGTCTATCAGAAACAGTCATCACAGTACATGACATTAACAGGCCACATCTACTCAGACGCACACTGCACTGAAGACTCGGTTTTGCCTGGATTTTCACAGAATACATTTCAATTATAAATGATTCACAGTGTGATGTTTAGTTTTAGGATTGTGAACAAAAAAAAATAAAAATCCACCAGCAACACAGAAGAAAAGCTGAAAAACTGAGCACAACCAGTCAAATAAGCTAAGCTACTAACCTGTAAATGTGCAGCTGCAGACAGAAACACTGACAACACACAAAACTCAACATGTGTATATATATATATATATATATATATATATATACACACACACACACACACACACACGTGTATTTATATATATATATAAAATCTGTACTGATATAACTATCAGTACCATCCACTAATTGATGATGCAATATCACTGTAAATTACATTTGTGTGTGTGTGTGTGTGTGTGTGTGTAGTGTATATATATATATATATATATATATATATATATATATATATATATATATATATATGTATAGAGCTGTTGTCGGAACTTTACAGGAGAATGAAAGAACCTACTTCACTTATAATGTAAGTCAATGGAAACAGACTTTTTTCCCCCAAGTAAATTTAGGCTGTTTCTTTTGGTTCATTCATCATGAAATTTACAAATAATGTAAAGAGTAACAGGCATTTTCAAAAAATGTCAAAAACTGAAAAACGAAAAAAAATGGAGAGATGAGGTTTTCTTCTGACAGCAGCGACACACACACACACACACACACACACACACACACACACACACACACACACAATACACACACACATATATATATATATATATGTAACAGGTGGATGAACACTTTTATGCATAATGTATGAATCAAATTTATACTGTCTGTCTGATAAGTGTCTGATACATGGATCATACCTATGTCTGATAAACACATCATAAAACATTAAGCTAACATATATGCGTAATATATGTCATCCACATAAGATTAATGCTTTTATTATATAGTATTTGTGTTACACATGTTACGTGTTTATTTACGGTGTTATATGACTGAAATATAAGTCCCACATTTGAAAAAGGCCAATTTCAAATAAGCTGGCATGTTTAACACGTCAGATATAAGATGGATTTAAGGGAAATCCATATACGCCAAAGCAGGTGATATACTGCCATATATCAAGATTTCTGTTTGGGAAGTAAGGTCTGCTTTGGTTAAAGAGAAAGAACAGAATAAAACAGTCTCAGATATTGTATTTTTTAAATGTTGAATGCTCTAAAAATGGAAAATTTACACAACAGAAGGTTAAAATAAGTCACATTCTATTTAGCTGTATCGAAAAAGGTATCAAATCGAGACACTGCGTCAAAATGATTTATGAATTTTCTGAATTATTACCACTACAAGATACCATGATGTGTTATTTACTTATTATTATATATATATATATATATATATATATATATACTATATGTACTGATATAACTATCAGTACCATCCACTAACTGATGATGCAATATCACTGTAAATTACATTTGTGCTGAAAAAGAATGTGTTGACAATGTCTTTATATGCCTTTACTCTAGAGGTGGGCGATACAGCAAAACATAATATCACGATACTTCCAGATGTTTTTACAATCCACGATACGAGTCACAATATTTCGTTTTTTCTTATACGTTCAAACAGATGAAGTAGTGCCACGTTTTAAAAATACTATTAACAACTATGAATCCAACGACTAGCATCCAACATTTCACACACTGTCCTGAATTCAATTAAACAGAAGGAAAAAAAAATTGTGCTGGGCAATATAACAATTTATATCATTATCATTCTTACACCACTATAAAATATGCTTTTCTGATCATGGGTATCGTCAGTACTAGCAGAACACAGAACGACTGCACGTTTTACTATAAAGAGAGCCGTATAACTGGGTTTAGTGCCACATACTGAATAAAAATCACTGTATTCACAGTTTTTGCTGGTATTTTTTTTTATGTAGCACTACTGACTCTTCTTTCTCAGTTCCAACCCAGATCAAATGTCTGAAAAAAATAAATATCGTGACATATCAAGTATCATGAAAATTTCCTGAAGTATCACAATGTAAGATTTCTGCCGTATCGCCCACCTCTAGTAACTGTGCTCTCTTCTTCATCAAAAACGTGGAAAGAAAGTAATTTTAAACCGCTGATCAAATCCATGATATACTCAGAAAAGCATACCGTGACATATCAGGATGTTATTTATTTATTACGATAACGATAAATATCGTCGTACCGTCCAGCTCTACATTACCTGGTATCGCTACATTATAAGATATGTGGAAACGTCACCACCAGACTTCACAGACATTTCAGTGGCTGATTTCTGACTAACGTTACAGGCTGAAGTACAAATACCGACCTAGTCCTTACTAAGTCCTCACCTAGTCCTCATTTTTACAGCTCCAGCTTGTCCTCCAAACCCAGTTTCTTCCTCAGCCTGAGCTGAACTGTGGCTCTGTGTCCTGTCCGGCTAAAATAAAGAGCTAGCAGACCTGGAGACTAACATTACAACCTGCTTCAGCATCGCCTCGACACTTAGTCCTAAAACTAATCACCATTTCAAACGCAAAGGGTGAGAATCCCGGACTAGGAGCAGCCGAGGAGTCAGAGAGAGAAGAGGCTGAACGGGCAAAAACAAACACTAGCTAGCTGTGCTAGCGTTAGCCAACAGGCTAACTGCAGGCAGGCGGGACCAGCTCGGCCAGCTTTCCCCCGCTTTCACCGGCAAACCCCCGTCTTACAAGGCGAAGTGTCGACGGGGTTCATTAGACTCAGCCATCTGCCTCCATCTGGGCTGATTTAGGGCTGTCTGAGAGAGGAAAATGGGAATAAAGCGCAGTGTATACTCGCCTGCTGTAGCAGCGATCCGTCCGTGGAGTAGAAGCTCACCGCGGATGGCGCCCTCTAGGAGCCGGGAGTACAAGAGCGGTGTTTATAAACTACTTTAACCGTTTGTGAACCAGCTTTGTACCAGCGCTGAGCTTCCCTCAGCACTTTACTGAAGCCCAGAGAGGCCGAGAGGTAGTTATAACTTTCTAAGATGTTATCTTGAGATCATGACTTATTTTTCTTGTGATCACAAGATTACAGAAGTTGTTTTCTCGAGATCACGACTTATTTGTCTTAGGATCTCAAGATAAAAGTTTTTTCTCAAGATCACTACTTGTTTTGTACGGAGCCCCGCTGGTGACATCCTGTATAAATAAAAATAATGCGTGGCCACGACTTAGTAAGCTGTGATCTCGTTCCCACGCCTTACTAAGTCGTGGCCACACATTAGGATCTCGTTCCCACGCGTTAATAAGGTGTGGCCACGCATTATTTTTATTTATACAGGATGTCACCAGCGGGTCTCCGCAGTTTTGTGATCTCAAGATAACAAAATTTGTTTCCCCAAGATCAGATTTTTTTATCTCACGATGACAAAAGCTACGGAGCCCTGATGGTGACATCCTGTGTAAATAAAAATGGGTGGCCACGCCTTATTAACGCGTGGGAATGAGATCCTAATGCGTGGCCATGACTTAGTAACACGTGGGAATGAGATGATTAAGTCGTGTCCATGACTTAGAAAGGTGTGGGAACGAGATCACGGCTTACTAAGTCGTGGCCACGCATTAGGATCTAGTTCCCATACTTTACTAATGCATGGCCACATGGGAATGAGACAATTAAGTCGTGGCCACGCATTATTTTTATTTATACAAGATGTCACCAGCAGGGCTCCATAAAAAACTTTTCTCACAATCACAATTTATTTTTCTCATCATCTCAAGATAATGAAGATTATCAAGTTATCTTGAGAAACAACTTCTGTTATCTTGAGATCACGACTTATTTGTCTCATGATCTCAAGATAAAAGTTGTTTTCGCAAGATCACAAACTATTTGTCTTGGGATCTCAAGATAAAGGTTCTTTTCTCAAAATCACTACTTGTTTTGTGATCTCAAGATAACAAAAGTTGTTTCCCCAAGATCAGACTTTTTTGTGATCTCACGATGACATGCTGTTTTCTCAAGATCACAACTTGTTTTTCTCTTGATCTCAAGATAACAAAACCTGTTTCCTCACGATCACAATTTATTTTTCTCGTCATCTCAAGATGATCAAGATTATCAAGTTATCTCGAGAAAACAACTTCTGTTATAAAAGTTCCAAGTTTTTTTCCTCAAGATCCCAACTTTTTTGTCTTGGGTTCTCAAGATAAAAGTTAATTTCTCAAGATCACAACTTTTGTGATCTCAAGATAAGTTGTTTTCTCAAGATCACAACTTATGTTGTGCTCCCATGATAAAAGCTGGTTTCCTGAGCTCAAACTTTTGTGATCTCAAGCTAACAAAAGCTGTTTTCTCACAATCACAACTTAATTTATGATCTCAAGATGATCAACATTATCAAATTGTACAAAGAAAAGAACTTTTATCTTCAGATCACAAGACAAATAAGTCATGATTTCAAGAAAACAGTCCAGAAAATTATAACTACCTCAAAGCCTCTCTGGACGTCTGTAGTATTTACATCACCAGACACTTTATTAGAAGCTCCTGCCTTGTAGCTCTACCTCGCTGATGTTCAGAGACTGTAGATCCGCAATGCTCACCTGTTGATGTGCAGCTTGTGTCGGCCGTCTTTTAGTCCTTCATCAATGTAGGGTTGAACGATTTCAGGAAAATATTTCATTGTGATATTTCACAAATTTTGCGACTGCAATTTAAATTGCGATTATTTTCTGTAAATTAAGGTTCAGGCATGTTTTTTTTAAATCCAGGAAGACCAGAATATCCACTATTTCTTGTTTAAGGCTTGATTCCTGAACGCAGTGTGCCAGAGTGCCAGTAAGCCGAGGCTGTGATGTCACAACACAAGTAGGTTTGGTTGCCTCTGATTGGTCTAACTCGTCTACAGGCAGTTCACAACCTCTGTGTTATTAGGTTCAATTCCCTCACTTAAAACTTAAGACAACTTTTTGGTAACGTAGGCCATAATTTACAAAAGTGCCCTCTCTTAAATTATGACTTCGATATAAAAATGATTCATCTCTTACGTCAACAACCAGTTTCTGACCACAGAGCTGCTCTTGGCTGGATGTTATAGCAGTGATGCTGATGTGTATGTAAAACTCCTAGCAACACCACTGCGTCTGATACATTCGTACCAGCCACTACCATGTCTGTGTCACTGCGCTGATGAGAATGGACCACCAACCACATTTTTTTTCAGCAACCAGCTGTTTTTTTTTCAGCCAGGTGTTCAACAGCAGTCCTGCGGTCAGAAACCAACCATGGGATGAGAGGCAGAGAGGGTCACTGCTACTGTTCAACAGATGGGCTACAGTCTGTATTTGCACACCTATACAGTGCAGCTCTAAGATGGGTGTTTCTAATAAAGTGGCCAGTGAGTGGAATCAAAAGGTAGGTGTTTCTAATAAAGTGGCCAGTGAGTGGAATTACAAGGTAGGTGTTTCTAATAAAGTAGCCAGTGAGTGGAATCAAAAGGTAGGTGTTTCTAATAAAGTGGCCAGTGAGTGGAATTACAAGGTAGGTGTTTCTAATAAAGTGGCCAGTGAGTGGAACTACTAGGATGGTGTTTCTAATAAAGTAGCCAAAAATGGAAGTACAAGGTAGGTGTTTCTAATAAAGTGGCCAGTGAGTGGAATCACAAGGTAGGTGTTTCTAATAAAGTGGCCAGTGAGTGGAAGTACAAGGTAGGTGTTTCTAATAAAGTGGCCAGTGACTGGAATCACAAGGTAGGTGTTTCTAATAAAGTGGCCAGTGAGTGGAAGTACAAGGTAGGTGTTTCTAATAAAGTGGCCAGTGAGTGTTGGTTAGTATTTACCATATTCATCTCACTGAGTGTGGTGCAGTTGATCTGATATGCAGTACATATTAATCTTGCCAGTAACTCTGCCAGCAATAGCAAATGTGGTAAATATCTGTTACAATCTCTTAAGTCAGTATTCTACATCACACGTAGCAATATTCAACTATTTTTCAATATTTTTGATATTTTTTGAATTTCCAGGCCAACATTAACCAGCATAGAACTCTTCCCTACACTAACATTGTTCTACCTTCAATGCATTCTTATAATATACAATTCATTATGTGTATTATCAGTTTTTACCATATGCAGTGGAAAAGAAACGACCATCACTAAGGTGTTTGTGTTGGTGCACCAGATCGTAAGAATGAGCAGATGTGGTCCAGTGGGAGCAGCTGTTTCTACTGTAAAATTTTACTTATAATATTTAATATACATAAAGGAGTACAGTACGGTTCATGAGTCTTCTAAAATGGCAGCAAACGTTTTTTTCGCCCCCGATCACCCCAGAACATCTGATTTGTGTTTCGTTTTCTTCAGGGCGCCGAGGGGGGCCAGAGGAGGCTGGGGCACGGCAACTAACATCACGAACACAGCCACAACGAAAGAGTAAAAAACAAGTACACGAGTGAAAAAGGTTCTACAAGGTCCATAAATATAAAGAGACTAAAGAAAAACAAACATTTTTTTTTGTTTGTGGAAGGATATACAGAAGACGAGAAAAGCAAGTAACAAAGATGGTCGCTGCAAAGTCAAAAAGATAAAAAAGAAAAACAGATAAACGTATGTGGTGGTAAGATGTTTCACATTGCATCAGATGGGTGTTGGTATCAAAATAGACTGATTGTAAGGCCAAAATGCTTTCAAGCTCATCGTTGAAGGTACAGAGAATGTATAGTGATGCCTCTCCTCCGTTTAAAACAGTGTGTTTTCACTGCGGGGAAGGTGCTCCTCATCTCGAGAGCTTCCGAACCAGATGTGCATGTAACACAAATGATACGAGATTCAGATGTTGGGTCTCCAACACTGAGTGGGGTATTTTTCATTCCAGTTTGTTGGTGCAAAAAACTAAGGGGCACTACCGAGTGCTTTGAAAAGAGGTGTTAAACATACACGAAGGCCAAAATTTCGCTGCTTAACCTTCAACATAAATATGAACACATGAATCCGCGACAGTCTGTCCGATACTAAGCCGGATATACACCTTCTCAAGGTGTGAGAACCACCAAAGAAATGTTTCAGTCAATATTAATGACGGTGAAATTGCTGAATTTAATTTCACACCTGGCATGAGATCATGCGAACCTGCTTTCAGTCACAATAAGCCATATTAGCTTTTATTTTTTTAGTTAGGTACTCATTTAAAAAGGTAGGCTTGAATGGAAAGTTAGCCAATAGATTCTATAATAAAGTAATCGAAGTCCTCTGTATTCCTTCAGTATCTGTACCTGGTAACACTGTACAGTAAGGTACTGTTCTTAGAGCTACATGCCACCTACATAAGCTTGATATAACCCTACATAAATGCTTATAAATGCTTGTTCCAATAGGCGTCGCTCGCTGTCATGGTTACATCTGCAGATCTTGATCAAAGTTAGCAAAAGCTGCCCTTATAACAGATGACGCCTATTGGAATAAGCATTCATAAACGTTTATGTAGGGTTATGTCAGTTGTCATGACAAGCTCATGTAGGTGTCATGTAGCTCTAAGAATAGTACCCTACAGTAAAGTGTTACCCTGCACCCTAACCCCGAAATAAGAACATGACTTCGGAAAAAACAATCATGAGGCAGAACAGGGAACAGGCAGAGATCACCACATTGGCTGCGTCTGCTAATTCAAACTTCCCGCCTGCTTTCTTTGATTGTGCCTGATCTGTGTCCGGCTGTCTTGGATAATATGAAATATATTTCATATAAAATATACTGGCAGAGCTGACCAGCACGTGAATCCAACGGCTACCAGATCAGGCAAACTACGCAGACGCAGCCACTGTAACTTTTCTAGAATTATGCAAGATTATTCTGTGGATCGAACATCTGAAACTGAACGAAACAAATCACAGAGTCAGATTAGAGTTTAAGACGGTGCTTGATTGTTTAAAAGTGGAGGCAAACAAAGCAAAAGCCCCAGCGTGAGAACTATTCAAGAAACTGAACCAGCTTCTGCATTGTGGTTCCTGTAAAAACCTGAAAAAGTGCGAGAACATTTTTAGAGGCACCTTCTGAACTATCAGAAAAGGATGAGCAGGACGTTGACTGTTTTGTACGTGCTGCTCTTGTGCAGACATAATTCAATATATCCTGCAAAGGAGGAAGCAGCATGGTGCTTTAATTGGTTTTACTGCAGGGTCTCTGATGAACGAACTCAGCGTCGACTTATTTTGCCTGATTTAAGAGGCGTGAAGTGAAGAAACTCACTGAAGTAAGACATGATGAGAAGAGGGGGCAGTATCGTCACAGAAGATTCAACTGTAAAATGGACCAACCTGAGCTACTTTCACTAATCCTGAAGCATACCTTAACAAAAGATAATGGGAGCTGACTTATACTCTCAAATGATCAAGTTACTCAAACTGAAAACGCCTGGAATGTCGAAGCTCTCAGTAACTGAACGCTTCAATTTAGCATGTAAGTCAGCTTTCACATAATAATAGTAACAAAATATGTCAATTTATTATTATTTATTTTTACGATCGCAGCCTGGAATAGCTGCAGTTTTCTTTGCTCAGTCACTATTTGATTCTATTAAATTCATGTGGCCAGTTCTGGTGGTAATGACACGTGCATGGGCAACTCAAAATGATGACTGGTCAGTCATTTTTGAGTTTTAGGATAGTTGTATGAGGCCATTTCTGTACACATGGGGCAACTTGAGACACTGTTACTGCTGTCCTTAAAGACAAGATGTAATTTCCTACTCATCTTAAGTGTTTAGGGCTTCTAATCCACTGCGGTGTATTGAACTCATATTAGTCTGTTTTTAAAACAGGGCGACCTACAGGCCGGACGAAAGCATGATCGCTGTCCAAAAGTGCATCGCAGCTATCGTAAGAGTATTATTTCTTAAGACACTGCGTTAAAGTGTTGCTGCCCCCCAATATGCTGGATGTCACCCGCTGTGTTCATATTTTGCCAGAGAGAAAAATGTAAACAGTTGGTGGAAAAACAAAACAAAAACAAATCAAAAACCAACACAAAAGAGCACCAGACAGTAACTTTACACCCACTACTGGACTCATGGCTGAAGAACTCAGCCAAAGGCCCACAGCACCACTTCCAGTCCCCTTTATGGAGCTGTTAAAGAGGACTTGAATAGAGAAGGCAAGCTGATCCCCATAATCAACCTCAGCATGTTGCACACGTCCGTTAGATTCAAGAGAGTCCCTCTGCATTCAGCTGAGAACTAACTAGACAATCTCCAGGGCCTGTATTCACTAAGCACCTCCAGGTATCAGTGCTGATCTAAGATCCCAGCTTTTGTCACCATACACTATAAAAGCATGACTGACTCAGAAACAGCACTTTCACAAGGTTCTTTGAGAATATGGCCTCCAGTACTGTTCCTGCTTCTCTCTCGCTGCTCTCTAGCGCCCCCTGCCGGCTGTGGCCGGCTGAGGAGGCTGCCAAGTCAGAAAGAGCTTTGCGATTGATGGATGGATTTCAGAAAGGAAGAGATTTCACTTTCTCCTAAGACGCCTCTGGCTCCATTTCCACCTCTCCTAGAGCTTCGGCATCAAAGTCTTCGTCCACACACTCATCGCCCCAGTCTTCAAACCCCTCTTCGTCTTCCTCGTCTTCAAACCCCAAGTCTCCGTAGTCCCCATCATCATCGTCGTCGTCATCATCATCATCATCGTCCTCATCTTCATCACCTATAACCTCCAGTTCCTCATCCTCATCCCCAATCACTCCTTCCACCACCTCTCCTTCTTCCGGTCCTACATCTTCTTTCGCCTGTTTACAGCGAGAAGAGGCAGCAGGGATCATTGTGCGGTCCATCACAACTTCATCCTTGAATGCCCCTCGCTGGCCGCCGTAGCCAGGTCTACTGGGGGCAGGGATGTAAAGATGAGCAGCTGTTGCCATGACAGCCTGAGGTAATCTGGCAGCGGAGAGTCCAGGGCCTCCTAGATTGGGTGGCGGGTGCAGGATGGGAGTCCCAGGAACGTACTCGCGGATCTCGCCTGGCTCCAGCGGGTCGGGGCCACACGGGTCGTGCTCGCTGCAGGACAGCTTCCCGTCCAGCTTGGAAATGAAGAGCATGCCCTCACGGTGCTGCTCGCAGTAAGAGCTGGGGCACATCTCACAGAAAGACGCCGCCTCATGTCCACACTTGTTACACTGATGCCACGGGCACTCCCACCGACCTGCAGACAATGATGACGACAAATGTGTAAGTCGAGTTTCTTAGCCACAGATCAAATAAATTAATAACTGCTCTAGGTTTTGAGGTAAGTCAGGTCATCCTAACGTGGAATACTGTTTTTCTACACAAACGGGTAAAAGCACACTGCATATCTAAAAGCAGTAAGAGCATCCATTATGAAGCCTGAATTTTGTCAGTGCTTAAAAGATAACAGTACGTCATACAGTGACAGACACCACATAAGCAAGTCTGTTCAGGATTAAACTCTTAAAAATGGTTCTTCAAGGGTTCTTTAGTAAAGAAAATGCTTCTATAAAAGAACCATGAACACAAGTGTTCTTGAGACTGAAATGGTGCATTGCAGATGGTTCTATATAGTACCCAAGAGGGTGTCTAACGTTACAAGCTTGACACTGTAGCAACAGAAGAACACTTTATTGTGCTATACAGAACTATTTTCAGAAAGTTGCTTTACAAAAATCAATATAGAGCACATTCTCCATTAATCTGAAGAACGCTTTCACAATGCCAAGAACCCTTTAAATCATGCAATGGGTCATTAAGTGTTCTTAGTTCTTTCTAAAACCATTTTCTTCATGAAAATGAACTTATTTGAAGAACTTATTTTTAAGTGTGTACCATCTTAACAGCTTCACAGCTTCACAGCAAGCCTCTGACTAGGTCTGGGCGATATGGCAAAACTAGATTCAGTTTTCTCAGTCAGTAATTTCACTCAATAGTATTCATTTATTTAAATCACTTAATTACAAGAATGCAGAAATTTAAAAACTCTGAATGACCGAAGTTAAATCGTTAGGATTGAAACAAATTCAATCAGAACGGTTTGATGGGAAATGCTCCGCGTTAAAGAAACGTACTGGTTGAGAATTGTTCACAGTGGCGGTGATAGGAACCAGACGTCTGAAGAGTTTAATGCCTCTTAAAACTACATTACAAAAGCGCTATTATATGAAAATGGTTAAGAATATGCTGCCTGATGCCTGAGACATTGTTTTACCATGGTTTTTGTTTTGCCCCAACGTGTATTTTTAAAATTCATTCAGGGCAGATACACTCAAGTTGTTGTGAGTCGCAAAACAGACCCCAAAAAAAGATTTTTCATTTATCACTAATTTTCCATTTTCAGCATCACACACAAAAGCTCAGAAGATCGTGTAGGTTCACTGGTGGTTCTGGATAGTGAATAAGATGGCTATATTTATGTTGTAGACATTGCGACCCCTGGTTCCTATCATCACCACTGCAAGTCCACATTTTTGTGCAATGCATCACATCAAACCAGTCTGACCAACTTTGTTTACATTTCAAAAAATAAATTTAATTCAATTATTGACAAATGTTTTCAGAAACTGGTGCAATTCCACTTTAACACAAAATAACAGCCATCTTACTCTCATACACTCGACACAAAGCTGCAATACCAAACCATGTTGCTCACTAAGCGACAGGCCCCACTCACCTGCAGGCCTCCTGGCCAGGTTCAGACAGTCTGCGTGGTACACTTTGGGACAGCCAGGCTTTTTGCAGGAAATGATTTGGCCACCGTCGCCGCAATAAAAACACTCGTCCTCTCGCTCCTTAACCACCTCCAGCTGACTCTTCCGCTTCCCAGTAACCTTCTTCCTCAGCTTGCGGCCCTTGTCTTCTGATGGTGGCTGGTTCTATGACAGACACAGATGTGTGTGTTATTAGACTAAACCCAATGTACGAAACTCAGTCTGAAACTAGTTTACGAAATAAATGAACCTGGAATCACACTATCCGTAATGTGGGCAGTCAATTTTCCTTCTAGTGCTTCTCCCTGAAGTCTCTTTAAACAGAGAGGAACGACAGAGCAGTACACCACCCACCAGTGTCCAACATTCACCATTTTAATCACCTCTGACAGGTGTTTGTGCATGCGAGACTATGCGAGGCACCAGATCAGGGGTCGCAACCCAAATTTTAAGAGACATTTTGTCCTTTCAACAAAAATCAAACCACCTTGGGAGCCACAACATTCTATGTCCATTTTCCCATCTTGGCTGTAAATATGTCTCAGTATGTGCTGATGTGTTAGTATAGGTTAAAAATATAATATAAACAAAAACAGACTTGCTCTGCTTTAAGCTTTAGCACAGATACAGCCACTTTCACATCTCTGGCAGGAAACTTTTCCTCAAAAGTAGAAAAGCTTCTTGTAAAATGTCTCAACGCTTTTTTTTTTTTTTCGAGGCTAAAGTCGCTTCTCATTCACCGGCTCCTTGTTCAAATTTTTCCAATCCACCTTAAATGGTGCCTGAGGCGCCAGAATGTAACCGCTGCACCATTTAAGGTGGAACGGGAAAATTCGAACGAGAAGCAGACTTCAGACTTTTTAGTGTGTGACAATTTATTTTAGCAGATTAAATGTTTTAGGAAACCAGCTGGAGTGATTATAATTACAAATAAGTCAGTTCGTCTCCAAATTATTGGAGTCCGTCTTAAATCTTTCTCTCTGTCTTTTCGTTGGCTACTAGCTAGGTGAGACTGTTGCCATTGCTATGGTGACCAGCAGTCTGTGCGCCAACCTTCAGGGTTAAAGGGTGAACTAGTAGTTCCACATTAAATCCAGTGTTTAAGACCATTTACTGCTAAAACTGTGTTGAACGACCAGCAGAGCTTTATTTTACTGCAAAGAAGATTATTTTATCTAATTCTGCTGTGGAGCCGCAACAAGGCAGTAAAAGAGCCGCATGCTGTCGACACCTGCACTAGGTAAAAGCACGCAATGCCATGTTTTTAATGAAACACACACATACACTTTACCTATTTATTTTTCGGTACATATTTTTATTTGGAACAGCTCGCACTTAAACCATTCCCTGCTATCTAATATACTTGAACCTGTGCTGTATACGGTTCTTATTAAATTGTGTGTGTTTATGTTTTCTGTCTTCACGAAAGCATTTGCCAGAACAAATTCCTTGTAAGGTTCACTGCACTTTCTTCCTTGACCTTATAATTTCTCATAGAATAAAATCATTCTTAAGAAAGGAGGACTGCCCCTCCGCAATCTATTACCAGTGATCAATAATCACTACGTACCTTAGGTCGCACCCCGAGGAAGCCACTGCAATTTGGCGCCCCGCATTTACAGACTGTCTTGCCGTTGCCCAGGCACTCCAGGTTGTAGTTGAAGGTGAGCTCAACACCTGCCAAGCAGTCAGAAACACGTTTAAACACCACTGCGCCAGAGAGACTGCAGTCTGCTCTAGCAGTAAGCTTCTCCACCAGGGTCAGCAATGCTGATACCGTATCAGGTCTTAGTAATTTTGTTATCAGTTGGACAGGACTGTCCTAGACACAAAAAACAAGACAATTCCTCAAGCAAAATATACAAATCTGAATGTACTATGATAGAAAGGTTGGCATAAACATCAGTATTCAAATACATTTTATTTATTTAGAAATTTCCGCTGCATTCATTTTCCCAAAACAGCTTCCCAGAACCATGGGTGCCTCCCCGAGGGAAACATGTCACTGGAGTATGATGAAGAAACACCACTCTGAAGTGCATCACACCTACGTCACACAAGTGGCCACTCACAGTACAAGGGGAGGAGCTCTCCCTCAGCTGGGTTATTCTCAGTGAGCACTTTTTCGAGATGTCTGAACATGGCATACATCTTTTTTTTTCAGTACTCACTGTCTGGCTATAAGCTTTGGTATAGACTCATGATGTATCGCCTTTATTTTGTATGTGTTAACCATGTAGCCTTTAGGGCGCTAACTGGAAAGCTAGCAGAGTAACGGTGTTGTGTCAGCAGCCATGTAGAACAGATGGACAAGTCTGCTACCTTAAACACAGACTGAACAACACAAATACAAGCGTTTTAAAGTATTTTATAAAACGGACAGTTCCGGTCCTAAAATCTGATTGGCTGAGCCGCATTCGAAGCCATTTTGAAATCCACGATATACCACGGCTATGACCGCCTCACAGCAACTGAACTCTGTATCACTGCGCCACGACACTAAAACCCTTCTGCTGCTAATGGATTAATCTTTGACTCTAATGCTGATCACACGGAGCACCGAGTGAACTGATGAAATAAGAACCAGTTTTTATTTAAACTGAGGGGCTGAAAACTTATTTTCTTATCTAGAACTGGGCTGAAAGATAGCAAACATGCAAACAACTCCAACATTGATATCACAGGCTTGAATTAAAGTACTCTTAACATGATCCACTAAAAAAATACAAAAGTCTAAAGAATGTCTCCTGAATGTCTCACACGCTTCAGATGTCCGTGTTTCAGTCAGAAGTAGCATCAAACCCAGGATGAATCCCAAACGGCTCCGTACTCCCTAGCTAAATAGTGCACTGCCTGTCGAATATGAATGTGGATGAATCCCAAATGACCATTTTTAGCGATATTTTTTATTGTTGGGCTGCAGGATCCAGTATTTAAATTCCTACGTAGTGCACTATGTAGGGAGCAGGGAGCTGTTTGAGATTCAGCCCCAGCTTGAGAAAAGTGGCGTCGTCAGACTGGCAGAGGACTCACAGTTGTAATTTGGTGACCAAAATTACTTATAAACAAAATTTTTTGCATTAAACAGTGCTGTGATATCATATTTCACTGTTATACGAAAAAAGATCATGAAATGTCTGCAATTTACATATATAGTACAGTATATATAGTGATTGGCAATTTTTCTCCTAATTCAGTGGTTAATAGTTGCTTAGCAGTGATACCGTACTCTAAAGGAACTACATTTCTTGGTGGAATAATTGTTTGTAAATTATTATCAATAATAACTTAAATAATTATCAAAAACATTGTGTATTTTAATATATTTTATGTTGGCCATCGTTTTATAAATGCGGTAAGCCAGGCAGTGCACTACTTTTGCTTTGCTTTGCCTCGTGCCAAAGAACACCTTTCCCCTTGATAAAATCGCAGTAACCTCTCGTGGCTTATTGCCTTATTATTGCTATGACTTACAACAGCAAGCTTGTCCTGACACAAAACGAAAATGTGTCATCTCGTCAACACATCAGGATTTCGGGTCAAGATATGCTGCCAAAGTCAGCACTTGTGTTCAGTCGCTCCCTCACCTCTCTGAGGCCTCGTCTAACATGTTTCACTTGAACTAAAAGTAACGGTTCTTAAGTTAATTTTGGGGATTTCCCAGTGGGGAAACTGGACGAGAGCTTGTTAAAACCAGTACTGAAACTGATCTTTGTGCATCCCTAAACTGAATTAATACTGCATATGCTGTTCGAAGTCACTTTATAGGGCTGTACTCCCACCTGCACCAACATCCTCCAGAGCGAACAGCCCCACTCGCGTGTCCCCGTTCACCGTCCACTTCTGCGTTTCGCAGTTCGGCTGGCAGCTGTGGTTCATGAAGCGTGCCTGGTTCCCCTTTGGCCCTGCATCAATGATGCGGTCCTGCAGGCAGGAAAAGAGCACAACTCAGCAGGACACAATGAGGGGGAGGGGGAGACTGTGGCTTAGCACCCAGTGGCACCCAGAGAGAGCAATAAAATATTTAGATATAGATCTCCACAGAGAGAAGTACTGTATGCAAATGGAGACTGAAGGAGTAACAAGCGTTATGAGAAAGATGCTGTGTTAGACATTAGAATGACTGTTTGTGTTAAGAAAGGTTATTAAAGACATTATGAGGTAAACAACACTTAATGCACAACGCATGAACGCTGCCTGTTAACACAGTATCGTTGCTGTCAGAAAAAAACCTCATATCTCCAAAATAAGAACTTTACAGGAGAAGGAAAAAAAACATCCTTCACTTTTAATGTAAGTCTGTGGAACCAGACGTTTTTCCAAGACATTTTGGGTCGTTTCTTTTGGTCCAATCATTATGAAATTTACACACAATGTAAAGAACAATTTCGAATTTTGTCAAAAACTGAAAAATGATAAAAACGGAGATGCACAGACTTTACTGTTATATATCAAGGGCATCAACTGAAGTAAGTCTTATCGTTATTCTAGACAAACAAGCTGCAGTGTAATTCTTGCTTTTACTGTCAAACGAACTGAAGTTCAGTTCAGTACAGTGCAGATGAGGCTTCTCACTTTTTGGCTGTGGTCTAAAGGCTTTAGCCTTGATTTTTATCCTTTTTTTAAACCACTGAGAGATCAACATGCTATGTATGTAGACTTCAAGAGCATTCCGGAGACCTTTTAGTTCACAGCTTTCTGAAATTTTGGGTGTAATGACAGAAAGGTTAGTAAGAACTTCACAGGGTCTGCCGCTGCCATTGAAAACACCATATGTGACAAAAGCTTGTCAGGCCTAGCAACAGTAACCTAAGAAACAGGGCTCAGAGAACGGCCAGATGGGAAACTGCAATTTATGTCCTTTAGACTCTATTCTTATGCACGCTGGATTAATTCTGAGTGCTTGATGACAGCTTTAAATAAAGGGTATTAACATCTATACTGAGTGAACCATACCAGCCTTTTCATACACAGTCCAGGGAACATCAATTGATTACATATTTGACTGTTCGGCTGTTTTTGTCCAGCTGTGTGTTGCCGGATCGTTAGTTCATGTGTGAGAGCTAACAGAAGATCTAGAGTTGATTCCAGACGTGAAGTTTTTGTTGCTGCAGATCAAAGGAGAAGAAACGACAGTGGTAGTAAAGCAGGTCATCAAGAAGCTGAACAGTCAGAGAGGCTTGCCTTGTCTAGTGTGAGCATATAGAAGTTGCTGATGTCGTTCTCCTGCGCGTGTTTGATCCTGGCACGACACTCCTCCTCGTCGATGACCTCACCCACATACTCGCTCACAAAGGCACCCTGAGAAAGCAGAAAAGGGTCATGTCAAACTTACTGTTTCTGACCTACAGCTAAAGCAGTAACCAGTCATGAAATGCCTGGAGTGAAGTTTTTTTTTGCTGTTTAAAACTAGAGCGACAACGCAAAACACTGGTACACTGGAACTCAATAGTCACCCAAATAGACCACATAGTTTCTGTTGAAATACATCCCCAAAACTTTTCTCAGCCCGCTCAGGTCTTCATCAGACTTGTCGATGCGGTTTGGAGCACAAAATGACTTCCTGTGAATTAAAAAAAATTTGCAAAACTTCACCGCCAAAGGCAGCAACTCCACACAACAAGACTGGTAACTGAAAAGCAGGACTGACCTTGAACAACTCCTTCGTATTTATGATGCTCGTTGTCACAAATACTGATTCTAGATCAGCACTGCGACTGCTGAGGTGGTTTGTATATACAAACCCTGTTGTCTAAACTGCCCGCAGTTTGGTTTATTTTTATAGTTCATAGTAAGTCATACTGTGTCCTAAACCACATAGACAAGCCTGCACGACTTTAATGAAGACCTGGACGGTTTGAACGGGTTGAAAAGGATTTAGTGATGTATTTTGACAGACATGAATTGGACTATTTGGTTGACTATTGAGTCCTAGTGTTTGTTAGCAATGTTAGATGAAGACGAAAACTGTCAATATTATTATTATTGTTATTATTAGTATTATTATTGTTATTATTATTGTTTATCAAAGGAGCAAAATCCCCCACCTTCTTGATGTCGGAGATGCTGCGTAGCCCCCAGCCGCGAGACAGCGTGCGGAAGATCTCCACTGGGCTGTACTGGCGTTTGGTGAAACACTGGTTCTGACAGCGCTCTCCAGCCGCACACACCTGCGGGTGGCACTCGTACATCAGCATTCGGTTGATGCACTCCGAGTCGATGCCGCACGGGTTCTCGTCCGAGGCCTTACAATTACAGCGAGGGATCTCAGACAGGTCCGCCGTCAAAATCTGCACCTTCCCTATTGGCCTGTTTACCTGAAAGAAATCGTTTGGGCAACAGGTACATAACCTGGTAAGCATGAGTCAGAGTTTAAAACATGAGTCACCTCTGTGAAAAACAAAAAGCATGACAAGAAATACAACCTGGAGGGAAAGTTCTCTTTTATTTTCACACCATCAAACAAGACTCCTTTAAGACCAACACTTACCTGCTTTAGGCAAGGGACATATCATACCACGTTAGGTACAACGTAGGTGTATGGAGAAGGACATATCTACACTTTTTATGGGGAGTAGGAAGCAGCTTTAATAGATTTTATTGGGGCGGGATGACTATACTTCCATGTTTCTGTATTTCCACAATAAATTAACCGTATACTGAATAACGGGATGGGGATTGAGATTTTAGTTCTTCAACCTCTTCGAATTCTCTCTCTGAAAACCAGCGAGCTACTGACATTCTTAGCAGTTCTAAACAGAATCTCAAAACTTTTTAAATTAGTTTTTAAATTAGTTTTTAATTCTGTTAAACTTTTTATCCTTTGCAGGGTTTCTATGTATTTATTACAGCTCTGTTTTTTTTTTTAAGTCCATTTCAACTGAATTTCAATATTGCTTCTAATTAGGGTTTTAATTCTATTACGCATATTCTAACTTTTCAGTTAACTTCTATTTCCAATCAAAACTAATCACCTCTGTCACATCACATTTACACAGGTGCGAAGGTGAGTGAAAATCCTGGGTGCCTACCCCCCCCTTGTAGAACTTAAATACAAAAATACAAGAAAAAAAGAAAAATTGTTGTATTTTGAGTTATTATTTTAAGTGTTATATAGAGTCAAAAGATAGGTTTAAACACCCTAGGCCCAATTAGGTTTTGTTTATTGTCTAAGTAAAACCCAAGAGAACAAACTTATTTATGGCATTTACCTTCCATACGTTTTAATTTAATCTCTGGGCGTTTTGGTAGCATGGGACGTACCTTTATGTGCCTGTACGGCGGGGGCTTTTTGTCGTTTTTCCTGTCCTCCTGAAGCTGCCTCATCTCCTTCTCAGCCTGCAGCTCTCTGAACCGCTCAGCTGCCTCATTTAAAGCTAAACAAAATCACAACAACAGCATCAGTCTTCTGCTCAGCTCACAGGTCATTCTATTAAACCTAGTGTCCAGTTCCAGCTCAGTACCGTCTCTGCTCAGGCACTCAGTTCAATTAATTAGCAAATGTGTCTCTCAGGGATTCACTGAGCAGGCCAGGACTGAACTGGCACCCCTTTACTGAATGTTCACCTTTCTTGTAAACAGCGTCTGTGCCCTTTCCCATCTTCTCCTTGTTGTTGGCGTCGCCCTCCATGTAGGGGAAGCAGCGGGCCTGGTAGGTCCACACGTAGTCTTTGGAGCCGAAGAAGTGCACAGGGAACTCGCCCACCTCATGCCTCATGCGGATGATATTCTCAGGAACGTTTTTAGGTAGGCTGACCTCAGCAGGCCACCACCTGCACAGCCCAAAAACCATGGCAGTGGAAAGTTTAAACGTAGTATTTGAATGTCAAAAGGACATCGTTTGTTTTGGAAATGAATGCTGGCGCTCCGCCAGGACAACACCAACCTGTAGCGGCCTACTTTCACCCACAGGATGTCCTTATAATGGGGTTTCTTGCCTGCTCGACAGTCATTGCAGTACCAGCTGCCCTGAGGCATGTCGATGTTCAGACACTCGCGATGGAAAGCAGCAGGGCAGGACTCACAGCACAGCAGACTGCCCCCTACAGAACAGGAGAAGTATTACACCACAGCACATTACAGAACGCATCTTCCAAACCGAGCTCGATATCGCTGCAGTTTCATACAAACACTGGATTTAGTTCTAACCACACTCTAAAGGTCTAATATTTAGATGGTCCTCAGTTTTAACGCTTTTAGGGCCCCCACGGTGAACAGACCTTAAAACACCCGTCCTGAAATGTTATATTAATGATTTCTTAACAGCTTATTGAAGCATGCAGAGGAAATCAGTTGGAAATGTGGATTATAAACTTTCAATTCAAACCGCATTTGTGCATATAAGTACAAGAGCAGATGTTTTATTATGAAAAAAGTTGTGTATTTTTGTGAATTCAGTCTGTTTTTGCAGGAGAAACAACAACCACAACAACCACAGTCACCACACAACCACCACAACAACCACCACAACATCCTTTGCCCCCCACCCCGGTTTGTTTTTTGACATTGAAACAAACAGGAAAGTAGTACACAAAGAAAACACTGCTCACCATTAGGGGTGTAAGAAAATACTGATACACTTGAGTATCGCGATATTATGCTTTGTGATACTGTATCGATTCTCAAACACACAGTATCGACTTTTATTTTTAATTACTAGTTTACATGCATTTAGATTCCGACAGACCGTGGTTCATTTGTGTTAATGGTGCCAGTGTTGCAGTCCATCTTCAACCATTAGACTCTTCCACTTCAACATAAACAAGCAGCGTAAGGGCGCACCGCTAACGTCAGCTATAGCAAACCTAGTTAGCTGACTAGTGTCGCTACAGCCGATGGCTGAATCCTAAAGACAAAGACTGGTGTTCTAACAAGCTGCCCTACCTATCGAGCGAGCATTCTTATACCATTACTAAAGCGTAGTAACTTGCTTTTAAATGTTAATTCAGCCATACTTCAGCCTATTGTACAATCTTTTGTACTGTCCAGCTTAATATAAGCTGATTTAGGCGATCAGAATATCCTACTTATTCTATTAATACTGGTAACATTTTCTGATAAAGAGGTTTAGATGATGTTGAAGCCATTCACCAGCTTCCTGTTTGAACTTTCCTGTTCCACCTTAAATGGAGCCATAGTTACATTCTGGCGCTTAAGGTGTTGTAATAATAATAATAATAATAATTGCTGTACCATTTAAGGTGGAATGGGAAAATCAAACAAGAAGCTGGTGAATATGAAGCTGACTTCAGTCAAATCAAAATGTCCTACCTATGGTTTTCTGTAGGGAGCTACTATATTTATGCCCTACAGTAGGACATTTCGGCAAGGCACAACAATGAGTCAGAACAAAGCTCCTGTAATACGCTGAACACGCTGGAGCCTCATTACACCGTCCCCTCACGACAACACATCACTGACATGGCTGTGCCCAAGCTGTCCAAGGAGGTAAAAACGAGCTTATTTTTTTTTACTGCGAGAAGCAAATATTAATATCTTTGCTCAGATTGCACAAAAAATAGTGCTATGATGTCGGATGTTACAGGGACTGTGACAAACGCAAATGCAGATCTCACTGTTCTGATTGCATAAATAGTAAACTTTCTTTTACTCAGAGTTTTTTTTATGACAGTTTTTTTAAAATTAAATAAAAAAAATGGCAATAGATCATCTTGCTTACAATACCGCGTTATATTGAATCGTAACCCCTGTATCGTAATACATATCGTATCACCAGGTTCTTGCCAACACACAGCCCTACCCACCAAAATAACTAGACAGCTTTTGTATTTGTGCATGACTGGTGCTTGCAAAGCATAGTAGTTTGAATATTTTTCCTGCTATAGATTTTTAGTTATGCATTTTAGCTCAAAAATGGACTGGGAAGAAACTGGGAAGAAGTCAAGAAAATGTCTGAGAAAGAACTGGAAGTGATGCGATACCTTCAGAGCAGACGAAGCACCAGCTGACGTTGATGTGTTCGTGGTTTTTGCAGCCTTTGCGGGGAGTGAAGTGGTTTGGACAAAGAAAGCTGTTGTTGGCCAGCGGGACGCTGCCAGCAGCCATGCAGTAGTCGTTAGCGTGGTAGGCCACCGGACAGCGCACGCAGCGGGTCAGACGACCTGTGGTGCACAGACACAGGACACAGAGAGTGAGACACAGAGGAAGAACCTTTCAAGATCTGATCACAAAAACACACTCCAAACGGGAGAGACGTTAAATCTAGCAATCCACAGTCCCGTTTATTATATGTACTTTCATTCTTGCTGTCCTCACATGGCACGCAAGTCAAACCCGGTCAAAATTTCTGTTACTGTGAAAAGCCAAGAAAAGATGATCTGATTTTCAAAAGGCATAAATTTAAACATGAGCTTTTCTTTTTTTATTTCCATATTTTACATTTTTCAGATAACAAAAGAGCAAAAGTTTGGGCACCCTGCATGGTCAGTACTTAGTAACACACCCTTTGGTAAGAATTGCAGCTTGTAAACACTTTTTGTAGCCAGCCAAGAACCTTTCAATTCTTGTTTGGGGGATTTTTGGCCATTTTTCTTTTGCAAAAGTCTTCTAGTTTTCTAAGATCCACTCCTGTGCTTAACAGTTGGAGGGGCTTTCTTTTCATGAAATTCTGCACGTTTTTTTTTTTTCCTCCAACATACCTTTATTCATTACGGCCAAAAAGTTCTATTTTAACTTTGTTAACTGAATGTTGTGGTAAGGACACAGGAAAGGTTTTCTTCTGACGACTTCCATGAATATCTTCATATTTGTTCAGGTGTCACTGCACAGTAAAATAGCGCACCACCATTCCAGAGTCTGCAGGTTCCTGAAGATCTTCTGCAGTCAAACAGGGGTTTTGATTTGTCTCTCAGCTCGACCTCCACCGTTCCTGTTACTTGCCGTTTCTTAACTACATTAAGAACTGAGGAAACAGCAAAGCATTTTCAGGTAGCTATCGTCTCATAGCCTTCACCGCTTCGTATGGATCGATTATTTTAATTTACAGAAATCTAGGCAGCTACTTAGAGGAGCTCATGGCTGCTGATTATTGGGAAAAGGCTTGAGGAGTCAGAGTATTTATAAAGCTTTGAAATTTCCATCACATTGCACACTGCATCCTAACGATCACTGTGAACAAAACTAAGCCCTAAAAAGCTGATCAAGGTCTGAGACTTTGGCAAAAGTTATCTGAGAGCTCAAATCTTTTGGGGCACTCAAACTTCTGCATGGTTCTCCTTCCTTTTTTTCCACTCTAAAATTGTACAAAACAAAAATAAGACACTAATCTTGATGAAAATGTTGAACGTTTCATCTTTACGCCTTTTGGAGATCAGTTCGTCCTCTACTCACTTAGCATGGCACAGTGACAAATTTTGACTAGGGTGCTCAAACTTTTGCACATCACCGTAGCATTAATTAGCAGCTTAGCGTACACCACCTACATTGCGTGGCATACTGTAACTATGCAAACACAAACACTGGCCTTTACTTAGATCAGGGGCAAAAAGCTGGACATGTACTTTCCTCTGTTATCTGCTGTTCAGTCATTGTTTCTTTTTTCACTGTGTTCATTTGAATTCCTTTCACTTCCTCACCCAGATAAAGTGTATCGAATTTCATTCTTTTCTGAAAATGTGCTGCACATGTACGAACTAAGTGACCTCTACCCGACCTCAAACGTGCCACAGCTCTTCCCAGACACACTCTAAGCCTATGCTAAGCGGAGGGCGTCTCTCTCACCCTTGGAGATGGAGGGGTTGTTGGGGTTGGTGATGTAGCAGGCCAGGCAGACATGGAGAGAGCAGCGGAAGCCTCGGTTCTGTGGGACGGTGGGGGCGTATTTCAGAATGCACTCCGCGTGGTAAAACTTCCCGCACACCGGAATCATACACCGCCTGACGTCCTCTCCGGGCTTCTTGCACACAAAACACGTGTGCACACCTTGAAAAGAGAACAAGAACAAATTCAGAGCTTAACAACCTTAAAAAAATCATTTTAGTAATGCTGATGATAAAATCGGCACTAGTCGCTGCCCAGAAAAATAATTTGGTAAATAATTTGGTGAATAATTTCACCAGCTTTTAATAATTTCATTGCTTCATTGATCAAGGACACACATGGAGAAAGCCCACCTGTAAAGCACTACTGAAGACACACACTGATGGTCTTTTTCTAATTCCTCACACATCAGTGTGGGACAGCAGAACATGCTTGGAGAAAAAAAGCTAACTAGCCAATTCTGTACAGCCTAAAATTGACTACCATGAACTAAAACACACTGAAGTGACAATTTAGCAAAAACTCTCCTTACATGTTGGTGAGATTTCTGGCACTGTATGACAGTTATCTACTAACATGGTCAAAAGTACAATATGGTGACTAATAATGTTTTTTAGCTATGCAAGGAACTTCTGTCCATTTTTATTTATAACGGTGCGTCACAATGTCAGAAACAACATAAGTAAGTCTTTTTTAATATATTAATCTATTACTATTACAACACAACACTGCTTGAAACAGGTATGTGATGATTTTGTCCTGCAGCTTACTTGTTGGCCTCATCATAAACAAACCACCAGTCCAAAATTAGCTTCAGGAAAACTGTTCGAACTAATTCTTTTGCCAACTATCACTTCAACTATATGTGGCTTGTAGCTCCTCTGGACTGCACTCCTAAGGGAGAGTGGGGGTGGGTGAGCTTACCTGTAGTGCACTCCTGGCAGATGAAGCGCCCTTTGGGCATCTCGCTGAGGCCGATACACTGTAGATGAAAGGCTCCACAGCACTGCCCCTCACACAAGAGCAGCTCACCTGTCTTCTCACATACCTGAAGAAAACACAAATTAACGCACATAAAGGCATTTGTTAGACAACGACTCTGAACATTAACCCCCTTAAACACTCAGCTTATTACTAAAGCAATCTACTATGAATTACGTATTAACTACTACATGTACTGAAGAATGACAGCCTATACCTAAAGATGGATCCTTAGAGTTTAAGGGGTTTTAAATCTCACTTGCCAAAAAAAAACATCACAACATTGTTTAGTGCTTTTCCAAACTCTAACTCAACACCTATGCAATGGCAAATGAGCAAGGCCAAATAGTATAAACTGTGCACTTCACTGTGTTACTTACACAAAATGAGTCTAGACACTGTCTTTTTAACACATACATTGATCTTCGATCAATTACCTGACAAACGTTCTCTTTCAGTGATGCAGCTCCGCCTTTCTCTGACGGTTTCCTGCCATAAGACAGACCTACATCAACAGCAAAAGAATCCCTGGCTGAGAGAAGCCCCTCACTCAGTGTCGCCTACACAGGAAAGCAAAAAAAAACAAAAAAACAACAGGTTTCAGACAGTCATCATTTTCATCAGTGTCACATTTGTTTTTACATTCTTTAAGCCACGTGAGCAATTTAAAAGCCCTAATAACTAAGGCTACACAATACAGACACAGTACTGGTGTTACGATCTTCTCGCAATTTATTTAAAACATACTGGTAAATCAACAATGCAGCACGTTTGAAGACCTGCACTGTTCTGACCAAGAATAATCCACTTTTTTTTACATTACATAAATACTTTCATCTATCAAAACACAAACAAACGCAGTGGAACTGCAATCGGTCAGGCTGCTCACAGAAAACTCAGGGACTGGTCAGAGGGCTCATTTGCACAAAGCAGCCTTCTGTGGCATCTGTTTTACAAAAATGACTGGGTATCGTTCAGTTTATCATCACTGCCTTAACCAAGACCTTGGCTGCTAGACTAATGACGCCTAGACAAACCTCTTTAAGTCCTTCTTTTAAATTACAAACAGAAAGTGGGTGTGGCCTAAATCAGAAATGAATGCGAGCTGCTGGAAGTGGGTATATTTACAGTTCGCAACAGACTGCAGACTAATCAAGAAGTGCTGATGTATTTTCTTGCATACAGAATGTATTTTAGACAGCTAACCAGCAGGCTAGATTTTGCCAGATAAGGCATGCTGCTAATTGGCTCACGGAAGCTGATAAGACTGACTGCTCTGGTTTTGAATGATGAGTCTTTTAACACTCTCTACTATTCTATAAAAGCACTGAATTTCAGAAAATAGCCCTAATTAAATCATGCTGTCATCATAACAATTAAAGCATAACTTGTGCAATTCTACCAGCACCTTAATCAATTTTAAACTGATGCTTGGTGCTAATAGGGCCTTTTTAGATAGCAGGAACACCAACATACTGTTAGCATCCACATTTATCTGGTACTGTAGCACTGGGAGTTTCTGACCTCTGCTGTTACAGGCCCCGGCGTTTCGGGCTGGTTCTGCTCTGCTGTTTTGGGCTCAGCTGGACTGCGGCTGTGTCTAGTCTCACGACTCCGGAGGACGCTGGGTGTTACAGGTTGAGTCGAGGAGGGTGTCTGTGCATCACCTGGTCCAGGTTTGATACCTTGAGACAACAAGCGACACATAGAATTCAACAAACAATTTGGCAGAAGAGCAACAAAATGAGTCTATTACTAGTTAAACGGTTAAACGTTCACTATTAAACTATGAAAAATGCAAGGAAAAAGGGTGAATTACCTGACATGGAAGGTGGGCTGGACAGAGTGGTTCCAGGCACTTCATTTTTCTATGGTTAAGAAGGAGAAAAAGCCAAAGTGAAGTCTCAAAATGTCTGAGCAAAATCTTTAGCTCAAATTGAAACAATTTATGTTATTATTATTATTACTACTACAACAAAAAGTTGGGAACCTGTGCAAAATGTAAATAAAAACAAAATGCAATGATGTGCAAATCATTCAAACCCCCTTATGTAATTGAAAATAGTACAAAGACAACATATCAAATGTTGAAACTACAACAGTGTCTCCTCACTTCCAAATGCACACAAGTTTTGTTAAAAGAAGAGGTGATGAAACACGGTAAAACATGCCCCATCCCAACTTTTTTGGAACTTGTTGTTGGCATCAAATTCAAAATGGGCATATATTTTTTGCAAAACAATAAAATTTCTCACTTGCAACATTTGATATGTTGCCTTTGTAGTATTTTCCTTTAAAAAATACGGCTTGCATGATTTGTATATCATTGCATTTTATTTTTATTTAGATTCTGCACAGCATCCCAACTTTTTAGAAATGGGGATGTAATAATAATAATAATAATAATAATACTACATTACCTGAAAAACTTTGACATCTGATTGCTCTGTCCAATTACCCTGTTGCTTAGACTCCTAATTAAGTAAAAAAGAAAACACATATGGTAAGTAATAATGACCAATTCATTGACTCTTCTTAAAACGAACAACAGTAAACTGTTCTCACCTTCTTCTTTGGGATCCTGATTTGTTCCTCCTCGATGGCACACTCCATTACTTTATGGGTGGGCTTCCTTGGTCTTTTTCTTTCTGAAGATGCTGTAAGATTAAGTTCTTGTTATAAACAGCATGGCACGTAATACTGGCACAAAGCAAAATACACATCAGTGCTGTCGGAACAAAACCTTGTATCTCCATTTTTGTCGTTTTTCAGTTTTTGACATAATTTGAAAGTATCCATGGTCCTATAAATTGTGTAAATTTAATGATGAATGGACCAACACAAATGACCTAAACTTACTTGGAAAACACTCTGGTCCCACTGACTTATATTAGAAGTAGAGTATGTTTTTCCTTCTCCTGTAAAGTTAACATTTTGGAGATTTTTGATCCGACAACAGCGATACGCTGACATAAAGCACTTACCAGCTTTCTTGTCGGGCAATTCTGCTTCTTGTGCGGGAGCTTTGTCAGGTGTTGATGAGGGCAGTAAAGAAGGGATGTTATCAGGCTCATCTGGAGTCGGCTGCTGCTGATGCTGAGATGGTTCTGTTGCTGAAGCCTCTAATAGCTGACCTGCAGCTGAGCTTACACAGTCAGCCGTCTGAGGTTCTGAAGGCTGCTGGCCAAAATTAGTGTTATTAATCCAAGCCCCCTGCAAGGAAGTGTGAGATGTTATTAGTGTACGCCACAGTTGCTTGTTCTACACACCACCAAAGCAGCCAAAATAATTCATTCATAAAGTCCTGCTTTAAGAAACGGCCTCGTCTTACTGTTTTAGAGCACTCGGTGGTTTTCTTTGATTTCTTCTTTGGAGTGTAAATCTGCTTATACTCCTCACCACACTCGATCAGCCTCTTACTTGGCTTCCGAAGCCTTTTGCTCTCTGAGATAGACGGCACAGAGAAGAAAAAAAGAGAATAAAATAGTCAAACATCAAGTCTCATATTGCTCAGTCATGCTCTGTTGTTGGTGGGTCATGAACGCAGAATTCAGTCATATGCTTGTTGACAAAAATAATTTTCGTTCAATCATGGCAAAATTATTCAGAGGGCCTACATAACCTCTGGGGCAGTCATGGGCTGGAGGTTAGGGAACCAGCCTTGTGACTGAAAGGTCACCGGCTCGATCCCCTGAGCCGACAGTACGTGACTGAACCCCCAACTGGTCCCCGGGCGCTGTGGATAGGGCTGCCCACCGCTCTGGGCAAGGGTGCTCACTGCCCCCTAGTGTGTCTGCATTCACTAGTGTGTACGTGGTGTTTCACTGCACGCACGGGTTAAATGCGGAAGTGAAATTTCCCCGTTGTGGGAGTAATAAGGGTCACTAAACTTAAACTTAAAAATTTAACACTGCATGCAAGGGGAAATTTTATACCCTGTTTAGATGCTGGTGGATTCTGCTTAGCATTCATTTTGGTAAGTTTTCCAACTGCCAGTGTGTAAAATCAGTACTCTGGTGTTTAATGTGAGGTGGCTGTATTGGTCAATAATGCTGGACGGTTTAATCCGAATGCACAGATGAGTCTGGTTTGGGCTTTTACTGAGATGAATTTTGTGAGACGAACTTTACTTTGTGAATGTGAAAACTCGTACATTCATAGACCTTGAGACTTGACAGCTATGCAGTCTCACAGTAATCCCTGCTCCTGGAGATCTACCTTCCTGCAGAATTTAGTTCCCACTCAAATCCAACATGCCTCTCCCCCTTACCTACCTAACACTACTGCATCTAATTCAGCCAATGACAGACTTATTTAGCTGGAGCAGGAGTGAGTTGAACTGGACTCTGCAGGAAGGTCTATCTCCAGGACCAGGTTTGGTGACCACTGCGCTACACAGAGTGATTCAGAAAGATTTATCCGATTTCAAAGCGCCATATTTTTACAACCGTGAGGCGCCTAGGAACCAATCACATACCAATTGAAAGAGGGGGTTATAGAGTTTCGGAAGATGGCTCCCTTCAGTCTGAGAGGAGATGGAGACCCCTGAGCAGAAAGCGTTTTGCATTTTCTACTTCAATAAGAGTGAATCAGTCATAACTGTGCAACGTGATTTTCGTCAGCAGTGAATCTCCAACAGCTCAGAGCGTTCGTCGTTGGTTCCACAACACTGGATGATCTCCGAAATCACACTGAGAGAGCTGTGAGTACAGCGACACCCGACATGCTCAATCGAGTGTGGGATGAATTTGACTATGGCGTTCATGTCTGTACAGCTGGAGAAGGTTCATACTGAGCACTTGTAAAATTACATAATAAACTTTATGCTCATTTAAACCATTTAAAGTTTACTGCATTGTTCTGTAATGACTTACAAGTGAAATAAATCATTTTGAAATCAGATGAATTTCACAATGCTTAGTTTCAACACCAACCTCTGAGAAGTAAAGGATGCAGTCACTAGCAGTGATGTCCACTCCAAGAATTCACTGCCCATTTGACCAGTTACAAGTATTAGTCACTGATAATGTAACCTAATAACATGAGCTTTTAACCAAATATAACCAGGGCACTCACCAGAGCCTTCTTTCTTCTCTGCAGAACAGGACTGGAGGCTTTGGAGGGTTTCCTCAAACACTCCATTGAGCCTGGACAGTATCTTGGTTGCATCCTGTTCCAGCACGCTGCCTTCACTGCTCTTTGGCTTGGCACTCTCTCCAGCTTCGGCCTCAAATGTCTGCCAGCGCTTCTTTGGGGCCACAGTGGAGAAAATGCCCCTACCACCAGCCTCAGGGGCAGCCTCGGTGTGGCAGTTCAAAAGCTCCTCTGGTACAGTTGCTTTTGCTTCAAGTGCTTCAGATGAGTTCTGCTTCTTAAGTGGCTTGCTGGAGTTTGAAACCTGAGAAAGCACATTGCTCCCATCGTCCTGCTTCTGAGCCTCCTTTTTCCCTGTAGCCTTAGTTTTGGGTTTGCTCTGCTTTGTGCTGCTGGCAGGCGCCTTCACATGTGGTCCGTTCTGAATCGGGACCGTCACCTGGTCCTTCTCGAGAACGCTGTCATCTGGAGTCGTGGAGGGATCAGAGAGCAGTGTGGGGATCATCGAGGGCTCCTGCTTGATGAGCGCGGAGGGCGAGGTTGGCGGGAGGGTCAGCGGCCTTCCCTCTTTCTCTCGGCTGTCGTGCAGGTCCTTCAACAGCATGAGGAAAGTGCTGAACTTGAAGTTGGAGTCGGCGCGTAGGGGGGGCTCATCGGGGACGCACTCCTCCTTCACCAGGGACTTGAATGACAGCTCTTGGGCATCCCTGAATGAAGCTTCAATGGGCGAGGGGGACGGAGAGGGGGCATAGGAGGAGGAAGAGGAGCACGAAATGACTGCTTCTTTCTCCGTTTTGACCAGGCTGATCAGAGAATCCGAAGGTTCGGCCTTGGGCTCTTTAGTTTTTAAGTGTGGTCCATTCTGGACGCGCTTCTTTTTGGACCGAACTCTAGTCAGCTTCAGGAGGGTGGGGTTTGGGGAGCCTCCATGGTGATCAGAGATGGCCAGGTGCGTAGGGTCCTCTAAAGCCTCTGTTTTCACCTGCCAATGCTGCTCTGTGCTCTCAGGCAGGTCTGTGATTGGAGAAAACGAATCGTGGTCAGTTGCAGAGGGCGGAGATGGGGATGAAGATTCACGGCTGGAATTGTGACCGTCTTTGTCGTCAGTGTCATCACAGGCAGCGAGAGCCCTGGACATGAGCCCACAACTCGCTGGCAAGTAGAAAGAATGCATCTCAAATGTCCCATCCGACAAGCTAGGGGAAGTGCTTCCCAAGCGCTTGCCGTTTGAAGCCTTGTGCTCAAGCAGAGCCTTGCTGCTCGGTGTGCGTTTTGAGGCAGATGCATTTCCTTTCCCCATCTTCTGGACCTTTTTTTGTTTTTTTCTTGCACGCTCTACCTTCGGCTCAGGGCTGGGCTCTTTTTCCAGCCCGGCTTCCGGTTGCTCATCCGAGCGTTTTGGACACAGTATCCTTGGAACCGAATCAATGTCCAGGTATGGACAATCCCTAGCATCTGATTCCAAATCGTTTGTGGATGGTTTGTGAATGTCTGCCGCGGGGCTGGACATCAGCCTGGAGAACAATCCATCTTTCATTTTCAAGGGGCTTTTCAACAGTGAGTTGTTTTTCTTCTTAGCTGCCGATTTCTTTTTGCTTGGTTCTTTGCTGGCTTTGGGCGGGCTGGGGATATGGAGGTCGTGTCCGTTGGCAAAAACAGGACTGGGTGAGGGCAGAGGACGTATAGCAGAGCAGGTTAACGAGGTGAGCGTCTTCTCCTCCGTAACAGGTGTGCGTACATCCCTGACAGAGGCAGGTAGTAGCTTACTGCTGAGAGGCTCCGGCAGAGCTGCCTCTGCCTCCTGAACCCCGGTTTTCCACTGTGGCATCAACCGCTTTGGAACCTGTGGCACAGGCAAAGAAATTAGGCCTCAAGCAATAAAATAACTGCCTGTCAAGCGTTAATCTAGGAATATCTAACCTTTCAAAAAGTCTTTAACAGAGTCGGTTTGAAATAATTCTAGCTTGTCAAAACCCACGGCTTTAATAAGCAGTGAATAAATGGATAAGGCGATGAATGTCAGACGTTACTGTGTATTTGTAGCCCTTGTCTCTTTGTCTGCCTCGTCGTCTGAGCACGGGGAGTTTCTCAAACTGATGACCTCCTTCAAAAGGATAAGTGGCTTTTCCAGAAACCCATGCTTGGTCCACAATGTCCCCAAATGTCCTGACAAAATACAGACGGCACGGCCTGCGACTTGGCTCTGAAAGATCACATCACACGAAAACCAAAACTGTGAGACTTAATAGACCTAATGCCCAGAGCTAATAAGATTCACTCGAATTATAGCTCCAAATACACTGTTAGAAATAAAGGTTCTGTAAGGTACGTTTTTCGTTCATCAAGGTACAAACAATGTAAATGTACCTCAAAAGGTACAACAGTGGTTTTAAATAACCTTAAATAAGTTTTTCCAGGTGAAAAGTTCGTATTTGTACATTTTCATAACCGGATGTTTTAAACAGATCAATAAAATAAAAGCCTGGAGACGAGACGGGGTGTGTGGAGTCAGTACAGCTTAGAAAATATCATTTCAGTGGATTATGGTTCAGTTATGTTCCCTGACTAAAGGTACTGACATGTACCCTTGAGGGTACCACCCCAGTGACAAGAGGGGTCCTGCCCCAGTGACAGTTTACTACCTTCATTTCTGAGAGCGTACTGCCACACTAGCAACAGCACTGGAAGAAATATCCATTATATCACAGGCACAGAAGAGATCAGGAGCAGTAACCTTTCATCCTGGTGTGACTCTCACTCAGTGGCTCTATAGACACCCGGCAGGGCCACCAGGGCCTACGGTTAAACTTCGCCCATACGACATCACCCACTGCATACTTCACTCCGGGGAGAGGCTTCTTCTTTGGGCTGTTAGACTGTAAAGAATAACAACAAACAGTAAGTCCATATTACACAAAGACCGTCCTGATCTTACAGACGAAGGACATTGTTTTTGTTTCTTTGACATTTATCTACCAGCCAAACACTGACCAAACACAGGCTGCATCAGCTCAGGCGAAATATACCACTGTGTAAACATTTCTGTGTCAAAACAATCTTTGTACATCTGCTCGCCTTTTTTAAAATAAAGCGGCAGACTCTATTGACCCACAGTGGGCTCTGTCCACATGAACCTGGCACCAGAACTCAGTAAGACTACTTATTACTTACATCAAATTACATAACACTGTAATATACTGTCATATACCACCACTATAAAGTACACTCTCATTTAATTCATGTTTGTTTACTACTCACTCCACTGGCAGCTCTCAGTCAGGGGGGGGACTGCCCCTGTGAAAGCTCCAAGTGGCAGCACGCTCATTTGGAGAGCAGTTTTGTTTCGGTTTGTGTGTAGTAGAGTCGACGTTAACAGGCGCTTATTTGCATGTATCAGTCTATTTATCCCTCAGAAAAGCAAAAAAAGAGTCTGGTCCTAAAAAGCTAAACAAACGTTAGTATGAAACGTGCATGTGGTGGCTCTAAGCATGTATAGTTAACGCATGTCATTTACCACAGTGACATCTTCAGCAGCTTCTAACAGACTGTATCAAACAACTGATCAAACAAGTGTTCGTCAAATGAGTTGACAGATGAATCACAGGCATTTTATTTGCGCAGAACATCACCACACGAACCGGCTGATTCCAGTAAAAATCCTGACGAGCTAATCACAGAAACACGCTTGGCATGACTTGAACAGTAACTGTAAATTAGATTACTTTTGAAAAAATGTCAAGCCCTACCTCTCGATGTGCACATGGCAAACAACAGATAATATAAATGAATATAAGTAGAATCCTAATCAGCTGAATAAGTTTCTGAAAGTGTGCTGGAAAACTTCTTACAACGCAAGCAGAAAGAAGTGACCTCAAGCATGGACGATACTTGAAATAAGCAAAGGACACCACTTCAGCAATTCGGTCAGTATTGATCTCTGAGTTATGAGAAGCATCGTTTTCAGTATTTCTGCATAATTAAGTTGTTAAGATGCAACCAAAGTCATTCAGAGTGGCTTGAGGTGAAACACTCTGTTCTAGAGAAACATATCAGCTCAGAGTTGTTCGCAGTGGTGGTGATGGAAACCAGATATCTGATTCTAAAAGCTCACTCACAGAAAGTTATTACATTAAAATGTTTACAAACACACTGCTTGATGTATGAACATTGCTGGACAAAAGTTTTGTGATAGAGTTTTGGTCTAAAATGTAATTTTTTTAAAATCAAATTTAAATTCATGGCATAAAAAGGTGTTGTACTGCATAAATAGCTCCCAAAGAATAATATTTTTCTCTGATGTAGCCCTCTATTGCATAATGTTGCTTCAGGGCAACAAACTAATTTCCTTATTTTACAATGACATTATACATGTTTAAAGACAACAACAGGGTTAGCTACAAAGAAAAGAGTTTGAGTAGGTCAATAGTAAGTCTCAGTGTGCACATTTAAACCTCTTTTATAACATTAAGTATCCATTTTTTTGAGAATTTGCAGAAATACATTTGTTGCCTAGAAGCAACACTGTGTGACAGTGGAATGGATTTGGCCAGCCAGGTCTCCCACTTCCACTTCAGGGAAAACAACTCTAAACCATTTCTTCCCATTGTCGCACAATGTTACCCCAAGGCGGCAAACTCCAAAAGGACCCTTGCACACATTATTACTCATTTGTATAATATAATTTTTTTATTTAATAAACAGGTCCAAAAAAATAAATCAAGGCCCATTTTATGCAAAAAAAAGTCAACCGAATTTTTTTTTATAGCTCTCATAATGTATGCAGTAGAGGGTTAACACTATTTTATCGCTACCAACATTTTACGTAAAACTTCGGAGACGTGTAGGAATGTTCCCTTCACCACCACTACAAAGAAACCTGAGTCGACAAGATTCTCATCATTTCAAACCACTCTGAATGACCTCACCCACCACCTAAAAACTGAATTATGTAGAAATTTTGGTAAAAAACAAAAAAGTCGACTTTAATACTCCATTTCTGTAGTGTTTTCCTTTGGTACAGTCATGGTGTGCATGGTTAGGCTTATTTCCATGCTTTTATTATTTCACCACTCCATCACACCTGATCCGTCTAATCGGCTAATTAAGAAGCCCATCCTGAGTTGAAGTGGACCTGTGGAATGATGAAGCAGATACAAACAGGGCTTACGGGATTTGAGAGAGTGCCGCTAGGTGACCTTGGCCTCTGAGACAGACCGGTGCTGAACAGTGATGCGCAGTTTTCAGTGCTGGGCAGGTCACAGTCACTGTCCGAGTAGTCATCCATACTGTCAAAATCCTCCAGCATGACCTCGACGGGCAGCGGAGGGGGGCTGGCGGGGGGTTCTGGCCGTGACGTATTTCTATGTACTGGGTTAAAGGGTTCGTGTCTGTTTGAGTTGGAGCTCAGGTCAAGCCCTGCACCACAAGAGCTTTTCGCATTTGCAAAGTCCCTTTTCAGGCATTTCTTTGATGAGGATTTGAAAGTCACCACGTCCTCCTCCTCCTCCTGCTCCTCATCATCTTCCTCCTCCCGGTCATCCTTGCTGTCCCCGCTGTCAAACAGACTTGATTCGAAATGCAGGAATCCGTTGGGAATGGGTGAGAAGTGTTCCAGGCTGTCGGAGCTGACAGGGGAGAAGCCATTTTTGTCCAGGTCCTGGACGCTCCGGTATGGACCCTCATCTGCGCCATGGCCGTGGGGCAAAGGCGAGCGGACCAAACCCAGGCCAAACTCGGAGCCCACAACGTGTGCTCTGCTGCGCCCATGAAAGTCCTTGTCCTGCAGGCTCAAATCGGGCCTGTTGACCATGCTGGTCAGGTCCTGGAGCCTCCGGAGAGGGCTGTAGCTGGACGTGGACTCTCTCTGAGAGTAGAGCAGAGGCGAGGGTTTGTAGACGGAGTTCTGCAACCGCACGGAAGACGGCTGGTCCGCCTGCCGCTTCGCACCGCTGTGGTAGAGCCCACAGGTAGTGATGCGGCTATCATGGGCCTGCTGGTCCTGCGGGTCAGGAAGACACCCCGGGCCATCCCTGGCAGCCACTTTGTACGACTGATTCATGTTGTCATGGCTCCGTCCTGACGGAAACAAATACATATAAAAAGGAGTTAAATATATAACCATGCATTACAGCAACTACGATACATCAACTATTACTGGCACCTCTGCTTACATTTAATACTATTATAACACATAGAAAACACGGTACTGTGTAAAAGTTAAAGCCAGCCAAGAAAATGTGTTTAAAACTAATAAAAGCACAAAAAAGAATAAGTACAAAAAGCATAAATACAGTAAAAGTTTTTTTGTTTATTAAAAAGTTGGTAATGTTTTTTAGGGCATGATAGGTTTGGTTCCTGCACTCCAGCCGCTGTATGGATCTGTTAAGCTCCATTCGCAGCACACCTGATTTAATTTAATGTAGCACTGATTAGATAAAGGTAATGCACGACAGTGGGCTTCCTGAGTTGTTTACAGGTTTACTTCAGCTTTTTTAAGGATTAAGGATAAACACCCAGATAAACTGCTATATATATTATTTCTCAGAAGATCTTTGCATAGAAGTGTACTTGGTATATTACCCTTAACACTACTATTCTGACAGCACTGTCTAAACATACTGCCTTTCACTTTCCTATTACTCTGATATTGTCAGCAATAGCATATCAAACATTGTCTTGTCTTGTCTGTCCAGGACTACTTAACTGCTAAATTAAGTGCAGTAATCACTTAAATGTGTGTAACCTTAACACTTGTCTGCACACTGACCCGTCCTGCACATTTCCATTGTTGTGCAAGTCTTGTATGTTTATGTCAAAACAGTGCGACAGCTATTTGTTATGCTATTCCAGTATAACGACAATAAAGCTGAACTGAACTGGGAAAAAAAAACAAAAAAAAACAGACTACTCTTATCAAAGTTAGAGGACAAGGGATGTTGACTGAACCACCTATAGCACTGATGCAACCAGCTGAATTATGGTTAAGGTGATAAATTATGTCGCAACGTGCCACAACATGCGTCTCTAAGCACATCAAGCATATTATCTGTATTTAAACAACACTGACCAACTGCAAGTTTGACCACTAACTGAGCATCACTGGTCCTGTTTCATTGGATTTAGCCCAGTGCTGAACACAGATCATGCATTCATACTGTTTCTGATAGTATTTGTTATAGACGCACATCTACTTTCGTCTATTCCAACTTATCAGATGTCAGAAGAAAACAATACCGCGACGTTATCGTGTATCGTGATACTATATGTTTGCCATATTGCCCAGCTCTAGGCCAGGGGTGTCCGGCTCCGGGACTGGAGGGCCTTTCTCCAACACAGGCTGATGGCTTCCTTGCTCAAACACACCTGAATCAACTCAGCACTTGGTTACTCGTGTTTAACAGGCGTGCTTGAGCAAAGGAAACCACCGAAAAGTGTGCTGCACTCTCCGGCCTTCCTTCCCAGGACCAGCACTGGACACCCCTGAGGGAGGCCTAATGACACACACCAGCCAGGTAAACGGAACGCAGGTGATTATATGAAGCCAAACCCGCGCTGAAGACCAAATCCTGGCACTTGCAATGTCCACACGGTTCACCCTGGCCGGCTTACAGCCGTGCACATGTTGTTTTCGGGGCTGCCGGCTGTGAGCACCCTTGCTTAGGCCGTCATGTCAGGAAAGCCATCAGGGCAAGACAAAGACAGCTTCAAACCCCGGCACTCAGACACACACTCACTGAGGCTGTCGCCTTCTCCTTATCTTAGGCTGACCTTCTGATTGAAAGTGACCACAAAAAGGCAGGCAGGCCGGCCGTGTTGTTGTTGAGGTGTTCAAGGAGGCATAAGCGTGGACTAACAGCCAAGTATGTAGGGCTAGTTCACATGAGGCACGTTCACACGACACATACACACACATGCAGGAAAAAAAATAACAAGACAGGACAGATCGAGGAATTAAGCCCTGAAATGAACCAAAAACACACTGTAGTAGGAAAAGCGTGCCGGAATCTTACCAATCTTACCATTTACGGACAAACCCGTCGGCCATCCTCTCAGATTTGGACACGTCGAGCCACTTTTTTGTCGATTTGTGAAAGGCCAGCGGGAGATCTGTGCTTAGGCCGGGCCTCGGCACTCATCCTTCCCTTCTCTCACTGTCGCCTCGTCGCCAGAAAACGGCATTAATTCATTCGGCCCCCCTGAAAAACGAGCAGAATAAATAACACACTAACACGGCAGTGCACCGCCTCGCCTCCCACAAACTCATCTAGCTCTGTGCCAACGTCGGTGCATCCGAAGTGCGGGGAAACACTACACTGCTGGCTTCCCTGCTGCCCTAATCATGTTAAAGCAAGCCCTGGTGGCTGAGAGAGAGTGTGTATGTGTATGTGTGAGTGTGTGTGTGTGTGTGTGTGTGTGCTGGGAAGAGGGTATACACACAGAGAGAGAGAGAGAGAGAGCGAGAGAGCTAAGATACCCAACCCCCCCCCGTCCGTCTCTAAAGCCTATACACACATCAGGGCCACTTCGTTCGAATTTCCCCGTTCCACCTTAAACGTGCAGCAGTTCCATTCTGGCGCCTGAAGAGTCAGAACGTAACTGCTGCGCGTTTAAGGTGGACCGGCGAAATTCGAACGAGAAGCCGGCTTCGTGCACGAAATCCCCACTCAGCCACCCGTTTGCTCTCATTTACGTGCAGAAATGAGTGTCGTGTCGTGTCGGGGCTAGCCTTACCACTCACAAAAGCGACATTGAAGCGCGTTTGGGGTCTTAAATACGAAAGACTAGGCGTTTTTTCGAAGCCTCAATCGGCCATTTGTTTCCTCGTCCTAAACAAAGGCGTAGCTAACTTCCTCCATTTTACCCCGCCGCTGCCTTCGCGCGACCGGTGCCAGCCAACGGTCACAACGACCAGATATTTGTGGGGGGGAAAATGCTTATTTTAGTCACTTCTGCTCATCTTCGTAGTTCATTTGTCGTTAACGGTGGCTCTAACTACTAAACTAGGCCACGCTAACGTTATTAACGCAGCCCAATCTGTCCACAGGCGTTATCAGCCAAGGCTTATATGGTGGCCCTGACAACGACTGGCTTCTTTTTTCTGTGGTCGAGGCAAACGTTAGCTCGGGAAAACTGATTTATTCGAGGCGAGATTTCCTACTAAGTCTGTCTTTCTGTCCAGTCCAACTAGGCCTGGTGGTGTTTATAGCCGTTTCTGACCACGGTTAGTGAACAGGACACGAGAAAGTGGGTCCAAAGCAGAGAAAGGGAGAAGCCATGTTTTATTATTGTCGTCGTCCGGCCTCCTTTCTGAAACGTACACATCAAAAAAATGTCAATCCCTCAGCCTTTCTGATAACATCAGCGCCCTCACGGCACAGCAGTGGAGTTATAGTCGAATATAGGCTATTTCTCCGGTTAATAATTACCTTTTTTTGGATCTTTCCGCTGGTTGAGAGCAGATTTGCCCCAAACACGACTTGCTGGAGTGCTTGTAGAAATCATTCAGTCCTTCTCAGGGCTTTGCACTAAGAGGGAACTCCTCTGAGACAAGCATGTAAACACCTGGGTATTGATTCAGAACCATCCTCAGCTCTTACACTCTCAAAAGAAAGGATGGTTCTTTAAGGGTTCTTCAGTAAAAGACAGTGCATACAGAACCATGAACGCTCAAATAACTACTGGCATGCATAAATGGTTCTTCAGATTGATGGAGAACGCACTGTGTATGGTTTTATATACAACTTTTTTGAAAATTATACTATATAGCACTAAAAAGAGCTCTATTGTTCATAATGTCAAGCTCGCATCAATAGAAGAACCCTTTTTGGTGCTATATAGAACCATGAACAACACCTCTACCAATCTGAAGAACCATTGCACCATATGCACTGTATATGGCTCTATATTCGCTGCTGTTGGAACAAAACCTTGTATCTCCAAAATGGTAACTTTTACAGGAGAAGGAAAAATGTGCTTTTAATGTAAGTCAATGGAACCAGACCAGACACCCCCAAGTCATTTTTGTCCATTTCTTTTGGTCCATCCTTCATGAAATTTACACACAATATTAAGGCCAACATGCCTTTTCAAATTATGTCAAAAACTGAAAATCAGCAAAAATGGAGATGACAACAACAGCGATATACAACCTTTTTGAAAATGGTACTATATAGCACCAAAAAGAGTTCTATTGTTTATGATGTCAAGCTCGTAACAATAGAAGAACCCTTTTTGGTGCTATATAGAACCATATACAACACCCCTACCAATCTGAAGAACCACTGTGCCATGCAAAGTACTGTTTAAGTATGAAATGGTTCTATATAGAAATCATGGTTCTTGGACCATTTTAAGAGTGTAGGCTACACTGGAATTAACTCAAAGACATGACCACACTAATCAACCATGCTTTTTTCATGCAAGTGCCATTGCATTGGAGTGATACTTGTTTATTTTTTTTTTAGCAGACTGGGTGTAATTGCTCACAACACTAGTTTGTCCATTGGTTGAAAAACAAAACTGAACCAACATGGCATTGCAGATTCTGATCTTTTTTGTGGGGAGCAGAACACTATGGGTTATACTAGGCTACTGACTCACATTTACACGTACAAAAAAAGGTGTTAAAGCATTACATTAATGTTTTTTTCATTCGCCCCCCCCACCCCCAAATCCATCCCCTCCCCGCCCCTCGCCAAAATTTTTTACTCAGAAAAATGACTCAACACTCTATCTCGAAAAAGGGCATCACATTTTTCATAAATACAAAGGAAAAAAAAAAAAAAGAGATCTTACCAAGGACAATACAAGCATAGCACTTTCACATACACGTCGGGAAAAAGAAGGATAAATATGTCTGTGGTTATCGAGTTTAAAATCAGAGTGAAATCAGATGTGGCTACAGAACAGCAATGACCTCGTCCCAAGCGGTCACATTATCAAAAGTTAAAATAACAAAGATTTAAAAACAACACAAAAGCGTTTATTTTCTTGAGTGAGGACTATTGGTCGAAAGGTCTAACATAATCGGTTTAGATACTGTATTTGTATTTCACAAGACTACCATCATGCACATCTGTACAGTAGGTTAATAGAAGGTTTAAAGGAGCAATAAGCAGCAGGTGTTTTGTTTTGAGGTGAGGGGTTGCTTATCAGTCACGCTACTGACTCTCTGCCAGTCACACGTCATGACACAGGAACAGTAAGTAGAAAAGAAAGAAAGGTCCGCCATGAGCCTGCACTTGTAATCACAATATATATATAATTCCACACGTACTACTGTTATACTATTATGTAAGTTTCATATTTTATTCCATTTTAACAGGAAAGAAAATCTACTTATTGCTCCTTTAAGAGTGAAAGAGAATGGTAATGCTCTTTGGATATAGATACACAAAATGATCATAACGTAACACATAGTAAGTGTTATGCCTAGGTATCAAAATTCAATTATTATTATTATTTTTTTTCGTTTCACCCTCCCCTGCCTCACAAAAGTCTTGCCTCGTCGCGGACGTCGATTCGTCTCGATTTCGGACATGCGCTCCCTCGCGAATAAATAGAAAAGCTTGCTGTCACTCGCTAACGTTTTTGTCTTTGACGGCGGCCTCACACAGGCCCCGTTTCTGCATGAGGGAGTAAGGGAATGGCGCTCCGTTGCAGGCACTATGGTCCAGTTTGTTGAGCTTTGCCAATGTTTTGATGCTGCCCGGCGGCCTGCCAGGGCTGACCTTGTAGCCGGCGGCTCTGGTGGTGCCCAGAGGCCTTCCTGGGCTGGTTTTGAACCCGGCCGCCCTGGTGGTGCCCGGGGGTCTGCCGGTGCTCGTCCGATACCCGGCGGATTTGGTGGTGCCCGCAGGCCTACCTCGTCTTCCGGTCTTCCCGAGTCCTTTCTTTTTCTTGGATCCCTCCGGCACCTCCACGCCCCTCATCCTCACGGACTGGGGGTGAAAGTCGTTCTGGGCGTCCTGCAGCTGGCAGGACATGGGTTTGATCATGCTCTGCGGCAAGGGGGGCAGGTTGGGCAGCGGCAGCTGCAGAGGCGGAGGCGGGCCGGACGGGTAGAACTTGCTGGACTGCGAGGTGCATAACTCGAAATGACTGCTCGGGTGCTGGCCATCTTCGCCTAGGCCGCCCAAGCCGTAGTCGTTACTGTTGCCGGCTACCTGATGCATCATTTTCTGCGAGGGAAGAAGATACAAATGTGGAAGAAGATGTCAGACCAGACTGCACAGAACAGAACAATAACAAATACAACAACGTTCAACCATGTTGGGGAAACTGGTAAAGCTATACTATGCATTCTATATATTATACATTATATACAAGCTTTAAGGAAGGCCAACAGCCCCTGCTCCTCTGAGAGGGGCTTTACAGTAGATGTTGGAACACCGCTGTGAGGATTTGACTGCATTCAGCCACAAGAGCATCAGTGAGGTCAGGCACTGATGTTGGATGATTAGCTCTCGATCACTTCAACTCATCCCAAAGGTATTAGGCAGAGCTGCATCACTCCAGAGGCCTAGATTGTTTGTTTAATGCCTCTAAAAGCTCCTTCGCATAAAGCCATTATGCAATATGTTTACGAATATGATGCCTGATACATAAAACTCACTTAAAACTTATTTTAAAGAATCCATTCAGGGTGGAGAAGTGCATGCAGGGCACTGTAAGGCAAAATAGTCCTGAAAGAAAACAAATTTTTTTCAGGTTTACCACTGTTTCTCCCGTCATCAACATTACATATAACGCTTAGAAGAAACGTGGTACTTTTGGGTAGTAAATAAAATGGCAATTTTTGCGTTTTTCCTAGCCATCACCACCACTATAAAGAAATCTGAGAGGTTAAGTTTCTCTACAATGAACCATTTCATACCAAACCACTGAATGAATTTGTTTACATCTCAGTGGCTGAATTATGCAGACATTTGGTGAAAAAAAATCAGTGCAAATGGCTATTTTTAAAGGGTATTGCACTGATTTTTTCACCAAATGTCTGCAAATTTTCTAACTACAAGGGGCGTGTGGATGCTTTTGGATCAGTCAAGCATTCAGTGGTCAGATTCCATACATTAATCAGGATAATGAGTCAGGTCAGTTCAAGACATCAGTGCTTTGCATGCATATTCCGCACCAGCAACTCTCAGACTGGCACAAAGCTGAAGTTCGAGTTTTCCGTTCCACCTTAAATGGAATATGTAACTGCCGCACCATTTAAGGTGGAACGGCAAAATCAGAACAAGAGGCTGGCGAGTAGGAAGCCAACTTCAGCCTCGTCTGACTGGTGCTGTTGTTTTGCCTGGCTGGATGAGTAAAGCCGAGGGAAACGCTGAGTTTACGCAAATTCCCTACACAACGAACGTCACGGCACATTCATAAACAGGCAGAGCGGCACGGTAACGGTAACGGTAACTACACGGCGAGGCCAGCAGGCCCCGCGTTCAAACACGGACCTGCAGAAAACCGTACAAAGACAGACGAGGGTTTCCTACCCAGACGCGTCGGGGCGACTGTTTTTCTCCATCCGTACCTCCGTGCATAGGCTTTAACGCTTTTCTCCACCTCCACACGCCGACGGAGTGGAAACTGAGTCCGAAAGGCTCGGCTGCGAGGGGAAACGCGGCAGCGGAGGCGCGTTTGACGTTAGCGGCGGATAAAGACGGTACTGTACCTCATTTGTCCGCGGATCTCGGGCTGTGAAGGGTTAACTGCGAAACGCACACATCTCCCATCCCTGAACGCAGAGCACGGCTCTATTTATCGACCGCTGTCCCCGTCCGGGAGGATCTGCGGCCGCTCCCGGGCTGTGGATGGCAGCTGTGCTGGGCTGCTGAAGAGATTTCCTCTCCCGGAGCGATGAGGCTTAAATCTGTAGGGCAGCCATTTTCACTCAAATGTTTTTTCACAATATTGGAGGACGGAACAGTGCGCATGCGCGAAGGGGACTGAAGGAAATCACGCTGCTGCTCTCTTGTGTTTTCAGAACCAAAAAAAGCATGTTACATATTGTAAACAGCTTTATTCATATATACATATATAAATATATATATATATATATATATATATATATATATATATATATATATATATATATTACAGTGAATGCTGTAAACACACACATATGTGTGTATATGTAAATATATGTATGTGTTTACAGCATTTACTGTAATATATATATATATATATATATATATATATATATATATATATATATATATATAAAAGTATTTATAATACTCTTTTCTATACTATATACTGTACACCATACTTGGTTAGTACTGATTGAGGAAATCATTTTTTTCTGTTTAAAGGGGAATTCCACCAATTTTATACAAATGTTGCATAACTAAATGGTGAACAAGTGCAGAAGGTCATTCAGAGTGGTTTGGTGTGAAATGTCTTGTTCTAGAGAAACTTACTCAGATGGAATTGTTCACAGTGGGGCTGATAGGAACCAGATATATGAAGTGTTTTAACACCTCTACAACTTCAGGCATTGGCGCTTGGACAGAAAGTTACTGCATGAAATAGTTACAAATGCGCTATGTAATGCCTGAGGCGTTGCTTTACAATAATTGTGAAACATTCATGACTGAGGTCATTTTTTTTCAGATTTTATACTATTTAACAGTTTATGTTACACATAAAAACCCAGAAGATGTGCAGGTCAGCTGGTAAATAAAATGGCTGTGTTTGTGCTGTAGACACTTGTTTTCGACACTTCCTGTAGACATTACAAAGACGTGAGCAAAAAGACATGAACAGCAAACTGAGCAAAGAAGAAAACCTGTTTAATGAACACTTCATTACTATAGCCTACTTCACTGTAGGTTACATGCTCTTCAGGGAAAGGAAGAATAGACAGTTATTCTAAAATAATACGCTCCTCTGATTGTGTAATCTTTTGATCTAGTCTCTGCCTCTAATTTTAGGAGGTAACGGGAGGCCTAGTCTGTAACACAATGACGGAAGTGTTGCACTGTACAGTAGGGGGCCACACTGGGTCGGGGGTGTGTTCATACAGATCATCCACCTTAAGCTAAATGATGAAAACCTTGGACGTTCCTTGATTCCCATGTGCCAAGTGGTAATTATGAGTTCTGGTGGGTGATTATTTGCTTTTATGATAGATAAATAAATAAATTGTCTCACAAAGTTTCCTTAATCAGTCATGGTTATTACACTTGTAGAACCACGCAGCTGTAACTCAAGATAAAATCATGCCTTATAGATTGATAATAAAGCTGTCAAATCACATTTTAAGCACTGTGCTTGTAATAGAAGCCACTCATGGCACTGAATTCTCTATTATATACCTCAGTAAATCTTTAATTACGGGACTATAACATCAAAACCAAGCAGGTACCTCAAATCCTGCCATCTGCACTGGGCCTTTGGCTACATATGGCACAACTGAGACTTAAACTTAAACTTTTACTAAAGTTTTAAAATGCAGGGTGATTCAAAATGATTTATTTCACTTGTAAATCATTACAGAACAATGCAGTAAACTGTAAATGGTTTAAGTGCATAAAGTTTATTATGTAATTTTAGAAGTGCTCAGTATGAACCTCCTCCAGCTGTAAGGACAACATCAACGCCATAGTCAAACTCATCCCATACTCGATTGAGCGTGACGGGTGTCGCTGCACTCACGGCTCTTTCTCAGTTGGTGTGTGATTGGTTCCTAGGCGCCTCGCGGTTGTAAAAATATGGCGTTTTGAAATCGGATTAATCTTTTTGAATCACCTTGTGTGAAGTGGGATCATTAGGATTTGCTGAACAGGTAATTTTTCTGGAAAGTCGATGACAAAGTCTCACAGTGTAAGACAGATCTGCTGAATTTTTTAACCCTTTGGAAATAAATTGGTTTGATGTAATGAATTAATATTGTTTCAAAACCATCAGTACAGTCCAAATCTGGAAACTAACCTGAAGCAACATCTATCTCTCTCTCTCTCTCTCTCTCTCTCTCTATATATATATATATATATATATATATATATATATATATATATATATATATATGTGTGTATATGTATTGTGTGTATATATACATATATAGATATATATATGTTATGTGTGTATATATATATATATATATATATATATATATGTGTGTGTGTGTGTGTGTGTGTGTATACATATGACAGCATTTACTGTGATATTACACATAAATGTGTGTACATACATACATACGTACATACATACATACGTACATATACCACATGTAGCTGTGCGTTTTGAAACTTTAACCATTTCCACATACTACATCAAACTTATACTCCAAAAAATGAGGAAAGATCAGTTTTCCATGATGTAGGTCCTTGCATGATGAGTTGTTTTGATAATTTGTTTTGGTTTAATACCAGAGAAAGAGTTGCATCTGATTAGGATCATTTATGCTGGGTTAGATTTACACAGATTTGTTCAGGGACCTCCTATTATCAGGAAGCTCCTCCCCTTTACCTAACGCAGCAAGTTCACACACACACACACACACACACACACACACACACACACACACACACGCATGCACGTACACAGGCCTCCTCCAGCACCAGGGGTGTGTTCAAGCACACTGCCATCAAACTCAGTTCAGTGTTGTGTGCACTGGATAACAAATCTTTTTTCATGTCTATATATAAAGAATATAAATACATATAACTATGTATATAATAATAATAATAATAATAATAATGGTGTACTAATAGTGGAATATTGGACTTGTGGTAGAAGTTTTGCTCTGGAATCAGCACCTAATTGTGATGCATATACAAAATTGTATATACAAAAATCATAATTTACTTGTTCTCAAGTATATTAATGAGTGAAATAATCTCCTGTTCACTATTCAAATTTAGTGACTTATTCCTTTTTTGTTTGTTTAATTTCATTATGCTTTGTTGGTGACCGCATCTGTACTGCTTTGAAATTGGTCACATCTGTGACTTTGGAGTATTTTTATTTGGAGCAAAAGAATACAGCGTTCAGAGTTCAGTTCCCACACTGACAGGCGCTGGATTTACTAAGACGCTCCACTGCAGTTCTGTAAGTTAGGTAAGTATATTTTTTGACCCAATACTTTTGTACTTTTTTATAAAGTTGTTTTTCTGCTAAGGTACTTTTACTTGAGTCATTAATTTACCCAAGAATTCATACTTTTACTTAAGTATGTGTTTAAGCTACTTTACCCACCTCTGTAAATTACAGAGCCCCGCTGGTGACATCCTGTATAAATAAAAATAATGCGTGGCCACGCCTTATTAATGCGTGGGAATGAGATCCTAATGCATGGCCACGACTTAGTAAGGCGTGGGAATGAGATCACGGCTTACTTAGTCGTAGCCACGCATTAGGATCTCGTTCCCACGCTTTACTAAGTCGTGGCCACGACTTAATCATCTCATTCTCACACCTTTCTAAGTCGTGGCCACAACTTAATCATCTCATTCCCACGCCTTACTAAGTCATGGCCACGCATTAGGATCTCGTTCCCACGCATTAATAAGGCGTGGCCACGCATTATTTTTATTTATACAGGATGCTACTTTACCCACCTCTGTAAATTATGGAGCCCTGCTGGTGACATCCTGTGTAAATAAAAATAACGCGTGGGAACGAGATCCCAATGCGTGGCCACGACTTAGTAATGCGTGGGAATGAGATGATTAAGTCGTGACCATGACTTAGTAATGTGTATGTACGCCTTACTACGTGGTGGCCACGCATTAGGATCTCGTTCCCACGCTTTACTAAGTCGTGGCCACGACTTAATCATCTCATTCCCACGCCTCACTAAGTCGTGGCCACGCATTATTTTAATTTATACAGGATGTCACCAGCGGGGCTCCGTAGCAAATAACGCACAACGATGCGGAACGTTTCGCACAGTGAACGCAGCCCACATTCCTCTCCGGCTGGCAGAGAGCTGAGCAGCCTGAGCAGCCCGAGCAGCAGGCCCAGTCCTGCCTTCACTTGTACCTTCACAGCTACAGTAATTCAACTCGTAGCATTTCGCAACGTTTAAATCAGTGTTTTTTGGCGTTCAGCTGCATTTCTGAGCGGATCCGCTGCTCTAGAGTCTGTATTTTGGGCCCAGATACCCAGTTGAAGCGAGTAAGGTAACCCCTCTGGGTTTCCACGCTTTCTACATTAATATTTTTAATATTATTGCTCCTTTTTGCAGCGCAGCTGACGGCATGGAGGACAAGGTGTTCACCAAAGAGCTGGATCAGTGGATCGAGCAGCTGAACGAGTGCAAGCAGCTCTCGGAAAACCAAGTGAAAATCCTATGCGAGAAAGTAAGTAACCTTCATTTTTCTCTTAATTGCTTTTCTAGAAATATTCCTTCTACCGTAAAACCCGCGTTTGTGTTGCACATTTGCCAGCGCTTTCTCTAAAAAGGCGCAAATCTGAATCGATTTATTCGAAAACACTGCCGCAGTTGCAACTGGCGGCGGCGATTTCTGTTTCCATTGGCTGCCGGTCCACCGGTGACCCTCTCTGTTAGCTGCGATGGCTCTCCTCATTGGCTACCGCCCCACCGTAGACGCACGCCATTGGCTCTTGCCAGCGCGGTGCGGTTAGCAACCGCAGCTCGTCCTACTTTCAGCGCTGCTCGTTGTCAGGCAGATATTTTGGTATTTTGTGGAAACAGAAAGGGATAAAAATCGTAGCTTGGCGTTTTTGTGCACAATATAAAATATATACACATGGTGTTTGCAACAGTACGGGGTTAGAATGAGGGTCTGGAGTTGGAGTTTGTACTGAAACGGGGCTCAGTAAGACTGAAACAGGGCGGAAAAAGAGACCTGGTTTGTACAGTAACATTACAGCCCGGTTTGCCTACTGCTTATTAAAGAGGATTTCCACTGTTTTAAAACACATTCTGAATAATTCAGTGGCCGAGATGTAAACAAAGTACGGAAAAAATATATAAAGCCATTTAGTGAGTCATAATAATGAGAAAGGTATTCATAATTATGACTTAGTATCTCATAATTATGACTTAGTATCTCAGAATTATCACACTTTCTCATAATTATGAGATTCTGTCTGATAATTATGACTTAATATCTCATAAGTATGACTTGGCATGTCATAATAATGAATTACTATGTTATAATTATGACTTACTTTCTCATAATTACGACTTTAATATCTCATAATGAGATTCAATCTCATAACTATAACTGAATGTCTTTAAATATTGACTGTCATGATCATGACTTGGTATCTCATAAAAATGACTTGGTATCTTATAATAATGACTTACTATGTCACAACTACGACCTAGTGTCCCCAAATAATCCTTTAGTGTGTTATAATTATACTTTATGAAAAAATGTTCTCATTATCATTATTAGACATAGTAATTCATGGCAGAGAGGTAAATGCAGGGTGTTGTGAGGCAAAAAAGTCCCCAGATAAAACTTTTTTCCGGTTTTGAACTATTTTAGCTTCATCAATATTACATATAAAAATTCAGAGGACACATACACGTTCACTGGTGCTTTTGGACAGTAAATAAAATGTCTATATTAGTGTTGTAGACATTGTGACGTCTGGTTCCTATCACCACCACTGTAAAGAAATCCGAGTCTGTAAGTTTCTCTACAATGAGCCGATTCACACCAAACTACTCTGTTACGCTTTGATCAGTCTGAACTATTGAAAACCACACGTTTTGAAAATGAATGTAGTTTGCAAAGTTCAGAATGACTCAAAGCTTGTAAATAAAGTGGGAATAGACGAAATGTGGGAACAGAATAGGAAGATCTGTACCATCTCGAACTCAACCCAGTCACGGAAGGCCACAGTATATAACGTCATTTCTCTATTTTGATGTTTGAAGCTGATATAATTCTGATGCAGAAGAACAGGGAAGTGCTGCGGCTCTCCAGGACTGAAAATAGACACGCTGCCGGCCTGTCCTGGCTGAACTCCAAATGATGAGCAATTCAATTTCACCGATTTAGCTTTGTAACAGTTTGAGCTCTGATCAGGGATCTGTAGAGCAATGCTCGATTATATGGTACATTCCAGGGGCCGCATTACAGAAACTTAGTAAGTCTGAAATCTTATCTGATTAGTCACCATGACAACTTCAGTTAGGACTGAATTTAGGACAGAAGTTATTACAGAACAACAGTTAGTAAGTTCATAGTCTTATCCTTTAACTCCAGATTAGAAACCAGTATTACAGAAACATCCTGACTAGACGGAATCTCCTAAATTCAGTCCTAACTTTAAGAACCCAGAGCTGCCTTAGCTTCTGTTTTAACCGTCCGTTTCTATTGTTTTGTGCAGTGACAGGAAGATTAGCTCACTATAACTGGCATATCGACGTTAGCTACATTGATCTGTATTGAATTTTCTTTTTAAAACCCCAGACGCTGCAGACTCGACCTCCACCGTCCCTCTTATTACCTTTGAGTGTTAATGTTTGATAAACGCTCATCAGATAAACTGTTACAGTGATTGTGGTCAGTGGTGGACTGTAACTAAGTCAATGTAATTCGTTACTGTACTTAAGTAGGTTTGTGTCTGTACTTTACTGAAGTATTTCCATTTTGGGCGACTTTTTACTTTCACTCCGCTACATTTCAAAGTCAAATATCTTACTTTTTACTCCACTACATTAAGCGAAATCTGTCGTTTTTTTTGGTTTATGTGTTTATCAAAACATAACATGTCAAAGCAAAAAGAAACGCGAAGCAAGAACACCAATCAGGGCACAGCGCGCACTTCGTTTTGAGCTTGTTTTGACCCGTTGGACATACCAACCCAGTGCAAGCATACGGTTCAGTGTCAGTGCAGCAGTGTAAAAGTTTGCGAGTGTCTATTCAACATAAATGATGAACTAACCTAACTTTGTGTAAATAGACCACAATATAGAAATATGTACACATATGCAGTTGTGACTGACGTGTCTTTTCTCTGAATTACAAACAAATACAAATATTTCATTTTATAGTAAATTTGTTTTGGCTAGTTTACGTTTACAGATTTAATATAGTAAAGGAAAACTAATTTGTGAACCTGAGTTTAAAACAACTTTTTATTAAACTTAAACTTGTAATTAAGTTGCAAATAAATCTGAAAACTGAAACTTTGCTTGTTTGTTAAAAGTGATTTCAGAGCCACTCAGTTCTACCTGATGGAAATAGTTTTTCTTCAGTGTTTTGTGTTTATGATAATTTTAATAGACATCAGCGTCACTAATTAATGACATTCTATTAAAAGACTGGTTTACCAAGAGAGACTCTGGAGTATTTTCACCTAAAATGAGTTACTGAAGCAGAGTCTTGTTATAAAAATGATAATAGGACATCAGAGTCATAATTAATCTTTTAGTACTTTCACTTTCGATACTTAAGTACATTTGAAGGCAAATACTTTTGTACTTTTACTCAAGTGGAGGTCTAAAGGGAGGAACTTCTACTTTTACTGGGGTAATATTTTACCTTGGGTATCTAGTTTAACTCAAGTACCTGGTTTGTGTACTTCGACCACCAGTGATGGTGGTGAATAATGAGGAGACGGAGCTGATCGTGTGTTAATATTGATAAACTCAGATAAGATATTACAGTGATGGTGGTGAATAATGAGGAGACGGAGCTGATCGTGTGTTAATATTGATAAACTCAGATAAGATGTTACAGTGATGGTGGTGAATAATGAGGAGACGGAGCTGATCGTGTGTTAATATTGATAAACTCAGATATTACAGTGACGGTGGTGAATAATGAGGAGACGGAGCTGATCGTGTGTCTGTTTATTAGGAGGAGTATCGTTAGCGCGCTCAGCTAAAGAGTTTAGGAAACTGAAACTGAAACTGTGGAGCGGCGACTCTGATAAACAGCTCGAAGCGCTGAAACGATATTCTTAACTTCAGTATTTGGCCTGTTTTACTTCAGTATTACCTCAGTGTTTATTTTGTGTTTTACAGGCGAAAGAAATTTTATCGAAGGAGTCCAACGTTCAGGAGGTGCGCTGCCCCGTCACAGTGTGCGGAGATGTCCACGGCCAGTTCCATGACCTCATGGAGCTCTTTAAGATCGGTGGAAAATCGCCAGATACCAACTATCTCTTCATGGGAGACTACGTGGACCGAGGCTATTACTCTGTAGAGACTGTCACACTTCTAGTGTCTTTAAAGGTAAAAAGATCTTTTTTTATGGAGAGTGAAACTCGTCTACATCCTCATACTTTAAGAAGTTTTGTAGATGCAGCTTCTGATGTTGGTAGCTGCCTTCACCAAGTTTAAAGGGCCCATATAATAGTAGTTCCACAGCATTTATGTTTCAAAAGTTATAATCCATTTTTACAGGACCATTTCTATTTTTGTCTCTTTAAACAGGCTGTACTGATGTACTGATAAGCTCCTTTCTGATTGGCTGCCCTGTATTACGTCTCTTTCAAAAAGCAGCCCAGAAATTACTTAAATATACTCAACAGGGAACAAACAGAAGTGCGGAAAATTTAAGTTTAATATATTGGAAGGAAAATAAATATGAAATGTGCCATATATTTAGCAGAGGCCGCATTTCTTTCTTTCTTATTTTTTTCCAATATGTCAAATTCAGCAAATAAACAGTGATTGACTTGTAAAATGTGCAGAAGTGTGTTCTCTGTGGAGGATTATTCAACATGTCATTTGACCAGAGGCGCCCAAACTTGTGCACATGACTGTAAATGGTACGTTTTGACACTTTCACAATGTTCGCTTTAATACATCAATCTTATTGAAAAATAAACGAGGAAAATTCAGTTTTCAACGTTATGGGCCTTTTAACACACAGTCAAAAGATCTAGCTGAGAAATTTCTGAATCATATGAATATAATAGACTTCGGTTATGTTCCAACTTTTCCATTCATTTTTTTCATTCCTCAGGTTCGTTACAGAGAGAGAATCACCATCCTCAGAGGGAATCACGAGAGCAGGCAGATCACACAGGTGTACGGCTTCTACGACGAGTGTCTGAGAAAATACGGCAACGCAAACGTGTGGAAATACTTCACAGACCTTTTTGACTACCTTCCTCTCACAGCCCTGGTGGACACACAGGTAACCTGCTCCATGACCACTGCGCCTGTAACTGATATATGCAGTGCAGGTCGCTGTTGTTGGAAGAAAACCTTGTATCTCACGTTTTTCAGTTTTTGGCACAATTTGAAAATACCTGTTTCCCTTTACATAGTGTTTTAAATTTCATGATGAATGGACCAAAAGAAACGACCCAAAACGACTTGAAAAAAAGTCTGGTTCCATTGATTTACATTAAAAGTACAGTATGTTTTTTCCTTCTCCTGTGAAGTCACCATTTTGGAGATACAAGGTTTTGTTCTGACAACAGCGAGATGTTTAAGCACGGATGTCTTCAGATTTTGACATTAAATACAGTATTTTATTTTTTTTTTTGTATTTTTTGAAATTTCAGGTTTTTTTAAATGACCTTTTGGTAGTTAATATGAGAAAAATGTACGTTTTTTTCATGTGATGCTTTATTAAAACCCCAAACCATGAGCACAAAGTCACTCTCTTTCTCTGGTCTTGTAGATATTCTGTCTCCATGGAGGACTTTCTCCATCCATAGACACGCTGGACCACATTCGGGCACTGGACCGCATTCAGGAGGTCCCACATGAGGTCAGCTTCGTCTCTGATTTCTGTAACCCTCACAAAGCCGCGATCAGATATTTACAAAGTTATTCTGTTTGTGAAAGCCCGGGTGAAGCGGTGATTATATCTTCTGTTACATTTTTCCATTTTCTGACCCTTTGAGCTAAAGCACTGAAGGTGGGGGTGGACCATATGGCAAAATATATACACACGAGATTAAGATACGCAGGACATATCACAGTATTTCAACACAGACACAGTTCACTAGTAGAGCCACATTTTAAAACAGACATCAAAAGCTCTGGATATAATGGTTTATACTCGGTGTCATTAACCCAATGACTCAGTTAGCCCTAAGACTAATTCTGCTCTGTTTTAATGAAGCATGCAGCTGGTCAGTGTCTTTAGGTAGGGATTATGTCCACAAAATGCTCAGAAAAGCATACTGTTTATCACGATAACACGATTTAACACAAAATTGATGAAGTATTGTCATTGCCCACCTCTGATTGATTGTTTGATTCCCCCGTTAACAAGCAGTGCAGATAAGAACGCGACTGTTGCATGACTTATGATTTTGAACTTCTCTGATAAAACAGTATTCTATAAATTAAAATGTTGGTTTAATAATTAATTCAGTACATTTAATTTAATTAATTGAATTAATTAAATGTAATTAAACATGTGTTTACTAGCATATTCTGTGCTATGATATTAACAGATTACAGTTTTTAACATCACAATATAATAATCACCGCTGTCGGAAAGAAACCTCGTATCTGCGAAATGGTAACTTTACAGGAGAAGGAAAAAACATACTGTACTTTTAATGTAAGTCAATGGAACCAGAGTCGTTTTCGGCCGAAGTCATTTTCGGCCGTTTCTTTGTAAAGGACAACAGGTATTTTCAAATGATGTCAAAAACTGAAAAACAAAAATGGAGATACAAGATTTTGTTCCAACAACAGAGCAATATTACTACTAATAATAATAATAGTGTTATATTTTATATAATGAAATGTAGAAGAATGTATAATATACCAGAATTAATAGTGTGTGGACCAAAGTAGTTCAAACTGCAGTCCCAAAGTAAAAAAAAACTATGAGGAATTCAGGCTTTAGATATTTCTGAGTGTTACATCGTGATTCGCTTAAACACAAGGCATTATTAGAGATGATAATAAGCTAAATATATACAAAATCATCATTTATGGGGTACTGTATATTGGGACATGTCTGTCCCCAAACCTTAACCCCTAAATTTACACTTCTAAGATTAATACTTATATTTTTGATCTTAAAGTCTAAATGTATATAATGTTTAATCTTTAATAATCTTTAAATGTAGTTTTTTTTTTAAAGATCAAATATTTAGATTTATCATGAGTTTATTTTTTAAATGAAACTACTTTATTTAAAAATTGCTGTCCCAGGTTTTCATGGAACTACCAAAACAGTTTTAGTCTGTGGGCGGAGCCTTATTTTAGCCACACCCCTGTACTTTAGAGCAGAAGTCCCTCATGAACACATGTTGAGCAGTTAGATCCCTTTGTTTTGAAGTGAATGTGTGGAACATTAATATCAGTGTGGAACGTTAAGAACTGTCAGGACTGAAACACATTTTCCTCGATGAACGAAACCTTTTAATGTTTTATTGAAAAAAATTAAGATTTTTAAGGTTTTGATTCCATTTTGTCATCGAAACAGTGTTCAGTCGTTTATTTTGAAAGAATAATCATAATGAAGGAAGAGGGTCCCTCAAATAAAATAATTAAATGTAATGTTTGATGGATTTTAATGCGTTTGTGCATTAATACATAATTCAGTTAATGTTTATGGCAGATCTGTAACTTTTTTGAGAGCTTCTACTAAAAGTGTGGCTTTACAGTGAACCGTGTCAGTGGGCCTCACTGAATCTCTGTGTGTGCTGTAATCATCTATTAGCTGTGTTCTAATGTCCAGCTGTGATTGGCAGGGTCCTATGTGTGACCTGCTCTGGTCAGACCCCGATGACCGCGGTGGTTGGGGCATTTCCCCCAGAGGAGCCGGCTACACCTTCGGCCAGGACATCTCCGAAACTTTCAACCACGCCAACTGCCTGACCCTGGTGTCCAGAGCACACCAGTTAGTGATGGAGGTAAAACAGAGAACAAATGTTTAAAGGAGTAGTTCACCCAAAAACCAAACATACCCGATTTCCCTCTTACCTCAAACATAGTCGATCAGTCAAGACGTGTTTCATGTATGAAGTTTGCTTCTTTAGTTTTGCACTGGAGCTACGAGTCTAATATAATAGGAGTTTGTCACCCAAAAAGATTATTAGTTGGCTTGATTGATTGACTACGGTGGCGATTAGAGGGAAATTATGTACATTGTATTTTTTATTTTTATTCATTCTTTTTGTGGTGAACCACTCCTTTAATCAGGCCTGAAATTTTGGTCGAACCAGACCATCAGATTTCTTTGCAGTGGTAGTGATAGGAACCAGACGTCACAATGTCTACAACATTATACAAATATAAACAAATCTAGCCATTTTATTCACTATGCAAAGCCATCAGTGAACCTACACGAGTCTTCTGAGTTTTATATGTAATGTTGATGACAGTAAAATAGTGGTAAATTAAAAAATAACTTGTCTTTTGGGAATAGTTTGCTTGTAACACCTTGCATGTTCCACCATGAGTGGATTTTGAACATACTGTTTAGGCCAGAACATTCTAAGCAGACATCAGTCAGTGCATTCATAACCGTTTCATTGAGGGAGCTTTTAGAGGTGGACGTCTGGTTCCCATCACCACCACTGTGAACAATTCTGAGTCTGTAAGTTTCTCTAGAACAGAGCGTCTCACACCAAACCACTCTGAATGACTTTGTTTACATCTTAATGATGTAATCAAGCCAAATTTTTTGAAAAATCAGTGGAATTCCCCTTTTAAGTTACAGAAGTGTATACAGGCCTGGACCCCAGGTTCAAAGGGTGCGATGTTCTCACAGTTCATATGATGATTAGCTCATTCATGATTATACATGTGAGTCAAACTGTGGTTTAAAATGCTGTTATAACTCAGTAGTGAATGTAATCAATAATGTTTTTTAGGGCTACAATTGGTGTCATGAGAGGAACGTAGTCACCATCTTCAGTGCTCCGAATTACTGCTATCGGTGTGGAAATCAGGCAGCTATTATGGAGCTCGATGACACACTGAAGTATTCATTGTGAGTATAATGAGGCAGATGTACTGACGTTTTGTGCACCTTGTTTTGGTACTAAAATGGGGCAGAAGCTCTTTATTGTCTGTATTCAGATCAAAGAGGCGGTCGCTGCTCTTTTGCGCTTTAGCCTCATTGTATATGCATTTATAGGAGTTTCCCTCTGAAAGCCCAGAACACTGGGAGGAGATTATTATAATGAAGCACTTATTCTGGTTTGGCAAGACTGGTAGTAAATACTGACTGTTTAACACTTCATCCCACACATTCGTTATTTTCAACTTGAGCAAAATTTTGTGAATGCTCGCCGTGTCTCATTATTCTTAATAAAATCAATTAGTAAAAGTGGTATTTCCTAAAACTGTGGGTATCAGAGTGTCTTAAGAGCCGATTTTGTGTAACTAATGATTTGACCGTTTTCTTTCACAAACTCTTGTGAAACTCTTTCGGCTCTGCAACCCTCTGCATCACTAGCTTGTCATTACTTGTTCACGTTGCAGCTTCACCATCATGGTTAGATGCGCAGAGCTTAAAGGACACCTTCAAAAAGAGTCAAAATCACGCAGTTCTCAGTCGAACAGAAAGCTCTCAGTGAAATTAAACCGGGATTTTACAACGCCACGTGAATTCTAAATGCAGTCGGCACCAAACTCAAGTTCATCTCAAACCGCCAGCAAAAAACGTGCTTCATCTGTTTCAGAGGAGCAAGTAATTACTTACTGTTTTAGTTTTTTATTTATGTAGAAATAATTGTATTAAAAAATAATCAAAATAATGACGTTTATGTCAAAATAATCATGCATTTCCAGAAGAGTAATTACTTATTAGTCATTATTTTGGCTTACCTAGTCAAACTCATGAGTTACAGTTGGATCGTACACTTTGGCTGTGTCCCAAACCACATACGCATACGCTTTCTCTGCTACACTACCGAGAACACTTCAAATAGTGTTTTTTTACATACTACGTACTATTTAGTGTGTATTATGTGGTTTGGGACACAGACTCTCTCCTATGTGGCGGAAACAGCCTTCCATACAAAAAGCATGTGTTATATTGTGCTGCTCATATGTTAAGTGTGAAGTTGTGCCGGTTGGCGTTCATTTGCATGAACGATGGCAGAAAACCCACTGAATTGGCCGCCCACACCAGCGCAAAGTGTCGGCAGGCTGTCAGTATGTAGTACCTCTCTTAGTAAATCTTCCCTTCAGTCTCTTCTGGCTTCTCATTCTATAGCTTTTGTAGTTTTTAAACAAATTTTATGCTTTTTATAGATTTGCACCCAGAAGGAATCAACCGACAGGGATGAAACTCGGTGGGTAGGTTTGACATCGCGGTACATGCGAGTGATTCAAGTTTCACGCTCAGCCGTACATCTGACATAAGCAAGGACGGGCCTTATCACTGTACCTGACTGACCTATAAGGTCGTCCCAATGCGCGTGCTTTCCATTCTGACTCACACTGTTGGGTCGGTGCATCCTTTGCAAGCGAAGTCTGCCTCGGAGAAGAGTTGGAAAGCAATTCGAGCAGTTGGAAGAGTTTGAGAGGGGTCGCATCGTCGGGCTCCGGGAAGCAGGATGGTCTTATCGACGTATTGCACGGCATACCGGTCGTGCGGGTATTGCCATAGCACGCTGTCGGCGGCAGTGGATCTGGGGGACCCTACACAAACCGCGGAGAGAGAGAACCAACGGATTGTCGGACATGCACGGAGTGACCCAACAGCCTTGATTGCAGACAGTCATCAAGCAGCGATGCCCTCCATGAGTCATCCTGTTAATGCCAGCACCATTAGCAGACGGCTGCACTTGCCAGACTGTCTTGGAGTGACTCAGAATGGCAGCAGGTCATCTTCAGTGACGAGTCCTGCGTTTGTCTTGGTGGAGACGACCAGCGAATCCATGTGTGGAGGCACCGTGGTCAGCGGCAAGATGAACGGTTTGTTGTCATGTGTCACACGTCCAGAAGGCCTGGTGTCGTGGTGTGTGGTGCAGTTTCGTACGATGCCAGATCACCTTTGGCCTTTATTACCGGCACTTTGAGAGCCCAACATTACAATAATGAGGTCCTGCAATCAGCAGCCCCATCAGTTCTGAATGCACACTCCAGTGCGCTATTCCAACGCTCGTCCGCATACTTGCCCTGAAGACACAGGTACTATGCCAAGGCCAGCCGCACCGCAAGACCTGTCCCTGATTGAAAATGTGTGGGATGCTATTGGACGGGCTATCAACCCTCCACCCCTACCGCAAAATCTGCAGGAACTGCGTGAGAATATTAAAGCTGAATGGGATGGATTATCACAGGACACCATTAGGAACCCCTATAGTTCCATGCTGAGACGTCTGGCATGCGGCCATAGCAAACACGGCGGCCCGACGCCGTACTGAGAGACACTACTTCTGTATGTGTAGCTCAATAAATATTGACCATATCAGTCTACATTTCGAATCATTTATTGTTCCTGGTAACCTTTATCTTCCTTCCGAACAGCACTGCAATCAGACCCTTCTTTCTGGGTGCAACTATGTTTTTTTTTTTTGACGATGAGTGACCGTGTGTGAGGCGAACATCCAGGTTTGTAGAAATTACAGCCAAAAACGTGAGCTCCTGTAGAAATTTCATTTTTACATTTTTACAGACGTCGACCTGATAAACTAATCCAGTCGGAGTAGGGCTGATGTTGACCTGTACTTGTTATCAGTTACTGGAAATGCCTTTGGAAAAAAAGTTTTTGTTTCGCTCCGTTTTTAATATTTGCCTCTGAACTGACGTGTTTTTGGAACTGTCTCTGTTTCTCTAGTCTGCAGTTCGACCCTGCGCCAAGAAGAGGGGAACCGCACGTCACCCGCCGCACCCCAGACTACTTCCTGTGAAGTCTCCGTGCCTGATCAAAGTGAACGTGTTCCACAGCGCCATCTAGCTCACGGACTGAACAGCTGACGAAAGAAAAGAAAGCTTTCATTTCACTAGTGGGTTAAATTCCTAAATTTGTCCATGGACCAAAATGAGTGCCATCACCTAAACAAGCGCTGAGGGGTGGTCGGGAGGGTACAGGTCTTCACACGTGTACAGTTATTAATAATTATTTCATTGATATCAGAACTTCACACTTCACTCACCCATGCAGCTTAGTTGGTTTATCTGTGTTACTTTAATTTAAAACCTTTTACTCTCTGGTTTGTGTACAGTAGGCGCTTCGGGCTGGACGGTGTTGACGTCGTGGTGAATAAAAAAAAACTTGCCATGCATAGAATCATCTCCAATTAGCACAACCTTACATACCTAACGTCATCCGATTCATCTCAGACTTAGCGAGATTCCTTTTCTGTTTGCTGTTTTAAAGGGAAGGTGTGAAAATGAGAGGTGCTGTCCTGCACTTTTCTGGTATAGTCTCTATCAGTGTTATTAGACTAGAGAACGGCTACTTGTGGTTACGTTTTACCTGCTACTTTGTAAAACCGAGCACTTACTTACTTTTAATTGATGGAAGACACAAGCTAGGCCCCTTTTGCTACAACAGTATGAAATGTAAAACTTGTTTTTAAGGCTGAAGGTCTGAGATAAAGCTGTTTTTAAGCGAGACGTCTGCAAGAAATCTCTTTCTTCTGTGTTTGTGTTCCTGTGTACACGTGCGTTGTGACCATTTTATTGCCTTGTTCAGTTCTCACCACAACCAAGCTCAGTGGGTTTAATTCAAAGGGGAATTCCACCCATTTTTACAAATTCTGCACAATTCAAATGTTTAGATACAAGTTATTTTGTGTAGTTTGGGAAAAAAAAAAGTTTTCTTTGGGGAATTTATTTTTAAACAGTATATTTTAGGCCAAAACCTTCTTAAAACTATCATAGAAATCATGTCTCAGACATCAGGCAGCTTATTCAGAACGATTATGTGTACTAACTTACAGCAACAGAACTTTTAGAGCCGTTAAATTTCCTGGTTTAAAAACTAGGAAAGACCCCTCTCGATGATGCATGTTGAAGGTGGGAAGAAGTTTTGAAAAACTGTGCATTAGGGTAGATATATAAAAGGAGATGCCGCAGATTTTTTAAATATTTAATAGTTGCATCATTGAGATGTAAACAAAGTCATTCAGAGTGGTTTGGTGTGAAATGGTTCACTTTAAAGAAACTTACAGACTCAGATGTCTTTACAGTGGTGGTGATGGGAGCCAGGGGTCATGATGTCTACAACGCAAATATATATTTGAGTGTTTATATGTAATGTTGATGATGGTAACCATCCTTTAGGGACTGTTTTGCCTTGAAACTTTCTCAAGCCTACTGTAAAAACAATGTCTCAGACATCAGGCAACGTATCATTGTAATACCTTTCTGTGATGTAGTTTCAAGAGGCATTGAACTCTTCAGACGTCTGGTTCCTATCACCACCACTGTGAGCATTTCTGAGTCACTAAGCTTCTCTTAAACAGGGCATCTCACATCAAACCACTCTGATTGACGCTGTTTACATACGAGCAAATTAATTTGACACCATACTGCAGGGGGGCACAACTCCAGTCCTGGAGGAAGGGACAGTGTCCAGCACAGCCTGTTGACTTCTCTGCTCAGATACACCTGATTCAAATTGTCTGTTAATTGCCAGGTTTAGTGGGTGTGTTTGAGCAGGGTTTGAGCAGGACTTGGAGTTCTGCATCCCTACCATGCAGACTGGTGTAATTTGTCAGTTTACCCTCCATCCAGAAGATGGCGCCATTTTACTTTTTTGCAAAATAATGAGGGCCTTGTTGGAATTACACTACAAGAACACACAATGATCCCTCTTTACAGCAGGTATTCCCATCCTAATATGCTATGCAGATATTTTGGGAGTGTTTAGGTTACCTTAACACTACATGTAGGAACATGGCTGTGGGAATTTGACTGCATTCAGCCATGAGAGCATTAGTGAGGTCAGGTACTGATGTTGGATGATCAGTTCTGGATCACTCCAACTCATCACAAAGGTGTTGAATGGAGCTCCATCACTCCAGAGAACACAGCTCCACTGCTCCACAGCCCAATGCTGGGAGGCGTTATACCCCTCTAGCCACCCTGTTGCCATATATACGCACTACATGGCAACATTTTAGAGGCACCTTGTTTTCTTTCTGAGTGCTGTTCCACCATCACAAGGGCGTAAGATGGGTAGATTTTGGCAAGATTAACAACATAGCACAAATATTTGTGTGATATAGTTTTGCTTAACGTCAACCTTTTATATTTAATGTGTTAAATATGGATTCTGGCTAAAACCGTTGCCTTTGAAATGTTATTTGTCATGTTATGTAATATTCTGTAGCGCAGCACTGCATCCCTCAGCCTCATCAGTTGGACAGAATTCATGAATTACTGTGCTGTTTTTTTTGTTTTTGTCAACATTCAATGTTCTCAGACTACAATATCCAGCATGCATTACTCAAATACCACATACAACCATTGGGAATCCTCTCCATGGTGATGAAGAAATAATGACTGCTATTGTAGCCCCTGATGTAGAGGCTAATAAACACAGACATGCTACCGAGCCTCCTAATAGTTAGCTAAAAAAAGACATTTCAAACAGCCCACGCTTAAAGGGGAACTTCACTGTTGTTGCAAACTTTTCTTAAAGACTCAAGATGAAAAACTCCAATAGTTAAAGTGTGTGTGTGTGTGTATAGTGTATATTGTATTTATTGTATTTACATACAGTGAAAAGGGTAACAGGCATTTTCAAATTACGTTAAAAACTGAAAAACAGTGTACAGTGGGATCTAACTGCTCACCATGTGGCCTTGAGGGACAGGGATGCAGCCTCACTTCCTGCTCTGAAGTGTAGGAGTGTGGATAAAATAAGGCTCTGCCTACAGAGTAAAACACTGTGTTTCAGTGGTGGCATGAAAAAATGTAAAACTTTAACTTCTGATAAATCTAAATCTTTTAACTTCACTTTAAAAGAGGTCGAAAAGATCTTTTAACATTGAAAACAAATATATTACGGCTTATTTGTTCACTGTGGTGCTGATGGGAACCAGATGTCTGAAGAGTTTGATGCCTCTAAAAGCTCCATCACAGAAAGTTATTACATGAAGTCATAGTCAATAGTTTGTGATACAGTTTTGGCCTTGAAAATACATTTTAAAAATATTTTAAAGGCAGAGGTGTTGTAAGGCAAAATAGTCTCAAATGGATTGTTTTTTACCTCTATTTTATCATATCAACATTGCATATTAAAACTCAGAAGTCGGGTAGGGTTACTGGAGGTTTTGGATAGTAAATAAAATGTCTACGTTTGTGTTGTAGCCATCGTGACGTCTGGTTCCTATCACCACCACTGTAAAGAAACCTGAGTCAGTAAGTTTCTCTACAGTGAACCGTTTCACACCAAACCACTCTGAATGACTCTGTTTACATCTGAATGATGCCATTATTAAATTTTAGAAAAATCAGTGGAATCTCCCTTCATATATCTACCCTAATGCACACACAGTTTTTCAAAACTTCTTCCCACCTTCAACATGCATCATCAAGAGAGGGTCTTTCCTAGGTTTTGGAACCAGAAAATCTCCTAGAGACGACTGTGTCAGGAGGTGAGTAGACATGCTAAATTTTATTTATTATTTTTTTTTAAAGCTAAAAGTCCCCAAACTCTGAATGAGGCTTGTAATTCCTTTTAGCTAACAGCTACTGAACCCCAGTTCCTGTTTGGTTAGCCCGCTCCATCTGGACTGGAGGTTTGGTTTCAGGATATCGTATGACTGCAGACGTATTCGTAGGTTCTTCGCTCAGTACTGCTGGTGAAACTCTAACTATGTAACCAAGTGCTAATGCTGAATGAGGGGGAGGATAAAAATAACCTGCAGGGAAAACCGCAACATAATGCAGGCTGAAGGAAAGGCCAGGAAAGGTGAGCTTAATTACAGTATGACGGAAGTATCAGTGTTCCTCCTCTCCTACGCACACACACACACTGTACAGTACACACCAGCATGGCACACACCAGGACCAGATGGAGAGCAGCTGACTCAGCAATACGATAGAGGAGAGAGAGGAACAGAGGGGATCGGTAAATTATCAGCAAACAGTGACTAAGGCCACCGGATTTTATGTTAATATACACTATACTGTCCAAAAGTATGTAGACACCTGCTCATCCAGTATTTCCTCTGACATGAAGGGAATTTATAGGGAGTTTGTCCTCATTTACTGCAGTAACAGCCTCTCCTCTTCTGGGACGGCTTTACACTAGATGTTGGAACATTGCTGTGAGGATTTGATTGCATTCAGCCACAAGAGCGTTAGTGAGGTCAGGTACTGATGTTGGGTGGTCAGTTCTGGATCACTCCAGCTCATCACAATGGTACTGGATGGAGCTCCATCACTCCAGAGAACACAGTTGCACTGCTCTACAGCCCACTGCTGAAGGGCTTTATCCCCCACTAGCCAGCGATTGACATTGGACATGGTGACCCGAGACTCATGTCCTGCTGCTCCAAAGCTTCCATTATATTGATCATTGCTTTCTATGGAGATTACACAAGCTGTGTGGCATTGAATGCCAATGTCAGCAAGGAGCGCACCTCAAAGCTGCTTTTTACTCATTACAAAGGCTATACTTCACAATGTAAATATGTACAGTAAAGCCTGAGAAAATGTTATGTAAAGTCATTTATCTGGGCAGTAAACAATTATTTATCAAACAAAACTACAAAAAACATTAGAATATAATAAATACACATAACGATACATTGTGATTTGATGTGTTTAAGTGTATCAGCTGAACCATTTCAAAGCTGTCCTTAAAAAGTCCTGCATTTACAGTTACCATCCAAGACCTAGTTTGGTTAAAGGAATAGTTTGGTGCAGGTGCAGACTGAACAATGTCCTGCTGGTCTGGACGGCTAATTAGCACGATCAGTTATTAAAGAAATAAAAGCTACAGATTAAACTAGATTAATCTGTGTCTGAGCATTACAACAAAACAGATTTGGTGAAAATCGTTTGAGTAATAAGGAAGTTGTGGCTGATTTAATCCTGAGACTCATCGTCTCTCAATACAAGTAAATTCGTTCACAAACGGATCTTGACCTCTCCAACATGGCGGACACTCAGACGTATCGCCTCAGATAGAGAACAACAGACAACACAGCATCTAGGTAAGTATATCTATGAATCCAACACTTCGCATTCATGCACATCATGCAGACAGTAGATCCTAAATTAGATTATTAAATTCTATTGTTTTTATTTTAGAAATGATTTAAACATATGTCTTCAGTTCAAAATTCAAGATGAACAGTTATTTATAAAAAGAAACAACAGAATCGCGAATGTACTGTGTAGCGTCCATATATCTGCATCACATGCATGTACATGATGTACAGTTGAATTTTGGAACAACACCTGTTGTCCAACTGCCCACCGTGTTCAGCTACAGAGTGAAGCTTTTTTATTTTTATTGTTATTTTCATAGTAAGTCATATTATGCACTTAATCACATCAACAATCAACAAAGTTTTGAGAATGGGGATTTTACAGGAAGTGATTTGGGTGACTATTGACTTCTAGTGTGTTGTTGGCAACATTAGCCTCATAGCTCCAGTTGGACACCAAATATGTCTTGGTTATCCGACCACATCTGGGGTTAGTGGAAAATTGTGTACATTTGATTTTCCACTGAATTTAAAGTAGCTGAATTCACTAATTTTAATGGGGTGTCTGGATACTTTTGGATGTATGGTGTAAATGTAAATATACTTAATAGGTACATAATGTGTACAGGGCTGGGTTAAAGTTGCAGTCATCTGAGAAGATAACATGTTAAGGCATTTATCTGGGCAGTAAGCGTTTATTTGTTCAAAATAAACACAAACATTAGAATAAACACAAATAAACAAATAAACTATACATTGAGATTGATTGTGTTAGCGTAACCATTTCCAAAGCTCTTTGAGGAAGTCCAGTATTTACAGTTACCATCCAACATCCAGTTTATCTAATCAGTCCCTTATTAGATTAAATCAGCGCTGCTGATGGAATTAAACTCCATGCGATGACTGGAGTGCAGACAGAAGTCAGGGAACCAAGCCTGTGTTCCTCTATCTAACATATTCAGAACTTCTTAAAAATGAAGCAAATGTTGATATGTTTTAATGTATTTCTGTTTATTTGTATTTATTCTAATATAATACAGTGTTTATACTAGTAAAAACACACTTGGTGCCTTTTGTTCAATGCTGTAATTCTGAGGTGTGAAATTTCATACAACAGTGTGACGTTTAAAACAGGATGATTGTATTATGTTACTCAGTGTCCTCTGACTGAGGAGAAAAATGACGTTTGCGGAGTGAAAGACAATCTTCCAGATGGCTTTAATGACGTTGAGTGTGTGTGTGTGTGTGTGTGTGTGTGTGTGTGTGTGTGTGTGTGAGAGAGAGAGAGAGAGAGAGAGAGAGAGAGAGAAAGAGAGAGAGAGGGAGTTTTATATTCACTTATTATGTAAAGACTCTTAAGCAACAAAAGCCTCACTGAGACCCCTCAAACCCACTCTCTCTCTCTCTCTCTCTCTCTCTCTCTCTGTCGCTGTTAATTCTCAATATGAGATCCAAGCCGTCATTAGGCTGGAAAAACAAGCAAAAACATTAGGTGTGACCAAACCAACTATTTGATACATTCTTAAAAACGAACTCACTGTGAAAACGACTGTGGTGGATGACCGGAGAATTCTTGGTAACACTTTATTTGGAGTGGTCCTTTGTAGATCATTAATAAACTCTTAACAGAGTATCAGTAACACATCAACAACATATCAGTGAAGTGGCAGTAGTGAAGCATCTGAATACATTAAAGTAAATATCTGGTAGACGTTCTGTTGATACGTTACTCACATTAAGTAGATTATTGTTAATATGTTACTTCCATTGCACAAAACCTAACCTTACCAGCCTTACCCAAAACCTAACCCTAACCCTGGCCCTAATCCTGACCCTGCACTCCCTCGTCTTTTAGCTTCAACTATCCTGACCACTTTTCCCCATCTTGACTCATTTTCTCCTATCTCACTGGACGTAGCTACAGGTGTTTTCCTTTCTTCACTCTCATCTGCAATTAACCTTCTGTGTCCTCTCTCCTCCAGGCCAGCAAGATCCTCCCCACCTGCCCCCTGGCTGACAGGTGTCCTGCGCAGCAACCGGCAAGAGTTACGGAAGGCTGAGAGAAAGTGGTGGGAATTCCAGCCTGACTCGGATCTTCACTCCTACCGATCTCTCCTTTCTAAGTTCTCACTCAAAGTTACTGCTGCAAAGTCATCTTTCTACAGAGGGAAACCTGAAGCATCAGCACCTGATCCACGCAAGCTCTCCAGCATTTTCTCCTCTCTCCTCAACCCTCCTCCTCCCCCTCCACCCTCTTCTCTCACCCCTGAGGATTTCGTCACCTTCTTTGAGGAGGAGGTTGATAGAATCTGTCATTTCCCTCTGTCTCCACTCCTTCCACTAGACCTCGTCCTCTTGTTCTCAATCCCTAAACTGTTTTTTCTTCTCTTTCCACAGATGATGTCCTACAACTGATCAAATCCAGTAATCCAACCACCTGCTCACTGGATCCCATCCATTCCTCTTGCCTCCAGTCAATCTCCATGGATCTACTGCCCTTCATCACTTTTCTCATAAACAACTCCTTGTCATCAGGTCAAGTTCCACCAACTTTCAAGACTTGAAAGTTGATGGTGGTGCTTCCCATGCTGAAGAAGTCCATGCTTGACAGCTCTGATGTCAACAACTACAGACCATTATCACTCCTTTCTCTCCTTTCAAAAGTTCTTAAACGTGCAGTCTATCATCAACGGTCTCTCTTTCTCATGCAGAACCAGCTCCAGGACCCCTCACAAACATTAGAAAATACCCACTCAACAGAAACTGCCCTGAGAAGCTCCAGGCAGCAAGATCAGCCAAACTGTCTTCTGTTCTGACTCTTCTTGACCTCTCTGCAACTTTTGACATGGTCAGCCATACAATCCTGCTGGATGTCCTCACCAACCTTGGAATCACTGGCTCTGCATGGAAGTGGAAGTCCTGTTTGGAGGGTCGCTCTAACCAGGTAACCCTCTCCATGCTGGCTCTCCACTTGTGTCCCACAAGGCTCAGTGCTGGGTCCTCTTCTTTTTTCACTACACACTTATTCTCTTGGTGATGTAATATCCTATCATGGCTTCTCTTACTACTGCTATGCTGATGACACTCAACTAATGCTTTCCTTCCCACCTTCTGACACCAAGGTTTCCAGTCGCATCTCAGCATATCTGACTGACATTTCTTCATATGTGGCAGCTCACCACCTGAAGCTCCACCTGAGCTACTATTCATCCCTGCAACTAGAGGTCCTCATCGTGATCTTGCCGTCTCATCTGAGAACTCTCTGATTGTTCTGTCTGAAGATGCAAGAAGTCTTGGTGATTCTGGATGGCCAGTTATCGTTCTCGGCTCATATTGCAATCCTGATTTGGTCAAGCAGGTTTCTCCTGTACAACATCCGGAGTTAAACACAGTGCGCTGTGTTTAACTCTGTCCCTTTTTCTCCAGATATCAACCTGGGCTTTTGTTTCTAGCAGTATCTGAGCTCAGGACTAGATTTCCCTCTAACCTATTCGTAACTAGCAAAGATACTTTCTCTGAGTCGACAACAAAGCACTTTTATAAGTCGCTCTGGATAAGAGCGTCTGCTCAGCCTGGCCCTAATCCTAACCCTAACCTTAACCTCAACCCAAAACCTAAAATACCTTCAAATTAAACCTGAAAGTCAATAACCGACCGTGTAATATCTTACTATACACTAGTGTACACGAGTTTTTGTTTCTATGAATCATCACAAAACAAACCGACAGCTCTGGCTCTCGGAGCTCATTTTCAGAAACTCTATACTGTGTGCTCAAACGAAGACTCACGCAGACAGGAGACGTGACTTAAAGCAGAGAAACAAGTCACAGAATCCAGAGATGCATCACCTGAAGAAACAGAATACTCTTAAAAAAAGGCTTCCTGAATGGACCTCAGTGAATTAGATGGGTTTTGAATGTGGCTTTTTAGTCTGTAACATTTCCTCTAGAACAGCAGTCTGGAAATATTTGTAATATTTTCCTTTGACGTTTTTTGAAACTTTAACTTTTATAACTTTTCAGGCCATTTTCCAGTCCTTGCTTTTTAGCCAATATGCATGATCTGATGCATGCGCAGACACTTTGATTAGGCTCCTTACTTGTTGAATTTTCCTTCTAGCACCATTTACCGCCAGTCTGTAGTCTGTGACAACAGTTTCAAATCTTGGCGGTGGTCAAACTCTCCAAGCAAGTGATCTCACTGTATTGGCAGAACATTTTGTTAGTTGTACAAAATGTGCTTGAAACCAGCTGAATTATCTGCCAGTATAATGAGACAATTTTACTTAATAAAATGACCTGAAACATGTAAAAAAAATCTGGAAATAAGCTAGATAACCTTACAATAAGTGCACAACCATCTCAAAATGGGAAATATTAGATATATCAACTAGATTTAAGATCATTTCTCTTGACAAGATACCATTTTTGCAGTGCAGGGCACATTTTTGCCTCTTTGAAGGCAAAAATAGCCATTACATGTGGGTAGCAACCACTTTCTGCTTTCCTCCTCTTTTAATACGGCCTGACAACTGTGGCTTGTCAGTTTATTCCAGTTAGAGTGCCAGAGAGATGCATTTGACTCTCCGTTTTTCCCCCCATAAGTAAGTTTTAATGTTTAAAAGGCTGCAGGCAGAATCCCAGTACACCGTCAAGAAGTATTCAAGAAGCCTCTCCACTTATGAGTAAATGGTTCAAACAGTAAAGTTTTCTGCTGCACACAAATGCACTGGCAACATAATACAGTGTTTTCTGAGGCACATTGAATGAAAAAGCTGCCATTCTTTCATTCTTTGCCCATTATGGAAATTTAATGGAGGCATACAAAATACATCACTGCAGAGCTCTGCTGAATGTTTTAAAGTGCATTAACTTAGAGAGCTTCACATCTGTAAGTGTCTGAGTGTAAAGTGAAGTGAAGGCAAATTGTGGCTCTACATAATGCACTAACGCTATGCTGGAGGATTTCCAGTGGTGGTTAAATTCAGCTCCAAAATGGACTAAAAGACTACATTGGTACTCTCTGACCTCCACACACACATATACAGTCAAAAGAGTTTATTTCTTACAGTAGATTTTCTTGCTGTATTTTATTCTTACTGCAGTAAACGTTTTGATGTCCAAGTTGAGTCTTGAGTCTCTGGGATGGGAGTCTGTGTCGAGTCTCAAGTCTCACATCTCTGAGCTGTGAGTCTGAGTTGAGTCTCGAGACTCTGAGGTGTGAGTCTGAGTCAAGTATTGTGTCTCTGAAGTGTGAGACTGAGTTGCATATTGAGCCTTTGAGCTGTGAGTCTGAGTCAGGTATTGAGTCTCTGAGTTGTGAGTCTGAGTCAGGTATTGAGTCTCTGAAGTGTGAGTCTGAGTCAGGTATTGAGTCTCTGAGTTGCGAGTCTGAGTCAGGTATTGAGTCTCTGAAGTGTGAGTCTGAGTTGCATATTGAGTCTTTGAGTTGTGAGTCTGAATCTAGTATTGAGTCTCTGAAGTGTGAGTCTGAGTTGCATATTGAGTCTCTGAGTTGTGAGTCTGAGTCAGGTATTGAGTCTCTGAAGTGTGGGTCTGAGTTGCATATTAAGTCTCTCAGTTATGAGTCTGAGTCAGGTATTGAGTCTCTGAAGTGTGAGTCTGAGTTGCATATTGAGCTTCTGAGTTGTGAGTCTGAGTCAGGTATTGAGTCTCTGAGTTGTGAGTCTGAGTCAGGTATTGAGTCTCTGAGTTGTGAGTCTGAATCAAATCTTGAGTCTATGGGGTGTGAGTCTGAATGGAGTCTCAAATCTCTGAGGTGAGAGTCTGAGTCAAGTTTCAAGTCTCAAGTCTCTGAGGTGTGAGTCTGAATTAAGTCTCGGGTCTCTGAGGTGTGAGTCCGAGTCAAGTCTCAAGACACTGAGATGTGGGTCCAAGTCAAGTCTTAAGTTTATGGTGTAAGAATCTGAGTCAAGTCTCAAGTCTCTGTTGTCTGTGCAAAGGGAGGCTGCACAAAGTATGGGGTGTGAGTCTGAGTAGAGTCTCAAGTCTCTGAGGTGAGAGTCCAAGTCAAGTTTCAAGTCTTGAGTCTCTGAGGTGAGAGTCCAATTCAAGTCTTGAGTCTTTGGGGTAAGAGTCTGAGTCAAATCTTGAGTCTATGGGGTATGAGTCTGAGTGGAGTCTCAGGTCTCTGAGGTGAGAGTTTGAGTCGAGTATTGAGTCTCAAAATTATGAGTCTGAGTCGGGTATTGAGTCTCTGAGGTGTGAGTCTGAGTTAAGCCTCACTGAAATATGGGTCCGAGTCAAGTCTTAAGTTTATGAGGTGAGAGTCTGAGAGTCAAGTCTCAAGTCTTTGGGCTGTGAGTCTAAGTTAAGTATTGAGTCTCTGAGCTGTGAGTCTGAGTCAATTATTGAGTCTCCGAGGTGAGAGTCTGAGTCGAGTATTAAGTCTCTGAGCTGTGAGTCTGAATTGAGTATTGAGTCTCTAAGTTGTGAGTCTGAGTCGAGTATTGAGTCTGAGCTGTGAGTCTGAGTCGAGTACGGAGTCTCTGAGCTGTGAGTCTGAGTCGAGTATTGAGTCTCTAAGCTGTGAGTCTGAGTCGAGTCTCGAGTCTCTGAGGTGAGAGTCTCAGTCGAGTATTGAGTCTCTGAGCTGTGAGATGTGAGTCGTAGTTGAGTCTTAAGTCTCTGGAGTGCAAGTCTGTATCAAGTCTCGAGTCTCTGGGATGCGAGTCGTAGTTGAGTCTCTGGGACATTTTATCAGCTCCACTTACTATATAGGGGCACTTTGTAGTTCTACAGTTACAGACTGTAGTCCATCTGTTTCTCTGCATACTTTGTTAGCCCCCTTTTACCCTGCTCTTCAGTGGTCAGGACCCCCATGGACCCTCACAGAGCAGGTACTATTTGGGAGATGGATCATTCTCAGCTGTAAAGTCAGAGACGATAGCTCATCTGCTGCTGCACAGTTTGTGTTGGTCATCCTCTAGTCCTTCATCAGTGGTCACAGGACGCTGCCCACAGGACGCTGTTGGCTGGATATTTTTGGTTGGTGGACTATTCTCAGTCCAGCAGTGACACTGAGGTGTTTAAAAACTGAGAATGATCCACCACCCAAATAGTACCTGCTCTGTGAGGGTCCATGGGGGTCCTGACCACTGAAGAACAGGGTAAAAGGGGGCTAACAAAGTATGCAGAGAAACAGATGGACTACAGTCTGTAACTGTAGAACTACAAAGTGCACCTATATAGTAAGTGGAGCTGATAAAATGGACAATGAGCGTAGAAACAAGGAGGTGGTCATAATGTTATGCCTGATCGGTGTGTGTATGTATATATACATATATATTTAAGTTGTTATACTGAAGTATTGATCACGTCGTGTACTGCTCCACAGCGCCACTGGATGTGAAAGAATGTAATACAAACGATGCCTGTTCTGCTAACTAAACTCAATCCATTAGGATTAAACCTGATTGCCGTGCTTCCTAATGGGAATTGGCTTAGTGGTTACCATGAAGACCACTAGATTCTTGGAGGGCAGCTTTAGATCCCACTAGGAAACCATCTGTAATCAGTCCCAGAGCACCTGTTACACCATTAGAGCCCTTTATACTGTGATATCAACCCAGCAGGACACACAGAATACCATTAGTGACCACTGGACACCACCAGCAGAAACTTTCAATAGTTTCTTTTACTTTGGTTTCTTCAGTTGTGACAGTAGCCCCTTCCAAACCACACGACCCCCCCCCACCACCATCACCTCTTCTAACGCTTTCCTCCTCTGCATTTCTCTGCTCTCCTGATGATCTGATGCGCCGATGGTCTCCGCCTTTGTGTCTCTGACGTGCGCGCACAGGGTGTCACATTCTCGCGAGCCTTAAGGCGCCCCAACCTTCATCTCTCTCTCTTCCATCTGCTGTTTTTTTTTCCCACCACTCTTTTTTTTTTCTACCTAAATCCTCAGATTTGGCCGCCCCATCAGCATCATCCTCCCCGGCTGCAGTAATACGGGGCCTTGGCCCGAATCCACAGGCCCTGTTTATTAGGGACATAAATAAATAAATATATAACTGACGCAAATCCCCGCCGCGCGCGTGCGCACGCGCTTCCACCGGGCGCGCGGACTTGTTTTGAACGGCTCGAGGGGAGAGCGCGAGCGACCGCGCGTGCCTGTCTGTCTGCTTGCGCGCGCGTGCATGAGTCTAGCGGAGGGATAGCGGAGAGAGACAGAAACGAAAAGGAAAACAAACAAACGAACAATGGTTTCGTCTCGGGGGTCAGCGAGGGATTCAGAGGAGGCCAGAGATGATCACGGAGGCTGAGCGCTGGTAAGAGGACCGTTTGTTTTAATGGGTTAGTGACTTTAGTGGAAGTTAAAGTACCAAAACCCCCCAAAGCTTCAGGTCCAGAAACTCCTGAAGAGCTGAGTTTCCTTCAGAAGTGCAGTGAACATGCCTTCAGTATCTATCAGCATGTGCACTGAAGTTTGATCAGCCCTGTTCTTCTCTTTTTTGGGGGTTTTGGGGCTAAAATAAGGTGCTAAAGCTCCAAAGTGAGACGTGTGGGCAAGAGTAACAGCAGAACAGGAGCTGAACCAATACTAATACTAATTAATACACTCTCAGAAATAAAGGAACTGCACTGTCACTGGGGCAGGACCCCTCTTGTCACTGGGGTGGTTCCCTCAAGGGTACATCTCAGTAACTTTAGTCAGGGAACATAACTGAACCACAATCCACTGAAATGATATTTTCTAAGCTGTACTGACTCCACACACCCCGTCTCGCCTCCAGGACTTTTATTTTATTGTTCTGTTTTAAACAATAAGGTTAAGAAAAGGTACAAATATGTATTTTTCACCTAGGAAAACGTATTTAAGGTTCCCAGTTGGACCTTAAAACCACTGTTGTACCTTTGGGGGAACATTTACATTGTTTGTACCATTGCAGAGAACCTTTATTTCTAACAGTGTAATAATTTTTATTTATACAGCACTTTTCATGCCATTGGCAGCTCAAAGTGCTTTACAGACAGGTGATATTGTTTAACAGTAATACAAGAAATTATAAGTGTTAATGTAGAATCATATAAAATGAAACAGATCAGATTGAAGCATGAAGACCATGAGACGTAGAGCTTTAATTAAATGGTGAGTTTAAGAGAGAATCGTTTTTAGATGCTTCTTAAAAGTGAGCAGCTTGACTGTCCAATAAAAGGTGGGACTGAGCTCCACAGTTCAGAAGCAGAATGACTGAACGAGGCCTCTCCATGTTTTCCGTGTTTAATGGAAGAAAGTAGGATCCGAATGTGAAGGACTGCATCAGAAAGAAGCAGGTTGCTTTCTGCTTTGAGCAGAAGCAGAAGTAAAAGCGTAATCTGAAGACGCAAAATCCACCTGAGCTGTGCTTAAGTAAGCATTGCTGAGTAGATGTAATGCTTAAACTGCTCACCTGTGTTGGTTCCCATGGAGACCCCGTTTACCTGGTAACAAGACAAATAAAAACCCGCACTGGCTGTCATGCAGTTTCTGGGGAACGTTTGGCAGATTTAGACGCTTTTATTCATGTACAGTGTAGCATTTGCATGCGTGAGGTTCAGCCATTCCGTCCTGCAGTTTGGGCACATCAGTAACGTCACTTTCACAAAGCTGCCGAAGTGAATAATGTCCAGTAGGAGGTTTCTGACCCCTTGATTGACCCATCGAACAGGGAATTTTGCCAATTTTCAAACTTTCTGCTTAATTAAATGGCTAAGATGTAAACAAAGTTGCTCCAAATGGTTTGGTGTGAAATTCTGTGTTATAGAGTTAGAACTGTTCACAGTGGTGGTGATAGGAACCAGACGTCTGAAGAGTTTAATGCCTCTGAAAGCTCCGTCACAGAAAGTTATTACATGACTGCCTGATGTCTGAGAGAGTTTTTGACCTAAAACTTTGGTCGTTCTACAGAAACGTCCGTTACGTCCATAGTATTTACAGATGTATTACACTTGAAAAACATGTTAGAGTTACAATTTACTTATATTTTAAAATAAAACAATAAAATATTTTGAGAATTACACCATCTTGAGCCTCAATTTAGCAATATTGGTTTTTAAATCAATTATCTAGAATTCCAAGCACCACATACGTGCTCGTCCTCACAGTCGTGTGTAAAGGCTGAGGCCAAATTTTGAGGTAAAAACATGTTTTTCTGCAATTTTAATTGCAATAATCTATACATGACTAAGAAATATATGATTTAAATGACATAAAGAAAACAAATAAATATATTAAAATATATAATGAAAGTTTGTGGCCCCCAGGAGTTGTGTCACTGGTGTTACCGTGTAACAAAAAACTCTTATTTTGAAATAAAAATCACACTGATGACATCACTTGACTTCCTTTTACCTGTTTTCTGAGGATCTGTGAAGAAAAGCACATGGTGAGTCCACTGTGTCTTTCAGTTATCAGAGATTTTCTCATTTAGCTCATGATTTCATATGAAGCTTTTAGTTGGCGTCACTGGTGTGACCGACTTTATTCTTAGGTAATTGTGAAAAAATACAATCCAAATGGATTAAATTACATATTTTAGTGGATATTCTATGACTGACAACATGTGGTTTTATTCTTTGTAGCAGCCTTTTTATAAAATTCATTTTTTATTAAAATGTCTCTGGTGCTACATTTCTTATGTGTAACACCAATGACGATCAGTAACACCAGTGACTCCTATGGAGAGATAACAATGTGGACGTTTCTGTAGAATGACCCACTCACTTTTTTTTTTTCAGATTTACCACTATTTTAATATCATAAACATTACATATACACACTGTGTAGGTTCACTGGTGGTTTTGGATTGTAAATAAAATGTCTGTATTTGTGTTGTAGACATCGTGATGTCTGGTTCCTATCACCAGCACTGTTAAGAAATCTGAGTCTGGGAGTTTCTCTACAGTGATGGATTTCACACCAAACCACTCTGAATGACTTTGTTTACATCTCAACCACTGAATTGTGTAGAAATTTTGAAAAATTGGTGGAATACCCCTTTATGTTACCTGGCCATTCCACAAATCCTGCTTTGTGAAATACGCTGCCAGATGTTTTGATGCAGCAGGCTTGTATCACTGTGTCAGTGAATGTGAAGGTTATAAACAGACAGTGTAGTGAAACAGTACTGAAGCACTGGCCAGGATCACTGTGAGAGCGGCGAGCGCCTCAGAGATTCTTTGTACAGTGCTGTACTTGTGTTCCACCAAAAGGGGACCGAATTTCTGGCTTCGCTGCTCCACACGAACGGTAAATAACGTTACCTCAACAAAGTCGATAAAACAGGCTGAGATCCTTATACAGTTTCCCCCCTGAACTCCTGGTCCCACTTAAACTGGCGGAAAGATAACAAATCTGTGTTTTCCTGACATTTATATTTATCTCATACTCAGCCCTCTCCCTATTCTGGAGTCTCTCAAAGCTTTTACCAGCACAGAAGCCCACCAGCTCTTCACGTCAGGGTGGGTAAAGGATCCCATGGTGCTGCATAAAGAGGAGAAAGACTCTGTCATCATAGGAGGAACGACATCAGCTAATTAACACAGATGTGATCAATTCTAGCCTTTAGAGGACTTTAGCTAATGTTAACAGCCGAGAGATGAACAGTCGTCCCCCTAACGGAGCTGCAGACAGCCGGTATAACTTTACTTCTCTGGAGATTTAAATGAGGTTTGAATGGAGAAACATAAACGTTAAATATCAGACTGAATGTCGTGGGTCAGAAAACCACGTTGTGATTTTGTAGGTTTGCTAGTTCAGTTAGTTCAGAGTTCGGCTCCAGTCCAGAAACCCCTGCACTGCATAACTGTGGTTTCCCTGGTTAAAATACTGTATATTTTTAGCTAATTAATCCCTTCTTGAGCTGAACGAGGTGTGAACAGCAGAGAGAAACACTAAACTATACAGTGCAGCGGCTCTAAGCCTGGAGTCTCAGACACTGAATTAAAGGTCTGTGTGTCTCTCGTCGTTCTTGGCTTTTGTCGGGTTTTGCAGGTGAGTCATTCACAAAGCACAGGACATTGAAGGCGTCACGTTAGCGCAGTCACTCCCTGATTCGGTCCTCAAAATGGCGCTGACTATACAGTGTGACGTCACGCGAAACGTGAGAATGAGCACACATGGAATAAGAGTGACAAAAACAACAAAGACACTCCTACATGACATTTACACTGTATGTCCAAAACAGACACCTTTCAGTGTTTCTTCTGAAATGAAGGGTATTAATTAGGAGTTTGTTCCTCCTTTGCTGCAGTAACAGCCTCTACTCTTCTGGGAGGGCTTCACACCAGATGTTGCTGTGAGGATTTGATTGAGCATTAGTGAGGTCAGGTACTGATGTTGGATGGTCAGTTCTGGACACTCCAACTCATCTCAAAGGTGCTGGATGGAGCTCCATCAGTCCAGAGAACACAGTTCCACTGCTCCACAGCCCAATGCTGGAAGGCTTCATACCTGACAGTACTTGTTGCTGGTCAGGCAGTTACTGTTCACTGGTTGTTGTTGTTTTTTACAGCCTCTCTATAATTGTCTAAATGTGATCCATGCCGTTGTTCAAGGTTCTATATCGATACCCAAGATATGCTTTAAAAGCATATCATAACGTAATTTAGCCCAATATTGATATCGCTGTTATCAGAACAAAACCTGGTATCTCCAAAATGAGAACTTTACAGGAGAAGAAAAACCTACTTTACTTTTAATGTAAGTCAATGGAACCAGACTTTTTTCCAGGTCATTTTGGCTCGTTTCCTTTAGTCCATTCATCATGAAATTTACACACAATGTAAAGAGCAACAGGCCTTTTCAAATCATGTTAAAAACTGAAAAACGTCAAAAATGGAGATACGAGGTTTCCTTCCGACAATATTGATGTATCTTATATAATATTCTTATATTGCTCACCCCTAACATGGATACACACAAATACACTGTCTCAGTACCTCATGAACTGTGTTGTTGTTTAACTGCAACCTTTTAAGAAAAGAAATCAAATCCAATAAACAGTTGACTTATTAATTAAATCAAATAATATGTATATATTTTTAAAATGATAAAACAGTTTTATTACGATGGTCTAGTTAGAGAGCATTTCCTTTATCAGTCAATCATTCCTGCTGACAATAACTAGCTAACGTTTATCAGTTGGACCACAACAACCTAGTGCTACACTCTCCAAGGGATCTTTAGTAAAGGGAATGGATCTTTTCAGAACCATGAGTTCGGTATAGAACCATTACATGCTTAAATGGTTCTTTGCATGGTGCAATGGCTCTTCAGATTGATGGAGAGTGTGCTGTGTATGGTTCTGTATAGAAGCTTTTTAAAAAGGGGTCTGCTATTGTTTACAATGTCAAGTTTGCAACAAGAGCAGATCCTTTTTGGTACTATGTAGTTTTTAAAAAGCTTCTATAAAACCTTCTGTAAAGGGTTCTTTGAGTGTTCATGGTTCTATATATAAAACCATTTTCTTTACCAAAGAACCCTTGAAGAACACATTTTTAATTGTGTACGCACGATTCTGTGTACTGTAAACATTAGTTTGAGTAGAGTAGCTAAGAAACAAGATGGCTAATCGGTTCATGTGGTCACTTTAGGCTCGTACAGTAACAGTTTCCTACAATGACCAAAAAGGTCACAATTAAATCGTTAATTACAAATATTTTTATGGTAATAAATTGTTAGCTAAAATATTATAAACATGACAGCCCTATAGACTGTACATTGTAAAAATGAGCCTGCTGGCCATCTCTGTTCACCATCTCGGTTAAAATTTGGCAAGAATTTGCCAAAAACTTTTGCTTTACAGCAGGGATGTCAAACTCAACCACTAAAAGGCCCATATTAAAAAATCTCACCGAATCTGTGGGTCGGCTGTGTTTATACTTGATTTTTACTTAACATTTTGCCACGACCTGAATGGACCATTGTTTATTCAAAATATGTCAAAACTGCAGCAGCAAAATAGGCATTAAAAACGTATTCAAAAATAATTCTAAATAAAAATAAATTGTTTTAGGTAGTTTTTTAAAAACTGCCTTTTCGCTTGAACTAAACACCAGGTACCTTTTCTTTGTGTAACCGCTGGCCCAGAGATTGTTGTTGGAGGTCAGAACGCACACTATGTTGCAGTGCATGCTGGGGACTGTAGTGCATCTCAGGGTAAAACAGGCTGATAAGAATAGAAAATTGAAAGAATTTTGCCGGCTGAATAGAACTATGTCACGGGCCTGACTTGGCCTGCAGGCCTTGTGTTTGACACCTGGGCTTTATGGGGTTGATTACGTTTCCATAGGATGTTGCCTTAAAGTTTCACCAACATAAGCTGCATTAGTCAGTAGCATGTCTACAGTATAGAGATGAGTGGTTGGTGGTTGGTATAGTGTAGTAGTGCCTTCTACGCTGTAGACTGGGGTTCAGTCCCCACCTGGGTGAGCACCCTACTCTATACCAATAAGAGTCCTTGGGCAAGACTCCCAACACTACCTTCACCTACCTGTGTAAAAAAAAAAAGATCAAATTGTAAGTCGCTCTGGATAAGAGTGTCTGCAGAATGCCTTAAATGTAAATGGTACCACTGTTCAGCTTGGTTGCAGGTAAGTGTATGAATTATTTCTAATATGTTAGTTCTGTGCAACATCACAGGTTTCAAAAGATTCAAATGAGAAATATTAGACGATGAACCAGGGCCGATTCTAAGATCAGAGCTTTAGGGGTGCTCACCCAATGAGACCAGCCCCCCACCCCGTTTTTTTTCTCATCATATCTTCTGTCATTCTATATCATTAATCAGCTGATGCGCATACAGGCAGTACTAGTGCAGCACATTGGCTTCAATATCAACACACAGGCCTAATAATGGCACAACAGCCAGCTTCTCTCACTCAGATTCAAACAGTGGACGGTTGCTAGATAAAAAAAAACAGCTAACAGTAACAACATAAAGAGTGATCTGTGATTCAGTGCAGCAGAAATGAGGACTTCTGCTAATGACTGTAATGTGTTGGTGCTGAGTGATAAGAAATCCTCATCTGCGCTACTTACTGGAGCCACCAGACCACACAGTCACACTCATACTGCACGGCTTCGGGGAGAGCGGGACGGGGGGAAGACTAGGAGAGAGAAAGTGGATCACAACATTTGCTTATCAGAGACAAACTTCTGTATTGTAATGCTTATTTTTAGGGGTTCTGGGTCTCGATTTAGGGTTGCTTGACCTCTAAAAAGGGGCTAGACATGCCTCTGTGATGAACAGAGCTGTAGATGCCTCTAAAATGACAGACAAAGCTTTATAAGATAGAGAATGAAGCTGTAATAAAATGAATATTCCAAATGTATCGTATTTCAGCAATTTAGGATAAATCTGAAAGATTCAGATCACTTGACCGAATGTAATGTAAACAGATAATTACAGTATAATTACAGTAATTTTTTGTTTGCTGTTTGTTCACAGAATTCCTCAAATGTTGAATAATGTAAATGCGTCTAAAATACCTTTTGGTGAAGAGTTTGTAATATTTAAACTACATTGTAAAAGTGATTATTGATTTTTTTTCCTATAAATAGCAAATATGGAAAGTGATTCCAAACATTTGAAAGTGGAGTTTCAGAGCTAACACGTGTTATATTATATAAGAGGAAATAAAGGTACATATATTTTATATATTTTTTTCTTTTTTTGGCACTACTGCTCTCTCTCTCTCTCTCTCTCTCTCTCTCTCTCTCTAGTGTAGCTTAATAGTCTCGTTCCTCTGTGTAAACTTAACTCTTAACTAACTAGAAAATGTCTTGGCATCGTTAGATTTTTCAAATAAAAGCTACATTTTGTGTAAAAAGCATTTTCCTCATGGGAAGCAGCAAAACATCCCCACAGCATCAGATTTTACATGCCTTCCTGTCATTATGGGGAAACTGGTTTCCCATAAAATAATAATAGAAGTGCTGAATGAGCACACACACACACACACACACACACACACACACACATACACACACACACACACACACACACACACACATAGTCTGGCTGCTGAAAGTAGTCAGTATCAGTTCATCAACAAGTGCGTTGGTGTGTGCAAGCATTAATAATTCACAAGCACACACACACATACCTTCCCTGGTGCTGTGCCTCCATGGCTGAACTCCACCCTTCGTTGTGTGTGTATGTGTGTGTGTGTGTGTGTGTGTGTGTGTGTGTGTGTGTGTGTGTTAGATAACCCCCATGCTGCCAACACTCAGTTACGCAAAAGTGTCTGCTGGAGTCCCGGACTTTCACACAGAGACGCTCACCCGCTCTGTACCACACCATCCGCTGCACACTGGCGGTGGGCAATATGACAATATTGATCATTATCGTGATGAATTACATCACATTTTATCACAACATACCTTTCTGAACACATGAAGAACACTGACCGATTGTGTTTTATTACAAAGAGCATAACTATTCCTGTTTAAAGAGGAATTTCACGTTTTCAAAATCTGTTTCTCTAAACAGAAACATTTCACATCATTTCACTCTGAATGGCACTTCTTTGTGTCAGTGAATTTACAAATCACCGCTTTTTGCTTTTATTTACATTTTACCCACTGTGCCTGCTGTTTTGGAATTGAGTTTGTAACATTAAGATGCTTTAAGACATTTTCATGATACATACCACAATATCTAGTTTGATTAGTTAGAAAAGACATAAAAACAGTAGTGTCACGTTTTAAAAATATGATCAAAAACTATGAATACAGTTATTTTTAAGCAAATCAATGCATTTTTGTCTGGAAATTCAACTAATTTTTTTTTGTTCAATATAATTAAAACGGACATGGATTAAATGGTACATTTTGAAACTTTAAGTATGTTTGCATACTTAAAAATTCAATTTCAGTTTATCATGATACAGGCCTTTCATCTGTTCTTGGTTTAACTACAGCACTAGTTAGGTCTCGTTCTGACGTATCAGAATAAATGTGACAACAGAATGAGGAAATCATGTTATTAACAAGAAAGAGTCGATTAAAAAGCATAAGTAGCCACTTTTTATGTCTCTTTATTAAAGAGCTGTGAGAGTTTCCTAAAGAAAGTTTCACACTCTTAGATTTCACAGAGCTGTGTGTGTCCCTGAGTGGCCCTCCGACTAAAAGCTCTACTCAGCAAGACGAAGCTCGACTCACCGCTGGGACTCCACCTTCAAGTCTTTAAAAACAAATGTTGCATAAGAATTATCCAGCGGTCATTTATTATTTAATCCATCTTTCTCAAGAAGTCTCTCATGAGGCAGCGATGGAGAAAGTGCACTGGGTGCTGGCAGTGTGATGAAAAAATGTTCATAAATGAGGAAAGTCTAGAAGAATGTTTCTCCTCAGGAACCAACAGAAAACGTGGTTAGCATGGAAACTTACAGTTGTGCTTCAGTCAGTGACTGAAAATGTATTATAAACTTAGTATTAATGCTGCTGTCCAGCATTTGGTGTTGGTTAAGTGGTTGCGTTAGGCCTCTTTTAACATGAGAAGTCTGAAATTTCGCTGAAATTCCTACAAATTACAATTACAAAATACAAAGTTCACCAAGAAACCTTAACAGGTCTTTAAAATCAGTACTGCCAGGTTTAGCCAGCTGCTGTTTAAAGGGCCCATATCACGGAAAATTAGATTTCCTCACTTCTTTGCAACAAAAGAGTTTAATGTAGTATGTAAACATTGTCAGTTTCCACACTGTCCAGGCCAAACAGGAAGGCAAGCTGCAAAAACAGCCTGTTTTGAATTCAGTTGTTTCTGTGATGTCACAACAGTGCATTTGCATATCTCTGCCTACTCAGCCCACCACAGTTTAATCCCACCCACTCTTCTGGAAGTTATAAAGGAATTATTCCACTCAGGATACTTTATGAATGAGGCACAATACAGGGCAGCCAATCAGAACAGAGCTGAATGTAAACACAATTAATGCAATACAGTTCTGTGTTGTTTGAACCAGATAGTCCTTCCAACATACACACATAAAAAATAAATGAATCAAAATAAATATGAACGGTGAAAAAAGAGAAAGCAGATTTATTTTTGACTACAATGTACAACAACAAATATCAGCACAATAAAAATTAAATCTGTTTCATTTACATGACATCTACGGTGCATTTTCCGATGGGTCTGTGCTGTGTGACTGTATCACACTTTTACATATGAGCAGGTGACCTATCAATAGGTTAATGTAAATAGAAATAAGCTAGTGGTCACACTGCATGTTAGGAATTCCCTCCAGTCCTTTTCTGATCCCACCGTCACCTCACTGAACTGGAGAGTGTATCAGAACAAAAGACACAGAGGCATCAAAGTTCAGAGACACACTCAGTTTAATGTCAGTCAGAATGGCCTTTTTATATGTGGATGGTTATGGAGAGTATACATGACTGACAGTAAACGATGAGGAGATAAACCCATTGAGGTGTAAACAGAGTCATTCAGAGTGGTTTGGTGTGAAATGGTTTATTGTCGAGACTCAGGTTTCTTTACAGTGGTGGTGATGGGAACCAGGGGTCACCATGTCTACAACACAAATATGGCCATTATATTTATGATCTAAAACCAGTGAACCTACATCCTTATCCTTAGAGTAACTACACCCCAAGACATTTTTTTTCACGAACAGCTGAAATGCTGTAATAATAAAATATACCAGCCTTGCTTAAAATGTGAACACATCTTTCCAAACTGTAAAAATATCATTATTATTGTGGTCAATTCTGCCTCTGCAGCGCCCCCTCTGGTTCAACTCTGCTATATGGATGATGTGTCTTCGTACCATAGTATGAAGACTCATCACAGTATGCAAATCAGTCAAACAACGTTACCGCCCCCTGATGACGCCCTACTCGTGCCGCACTAGTCTAGAGTGAGCAGATCAAAACACTTACGCGCTGAGCTAAACCTCCTCTCAAGGCTGCGATATGCCAGCTGTCTGTACCCACTGTAAATAACCCAGTTAATCTAAGCTTAGTTTGTAATAAAGATGTTGGACTGATTAAGTGAGGATTGAACAGAAATCAATGGCAAGCAACACTGGAACTATGGAAAGTGAAACGGTTCAGGAAAGGTTAACGTTAAATGTTACCATTGTTACCGACTGTGTCAACCTTTCGTCCGAACAGCCTTTCTTTAACCTTTTTCCCACTTTCCATAGTTCCAGTGCTGCTTGCCGTTGTTTTCTGTTCAGCGAATGCGAGCCTGAGGGTTCGGTTTATACAGGGGAACGTGAATTTGAGGGGGAACTGAATCGGATGTAACACCATTAAGTGCCATGAACAGCTTGCAGAATGTAAGGATTTAGTGCCACTGCAGCAAACCCTGGCTGACCGGTGATGCAGTCTGCGACCTTGATGTCAAACTGAATGAAACTTAGACAGACAGTGTTAAAAAAAAATCCACTTTATTCATTCGGAATTCAGGGCATCTGAGAAATCAGGACCCGGGTTATATAGAATATGGACCTCCTGATTAGATAATTAGAAGCGAGCTGTCACAGTTTTAGGGAATGTTCATTTTCTGGCACTATGCTAACTCTTCAGTGACTTGAGTCAGTGGCTCATACTGTTAAGACTCAAGACGCACTGCCTGTTCAGAAACACCTTCCCTCGTCGAAGATGGGGATGGTAGTAGAGAAAAATCGTCAGCCTCGTAAGACTCTCAGTTGCAAAAGTGCTGTTTGATTGTCACTCCCCATGTTTTCTAGTACCAAATGTTAACTATTAAAACACAGCAGCCCGGCCCACCCAGTTGCCCTCGCAGCCCCACCTCCAAACCCGTAGATCACTGCAGTGAGCATTTTTCCAAGTTGAGCTGGGGTGGAGTTGAAAATAGTGGGGTGTAGTTACTCTTTAAAGTTGCGCAGCACTAGACTACAAGAATGACTTAAAACATTTTTTGCAACCAGCCAGGTTTTGCATTATTAAACACATCCTAAACTTTTGAACAGAGACTTCAAACTTTTAAACAGCAGTGTATTATTCAATCCATTCCAGGGTCAGGAAAATATCAAATGCTCTCATTTCTGAATTAATCAGGGAGCTGGGATTTGGGATCTATGAGAATGCTCCAGTCTGACTGCGAAGGGATAAACGTCAGGGTCCCTCTGTGTGCGTCCCAAAAGTCTAATTTTGTTTCTTCCGCTCCTCTGCTCCTCTTCTTCTTTCCGCTCGACCTGAAAATGTTTCTAAATTCACTGTGTTAAGTGCCAGTTAGTCTCAGAGCTGAAGGAGATGTGGAGGACGCTCACATGTTCTTCATATATGTCCCTCATTCAAAGCTTGGAGTATACTGAGGTACTTTGTCCAGGGGGATCACAACTTTGGGTGACACAATGTGCATCACAATTGCATGCGAAAGCCACCAGTTTCTATATTAAGGAAGGTGTTTCTCTAAAAGGTAGCAGTATCTCTGATGATAACACACAAATAGAAATATTAGGTCAGATGGGACGGCTGGGTATCTCGACACAGTAGCCACTGTTTTGCTTTAAGTAAAGGTAAATTTATATTACGTGTGGGTAACGTTGATATCAAAGCAGTCATTTTTGCTCCTGGCTTCTTCTCCTCTTTTCGTTCTCCTAAAAACTTTGAACTGGGTGAAAAGAAAGAAGGAAAGATGAGCTAAAGGGAAGCGTTAAGTGTTCCCTCCTGCTGTGTGCAGAGGAATGACCTAACCAAGAAAAGCATTTGACTGACCACATGCACTGTTTTAATTCATGTGACATAAATGATGTGTATTACTTTGTCACAGTTACTTGATTAAAAAAAAAAGAATGGATAAAAATTGTCCTTCTGAATTTACCTTAAATTAATTACTAATCTACCTCAAATTAATTTGCAATAGTCTTAGAAATTAGTTTGCAGTTTAAATAAGAAACAGGGTATCTAGAGGTCATTATAAAACACTCTGAATGTTCTCCACAAAGATGAGCTATTCCCACACAAGTCACATTTGTGAGCATCACTGAAAGGGAGGAAACCCACACCAGCAGGATCTCACAAATGCATGTGTTCCTAATTATATGAAGTAAATTTAATTTTTCCTGTAACAAATTGAACATATATGAGGCAAAACTGTATATAAATTAACAATATGGATATTTCTGTTCACCTTTTGTCACAGTGCCACAATGTATTTTTTAAAGGCGTCCTTTTTCTTGTTTTCAGTAAAGTATTTTCGAATCTTTGAAAGGCCCTGTACAGCATGTTACTGTCCAGTTAAGCTGATTTTTATAGTTTGGCCTTAAAAACAGATTACAGATAATACAGTTTTACTGCTCAACTTTCTAAGTGGTCACCAAATCCATCAGTCTTTTAAAAGGGTGTAAGTACACTAGATGGTCAAAAGTATGTGGACATCTTACCATCACACCTATATGAGCTTGTTGGACATTCCATTCAAACTCCACCCCACCCACCCCACCCCTCTAGTGGCTATGAAAGCCTACACTCTTCTGGCTTTCCATAGAATTTGGGAATATGTCTGTGGGAACCTGTGCCTATTCTGTCAAAGTTGAGGTCAGGGCTCAGTGCAGGCCACTGGAGTTTTCTCTACACCAAACTCATCACACCATATCTTTATGGAATCCGTTTGTGCACACTGGCTTAGTCATGCTGGAACAGAAAAGGGCCTCAACTTTAGCCTCAAAGTTGGAAGCATATAATTGTCTAAAATGTCTTTGTGTGCTGTGGCTTTAACATCACCCTTCACTGGAACTAAGAGGCCCAAACCCTGAAAATCCCTAATTAGGAGGGGTGTCCACATACTTTTGTCCATACAATGTACATGTTCTAATCCTCAGCACACCCCCCCCCTTTAAGAATGTCAGCTGTAGGTTTGTACCACTATTATTTGCCGAACTGAAGACATGGGAACTTATCCAAGAGTTTAATCCTAGAAAGAGTAAATTCCTAGAAAACCCAAATAGTGGCTTTCAGAGAACTGTTTGTAAACAATCTTTCAAAGACTTAAACTTTGGAAATGTATTTGTATATTAGTTAAAAATCGTAAGTTTTTGTTATTAATGTTATGAAGTTATTAATATCTGATGAGAGGCAGAAAAACACTGACTTGTGTGCAAAACTTTGATTACATTTCTGGGTGGTTTTGGGTCAGAATCAAGCAAATCTATATAAACCATCCGTTTAGATTCTGACGTCACTAAAATGTACAAATTTGTTCATAAATAGAATCTCACAGCTGTTGTGTTTTCCAGTAATAGTGAATCATATCCAGTCATAGTAAAGCTGTGGCCGGTTGACTGAGATTGGATTAGGAAATGTCCAGGTGAACCAATCGCAGCACTAAAATGATTGCATAGATCCTGTGGCGTGGGCGTTTGACTGCAAACATTACATAAGGTAATGCCTACATAATGTAACATAACATCTACATAATGCTGTGTCTTTGGCCAAACCTCACGCAAGCCAGACAGTCAGGAAAGAGGTAAGCAACTATAACACGGTCTCGTAATCAGGCTGCTTTGGGTTTAATTTGTTTGTGGGAGATTTGAGCAGTTTGTAGATTAGGCATAGCCTCACTGAGTTGGAAAAGTAAAGTACTGGATCCTCAATTTTCAAATTTGTTACTAAAAAAGTAACATTTACAACAGCATCAAGATCAGGGCTTTAGTCCAGGTGACAAACGATGATAAGATTTTACTGAAAAATTAATGTATTACTGATTAGATTTACAGAGTAGATCTGTTGGAAAAATGTTGCTTTCTGTTTGTAAGTGTGTTTTGAAGTTAGTACTGTCGTTTTGCTGTACTGTTTAAATGTAATTACATAATTATTACATAGTTAGTACATAACAAATTACATTTACACTCAGATTATATTCTGTACTGACAGCTTGCTGCACTTCTTGCCTTTTTTCTTTTATGTTTCAATGTCAAAAGTGATAAAAATTTGGCAAAATGTCCAAGATGATTTACTTTCCTCAAAACAACACTGTACACACAACCGTAACTTTCCATCAAATTAAAATTAGAATTAAAAACGCTTCTTCTACCTACAAACACATATGCATTATTTAGGCTTGATGTTGACTAGTTGCTGAACATGTGATTATGACACTAACAACATAGAAGCCTCAGAGAAGACAACAGGTGAGGGGCCGGCTGATTTCAGGGTCCATGTTTCCAATTTTCGGAAGACTAGCACAGCCATCCAGGGCTTGTTGGAAAGGGCACATCACACTCTACTGACCTGTGGAGTTTCGCTTCATTCTAACATTGCTCCACCAATCTAAAGTGCTTCAAAGATCAGGTGTTGGACTTTGTTATCTGTTTTCACCAAGACTACAATAAAAAGTCAGGTGTTATTGAAGAGGGGGCATAACACCCTATAATCCCGTAAAGTTTAAAGAGTGTCTTGGCAAGGCCACTTAGGTCGCGCCTGAGTCCGTAAGTCCAGGGGTCTGTATCTCCAGTTTCCCTAAGGTTAGCAATGTGATCCAGGGCCTGTTGGAAAGGGCACGTCTTGCTCTACAGATGTGTGGAGTTTGGCTTCATCATGGATTTTAAAAGTTAGATTTTTAAAGTCACTTGTTGAAAAGCATTACCTTTTTCTGTGGTTTTATTCCCGACATCATCAGCGACTATAATCACGTAACTGTCAACCTTTAAAAATCTGAAGTTGTGCAGCCCTTTACTATCAACAAAGTGCCTCAGTCAGTCAGTCAGTGAGTGAAAATCCCTTTCAAGAAGTAGCTTTCAGCTCAATAAGCACAATAAACTGTGTTGAAGAATAATTGTCAGTACACACTGGTGGTTCTCATATGCAGCCCAGAGGAGCCCATGCACTGGACGATGTTGAGGTTTAGCTGTCGTAACTGCCTTAATTTAATGCACAGTGGCTGTTATAGTGGCTAGACAAGGTTAGAGTACAGTGACAAAATCTCTTGAGTGTGTTGGAGAAAAGCAATGCAGCACTAGCATCTAGCTAAAGCTAACGCTGCTCTCTACAGGGGCTTCTTTGAGGCCTCTGGCAGGACGTCCTAAGGACAGTCATCAGAGTAGAATCTGATTGGAAGTGACAGGAACCATCAGATGCAATCAGACAGTCTATTTAATTCCGAAGTTAAAACTTCCCGTAACCAGACGTCCTTGCTGGACTCAAGCCACCTGGCGCTGAGATTAATGCAGCACCTAATTGACCTGTCCATTGGCAAACATCCCATTTAACCTAATGAAAATGGTAATTATTTTTGTATGATTATGAAAAGCCACAGTCAAATTAGGACAGCTGGGATGGGTTTTGCTGCGTGATCAAATTTATGTCACCAAGTCTGCCTGGTTTTGATTATCTACAACATAACCCACCTCAGTATTGAGCACTTTAAACTAGATTGGTCAGTTAAAATGATTGTTCCAACAACACATACCTAGCTCATAGACATATCAGTCACTTTTCACCTTCTTAAACTCTGTGGTCATTTACAGGAGCATCTGTAAGTGAGTGGTCAGTGTCACGAATTGTTTACATGTAGTGGATTATGTTGAGATGTTTATATGTAATGCACTTTAGATGTACATCATGTCCATGACCCCATATATGCCCTGTAAAATATAGTAAACTTCCCTTATCTGACCTTCTAAAGGGGTCATCCATGTCTGTTAAGAGTTTGTGGAACAGAATTACATCAGCAGGGCTGGACGCAGTCTAGACTGAGGTCTCTGAGTAAAACCATTGCGAGCATTAGTCTAATTGAGAGTGCTGCCCGTGCGAGCTGTTTCCCCATACTTTCATTTAGCCTAATCTGTGGGCTTGCGTCTGGCTGTACATGCCGTGTCTCATGCTGAATGGTGGTTTCCTCCATTCATACTGGAGGTTTTGAGATGATTCATGAAGATAATGTTTGATCCAAAGATGCTGCGCCACATTTACTGTCTCATAAAGCTCATTACTTTTGTTATGAATGCCTTTAAAACAGCATTTCTCATTAAATAATCTACAAATTTCATGCATCAAGGATAAAAAAGCACAGCTGGTGTTGGCACTGTGGTGTATTTATATAGTGAAATAAGTTCCTGTACAGTTGTTTGCAACTGTTTAAACACTCATGGTCAAATGTCATGTCTTATACATGAATATAAAATAAATAATCCTCTACAGAGACACACTTATGTACATTTTAATACACAATTACTGTTGCTGAGTTTAACATGTTGGAAAAGAAATAAGACATAAAATCTGGCCTGTGCAAAGGTTAGGGCACATTTTGTATCGTATGTTACATATATTTTGCAAACTTGTGGCATTTTCTGCAAATTTTAGTGTACAATTTCTATTTGTTTGTTGAGTTTTACATATTGGATAAAAAATCCATAGTTCATATAGTCCACTTAGAAATTTGGTTGCAAAATAGGCCATTTTGAATCCTTCATGGTTGTGATGTCACAACCTTTAAATATTCACATATGACCACAAATTACCTGCAGTTTAGCCACACATGTCCTGCTGAAGTGATGCGGAGTGATGTTACTGTAGTCTTTAGTAGGGCTATCGGAGTGAAAGATGTGGGAAAATAATTAAACGTTGTGCTGCTCCTGTCTGTCAGGAGGCAGATGGATCACTGCAGGCTTACAAAGGATCCACGCCTCCAAAAGGAGTAGCTGAAGGTTTTTTTCCTGACATCACGAAACAGCTACAGTCATTTCCCTTGATGCTCAAAAATAGATTTTTGCAAAGAATGAGGAGATCATCAGGGTGTTTTTACCACCCATTATTATCGTGTGTATTGCTTGTTCTGGTGTATTTCTTGTATATTCTGCACTCGCTTCACACTGTCGTGTAACAACTCTGTATAGTCCTGCGTAATGTGCTGCTGTTCTGTGTTTGGGGCCTGGGGAATGACGTTTCATTCCAATGGATGCAAGTTATATTGAGGAAGGACAAAAAAGACCACTTGACATTGACCTAAATATCCCACCTTCAGCTTCTCTTACAGCCTCTTGTACATTTGGTTTTCATTCCCCTTTTCTCTTAGGTATAGCTTAAATAAAAATCAATGGAATCAAATAAAAATAAACACTTTTCTTAACATTCTTTGCTAACATAAAGGTCAGTTCTGTTATAGCGAATTTGTGCTGTTCATAGTTTGGAAATTTGCAGCATTCCAGCCTGCTTTGGTTGTCTCCCCCTTAAAACTAGCACACCCCTCATCATCTCTGACATACCGCCATGACTGAGGCGCTAGCAGGAATGGAAGATGACAGAGACTCTGTGAAGAATATTCCCACTCCTCAGTCACAGGGCAGAAGCTTCCCATTCACGCTTTCACACACAGGTCAAAAATTCGAAGGTTAATCCTCATCTCTGCTCAGGGGTCAAATCATTGGTCACTCAGTGGGTGATGGCAGCTGATTTGAACAGACTGGCTGCCTGAGAATTTCAGTTTGTCTTATTGGATGAGGCATTTTATAAACTTGCTGTCTCTCTTTTTTCCCTCTGTGTCCAGGCTAGGCCTGTGGGAGTTGAGCCTGAAAGCTGTTGGGTATGTGAAGCCGCAGCTGCTTGGCCTGTAGGTGAGTTTCTGGGACAGCGCTGTGCATCAGCCTGACTTGTAAAACACTATCAGAAGGTGATCTGTAAACTGAACTGCAATAAAATATAACTATATATAAATATAAAATATAAAATATAATAGAACTGCAATATAACATAAAATTCGCATTTGTGCTCAGTGCACCAGTTTAGGCTCAGAAATAACTTTCTGAAGAGTTATTCAAAGTATTCGATTACGCCATTAAGAAGACCATGTCACCATTTTGGTAGGCAAGCTGTAACTCATGCTTTCTACAACCCTGCAGGTGGATAAAAACAAAACAAAATAGACCTGAATGACCACAAAAAGAGGTTTAAGATACGCAGACGCTTTAGACGCGTCTCCAGAAAACGCTACAAGAAGAAGATTGGTTAGATTGGTGGACTGGATCTGTATAACCTGCACATCTCCAGAGTTCAGAACATTCCAGTGGGTGATATTTTAGAAACTAATAAAAGTGGCTACCAAAGCTGCCAAAGCTCTTGAATAATAAACTCATATTTATATCAAGCTCAAGTCAGCTTCTTATTTGCCAGCTTCTCATTTGAATTTACCGTTCCACCTTAAATGGTGCTGGAGTTACAATGAGGTGCCGTAAACGTAGAATGAATTATGAAAGTTGGTGAATACGGAGCTAACATCGGCTTACCTCAAAAAATGCATCAATTTACCTCAATGAATGATTGTTAATCAAAAAATACCTCAAACATTTGCTTAGATATGTTTAACTGTTACTGAGCAGTTCATGTGCAGCACAGTGAAGCTATAATCAGTCACTGGACCTGCTGATCGTGTCTCACTGGCTAATCTAACGCCGCGTCCCAAACCACACACTTCTGTACTTCACCTATTACACTAATGAGTGCACTTCTAATAATATATGTGCAATATAATATTTTTTGCATATTATTTAGTGTGCTAGTATGCAATTTGGAACATGAAAATAATAACAGGAAACCTCAGCCGTTTAGATTATAGCTTTCATCTGTCATCACTACAACCACAAATCAAATAAAATCAAGTCAGTACACTCAAATACGCTGGTTACTGTGTGTTAAAACTTTTGAGTTTTAAAAACATGCTTTACTGCCTTTGCTGCACCGGTTATGTCTTCATAATCTCATCACACACAGCCACAGCTCTGCTGAATGAACTTGAAGTTGCCATCCAAAATGGGATGTGATGTCATCGAAATACTATCAGTTAGAGTGGGAGCTGTGGTGAAAATTATTCAATGTTGTGCTGCTCCTGACTGTCAGGAAGCAAATCATCGCTGCCCAAAAAAAAAAAAACAACCAAAGAAACAAGTATCTCCATTTTGTTCGACTTTTAGTTCTGCATAATTTGAGCTCAGCAGCTGTTCTTTACATTGTGTGACAATTTCATGCAGAAAAGTATGTAATTAAGTAACTGAAGTTTGGGGGGAGGAGCATGGCTGAAACCCCTCCTTCTTTCAATCTAACACCCTATAAATTCACATCCTTACCTTCTGTTCCCATGACGTAGTGTCCACAATCCCCACCACCACCCCATCTCCTCCCTGTTCCTCAGTCCTTCATGAGTCCTACTACAGCTATGAGGGGATCTGGCCTTCTAGCTACAGGCAGAAGCTGCCCAGAACTCCAGCCCAAGTTCTCAAAATTCTCCCCCCTCCCTCACACTACCACCACCATGTTGAAGACATGGTCTGAACTCACAAAACATGGACTGTATGGACTGGGGAGTGAATCATATGTTTATATATTGCTGCAAACTCCTTTATTTAAAAAAATGGAGGGAAATTCGGTTTACCATGAGGTTGACTCTTTAAGACACTGGACCCTTTACGAGTCTGGTCCTCAGGGACCCCCAGATGATCCACGTTTTTCTTTTATCCCTATATGTTGTGAGTGGGGACTGAGCGAACATGTGGACCTTGTGGGGTTCCTGAGGACCTGTTTGAGAACCATTTGTTAAGATTTTTCTCTCAGAGAACCACTCAACACAGAGAGAGCTATACTTTTTGGGATGTTCTTGTTAAGCCTTGTTTGAGTGTACCAGAAGTTAACCTTGTGGTTGGTACATGTTTTTGTCATTGCTCAAATTTTACCCTAAGCTGTTGCTGTTGCCACCTCACTGTAGGCCTCTTCATTATGAGATCAACTAACCAACATGAGGGCTAACATGTGCTTTTACTGTAGCCACTAGACATGAAACCACATTGTGAATGTCGTGATATAGTCACTTGATTGCCTTGACCTCTTTTAGGCTACCAAACACTGCTGCCTTGTCGAAAATGAGCACTTAGTTCATGACTGGCGTGCTGGCTTAGGCCTAATGGACTGTTTCTGTTCTCCATTTCTCACATATGTCATGAGAAAGTGGGCAGTATTGTGAGCGTGCAGTAGGATGGAGCAAATGAAGGATTAAAAAGGAGTGGCAGGGATTCTTCCATTAAGTGCCTCATAGACAGCACTCCATAAGCTTCCTGTATGACTTTTTTAAAGCTATTACCCTATCTTGCCTAAAACATTCTTTTAGAGGTCTGTAGTCCCACGGATTCTTGCTGGACCCATGGGAGCTGCCACAATATCTTGTGGCGCGGGACTTATTGTCAGTGTTGTGCACTGGAGCGGGTGGGAAACCAGCCCACTGCAGGCGGGAGCAGGCCAAAGCACACATGAACAGAAATCTCACTCATTCTCAGTCATTCTAAAGATCAGGTGAATAACATGCAAAACCTCATAGCTTACAGAGATGGCGAGGCCTTCAGTCTGACAGCCACAGCTGCTGAACCCAGCAAAACACCAAAAATAATTGCTCTGGGGTTTAATTCCTGCTTTGTGTCTGCTGGGAATAAAGGCCATTAGGTGAAGTTACTTCACCATAAGCCTGATGACCATGAGCATTGTATTATTTCAGCAGAGGATAATATATTTGTGAATAGACTATGTCAGATATTGGATGTCCATTCGCCTTGACTGAACTGCGCAGTTGGGAGCGGGCCAAAACATTTCAGTTGCAGGCGGGAGCGGGACAAATGATAACGATGTTCTGAAGTTCCTGTACAGACCTCTATATTCTTTGTCTCCTTTAACACATTAAAATCTGCCCCCAGAGTAGTTGGTGTGCTACTGTGTTTCACTGTGTAGAAGAAGCTCCATGCTGTCTTAATTGTTGGACACACTGCGATAGGTTCTGAGCTTTGTTAGATCATGTTCTTTACATTCTACCATAAAAGCATTGAGTAATTGCATCATTAACAAAGAACAACATAGAAATAGCTGCTCAGGGCTGATGGGTTAATGAGAGCATTGTGCAGGGTCCTATAAACCTGTTTCTTTGGGTGTATTTGTTAGGATCATAAGTCAGGGGTGGAAATTCATGTGCATTTCTGCCAAGTGTATTGCTTGTATTAACTCCTTGCACCCTTAAGCCCATTAGCCGGTTATTAAATTTAGGACTTATTGTTCAGAATAAATAATTAGAAAACTAATTTGATGTATGTATGTAATGTATCCAAAAGCAGACATGTGCACAGATATACTTGAGGGGGGACTTGAGCCCCTGGCCTTCCCCATATTAGACTCTACAAGTGCTCACTTGGTCAGTGTGTATGGTAACTGTAACGCTCAGCCTCACCACACGAATAGAGCTAGTCGGTCGCCTTGGTTCCATGGCTTGGGTTCCTAGGACAGTACTGGACCTCTTAAAGACATTTATAGCTCTTGAGTCTCTAAGAGTTTAACAGTTAACAGCATGGTGTTATACCCTGGAAACTGGGGTTCAGCTCCCTCCACTGAAAGAACTTCTTAGGCTGCACATACACAACTGAATTAAGGCAAACAAGTAAGGCAAAGCATAAATTGTGAAGCATATTCCAGTTCATACATTTGCTCAAAATGGTACTTTGTGGCAGTTTGTGAAGCAAACAAATTCAAAATATCTGATTTTTTTAAATACATTGACAAATCACATTATTAAAAGAAAAATGTAAATTAAAAGGCTGCATTTCATTGCATTGGCATTGAAGAGCCATCAGTTGTAAAACTTTATTTAGCTCTGTTTATCTGATTTTCATTACCCTCTGTAGTTTTTTACAGAATAATCACTGTTCTTCCTTCTCTTGTGTTGTTGTAGGCAGGACAGATGTGTGTGGAGGTTGCTGATTGGCGGGGGGTGTATTGGTGGGTGGTGCTCCTGTGGATAGTGGGTGTGGCCGCAGCAGGTGACCCACCCTGGCCCTGCCCTCAGCGTTGTGAGTGCTTACATGAGATTCTTATGGTCAACTGCTCTTCACGTCACCTGACCTCTGTACCTGAGGGTGTCCATGGCAACACCAAACGCCTCAGCCTGGCCAACAATCGCCTGAAGATGCTTGGACGCCGTCAGTTCTCTGGCCTGGGGCAACTGCGAGAGCTAGACCTGAGTGACAACATGCTGACAATGATTGAGGTGGAAGCCTTCCTTGGGCTTCAGAACCTCCTGACATTGCGGCTGACCCGGAACCGGCTCAAGATCATCCCGGTTGGAGCGTTCTCGGGCCTGTCGGGTCTCCGCCTGCTGGACGTCAGTGAGAACGAACTCCTTGTCTTCTTGGACTTCACATTCCGTGAGATGGCCTCTCTGCAGAAGCTGGAAGCCAGCGAGAATGATCTGGTGTTCATCTCCAACCGCGCCTTTAACGGCCTCCTCAACCTCCAGGAGCTCAATTTGGACAGGTGTAACCTCACCTCCGTCCCAAGCGAGGCTTTATCACAGCTCACTGGACTGTCACAGCTCAGGTTATTATAAGAATATTAATCTTTACTTACTATTTTCTCAAAAATTGCTTTACCTAGAATGATTAGCAAAGTATTGGATGGCTAAAATATTGTCTTATATGAAAATTTAATAAAACAATTAAATAACAGCAAATTGCAACAAATTACAGAATACAAAGTAAAAGATATCTACTATCATGAATATGTGTTCTGTTCACAGGTTCTGCCGGGTCGGCTTCACAACGCTTCCAAATAACTCTTTCAGACGGTTGAGCCGGCTCAGGGAATTGACCATATCCCATTCTCCTGGGCTGGACTCAGTTGCTGCTAACAGCCTGATTGGTCTCAACCTCACCTCCCTGACTCTCAGCTACTGCAACCTGAGCTCTGTACCCTATGCCCCCTCTGCATCACCTGGTCTATCTGCGCTACCTGGACCTGTCCTATAACCCCATCACCTCCGTCCAGTCAAACCTGCTGGGGGACTTACTGCGACTGCAGGAGTTCCACTTAGTGGGTGGGAGTCTGCTTAGGGTGGAGCCCGGTGCTTTCCGTGGCCTTGTCCACTTCCGTCTGCTCAACGTGTCATCCAATCATCTGTCGACCCTGGAGGAGACAGTATTTCACTCGGTGGGGACCCTTGAGGTTCTCAGGCTGGATGGAAACCCACTGGCTTGTGACTGCCGGATGCTGTGGGTGCTGCGCCGCCGTCTGAGACTGGACTTTGATGGGCAGCCACCCAGCTGTGCCTCACCTGTGCAGGTACAGGGAAGAAGTTTCCAAGACTTTACTGAAGCTGAGCTGCCGGGGCTGTTCACCTGCAGGCAGGCACGTATCCTGAACCGCAAGCCCCAGGAGGTACGCACAGACGAGGGTCACACAGTCTTGTTTTTCTGCCAAGTGGATGGAGACCCTATTCCTTCAGTCATCTGGGTGAGCCCCCAGCGCACCCTCATTTCCACTACTGGACGGATCCGTGTCCTGCCCAATGGTACCCTCGAGGTACGTTATGCGCAAGTCCAGGACAGTGGGTACTACCGCTGCTTCGCTTCCAATGCAGCGGGGAATGACAGCATATCTGTTAGCCTGCGAGTACGTGGCTTTCCTGCTTCCTCATCCCGAAATCGCTCCGCCCACTTCTTCCTGGAGGGGTGGAGCCTTGCTTCTACCCAGATGCCTGTAAATGGCTCCCAGGGTCCGCAGCCTTTTCCGTTTGACGTGAAAACATTGGTGATTGCCGTGACGATGGGCTTCCTGTCGTTCCTGAGCTCTGTAGCAATTTGCTTTGTGTTCATGTTTTTCTGGAGCCAGAGCAAAGGACAGATCAAACACACTGCCACCATTGACTTTGTTCCCCGCAGTGCGGGGGCAGCATCAACTGGAGGAGGAACCAGCATGGAGACTGGCAGGTTCACCATGAAGCTCATATGATGTAAAACTGTAGAACAAAACATACATCAGGGCTTCACTGCTGGACTCTCAGGGTATGGGAGATACACAAAGCTTCAGTGTAAATGCTTTAAGCCCTGCTAAGGTGGGAAATATGGTATTTAGCTGGGCTTTAAGGGACCAGTATTGATAGTGGAAGAGTTACCATGAAGCCCACCTGAAACTGCAGGGGGAACAAACAGGTTTCACCAGAAAACACTTAAACCTTTGCTTGAGCACTAGCCAGAATGCATGAAGCCAAAGTGAGGTGCATGAAGCTTTGACAAATATAGTCATGAGTTCTACCTGAAGATTATGTATCAGTCTGAGGAGCAATGAAGAAAGAGCCCAATCTTCAGTGTAACTGAAGCTTCTGTGGCAGTATGACCGAGCTGTTTGGACAGGCATGGTGCTTCAGAAGCACTTGAAGTCCTGTGAAGATGGAAGTAACACTGGCTAAAGGATCAGATGGAGAATCACAGCAGGAACTTTGGCTGGAGGCAGCTCAGTTAGAAGATGCTGTGGCAGTGACTGTCTCTGCTTTCCAAGGCCTGCATGAAAGCATGAGATTATTTGAGACTTTGTCCTCTATTTAAATACTTTGAGCTCTTGAAGCATCAAACAGAAGCCCAAGTTGATGTTCTTGCTCTGTTACTGTACACAGCATGAGTGCATGTTGGGAGATTTTACACTGAATTTATGCTAAAAATCCTGTGAAGTACATATGTAGCAAGGAGATTGCATCATCTTGCATATGCATGCAGATCAGTTATGGGAAGCCAGATTATTTGAGCAGGAAACACATTTAAAATATGACATATATGCACTCACCATCAACCACATTGATACCACTGGAGCTTGATTAGTTTTACAATCGGACAGGGGTGTCCAATCTGGTCTGTAAAGGGGGCAATGTGGATGCAAGTTGTCATTCCAAACAAGCAGCACACACCTGATTCCACTTAATCAGTGAGTCTTAGTCTCAAAAACGCTGATCCCGCTTTGATGCAATGAGAACTTGCAGCCACACTGGCCATTTGCAGGTAAGACTGGACACCCCTGCCTTTGGAGGTGCTGTACTGTAGTGGTACTGTAATTTGTAAGAGATTTAATTGGCAGATTCGTACAGGATAAGGTATCTGTGTAATTTCTCCAACTTCCAACAGACAGGGCAGAATGAAAGTTCACAACCTGGATGTTCACGTGTTCAATTACTCAATAACAATAACAACACACCGCATGGCTCTACGTATTGGTAGGTTTTGTTATTTCATTAGTTCCATTATGGGAACTCCAACCAATTAGAGAAGGCCATTAATTCCACAGTCAGACTTTTAAAACTACACACTGGAGTTTTGTAGTTTTGTATAAAAACCACAAATTTTGTTGGTAATCACTTAAATTACAGAACTTCCTAAGAAAAAACTAAACCAGCTCCAATAGGGCTTTTATTAGAAACACCTACTTTACATTCTTTTGCCACTTTTTGGGTCCACCTACACACAGACAGTTCTGGTGATGAGTGTTTCAGGCACAGCATTGTTACTGGGGTTTTTATACATCAGTGTCACTGTTAGGTTGAGTGTGGTCCACCACCCAAAAATATCCAGCCAAGAATGGCTCTGTGATCAGAGCAGTGGTCACCAACCCTCCTCCTGGAGCTCTACTTTCTGGCAGAGTTTAGTTCCAACTTACCTCTGACGTGTTCATTTTTGAAGAGGTTAATGAGCTGGAGCAGATAGCTTTTTAGAGCCAGGGTTGGTGACCACTGGTCCAGAAGGCTGCTTATATGTCTGTACATCAAAATATGGGCTACAGTGTGTACACCTGGAAAGTGGAGCTACGAGGAAGGGGTTTCTAATAAAGTGGTCACTGAGTGTATAACACTTTCATTGTGTAGTTTTCATTAAGTATGTTAAGCAGTGTATCAGGTTCATCTATAAGCCTGAAGGGAACACCTGAAGAGGCCACTCTGACAAGAAGACAAACGAGTAAAGAAGGTACTCTGTCTGGTTTGAGGTATGTTTGTTAGGTTTGGTGTCAGAACAAAACCTCAAACCTACAAAACTGTAAGTTTATAGGAGAGGAAAAAACTTCCTTAACTGTTAATAGAAGTTAAGAGACCAAAAGCGTATTGTAAGTCATTTTGGACAATTTCTATTAGTCCTTTCATCATGAAGTTCTGACACAATGTAAAGGCCAAATCATGTGGAAAAAACAGTAACAGAGAAACCAGGTTTTGTTCTGGTGCAGTACTGAGCAGAAATCAGAGACGACCCTTCAATTTTAAATTCTAGTACAAAATATCAATTTTCCAGTGTCAGGAAAAAAGTTAAAGAAAATACTTAACAGAAAGTTACGAAGAAGTACAGAGCTCTGCTGGTGACATCCTGTATAAATAACAAGAACGCGTGGCCACGACGAGGTGTGGGAATGAAATAATTAAGTTGTGGCCACAACTTAATAAGGCATGGGAATGAGATCCTGTAGTCAAGACATAATCATCTCATTCCCATGCCTTACTAAGTCTTGACTACAGCTTATTAAGACGTGATCTCGTTCCCAGTCTTTACTAAGTTGTGGCTATGACTTATTTATCTCGTTTCCACACCTTACTAAGTCGTGACCACGCATTAGGATCTTGTTCCCACGTGTTGATATGGCGTGGCCACACATTAATTTTTTATCTATACGCGATGTCACCAGCAGGGCTCCGTACAGAAGCCTTAACAGCTAAATATCTTTTTTTCAGTATTTACTTTGTCAACCTTTCCGCTTTTTACAGCTTCCATTCTTTTCAGGAGACTTGCTTTCAGGTTTTTCCACACCTCCAAAGTTCAGTCTTAGAAGCTGGTTTAGCAGTTTCTGCTAAAGTAATGTCAAACACATTCAGTGGTTGGTCAGTCCAGTGTTCTGAGAATGGCAGAAGCTGCAAATGTTCTTTTTTTTCAATAAGCTACACATCCTTTCAGACTCACAGCAAAGAGTTGTCTCCTACAGTGGAAGGATGGACATTTTCTCTGGGTCTTTTAATCCTTTTTTGAGCTCCACTTTTAGAAAGTCCAGGTCTTTCACTCATAACCCTTTGACTTTTCCCTTCCTTATTTTAATTAATAATCTACTATCTAATCCGCTCAATATCTCCTAAAAGCTCAACAACCTGTACTTAAAGGCTGTTTTGTCTAGATTAAACAAATGAAGGGTGGTCTGTCACTTTTGCACAGCGCTGGATATGCAGCAGGTTGATAAGTATATCTATGTCCAACACTTTATACACAAAAGTGCCAAAGGGGTTCTTTGAAGCAATGGCCTAGAACAGTGGTTGACAATGCTTGTCCTAAAGTACCACTGTGTGCAGGGCTGGGCAGTGGTTCTCCAAGACCAGGGCTGAAAACCAATGGCATCGAAGAACCACTTTTGGTCAATTAAATGAGCTTATAATAGGAAAAATTCTCACATGTGACTTGCTAAAGAAATTTTGGTAACACATCACTGTAGGCCACTGTTCACAATGCTACGTGACACATTCATAAACCCTTGATAACTAGCATAACTGGCATAAACCTACAGAAACATGTATAAACACTTATTCCAGTAGGCTTTGTTTGTCATGAAAATTGCATTTACCAGATTTGGTGACAGATTTTTCTGACATTAGGTTTCTTGGCCCAGAGTGTCACAGTGACATAATGATGACAATATGACATAATGTGCAAAGTCAGGCATTTTCTGTGGCCCTCGGGAAACATTTCACTTCACCAAATAAGCTACACCGTATGGCCAACAGCATGTGGACACCTGACCACCACACTTATATGAGCTTGCTGGACATCCCATTCCAAAACCATGAACATTAATAGCCCCCTTTGTGGCTATAACTCTTCTCTGAAGGCTTTTTTTGAAGTGTGTCCTTGGGAATCTGAGTCCATTAAGTTAAAAGAGCATTTGAGAGGTCAGGCTCTGGTGTTGAATGAGAAGGCCTGGCTTGCAATCAACGTTTCAATTCATCCCAAAGGTGTTCAGTGGGGTTGAGGTCAAGGGTCAATCATGCTGGAACAGGAAAGGGCCTTCTGTAGCATTATGCTGTAGTATTAACATTAACATTAACATTAACATATAGGCCCAAACCCTGAGAAACAGCCCCAGCTCATTATCCCCCCTCCACCAAACTTTACTGTTGACACTATGCATCCTGATAAGTAACGTTCTCCTGGCCTCCACCAAACCCAGATTCATCCATCAGACTGCCAGATAGTGAAGCATGATTCAGCACTCTATAGAACATATTTACCACTCCAGAGTCCAGTGAAGGTGTGATTTACACCTCTCCAGCTGACACTTGGCATTGCACACAGTAGTCTTAGGCTTGTGTACAGCTGCTCGGCTATGAAAACCCTTTTAATGAAGCTTCTGACACACAGTTATTCTGCTGCAACAGATAAGAGGTGATTTTTACATGCTATGTGCTTCAGCAGTCAGTGTGAGTTTGTGTGGTCTACCACTTTGTGGCTGAGGTAGTGGCTCCTAGATGCTTCCATTTCACAATAATAGCACTTACAGTTGACCGGGGCAGATCTAGCAGGGCAGAAATTTCACTGATTTAGAGCAAAGATGTCATCCTATGAAGTCACTTAGCTCTTCACTACTTCTGCCCATGTTTGTTTATGGAGATTTCGTATACCTTTTAGCAATAAGTGTGGCTGAAACACCTGAACTCTTTAATTAGGAGGGGTGTCCCAACACTTTTGGCCATATAGTGTACACATTTTACTAGTCAGACTATGCTACAACATGCACTGTATACAATATAAAGGTAGTTTGCTGTTAAGAGCTCTGATGGCCTGGGGAAAGAAGCTGTTTCTGAGGCGAGTGGTGCGCACTGCGATGCTTCGGAAGCATTTGCTTTGAGATCAAAGCTGACAAAAGCAGCAGTTATGACTGACGCATATCGAAAGAAGTCCTGGTAGATTTTCATGTAGGTGTATGTCAGTTGCCAAGATATGCCCTACTAACTAACACTGCCCTACTATAAAGTGTTAATGAAACTTTCAATGGATGGTTCTTCAACGACTATTTTGTAAAATAACTTTTATAAAACCTTTTTTTTGAGTATGAAGAAACTATATAAAAATTAATTTATTAATAAAATGTTTTTTTTCTAGACCTGCACATTCAAGCCATGAATAATTCAGAACCTTTATTTTTGAGAGTGTATTGTGAGAAATGGAGCTAAATCTCTTGTGAAAGCTTAAACCATGCCATTAAAATAGGAAGGGTTCTTTAACTCATTTACTTTAGAACCCAGGTCAGAATCAAAAATAGCAGTGAAAGCGTCAATCGTACGAATGTGGTGCGTAGACAGCAGGAAACGACAGCCTGAAATGCTTCTTCACATCAGCGTAGAGCGAGAGAAAGAGCGAGAGGTGCAGAATTAATTTACAAATTACTCTAAATGATCAGATTAAGGTTAGCGTGCTGGTCACGCACCCATTTTCATTTGTGGATGGTTCAAGCAGTGGAGCAGCACTGAGTGTGCTGGTGTTGGTGTTATGAGGGGGGGTGCTGGATGTGGATTAGTGGTACAGCGGGTGATGGATGGTGGGGGGATGTAGGTGATACTGTAGGTACGAACTGACACAGACGGATGCGGGGGGAGAGGGTTAAGGGGGGGTGTTGTTTCAGTCTGGTTTAGTCTGATGGATCAGAAATCTACTTTCCGTGCCCTCTCACGTGACTACCGCGATAGAGGGAGAGAGAATGAGAGAGAGAGACAGAGAGAAATCCTATTACACACAAACTGTGTCACTGCAGCTGTGCTGCACTCATCCCTCATCTGCTCTTTATTCTTTATTTTTCATTCTCTTTTTTTCACTCCGTTTCTCACATCCTTTTTTCACCGTGTAACCGATGGACAGTGGCTCTGCTGGCCAGCGGCAGAAAACAAATTGTTTTCATACAAAAAGATTAGGCCCTGGCTTTGCATCCCCCATATGTCTGCGTGTCTGTGTGTATACAGTGCGGGTCTGTGATCCCCAAAGCTCGGCTCTTTTATCATCGTCACACACAGAGCCGCCAGAACGCTTCTCAGAGCACGAGAACGATGCCCCGCCCCCTTTTGATTAAGTTCAGGCTGCTTATTTAACAAAATCCTCCACTCTCTCTAACTAGACAGATCACTGACCTGTACACTGCAAAAAACATGTCTTGGCAAAGTAACTCATCTTAAATCTAATCAACACGTCCAATATTTCTCATTTTGAGATTGTTGTAAAACATTCTTAGATTTTTCCAACTACTTCTTGCTTTCAGTCATGTATCCAGTGAAACGTGTCTTATGGCAGATCATTTTGCTTCTATGCATTATATCATATAATAATAATCTAAATTCTGTAGGTAATATTACTTAAAACAATGTAAGAAACATCCAGAAACGAGTTAAAATATCTTATAATATTCTTGTAACAATTTCATAATGAGAAATATCAGTAATATTGACTAGATTTAAGCTGTTTTTGCTTGCAAAGACATCATTTTGTCATTTTTGCAGCAGAGGCTCAAACAGACAGACAATCAAACTGGCAGCAGAACCAGCTAGAAAGGCCAAGTCTATGAACAGTAGTTGCTATGGTGTTGCTGCAAGGTTGCTATGGTATTCCAGCTTGTTGTTAGGGCTTTGCTTGGAGGTTGTTAGGTGGTTGTTAAGGTGTTGCTAGGCCATTGTTATACTTTATCAGGCGGTTGCTAAGGTGTTGCTAAGCCGTTGTTATACTATCCCAGGTGGTTACTAAGGAGTTGCTAAGTCATTGTTATACTATCCCAGGTGGTTGCTAAGGTGTTGCTAAGCCATTGTTATGGTATCTCAGGTGGTTGCTAAGGTGTTGCTAAGACATTGTTATGGTTTGCCAGGTGGTTGCTAAGGCGTTGCTAGTCCATTGGCAATGCTATCCCAGGTGGTTTCTAAGGTGTTACTAGTCCAATGCTATGGTATCTCAGTGGTTGCTAAGGTGTTACCAGTCCATTGGCAATGCTATCCCAGGTGGTTTTTAAGGCGTTACTAGTCCAATGCTATGATATCCCAGTGGTTGCTAAGGTGTTGCTGGTCCATTGCTATGGAATACTGGGTGGTTGCCAGGTGTTGCTATGGTATCCCAGTGATTGCTAAAGTCTGTTAAGCCATTGCTATAGTATGTCAGGTGGTTGCTAAGGTGTTACTAGGCCATTGCTATGTTGTGCCAGGTGGTTGCTAAGGTGTTGGTAGCATACTTGTATTATGGTGATGTAAGAACAGCATCAAAACATTTGGCTACAGAGTCTATACTGACAGTGATGGAATAAGAAGTAGAAGTATTATAAATGACATAAGTGGAAAGTCTAAAGCTGTGTTTACATGTTGGTGGTACACAAATGACGGTGTTTTCAATGGAGCAGTGATAGAAAATTCTGCCACCACCGGCGGCGACGTTCTGCAGACGTTCTGCAACAGTGAAATAAACTGTGAAATGTTTCAGGCATCATTTCTTGAAACAAGCAAAATAATCTGCCAATAGACTAACAAAACATCTCACCTTTCTGTAAAATGATAAGAGTTTTCAGATTCACTTATAAACAATAACTTGAATCAAGCACTTTGAATACTGAGCTCTCTTTTTCAAAACTCTTCACACAGTTAACACAATAACACTGTTTAGATTGAACCATGAACAGTTTTTTTACTCGCATGAATAAAGAAAATGCTTTCAATGAACCCATTTTCCAAAATTCTTAACTCTCTTCTCACTCAGTCTTTGCTTTTAACAAAACTGTATATTTCTGTCGCTCAATTTTCAAAAGCTTGCATGCACTCTTACATTTTTCCTTAGAATCTGACATGAAAATTAATTACATATCAGTTCACTAAGTCAGAAATACTAGACTCGTATAGGTTCACTGGTGGTTTTAATAGTAAATAAAATGTCTACATTTGTGTTGTTGTCATTGTGACGTCTGGTTCCTATCAGCACCACTGTAGAGATATCTGAGTCTGTAAGTTTCTTTATAATGAACCATTTCACACCAAACCACTCTGAATGGCTCTGTTTACATCTCAAATTTTAATGAAAAATGGGTGGAATTCCCCTTTAAGCTCACAGTAGGTAAATATGCAGTCTAAGACCTGTGCATGCTCAGTATTTCTTTTCCAGAAATGATGGTAAAACGGCAGTTTGCACACGCAGTCACGTCTGATTGAAAAGGGTTGATGAACATTTAGATTTCCAGGTGAATCAATGTCACGTCCTTTTATCAGCAGTGAGTATTTATAGTCCTGAAATTACACTAAGTGAAAAAAAAATCACACCAGTGCTGCAGATACACCCTTAATCCTGAGAGGATAAACCCCACTGCCCTACTCCACTCAGCAGCCCTCTAATAACACATATCCACTCTTTCTACTCTTTCTGCCAGGGTACTGCCGCCTGCATCACGTTCATAGATTAAAGGTGTTAAAAAGACAGCAAGGCAGAAAGCCACTGTGATCTTATCCGCTCAGACAGTCTCTCTATGTGCTCTGATGTTATTTCCACTTTTTAGAAACATTTTTGTATTTTGCTTATGTTTATCTGTTTATCAGTAGTATCTGTTTACTCTGGTAACAAAAGTCATTATAATTTTATGATGTTTAAGTGTCTCAAAGTTTTCTGTCTAATTCAGTTGGTAAAATGTAAACATTCAGAGTGGTTGGTGTAAAGTGGGTCATTACAGAGGTTCACACAGCAGGTAAAAGTGGTCCAAATCTGATTTTCTCACCAAATCCGATTTTTTTGTTTGGCTGTTCACAATAACATTTAAATGTGATCTATATGTGACATCAGTCTGAACAGATCAGCTCCTAAACTGCCCCGCATGCTCAAAAGAACAACGCATCACGTTGCTTCACGCGGCTCATCCAGAGGTGAACAATCATAACTGCCAATTAAACGCCAGTCGCTCCCAGAGGTTCAGCTTCGTCTTCACCAGCATCACAGGAGCCATCATGAAGCTTGATTGACTGACAGCTGGGCTCATCACCCAGAATGTGTTCGAGCTCAAAAAAAGCACATGCGTCACATTAAGGTCGCATGGCCACGAATCAGATACGTATCCGATCTAGGACCACATATGAAATGTCTCAGGTCGGATTTGAAAAGATCAGATTTGCGTGTCCACACAGCCCTGAAAACATCAGATCTGGGTCACATTAGGCCAAAAAAATCAGATTTGTGCCACTTCAACCTGGTAATGTGAACAAAGCCTCAGATTTCTTTACAGTGGTGGTCATAGGAACCAGGGGTTGCCAGGTCTGCCACACACATTTGCTAAGTTTAACACATGGAGAAAAACAATAATACAATATAAAATGTGCTGTAACATTTGCACATGCCACATTGTGTTATGTTTAATTTTTCCCTAAAATGTTAAGTTCAGCAAATAAACAGTAATTATGTGTTAAAATGTGCTGAAGTGTGTCGCTGTAGAGGGTGTGTTAACTTATTCTCACTTAGAAAGTCACCAAAACATGTCATTTGACCAGGGGTGCACAAACTTTTTGATATTACCGTGGACTGTTAGAAATAAAGGTTCTGTGCAGGTACATTTTTGTTTATCAAGGTACAAACAATGTAAATGTTCCCTCAAAGGTACAACAGTGGTTTTAAGGTTCAACTGTGGACCTTAAATAAGTTTTTCCAGGTGAAAAGTTTGTATTTGTACCTTTTCATTACCAAATGTTTTAAAACAGATCAATAAAATAAAAGCCTGGAGACGAGACGGGGTGTGTGGAGCCAACACAACTCAGAAAATGTAATTTCAATGGATTATGGTTCAGTTATGTTCCCTGACTAAAGGTACTGAGATGTACCCCTGAGGGTCCCACCCCAGTGCCAGTGACAGGGCAGTACCTTTATTTCTGAGAGTGTATGTGCCTACATATAAAGATTTGCCCAGATTTCTCTGTAAGTGATGCTATACAGATTGCAGTACAGATATATGGTTTGTAAATGTTGATGAGATATCGTCAGCTGGGTTTAAGCAACTGATCAATGTTTTAATTCATCCTCTTTGTATGATGCATTATTTCAATAAATAAAACATTCAATAAATATTACAGTTTATCTTACTTTTTATAACAGAAAACAGACAGATTTCTCATCAAACCTGTCCGAACTACAGCACTGTAGCCCCGCCCATATTGAAGTAATGCAGAGTGTTGTTCCTGCAGTCTGTAGCAGAGTTAGTGGACGATGTGGTACAGTGATTAAACGTTGTGCTGTTCCTGTCTGTCAGGAGGCAGCAGCATCACTGCAGCCTGACTGAGAGTTTTTTTCTGACATCCCTAAAGATTTGAGCGAGCAGTATTGTATTGTATACAGTACTGTATACTTCAAACAACAAAAGACGTAAACAAAATCACACTGTAGTCGTGTGCAAAAGTTTTGGCACCCTTGGCCAGATGACATTTAGATTTTCCAGCTGTTTTTAACAGCTTATTTTTTAAAACTTGCTCGCTGAAAACTGTCATGCACACACCATTGACTGCAGCCTGTGTACATCATTCACACACACACACACACACACACAGAAGTGTTTCATAGGTGTGTGCAGGTAGTGTGTGTGTTCAGGTGTTTCAGTGTATTTCATCCTAAACGGCTTCCTCTGGGCCAGACACACCACTAACTCCACTCACCCCCTATTATCACTCTCTCTCTCTCTGTCTCTCTTTCTCTTCTCTGTCTCTTTCTTTATCTTGCCCTTTCTCTCCCCATTTTCTTTCCCTCCTTCCATTCTCACTCTCACTCTCTGTGTTCCTTCTCTATCTCTCTCTCTCTCTCTCTCTCTCTCTCTCACATGTGATGATGAGATTAAGCTCTGTCTGGATTAGTTTCTCCTGAGACTGAGTTTGGAATCAGACCACACACCACATTACACAAACACAGACAAACTACACACACACACACACCACATTACACAAACACAGACAAACTACACACACACACACACACCACATTACACAAACACAGACAAACTACACACACACACACACCACATTACACAAACACAGACAAACTACACACACACACACACCACATTACACAAACACAGACAAACTACACACACACACACACCACATTACACAAACACAGACAAACTACACACACACACACCACATTACACAAACACAGATAAACTACACACAAACACACATTACACAAACACAGACAAACTACACACACAAACCACATTACACAAACACAGACAAACTACACACACACACCACGTTACACAAACACAGACAAACTACAGACACACACACCACATTACACAAACACAGACAAACTACACACACACACACCACATTACACAAACACAGACAAACTACACACACACACCACATTACACAAACACAGACAAACTACACACACACACACCACATTACACAAACACAGACAAACTACACACACACACACCACATTACACAAACACAGACAAACTACACACACACACCACATTGCACAAACACAGACAAACTACACACACACACCACATTACACAGACACAGACACACACACACCACATTACACAAACACAGACACACACACACCACATTACACAAACACAGACAAACTACACACACACACACCACATTACACAAACACAGACAAACTACACACACACACATTACACAAACACACACACACACACACACCACACTACACAAACACAGACAAACTACACACACACACATTACACAAACACACACACACACACCACATTACACAAACACAGACACACACACACCACATTACACAAACACAGACAAACTACACACACACACACATTACACAAACACAGACACACACACACCACATTACACAAACACAGACAAACTACACACACACAGACACACACACACACACACCACATTACACAAACACAGACAAACTACACACACACACCACATTACACAAACACAGACAAACTACACACACACACCACATTACACAAACACAGACACACACACACACTACACACACAACAAACTACACAAACACAGACACACACACACACACCACATTACACAAACACAGACAAACTACACACACACACCACATTACACAAACACAGACAAACTACACACACACACACATTACACAAACACACACACACACACACACACCACATTACACAAACACAGACACACACACACACACACCACATTACACAAACACAGAAACTACACACACACACACCACATTACACAAACACACAAACTACACACACACACCACATTACACAAACACAGACAAACTACACACACACATTACACAAACACAGACACACACACACACCACATTACACAAACACAGACAAACTACACACACACACCACATTACACAAACACAGACAAACTACACACACACACCACATTACACACAGACACACTACACACACACACATTACACAAACACAGACAAACTACACACACACATTACACAAACACAGACAAACTACACACACAGACACCACATTACACAAACACAAACTACACACACACACCACATTACACAAACACAGACAAACTACACACACATCACATTACACAAACACAGACAAACTACACACACACACACCACATTACACAAACACAAACTACACACACACACCACATTACACAAACACAGACAAACTACACACACATCACATTACACACACACCACATTACATAAACACAGACAAACTATACAAACACACACACATTACACAAACACAGATACACACACACACACACACACACACCACATTACACAAACACAGACACGCTGACACATCATACCACAGCCGACAACACAAAACACAGCAATGCAGCCGATGCAACATTTTAACACCTTTGATCAGATGACGTCCTCTACATCCTCCACCCTCTGGAATGTTTCTGCACGCCTGTCCATTTATTCTGTTTATAGTGTAACATTGGAAAAAATGAAACATGAAACATAAAATAACCTCACAGGGCCACGATTTTATTTTAGTTTTATTTTCCTCAATCTGTTCAACTCACGCTAACCCTAGTCACTATATGTTAAAAAGTACGGAACTGTGCTCACTGTAGAGGATGTGTCACTTGTTTACACTTACAAAATCAACACAAACATATCATTTGACCAGGAGTGTTCAAACTCAAGCGTGCGAGTGCGTCTCTGTACTGTAAAGTGGGTAAAGAGCACTAATCACACATCTATCATCTGCTCTCTGTCTCCTTCAGACTTACACTGACATCTTTAGATCAGTTCATAAAGAGCAAAGCTCCACTCAGAATCACAGACTACGGAGCTGAGGGCAGCTCTCACACACTCCCAGACTACTGGGGCATTTTCCTTCATTATTTTACCGTTTTGAAACACTCAAAATCTCATTGGACTACACAGGACCGTTCATAAGTTTGGAAGAGTTTAATGTCTCTAAAATCTCCCTCACTGAGAGTTATTACAGGACACAGTTACGCAAACACTGCCTGATGACTGAGACATCGTTTCATGTTTTTGAGAAGCTTTACATTCAGTCCCCCTCATTATTTCACCATTATTTACCATCATCAACATTATATATCACTGCTGTTGGAACAAAACCTCGTATCTCCATAATGGTGACTTTACAGGAGAAGGAAAAACCCACTTTACTTTTAATGTAAGTCAATGGAACGAGACGTGTCTCGAAGTCACTTTAAAAAGTTTCTTTTGGTCCATTCATCATGAAATTCACACACAATGTAAAGAACAACAGGCATCAAAAACTGAAAAATGTTCTGAGAGCAGCGACATAAAAACATTTGCAAGTCATGGCCGGAAGATAGCAGAGTATGTGGAGGACATAGAGGAGGAAGATGGCAGAGTATGTGGAGGACATAGAGGAGGAAGATGGCAGAGTATGTGGAGGACATAGAGGAGGAAGATGGCAGAGTATGTGGAGGACATAGAGGAGGAAGATGGCAGAGTATGTGGAGGACGTAGAGGAGGATGATGGCAGAGTATGTGGAGGACGTAGAGGAGGAATATGGCAGAGTATGTGGAGGACGTAGAGGAGGATGATGGCAGAGTATGTGGAGGACGTAGAGGAGGAATATGGCAGAGTATGTGGAGGACATAGAGGAGGAAGATGGCAGAGTATGTGGAGGACATAGAGGAGGAAGATGGCAGAGTATGTGGAGGACGTAGAGGAGAAATATGGCAGAGTATGTGGAGGACATAGAGGAGGAAGATAGCAGAGTATGTGGAGGACTTAGAAGAGGAAGATGGCAGAGTATGTGGAGGACATAGAGGAGGAAGATAGCAGAGTATGTGGAGGACATAGAGGAGGAAGATAGCAGAGTATGTGGAGGACATAGAGGAGGAAGATGGCAGAGTATGTGGAGGACGTAGAAGAGGAAGATGGCAGAGTATGTGGAGGACTTAGAAGAGGAAGATAGCAGAGTATGTGGAGGACTTAGAAGAGGAAGATGGCAGAGTATGTGGAGGACATAGAGGAGGAAGATGGCAGAGTATGTGGAGGACGTAGAGGAGGAAGATGGCAGAGTATGTGAAGGACTTAGAGGAGGTCTGTTTCCAAAATGTCATAGATCCATATCAATTTGAAGCAGAACACACAAAGGAGTTGCTGCGGTCTAAAGAAGAGAGAGCCAAAAAGGGGAGAGAGTGACAGAACCCGCCGGCGTCGGCGCAGAGCAACCTGAATGAAAACTGGTAGCGTCAACAACAAACTACTTGCTACTCCTCTTACCAGTTTATGAGGTTGGATAGCGTGGTAGACAGTTATTTTGTTGCGTGGCCCACATTAGACAGTCTGTAAGCTAACGGCTAACAGTGATAAACGTGCGGTGGCTAACGACGACTAAGTTATTTCACTCACAAATGTGAGCAGGGCGGAGAGGTACATGCAGGGCGTAATGTATTTTTTCTAATTTAGCACTGTTTTATCATTATCACTGTGACATATAAAGACATATAAGACACATTTAAGTTCACTGTTCATTTTTGGTAGCAGATCAAATGTGATATTTGTAGTGTAGACATAACAATGTCTGGTTCCTAGTACTATAATGGTGAACAATTCTGACTCAGTAAATTTCTCTAGAAAGGCGCATTTCACACCAAACCACTCTGAATGATTTTGTTTACATCTAAACCACTGAATAATTAAGTAAATTAGTAAGTAAATTAAGCAGAATCGGTGGAGTTCCCCTTTAAAACAAATTAAACAACACTGTGCACTTGCAGCCTTTTGGTGCCCCTGGGCAGTCAGTCAGTCACCCAGGTAACTCATATAGTAGATTCCCCTTTAATCTGTTAACACTTTTTCAAAACATTCTTTAAATGTATTCACAGCCTGATAATCCAGCCAGAAATACTGAAAAAAACCTCATTGTGTAAATTTGCTGCACATTGGCATCTATGATGGTAAAACATAGACAGCATCATTTTGGCATCTTATAGTGATCTTAATGAGCGACCTCACGCCTTTCAATGGCACACCTGACTGATCTCGGCCTGGTCTTAGCTGAATATTTAACCCCTTAAATGATTAGAGCCCACCAATGTTCCCAACGTTTTATTACACACTTCTAAAATCTAAGAATAGCTTAACCAGTTAAAGCTGCACTATGCAAGATTTTTTGGTTATAACTAAAAGAAATAACATTACAGAGCCAGGAGAAAATGAACAGGCTAAGATATGGTGTGCATATGTCGCCCTGTATAGCCTGACATAGTGATTTCTAAGTTCAGGTTGGATATTACAACACTTTTTTGGACCATGTCGTGCGTCTTTGCGTATTAACGTCACGCAAATTATTAAATTAATTAGCATGAAGATGACGAAGACGAGATGACAGTAGTCGGTAATTTACTTACATCCTCAGAAGAAATGTCACCAAGGTTTGACTGAGTTCTCTTTGAATACTCTTTAATGTGCTCACTATCAGCAGATTCATCCACTGGGGAAGGGGTCCAAAGAACAACCCATGTTACAAGATATTCTTCTGCACAGTGCATGCAATTACACATTTCCACCAGAGAGGAATCTTACATACTGTAGCTTTAATTTCCCATAAAGGGCCCAAACCATGGAAAAACACGTGTCCTACTCTTTAAATTGTAATCTGTAAATTGTTTCAAAGCACACTGTTCACTCTCCAGGCATTCAGTCCATGCATATTGGGAAAAAAGAACACAAAATCAGGCCTGTGCAGGAATCCTAGCACATTATACATGTTTATTTGCCAATGTGTTAAACTCAAAAAATAAATAGACATAGTGCAGTAGTGTTAACTTTTTTTTTTACTTAGAATCAGAGTCAAATTATTGAATAAAATCAATAAAACATGTTATTCATCGGTCCAAGCCAGGTTCAAACTTTTGCATACGACTCTAACCGCTTGATTTTAGTCAAATTTTAAAGTGATTTTTGATGTTTTTAGTTATTGTTTTATTTTTATTAATCTGTTCTTATTTGTTTTAATATTGCCAAGCTATTCTTTTACATATTTTATTTCTTCATTTACTTCATTAACTATAATTTTGATTAATTTGATTTTATTGTTGTAATTTTAGTGGTTTGTTGATTTATTTCTTTTTTATTTACTACTATGATTATTATTACTCTTTAACATTTGTTATGTTTTTACTATTTAACTTCTCCCTCCCTGATCTCTGCATTGGCTTGACTACAATGTAAATGAGGGTCTCCCTCAGTTACTGCAAGTTTAAATAAAGGTTGGTTGATTGACTGTATAGAGTACCTTTTTTCTAACGGTGCAGTTCATATTATGCACTGCTGTATGAGGTGGGTGGGGTGGGTGGGGTTGGGGGGGTTAATCCTCTCACATAATGAATAAGGCATTAAATAGAGCGTGCACAAATCTGAGCAGTATAGTAATAAAGTATAATCACATTTATATTTGACAGCTCTGTAGTCTGCACATAGTTACATGTTTTTTCCTGCATCTGAGTCACATGATCAGTTTAAAATGAAATCCTGGGAAACACAAGGCCAAAGAAAGACTAAAAACTTTACAATGGCGCCATCAGCTGGCTGGAATGAATGAAAGACACGAAACGTTCATTTTTGTGTCCCTAGCATTTACAGATATATTACACTTTATTTATATTTTCAAATAAAAAAATACGTTATTTTAACAATTTCACCTTCTTGAGCATCAATTTAGCAATATTGGTCTTTAAATCAATTATCTAGAATTCCAAGCACCACAGACGTGCTCGTCCCCACAGTTATGTGTAAAGGGTGAGGCCATATTTTGAGGTAAAAACACGGTTTTCTGCCATTTTAACTGCAATAATCTATACATGACTAAGAAATACATGATTTAAATGACATAAAGAAAACAAATGCAAAATAAATATTATAAAATATATAATGAAAGTTGTGGACCCAGGAGTTGTGTCACTGGTGTCACTGCATAACAAAAATCTCTTATTTTGAAATAAAAATCACACTGATGACATCACTTGACCTCCTTTTACCTGTTTTCTGAAGATCTATGAAGAAAAGCACAGGGTGAGTCCACTGTGTCCACAGAGATTTTCTCATTTAGCTCATGATTTCATATGAAGCTTTTAACTGACGTCACTGGTGTGACCTACTTTATTCTTAGGCAACTGTGAAAAAATAGAAAACAAATGGATTAAATTACATATTTTAGCGGATATTCCATAATTGACAACATGTGGTTTGATTCTCTGTAGCAGCCTTTTTATAAAAATGCATATTCCATTAAAAATGTCTCTGGTGTTACCTTTCTTATGTGTAACACCAATGAGGATCAGTAACACCAGTGACTCCTAGGAATAGATGAAAAAGTGGACGTTTCTGTAGAATGACCCATATTTAAATATATATGAAAACATATATAATATTTGAAAGGAAGGCAAACAGCGTTTTCAGCTGTCTGAGATCTTTTCTGAAAAGCCAGTCCTTAGACATCGACCAAAACACACTGTGCCATCTGAACAGACAGTGTGTATGATGTGGATTAGGGATAATGAGGATTCTCCAATTCTGCAGAAGAGGGCTAGGACTGATGGCAGGCAGAGTTCAAGCTGGGATTAAGGCAGCTGGCGGACAAAACAAATACTGAGATGCACTGAGACTTTCAGTAAATATGAGAGAAGAATGATTGAGTCTATTTTGCCAAATATAATTTGACAAAACACTAAAATTGTAGTAAATTATTAAATGAATAAAACTGTACAACCCTTATAAAACCAACTCACATTCAAAATGTCTATAACTCAGAAAGTAAGTGCAAGTAACATATATGACGTTATGGACTCTTCTGTCCACAGTTCTGAAGGGGCAGGTTTCTGTCCACAGTTCTGAAGGGGCAGGTTTCTGTCGGTGGTGCTGAAGGGGTAGGTTTCTGTCCACAGTTCTGAAGGGGCAGGTTTCTGTCAGTGGTGCTGAAGGGGTAGGTTTCTGTCCACAGTTCTGAAGGGGCAGGTTTCTGTCGGTGGTGCTGAAGGGGTAGGTTTCTGTCCACAGTTCTGAAAGGGTAGGTTTCTGTCCACAGTTCTGAAGGGGCGGGTTTCTGTCCACAGTTCTGAAAGGGTAGGTTTCTGTCCACAGTTCTGAAGGGGTAGGTTTCTGTCCACAGTTCTGAAGGGGCAGGTTTCTGTTTACAGTTCTGAAAGGGTAGGTTTCTGTCCACAGTTCTGAAGGGGCGGGTTTCTGTCCACAGTTCTGAAAGGGTAGGTTTCTGTCCACAGTTCTGAAAGGGTAGGTTTCTGTCCACAGTTCTGAAGGGGCGGGTTTCTGTCCACAGTTCTGAAAGGGTAGGTTTCTGTCCACAGTTCTGAAAGGGTAGGTTTCTGTCCACAGTTCTGAAGGGGCAGGTTTCTGTTTACAGTTCTGAAAGGGTAGGTTTCTGTCCACAGTTCTGAAGGTGCAGGTTTTTGTCTAGTTTTGAAGTGGGGGGTTTCTGTTCACAGTTTTGAAGGGGCAGGTTTTTGTCCAGTTTTGAACTGGCGGGTTTCTGTCCACAGTTCTGAAGGGGCAGGTTTCTGTCCACAGTTCTGAAGGGGCAGGTTTTTGTCCAATTTTGAAGGGGCAGGTTTCTGTCCACAGTTCTGAAGGGGCAGGTTTCTGTCCACAGTTCTGAAGGGGCAGGTTTCTGTCCACAATTCTGGAGGGGCAGGTTTCTGTTTACAGTTCTGGAGGGGCAGGTTTCTGTCCATGGTGCTGAAAGGAAAAGTTTCTGTCCATGGTGCCAAAGTGCAGGCCTGTGCACAGTTTGGGGGAAGGTGCTCAAAAGAAAGGTCAGTCTGTATATATGAATGAATTTTACACACAGAGTCTCGTACAAATCTGTTTTTTTTTCCAATGACAAAAGCTTGTTTTATAGGTGTGGTTTCCAGCACTGTGCATGCAGCTGAGAGCAAAAGGGCAGAGCATTAAGTCCCTTCTAGGGTCACCACTGCATGTGCCTGCTGAAGGGGCAGTTTTTGGTGCAGGTTTCTGCCCATGGTGCTGAAAGGGCACTTTATCCTTGTACCAGATGCTGACGGGGCAGGCTGGTTATGCAAGTTGCTGGGTTCTATGTTTTTAAGTTCACATGATCATTTTAAATCATTCCCTTTACTGAAGATAAACATTTATTCAAAACCTATATTACCCATGTGAAAAGTAATTGCCCGCCTGAGCCTAATAACTGGTCGTGCCACCTTTGGCGGTAACAACTGCAATCAAACATTTGTGATAACTCTAGATGAATTTTTTAAATTGCTGTGGAGGAATCTTGGCCCACCCCTCTTTATACAATTGTTTTAATTTGACTACCCTGGAAGGTTTTTGAGCATGAACTGCCCGTTTAAAGTCCCATGGCATCTCAGTGGAATTCAAGTCAGGACTTTGACTCAGCCAAAACCTTAATTTTGTTTCTTTTAGGCCTTTCAGGTGGACTTGCTTGTGAGCTTTGGATCATTGTCCTGCTGCATAAACCAACTGCGCTTGAGCTTTAGGCCAGAAACTGACAGGCACACATTATCTTCAAGATTCTCTGATGGAGAGCAAAATTCATGGTTCCATCAATTCTGACAAGTCGTCCAGGTCCTGCAGAAGCAAAGCAGCCCCAGACCATCACAGTACCACCACCATGTTTGACTGGTGTTAGCTTTATGCCTAATGTAATGGGACCCATGTCTTCTAAAAAGTTCCACCTTTGACTCATCAGTCTACAAAATATTAACCCAAAAGTCTTAGGAGTCATCTAGATGTTTTTTTGGGGAAGCGTGAGATGAGCCTTTATATACTTCTTGGTCAGCAAGGGTTTGTATCTTGCAACTCTCCCATGGATGCCATTTTTGCCCAGTGTCTTTCTTATTGTGGAATTGTGTACATTGACCTTAACTGAGGCAAGAGAGCCCTGCAGTTCTTTAGATGTGCGTCTGTTTTTTGTGACCTCCTGGGTGAGTGATCACTGTGCTTTTGGTGAAATTTTGGTAGGCCGGCCACTCCTGGGAAGATTTACCACTGTTCCAGGTTTTCTCCATTTGTGGAAAATGGCTCTCATTGTGGTTCACTGGAGTCCCAGAGCCTTCACAATGGCCTTGTAACCCTTTCCAGACTGGTAAATTTTAATGTCTTTGTTTCACATCTGTATTTGAATCTCTTTAGAAAGTGGCATCATGTACTGCTTTTTCAGAGCTTCTAGATGCTTCATATTGCCAGACAAGTTCTATATAAGTGATGTTTAGATTCAACAGGTCTGGCAGTAATCATGCCTGGGTGTGGTTGGTGAAATTGAACCCAATATTCAGTTGAATATGGTTAACTGGCTGAGTTACTAGCTAAGGTGGCAATTACTTTTTACATAGCGTAAGTTGGGCTAAACAGTATTTTTCCTTTAATAAAGAAAATTGTCATTTAAAACAGCATTTTGTGTTTACTTGGTTCATCTTTGTCCACCGTTTAAAAGCAGTTTGATTATCTAAAACATTCAAGTGTGACAAGCAAGCAAAAATAGAAGAAATTGACCACTAGAACGCACCAGACTAGAGCAGCAGCACATAATCCCAAGGTCAACGTGCTCCCCATGCTTAATGCCAGGTCTCACCCAGAGGAGCATAAATGCCAAATACCTGTGTGATGAGTTGGAGTGATCCAGAACTGATCACCCAGCATCAGTACCTGACCCAGAGGTCGGCAACCCAAACCACCTTGAGAGCCACAATATTTGATGTCCAGTTTACCATCTTGGCTGTATATAAGTCTCAGTATGTGCTAATGCACTAGCATAGGCTAAAAACTATAAAAGAAAAATGCAGACTTACTTTGCTCTGCTTTACACTTTAGCTCAGCTATAGCTGCTTTTCTCACATCTCTGGCAGGAAACTTTTCCAGAAAAGTGGAACAGTTTTTTGTAAAATGTCTCTAAACATTCGACTTTTTACAAGGCTGAAGGCAGCTTCTCTTTCACCAGCTTCTTGTTCGAATTTTCCCATTCCACCTTAAATGGTGTCTGAGGTGACAGAATGTAACTGCTGCTCCAGGTGGAAGGTGGAACCGTAAAGAATTAGAACAAGAAGCTGGCAAATGAGAAACTGCCTTCAGCCTCGTGACTTTAGCATTTTTCTTTGCAGATTAAACACATCAGGGAACCGGTTGGGCTGATTATAAAGCAGATAAATCAATTTGTCTCCAAATTATCGATATTCATCTTAAATCTCTCTCTGTGCCATTTCGTTAGCTACTAGCTAGGCAAGACTGCTGTCTGTAGTGATGTGACTAGCAGTCTGTGAACCAACCTTCAGGGTTAAACGGTGAATTGGCTGAAATAGGCTACATTAACTCCAGCGTTTAAGACCATTTATTGTTCAAACTGTGTTGAATGATCAGCAGAGCTTTATTTTACTGCAAAGGACGATTATTTTATTTTTACCCACAAATCTGATTCTGCTGTGGAGCCGCAACAGGGCAGTAAAAGAGCCGCATGCGGCTCCAGAGCCACATGTTGCCGAACCCTGATTTGACCTCACTAATGCTCTTGTAGCTGAATCCAATCAAATCCTCACAACAATGTTCCAACATCTAGTGTAATTCCCAAAAAACCAACAGTGAATCTACATGTGTTTTTCTATGTAATGTTTACACTCTCAGAAATAAAGGGACTGCACTGTCACTGGGGCAGGACCCCTCTTGTCACTGGGGTGGTTCCCTCAAGGGTACATCTCAGTAACTTTAGTCAGGGAACATAACTGAACCATAATCCACTGAAATGATATTTTCTAAGCTGTACTGACTCCACACACCCCGTCTCGCCTCCAGGCTTTTATTTTATTGTTCTGTTTTAAACAATAAGGTTATGAAAAGGTACAGATACGAATTTTTCACCTGGGAAGAACTTATTTAAGGTTCACAATCAGACCTTAAAACCACTGTTGTACCTTTGAGGGAACATTTGCATTGTTTGTATCTTGATAAATGAAAAATATTCCTGCACAGAACCTTTATTTCTAACAGTGCATGATGGTAACATAGTGGTAAATCAGAAACAATACATTTTCTTTGGGGACTGTTTTGCCTCACAGCCCCCACCATCAGCGCTGGTTCAGCGTCTGACTGCACTGTGATTGATCACCTCTCTGACTTTAGGGGTTCATCTTTTTCATTTTAGACCAAAAGCAAAGCGAAAAGAGAAGAATACACTCTCAAAAAGACAGTTCTTCAAGGGTTCTTTAGTAAAGAAAATGGTTCTATATAGAACCATGAACACTCAATTCTTTAGATTGATGGAGAATGTGCTGTGCAATGTCAAGCTTGTTACAATAGAAGAACCCTTTTTGTGCTATGTAGAACCCTTTTTGACGGTGCTATATAGAATCATCTACAGCACATTCTCCATCAATCTGAAGAACCTTTTCATCATCAAATTTTATTCATGCAAAGGGTTCTTTGAGTGTTTATGATTCTATATAGAACCATTTTCTTTACTAAAGAAGAACCAACTTGAAGAACCATCATTTTGAAGTATGTAAAGCCTAACAAACTTCAGGTCCTAAGCTGACAACTATGCTGCAAATGTCAGGTTTCACCACAGTTCTAGAAGTTATTTAGTACTTAAGTAGTTCTAAGCTGCTATTGTTGTATTTCTATTCAAGTTTTATTATTATTATTATTATTATTATTATTATTTCCTCCTCCACATGCCTCTGTATGTCCTACACTCTAAACATTAGGAACGCCTGCCTTCCACTCTGAACCACTCTTAAAAAAGATGGTTCCTCAAGGGTTTCTACAGTAAAGACAATGGTTCTATAGAACCATCTACAGCACATTCCCCATCAGTCTGAAGAACGCTTTCATGATGCAATGAACCCTTTAGTCGTGCAAAGGGCATTTTTGTGTTCATGATTCTTTCTATAACCATTTTCTTTACTAAGGAACCCTTGAAGAACCATCTTTTCAAGTGTGTAGAGCCTAACAAACTTCGGTTCATGTGCTGATAGACGCTGGATGTGCCAAGACGTTCCACGTCAGTTGGAGACATTTTTCAGGACTTAGCTAGTTCTTAGCTGCTCCTGTTGTATTTCCACCCAAGTCGTTTTATTATCATTATTATTATTATTATTGTTATTATTATTATTATTATTATTTTCTCCTCCACGTGCCTTTGTATGTCCTATACTCTAAACATTAGGAACGCCTGCCTTCCACTCCTAAAAAAGGTGGTTCCTCAAGGGTTCTTCAGTAAAGACAATGGTTCTATATAGCACCAAAAGGGTTCTGTTATTGCCAAGCTTGTAGCAGTAGAATGACTCTTTTTGGTGCTACATAAAAAGGTTCTATATGAAACCATATACAACACATTCTCCCTCAATCTGAAGAACAGCTGCACCATGTAAAGAACCGTTTAAGCATGCACATGGTTCCTCAAGTATTCATGGTTCCATATAGAACCACTGTCTTTATTAAAGAACCCTTGAAGAACCATCTTTTTTGTCAGCGTGCTATTGGCTAGTGGCTCACTCTCCCAAGCCAACCACCGCTCTGGAAACCGAACCTAGAAGCCAATCGTAGCGCTGGTAGGCGCGGGTTTGTCGGAATACGGGCGGAGCTTTCCGAAATACGGGTGGGAAAAATAATAGCCGGTCTCAGCTCCGGATTTTACCGCAATGCATCAGACGTAGCCTCTCTCTCTCTCTCTCTCTCTCTCTCTCTCTCTCTCTCCTCTCTCTCTATATCTGGACTCATTCTGCTGGACTTTATTCGGCTCAGGATGGCTTTGCAGCTCGTGAACAGATAACCTGCTTTCTTTCTTTCTTCCTTTCTTCTCGTAGCAATACCTGCGTGACTGAGACTGACTGTACTGACCCTACCAACACGCAGTGGACTTTACTCGCTTCTCCTATTTTATTTTTCCTTTCAGAGGGCAAAAAGACGAGAGGAAAGGGCAGAGAGGACAGGAGCGCGTGAGCTTACTGCCCCCAAAACCATACAGCCTCGTGCGATGCGCTAAACGCGGAGCAGAGGAATCATTTGCATGTAAATAGAGTTATGCTGATTGACCGCCGGTCGACTTTACGCACATTTGTCGAGTTTATCCTGCAAAGCTGCATGCAGGCCTTGCAGGGGTACCGAACGCATGTGACGCCACGTTAACGCGCTTCTCATCTGTTTTTGTTTTTGTTTTCTTTTTCTTTTTGCATAGAAATTGAACTATTTTAAGGAGCCTCTTTCACGTATAACAAGGTGTGGAGCATCATTTTAAAGAATATGCGTGTAGAATGACGTCTACAGATCTCAGGACTATCAGTCTCAGGTTAAAGTAGTTCATTGATTGCCTGCTTGCAGTCCAGCTGTCAGAGGCTTCCTCTGCAGTGCTCATGGGGGTTTGTTTCTGAGGCGAGGGTTCTTCAAAAAAAGGAGCAATAAAGAGTTGAGAAGAGTGCACTTGTGCACTTTTGCTATGCACGTAGAGCCAAAGACTCGAGCATGTGTGCTTGAAAGGAGCTGCAGTGCAGCTCAGCTGCTGTGTGTTTGGCACGTTTTAGTCTTCCGCTAAGCTCCTCGGGGCCTTGAAGCACTACTTCAGATGACGTACTGTAACCTAAAGCCGCACAGTCACTGACTCAGAGGCCTAGAGCCTGAAAAAAGTCTTCCACAGATCCTTACGTAGCTGAGTGAGTGGTGAAACTCTTACTAGATTAACAGACTGAGGGCTCAGGAGGCCTCAGGTGGTCAGAAAGCCTCCAGAGATAGACTAGACTGGAGGTCGGGACTGAGAAGACAGATCTTCTGTCTACTTGCTGCTAAAGCCACAGTGCTGCTGACCCTGTGAAGACTCAGAGGTGGTCTTACTCACAAGAGAAACAAGTGAGGTCATCAGCAACCAGAGGCCAATCCCTTCTTCCCGCAGCCAGGATGGAACGCACAGCGCATCACTTCCTGTCCGGCATGTCTGCCAGGTGCTTCTTGTTCCTGTGTGTGCTCTGTGCTCTGTGTGGTGAGTCGGCATTTTCTCGCAGCAGCACTTACCGCATGTAGCGGGACGTTCCGTAACACTCTAACCTTGAGCCACCTTGATCTTGTCCTCCGTTTTTTTCATGGATTTTATTTCCCCTGATTTATGTGGTTTAAAAGACAGTCTTAATTAGTTTTTACACAAACTCTATTTTTTAAACAGGCTGTTTTTGTTACTGTGCCTTTAAGACTGATGTGTGTAAATGAGCCCTGTTCTGATTGGCTGCCCTGTATCGCACCTCCTTCAAAGAGCCATTCAGGATGAAACACTCCTTATAACTTCAGTGTGAATGGGTGGGGCTAAATTGCCATGGACCATTTTACCAAATTAGTTCAAACTGCTGTCTCACATTAAAAAAACAAAACTATTGGAAAAACAAAACAATTAAGTATTCAGACCTTAAATATTTACAGGAATTATGTTAAGATCTAATTAAACCCAAGGCATTATTGACATAGTAAACTTACACTTCTAATAATAATACTTCATTTTTTTGCATTTTTTAAAATAAACAAGTGTAGCTAAAAGTTTAAGATTTATCATGAGTTTGATTTATAAATGAAAAAAATGAAAAATACTGTCCCATACTGTCTACACAGAGAGTTTTTGTCTGTAGGCGGAGCCTTATTTTAGCCACGCCCCTGCATTTTAGAGCAGGAAGTGGGGCTGCGTCCCATTCCTTATGGCTACATGGTGAGCAGTTAGATCCCACTGTTTTGAAAATCAGTGTGGAACATTAAAATTGTCACCACTGAAACACATATTTTTGCAATTCAGTGAACAATTTTGTGTTTTAAAGCTTGTTTGTTAGTCGTGTACTGGCTGGAGTTCAGCTTAAAATGAACTATAATTCATCTATAATTCATGTCATTACTGAAACAGTCACTACTGAAACATTTGATATATGAAATATATTCTGGAAGTGACAAAATGGAATATTCAATCATTTGTTTTCAATGAAATAAACAAAATTGGGGTCACTCAAAGCAATAGGATTTTAGTCTAATTCCAGATCAGTTAACCCTTTAAAATCCCAGGTTTATTACATGCTAAGACTTACACCAATCAGGCATAACATTACGACCACCTCCTTGTTTCTACGCTCATTGTCCATTTTATCAGCTCCACTTACTATATAGGTGCACTTTGTAGTTCTACAGTTACAGACTGTAGTCCATCTGTTTCTCTGCATACTTTGTTAGCCCCCTTTTACCCTGTTCTTCAGTGGTCAGGACCCCCATGGACCCTCACAGAGCAGGTACTATTTGGGTGGTGGATCATTCTCAGCACTGCAGTAACACTGACGTGGTGGTGGTGTGTTAGTGTGTGTTGTGCTGGTCTGAGTGGATTGCTGGACTGAGAATAGTCCACCAACCAAAAATATCCAGCCAACAGCGTCCTGTGGGCAGTGTCCTGTGGGCAGCGTCCTGTGACCACTGATGAAGGACTAGAGGATGACCAACACAAACTGTGCAGCAGCAGATGAGCTATCGCCTCTGACTTTACATCTACAAGGTGGACTGACAAGGTAGGAGTGTCTAATAGAGTGGACAGTGAGTGGACAGTGTTTAAAAACTCCAGCAGCAGTTTAGTTCCAGCAGCAACAATATAACAGTATAAACACTATTCTACTATCCTTTATACATCCCTCACCTCCGTCACCTCTGACTCTATCGTTACCTGAACACTAACTCAAAGCTCACATCCTGCCTGCTTAATAAAGCCCTGCAGATAAAGTGTCACTTTAAAGCTCCAGGCACTAGAGTTTCTTTCTTTCTTACAGCTTAATTACAAGTAAACTAATCCGTGTTAACCTGCACAACCTAAAGACGTCAATAAGACTGGTTACCGCGGAAAAGTGCTGATCCACCTCTGCATAAATAATGGTCATGCAGTAATGAAATGTACTTGAAGTGGCTAAAAACAGTGCTTCTCAAAGGCATTCAATCTCCTTAAAAGTCATCTGATTTGTTTGCATTACAAATGACACTGATATTTTATGCCGTGTTATGCTTATTTCAAATCCCTGACCCTCAAATTTAATTCCTTTAACGTGATATTGGTTTTCTAAAGAAAATATTTGGGGACAAAAACGACTACCTGAAAAATGCGGTTTGCGTAAGTATTCAATCCCTGTTCTCCAGGTTTACACGGATGAAAGATATGGCCTAATGAGAACACAGTTGGCTTACAAGTGGCCTCTACCTGTGAATCATTAAAAAATTCTGCTTTTCTGGAAAAAAGACCCCCTCAATTCAAGTATCACTGCTCAGACTGTGAATCTGAAGGAAACTGTGAAAATGAGTCCATAGAGCACTTTAATGTAATCAGAGAAGAGGTTATGTAGGAAAAGGCTACAAAATAATATCCAAGTGTTTGGATATTCCAGTGGGCAGTTATGAGGAATTGGAAGCTACACCATACCACTCGGGCACTGCCTAGACAAGGCCGTCCCTCAAAACTCAGCATCAGAGCAAGAAGGGAACTTGTGAAGCCACAGAGAGGCCAACAGTCACTTTTTTTCAGCTGGTGAGACTGGAGTGAAGGTGCACCAGTCAGCATTATCAAGAGCTCTGCAAACAACTGGCCTGTATAGGAAGTGACTAGAACGAAGCCATCACTAGAGAAAAACCTCATTAAAGCTTCTGTACAGAGCTAAAATGTGGGATAAGGTTTTGTTGTCAGATGAGACGAAAACTGAGCCTTTTGGCTAAAATTTAAAACACAGTATGGCAAAAATGAATACTGCTCATTCCTCAACACATAGCATCCCAACAGTGAAGCATGGTGGTGGCAGTGTCATGTTGTGGAGAAGCTTTTCCTGAACTGTAGAGTGTGTGCATGGTGCAAAATACAGGAACATACTGCTAGACAAGTCTGCTTGGGAGCTTGGAAGAAGCTTCATCTTTCAGCAGGACAGGGAACCCAAAGCTTCACAGGACTGGCTGAAAAACAAAAAGGTCAGTGTTCTACAATGGCCAAGTCAAAGTCCAGATCTCACTCCCAATTGAGAATCTGTGTCAAGTTAATCTGTGTTAAAGCTGTTATTGCAGCAAACGGTGGTTCTGCCAAGTACTAGTCTGAAGGGGTCGAATACTCACGCAAGCAGAATATTTAAAAATATCTACGGACAAATAATACATTTTTGCCTTGAGAATTTACTTTAAGAGCATATTTGTTTGCAATAAAAGTTCAGCCTGGAACAGTATTTTACTGTATATGTGTCGTTTGTAACCCAGACGAATCTGATGACTCTTAAGAGGGTTGGATACTTTTGCAAGGTATTGAATAAAGTAACAGTGATTTTAAAACAAATCCTCTGTCAAATGTGAAAAAAACATCTCAACGCAGCTTAAACTAGACAAAAATACCAGATTCCCAAGTCCAAGTTTTTAACACTTCAATATGGGGAACATTATAACACCCCTTTATTGTTATTAACACGCCAGTAGTTGGTACCTAACCAGGTCCACATTACTAATTTTTGAAACAGTAACTAGGGTGAAAGTCAGGGTCAAAGACCAGGGTTTTCACTTTAGAATAAGGCGCTTGTTTGTATTAACAGAGACATCTGATGGATTTACAGTTGTGATTTTGATAAGAATCATAAAAAAACTAGTGATTTGAAAAGAAAAATTCTGATGTGATGGTATTTTATTACAGAGTTCAGCAATGAGCACATTATATATATATACATACATACATACATCATCTAAACCGCTTATCCTTCTGGGTCGCGGTGGGGTGCTGGAGCCCATCCCAGCCGTCACTGGGCGGAAGGCAGGACACACCCTGGACAGGTTACATATATATATATATATATATATATATATATTATATATATATATATATATATATATATATATATATATAATTCTGGAAACACTTCATACACCCTAATTGTTGCTAGATGAAATGTTAATGAGCCAGTTGATTGCCAGCTTGATGGCTTGGTGGTGCTTAATAAGAGCCTTAAGCATTATAATGCCCCCTATAATGCCCCTATTGTTTTTTTTTAATATTCAGTACTGTACTGTATGTTAGATTTTTCACATGACCGCTGTATTTCAAGACTATGGAGGAAATGTCTGGTTGGGAGTTGAGGTGTTCATCATTACTGTTTTTGACAAAGTAGAAGAAACTATGCTTCCTCTTTAAATTATTAGGTAATCGTTTCCTGTATATTTAAACGTCTCTGAGATATTCTGGGACAAAGGCAGAGTTGTCAGTTTTCAGCTGTTACTTCACTCACCTGAGTGAAGATGAAAGTACAGCAGGAATAGGAATCCTGCGGGCATAAAACTGTCAGTAAGCGCTTCAGAAGACAATAATAACTCCATGAAAAAGCCCAGTTGTTGTTGAAATCTGCACCCATAAAATGCAGCCAGATGACGAACTGCCAGTTGAACATCACAGGCTGCTGCTATCAGACTCACTTTAACTGGTTTTCACTTTATATTCTCTTTATAACTGGAGATATTTTGCCCTCACTAGAGTAGGCTGAGCAGGTCAGTAGAAAGCTCAAGTCAAGACAGCTTTATTGTCAATACTACAATATGTACAGGACATACATATTGAAATTGCGTTACTCTCGGACCCCATGGTGTAGCAATAACATTAAATAGACAGCAAACAGGAAATGTGTGAATGAAATAGACACTAAATAAACACTAAACACTAATCGTAAAAATAAACACTAATTGTAGAAAAATAGAATAATAAAAAAAAACTAATATAAATATAAGAAGGTCCCTGAATTTAACAATAAAGTGACAAAGCTAACTGGCTAAAGGCAAACAGACTAATGCTACAATAATAAAAGATAGATGCCAAGTTCAAGCCATTAAAGAATGAGTTAATGCATTACTGCAACCTGCAAAGTAAAGAATATGTTACTTATTTAAATGTTACAAACTTAAAATATCTGTATTTAAACTTCACTGACATCAAAATCCAGTCCCTGTGCCGAGCTAACACCACTAGTTTGACGCTAACATCATAGTGAAAAATGACCTAGTAGAAAGGAGCGTTATCATAATAGTTTTTGCTCTGTAATGGCAAACACTTCATAGGTTTGACATGGATTTGATATAGACTGTAGTAGCATGAGCAGTAATTGCTGTAGGCTATAAACACGATCCACTGACTTAAACAGTTCTCTTACACAGGTTCAGGTTTCTGTTGACAGATCGATTACAAACATCAGGACAAAAGCAAGAACCACAACGATAAAGAATATATTATTTATATATATATATATATATATATATATATATATATATATATATATATATATATATATTATTATTATTATATATTATTTATATATAATATATAATAATAATAATAATATATATTATATAAAGCAAAATATAAAATTATATATAAAATTATAATATTATATAAAAGCAAGAACCACAACGATAAAGAATATATTATTTATATATATATATATATATATATATATATATTATTATGATATATTATTTATATATATATATATATATATATATATATATATATATATATATATATATATTTCTATCATGTTAGGATATTCAAAGCATTTAATATGTCGTCTGTATACACTGCGCCACAGGTTCCATACATGAGCCTGTCGAAACATCATGGGGTGCACTAATAACATGAATAAAATTGTGTCCTTATTTCCCTCTAATGGTAAAACCTGATAAAGAATAAAACACGTTTCCCTCTCAGTAGGAGAAACAGTGTATTTTCAGCGAATGCATTACAAACACAAAACAACCTGAATATGTCGTGGTGTTGAGCTGTTTTCATGCCTCAGATGTCCTGTGGAAGTATTTTGGTGCTGCATCTTACAACACAATTCTAAAAAAGTCGGGACGTTGTGTGAAATAAAAACAGAAAGCAGAAACGAGTAAACAATGTTTGACCTGTATCACATTAAAAGCAGTGCAAAAACACAGTATTTGGTATTTTATCTTATGAACTGATTTTTTTTTTTTCATAAATACAAACTCATTCCAAATGTGAAGCCAAAAAGGTTGGGACAGGAGCATGTTCACCACTTTGTTACATCAGCTTTACTTTTAACAGCAGCTAATAATCGTTTGGGGACTGACGATACAAACTGTTCGAGTTTTGAAAGCTAATTTCTTTGTCATTCTTCAGTTATACAAGTCTTCAGCTGTGCAACCATACAGGGCCTTTGTTGTTGAATTTTGAATACGCCTCTTCTCCTAGCATCACTGCAGTGATGTATTGCATATATACAGTACTGTGCAAAAGTCTCCGGCACCTAAGCAGATTATTTAAAACCATTTATCTTGGCAGTAAGTGTATTTTAATCATATGTCATTAGAATAAATGCAAATAAACATAAATACTGTAAAAAAAAAAAAGTAACTAAGAATTCTTGTCCTCAAAAATGTAGTTGATATTCTGTGAGCTAGTTTAGAACAAACTTTGGTTCCAGATTTCTCCTGGACGCCTCCGGCCTTCGCATATATCTGTTACGTTCCATTGCAGCACTCTTGATTTAACATGATAAAGCATTGATTGATTGATGATAACTACGAGTAATACTGAGCTTCCACGAGGAGGCGTTCAGAAATGGTTAAACAAACACATTGACATACACAAAAGCACTACTCATTTCATTTGTATTTACTGTAATAGTGTTTCTTTTTTCTTTTTCTTCTTGAATATAATTTTCCCAGGTGCCTGAAAGTCTTGTACGTTACTGACTGAGCACATTTCATCACTGTAAAACATGTTTAGTCTGTTTAAGTGGTTTCATTCAAGTCACATTAATATTTAATGTGAAGCACAGCAAAGCATTTTAAAGATTTTTTATCAATCCAAATAAACCTGTTGATGTTCATGCTGTTTTTCTGTGTCTGTGTTTGCGGCAGTGTCCCTGAGTGACGGAGCGTGTGCTGAGGTGGACTCGGACACAGAGGCTGTGGTGGGTCAGGACTTTAAGCTGGGCTGCATCTCCTGTAAGATGAGACAAGAGGTGGTTGCTTCAGCTACGGTCGACTGGTACTTCAAAGCCAGAGGAGAGACCGAATTCGCACATGTGAGTTAACTGAGTGTATCAGAGAGAAGAAATGAGCTTTATCAGCTGCTTAACATTAGCATTGACCCATTAACACTAAAGTTAACCCCTTAAAGCATGAAGTAATCTCTTAGAACTAAAGTTAACCCCCTTAACACCAACGTTTGCACACTACATCGCTTACATATTAGTTTACTTACGTTATGATTCATAGTAAACACTGAATAGTAATATATATATATATATGTATATATATTATATTATATATATATATATATATATATATGAATAGTTCATAGTACCTAATGCATAATTTATAGCAATAAGTGAATCATTTATAGTAGTTAATCAACAAGTCATAGTATTTACTAAATCATTTATATTCATTACTGAATGATTTATATTCGTTACTGAATGTTTCATAGTGGTTAGTGAATAATTTACAGTAGTTACTCAGTAATTTATAACAATTACTGAATAATTCACAGTAGTTCCTAAATGATTTATAGTTATTTCTCAGCAGTTTATAGTATTTACTGAATAATTAATATCAGTCACTGAATAATGTATAGCAGTAAATAAATCATTTATAGTAGTTACTGAATGATGTACAGTAAATGAATCATTTATAGCAGTCACTGGATAATGTATAGAAGTAATTCAATCATTTATAGCAGTCACTGGATAATGTATAGAAGTAATTGAATCATTTATAGCAGTCACTGGACAATGTATAGAAGTAATTGAATCATTTCTAGCAGTAGAAAATGAATCATTTATAATAGTTACTGAATAATGCACAGTAGTTTTACAGCGGTTACTGAGCAAAGGTACTGAATAATGACACATGCAGTTTAAGGGGTTAAAACCCTGTGAGACTGTTGATCTGATGTTGTTGTCATTGCACACACAGATCTACTCCTATGACGGTGAGATGGCTACCATAATAGACGAGCGTTTTGAGGGTCGTGTGAACTGGACTGGCAGCAGTAAGACCACTGACCTGCAGGACGCTTCCATCTACCTCTTAAATGTTAACTTCAATGATTCGGGGGTTTACCGTTGTTTCTTCAGCCGGACACTGAGCTACATGTACAATGAGCACAAGGCCACAGCCTCCAAGTTGATTCACCTTAACGTGATGGCCAAAGGTACTTTGTTCCACATAAGAGCTCAAAAAACACTTCAAAGCCCTATTAATGGTGATACAGCTAAAAATGTACACACTTTACAGTTAAACTGTTCAGTTTTGTTTTTTGTCGCAGTATATCTTTGTTTTTTTCAAATAAAACCATTTTAAATGCTAAAGTAAACTTATTTTTGTTATTATTATATTATTTATTATATTATAGTCATGCATGCTTCAGTACCAGCTGGTCTACAGCTGCACAGGCAAGGCCCAGAGACCGCATGCTGACCGAGTCAGGCAGCTCCTCAGCCAGGCCTTGTTGCTCTATTAATTAATTACAGTGAAGACTGAGGTGTGAACAGAAGTTGATATGTTACCAGGAGAACAATGATGTCTTGATTGCTTGATTAGGTTTTGTGAGCGAAAAACATCAACAGAGAGTTTTTCTGTGCGTACAGTCAGATGCAAAAGTTTGTGCACCCCTGGTCAAATGACATGTTTTGTTGATTTTCTAAGTGAAAATAAGTGAACACATCCTCTACAGAGATACAATTCTGCACATTTCAATGCACAATTACTGTTTATTAGCTGAATTTTACATATTGGAGCATATTTTATTCTTTCCAGTATGTTCAACTCAGTAAATCAATAAAAATGTGCACTAAAATTTGCAGAAAAAGGCCAAATTCAAGTTTCCTGTAGAGGGTGTGTTAATTTATTCACACTTTAAAAAGTGAACAACAAAGCATTTACAGTGCTGCTTGGACGTTTGTGAACCCTTTAGAATTTTCTAGAACCAAATTCAACAAAATTGTCCTCAATAAATAAATGACCAAGTCTAATATTTTTGTCTCATTTGTTTAATTTGGTTCTCTTTATTTACTTTTAGAACTTTCGTGAAAATCTGATGAAGTTTTGGGTCAAATTTATTCAGAAATATAGAAAATTCTGAAGGTTCTATAAACTTTCAAGCACCACTGTAACTTGACCGCGGGTGTTCAAACTTTTGCATATGACTGTGCGTGTAGTGCCTTACCGCTCTGAAGAAGCAGCAGCATCTGCCTCATTGAGCTTGCGTGGCTGCTCCTGTCCCAAACCGAGACAGCATGACCAGCGGAGTGGACTGTTTCTGTGAGGCCTTCTCGTTTACTTTAGATTTACATACATATCGACCGTAAGCTGCTCTTTACTTTGTTTTCCGCTTGTCTTCTACAGTCCAAATTAAAATACAGTGTGTTTTGGACTGGGGTGCACTTTTCAGATGCACTGTGACAGTGACTGCAGAACGTCTGACACTCCACGTGCAGGCAAACCCGAACGTCACTGTGTGGCATCACGTCCAAAGCTTTGGAGTCGACTCTTGATTCTCAAATACCTGGAATCAGAGGACTGAGTCCCAGTGCTAAACAAATGTAATTTCCTACAATTGCTGTTATCTTACTGTAGAGTGGCTTTGCGGCCAGGACTTTTATACTGAAGGTTTAGTCTGATGTACTGTTTTTCACTTCCTTATTCCAAATTATATGGGACATGCACTGTAATTCTCTCTCTCTCTCTCTCTCTCTTTCTATCTCTCTCTCTCTCTCTCTCTCTCAGCGACACGTGGCACGGCCTCCATTGTTTCAGAGGTAATGATGTACGTGTCGATCATCGGGCTGCAGCTGTGGCTGCTGGTGGAAATGATTTACTGCTACAGAAAGATCGCCGCGGCCGGTGACGAGGCGCTCAGAGCCAGCGCGTCAGTAACGCATTCACCTCCTCGTTATAACACATCATTCATTCACTCCAGCGGCTAATGATGCACCTTGTACCTTGTGCTTCCACTCACTGGCCACTTTATTAGAAACACCAATCTTGTACTTCCACTCACTGGCCACTTTATTAGAAACACCTTCGTTGTACTTCCATTTTTTGGCCACTTTATTAGAAACACTTACCTTCCACTTCCACTCACTGGCCACTTTATTAGAAATGCTTACCTTGTACTTCCAGTCACTGGCCACTTTATTAGGAACACCTTTGTTGTACTTCCATTTTTGGCCACTTTATTAGAAACACCTTCCACTTCCACTCACTGGCCACTTTATTAGAAACACCTACTTTGTGCTTCCACTCACTGGCCACTTTATTAGAAACACCAACCTTGTACTTACATCAACTAGCCACTTTGTTAGAAACACCTACCTTGTACTTCCACTCACTGGCCACTTTATTAGAAACACCTTCGTTGTACTTCCATTTTTGGCCACTTTATTAGAAACACCTTCCTTGTGCTTCCACTCACTCTTCACTTTATTAGGAACACCTTTGTTGTACTTCCATTTTTGGCCATTTTATTAGAAACACATTCCACTTCCACTCACTGGCCACTTTATTAGAAACACCTACCTTGTGCTTGGCCTGCAAGGACTGGAGCCTGACTCATGTGAAGATCAGGCTCCACTACCCACATCATAATATCAGTTACTGTAATGGAAGTGACAAACCAGCAGTCTGAGTAAAAAAGTCATTATTAACATGTGTATAGTGTGATGTTCTGACATCCAACCCATTAACCCTGATCTCTTGTCTGTGTTTCAGTGCGGAGTATTTAGCAATAGCGTCAGAGAGTAAAGAAAACTGCGCAGGAGTGCAGGTGGCAGGATAACAGAGGTGAGTTTACAGAAATGCTGCTCAGGTTTGGTTCTGGCCAGTTCAGTGGTTCTCTAACTAAAACACTCTTAATTAATCTTATAATATGCAAAATAATTAACTGATTGGACAAGGCGTATTTAGAGTGGATCTAAATTTTGCAGACTAGGGCTACAGCAGGGAATACAAAACTACTGTCCTGTAAAGATTTATGATATGATGTTGTGATAAAACCTTGTATTTCCAAAATGGTAACTTTAAAGGAGGACTCAAGTCAAGTCAAGGTAAAAACCGCCTTAACTTTGAATGGGGCGTTAATGGAACAAGATTTTATTCCAAGTGATTTTGGAACGTTTCCCTTGGTCCATTCAGCATGAAATTTCAACACAACGTACAAAGCAGCTGGTGATTTCAAATAATGTAATAAAAACAACAAAAATGTGGACACAAAGTTTTGTTCTGACAGCAACAGTATATTAGAGTAGTTTTTAGTATTGAATTAATATAAAATGAAAGGTTATGAAGTATTAATACCAGAGAGCTAGGAGAATTTACACTCTGTATTGTCTTCCAGGTTTCTGAAATCCTAGAGGGCGCTCCTGAGCAAGTCAAAAATCAATGGGTTAAGATGGAGCATTTGAGCAAAATCATATTTTAACGCAGCTGTTATATTTTTAAGAGCTTTTAAACTCTAGTTATAGGAGTTTTACCATTTTGGCTGTTAATGTGTCTCAGTAGGTGCTGATGTACTAGTATAAGCCAAAAAAATATACGATAAACGAAAACGCAGACTTACTTGCTTTAAGCTTTAGCTCAGCTATAGCCACTTTTCTCACATCTCCAGCAGGATACAGTCTCGTAAAAGTAGAGGTTTCTTGTGAAATATCTTCAACGTTCGATTTTTATGAGGCTGAAGTCGCTACTGGAGTGCTTATAAATGCAAATAAGTCCATTCAACCAACAGTCTGCACACTAAATTCTCACTAACAGTGACTTTGAGGAGACGTCTCTGTGAGCGCTGCCTGAGAAAGGGCACACAGTGACCTGTCAGCTCAGCTTTATAGCAGCCGCTTCAGAATCAGTTGTGACTGAAACAGAGACAGACAGGCGGAGTCAGGGTCAGAACTGACCTTGGGTCAGCGCTGCTCCCACTAGCCGGCTGTCAGGAAGGCCTGGGCCAGCTCTCACAGCTGCCAGCAGAGATCTCATCACTAGCCATCACACTGTCCTCTGCTTTAGGACGCAGTTGATGTGCTGTTTTGATTCATAGCAGCTGACTGGTGTCAGTGTGTTATGCCTGTGGACGGTGAAGAGTCCTGACCGCTCATTAACAGAAACAGTTCTCAGCACTGCTTTTAATTGAATGTTTAAACTGAAATGCATTTGCAGAATTTCTCATTAAAAATAACTGCATCATTATCTTCTGGATTTGTGGTATGCACTGTATGTCATAATCTGATGTAAGGGTTACACTCAGAAAAATGGTTCTGTATAGTATTAAATAAGGGTTCTTTGGTTCATAACAATAGAAAACTCCTTTTTTGGTTCTGTATAGAACCATTTTTTAAAAGGTTCTTTAAAGAACCTTAAACAGGAGGTTCTCTTACAAAGAGATAAACCATTTAAGCTTTGATGAACTTTTTGTGCATTCAAATGGTTCTTTGTCATGGTTCTATATACAACCATCGCCTTACTAAAGAACCACTGAGGAACCCTCGTTTTAAGAGTGTTACTTTTCAATAAAGAGAAACAATAAAAAAAAAAGCCCTTCTAAAGTTTTTTATTATCCAAGGGTAAATTAATTGGGGTTAAATTGTAAGTTGCTTTTGCTTGGTGGTTGCTATGGTATTCCAGGTAGTTGCTATGGTGTTGCTATGTGGTTTGTATGGTATTCCAGTAGGTTGTTAGGGCGTTGCTTGGTGGGTGCTAGATCACAGTTATGGTACTCATAGTTGGTTGCTAAGTGTTGCTAAGTGGTTGCAGAGGTATTCAAGGTAGTTGCTAGGGTGTAACTAGGTGGTTACTAAAGTGTTCAGAAAGTTGCTAGGTGGTTGCTATCTTATCTCAGGTGGTTGCGAAGGCGTTCCTAAACAGTTCGTATGTCATTCCAAGTGGTTGCTGTGGTACTGGACGTAGTTGCTAGGGTGTTGTTAGGTGGCTCCTATCATATCTCTAGTGGTTGCTAAGGGTTTGCTAGGCCTTCCAGGTGGATGCTAGGCAGTTGGTACGGTATCTTTGGTGGTTGCTAGAGTGTTGCTGTGGTGGTTGCTAGTAAATATGTGAATGTGTATTTGTATGGAAGAGGGTGAGGGTGCGAGGTGTCTATTGTGGGATCATTTGTGGCAGTTAGATTTACATTGAACACTGACACCATTCATTTCCTATGGGGAAAAGTTTTTTGAACAAACTCATATGTACACTTTTGGTTCAAAAACAAGCTAATATAAGGGACAGTAAGTTGGCTTTGTTAAAACAACTCAATAAAAACAGCTTAAATGCTCACTAAACATGTCACGTGATCACAAAGCTAACCAATAAAACTTGGTTTTGGGTTGTCTCTTAAAAGCGGCTGCTGATTCAGAGAGTCAAATTTAGTCAGAAGACATTTTCAAAGTTTTTAGGCACAAGCAGAAAACGTAGAGCCCCCCGTTCGCTTCAGTTTAGTCTTTGGAACAGACAAAAGTATTTGATCAGATGACCTCATCTGACGATTGTATAGGGAGCTAATAATTCACTGATACTTTCACAGGCATTTGCCATGCAAAGCCTGATAGGCACAAGCTAACAGCCTAAACAGCTCCATCATTAATATCACAGGCTTGAATTAGAGCACTTACTATATGATTCTCTGTAAAACGGCAGTATAGGAGTCTAAAAAATGTCACCTGAATGTGTTACACGCTTCAGATGTCCGTGTTTCAGTCAGAAGTCGCATTAATCCCTGACTGAGTCTCAAACGACTCCGTACTCCCTAAACGGTGTGCAAGCTATGAAAGTTTAGAACTTCTAGCCTCAACAGCCAAATAGTGCATCATGTATCGAGTGTGGATGTGTCCGCGTCCCAAATGACTGTTTCTTAGCAATGTTTTGCACCGTTGGGCTGCAGGATCCAGTATTTGAATTCCTACGTAGTGCACTATGTAGGGAGCAGGGGGCCATTTGAGATTCAGCCCCAGCTTGAGGAGAGAGGCGCCGCTGGATTGGTGCTAAACAAGACTTGGTAGTGCTGTTCATTATTATATGACAAAAAGTCATGAAATGACCGCATTGTACAGCGATAGGTGACCGAACGTTCTCCTCATTTGGCGTTCAGTGGTTGCCTGGCAACGATACCATACTCCAAAGGAACTACATTTCTTGGCGGAATACTTTATGCCGATTATTATTAATAATAACTTAAATTATTTTCAGAAAAATTGTGTATTTTACCAGATTTTATGTCGGCTGCCATTGTATAAAAGCAATAAGCCACGAGAGGCCGAGCATTACAGTGATTTTATCACAGGAATGGGAGTTTTGGGCACTTTGCATCGTGCCTTCCCGTGATAAAATCGCAGTAACACATGGCCTCTTGTGGCTTATTGCTTTATTATATTACAAGGCAGGATGCCCAAAGTGTGGACCTGTGGATCTGATTTAGTCCACGAGAATGTTACTCAAACAGCATCCCCTCACCTGATGAGAGAATAAACACAATTTTAAACTATATATAATGTATCATGTTCTTATTTTTCTTTTAAAATGTATTTTTTAATTCATTTCAGTAACAGAATTCAGTGTAATGTCATGAAATACATTTTCAAAAACCACAAACTTTTGCCCCCCCCGTATATGTAAGATATTGTCATTGGGTTATACAGGTTTCTTCTGTTTACAGGTTCTTCCTGCGCTGCCCATGTCTGTCGCCACACTCTGGTCTTCCACTTCCTCTCCACTCCACTCACAAACGTCCAGGATGCCCCCATTTTTTATACAGCCTACTTCTTACCTGGTCCAGGACTGTCACAGAGAAACGTCTCCCAGCTTTCTGTCCTGTAGCGTGTCTGCACCACTTAGAGCTGCCTCTGCTCCAACACTCGAGTCGAATAGTGTTTTAGAGCACGGAAACAGCTCAGGCCTGTGCTGTGTAGCAGTTTCGCAGGATGGATGATTGGAAAATATGGACTTATAGGACTAAAACCTCCAGTTTGCATGAGTTTAATAATAATCACAGCATGACTCCAGCATCCCTCCTAACCAAGTATATGCTATACCTCATATATATGTATATAGATATATATAGATATATATATAGGCTTTGTTATGGAAACATGCTTCTCCTACCTACTGTGTGTATCCCAGCATTGAAATAGAAAAATAATGCAAATATTGCAATACTTTCACAATGCACTAGAGGTCAGTAAGGAGCAGTGATTTCTGCATAGTCTTGCTCACTTTTCAGGGCCATATTTACCATGGTGATGTATGCCAAACACCATGCGATGCTATGGGCGCATGTGCAAGCAGCCAGTGCTACATTGATATGCTGGGAGAACAGTTGGCTACAATGCTAGTTTGAGCCAATCTGTTCCTGTCTTTCAAGGATGGAGCTTTGTAAACCACGGCCTCAGATTACGAGGCTCAATGCTTGAATGGGCTTGTCCCATTTATACCTACACACCTTTTTTTTTCAAGCTTTAGTTCAACTTGCGGCTGTTGTCGGCCTGCGCACAAGATATCTCCAAGGGGCTTTATGAGCTTACTTGTTCAATCAAGTGAGTCTGTGGGCCACTTTTCCCAGACTAAGTCCGAGTCTAGACTCAAAAGAATTTCCATTGGTAATTGAGTGCCATTAAGTCCAAGGCTAGGCTTAACCCACGTCTGGGAAATCGGCCCTGTAAGTTTAGGCATAAGTGGATAGTTCATATTATCAACGACTACTAAATGTTTATTAGTGAATGTAATGACTCTATAAGAATGTCACTAGGGAACCAGCACTGAACGGCTCCACTCAGCGGTAGATTACCTCCTGCTAAAAATCCAATATGAGTAAAATAGTCCTAGGACTGTCTTAGAGCCCAAGTTTCTGCACTTTAGTCTTTTCAGTGAATGCATGATCAATCAGCAACTAAGCAATGCAAATATATTAGAAACCTAAAGCCTACTACTGCTACTTCATCACAATACTCGCTGCTTGACATTTTTAGGGCAAAATAAGATAATGCATCAAAGTGAACGGCAAAATATAAGCTGTGAAGGAAAATAATCTGTCGGGACAGAATTTATGTCAATTAAATAAGTGAAACAACGTCACTTTGGTGTGTTTTTCTTCCAGAGAAGTGTGGTTTTTGATTTGAAGATGCTGTAAAGAGGATAAAAATTTCTTTGTTTATTTTTTACAGCTTTTTTAATTTTAAATTTTTGCTTATCATGTAAGATATGCCAAATGACCTCATGTCCATGGACTTGTAAAAGTATGTGTTGTATGGGAGAACGGGGCACAAACTGACACGTGACAAAATATAACGTAGATATTATATGTAGTTAAACAGGTTCAAGTAGAATGTGCTTTTTGTCATGTTCTCATATTGTTGTAGCAACATCATCTGCAAATTTCAACAGCAATTGGACAGATATTTTTTTTTGGACCATAAAAGTAAGTTTTACATTTTTTCCGTTGCTGAGTTGTGTGTGAACGTCACAGAATTCACACCTATATTGTATTATATCTCCCACTTGCTGGTTATAAAGTACAGTTGTATGCAAAACTTTGAAGTGAAAATAAGTGAACATACTTTACAGGGAACACATTTAAATATGGCACTTTTTCCGTAAATGTTTGAGCACAGTTCCTATTTATTTGTGTTTGATTTGAGTTTAATGTAATGGAGAAAAAATGATCTTTGCACATACAAACACAAATAAACAGTAATGGTGCATTAAAATGTGCAGAAGTGTGTTCTTTGTAGGACACAGTTCTCTTAGAAAACTTGTTTTCACTTAGAAAGTCATTTGACTGGGGTGCACAAATTTTTGCACACGACTGTAGCACCGATTTAAAACACATAAACAGCTCAGAGTGAGAGCTAGCTAGGCTAAGGTGCAGCCTCCACATGGCAGAGTTAGTTTTAACAGTGTCACAACTAAGCCTCTCTGAATAAACAATCAGAGAAGTGTAAATATATAAATGCAAAAAGATTTTATGCAGATTCATCTCACAAACTTGGTGAAAATCTGTTGAGTAATAAGGAAGTTGTGGCTGATTTAATTCTGAGACTAATCGTCTTTCAGAACAAGTGATTTTGTTCACAAGCAGATCTTGACGGCTCCAACATGGCGGACGCCCAGACGTATCGCCTCAGATAGAGAACAACAGACAGCGCGGCATTTAGGTATGTATATCTATGGGAAACACCCTGGACAGGTTGCGAGTCCATCGCAGGGCAGACACACACGATGACACCTATGGGCAGTTTAGCATGTTCAATCAGACTGCAGGAGGAAACCCACGCAGACATGCGAACTCCACACAGGGCCCTGGTCGCCTGGCTGGGGAATCGAACCCAGGCCCTTCTTGCTGTGACCATTCTGTGCTGCCCCTAAAACCTCTTATTCTCCAGGGTGTATGTTGGTTTGTCCATCTGAATTAACATGACCAAATCATAAGGCAAATAATTCAGTAACTGCATGAAATAAATGTACATTGTATATTTATTTATTTATTTATTTTTTTGGGGGGGGAAAAGCTCCCCTTAAATTAACAAAACATGTGTTTTATGATCTACACATATTTCTATCTGCTTACAATTTACTGCTGAAAGCCAAACATCTCAGACGCTCTTTGTATTATTTTATAAAATAATTGTTACAGAGCAGATCACTGAAGAGACGCCATCTGTTTATAGTTTATCGCCCAGATTTGTGGAAAAATGGGTCGACTTTCAGTAGATAAACAAATTGTGAGTTCAGCTTCTTCTGTTATAAGAGTTACAGCTCTCATATGACCCCCACCTTTTGAATGTAGCTTATGAAATATGAAAGTTATGAAGAATATGACGAAGTGTGTTTTGGAACCACCGGTTGCATTTACATTAACCTTCACTGGAATTAAGGGGCCTGAAAAACAGCCACAGCCGATTATCCCTCCTCCACCAAACTTTACTGTCAGCACCATGCATTCCGGTAGATAGTGCATCCGCCAAACCAGATTCACCCATCAGACTCCAGAGTCCAGTGGCGGTGTGCTTACACCACTCCAGCCGACACTTGGCATTGCACATAGTGATCTTAGGCTTGTGTGCAGCTGCTCGGCCATGGAAACACCTTCATGAAGCTCCTGATGCACCTTTTTGTGCTGATGTTGCTTCCAGAGGCACTTTGGAGCTCTGTAGTAAATGATGCAGTGAAGCATAGGTGATTTCCACATGCTACATAGTCCTGCTCTGTGAGTTTGCTTAGTCTGGAGCAGATCTAGCAGGTAAGAAAATTCACAAGGGGGCCTCCGATGACAGTGCCATGTTTAACGCCACTGAGCTCTTCGGTACGACTCATTCTACTTCAGAAAAAGTATTGATGCTTTGACTCTGGTGGGCAAAGAAAGCAAATCAAGCCTCTCACATGAAACCGAGATGACCAAACTGAAGCTCTCATATTCTGAGAAGAACCAATTCATTGGAAAAGCCAACTTAGCTTGGAACAGTTGAAGGTAAAAGAGGGAGAGGACGGCCAGCAACAAGATGGAAGAAGATAAACAGAGGAATCATGAAGCAGCCAATAACAAGCCTGAGAAGCCAAACAGAAGACGGAGTATTCTGGAGAAACACTATCCATATGGTCACTGGAAATCAGAACCGACTTCGCAGCAATCAAAAATAAAAACGCTTTTAATTTCGTCTTTATGTCACCAAAGTAAGAAAACTGTGTCTTCACTATGGGGTGAAGTATATATGATGCAAGATGTACCTTTTCCAAAGCTCTGAGTTAGTAAATCCAGTTCTATTCAGGTCAGTGACTCACTGATCCAGTTCAGATTTCAGATTTTAACACCTGTGATTACAACCCCACTTGCAAAAAAGTTGGGACGCTGTGGAAAATGTAAATAAAAACAAAATGCAGTGATGTGCAAATCATTTAAACCCTATATTTCATTGAAAATAGTGCAAAGACAACATATCAAATGCTGAAACTGAGAATGTTTATTGTTTTTTGAAAAATATTTGCCCATTTTGAATTTAATGCCATCAACACGTTCCAAAAAAGTTGGGACGGGTGGAACAAAAAGCTGGTAAATTTGTGTAATGCTAAAAAACACCTGGTGGTTGATTGACAACAGGTCAGTAACATGATTGGGTGTAAAAGAGCATCTTAGAGAGGCGGAGTCTTTCAGAAGTAAAGATGAGGAGGGTTCACCGCTCCGTGAAAGAGTGTGTGGGAAAATAGTGCAACAATTCAAGAATAAAGTTTCTCAATGTAAAATAGCAAAGAACCTCTGATTCTCATATCTACAGTAAAGACTCAGAGAATCTCTGTATGAATGAATGTCTGAACACATTGGAATTAGACCTCTGCATTTAACCCATCCGTGCAGTGAAACACCACATACACACTAGTGAACACACACACTAGGGGGCAATGAGCACACTTGCCTGGTGGGCAGCCCTATCCACGGCGCCCGGGGAGCAGTTGGGGTTAGGTGCCTTGCTCAGGGGCACTTCAGTCATGTACTGTCAGTAGAGGGAATCGAACCAGTGACCTTTCAGTCACAAGGCTGGTTCCCTAACCTCCAGCCCACGACTGCCCCTCGTGTATGAAAGGGACAAGGCCAAAAACCAGGACCTGCCTCCCCGACTCTCAGTCTCTCCTTTCTTCCCACCCCCCCCTAATTCCATCTCTCTCCTTCTTCTCCCAATCTCCCTCCCTCTGTAACTCATCTATCTCTCCTTCTCTTCTTCTGTCCCACCCTCACTCTTCTCTGTCCTCCTCTTCCCCCTCCCTCTCTCCTTCTCTTCCCCTCCCTCACTCACTCCATCTCTTCCTCTCTCCCTCCCTCACTCCTCTCTGTCCTCTTCCCCCTCCCTCACTCACTCCTCTCTCCTTCTCTTTCCCTCTCCCTCCCTCACTCCATCTCTCTCCTTTTCTCCCTCCCTCCATCTCTCTCCTTCTCTTCCCTCTCCCTCCCTCACTCTTCTCTGTCCTCCTCTTCCCCCTCCCTCTCTCCTTCTCTTCCCCTCCCTCCCTCCCTCTCTCCATCTCTTCCTCTCTCCCTCCCTCACTCCTCTCTGTCCTCCTCTTCCCCCTCCCTCTCTCCTTCTCTTCCCCTCCCTCCCTCTCTCCATCTCTTCCCCTCTCCCTCCCTCACTCCATCTCTCTCCTTTTCTCCCTCACTCCATCTCTCTCCTTCTCTTCCCCCTCCCTCCCTCACTCCATCTCTCTCCTTCTCTTCCCCTCCCTCCCTCACTCCATCTCCCTCCTTCTCTTCCTCTCTCCCTCCCTTACACCTCTCTGTCCTCCTCTTCCCCCTCCCTCACTCACTCCTCTCTCCTTCTCTTCCCCTCTCCCTCCCTCACTCACTCCATCTCTCTCCTTCTCTTCCCCCTCCCTCACTCACTCCTCTCTCCTTTTCTTCCCCCTTCTTCCCTCACTCAATCTCTCTCCTTCTCTTCCTCTCTCCCTCTCTCTGCTCTTTCTCCCCATCCTCTCTCTCCTTCTCTTCCCCCCCACACTCATCTCTCCTTCTCTTCTTCCCCTCCCTCCTTTCTCTCTCCTTCGCTTCGTTCTCTCTCTCTCCTCCCTCCCTCCTCTCTCCTTCTCTTCGCCCCCTCCCTCACACCTCTCTCTCTCTCCTCCCCCCCCCGTACCCATCCTCTCTCCTCCTTCCCTTCTAACAGCAGCACTTTCAGTTCAGTAGTTATCGCTGCGTTTTTTCCTCTCTTTTTTGTTGAAAATGGACTGACCGCGTGCGCGCGTGCTTGGTTTCGATCGTGAGCGTGCGCGCGTCCGTGCGCCCATGCGTGCGTGTGTGTGTGTGTGTGTGTATGTATGCATGTGTGTGTGCGCGCGCGTGCGTGCGCGTGTGTGCGTGTGTGTCACGTGCCGACATGGGGCATTTTCTGCAGGCTGGCCGAGCCGCCTACATGCTCGCGCTCAGCGCCGATGTGGCTGTGCTTGTAGCCCGGATGCCACTTCTCAGAAAGTACCGTCAGGTTAGCCGGTAAGGTCGATGCCGTTGGATCATGTCCTATGTGTCTTCACAAGGTAAGAGGCAAACATGTATTCTTACTCTCTCTCTCTCTCTCTTTCTCTTTCTCTCTCTCTCTCTCTCTCTCTCTATGCCTTTCCTGTGTCTCTCTGTCATTTGCATGGCGCAGTTCGTGCTCTGCATCTCCTCGTTCTCATCACCACACACTGTATTTTGTTACTGTCGTGAGAAAACGGCGTCCATCAGTGTGTGTGGAGGACTGTGCGCGCGCGATGAGGCTCTGGTCAAGCTCTAGTCAAATGAATGACAGCCATATTACCTGTTGTGACTGAGAGAGAGAGAGAGAGAAGCAGTCATCAGTAGATGATGATCACTGAGCTTTCTGATTGTGTGAATCTGTAAAATCGTTATAATGTGTGTTATAACTGTAGTAATTCACTGCATGACAGCGTCACTCAGCTCACCGAGCAACAAACACAGATATGAACGTGTATAAATCTCTGTATCTCCACCGGCTCGTGGAGTTGCGGTGCTCGAGGGCCGTGACAGTACAAACAGTTTATTTATAGAAGCTGAAATGATCCAATAGTGGAAGGTAGAGGTGGGCCTAGAACTGAAGAGAGAAAGAGAGGGAGAGAAGAGAGAGAGAAGGATGAGAGGGGGAAAAGAAAGAGAGAGAGAGAGAAGGAGGGAGGGGGAATGGAAAGAGTGGGTAGAAGAGAGACATAGAGAGAAGGAGAGATGGATGAAGAAAAAAAACAGGGGAAAAGAAAGTGAGAAAGAGAGGGATGAAGGGGAAGGAGAGAGAGAGAGAGAAGGATAAGAGGGAAAGAGAGGGGGAAGAAAGAGAGAGAGGGGGTGAAGGGAAAGAGAGAGGCAGACAGAAAGAGATGGATGAAGAGAAAGAGAAAAGGAAAATGAAGAGAGAGGGAGGGAAGGATGAAGAGAAAGAGAGGGAAGTAGGAAGAGAGAGGGAGGGATGGATGAATACACAGAGAGGGGAAAAAGACAGAGAGAGAGAGAGAGAAGGAGGGAAGGAGGAAGGGAAAGAGAGGGTAGAAGAGAGACTAGAGAGAGGGATAGATGGATGAAGAAAAAGAGGGGGAAAGAAAGCAAGAAAGAGAGGGATGAAGGGGAAAGAGAAAGGAAAAGGAGAGAGGGAGGTAAGGAGGAAGAGAAAGAGAAGGGAACAGAGGGAGGGAAGGATGAAGAGAAAGAGAGAGGGATGAAGGGAAAGAGAAAGGGAAAAGAAAGAGAGGGAGAAAACGATGAAGAGAAAGAGGGGAACAGATGGAGAGAGGAAAGGATAAGAGGGAAAGAGAGTTAGACAGGGAGGGGATGGAGGACGAGAGAAGGAGGAAGGGATGAAGGGAAAGAGGGAAAAGAGAGAAGGAGTGAGAGCGTTGACGTTGAAGCGTTGAAGAGAGAGAAAGGGAGATGAAGGGAAAGGAGGAAGATGGAAAGAGGGATGAGGGCGAAGGAGGAAAAAGAGAGAAAAGTAGAGAGAGTGAGGGATGAAGGGAAAAAGAGAAAGATGGAGAGAGGGGAAGGAGGGAGGGATGAAGGGGTAAGAGAGGGAGTAAAGAGAGAGAGTGAGGGATGAAGGGAAAAAGAGAGAAAGATGGAGAGAGAGGGGAAGGAGAGAGGGAGGGATGAAGGGGTAAGAGAGGGCGTAAGAGAGAGAGAGAGGGATGAAGGGAAAAAGAGAGATGGAGAGAGAGGGGAGGGAGGGGGGATAAGGGGTAAGAGGGGAGTAACGAGAAAGTGAGGGATGAAGGGAAAAAGATATGGAGAGAGGGGAGGGAGGGAGTAAAGAGAGAGAGAGTGAGGGATGAAGGGGTAAGAGAGGGAGTAAAGAGAGAGGGGAGGGAGGGGGAGGGATAAGGGGTAAGAGAGGGAGTAAAGAGAGAGAGTGAGGGATGAAGGGAAAAAGAGAGATATGGAGAGAGGGGAGGGAGGGAGGGAGGGATGAAGGGGTAAGAGGGAGTAAAGAGAGAGGGGAGGGAGGGGGAGGGATAAGGGGTAAGAGAGGGAGTAAAGAGAGAGAGTGAGGGATGAAGGGAAAAAGAGAGATATGGAGAGAGGGGAGGGAGGGAGGGAGGGATGAAGGGGTAAGAGAGGGAGCAAAGAGAGAGATGGAGGGATTTCACGCGCTCTGTGAAACGAGTACTGAAAAGATCTGGAGATTAGAGAGCAGAGCGGCCACTTCAGTCCAAATGTCGAGGTCATTTTCCTGCATTCATTCTCTCTGCAGGACAATGGAGCAGAGCAGAGAGAGTAAATCATACAAATTAATGACGGCGTGTGGGCAGAGCAGCCTCGTGTTGTCATGTCGTCGAAGGGCCTGTATGGTTTCACAGATTCACTTCAGTCTTTAGGTGATGGAGATTTAAACCCTTCAGCTCTTAAATTCTTCACGTATGAGTCTTAAGGCTTCTCATCCAGCGACCGATATCAATTATTCAGAAACTACTGTGAAACCGGTCTGTAAGTTATACACAGTTATATCAGCTGAGCGAGTGAGGAATGGGGTCCTCAGAGTTTAAGGGGTTACGTCAGTTCAGAGAGCACAATGTAAAGTTCCCTCTCAGCTGCGAGACTGCAGTCGTGTCCTACTACAACCAGGAAGGGTCAAATTCAAAGATTGGATTTGTTTGGCATAGTAATTGAACTGGTGTTACAAATATGATGAGAAATGTGCTGGACCTGTTTTTGTGTTGTATTAAAGAAGCTAAACATAGTGGTTACATTTCATTCCAGGATTGTGATAGGCTGCAGAGGGCAGGATTTTATCAACCATCTAAAGCTAACTGCTCTCCAGGTGGAAGATCTGGAAGTCTAGGACCGGTAACATGAAGATTGTGCGAGTCTAGGATAAGTTACAACATGATTTTGGAGGTTTACAACCAGTTAAATAAAGCTCATGCAGTTCTAGGACCAGTTATGTAAAGGTTATGTAGGTCTAGGCCCATTTATACCAAGCAAATGTGGATCTAGGGCTCTAGGACCAGTTACGTGAAGATTATGATGGTCTAGGACCAGTGATATGAAGATTATGATGGTCTAGGACCAGGTGTGTGAAGACCAGGTGTGTGAAGATTACAATGGTCTAGGACCATTTATGTCAAGATTATGACAGTCTGTGACCAGTTACATGAAGCTTATGATGGTCTAGGACCAGGTGTGTGAAGATTATGATGGTCCAGAACCAGGTGTGTGAAGATTATGATGGTCTAGGACCAGTTATGTGAAGTTTACGATGGTCTAGGACCATTTATGTGAAGATTATGATGGTCTAGGACCATTTATGTGAAGATTATGACAGTCTATGACCAGTTACATGAATCTTATGATGGTCTAGGACCAGTGATATGAAGATTTTGGTGGTCTAGGACCAGTTACGTGAAGATTATGATGGTCTATGACCAGTTATGTGAAGATTATGATGGTCTAGGACCAGGTGTGTGAAGATTATGAAGGTCTAGGACCAGTTGTGTGGATGTTATGATGGTCTAGGACCAGTTGTGTGAAGATTATGATGGTCTAGGACCAGTAGTGTGAAGATTATCAGAATCAGAATCAAGCTTTATTGGCCAGGTATGCTTACACATACAAGGAATTTGGTTTTGGTTACAGGAGCTCACAGTGCACAGTATCAGACAGACATTTACATGTAGTGAAAAAAAAATAAAAAAAATAAAATACAGTAAGATAAAAATACAAAAAAATAAATAAATAAAACATGCATTCCTACCATCACTCACTCATACACACACACACACACACACACACACACACATACACACACACACACACACACACACACACAGTCATACCTGTAACCTTTACATTGTGCAAAGTATGAGTAAAGTTAAAGCGCTGAGTGCAGCAGCAGTTAAAGGGTGTATAGTGGCAAAGAAGGGGATCAGTGAGGTAACAGTCAGATAAGTGGGGTAATAAGGCTAACTGCTCTCCAGGTGGAAGATCTGGAAGTCTAGGACCGGTAACATGAAGATTGTGCGAGTCTAGGATAAGTTACAACATGATTTTGGAGGTTTACAACCAGTTAAATAAAGCTCATGCAGTTCTAGGACCAGTTATGTAAAGGTTATGTAGGTCTAGGCCCATTTATACCAAGCAAATGTGGATCTAGGGCTCTAGGACCAGTTAGGTGAAGATTATGATGGTCTAGGACCAGTGATATGAAGATTATGATGGTCTAGGACCAGTTATGTGAAGATTATGATGGTCTAGGACCAGTTACGTGAAGATTATGATGGTCTATGATCAGTTACATGAAGATTATGATGGTCTAGGACCAGTTACATGATGATTATGATGGTCTATTATCAGTCACATGAAGATTATGATGGTCTATGATCAGTTTCATGAAGATTATGATGGTCTAGGACCAGTTATGTGAAGTTTATGATGGTCTATGATCAGTTACATGAAGATTATGATGGTCTAGGACCAGTTACATGATGATTATGATGGTCTATTATCAGTCACATGAAGATTATGATGGTCTATGATCAGTTTCATGAAGATTATGATGGTCTAGGACCAGTTATGTGAAGTTTATGATGGTCTATGATCAGTTACATGAAGATTATGATGGTCTAGGACCAGTTACGTGAAGATTATGATGGTCTATGATCAGTTACATGAAGATTACAAAGGTCTAGGACCAGTTATGTGAAGATTATGATGGTCTAGGACCAGTTACATGAAGATTTTGAGGGTCTATGATCAGTTACATGAAAATTATGATGGTCTAGGACCAATAATGTGAAAATTATGATGGTCTAGGACCAGTTATATAAAGATTACACAGCTCCATGACCAGTTACTTGAAAATTATATGGGCCTAGAATGAGCTCCATTAAGATTATGCATTATACATTCCCTGTCTGAGTGGAGCGATCGGCGATCTGTTCTCCTGTGACGAGTAATGAGATAAGTGGGGTAACTGTACTGGCCAGCAAACTCACTTCTATCCTAACATCCTAACAAGCTTAACAGCATTAATTCACGTCTGCTCCACAAAACTACGACGCTGTAGTTGTTGTGTTACAGCTCTCAGTGATTTTTTAGTATTAGTGCATAGCCAAGCAACAAAAGTGAAAGAAAGAAGTGGGTTCATGTTGGTTACAGCCCTGATTTAAACGAAAGTAAACTGAGGATGCTGTTTGTGGCGTTCAGAGTGAGAGAACGCTAGCTTCCCAGGCTAGCTGTTTTTAGCAGCTGGCTAACTTGAAGCCAGCTGAATTGATGTTACTGTAGATCAAACAAGACAAAAAAGCAATGATTTCAGTTTAAACAAACCTAAAAGGAGGACTCTGTTTGTCTAGTGTGAGAGATTCACACTGCAGTTAAAGCTTTTACACAGCAAGTGTCAGATATATTGCAGATATATCACCCCTCAAACTACTACGGTAGAATAGCCGTCTGCTGGCTGGTGTCTGAATACTGTGATATTCACTGACACGGATGTGGTAGGAGTGAAAGCAGTAAGGCGTGTGATCCATCATTGACGTACCGAGCTAATGTTTCTAAGCTGACGTTGTTGAGAAACTAAACAGTTTAGCACTTGTAACCAGATAGCCTAACACTCGTCACCAGACAGCTAAAATAACCTGTTTTCTTTGTTAAATTATGACTTTGTGAATTTGTGAGATGTTCCACTGTTTGGCGAGTGTTTGTCATATTCCCACCATAAAGGATAGTTTAAAACAGTTATTTACCACCCATGAGCAAAAACCAGCCTTCAAAATGGAAAGAAATAACGAATAACGGACGCCCAGCTCTATTAGGGAGCTAATGTTTCTGTGCTTCTAATGCTAATGCTAATCTTATTAGCGTTTGAGTTTTTGCTCATATTTTTCACTAAACAGAAAAAAATATAAGCTTTACTTGAGCTTACACATGAATCTGTGTTAATGTAGACAGTTTTGTGAGTATGTGTGCGCAGTGTATCGTTTCAAGAGGTACAAGCTAGTTTAGACAACAAAAGAAGCTAGCTAGCAAGCAAGGTAGCTAATTAGCCAAATGAAATGGTTTGGAGTGGCATAAAACGACCAAGAAACAACGTTAATATGGGTATCATGGTTATTTTGACAGTTCCAGTTCACAAACAGGTGGTAAATGAACTAGAACCCTAAGTTCAGTTGGGTCAGTGCCTGGTTTATGAATATACAGTGAAAAAGCAGCCTCAGTTATGTGATATTCCAGTCACATGAATGTGAAAGTGCTGTCTTGTTTAATCTGATAAGCTCATTTGTTTTACAGTGCTCTTCTATTCTTACTTGCAGTTGTAATGTACAGTATTTTGCCCTCCTAACCTGGTCGTTTTGATTATACACGATGACGTTATGGCATAAAATGAGTTTTGGCTATGAGTACTTTGTACTCAAGGCTGCCTGTTCTACAGTACAGTTTGCCAAATGCTTCCATACATTAAACATACTGTTTTTGTGAATGATTTATGATGGCAGGATTGGCTCTCCAAACACTGGATTGGACTTGTATAGCGATTGAATTGATGTGACAAAATTTGAGGAGGAATGTGTTGAGTTGTGTTGTATTAAAAGAGCCGTACGTAAGATGTTGCTTGGCTTATTATAGGATTCTCATAAATCATTTACAGACAATAAATAAGCAGCAGGTGGGTCATTAGAAATTCATCAGCCTTCGTACAGCCTTCGCACTCTTGATGGTACAGTTCTGTAATAGTGGTCTTGTTGGAGCTGAGATGGTACTGTACTGCAGCGCAAATAGAATTAGCCTTTCATTTAAAGCAGTGATTTAGGAAAAAATGTACACAGTTTTCCACATAAACCAAAATAGAGTTAATTAGCCGAGACATGTCTGCTGTCCATATATGTTATTATATGTACACCGATCAGGCATAACATTATGAGCACCTCCTTGTTTCTACGCTCGTTGTCCATTTTATCAGCTCCACTTACTATATAGGTGCACTTTGTAGTTCTACAATTACAGACTGTAGTCCATCTGTTTCTCTGCATACTTTGTTAGCCCTTTTTACCCTGTTCTTCAGTGGTCAGGACCCCCATGGACCCTCACAGAGCAGGTACTATTTGGGTGGTGGATCATTCTCAACACTGACGTGGTGGTGGTGTGTTAGTGTGTGTTGTGCTGGTCTGAGTGGATCAGACACAGCAGTGCTGCTGCAGTTTTTAAACACCTCAGTGTCACTGCTGGACTGAGAATAGTCCACCAACCAAAAATATCCAGCCAACAGCGTCCTGTGGGCAGCGTCCTGTGACCACTGATGAAGGTCTAGAGGATGACCAACACAAACTGAGCAGCAGCAGATGAGCTATCGTCTCTGACTTTACATCTACAAGGTGGACTGACAAGGTAGGAGTGTCTAATAGAGTGGACAGTGAGTGGACACAGTGATTAAAAACTCCAGCAGCACTGCTGTGTCTGATCCACTCAGACCAGCGCAACACACACTAACACACCACCACCACCACATCAGTGTTACTGCAGTGCTGAGAATGATCCACCACCCAAATAGTACCTGCTCTGTGAGGGTCTGTGGGGGTCCTGACCACTGAAGAACAAGGTAAAAGGGGGCTAACAAAGTATGCAGAGAAACAGATGGACTACAGTCTGTAATTGTAGAACTACAAAGTGCACCTATATAGTAAGACAATGAGCGTAGAAACAAGGAGGTGGTCATAATGTTATGCCTGATCAGTGTATATATGTTTCTGTATGTATGACAATTCAGGTTGCTGCTGCTGTTTTTACCTATATGATGTACTTATAGCCATTTTTAGAGATTACAGTGAGTCATGCAGTGTCAGAAGCCATATAAGCAGGTCTGTTAGAGATTACTGAACAGCTCAGTGCTGTTTGAGGCAAGTGTGTCAGGAGTTAGGCATGCAGTCTATTTGGTGGGGGAGAAGCTCCCATTACTCGTTAGCCACATTAGCCTCATAGCTGTAGTGCAAAAACTTAAGAAGCATAATTCAGATATCAAATGTCTTGGCTGATCAATTGTATTTACAGTATGGGGAAAACTGTGTAAATGACATTTTTCTCCCAACTGTTACTTTAAAAAAGCATTCCGGCCTGAAACTAAAGTTCAGTATGTCGTTTGCCGTGTTATGTAATATTCTGCAGTACATCATTAGAACCCTCGGCCTCATCGGTGTGACAGAGTTCACAATTTTATACTGTATTCATGTTTCTGTTGACCATTGTTCTCTCACTACAATTCCCAGAATGCATTACGCAAATGCATACAATCAACAGGAATTTCTGCAGTGTCAGTTAAATATGACCACCAGCCTAGCCACTGAGCTATATGCTAATAACAAAATAGCATTTGTTCTAGTTTTAGTGTAACTCTATACCTCAGTCGTCAACCAACCTGAAGTGTCTAGATAGCCAAGTAGCTACCTTGCAAACTTAAGCCTTCAGCTGGTTGTTCTCCATACCTGAAACGTCATTTCAGTTGTTCAGTAATGATGGTTTAAAGACTGTTATCGCAGTTTTACGGCTGCAGTAAAATGTTCAGCGTCCTAGCGGTAATGCTAGCTATCTGCCTTCCTTATGCATTTATCGGCTAGCAAAAAAAAAAGGTCATTCCAAAAATCCCCCCAGAAATCACCCCCAAAGTTCCTCACACCATAAACGTGCATCATTAGAAGGGTTTTCTTTCCTAGTCCTTGTACCATAAAACCTCACTTTTGCCAATTTACAACAAAAAAAAGTTTACTTGCTGTTTTTGTGTCTTTATTTTGCCCCTTTTAAAAGGGAATTCCACCAATTCTTCCAAATTTCTGCATAATTCTATCGTTAAGCTGTAAATAAAGTAATTTAGAGTGGTTTGATGTGAAATATTTAATTCTAGAGAAACTTACTGAGTCAGAAGTGTTCACAATGGTGGTGATAGGAACCAGACATCTGAAGACTTTAATACTTCCGAAAGCTCCTTTACATAAAGTCATTGCATGAAATAGTTATAAATAAGCTGTGGAGAGGTACATGTATACCTGAGAGTGTTATAAGGCAAAATAGCTCACATAAAAATATGTTTTATCATTATCAGCATTACATATAAAGACTCAGAAGACATTTGTAGGTTCTCTGGCGGTTTTTGGTAGTAGAGAAAATGTCTTTATTTGTGTTATAGACATTCTGATGTCTGGTTCCTATCACCACCACTGTAAAGAAATCTGGGTCTGTAAGTTTCTTTACAATGAGCCATTGTAAACCACACTGAAAGCCTTTGTTACGTCTCAACAGCTGAATTATGCAGAAATTTTGAAAGTTTGGTGGAATTCCCCTTTAAGATTGGCCATCTAAACCCTGATTTTGAGGGGAGATCAGTATTTTTACACCTTGCCTGTGATTTCGTCAGAATACTTTGATTCTGGTGGTGTAATCTTTGTCTGTCGCTGTTAATCTGCTCGACACTGCTGGCTTTGTGGTGCTTTAAATGGTTTACTTTCATAGTATTACATCAAATATTAAACATCTTTGTCAAATCTGTGTTCCTTGCCATACTTCTAATGACCTTAAGACACCTTAACAACATTTTAAATTCATTTTTCGCAGTGCAGTTCGCTGCCAAGAGCACAAGTTCCAGAGAGTCGATCTAATATGTGCTGATATTTCATGCCACTGTTAACATTGAGTTCATTAACTCTTATTAGTCTTAATCGTTGCCTTCGGCCATTGTCCTTTCCTGATATGGTGCACTGCTTACACAGGAGATGGATTAAAGGGTTATACAATGCTGTAAATAAAAGAATAATGCCAGTTTGGATCAATATGCTCTGCCTAATGAACTGTGTCTGAGAGGAACTGAAGCTGTTCGCTGTGGTTTTAATTCAGGAGGTGTGGAACTCAGTATTATACTGGCCACATTAGATTTTTAGACATACTGTAGTGAGGATGGGTTACGTGCATTAGGCATTTCTCCACTGTGATAACCACACACAGACAGTTCAGCCCAGTGAGGATCAAGACTGGATGTAACCTGATGATATGCTAAAATGTTTTACAGTTATGGTGCAGCTCAACAGTTATACAAAAAGGCAGTTCTGGCACTTTTCAACAAGAGATCATGAGTTCTTTTCCCATGCTAGAGCCATATGTGACTGCTAGTTGCCTTTCTTGGACAGGGAGAGACTCTGGGTGGGTAGGATGGCCCTCCCTCTCCAGCATGTGCTAGCTTTCACCCTCCCAGCGCTGGTGGTATTGTGTGATTGGGGGTGAATTAGCTAGTAGGTAGAATTGGACAAAATTGGAGAAAATTGACACAACCCATGCCCCCAAAAAGGGCAATTCAGCAATTTTACTGCATGCTGAATTCCACTCTCCAGAGCGGCCCAGAGGTGTTTGTTTTAAAGCTTGGTCTCTCTCAGTGCTTCTGCCTCATGCCCTTAGAGCAGGCATGTCAAACTGGGGACCTACCAGGCCAAAGTGCTGTGGATAATAGCGTTTTCCCTACTCTGAATTCAGTTTATGAAGGCTTTGCCAATTAGTTGACGAGCTGAATCAGGTGTGTTTAATGAGGCAGTGTGCTGAGGTCTGCGGTGTTGTGGCCTGCGAGGACTGGAGCCTGACACGGGTGCCTTAGAGAGTTTCTCGGTTTGAGTCTTGGTTCCTCTCAGACTTTCTTCCTCGTGCACTTAGAGACCTTCTTCTTTTGAGTCTTCGTTCCTCTCTCTGTTACTTCCTCATGCTTTTTTCCTGCCACGTCTAAAGGCTTGAAATCTGAAGGCTGTGATTTAACTGCATCCATTCTGGAATGCCAGAAATGCTTATAATCAATTATATCAATATTCGAAGGAGTGTGAGTGCATTTTATAGTCACAAATAAATTCCCAGGCTATTCCCAAATGAAACAATACATTGGTCTGCTGTTTTTACTGACTAAAGTTCACGACCGTTTAAATAGATACTCCTGTCACATATCGCTGCTGTCGGACAAAAACCTTGTATCTCCACTTTTGTCGTTTTTCAGTTTTTGACATATATTTGACATATATTTTGACATAAAGGGCCTGTTGCCCTTTACATTGTGTGTAAATTTCATGATGAATGGACCAAAAGAAACGGCCCAAAACGACTCGGAAAAAAGTCTGGTTCCATTGACTTACATTAAAAGTAAGGTATGTTTTTTTTAAGTTACCATTTTGGAGATACGAGGTTTTCTTCCGAACAACAGCGATATGTATACTGAGCGTACTGAGTGTATTTTTAAATATAATTCAGAAATGCTCCAAAATAATCCAAAAGAGTCTAACTGTGGCAAAAAAATATTTAATTGATTAGTATATATATTATTGAATTCTCAATGTGCTTCATTGAATCAAACTTGAAATCGTTATGAGATCAGAGATTCACACCACTACTGTCTCCAACGGCGACGCTCATTACTAGGCTGAACCCACATTTATGGACAAGCTGCTTTGAGATGTATTTTGCAGAAAGAACTATAGAACTGAATTGAATTATCAGTCTTAAGCATGATTGAGGATGATGGATTTTATAGTGTGTAGTGCTGAAAGGAAGACTTGAAGTTCAGTTCAGTTTGTTGTGTTCATTGTGGTCCTTTTCTGTGATTAATTTATTAGTAGTATTTTGAAATTAGGCATCAGTACAGCATTTATAGTACACTTTATATTATTATAATGTATAATTTAAGTTTAACAAAGTAAGAAAATTAACAATACTGACTTAACCCTCCTTCCACCCCCCCACCTCAAAAGAGGTTAACCCTCAGGGCCTTCTGGGCCTTCAGAGAAGGCCTAAAGATTTCTGTGAAATATAAGAAAATATAGTTCTGTAATTTTTAGATTTATTTTTGTATAATATAATCATGTTTGTTATGTTTAAACTCTTCAAGTATTTTAGTGATTCCCTAAACAAAAGGGTTCAATTCCTGAAATGGCCAACCAAAAATACAATTAAGGTTTTTTTATCCATGGTATCTAGGTCAATACAGCCAGGCAAATGCTCCCATTGGTTAGGACTTCAGGAGCTGAACTAAAGCCTTACATTAACTATTAACGTAATTAGGAAGCGACAGAGGAATCATGTTGTGATTTGCAGTGGGACCAACTCTGTGAGAAAAAATTTACCCTAGGCCTCCTGAAAGATCCAGATCCCTTACTGACTAAATACGAGATGTAGTCTAACCAGGTTTTAATCAGCTGCTAGAAATGGAAAACAGCAGCCGCAGCTCTATGCTGGGACTCTTTAATGAGATGTCACTATAAACTGGTGAAATTTATGATAATGTCTGTTCAAGCTTCAAATAAAACCTTGAAGGTCTTTTACAAGCTGCAGTTGTCTGTGTTTAATCTAGAACAGCCAAAAAATGTAAATCGCTGTAGGTTCAGTACTAACATACTATTATGCTGGCATAAATGGGGATTGTCGTACAGGGGTTTTTCCCTCATTTTTGACAGCACAGTCAGTGTCAGGTTTGTCTTTCATCCTTGCCTCATTCCATCCTTTTGACATAAAGATGCTAGTTTTCAATACATGTTCTGTTCTGTTCAGTCAACAACAACAGTTTCACAAATTATATCGAAAGAATGAGTTTGTATTTTAGCTCATGTCATCGACAGCGCAGATAGACTGTAGCAGCAAAGTCCTCATCTCAGGCCTGATCTCAGCTGTAGCTGCTTTACCAGCACAGATCCGTGCTGTGGCCAGTTGGAGGGTTGGAATATTATAGGTGCCAATGCTAACTGCAGTCACAAAGGGAACTTAAAGTGGGTGAAGCAGCTAGCACTAACCAAATGTTCAGTTTGCAGGATGGACTGGACACTCGCTCGCTTGCTCACTACCTCGTTCTGCCTGTCTGCTTCTCACTCTCGCTCCTTTACACGCACACTCAAATGTTATATTTATGTATTCATGAACTTCTGGTCAGTTTTCACCTCAGTCTGACTTGATTTTCATTGCGTGATACCAAGTTGAGACTTGAAGTTTTCACTAAAAATCTAGTGCATTAAATTTACTTGATTTCAATGTGTACATTTTTTTCCATATAAACAAAATATGTTACATCAACACTATGCTTGGGCAGTATAACAGCGTATAAAGGTAGACCGCGGTACTTAAAAATGATGCTGCTATTTAAAAATCTTGATGATATTTTACAGTTATGATGTGTCAAAGTTCTGTTCCACATCTGAACGGCCAAACGGACGTATTCCACCCATTTTTATTTTAGGGGGGCTCACTGATGGTGTGGGAGCTCGGTATGCTGATAGAAAGAGTCACTTGGCTTTGCACTCCTGTGTATTCCCCCTTGGTGTCATTTTAGCATCAGCCAGAACCCAGAGATATCCATACCTAGATGCTGAGAGGCGATGAGTCTCAGGATTAAATCAGCCACAACTTCCTTATTACTCAACCCATTTTCACCAAATCTGTTTTGTTGTTTATACATAGACTAATCTAGGCTGCGTGAACTGCCCACAGTAGCTTTTATCTCTTTAATAACTGATCGTGATAATTAGCCGTCCAGACCAGCAGGAAAGTATTCAGTCTGCACCTGACGTTAAAAACCGAGTTTAGCGTGAGAAACATAATCAGACACACATCAGCAAATCCGTCAATGAGTGAATCACTTCTAATCTTAATACATATAAAAATAAAATAAACCTCCAAAAACACAGTAAGAAGGACGGAGCTGAAGTCGGCTTCCTATTCGCCAGCTTCTTGTTCCAGTTTCCACGTTCCACCTTAAATGGTGCAGCAGTCACTTTCTGGTGCCTGAAGCTGCACCATTTAAGGTGCATTTAAGGTTACCTAGCTACAAAGCTTTATCCATCACTGTAAATAAATAACTACTACATAAAGTTAAGACCACCTGAATAGACTATTAAATGAAATAAGCTTAATATGAAACCAGAGGAAAAACAATCACATCAACAGGTTCTCTGTGCTTCACCAACCACACGACCACATCTACACATAAACATCACACAGACATGAGTGTGGATCACTGCGTTCCCTCTGTTATATAATCCTATCACACTGTCTGAGTGTAATATTCCTGAATCTTTCTTAAACTGCCGCTCTGTAATGGTACTGAATGCAGTCCGGCAGCGATGTTGACCGCCCCAAAATGGTGGCGCCGTTGACGTGTCTGGCTGGACTTAACGCGGCATCTAGGTATGTATATCTGTGGCCAGAACCAAGCCTGTGCTGTAGTGTTTGGCATGTCTGACCTTCTAACTAAGCTACCATTAGCATAGCCAAAACGCTACAGCCCCAAACACCAGGTTCAGTTTTGGCTGTTTGTCACTCCAGCGCAGGTTCTCTTTCAGACATTCGTTTTTATCATCTACATTTGTTTCCGTGGAGCAGCAGTTAGTCAGAATCAACCCTGTACTGTGGTCTGTGCTTGCTAAGCTAACGCTAATTTAGCCGATCAAGCAACAGATCCAAACACTACAGAACAGGTTTTCTTTGTGTCGGTGCTGCAGTTAGCCAGAATCAAATGTTCTGTGGTGAGCAGAGCTGTTATCATGTTAGCTAAGCTAATGCTAGCCATCTCCCCTGCTGAAAATGATCATAGAGACCATTAAAAGTTTGTGTTTGTTCTCTGGGTGTCCAGTAGTCAGTGATGGATCTTTGTGTTTGTCCTGATGGGTTGACATCACAGTGTAAAGGACTGTATATTGATATCAGGTGTTCTGGGACTGATTACAAATGGTTTACTAATGGGATCGAAAGGTATCCTAAAGGAAACTAGTGGTCTCTAATGGTAACCACCCTGATGGCAAGAGGACAGTGGTCCTGGCGGTCCACTTGCGCTTTGCTCAGCGTTTTCCGGGCGGTCCGCTGCCGGTTAAGCAGAGTATTAGACAAAAGTCCACTAATCAGCACTCATTTTCCCTTCACAGCCCAATTTACTGATGTTTCCTTCCTTCCTTTCTTTAGTTACACTTTGTGAATTAGATTAGTAAATAATCTCTAGCACAGCTGTGGCAACGTTTTCTATAGATTCATTTTATATCAGGCTTAGTCATTATTTTTTGTTCTCTCGGTTGTTTGTAAAAGTTTATTTTCTAAAATAAAAGTCTCTGTGCATTTAAAATCTGTTTGAGGAGATCAAAACTAGTTAGAGCTTGTATGCAAGACAGTAATCTGGGCAGTCCGAGGGTGGACCAGCAGTGGCAAACAGTCAGCGGGGTGCCGACCTTATCAAACCAGCGGACCGTTATATGCTCGCTATCTGGGCATAATTTCTATGAGAAAGCAAAAGCAGCAGGTTTCAGTCCTAAAGGTTCTTAAGGTCTTTTTTCAGTGGGGTCCTCTCCCCTGGTTAGCAGCACTGTTTATCATAGACATTGTTAGACAGATGGTTTGACTTTTATTGAACAATGGCTTGAAAATGGTGCACTGCACTGACCTATTTGATGACCTTTTAAGCAAATTTAACTTACTGATATTTTTTCAATTTTGAAATAATGCAGGGTGAGACAGGAGGAGCTGTAGCTTATTAATCTTGTAAAAATAGTTTAGTGTGATACACAAACACTTGACCACAGTTTATATTCGACACTGTGTGAATTTATTAAAAGTCAGTTTGAGTATTTCTAAACGAAGGTCTCTTTCCCACATACTGTGTTTATTGCGGACTTAGTTCAGCCTGTTTTGATGTGTGAAGATGCCACTAGGTCTGAGAGAAAATCAGAGAGGACTGATTTACCATTAAACAGCTTGTACATATGTTGGGAAATTGGGGCTCACGTTATTATGATAAATTACATCATCAATATGTCACAATATGCTTTTCTGAGTAGAATTAGTCCCGTTTGTTTGGATTTAGTGCAGTCGAGGATGTGAACTGCTGAATAAAAATAATTTGTACTCGCACACTTAAAAAAGATGGTTCTTTAAGGGTTCGTGAGTAAAAAATTGGTTCTGTATAGAACCGTAAACACTCAAAGAACCCTTTGCATGATGGAATGATTCTTTGCATCGTTAAATGGTTCTTCAGGTTCTGATGGAGAATTTTTTTAAAAATGTGAAACTTTTGAAAAATAGTTTTTGAAAAAGCACCAGAAGGGTTCTTCTATAGTCACAGGCTTGACATCATAACAATAGGAGAACCCTTTTTGGTCCTTTCTGAAAATGGCACATGCGTAGAGAACCACTTAGTGTAGACGTTACCATGACAACGAGCATCACGTAAGTCCAGTCAGAGTGAGATGAGCCGCAGTGAGCAGCGCTTGTTTTTAATCACTTTAAAATGATGTCAGACTCAGGAAAACGTCCTTCACATGTCCTTATTAAAGAAGGCCGAGAGGAAGACGTCGTGTTCTGAGACACATAACCTGGACGTCCGTCCCACCGTCGTCTTTTAAAGATCAGAGCATAAACTTCGTCTCCTCTGCAGACCAGTTTCTGCGCCGCCATGTTGACCGTTATAAACTTTCACTATGACGTGACGAACATGATCAGAACGGACTTAAACTCTCCGATTGGGAATGAAATACAGGTGTTTACACGGATATTATTCTTCTGTTTAACAGATTATTTTCAGGATTACCCAAATTTTATTTGGAATGGCCTCGATGGGACTAGTCTATACCGATTGAGGTGTTTACATAGACGTATTCTATTACGGATTATTAGGCTGCATGTAAACGTGGCTTTCGTGTTTATATACTACATCCAACGCTTTTATTTAAGGAACACATGTTTTTCCATGATATTGGCTCTTTAATAGCAGGAAGAAAGTGAACTGGCCTTGAATGAAACCAAACTAAACCAGCATGTTGCAAATTTGAGCTCTTGCTTAACCCGGTTGGGGGAAAAGAAACACAGATCAACGACAAACTTCACAATAAATGATGGTTTTCTGTTTGGTTATGATTTATAATACAACAGCATTAACGCTGAAAGAGCTGGGAGCATTTTTAGGGCTTCTTTTTAAGTTTTTGTGCTCTGTTTTTCAAATATCTTCACCTTCTCAGCTGCCACTTATCAGAGCAGGTTGACTGGTCTGGCTAAAATATGACAGGAGGATGTACTGTTCTCCGAGAGCCAACTGGCAGACTGAATTAATGAAGGAAACAAGTGTAATCTGAAGAGACTGTGGATGGGTTTTAACAGGCAGGTGACTCGCTCCATTTTAAAGGAATTAGGGACATATATCCACTGCAGGCGTGTCAGCATCATTCGGTTCCCCTGAGATATAAATTTGGGCTGGACTGTTCAGTGTTTCCCACTGGAGGTGCTTAGTGTGACCAAACTGCACTGTCAGGCTACAAGCTGTCCTCTAACACAAGCATTCAGGCAGATCCAATTATGTTGTGGCCTAACATTGTATTTAATAGGTGCTTAAAGGAATTGTTTGGTGAAAAAAAATCGAATTTACACAGTTTTCCACTCACCCTGGATGTAGTCGATCTGCTAAGACATGTTTGGAGGCCAGACTTTGCTTCTTTAGTGTAGCGCTGGAGCTATGGGGCTGACATTACGCACAAACAGTAGAAGTCAATAGTCACCCAAATCTGTTCCATTAAAATAAAACACCAAAACCTCTTAAAACTCACTTAAACCGCATCATCAAGGCCGTTCAGGCTCGATGTGGTTTAGGACGCATTATGACTTATTGTGAGCTATAAAATACCATCGTAAATTTGGAGGAATCTGATCCGAGATCAGGCCTCTAATTAGCGACTGCTTTGTGAACACCAGTCTTGTCTGAAATGGCTGCCTGTAGAGGTTTTGGACGTTTTTACAGTTCACAGTAATTTATACTGTGTCCTCTAATGGAGACCAGGATGCAGTTTGAGTGGGTTGAGAGACGTTTTAATGACGCGGTTTTATGAAAACAATTCGGGCTGTTTGGGTGACTATTGAGGTCTAGTGTTTGTTAGCAATGTTAGCTTAGCAGCTCCAATTCTGAGCTAAAGAGGCAAAATATGGACTCCAAACATGTCTTGGCTGGTCGACTACATCTGGGGAAAGTGGAAAACTGTGTAAATTAGATTTGTTGCTGAACCATTCCTTTAATAGTGTGGAGTAACTTTCCCAGCACTTCCCATTCCATTCCACTTCCCATATATTCCCACTCTCCATGCTGCTGAGGGATCAGCTGTTGTGGAATACAGAGTGGTCAAGCAGAGACATCCAAAGCTTATTATTTTGGTAACTAATTGATCTACTGATTACATTTGATGATTAATTAAGTAATCAGTGTTAAAGGGGAATTCCACTAAAATTTCAAAAATTTCCACATAATTCAGTGGTTGATATAAACAAAGTCATTCAGAGTAGTTTAGTGTGAAAGTGGTTGATTGTACAGAAACTGACTCAGTTGTCTTTACAGTGGTGGTGATAGGAACCAGACATCACAATGTCTACTGCACTAATATAGACATTTTATTTACCATCCAAAACCACCAGTGAACCTACACGAGTCTACTGAGTGTTTATATGTGATGTTTATGGTGGTAAAATAGTGGAAAATCTGAAAAAACAAGTTTTGTTTGTGAACTTTTTTGTCTCACAACGCCCTGCATGTACGGCTCCATCATTAAAAAAGTACATTTTAGCCAAAACCGCTACCCTGTATGCAGTCATATGTGAAAGTGTGGGTGCCCCAATCAGATTACGTGTTTTAAGTTCACACATCCTCTACTGAGAACACACGTCTGCCCGACTTAATACACAGTTACTGTCAAAGACATCAGTAAGGTTAAACAAGCACATTCAGAACTGTCAAACAGCATTACAGCCTGTCTGAAGCTCATTATGGATTTACTTACAGGTGATGCTTATATTGATATACTGCAAAACTAACATATTAGGGGAGAAAATAAAATTAAAGTTAAACTATAGCCTGTGCAAAAGTTATAGCGTATTTTGTACTTTATGTAATTTTCTTTTCATATGTTAACCTCAGCACATAAACAGAAATTAGGAAAAAAATGCTTGTTTTTTTATGTGTTGGCTTATTTTCACTTATTAAACCTGGGCGTACAACTGTATAAACGGGGGCTGAAGATAACGTAGAAATGCTTCTATTTTACGTTCTTTTCTGATTTAAACCATCATATATTAAACAATTATATTATTAGGGTAACAATTAGAGCAAAAACGTTTTTTTTTTTTTAATATTTATATTAATGTCTGCTTTTTTTGGACTTGGCGTGTCCTCCTTTTGCTTCAATGGCCGTGAGCACTCAAGCTGGCATACACTGCACAGATATGTTCCGGCACGTAATCTGAGATCTCCAGATAGTGGAGTGGCCTTCTACAGATACCCTCTGTAAAATACAGAAAACATGGAGAGGCCTCTTTCAGTTATTCTGCTTCTAAACTGTGGAACTCAATTCCACCTTTTATTAGACAGTCAAGCTCAGTGCTCACTTTGAAGAAGCACCTAAAAACGTATCTCTTTAACTCAGCATTTAATTAAAACTCTACGTCTCGTGGTGTTTATCTTTCTCATTTTCTTCTGATTCTAAATAAATACTAATGATTTCTTGTATACCTATGTTTTATCACCTGTCTGTAAAGCACTTTGAGCTGCCACCGGCATGAAAAGTGCTATATAAATAATAATAATAATAATAATAATAATTATTATTATTATTATTATTATTAGATTTGTATAAAAGCAGCTGATGAGTAGATCAGATCAGAAAAGAAAATATTCTTCTTCGCACATTATGCGTTTGTTTAAAAGGATTTTGCAGCATTGTAATATAATCAGCTTTAATTAAATCCTAAATTTAGGATTTAGTTTCAGATCGCTTCTGATGTTGTTAGAAAGTTTTAAACGCTTTGGTTCACATCAATTCACATCGAATTGTGCTAACTTATTTTCACAAATCAACAAAAACCGTACTTTGGCTGGGGTGCCAAAACTTTTGCATACAATTGTATATGCTGTTGTGGTCACATCAAAACTTCCTAATTTTATTTGTGTATTCATTGTCTGAACATTTCATGATGAACGGACCAACAGACACAGTTCAGATTGACTTGGAGTTAATTCTCATTACGTTTATTACGTAGGAGCGTTTCTCCTTCTCCTGTAAGTCACTGTCAGGTTATGACAGTGATGATCTGTACGCTGTGTGTCCAAAAGTTTGTAGACACCTGCTCATCCAGCGTTTCTTCTGAAATGAAGGGCATCAACAGGGAGTTTGTTTCTCCTTTGCCGCAGTAACAGCCTCTACTCTTCTGTAAAGGCTTTACGCTAGATGTTGGAACATTGCTGTGAGGATTGGATTGCATTCAGCCACAAGAGCATTAGTGAACTCAGGTACTGATGTTGGATGGGTCACCTCATCTCCTCCCAGAGGTGCTGGATGGAGCTCCAGCCCTGGGCATAGTGACCTTCGGCTCATGTGCTGCTACTCCAGCACGTCACATTCTATCAGTCAGTGTTTTTCTATGGAGATTATCGCTGCTGTCGGAAGAAAACCTCGTATCTCCGTTTTTGTCGTTTTTGAGTTTTTGACATAACTTGAAAGTGGCTGTTGCCCTTTATGTTGTGGGTAAATTCCATGATGAACGGGCCAAAAGAAACACCTGAAAATGACTTGGAAAAAAGTCTGGTTCCATTGACTTCCATTAAAAGTAAAGTAGGTTTTTTCCTTCTCCTGTAAAGTTACCATTTTGGAGATATGAGGTTTTCTTCCGACAACAACAATATACAAGCTGTGTGAGCACAACTTAAAGCTTGTGTCAGCAATTAAAGTAGCTGAAATGAGTGATTAGAAGGAGGCTTATTATACTTTGGACATATAGTTTGTATGTATATTGTAAATGTTTCTGTTGTAACCATCTCTGTACAGTTTGGTTCAGTTAAAGAAGTGAGCAGTTATTATATTCTGTACATTTACAGCGTAGAGTCCTGTTTACACTTGGCTTTAAAATGGATCCTGTATCTGGATTATGTCCATATGCGCATTTAAAAGACAAGTGTAACCATGTTTATGATCTGTGCTAACGGTCCTGATCCTGATGTAGTCAAACACACACTGTGATCATGTCTGTCTGTATGTCTTATGTGCAAAGGGAATATATTTCCATATATTTTTGAAAATATGTGCAAATATATGTCCATATCTGTTTGACATACATTGCCGCTGTCCAAAAAAAAATATTTTGAGCATTTTGAATTTTTCGTTTTTTGGACAGCGACCATATGTTAGTATTACAAAGTAACCCTGCTGCGTATATTTTATCTACATATGTGCACATGTTTCAACATACTGACATACACCAGCCATCCACTTCATTAGGTACACCTCCTTTTATCTACACTCATTGTCTGTTTTATCAGCCTCACTGACCATATAGGTAAACTTAATAGTTCTACAGTTACAGACTGTAGTCCATCTGTTTCTCTGCATACTTAGTTAGCCCCCCTTTACCCTGTTAACACCACCACGTCAGTGTCACTGCAGTGCTCAGAATGATCCACCACCTAAATAGTACCTGTCCTGTGGTGGTTCTGTGGGGGTCCTGACCACTGAAGAACAGGGTAATAAAGTATGCAGAGAAACAGATGGACTACAGTCTGTAACTGTAGAACTACAAAGTGCACCTATATAGTAAGTGGAGCTGATAAAATGGACAGTGAGTGTAAAAACAAGGAGGTGGACTTAATGAAGTGGCCAGACTGTGTATATGTGCATATATTGGCATATATTTAAAGATTTAAAAATGGCACAGTACGTCACATACATTGCACATATATTTTTAATATGAGAAACTATATATCTGCATATGAGGTGTAAAAGCAATGCGTCCAGCTGGGCTGTGTTCGTGGTCTAACGTCATGTGCGTTAAACAAGTTTGTTTTTAGGCAACTGCATGTAAAAGTTGAAAAAAGGTTATGAACGCAAGAGTTAAAAAGCCTTTCGCCGCTTGTGACGGACACTACACAGATGTCCCTCTGCTCTTGGCTGTGATTTTGATCCAAATTTGTTCCGACTGTTCTTCAGTTGTGAGCGCTAAGCAATACTAACTGACTCGCTGACTTGCTTCTTTTTTCTGGCTGAACTGGTCAAATGTGTCTCTTGCCTCCATTCATGTGCTGAATAAAGATTTCTTTGCAATTTTGGGTAAGACTGATGCTGTACTCAGTGGATAAATGGACCAGGTTTTATTGACACCACAGGGATTCCTAATGTCTGTATGATGCGTTTGCCTAATGCATGCTGGGTGTTGTAGGCTACGTTCACATTACAAGCCTTGTGGCTCAAATCCGATCTCTCTGACTCGATGGTTCACACTCATTTAGGTAGCTGATCCAAAGCTGTCAGTAATGTGAACGAACCGGCGTCCTGAAATGACCCTCATGATCACATCCTACTCAGTAACGTCACGTGAATGAATCACGTTCATCATCATCAAACAGTCTAACGAGCAGAACGAGCTTCACTGAGAAGATAATTAACTCTGATCAGCTCTCAGCTTCATTATTAGAGCGAGACGAAGGAGAAAAAGGTGAGATGAACTGCTTTTTTCACTGTTTACAGGCTTTAACTTCTGTTCGGCGCTGCTGCCATGGTAACGCTGAGTGATGCCGCAGTGGAAAAAAAGCACATAAATTCCGATCTGAATGTCACATTAAGGTCGCATGGCCACGAATCGGATACGTATTCGACCACATATGAAAGTGGCTCAGGTTGGATTTGAAAAGATCAGATTTGTGTGTCCACACAGCCCTGAAAACATCAGATCAGAGTCGCATTAGGGCAAAAAATCTGATTTGTGCCTCTTCAACCTGGTATTGTGAACGTAGCCGTAGTGAGAGAACACTGATGAACAGAAATTTTAAAAAATTACATAAAATCATGAGTTCTGTCAAACACAATAGGCTGAGGGATGCAGTGCCGCACTACCGAGGACTACTTAACACGACAGATAACATATTAACCCCTTAAAATCTCAGGCTTATTACATACTAAGGCTTATTATTCAGCAACTACAGGGGCTTCAGTGCAAACTGGTTGAGCTGTTCTTAAGCTATAGAAGTGTGTAGTAAAACTTTGGCCATTTAAGGGCTTAAACTCTAGTTTGAGGTTGAGAATCTGCCCTTAAAAGTGCAAATGTGCAGATGATCAGCCAGAATGGAGGGTTGTGCTAATCTTAGGACGCGTAGCTTCCTACAAAAGAGCTCCTATGTGGATGCTTTCTGACGTAGCCCCCCACTGAACAGGGAGTTTTTAGGACATAAGGAGCACATCCTGATAAACTACCCAGAGTGCTCTGCGGTGGCTGTATGACAGGACAGCAGAATAGGACAGAGCACAGCCCTTATCAGATCCAGCTCTCAGTAAGTTTACCACTGCTGACTCAGATGTGTTGTTGCCTCCCCTACTGTAACACACACAGCCAAATTATCACCCTGCAGCAGCTCACACACACACACACACACACACACACACACACACACATCCTACAGAAGACACCACAGTGTCCAGAGTGACTCCCAGCCACCACCTGCGACTAGCAAAGCAATAAATGCAGGACCGCTCAGAGTGCAAACCAAACAAGTGCGCTAACCTGGCCTGAACAGGGTGAAGTGGGTTGAGAAACCCTGTACTGTGCTGCTGTCAGACTATATTGAGCTGTAAAAAATGATTGCTTTAACTTTAGGAAGTGAGTAACTTTGCTGCCATCAAATATCAGTCAACCTTAGATAGTAATTCAACAGAATAATCCGTCAGACGAGGAGACCAACAAGCTAAAAGCTGAAGTTAACAAGCTCTTTGTGTATCTGCGTATTAACTTACCTCAGTTTGGCTTCTTTTCTGTGCCTGAAAGGTAAAAAACCTGCCTCTTGTCCATTTTGAGCTGAATAAAAATCAAATCCTTATTGTATTTATTAGCCTGTAGATCAGTAGCTAGCAGTCATGATTGGTTGACACCACAGGGATTTCCAGTGGTTGTATGAATTTCATGCTGGTCTAAGCTGGTTTATGCTGGTCTGCTGTTGGTTTCGTTGGTCAGCCAGCATTGTCATGCTGGTTGACCAGCATACCAGCATCCAAAACACAACATGCTGGTTTTGCTGGTAGCAGGAATGACAAATAACGCTCTATTTTTAGGCTGGAGCGCCACATGAAAGTGTCTGTATCACAGAGAAGGGAGGGCGTTGTTGGTCCAAACAGTGCCTGTGTGGATGTTTTCTTACGTAGCGTTCTTGGTTGACACCACAGGGATTCCCAATGGTTGTGTAATACATAGTGATGGTGAGTCAGTTCCAAAAGAGTCAGTTCCTCGTCTCCACACCTCTGGGAGTCAGGGACTCTTGGCCAATGATTCTGGGAGTCTAAATGCTTGAAGTCGACTCTTTGATTCTGTCAACTCCTTGTTTTTATCATAATTGCCTCAAGGGATTTTGATAGAGGCGGAAAAAGTCTGAGTTTCAGTGGTGTGAGTTTGTTTAATTACCAGTCAGCGCTGCTCAGCAGCCACTGTGAGCACAAACTCTGCTCACGAAAACGTTTTCGGTATGTCTGCTTTCACGTTGCACCTCTCCGCACCCTGACTCTGCTTACAGAAAACCAAACTCTGCGTTTTCTTCTGATTAAAGTTGCGAGGAACAATGATTAGCAACAGTACACGGAACAGAAAACCAGAAATACACAGTATTTTTCACAGAATGCTGTGGGACCGATGCACTTAATGACCAAAAGTGAGGTCATATTTATTTTGGCTGTCCAGAAATGATGTGTTTTACTGAAAATGATAAACTTTTTCAAAGTAAAAATTGAGGACTTTTATTTTGAAAAATGTATCTCAGTAAAATTACACAGTAGTCCATATTAATATCATGTAAAACATGAATACTTCATGAATATTGATTTAATCATTCATGAACATGTTATGAAGTGTTTATGTAAGATGTTATGAAGGTGTTATGTAGACGCCCTTCATGTAAAGTGTTGCCAAAATCACTGTATTTACAGTTTTGCTAGTATTTTTTAAATGTAGCACTACTAGTTCTTTGTTCTCAGTCCCAACTCAGATCAGAAGCGTCACGATATAATATTTTTGCCATATTGTCCACCTCTTCACCCAGAATCTTCATAATAAGTCAATCAAAAAGACATAAAACGCAGTGTAAAATATTAATATCACATCGGAATAAATACAAATACAAAAGCCTCCAATAACCCAACTGTATTAAACATTAATCAAAAAATATTAAATACAATTCTTAGAAACAAAATTCCATTGCATATATTCATATTTGTCAAAATACTGTCATATGCAAAAGTTTTGGCGCCCCTGCTGAAATGACATTTTGTGTTGATTTTCAAAGTAAAAAAGAAGTGAACACATCCTCTGCACGTTTTAACACACAATTACTGGTTATTTGCTGAATTAAACACATGAAATACGTCCTGTGCAAAAGTTATGGCACACTAAGGCATATTTTGTGTTATAATTTTTTATGTTAAACTGTGCTAAAATCCTTAGAAAATGACATATTTAGGTGTGTGCTCTGTAGAGGATGTGTTGTAATCTTTTTCATTCAGAAAATCAACAGAAACCATGTCATTTTACTTTTGCCTGTGACTGTGTATCTTTATCTACCCAGACAGTTAAATAGCCTCTGACCAACTTTCCTTATTCAGGTCCTGATCTAGTTAATTGTAAGGGGGTTGGAAAGCTCTAGAGAGCTTTAAACAGTTTTATAGTCAGTGTGTCACTCCTCCTCATCATGATTAGGGACGCATATGACAGTTCAAATTACTAGCTGATTAATAGTGAAAAAAGGTGTCATTACTGCAATTTGGTCAAAAATGGCTTTAAAAATTTAAAATGACAAAATTTCATGTTCACATGACACAAAATATTCTTGTTTTGAGTGATATTCATTATAAAAGTTAAAAGTCAAGTAAGCTGTGAATTAATCTGGCTTCATACTGTTAAAGGGGAACTCTACCGATGTTTCTAAATGTCTGCATAATTAAATGTTTAAGATGTAAACAGAGTCATTCAGAGTGGTTTGGTGTGAAATGCTCTGTTCTTGAGAAACTTACTGAGTCAGAATTGTTCACAGTGGTGGTGATAGGAACCAGACGTCTGAGTTTGACGCTACTAAAAAGCTATTATATGATACTGCTATAAATGCCTAAGACATTGAGTGCATTTACATGCACTTAATGATCCGATAACTGCAGAAAATCGGATTTTGTCAGTAATCCGATCAACACTTTTACACGCACTTGAGTAATCAGATAATGGCAAAACTCCGGATCTACATGAGTCAGACAGTAATCAGATTTCTGCTTTGCAGCCAGCCAATAAACTCACAGAAAAAGACGTGACATAAACGTAATGTAAAACTTGAGCTTAATGACGTGGCTTTTTTTAAAACATCGCACCACTTTACCTGAAAATATGAACATACATCATCTAGAAGATGAAGAATATTTAAATCCTTCATTTCATCAAGCATGTATTTGGTTTCAGCCTCGCTCCAAAAGTGTTTTGCTGCATCTCGCTGCTTTCTTATTTCCGGTACCGCCATCTGTTTTTGCACATGCACAGACTAAGAAATGCGAAAGAAATCAGAGTAAGAGTTTACATGCACTGAAAAATCTGATTACTGAGCTAAAGTCCAGCTCTCTTTATCTGACTTCTTAATCGGATTTCTAGATCTTATTCGGATGTAAGAAAGGAGTATGGTGTTTACATGACCATTTGAATAATCAGATAACCACAAAAATCTGATTATGATGAGATTATTGAGTGCATGTAAATGTACTCATTGTTTTACGATATGGTTTTGAGAGAAACTAATTAATCCAGTCATGGTGGAAAGATACTTGCAGGGCATTGTGAGGCAAAAAGGCATTCATTTTTTTGGATTTTCCACTATTTTAAAATCATCAGTATTACATATAAACACTCACTGGTGGTTTTGGATAGTAAATAAAATGGCTGTATTTGTGTTGTAGACACAACATAACAGACAGGTTCTGTTATGAACCATTCATTATTTACATTTCAGCACTGAAATTATTAGAATTTTTCTTAAATCCTGGGTAATTTAACCTGAACTTCACAGTGAGTGCAGTCATCAGCGCTAAGTTTACCAGTTCATCAGACGCCATTCTACATGAAGCGAACTCAAAATCAGCGCGTCTCACTCAGGCTCCAGTGCTGCGTGAATGACCTAGTTGTGAGCAATCAAAGGGGTAAATATTCTCAACTCATCACGTCTCGTCCCTTTGAGTGAAAAGAGGCTGCATTTGGCTCTGCTGTATTCACTGTAACACTTTTCTACTGAGCTAATCATCCTTGCAAAGAGTAACACACCTCACTCAACTCCCCGAGCCGCAATTATCATCAGCTGTGACTTCAGAAGTCTGGATGATGCGCGATGCTGATTATTCGGCACAAAGGCTCAGAGAGAGATACACACAGTGGTATTTTGTGGATCTAGTTTGGGGCCAAAGCTACAATGAAAGAAAATAGTGCTTTGAAGTTACTCATATTCAGCATGAATACAGTATAACACAGAAACAGTCATTGTCAAAAGTAAGTTTTTGGCCTTAAACAGATTTTAAATTCAGGGAGGAGAGGTGCATGCAGGGCATTGTGAGGCAGAACAGTCCCTAAAGAGAAGCTTTGGACTCAGTGGTGGTGATAGGAACCAGACGACTGAAGAGTTTAATGCCTCTAAAAGCTCCATCATAGACAGCTATTACAGGAAATGGATATAAATCAGCTGCCTGAGATGTTGTTTTATGATAGTTTTGACAAGATTTTGGCATCAAACATATAATTTTGGATCCATTCAGGGTGGAGAGGTACTTGCAAGGTGTTGAAACTGGGGCAGTACCCCTCTCATCACTGGGGTGGGACCCTCAAGCGTACATCTCAGTACCTTTAGTCAGAGAACATTTTTGTACCATAATCCACTGAAATGATATTTTCTAAGCTGTACTGACTCCACACACCCCGTCTCGTCTCCAGGACTTTATTTTACTGTTCTGTTTTAAAACATTCGGTTATGAAAAGATACAAATACGAATTTTTCACCTGGAAAACTTATTTAAGGTTCATAACTGGACCATAAAACCACTGTTGTACCTTTGAGGGGAGGTTTACACTTTTGTATCTTGATGAATGAAAAATGTACCTGCACAGAACTTTATTTCTAACAGTGTAGACCCCAAAGAAACCTTGTTTATTTCAGATTTACCACTATTTTACCATCATCAGAAAACATGCAGGTCCACTGGTAGTTTTGGATAATAATAAAATGTCTGTTTTTCCCATTTTAGATAATAAGACTGTGATTGTGTTGATGTGAAATATATTGTACACATGTAATAAAATGACTTGCACGTTAGAATCGGGTAAATCTGAATATACAGTTATAAATCTAACTGTACATTCAGTGCCACATTAAGTACCCCTCCGCTCCTGTATGAAGGTCCTGAAACTCAGTGCTGGCTTGATAAAAGGCCCTTTTCACATATCCACATTTTTTCTGCTGGATGTTCTCGTTGCAGCTAAAGCAATTAGAATAGCAACAGTGATGAGTAGAGCGTGTACAGCTTATTGAGGTATTAGAGTGTGAAGCAAAACAGCCTTAGTTTTAGTGTTTTTTCAGCTGATGATGAACAGAGGAAAACGAGTTTGTGCAGGTAGTAAAGGAATAAACTGTCATACGAAGTAGAAGAACCTCTGTGCCTGCAATTCACTGCTGCTCACATTACACTGAATGCAATTTGTGCTTTAAAGTTACCGCTGCAGCCGCTTTCAGAGGAACAGTTTTCATTCTCTCCCTCAAATACGACCAGCAGCTGGAGCCGGTGGTTCCACCTTAAATGGTGCCTGAGCCGCCAGAATGTAACCACTGCACCATTTAAGGTGGAACAGGACAATTTAAACAAGAAGCTACTTCAGCCTTGTGACTTTTTAGTGTTTGGCAGTTTCTTGTTGCAGATTTAACCAGCTGAGTGCTTATGAATGCAAATAAGAAAAAGTCTACAGTGGCAGTATGGACCCTGACGACCTGGCGCACCCCCCTGCCAGGATGTGTGCCAGTTTATATTTTTGCCACTTTAATTTGTTTATTGTTAGCGAGCTGTTTCAGCATCTCCAGCTAAGATGGCTTATCTACCATTCTGGTTACAGTTATTTTCACCTATCCATCGATTTATCACTCTGTAGACGTTGGCTGACGTTATTGTACTCTGATAGCTGTGAAGGGTTTTTTCCACAGGTCATTTATATCCTTTGTTTAGTTTGGACTCCCACATTGTTGTGTGTTTGGTTCTCCAATTGTTCTGGACACATCCTCGAATTTCAATTTTGGCAACTATGACAAAGATAAAGTGACACACCTTTCTGTGGTGAGCTGAAGTGATACGAACACCAGTGTTTCTGAGGTTAGTGACTGTCCGAAAGGGAACTGCAGAATTTGTTTTATCCAGCGTTTACACACTTCCGCTTTGTGTGAAAAGGGCCTGTTTAGTTGAACATTTCAGATACGTTTGTGTGTTGTGGGAAGATGAAGACTGAACTGAGAGGCAAGGCAAGATTATTTATATTACACCTTTAATACACTGTATTTTCTTATTTGTAAAGCACTCTGAATGACCGCAAAGATAATTTAAAGTCAATGCAGACACAGAAGAATAGAAAATAAAAACATGATTATAAACAATAGATAAAAAACAAACATTAAATTTAAAATCAAAGTAACTAACTATATATATATATATATTACAATTTCCGTTTCATTGTTTGAAAAATAGAACATAAAATGTACAATGTGTCTTAACTTTTGCACAGCTAAATTTTTTTTTCAATAAAAAACAATAATGGGGTATTAAAATGTGCAGAAGTGTGTTTGAATGTATTTTTCTTAGAAAATCAGCAAGGTGTGTCATTTGACCTGGGGTGCCCAAAATGTCAGTTGGCGTTTACATTGTCTTTAACATTTCATGATAGATTGACCAAAAGAAACTGACCAAGGTGACGAAATGTTGTTACATTAACTTCCATTTAAAGTTGGAAATGTTTTGTCCTGTAAACTTACCATTTTGGAGATTTGAAGTTTTTTCCACACACTGCAATACACAATTTATATATATATATATATATAATTCTGTCAAAAACTGAAAAACGCCAAAATGGAGATCAGCAGCAATATATATATATATATATATATATATAAAACGCCAAAATGGAGATCAGCATATATATATATATATATATTGCTGCTGATCTCCATTTTGGCGTTTTTCAGTTTTTGACAGAATTTGAAAATGCCTGTTGCCCTTTACATTGTTTGTAAATTCCATGATGATTGGTCCAAAAGAAATGACCTAAAATGACTTGTAAAAAAGGTCTGGTTCCACTGACTTACATTAAAAGTAAAGTAGGTTTTTTATTTCTCCTGTAAAGTTATGATTTTGGAGACAACAGCGATATATATATATATATATATATACGCATATATTAGGGGTGGGAATCTCAAGGCACCTCACGATTCAATTATGATTCAGAGGGCTGCGATGTGATTATAAAATGATTATCGATGCATCTTTTTTTTTCTATACAGGATTTCTTTTTTCTCTCTGTGTGAGGACTTGGTACATTCAACATTACCTCATAAATTAAATATGTAGAAAATCGATTTTTGACATTTGTGATGCATCTAAGAATAGATTTTTCCCCCACCCCTAACACACACACACACACACACACACACACTATATATATATATATATTTCTATATGGCATTTGAAGACATCAGCTGCCCTGTACATTGTGTCTCATGGTCCAAAATTACTTGGCACTAGTCTGAGCTGTGACTGAGTAGTTTCACCATGATAGACTGCTTAGATAAGCAGCACTTTAAAAGAAAAAATAGCAGCGCGGTATCAGTAAAAAAATGTATCACAGTAACACACATTAACCAGTAAAAATGTTTTCCCTCTCTGGTAAAGTTACCACTGAGAAATGAGGTTTTGTACAGCGAAGCTACGCCTGGATAAACCATGACCACGAGAATGTGTCTGAATGGACAAATCAAACACAGTGTTGTTTCCAGTGCTGGTGTAGAAAATGTCATGCCTGCATCAGCGTAAAAATAACAGAAGAATCAGTTTTCAGGCTGCTGTAATGGCAGAAGGAGGCTGGGCTGTGGGTCTTTGTGCAGCACTGCTCCAAAGAGCTCTTTTAGACACCTTTAGTGTGATTTTGTGTCTGTGAATAGATTTGAATAGGATTTAAATTTAATAAAAAAGTTTGTCTCGTATTGCAGAGGCATTTCTGCAGTTCTGACATGAACAGATGAAAATTACAGACTTTAACCTGCAGAAAATAAATTGAGTGTTAGATTTTAATGTAAGTATGTAATTAATTAAGTAAATACATAACTGATTATTACGTTGAACATCAAAACACCAGTATTACACTGTAAAGGGTGGAGCAGGACATAAGCTGACTTAAAATGCATGGGTTGAATAGACAAACCATTTTTACAGTGTATGTCTGGACTTCAGAGGACAGAAATAAAGGATGAATACTTTGATTGAATCACAGAAATTGAATGGTTCTGATGAGCAATAAGAGTGTTTTACACCGGTCCGAATCTCAAAGACACGTCAAATCAGCTTCTGCCTTGTTCATAGTCAGATGTACAGCAAATGAAAATAGTGAGCCTGGATAATTCTGGACGTCTGTTGTGAGAGGAATCTATATTTCCGTCTTTCTGTCGTTCTAGTCTGTCTGTTTTAAGTTTCCTTATAATCACAGATTATCTGTGCTTTACCAGATGCAAATAGCACTGTTAGTTGCATCTGCTAATGAAAGTGGTACATTTACGTTGATCTAAAGCAGGGTTTCTTAACCGCTGGACACAACAGACCACAAGTTGGCCGTGAAGCACCCTCTGGTGGTCCTGGTGCCTATACTGAGGATAATCCCGTGGTCTGTAGTTTGCTGGTGATGGCATTTTGTCATGAAAATCAGTGAAAAGTAAATCAGTTAATAAAGAGAAATAAATACAAAATGTCTTCAAACAGTAAACAACATTAACACATGCCGCGCAACACTAGTGCACTAAGCTGTATTTTCCCCTTTGCCTCTAGAAACAAAATACACTTCCCTGATATTTCAATTGTTCACTCGCGAGTGAAAAATTTAACTTAATTTGCTGCCATTCTGCCTGATTTCATGTCACGGATAGACCAACACAAGCTTCATCTGTTGTTATTTCATGTCCACTAAGGCTACGTTCACATTACCAAGCTGGTAAATCCGATTTTTTGCCCTAATGTGACTCAGATCTGATGTTTTCAGGGCTGTGTGGACACATCTGATCTTTTCAAATCCATCCTGAGCCACTTTTATATGTGGTGCTAGATCGGATACGTATCTGATTCATGGTCATGTGACCTTAATGTGACACTCAGATCAGAATTGCTTTTTTTTTCACTGTACGTGCGCCATCATTCAGCGTTACCATGGCAGCTTCGTCGAACAGAAGTTAAAGCCTGTAAACAGTGGAAAAGCAATACATCTCACATTGAGAGAATGTGTTGTTTTTTAATACGTTTTAGGAGTGTAAATAAGCCAGGGGTCGGCAACCTGCGGCTCTCTTACTGCCCTGTTGTGGCTCCACATTAAAATTAGATATTTTAGGTAAAAATAAAATAATCCTCCTCTGCAGTTAAAATAAAGCTCTGCTGATCATTCAAACAGTTTTAACAATAAATGGTCTTAATCACTGGAGTTAATGTGTAAATGCTTATTCACCCTTGAAGGTTGGCACACAGACTGCTGGCCACTATAGCAGCACAGACAAGAATCTGGCCTAGCTAGTAGCTAACAAAAAGACAAAGAAAGAGATTTAAGACCAACATCGATAATAAAGACGAATGGACTTATTTGTATTCATAATCACTCCAGCCGGTTTCCTGATACGTTTAATCTGCAACGAGAAACTGTCAAACACTAGAAAGTTATCACGCTGAAGTCAGTTTCTCATTCACCAGCTTCCCGTTTGAATTTTCCTGTTCCACCTGCAGGAGTTACATTCTGGCACCTCAGGCACCATTTAAGGTGGAACAGGGAAATTTGAACAAGGAGCCGGTGAACGAGAAGCTACTTCAGCCTCGTAAAGTCGAACGTTAAGAGACATTTTACAAGAAACTGTTCCACCTTTGTGGAAAAGTTTCCTGCCAGAGATGCGAGAAAAGCAGCTATAGCTGAGCTAAAGCTTAAAGCAGAGCAAAGTAAGTCTGTGTTTTCGTTTATATTATATTTTTAGCCTATACTAGGACTTCAGCACACACTGAGACATATTTACAGCCAAGATAGTGAAACGTTACTTCAATAAAATGGACATGAAATGTTGTGGCTCCCAAGGTTGTTAGAATTTTGTTTTAACTTGACAGAATTTCTCTTCTTAACATTTGGGTTGCCGACCCCTGAAATAGGCGGAGCTTGAGGGGGAAAAGGTTGAGAATTCTTGGTCTAAAACCCTTTAAAAGCTAGATTATTCTTACCTGTGGAGGTGCTGTTATTTAAATGAGTACCGATGAGATCTGAGATTTTAATCCAGTGTGAATCTGCAGTGTCTGTAGCTGTTACAGTTCTGCTGAGTAATAATTCCAGTGTGAATTACCTTCTGTAACTCGCCACATTCAGTGCTCCCTTGGTAACAATAGTCCTGTTCAGATCGACCTCACTGTAATATAACAACAAGACCTGCTTGGAGACAGTAACAGCACTAAGCACTAACAGAGCACTAACAGAATCTCTTTTTTGGTGGTGGCCTAATCAAAAGGACAATGAAGTGAAATATTTTGGAAGTATCTCTCATGGAACAGGGCAGTTTTGGCATTTGTTGTATTGAATGAGCCACCTTTGTTAGCCTAATGTTGTGTTGTGATGTGTTATGTTTCCCTGATGAGGGGCAGCAAAGTAAAGTAATGCTAGTCTATCTGGCATTAACTGGATATTAGTTTTTGTTGTTTGTTTGTTTGTTTGGACCCATATGAGTTTAATTGTGAAGCTGAAGTGAATGTCCAGGTCATCACTTTTCGATCCAGGCTATTTGGGGTAATTTAACACAGACACTTTATCCCATAAAAATTCACCAGTCAGATCCCAACAAATGACATTACCGGACCTGCTCTGGCAAAACGACTCCCGTTTGAAAAGGGATTAAAGGATATCCTACATTTTTCTCATAATGTATTTTTCCCTGAGGTCCAATTTTAGCAGTTACATAAGTTTGGATACCGAAAACAGTCCGAATTCTTTCACTTTTACAGTTTGTCACTGTGCCTTTAAAACCGATATATGTAAATGAGCTCTGTTCTGATTGGCTGCACTTGTCTCTTCATGACATCGCAAAAATAATGAATTCAAAATGGGCTGTTTTTGCAGTTTGGTTTTCCAAATATGGACTGTAAGGAATAGGAGTCTCTTGGAATTGTGGCGCAAAACTTGCGAGGGAACTGGTGAGAGAAAATGGAGCCCGTTGCATTGTGTTTGCTGCTATGGTAGCTAACTCGCCAACAAGCTTATGTAGCACGATAAACTACATATATACAAAAGCTTCTGATTAAAATGCAATGTATGGCTGAATGCTCTGTTTTCCGCCGTTTTCATTGTGCTGTTTTCTTTCTTCGCGTCGTTGGTGTGCAGAGAAGTGTGGGTAACCGAAGGCCTGGAAAGATACATCAGTTGCGTCCACAGATACACATACCTAGATGCTGCGTTGGGTCCAGCCAGGCACGTCAACGGCGCCGCCATTTTGGGGCGGTCAGCATCGCTGCTGGACTGCATTCCGTACCATTACAGAGCGGCAGTTTAAGAAAGATACTGTCAAGAATTACAGTATTTCAGGAATATTGCTCTCAGAAAGTGGGATAGGATTATATAACGGAGGGAACGCAGTGATCCACACTCATGTTAGTGTGATGTTTATGTGTAGATGTGGTCGTGTGGTTGGTGAGGCACAGAGAACCTGTTGATGTGATTGTTTTTCCTCTGTTTTATATTAAGCTTATTTCATTTAATAGTCTATTCAGGGGGTCTTAACTTTATGTAGTAGTTATTTATTTACAGTGATGGTTAAAGCTTTGTAGCTGGGTAAGTTATAGGATTCCTTAATACATGTAGATATTCATAATAGATTAACGTTAGAAACTTCTTACACGAGGGTGAAGTCAGCTTCTTATTCGCCAGCTTCTTGTTTGAATTTTACCGTTCCACCTTAAATGGTGCAGCTTCAGGCACCAGAAAGTGACTGCTGCACCATTTAAGGTGGAACGGGAAAACTCAAACAAGAAGCTGGCGAACAGGAAGCCAACTTCAGCTCCGTCCTTCTTACTGTGTTTTGGGGGTTTATTTTATGTTTATGTGTATTAAGATTAGAAGTGATTCACTCATTGATGGATTTGCTGATGTGTGTCTGATTATGTTTCTCACGCTAAACTCGGTTTTTATCATCAGGTGCAGACTGAATACTTTCCTGCTGGTCTGGACGGCTAATTAGCTCGAACAGTTATTAAAGTAATAAAAGCTACGAGAGCAGTCAGTGCAGCCCAGATAAATCTGTGTCTGAGGATTATAACAAAATAAGTTTGGTGAAAATCTGTTGAGTAATGAGGAAGTTATGGCCGATTTTCTGAGGTTGGCTTGATATTTATTAGATTTTATGTAGTAAAAACAGTCATAATTGGTTTTTCCGTGACCGTTTTCTACCCTTACTTTATCTCTGAGAATTAAACAGGCCATGCCTGTAAAACTGATGTATGTAAATGATCTCTGTTCTGATTGGATGCCCTGTGTCTTATTCAGAAAGCAGTCCAGGCTGAAACACTCCTTGTAACTCCAACATTAAACTGGACTGAACTGAATGCACATATACACCAATCAGGCATAACATTATGATCCTTGTTTCTACGCTCACTGTCCATTTTATCAGCTCCGCTTACTATATAGGTGCACTTTGTAGTTCTACAATTCTACAATTACTTTGTTAGCCCCCTTTTACCCTGTTCTTCAGTGGTCAGGACCCCCTTGGACCCCCACAGAGCAGGTACTATTTTAGTGGTGGATCATTCTCAACACTGACGTGGTGGTGGTGTGTTAGTGTGTGTTGTGCTGGTCTGAGTGGATCAGACACAGCAGTGCTGCTGGAGTTTTTAAACACCTCAGCGTCGCTGTTATGTTATGGCCCATTTTATATGTATTCATGTTATAATTTTTTATTAAACTGCTCTACAGTTGGCAGAAAACGACATATTGAAGTGTGTTCTCTGTAGAGGATGTGAATGGATGAAATGTGGCCTCTACAGACGTGATGACACATTTTATGCTTTGTTTTATTGTGTCCGATATTTTAAACTCAGCAAATAAACAGAAATTGTGCAGTAAAAGTTTAAGTGTGTTTTCAAAACAGAAACATGTAATTTGACCAGGGGTGATGAAACATTTTCATGCAACTGTATATAAATGTGTTGCTTTTTGCATTATCACGAGAAAGAATCAAGTAAATTAAATTAAAACTACTTTTTGCGGTTTACGTCTCATATCTCTGTTGTCTAAACGAAAACCTTATATCTCCATTTTTGTCGTTTTTCAGTTTTTGACATAATTTGAAAATGCCTGCTGCCCTTTACATTGTCTGTAAATTTCATGAAAAATGGACCAAAAGAAACGGCCCAAAATAACTTGGAAAAAAGTCTGGTTCCATTGACTTGCATTAAAAGTAAAGTACGTTTTTCCTTCTCCTGTAAAGTTACCGTTTTGGAGATACAAGGTTTTCTTCCAACTACAGCGATATGTGGATAGTGTTGTCTGGAGAGTGAATGGCACATTTTGAAACTTTAACAATACTTATATATTATATATAATATATTACATCATTATAAATAGGCTTATGATATTTAGTGATATGTATTGCATTAACACAGTTTTGACCCTCAAGTAGTCTTGCTTTTGATGTATTTTTTTATGTGGAAATGAAGTCGACATTTGAATCAAGTCAGCTCACTGCACGGTACTTTTTTATTTCAGTGTAGTTTTGAACTGAGCCGATGTGAAAGTGCTGGTGTGCTGAGTGCTGGTATCTGCTGCTGGCCTTTGGAGGATGGGGCTGTAGAGTTGGGTTGGAAGCTTTCCAGGGGCACTAGGCTCAGCAGTGCAGAGGTTAGAGCTGCCCAGATCTCTCCAAATCTATTTAGAGAAGTCTTCCCACTCCGCCGCCATGCTGGTAACACCCCCAGGCAGATATTTTGAGGCAAGCGAGATTAGACCCCTCTCTGTTAGAATGTGCACCAGATGTGCGCATACAGCACATGAAGCCTTTGAGCTGAAAGATGAAGTTTCTACTGAGCACTCCTAAACTCTGCAGTCGTGTTCCAGAGAATATATAAAGAACACAAGTTGGAGAGGTGCTTTAAAATCCAGAGTGAGTGCACGTTTGTTCAGACCTGTCCATATGCCGGGTGAACTGAGTCTCTTCATTTCTTCCACTGTTATTATATGGTTCTCGTGTAATCATGCTGTTATTCAAATGACTCTTGTAGAGAATGTGTTCGCTTACTTTCACTGCAAAAACCAACAGAACATGTCATTTGACCACTTTTGCCTGGGGGGTGTTCAAACTTTTGCACATGGCTGTATTTGCAGTTAGAAAACATGCTGTGACAAGGGTGCCAAAACTTTAGCAAAAGACTGTATAGTGCTGCTATTATTATGATTATACATTTATTAATATTAATGACCTGTTAATAATATTATAATAACTATATAATTAATTATGTTATATATAGTGGCATGTAAATAATGATGTAACGGCAAAAGTCTGGGCTTCTCATTGGAGTGTAGAACTTAAGAGGTTATATTTTTGACAATTATATTTGACACACTGGCATAGTTAGTTAGTAGAGTATGATTAGCTTATGTGTACACCACTATATCATGAACATAATTTATTATGCAACTGTGTAATAATTATGTAATTACATGCTGTAATGTAAATAGTTGTGTATTATAATCAAATGTATACAATGGTAGTAATAATCTTCAACTTCTACATTAGTTAGTTAGTGAAGTATGGTTAACTTATGTGTGTATCACTATATTATAAACATAATTTGTTATGAAACTATGTAATAATCATGTAATTACAGATTGTAATGTGAATAATTATGTAATGGCAGAACTGAAGATGTTATATATATGACACTGGTATACTTAAGAGTACACTCGTGTGTCATAAATATGATTGATTTTATAATTAACTATGTAATAATTATGTAATTACATAGTGGTGTGTAAATAATTATGTATTGTAAAACAACAAAACAACAGTAATAAGCCTGGGACTTCTAAGGGCTACTGGACTATAGAATTGACGAGTGTACCAGTATATCATAAGTGTAATTATGTAACTAACTGTGTAATTACATAGTGCCATCTGAATATATATTGTGGAAAAGCAAAACAACAATAATAAATTTAGACCTCTACGTTATTTAGTTAGTGGAGTATAGTTAGCTTATGTGTATAACACTATCATAAACATAATTTGTTATGCAACTAACTGTGTAATAATTATGTAATGTAAATCAAATGTATGGAAAAATGGCAGTAATAACTTTGGACTTCTCAGCGTTCTTAGCAACAAGCGCAGCCCTGAGTTACTCCTACATTAGTTAGTTTGTGGAGTATAGTTAGCTTATGTATATACCACTGTATCATAAACACAATTTGTTATATAACTAACTGTAATAATTATGTAGTTACATGCTGTAATGTAACTAATTATGTATAGCAAATCAAATGTATAGAAAAATGGCAGGAATAACTTCGGACTTCTCAGTGTTCTTAGCAACAAGCGCAGCCCTGATTTACTCCAGTAGTGAGACCCCATAAGATCACAGTCCTCCCCTAAATTGCCTGTAAATGAGAATATGCACTTAATGTTCTTTCTTTGGTAAAATGACCTCCCCCCCCCCACCCCCCGTTTACCACCTACATATGCTTTAGATTCAGAGAGAGAGAGATACAGAGAGATAGAGAGAGAGATGGAGTGTGGGGTGGGTAGGGAGACTATTCACTCTTGCACATCCATGATGGTTGCTATGGGAACAAAGTGTTGGTTCCCTCTTCTAAAATAGTTCTTCTCCTCTCGTCCCTCCTTCTCCTTCCATCACTCCTTCCCTTCTTCTTTTTTTTTGCTTTAGTGTAAGTCCCCATTCCAATCTCTCTCTCTCTCTCTCTCTCTCTCTCTCTCTCTTTCTTTCTCTCTTTCTCTTTCTCTCTCTCTCTCTCTCTCTCTCTTTCTCTTTCCCATTTCTCTCTCTCTCTCTCTCTCTCTCTCTCTCTCTCTCTCTCTCTCACCTAATCCCTCTCTCTTTTAGTGTTTTTTCGGTCTGTTCCGTGTTGAGTTGTCATGGCGACAGGCTGGGGGTGTGTGAGCGCGTGAAATAGAGTGGGCGTCACGGAAGTGACATCTCTTGGGCTATAACCCATCTTCCTCTCTCTCTCACTCTCTCTCTCTCTCTCTCTCTGTGGGGGCGAGCAGGACACAAAAGCAGTGTCAGAATGAGTTTTAAATTCCTCGCCTCTGTATTTATGTGTTTTTTTTCATCTATACTGCACCACACAGTATATATCCAGCAGCTGAGCAGTGCTTCCGAATGGGCTCCTAAAAAAAGCAGCAGCTTCCCTCGGCTCTGCTGGGGGTTTGCTTAGGCCACGTTTCAGAGGAAGTGGCTTGTTTAGCTTTGGCTCTGCTGCTGCACTGTGTAAACGACGGCTTTCTGCAGGATTTCAGCCTCTTCTGCCTCTGTACTCAGTTCACTGTCCAATTATGTCATTCATTTTCATCTAAAATAAAAACCTACGGTTCGTCCAAAGGTCTGCGGACACCTGCTTACCCAGCGTTTCTTCTCAAATCAAGGGTATTAATGGGGAGTTTGTTCCTCCTCTGCTGCAGTAACAGCCTCTACTCTTCTGGGAGGGCTTTAGACTAGATGTTGGAACATTGCTGTGAGGATTTGATTGAGCATTAGTGAGGTCAGGTACTGATGTTGGATGGTCAGCTCTGGATCACTCCAACTCATCCCAAAGGTACTGGATGGAGCTCCATCACGTCTGACTGCTCCCAAGCATTCAATTCTATTGGCACTGCTTCTCTATGGATATTAGACGGTGCTTGTTTCAGCAGTGGGTGCATCTTAACCCTCCATTGCAGGATGTTGCCTCAGGGCAACAAATTCATTTTCCTCATTTTACAGTAACATTATACATATTTATAGACAATGATAGGGTTTACAATAAAGGGGAGAGTTTCAGTAAGTCAATAAAAAGCTTGTATCTCTTATTAGGCGCATTTAGACTTATTTTTTATGTTCAGTATAAATTTTTTTTATTGTTATTACAATTTGCAGAAATGTGTTTGTTGCCTAGAAGCAACATTGAGCGACACTGGAATGGATTTAGCCAGTCACAAGCCAGGTCTCACCATTTCAGTGCACACGACTCTTGCACACATTTTATTTTCATGTTTTTTAATTTAATGATGGGTCTGAAAAAAATAAATCAGGGACAACTTTATGCAAGAACAGTGAATTGAATATATATTTTAATTGATCCTATAATGCATGCAGTAGAGGGTCAAAGGGAAATTCCACTGATTTTAAAAATATCGGCATAATTGAGTAGTTAAGATGTAAACAAAGTCATTCAGAGTGGTTTGGTGTGAGACGCTCTGTTCTAGAGAAACTTACAGAGTCAGAAGTGTTCACAGTGGTGGTGATAGGAACCAGACGTCTGTAGAGTTTAACCTCTTAACACCTGAGGCTTATTGCATACTAAGGAGTAACTACAAGGGCTTCAGTGCAAACCAATGGAGGTTTTCTGAGGTTATAGAAGTGTGTTATAAAACCTTGGGCCCACCAGCAGGTTGGTAAGGATTAAAGTCTTTAAAACTACATGAAACTGCGATGACTTAGACTTAGGCAAACTTAGGCACGATTCCTAAGACATTTACGATAGTTTTAAGAAGGTAAAATGTATTTTTAATATTTATTCATGGTGGAGAGGTACATGCAGGGCTTTGTGAGGCAAAATAGTCCCCAAAGAAAACTTATTTTTTCAGATTTATCACTTTTTTATCATCAACATTCCATATAAAAACTCATGTAGGTTCACTGGTGGTTTTGGACAGTAAATAAAATGTCTATATTTGTGTTGTAGACATTGTGACGTCTGGTTCCTATCACCAACGCTGTAAAGAAACCTGTAAAGAGTCTCTACAATGAACCATTTCACACCAAACCACTCTGAATGACTTCATGAAGTATCCCAGAGTAGCTGAATTATTTAGAATGGGTCTGGATACCTTTGGACATGTATGGGTCGTCCGTCAGTCACACGTGAATAATATATATCACATAAACGCAGTTTGTCTTCCAGTTTAGTTGTGATAACTGTCTTAATCAGAATCTACTTTATTTGACGCATAAGTCACGTACATGTTTGAACCAGTTCAATTCAATGCCTCGTTTTAAGCATGTTTAGCTATGACTGATATAAAGAGCTGATTTGAGTCACTTGAAGGAGTTGTAGGGATATTTAACCCCTTAACAGAATCTGCTGCACATGTAGTGGGTGTTTTATTAAAACAATAAGTCACGTGAATTCGTGGGTTACTGCGATTTTATCACGGTGTTCTTTGGCACAATGCGAAGCGGAGTTCCTAAAACTCCCTTCCCCGTGATTAAACTGCAGTGTGGCTTATTGCTTTTATAAAACAGCGGCCAACATAAAAAATCTTTAAATGCACAGTGTTTTAGACTATTAATTATTATTAATAATAATCGACATCCGCCAAGAAATGTAGTTCCTTTAGAGTACAGTACCATTGCTAAGCAACCATTGACTGCTGAATGAGGAGAAGAACGTTCGGACGCCCATCACTGTAAACTGCAGACATTTCATGATTTTTAAAACTTTTTTTCGTATAACAGTGAAAATATGATAACACAGCACTGTTTAATGCAAATACTGTCAGTTTCTAAGTACGTTTAAATCACCAAATCACCACCGCGAGTCTTGTGTCAGTCTGAGGACGCTACTTTTCTCACGCTGGGGCTGAATCGCAAACGGCTCCCTGCTCCCTACATAGTGCACTACATAGGAATTTAAATACCCCTGCAGCACAACAATAAAAAATATCGCTAAAAATGCACATCCATCCACATTCATACTCAACAAGCAGTCACTATTTGACAGCAGAAGCTAGAATTTCTAAACTTAATGTTACACAGCTCACTATTTAGGGAGTACGGAGCCGTTTGGGACTCAGTCTGGGTTTGATGCTACTTATGACTGAAACACGGACATTCTTTGGACTTTTATGTTGCCGTTTTTCAGTGAATCATATCGTGAGTACTTTAATTCAAGCCTGTGATATTAATGTTGGAGTTGTTTAGCATGTTCGCTATCTTTTAGCCTGTTGGCTAACTGACCAGCCCAGTTCTGTTAGGAAAATAAGTGTCCAACCCCTCAGTTTGAACAAAAAACGGGTTCTTACTTCATCAGTACACTCGGTGCTCTATGCGTGATTTCAGGACTGGAACTATCCGTTTTATAATAACACATTAACATCCCTGAACGTAGAGAAGGCCTGCAGAAAGGGATTAATGGGCTGTTTTCCCAAACCCAGAGATTAAAACTAGACTAAATTGACTTGTTTCATGGTGAAACACCATTGGCATTAGGATGTGGCCTGTGTCTGTAAGTCTAGGCTTAATCCTTGTCTAGCAAAACAAGTTTGTGTTTTATATTCAGTAAAATACTGAACTGTACAGCCTGAATTCATCTCTCTTTCTCTCTGTCTCTCTCTCTCTCTCTCTCTCTCTCTCTGACAGATGGAAGGTGTGTGTCTCCGTGTTCCCGGCCTCACACTCCTCTGAATGGCCACGCCCACGACTCCCCCGGCTGGAGCCGTCCGCTCCGCGTCCGAGACGGCGACCAGTTCTACATGCTGGACCAAGAAGAGGTATTTAAATAGTAATTTAAAGACTTTTTTTGTAAGATTTTTTTTTTTAATATTTTAAATTTAGCAAATAATTCACTTTAATTTAACTTTAACCAGCCTATTTCTGTTTTTATACCGTATCAGTGTAATTTATACTGTGAAGTGAAATTAAAATGAATATTAAAATCTTCTGCGTAGCTCTTATTTTCTCAACTGAGTTTAGTCAGAAGTTCTCCTAACTTACATTTTTTAGTACTGCATCCCAGTCAGATCTACAAAGTACAGTTCACTCTTTTGTCCATTCAGAAGCCATATTTTCAGTTAACACTGGTTATTAAACAAAGGCATTCTGGCCAAAATAAAGCTCTTTTTTTTTTAGCAAAACGGTCAGACCTCCACTAAACACACGACAACAAACCAAGCTTTTCCATCAAACGCAGCACATGTGACATGTTGTGTAAAAATCACATAAGCATGGTGTGGCATTGTTTGATGCTCTGTGTTTAAGATAAAGGGGTCACTGAAACATATATGCAGCCCAGTTTGGCTTTTTAGTGTAAAAGCTTGAACAAAATAAAACAGAAAACAAAATAACTGATAATCCAAAAAGGGTGGAATGGTCAGTATATGGCTTTTCATTGGAGGGGCTCGACTGACCATCAGGAGAGTAAATTCCTTCAGTCACTTGCTAAACATCCATGAAAAAACACAAAACACAGGTTTCAGCCTTCATTAGTGCTGTGTGTCACCTGTACTATCAGCTGGTACTGTACCGTAAGCAGTTTTGGGAAGTGCTAAAGTCTAAGAATATCACAGTGTGAAACCTGTTCTTGTCTCATGTGTAGTTTTGTAATCAGAGATACAAATTGGGTGCAATTAGTTACACTCTTTTCTTTTAGATGGTTCTCTTTGTAGATGGTTCTATGTAGAACCTTTTGCACCAAAGAGGGTTTATTCTACTGTCCCAAGCTTGAAATCGTAACAATAGCAGAAGCCTTTTTGGTGCTATATAGAACCCTTTTCAGAAAGGTTGGATATACAGGGGGATTCACTTGAGAGAGGCCCCGAATATTCTGTCGTAACTCTTGCTAGGATGAAGCAATCTGAACAAAACAACATGCAATGAGCTCCTCAGTATATGGAGCTTCAAAGAAGCCAGGATGTCCCTGCGTCGGAGCGATGAGGTAGGCACCGGACAGCCGTTGCGACGTTTAGCCTCTCCAATGCTTACCGATACCTTCAGGAACATGGAGTGGCGTGTTGAAATGTGTCTGGCAGAAAATAGAGATCACTTCCAGCATCGCATGTAATGCAGTCGATCACATGTACGTTAAGGTATGTAGTGTATTTTTTTTGGTTCAGATTGCTTCATCATGACGGGAGTTACAACAGAATATCCGGGGCCTCTTTCGAAAGAATCTCCCTGATTCACTGAAGAACCATCTTTTTTAGGAGTATATGAGTTTCTCTGTAAACAGACGCTACATGTGTTCCATGTTTTACACAGTTATACAGTGAACTTTTACACTTTCCTGTTTTGAAAGCGTGTTTGTGAAAAATGACTGAAAGCAATGAGGACGTGTTAATCAAATTTTCACAAGTAAAAATTCGTACTTTGTATTTTTACTAGTTAAAATTTCATTCTTAATATCAAGAATTACATTTCTAAATGTGAAAATTTAATTCTTACCAGTAAAAATGTTTCCCTTATTACAATGAATGGGGAAACTCATGAATGATCACTAAAAAAACAGAATTTTGACTAGTAACAATTAAAGTTTTACAAGTGGAAATGAAATTTTCACGTGTAAATTAAATTCCTGAGATCACGAAAAAAGGATAAAAAGCTCAAAAGCCTTTCCATACACTTCTGCTTTGCGAAGAAAGTGACAGTGAAGATTAAATCGAGCCCAGTTTTGTTATGTGTGTTTTAGCGATCAAGAAAGACTGTGGGTTTACTCAGTGAATGTGATTCCGTCCTTCTGAGGTGAAACTGCTTATTAGAATCCTGGTGACACCACAGACCTCCATGGTCAGGTCTGATGGGGGGAGTCATAGCCTGTGGGTGGCAAATACCAGTGACTAAATTAAGAGAGGAACTGAGTAAGAAATTTATATTAAAAATAAAACAAGAACTTTTTACCAAGTTGAGAAAACGTTGAAGATCTACACAAAAGGGTTGACTTAAAGGGGAGTCCCACCAGTTTTTCAAGATTTCTGCAATCATTGAGATGTAAACAAAATCATTCAGAGTGCTTTGATGCTCCATTCTAGAGAAACTTAGTGACTCTTACTTACGCCAGGGTCACCAGGAGGCCGGTTTATCATCACTAAAGAGAAATTCAACTTTAGGAATCAACTTTATGAATAGTTAAGTCACTGAGATGTAAACAGTCATGCACAGTGGTTTGGTGTGAAATGGTTCACTGTAGAGAAACTTACAGACTGATGTCTTTACAGTGGTGTTGATAGGAACCAGACGTCACAATGTCTACAACACTAATATAGACATTTTATTTACTATTCAAAACCACCAGTGAACCAACACGAGTCTTCTGAGTGTTTATATGTAATGTTGATGATGGTAAAGTCTGGAAAGAAAAGCTTTCTCTGGGGACTGTTTTGCCTTAGAACACCCTACATGTATGGAGGACCAGATTTGCCAAATTGAAAAATAAATAAAATTAAAAAATAAATATAAATAAAATTAAAAAATAATTATACACATATTTCCTTTTTCTGCAGTTATATATTTCTCAATTCATTTATTTCTGTATTATTTTTTGTTTCATTAATGCCATTTTTATATATTTTTTCCGTATCTATATTTTTAACAATTGTTTGCTTTATTCATTGATTCATGTATTCATTTGTTTATTTTTTCATTAATTTATTTACATCGATCAACCAATAGGAATATTAAGACGCTGTGACATCCTTGACTGACAGCCCCTTTGTTAGCATAAGGACAAGGAAACACAGAAATAAATAGAGAAATAAATAAATATAGAAATGAATAGTTATGGGATAAATTAATAAAATAAATTAGTAGAAAAACATAAAAATGTTAATAAAGAAAGATAAATAATAAAAAATACATAATAAAAACTAATAAGAAGGAGAAATTACTCAATAGACAAATAAATGCAGACGTATTAATTTATATAAGATTCTATTCATTAATATATTAATTGTTATGTACATTTATTTATCTTTAGATTTATCATCATTATTCTTTGCAAGTCTACTTCATTTATTAATTTACTGAGTCATTTATGTTTAATTTTATTTATTTTTCAATTTGGCTAATCTGGTCCTCCATATACATGTTCCCCTCCACCATGAGTGTATAAAAAAACAAGTTTCAGACCAAAATCTTCATAAAACTATGTCTGAGACATCAGATCGTGTGGTTATTATTAACCATTTCATTAATAACTTTCTGTGATGGAGCTTTTAGAGACATTAAACTCTTCAGACGTCTGGTTCCTATCACCACCACTGTGAACAACTCTGACTCTGTATGTTTATCTAGGACGGTGCATTCCACACCAAACCACTCTGAATGACTTTGTTTACGTCTCGACCATTTAATTATGCAGACATTTTGAAACATTGGTGCAATTCTCCTTTAAAATTTCAAGCTGACTTGTATTTTTGTCCAAAAAAATGAAATCACTGTTCACTAATTATAATTAAATTATAAGATTCATAAACTAAATGCAAGAATAAACAGGATTTTTTTAACTCTACGTTCTTTAAAAAGATAGTTCTCCATGGTTTCTTTAGTAAAGGGAACGGTTCTATTTAGAACCATATGCATGCTTAAACGGCTCTTTGCATGGTGAAATGGTTCATCAGACTGAGGGAGAATGTGCTGTATATCGCTGTTGGAACAAAACCTCGTATCTCCAAAATGGTAACTTTACAGGAGAGGGAAAAAACATACTCTACTTTTAATGTAAGTCAATGGAACCAGACTTTTTTCCAAGTCATTTTGGCTCATTTCTTTTGGTCCAATCATCATGAAATTTACACACAATGTAAAGGGTAACAGGCCTTTTCAAATTATGTCAAAAACTAAAAAATGTCAAAAATGGAGATTTTTTCTGAAAACTGTGATATGTTGCTATATGGAACCTTTTTGAAAATGTTTTTTTGGCACAAAAAAGGGTACTGTTGTTTATGATGACAAGCTTGTAGAAGAACCCTTGGAAAGAACCCTTGGAAAGAACCATTTAAGCATAGAGCTTGAACGAGGATTGCAACTGTGTTGTGTTCCCAGTGTTTTGCCACTAGAGGGAGCAACTGCCCTTCAGTGAGGTTCCAACACGTTCTCGCTCTCCCCACCTCCTTCCTCTGGCTCCATATGAAGTGGAGTTAATGGGCCGTGGATTTATGCAGCTGTCGTGTGGTTCATATTCAGAGATACAGAAGGCCCAGTGCTTACAGTGACGGAGATTGTGCTACTGAATTTTGCTTTTTGTGAGTAGAACCACAGAAAGGCCTTCAAACTGCGCTGACGCTGGATTAGCTACTCTTAACCTCCAGCTGCAGAACCAGTGAATACGGTCTCATTTTATCTCCTGCTGAGCAATAAGATCAGACCCCAAATACAAGGATTTAACTCTCACTGCTACAGCTCAGTTATAAGCACTATACTGTACGTCTGCTCTAATGCAGTGAATCAGTCACACCAGGTTCTAAGTAGAACCTTTCCCTTTACTAAAGAACCCATGAAGAACCAACCTTCTTAAGAGTGTATAGTGAGAAAATCCTGTTTATTCTTGCTTTAACTGTATAGATTATTGGGCTCGTTTTCATTTTTTAGTTTTTGTATCTTCTAATTTAATAATATTTAGTCAGCTGTTTTTTTTATACTGTTAGTCTGGTCGGCTTAAAATTTGAAAGGCGAACTCCACCAGTTTTTCAAAATGTCTGCATAATTAAATGATTAAGATGTAAACAGAGTCATACAGAGTGGTTTGGTGTGAAATGCTCGGTTCTAGAGAAACTTACAGAGTCAGAACTGTTCACAGTGGTGGTGATAGGAACCAGACGTCTGAAGAGTTCAGTGCCTCTAAAAGCTCCATCACAGAAAGCTCGTAGATGAAATGGTTACAGTGGTTATGCTGCCTGAGGCTGAGACATTGTTTTGCGATCGTACAGCATGATAGTTCTAGTAGTTTTTTCTTCTGAGATGAGGTTTTGGCCTAAAACGTTTTTTTTTTTCTTAATCTATTAGCAAAGAGGTGAGTTGTAAGGCTTAATAGCCCCCAAAGAAAAGTTATTTATCCATTTCACCACTATTTCACCACCATCAGCGCTACATATAAACATTCAGAGGACTTGTGTAGGTTCACTGGTTGTTTTGGACAGTAAATTAAATGTCTGTATTTGTGTTGTAGACATTGTGACGTCTGGTTCCTATCACCACCACTGTAAAGAAACTCTACAATGAACCGTTTTACACCAAACCACTCTGAATGACTCTGTTTACATCTCAGCCACTGAATTACGCAGGAATTTTGAAACATTGGCAGAATTTAATATGCGTCTCTGTTCAGAACATGCTGAACTGTGTGAACCTTAGAAAAGAGTTTGGACTCTAGATTTAACAGATCTAGAAGTTCGGTGGACCCAAAAAAAGTATTTTGACATTTGTGCCTTGTTTAAAATGTATTCAGTTCATTATGTTAGGAAATTTAATATGCGTCTCTGTTCAGAACATGCTGAACTGTGTTTAGCACAGATGTGAATTCTAAGATCACTCTGGCTAATAAAGGCCCTTCACTACAGTGAGAAAACCTCACACCCTCTTACCGACAAGCCTGACAAGCTTTCCAGCCAGTGAGGTGAATGTGGTGGTCCCCCCTGCCAAGCTGGTCCGCCCCGACGTACCGGATAGCGAGAGGACAGCGGGTCACCGTTAGCCTGCTGATGGCAAAGCAGACGGCCGACTGGCTTTTTGCTCAGCGTTTTCCGGGCGGCTCACTGCTGATTAAGCAGTGGCACTTTTCAACGCTCGTTTTCCACTCACTGTCCAGTTCACTGATCTTCCCTACGTTTCTTTCTTTCGTTATCCTTTGTAAATCAGTTTAGTAAATCATTTTAGTCTGGCTCAGTGTCAGCGACAGCATTTTAACACAGTCATTTCATATCAGGCCTGGTCATTCGCATTTTCTCTCAGGCGTTTGTAAAATAAGAGGCTATCTGCATTTGAATCTGTCTGAGATTTAATCCAGACTCTCAGTGTAAGAGCAGCTCAACACACTTCACTAACCACGACCTTCATACAGTAACAGGAGCCTCCCAGCTGTTTACCTGCCTCATAGTTAGCCTTCTCCCAGCTGTTTACCTGCCTCATAGTTAGCCTTCTCCTAGATGTTTACCTGCCTCATAGTTGTTAGCTTTCTCCCAGCTGTTTAGCTTCCTCCTATTTAGCCTTCTCCTAGCTGTTTATCTGCCTCATAGTTAGCCTTCTCCTAGCTGTTTACCTGCCTCGTAGTTTGCCTTCTCCTAGCTGTTTACCTGCCTCGTAGTTAGCCTTCTCCTAGATGTTTACCTGCCTCATAGTTGTTAGCTTCCTCCTAGATGTTTACCTGCCTCGTAGTTAGCCTTCTCCCAGAGGTCTACCTGCCTCATAGTTTTTAGCTTCCTTCCAGCTGTTTACCTGCCTCATAGCTAGCCTTCTCCTAGCTGTTTACCTGCCTCATAGTTGTTAGCTTCCTCCCAGCTGTTTAGCTTCCTCCTATTTAGCCTTCTCCTAGCTGTTTCCCTGCCTCATAGTTGTTAGCTTCCTCCTAGCTGTTTAGCTTCCTCCTATTTAGCCTTCTCCTAGCTGTTTCCCTGCCTCATAGTTGTTAGCTTCCTCCTAGCTGTTTAGCTTCCTCCTATTTAGCCTTCTCCTAGATGTTTACCTGCCTCATAGTTGTGAGGTACTGAGATGTACCTGGGAACCACCCCAGTGACAGTTCAGTACCTTTTTTTCTGAGAATTTATCCTCTAGGTTTCTCTACCTGTGTCTTCATATTAATGGCATCATTTTTTATCTGTATATGATACTTTAGCCAACTGAGTTAACAGATCTAAGATGTCTTAAAGCTTTTTCAGATGCACCGTCTGCATAGTGAGAATGTTTGGACATCTAGATGTTTGTAGGTTACATGAGCGCATCAGTGACCGTGCCCTTGTGCTGTATATAAATGCAGCCATATAATATTCCTCTCTGCTGTCCTCAGCTGCCTTTTAGATGACTGCACTTCTTTAACGTCAAAGAAATGGACGCTTGGTTTCACTGGAATAAAATGGATTTTGGACAGCGAGGCTCTGGCTGTGCTTCAGTGGTCACAAACCTTAGAAAAGAGTTTGGACTCTCGATTTAACAGATCTAGAAGTTCAGTGGACCCAAAAAAAGTATTTTGACATTTGTGCCTTGTTTAAAATGTATTCAGTTCATTGTGTTAGGAAACAAATGTCTTTTATTTTAAACAGACCCTGAGCGTAAATTACTGTTTTATTTATGCTTTTTAATAATCATAGTAAAAATATGCTGCAATGAAGAAAATACAGTAATAATTTTATTATTGATTTGCTTCCAATAGGACAAAACTAATCTGAACTGACAATAAATAAAAACAGTTTATAAAAAATAAACTTTAAATAAATCCAATTATTCAGTTTGTGGCTTGAAATCCAGCGTCACTGAAAACATTGAACAGTTGGTCAATTTAATTTGTTGTTTTTTTAATTTAGCTTTGGCGGCTGTTCATGATTTTCTCAGCATTTCAGAAAGGCTACAGATGGTGTTTGCATGCTAGCAGGGTCTTTCTTTTCTTTCTGCCCTTCTTTCTGCCCTTTAAACATGTTAGAGCATAAGTTAGAACTCTGGCTGTTTTCCTGCGTCTCATAATGACGTCTCAATGAACACTTTCACTTTTATTTGTAATTGCTGTAATTGCAGTCACCTCAAGTAATTGTGAGTAGGTCAGATTATGATGTCATAGTTGTGACAGGCCGAGTATTAATTTCATTTTTTCAGTCCATTTCATCCAGCAGTGGTGTAGGTAACAAACACTATATGGGCAAAAGTATTGGGACACACTTCTTAATGATTGAATTCAGGTGTTTCATTCAGTCTCATTGCCACAGGTGTATAAAATCAAGCACCTAGCCATGCAGCCTGCCTTTACAAACATTAGTAAAAGAATGGGTCGTTCTACAGAGCTCACTGAATTCGAGTGTGGTGCTGTAATAGGATGCCACCGTTGCAACAAGTCAGTTTGTTAAATTTCTTCCCTCCTAGATATTCCAGGATGAACTATGAATGGCATTATTGAAAACTGGAAGCTTTTAGGAACCAACTCAGCAACAAAGTGTCAGACCAGGTAAAGTTACAGAGCGGGCTGCCGAGTGCTGAGGAGCATAGTGCTTAAAAGTCGCCAAAGTTCTGCTGAATCAGTAACTGCAGAGTTTAAACCTCCTGTGGCATCAACATCATGAGCTTCATGACATTATCACCAAGCACAATGCTAGGCGTCAGATGGAGTGGTGTAAAGATATCTGTCAGTCTGATGGACGAGTCTGGGTTTGGCGAGTGCCAGGAGAACGTTACCTGCCTGACTGTACAGTGCCAGCTGTAAAGTTTGGTGGAGGAGGGATGATGATATGGGGTTGTTTTTCAGGGGTTGGTCTAGAACCCTTAGTTCCAGTGAAGGGAAATCTTAATGCTTCAGCAAACTAAGACATTTTAGACAGTTCTATGCTTCCAACTTTGTGGGAACAGTTTGGGAAAGAACCTTTTCTGTTCCAGCATGACTGAGCCCCAGTGCACAAAGCCAGGTCCATAAAGGCCTGGCTGGGTGAGTTTGGTGTGGAAGAACTTGACTGGCCCTCACAGAGCCCTGACCTCAACCCCATCAGACACCTTTGGGATGAACTAGAACGGAGATTGCCCGTCTGGATGAATGGGCAGAAATTCCCACAGACACTCTCCAAAATCTTGTAGAAAGCTTCCCAGAAGAGTGGAAGCTGTTACAGCTGCAAAGAGGGAACAACTCTATATTAATGCCTATGGATTTAGAATGGGATTCATGAAAGCTCCTGTAGGTGTAATGTGTAGGTGTCCCAATACTTTTGTCCAAATAGTGTAATTGCGATTAGGGGATGATGTCATAAATGTGACAGGTAGAGTATTAATGGCACTTTTTTCAACCCATTTAATCTGGCATTGGTATAGGCAACACAGCTAACCATATGGGTGATATCAGCAAATGGAACAGTATCTATGATGCTAAGATGACCAGCTCTGCAGGGAGGACCTTCTTGGTCACCACATAGGTCAACTGTCCAGTTTTCAGTAGCCCATTTAACCCTGTTAGCAACATCTAGAGTAAGAGACGTAAAATTGCAGAAACGAGTAAAGATATTCAGGATGGATTTGAATATTCAGTATAACATCCGTTTCTGCACAGTTTATCAGCCCCCGTTCATCACTGGTCATTTCCTGGCCACTGCTGACCAGATGTTATTTGGGTGGTGGTCCGTTCTAAGTAGCGACACTGGTGTTGATGTGGTTTTTATACATATCAGTGTCACTGCTGGGTTGAGAGTGGAGCGCCCCCCGCCAAAAATATCTAGACAAGAGCGGCCCTGTGGTCAGAAACTGAGCACTGATTAAGGACTAGATGAACACAAGCTATACGTCAACTGATGTAGCTACACACGTAAAAGTTATGGTTGTTCAAGGGTTCTTTAGTAAAGAAAATGGTTCCATATAGAACCATGAAGACTCAAAGAACCCTTTGCATGATCAAAAGGTTTGTTGCATCATAAAAGGGTTGTTTAGTTTGAAGCAGGATGTGCTGTAGACGGTTCTATATAGAACCTTTTTTGAAAAGCGTTCTGTACAGCACCAAAAAGCATTCTGCTATTGTTACAAGTTTGACATCGCAATATAGAACCCTTTTCAGAAAGGTTCCACATAGATCCATCCACAGCATGTTCTCTATCACTCTGCAGAACTCTTTCTGAATAACTCTGAAGAACCTTTCTGGTGCTATATTGAACCATTTTCAAAAAGGTTCTATGTAGAAAACTATATACAGAACATTCTCCATCAAGCTGAAGAACGCTTAATGATGCAAAGAACCCTTTAATCATACAAATGGTTTTTTGAGTGTTCATGGTTCTATATAGAACCATTTTCTTTACTAACCATCATTTTGAAGTGAGGAGCAAGGTGGAGCTGCAGTGTGGTGTCTGCTGAGTGTTACATCCTGAGTGCTGTGCTGTGCTGTGTGGGGGGCTGTACTGGGTTCTATGTGCTACACTGTTCTCTGTTCTGAGTTTGTGTGTTCTGTGTGTTCAGGTTCATCCTCTGCTTATGAGCGATCGGCGCCCCGTCTCTCACCGCACCAAACTGCTGCGCAGGACCGTCTCTGTACCTGCCGATAGCAGACCCCACCCGGAGTCAGGTACACACACACACACATATAACATCACGACGCTTTGACATTTTCACAATACCCGATATTTAGTTTGGAAAGTTGAAACAGACAGAAACTGAACCAGTGATGACAGATTTAGAAAAACGCTATTAAAAGCTATGAACAGCGGTTTTTTACTCACTGCACTAAATTAGTTAAGCAGGACTATTTAGGGGGCATTCAGACTGGGCCTTTTCAAAGGGCGCTTCTTTTCAGTGTTGCCCACGAAAGAGCGCATCTACATTTATGGGTTAATAAACGGGTCATTCTACAAAAGCAGTTCAAATTGGGGTTTAGAAAAATCTTAAAAACGTTCTGTTTTGTATTTTCAAAGTTTGACCTACATTCAGACTTTTGTCTTCATTCGTCAATTCGCCAGAACGCAAGAGAAATTAGTAATAAAATTCTGTTTTCTGAGCAATAAAGATCCCTTTTGTGCTGTTTTTGAGGGCTGCTTTAGATGTCAAGACACTTTGCAATATTTTTTACTCATCTTTTCAGTGTCAACTTATCTAAAATGTTGTATGATACAAAATGTGTGTGTAAATATCTTGGGCCTAATTTCCTCTCCCTGAATTCCTTTTATAGCGATAACATTTTATCGTTTTGTACAGTGGTACATATTTTAGAATTATATATTTATTTATTTGTTTTTAATTTTTTCTTTTATTAATGTTAACATATCATGAATTAACAATTTTTTGTCACTACAAAAACGAATACAGAAAACAGTATATTATAAAATAAGCTCTGTGCAAAAGTCATCACACATTTTTATTTATTTATTTTTTTTACTATATTTTAAATTCAGAAAAATGAATTAAAATTATGCACTAAAATTCCCAGAAAAATGCCACGTTTAAGTGTGTTCACCATAGAGGACGTGTTAACTTGCTTTCACTTAGAAAAACAACACGTCATTTAATTAAGGGTGCTTAAACTTTTGCATGTGACTGTGTTTCAATAACAAACAGCCAAATTTGTTTTGTTGATGGCATATTTGTTTCAGTTATGACTGTTTCGGTTGTGACAGTTTCAGTATTGACTGTTTCAGTTGTGACAATCCAGGCTAATTTCTCAAAATGTGTAAATGGCAGAACTTTAAATGTTTGACAGATAATTTATGAGAAACACGTATTGTTCTAAGATTAATAAGCTGTCAGGTAGTGACGCTTTTTTAAAAACCTATAAATTTTCTGAATTTATAAGTTTTATTTCCAAATGGTAAAAGATATTTACTCACCATGTGGTCAAGATGTTTTTTTTTTTACTGGTCACACATTTAAAGGTGTGGCCACAAGTTGATTTAATCCAGAGAAATTGCTGGTGTGATTTGATAGTGATATGAAAATTGATATTTTGATTAACAACTGATATTAATATCATATTTTCCATTTTTAAACATTAAATTAACTCCTGTTATTACACACTTCTATAACTTAAGAATAGCTCAACTAGTTTGCATTAAAGTCCCTGTTCAGTTACTGAATAATAAGCCTTAGTATGTAATAAGCCTGAGATTTTAAGGGGTTAAAAAAGCATTTTTTACACACTTGAATCACATTTCTGCTTTATCTTGGTAGGAAATCAAATGTAATATTAAATAAATATATAAAAACTGGCTAAAATTTTGCTCCAGAAATGCTTAACAGAACTGCAGATAAACACATATTTATATCAAATATTCAAAAATAGTTCAGCTGTTTTGTTAGTATTAACTTTGATGTGTGTAAATATGTGTGTATTTCCCATTTATACACTGTTAAACAGATGTTTGTCAGGTTAATCAGCGTTTTGAGCCACTTGTGTAGAATGATCCATACATTTACATTCAGAATGTTGATCAGTCGCCTCTGCTCCTTGCATTTTCGTCAATCATCAGTTAAATGTGTTACCCCCCCCCCCGAAGAAGCCCTGTTTCTTTTAACCACAGAACGTGCCTCAGCTCACGTTTAAAAAGACGTCACCTAATCGCCTTCTTATGTTCTGTTCATAATGAAACATGCAGTTGGTCATTGTTCTTTAAATTCAGCGTGAAAAATCAGAAATCAGAACACATTTGTGACGTAATGTGACGCAGTTTATCACAATAACAATACATATCTTCACATTTCCCACCCCTACATCACACCATCACTTACTCATTCACTCAAACAGAAGCACGGTCCATCTTTATGATATTTGGGAGGCATTTGGTCCCCACAAATACACACAAACACACATTCATTTCACACACACGTGTACAGTGCTGTGCAGAGGTTTTAGCCCACAGTTTATCTATTTACTCTCCAGTCATTGAGTACAAGTTATCTGTTTTTCAGCATCAGGAAAAAAGCAGAAACTGTTCAGTCAAATTTTTCAGTAACTACTGTTTCCATTCTTTTCAGGAGACTCACTTTCAGTTTCTTGAAGAAATCTGCAGGAATATTTTCCCACACCTCCAAAGTTCAGTCTTAGAAGCTGGTTGATCATTTTCTGAAGTAATCAAACCCATTCAGTGGTGTTGAGGTCTGGACTCTGGGTTGGTCAGTCCATTGCTCAGCTTCTTTGTTTGATGTGTCCGTCTCCTTTTCTCAGTGAGGTTCTTCTTGACAGCTACACATCCTTTCAGACCCACAGCGCTGAGTCGTCTTCTCACAGTGGAAGGATGGACAGAAACACCTGTGGAACACCTTTTCAGATCTGAAGCAGCTTGATTTTCTCCTCTCTCTCAAAGATGAAAGCTTTAAGTGCTGTTTATCTGATGGGGACAGTGTTGGTGTCTACCAGGTCTTCCAGGTGGTTGTTAGGAGTCACATTTTTTCTGCAGCTTTCAGTCATTTTCTGAATTCCAGTTTCTTTTCTTTAACTTTCCTCCCTCTCATGCACATGGATTTATATATACAACTTGTACTTAATGACTGTTTTGACTGGAAAGAGTGAGGGGTGAAGTTTTGCACAGTACTTTACATCACACATTAACACTGCATGATTCACTCTGATACACATTCTATCATCCTGGGGATATATGGTCCCCACAAATAGCTAAATACACACACATGCTCATACAGTGAATGGATGAGATACATTCACGTTTATGGCATTTTGGCAGACGCTCTTATCCAGAGCGACTCACAATTTGATCAGCTTTACACAGGTAGGTGAAGGTAATGTTAGGAGTTGTCCCCAAGGACTCTTATTGGTATAGTGTAGGGTGCTTGAACCCCAGTCTACAGTGTAGAAGGCAGAGGTGTCACCTACTACACTATACCAACCACATTACTGAGTCACACAGTGTTAATGTGTACAGAATCTCATTGCATCACATGCTCATTCACTTAAGTACGTCTGTACATGCAGACATATATTACCTGTTGCTCTGTGTTCTGTCTTTTTTCCTCATTGCATTAATGCAAGGCTGTTTACATTAGTCTGTGTTTTCACTGATCAGATCAGATTTTTCTTGACTGCAAGCCAGGTGTAAAAGCACACAGGACACTTTGTGATCGATTATTATCATATCACTCAACACACATGTGGACAGCACAGGTATAAATGGAATACATTTTTTTGTATCCACAAACAAGAAAGTCTTGACTTCTCTCTCGTGTCCAAAAAGTCCTCTGGACAGTAGTGGTGCTGACCACTGCAGAAATCACAGCTGCAAGACATGCCTTCTCAAAGCCAGATGGTTAGTTGCCTGTTTTAAATAAAATATATATTTACAGCCTCCAAACTGTACAAATACCCATTTAGTACATTTCTGCCATTAAAATCATTAGCAATAACAGCGGTTTTGATTCTCTGTACAGTGATGTGTTCCTCTGATAATCCTACTGATTCCTTCATACACAATCAGACATGTATTACTATTCCATTTGAAATTCATACAGCTAAACGGCCTCATACACATAGTGAAATACACACACAAACTCAGAGAGTCAGAGAGACCGAGAGAGAGAGCAGAGTCAGCTGCGCTCTGTGATGAGTTGACAGAACGGGTCTCCTGTAGCATAATGTGCAAGGTGAGATCGAGGAGTGAATGTGCTATTGCTGATACAGCGTGAACACCACGACACACTTTCACATACATCAGTGAACCTCCACCCACAGCCGGAGCACATCACAAGTAAATGAACTAAAATAAAAAGGGAGAAATAAATCTGAACATGACAGGATCGTTGATGTTAACTGTTCAGTATTTACTGCCAAAACTGTATTAGACTAGATTCCGTCTTGAGGTCTTACACAGACGCAAACATCCACACCTGTGAAATAACCATATGGTTTTAGGCAAAAGTCAAATTATATTTTTTGTTGATTTTGAAGTGAAAATACACCTAAGTTAATCTTCTCAGAGTCACACTTAAATATGTGCTTTTGTGGATTTTAGTGAAAGATTCCATTTAACAGCACATTTTATTTTGCATAGGTAGACAAATAGATAGAAAGACAGATAGTTAGACAGATAGATGATAGATATATAGATAGACAGATACGTATATAGTATATAGGACCCCATGGACCCTCACAAAGCAGGTACTGTTTGGGTGGTGGATCATTCTCAGCACTGCAGTAACACTGACGTGGTGGTGGTGTGTTAGTGTGTGTTGCGCTGGTCTGAGTGGATCAGACACAGCAGTGCTGCTGGAGTTCATCTGGTCACACTGGGGACACATTTTAGTGAGAAAAATGAATGGAATCTGGCCAAAGTACATCCACACATGATCCAGGCATGAAGCACGTTAATGCAAGGTATAAACAAGCTCATACGGCCTCACGCTAATTATTAAACCTGCGTGTTCAATAACAGGCTGATTCTGTTTGCTTTTATTGCTCAGGCTAAATGACGGGCACCCAGCGGACGTATCATTGTTCTGAAGCCAAAGCTGGCCAGCGGAGAGGAGGCATAATTATCACTCGTGCATTAAAGGCTTTTAATTCATTAGTCTTACACAGTTTGTTTACCGTATATGCTTACACACATTTCCCCAAATCACTCCTCAGATCAGCACTCAAACCTGTAAACACCGTTCATTAACTGCTCTTCAGCTGTTATGTAAAAGCTTCTGAGCTGAGATTTCCACATCTGGGGCCGAATTACAGAAACTTCCCATCTTCCCATCTCCGAAATTAAGATCTGACAAGCTTGTTGTCTCCACAGAGCCACCTTACTGTTCTACGTTTTATTGTTCTGTGCTGCGGAAAAAAGTTGGCACCATGCAAACCTTTAGCCTAGCGTCCAGCTATGAGAGGTACAAGGTGGGTGGACCTAATAAACTGTGACCACAGGGGTTCTCACTCAGTGAGGTGTCTATGGACCATTTTATGGAATTAGTTCAAACTGCAGTCTTACAATAAAAAACAATAATTAAAAAACAATTAAGTATTCGGTCAAGGTTACGTTATGATCCAAGGCGTTCATTAAGATAGTGCTAAGCTAAACATGCACTTAGATGGTTCTTCAAAGATTCTTTAGTAAAGAAGATGGTTCTATATAGAACCGTAAACACTCAAAGAACCCTTTGCATGATTAAATAGTCCTTTACATCATGAAAGAGTTCTTCAGACGATGGAGAATGTGCTGTAGATGGTTCTATACAGCACCAAAAGGGTTATTCTGTAGTTACAATGCCAAGCCCTTTTTGGTGCTATATGAATCTCAAAAAGGTTCTATGGAGAACCATCTACAGCACATTTTCCATCAATCTAAAGAGTTTAATATAGTGTGTAAACAGAGTTAACGTTTCAAAATGTACCTTTCACTCCATTTAGACTATATAGGGAAACTGTGCTGCACAAACAGCCTGTTTTGTGATGTCATAAAAACCCAACTGTTTACATATGTCACGCTGTTCAGCCTACAGCAACATAATACAGGGCAGCCAGTCAGATTGGAGCTCATTTACATATTTCAGTCTTAAAGGCAGAGTAACAAAAACAGCCTGTTTCATTGTAACAGATAAAGCGAGGTTGGAAAATTAAAAATGAATGAATTGTTTTTGGTTACTTAAAACGGTACAGACCTTATAACTGGACCCCAGAGGGGAAAAAAGAAAAACAGAAGAAAACGTTTGAGATGAGCATTTAAAACTCAGAATGGTTCCCCTTCTCTTTTAACATTACCATTTAGGCAGCGAGAATAATGTAGTAGCATGAAGAGCAGCTTATTGTGTTATTGCTCCAACACAATAAGTGATGATTGATGGTTCCTTATTTTTATCTCCAAACAAAGGCAGCTCACCAGCACCTCTGATCATACTACCATTATGATTTAAGAGCTGTGTGTAGTGTGCAGGGAGAGTTAGTGCTTTAATCAGTGAATAGTTTTCCTGGACTTTAGAAAGGCAGTGTTTTCATATGAAAACATAATCACTGTACCCATAAGAGCAATTAGACGTTTTTTGGGAAAGGAAAATCAAATGAGTAGTGCTGCATGATGTTTGTTACATTATGTTTGATTTATTTCACTGATAACCTCTAAGAAGTGAGGTTCCATGAACTCTATCAACAGAGCAATATGAGCGAACAAGCAGACCAATAAAATACAGACTGATTTAAAACAACAACAATAACCAGTATGGGAAGGTTTGTGCTTGGACTGGAAGATGGCTTGACAAAGCTGTTGGTTTTGTTGATTTAGTGGTTGCTAAGGTGTTGCTATGTTATGCCAGGTGGTTGCTAAGGTGTTGCTATGTTATCCCAGGTGGTTGCTAAGATGTTGATGGGTCATTGCCATAGAATCCCAGGTGGTTGCTGAGGTGTATTGCTATGTTATCCCAGGTGGTTGCTAAGGAGTTGCTATGTTATACCAGGTGGTTGCCAATCCCAGGTGGTTGCTGAGGTGTATTGCTATGTTATCCCAGGTGGTTGCTAAGGAGTTGCTATGTTATCCCAGGTGGTTGCCAAGATGTTAATAGATCATTGCTATAGAATCCCAAGGGGTTGCTAAGGTGTTGCTAGGTCATTGCTATGTTATCCCAGGTGGTTGCTAAGGTATTGCTATGTAATCCCAGATGGTTGCTAGGGTGTTGCTGTGTTATGCTAGGTAGTTGCAAAGATGTTGCTATGTTATCCTTGGTGGTTGCTAAAGTGTTGCTAGGCCATTACTATGATGTCCCAGGCGGTTGCTAAGGTGTTGCTGTGTGTGAATAAGTGTTTTTTTATGTACTTTTAAAAAAAAGTACAAAAAGAACTTTAAAACTTTCCACACACAATAGGAAGTTAAATTAGTGCTCACATCTTTTTCACAAAAAAAGATTTCTTCAAAGAACCTCCAATTTAAAGTTTTTTAATGAACCAGAAGTGGTTCTTGTGTGGCATTGTACAAAGATAGATTTTAATGACGTAAATGTCAAGAATATTATTCCAGAGTCCACACTGCCTCAGAAAAAGACCAGTCCCCTATTGAGCATCATTCAATCCTGGTCTCCTGATGTCGAGAGTCGCTAATGGACCTAAGACTGCTGGTAGGAATGACAAAATGTACAGTCCTTCAGGTACCATAGAGCTTCACCATGGAGACAGTCAAAAGTCAATACAAGAATTAGAAAATCAATTTGGTAACTAATAGAGAGCCAGGTTGATGATAAAAGTGCAGAAGTAAAGGCACCTTTTGCACCCTCCTAGAAATCCTGGCAGCAAAATGTTTCTTTTTAATATTTGAAAACATTTACACGTCATTTTTTAAAAGGATCAATAGTCCAGTGTTTGGTTTTCACCGTGTTTGTTGTGTTGCAGAAGTTTGAAGAATGAGTTGGAGATAAAAAAAATATATGATGATTCTTGATATGTTTAATGAAAAGTCCCACTGTTAGTCATCACCAGTGTTTGTATCTTCCCTGCTGTAGAGGACCAGCCAATCTGGGAACATAAAGGCGAGTACATACTTCCTCTGAGATACGTAAAGCCTCACACCACATGTGTTTGAACTGCTCGGTCTACAAAGGTGTAGGGTGGTGAATTCCCTGCTCTGACCTTTGTCCTTGCATTGGTGGTTCAGTGGTAGAATTCTCACCTGCCACGCGGGAGACCCGGGTCCGATTCCTGGCCAATGCAACCGCAGGATGATTTGGGGGCAGTCGTGGGCTGGAGGTTAGGGAACCAGCCTTGCGACCGGAAGGTTGACTGGTTCAATCCCCTGAGCCGACAGAACGTGACTGAGGTGCCCCTGAGCAAGGCATCTAACCCCCAGCTGCTCCCCGGGCGCTGTGGATAGGGCTGCCCACCGCTCCGGGCAGGTCTGCTCGCTGCCCCCTAGTGTGTGTCTTCACCTGTGTGTATGTGGTATTTCACTGTGGGACTAATAAGGGTCTCTTAATCTGACACCTACTAAGTCTGGTAATTAAATGATGAATTGAGTTATGTGTATCACCAAACTTTTCACTTCAGGGCCAAAGCTTGACCCCATTTTAAAAGACAGTCCTCAATTGTCCATGCTCTTATGTCCTCAAGGTGGTCATTCAGGGATGCTATATTTGGTTTTGTTTGAAAACAAAGCTGCAAATAATCAGCATAGCAGATACAGAGTGTAAACAAAACAGGTCCAAGAGCTTATCCTTGTGGCACACCACATGTGACTTTGATCTAAGCCAGTGTTTCTTAATCCTGCTCCTGGGGACCCACAGCACTGCACCTTATTCCTGCCCCAGGGGCTCGATAATCAGTTGATGAGCTGAATTAGGTGTGTTAAGTGAGTCACAAGATAGTTGAAACTGTGCAGTGCTGTGGATTGCCTCAAGCAAGATTATGAAACACTCCAAGAGTAACAAGCAAGATGTATCTGTCTCAGTGATTTAGTAGGGACACCTCATAAATGGACTCTAAAGGAAGATGTGAGTTGTGGTCTGGTATCTAACACTTGCCACTTTAGTTGCAGCCAAATCCATAAAACTATAAATCTATGAAACAAAGTTTATTTTAGGCATCAGTACAAGGAAGTCCATAGAACAGCCAGTAGTAGAAAACAGGGTACCTTGAATTGCAAGCATGATGGTCAGTGAGGTTAGAAAATACAAACTGTGCTGATCTTAAAAAAAAATTGTGATTTTTTAAATATTTTGGCATAATGTAATTGTTCAGACGTAAAAAAAGATATAAAGTTATTCAGAGTGGTTTAATGTGAATAAGAGAAACTTATTAATTCTGAATTGTTTACAGTGGTGGTGATAGGAACCAGACGTCTGCAGAGTTAATGTGCCTCTAAAAGCTACATCACAGAAAGTTATTACATGACATGGGTACGTATACACTGGCTGATTTCTGAGACAATGTTTTACGATAGCTTTGGCATTAGCTTTTGATGATGTATATTAATAAGGCACAATGTTTTTAAAAAAAAGTCACAGCATGATGGTTGAGCTTTGCTACGTTTACGTCACGTCTTCTTCTGTGAGTTTATTGGTTGCAAAGCAGAAGCCCGATTATTGCCTGACTCGTGTAGACCTGGAGTTTTCCCAGTTTATCTGATTGTCTAAGTGCATGTAAATGCTCTGAACAAATTACTGACAAAATCTGATTTTCTGCACTTATCAGATTATTAAGTGCATGTAAATGCACTCACTGTCTCAGATGTCAGGCAGTGAATTCATAACCATTTCATGTTATAACTTTCTGTGATGTAGCTTTTAAAGGCATTGAACTCTTCAGACGTCTGGTTCCTATCACCACCACTGTGAACATTTCTGACTCTGTAAGTTTCTCTGAATGACTTTGTTTACACCTTAGCCATTTAATTATGTGGAAAATTTTGAAAATTGGTGTAATTATTCTTTAAGGCCACATGAGTCTAAAACACTGAGGAACTCAGCTAAAGAACATGGGAAACATTTAGTAAGAATATTAAAATGTCCTAAAGTAACCAGTTTGTTGGTTGAGGAACATAGAAAAATGGCCAGTCCAGATAATTCTTTAATAAACAATGCACTGACTTTAGCTGGATTGTGCAGCAGAGGTATTGTTGAATATAGAGATTTGCACTGCCAGGCAAATCAGGAACGGAGATGGAATAACATTTCAGCCCATCCTGATATATGACAGTAAGGGAACCGCTGCAGCCAATCCAACATGCTTTCTCAAAATAGCTGTATCCCAGTGGGAAATGCTCAATCAAAGCACACCCTATATTTATGGTAAGTCTCTGTAACAGAGATTATGTCCACATTTATATCTGTTTTCATGTATGTTCGTGTATTTCCTGATTTGTGCAGCTGAACAACCTTTTGTCGCACATCGCTGCTGTTTTCTCTGGTCTTTCTCATAGTGTTGGATGACTGAGGGAATCCGGCCTCATATATATTCCCCAGCTGACCATTTAAGAGTTTTTAGTCGCTCAGATGAACTTAAAAACGTGAAATAATGATGGGAATATACTTCTGTTAGATTTAACTCTTAAGAATTTCTAGGGTTGCCAATAATTGCAATAATATCACAGAGTTACACCAGCAGTTTCACTCCAGCATGCACCGAAAACTTTAGTTTTTCTTAGCGAGTTTTAGGCTAATCAACATTTCAGTTGGTCTATGTGGGTTTACAATAAATATGTGATAAATTTGCATCAGGCTAATGTTATATTTTGAGCTTTAGACTAAAACAAACTTTGGTTTGAACTCATATAGAGATTCACAGGGTAAATATTACATGAACTACAGTTTATGTGGCCTGAGTAAACTAATGGGTTATGTAGATATATAGCTCAATTAACTTACCCTTAATACAGGGCTTTATGTGTACATTTACATTACATGTACAGGAGTAAACTGAGCATAATATTGAGATTTAGGCTCAAACAAACTTTAGTTATTGCTGTAGTTATGGTTTAACCGTTTAGCAGTGGTTGATTCGTATATTTGTATCCCTTCCTGAATGGTAATATGCATGGCGACACATACAACCAGCACAAACAGTCGCTGTTTACATCAGAGAAGTTATAAATGAGGAGACTGGCCACTGGTTGAAATATGAATGGGACTTTGTGGTAACACTTTACTGTAGGGTTCTGTTCATAAGGCTACATGACACTTACATAAGCTTGTCATGACAACTGACATAACCCTACATAAATGTTTATAAATGTTTCTTCCAGTAGGCATCATCTGTCATAAAGGCTACTTTAGCTAACTTTGATTAAAATTGACAAATGTAACCTTTATAGCAAATGACACCTGCTGGAATAAGCATTTATAAACAGTTATGTAGGGTTATGTCAGTTGTCTTAACAAGCTTATGTAGATGTCATGTCGCCTCATGAACACTACCCTGCAGTAAAGTGTTACCGACTTTGTTTACATGGTGCAGTCGCACTGTCCTACTGCACATGCGCTCTACTGGCCTGAAACAGCTGGAGTGAAACTACAGGTGTAAATCTGCGGCTCTGCAGTCAGAACCTTCTCAATAATCATGGCACACATAGATTTAAGAAAAAATATTTTTTATGACAAGATATATTTTTTTTCTTTTAAGGATCCCTAAATAGAGGTTAGATTTTCGCTAATATTTTAAATGAAAGATCTAAAAGAATAAGCAATTAAGAATATATTTTACAGCTCACGATTACCAGTGGGGCCAGTATTGGTGGAGGGCACTGTATACAGCTTTAGCTTTAGTTTGCTCAGTACTAAGAGCAGTAGTAGTAAGAGTTAATGAACTAAAAGGCCTGCCACGCGCAAAAACAAGCAGTATAGCTGAATTAACTAGATATGGTGTGGACAGTAACTGGATTAGATGCCTAAATAGAAAACTATCACTTGAATCACTGCTGATATCACACATTTGTGTTCTAATGGATGTTTCGGTTTATGTCGAATGTTCATCAATAATCGATCAGCCCGTGTTGAATACTGTTACACTGTACTTTACTGTCAGTGTTACCCTTAGATAATTACTTTTGTCCCTGACTAATGGTGTAAGTAAGGCTATACAGCCCCCTTGTGTTCAGGATGTAAGTGTGTCGTGCTGATAGGAAGCTCAGCAGGGAACGGGATTGATTGGAACACTAATGACACATACAGCACTGCCTTCTTTTGTTCTCTGTGTGTGTGTGTGTGTGTGTGTGTGTGTGTGTGTGTGTGTGTGTGTAAAACTCCCTCGTTTTCATCAGATTTACTCAGAGGTTGCCTCTGATTCTCGGACTTTAACATCATAAAGCTGGTTACAATGACGTTACCAGCCGTGGGGCTCAGAGGCGGGGAGATGTTTGAACAAACTAGAAAATTAACATGTGTTATAATTGTCGGAGCGCTCTGTCCAGCGCCGGGCCTGGAGAGAGGAGAGAGAAAGCCAAGGTCAGGGATGGAGAGAGCAGTGGGGAACAGTGCGGTACAGCAGGGCCTGTAGCCATGGAGCCGCACAGCAGACGCCGAGCAAGGCACACAATTACTGCACAAACATTGGAGCGAGGGAGAGAGAGAGAGGGAGAGAGACAGAAGGAGTGAAAGAGGGGGAGTGGGAGAGAGACATGGGAATTGAAATGTTTTAAGGGTGCAGAATGAAGGTGTTTAAAAACAGAGAGTTTTGCGCAGAGATGAGCCGCTCTGAGGTCGCTACTCCTCTACGCTTTGGTGGTAACCATGGCAATAATTACAGACTACTGTAGCAACGCTGTAAGCAGGGGCAGGGGGGTCAGAGAGAGAGAGGAGAGAGAGAGAGGAGAAATAGAGTGGGAGAAGGAGAGAGAGCGAAAGGAAAAATGGTGAGAGAGAGAAAGAGAGGAGGAGGAGAAATGGAGTGAGAGAAAGAGAGAGCGAAAGGAAAAACAGTGGGAGAGAGAGAGTGAAAGAAAAAATGGTGAGAGGAGAAATAGAGTGGGAGACAGAGAGAGAGCGAAGGGAAAAACGGTAGGAGAGAGAGAGAAAGAGAGAGGCCAAGAGGAGAGGGAAAGAGATAGAGGGCAAGAGGAGAGACAGAGAGAAGGAAAGAGAGATAGAGAGAGGGCAAGAGGAGAAACAGAGAGAAGGAAAGAGAGATAGAGAGGGCAAGAGGAGAAACAGAGAAGGAAAGAGAGATAGAGAGGGCAAGAGGAGAAACAGAGAGAAGGATAGAGAGAGGGAGAGAGAGACAGAGGGACAGAGAGAGAGAGGGAGGTGGAGGGAGGGGTAATATTGGCTGGCTCAACGCCCCCTCTCTTTTTTCACTTTCTCTCTCTCTCTCTCTCTCTCTCTCTCTTTATCTCAACTGTTCCCTCTTTCTATCGCTCTCTTTCTCTCTCGCTTGTTCTCTGTTTCTCCTCTCTCTCTATCAGTTTCTCCTCTTGCTCTCTCTCTGTCTGTTCTCCTGTCACTCGCTCTCTCTTTCTCTATGTCTCTCTTTCCTTTAACTCTTTCTCTCTCTCCCCCTCTCTCTCTCCGCTTCATGTTCGTTCCTCCTGTGCTGGGGACGATGGTCATAATGTTCGAGCTGCAGGCTTGCGTTGTCATGGAAACAGTGAGTCCTCGTGCCGTCCTCCCCCTCTGCGCTCAGCTTTGGTCCGTTCCTCCGGCTGCTTCAGCTCGGCTCCGGACCGTACCAGCGCCGCACTGACGGGTTCTTCAGCAGGAGAACACGCGCGCACACACACAGACACACACACACACACACACACACACACTCCTCTAATTTAACTCTAAATAGAGGAGTCACAGACAGCGCTCTGACTCACAGTATGTGTTTGGTAGCATTAAGGACAGTCCCTGAGGAAAAACTCCTCTCTCTCTCTCTCTCTATCTCTCTCTCGCTTTCTTTCTCTCTCTCTCTCTCTCTCTCTCTCTCTCTCTCTCTCTATCTGTCTCTCTATCTGCTTTTTCCATCTCCCGTCCCTCTCTCTATCTCTCCCTCTCTCTTACTCTCTCTCTCTGTCTCTCTCTTTCTTTCTCTCTCTCTCTCTCTTGCTCTTTCTCTCTGTCTCTATCTGCTTTTTCCATCTCTTTCTCTTTTTTCTTTCTTTTTACCTCTCTCTCCCTCTCCCTCTCTCTTACTCTCTCATTCTGCCTCTCTCTCTCCCTCTCTCTCTATCTCTCCCTCTCTCTTACTCTCTCTCTCTGTTTCTCTCTCTTTCTCTCTCTCTCTCTCTCCCTCTCTCTCTATCTCTCCCTCTCTCTTACTCTCTCTCTCTGTTTCTCTCTCTCTTTTTCTCTTTTGCTCTGTTTCTCCTCTTCCTCTTTCTCTGTCTCTTTCTGTTTTACCCCTTTTTCTCTTTCTCGCTGTTTCTCTCTTGCTCTTTTTTCTTTCTCTGTTTCTCTCTCTCGCTCTCTCTCTCTCTTTTTCTCTCTCTCGCTCTCTCTCTCTCTCTCTCTCTCGGACTGTGCTCAGTAATAAAGTGCTGCGGTCTGATGGAGGCAGAGAGAACACTGTGTGTGAGTGTGTGTGTGAGTGTGTGTGTGTGAGTGTGTGTGAGTGTGTGTGTGAGTGTGTGTGTGTGTGAGTGTGTGTGTGTGAGTGTGTGTGCGTGTATGCGTGTGTGAGTGTGTGTGTGTGAGTGTGTGTGCATGTGTGTGTGTGTGTGTATGCGTGTGTGTGAGTGTGTGTGAGTGTGTGTGTGAGTGTGTGTGTGTGTGTGTGTGTGTGTGTGTGTGTGTGTGAGTGTGCGTTCCCTCGTCAGATGTTCTGTAGATTTTAATGAAGCTCCACCTTCAGAGCAGTGTGACGTGGTCAGGCTACAGGTCAACTCCACTTTCCATTTTATTCAGTTCCACTTCATTTCAGCTGAAGCGAATCTTGCGGTGAATTAAGTGATGAAGTGAACTGAGAGTGATCGATTGAATGAGTGAAAGGATGTTCCGCTGTTCAGAAAGACGAATCACAGACGTTTGCAGGAGAGTAATGAGTGTATTAACAGGTCATTTTGGGATAAACTCATGGAGATTCCAGTCACTTGCACTGGGGCCCATAGCACATTAAAGAGCCAATATTATGGAAAATCTAATTTTCCTTGCTTTTTTTGAATGACTGCTGTGCCACCCATTTCCTGTCCATACAGTCCATACAGGCAAACTAAGCTGCAAGAACAGCCCATGTTGAATTCACTGTTTTTGTGGTCATGAAATCCAACACATTTACATATTGTGGCTGTCCAACAAAAATAATATCTTCATTTTTTCTACATCGTTTGAAGACAGCTGGTCCTTTAACAACATATCTCGACAGTTAGGTTCCATCAACACTGCGCAGACAGCACTGACGTCTATTTATCTCCCTCTTATTCATAATCTCATCCATGATAACCAGAACCTTCTCAACCTGCATTATGATAAGTTCATTATTCATAACTCTAAAGTCTTAAAATGAGCCCCTTCCAATATTATGTGCAGTACTGTGCAAAGGTCACAGACCACCCGTCATTCATTTACAGTCAAGTCCAAGTTATTCATTTTCAGGTGAGATTAGTTATAAGATGATCCACTTGCATGAGGTAAAGGAAAGTCAAATGAAAATAAGAGAAAAAAAAACGTTTCCAAAACTGGAGTTCACAAACTAGGGCGGCACGGTGGCGCAGTGGGTAGCGCTGTCGCCTCACAGCAAGAAGGGCCTGGGTTCGATTCCCAGCCGGGTGACCAAGGTCATTTCTGTGTGGAGTTTGCCTGTTCTCCCCGTGTCTGCGTGGGTTTCCTCTGGTTTCCTCCCACAGTCCAAAAACATGCAGTCAGGCCAATTGGACATGCTAAATTGCCCCTAGGTGTGAGTGTGTGTGTGAATGTGTCTATCTGCCCTGCGATGGACTGGCGACCTGTCCAGGGTGTATACTGCCCAATGACAGACCCCATCTAAAAGCGGTTTAGATGATGGATGGATGGAGTTCACAAAATAAGAAAATGGGACTCCTAACAAACACCTGGAAGACACCAACTCTGTTAGATAAACAGCACTTAAAGCTTTCATCTCTGAGAGAGAGGAGAAAATCAAGCTGCTTCAGATCTGAAAACATCCACAGGTGTTTCTGTCCATCCTTCCACTGTGAGAAGACGACTCAGCGCTATGGGTCTGAAAGGATGTGTAGCTGTTCAAGAAGAACCTCACTGAGAAAAGGAGACGGACACATCAAACAAAGACCAGAATGTAACTGCTGCACCATTTAAGGTGGAACGGGAAATGTAGCTAGCTAGCTACAGAAACATCAGGACCCTATTAGCGATTTTATAATATAACGTTTACTGTAACTTTTTTAATCGAAAAAATACTTGCTCAGCCATCTCGCCGGTTTTTCTTTTTTCTCATATCACTCTGTTCGGACCGTGAAAAACCTCCATTTGGAGGGCCATGTAGCCCTAACACTTCGCCCTACCCCTCTATCTCAACAAAAATCAGGACCCCCTTTCGCCTAGGTGTGTATGCGCAAAGCAGAGGGGTAAAAGCCAGGTCCCATGTGTCAAACACAAGACACAGTCCTGTCCGGCCTGCAAAAGTATTTTAATTTGCTGTTAATATTAGCCTGTTTCACAACGCGCTGCACTACAATCCCCAGCATGCACTGCAATGTAAGGTGCACTCTGACTCTTCTATACCAGCAACAGCCTATGGGACAGCAGTTACACCTCAGTTCTACACAATCCTACACCAGTCATATCACCAAACACACTAACTGCATTTCAGCTGCAGGTCAACCAATATAAACACATCAGCTCAGCAATGAAGCCCACGTATAATGAAAGGGTGTTTTGAATAAAGAGGGGTCAGTTTGGGTTGTAACACGACATTAATTCAAAATGAAATAATTTTTTTTCATGGATTTGTTGAGATTTTTTAATATGGCCCCTTTGAGTGGTTGAGGTTGCCACCCCTGGGCCAAGTGGTAGGGGCGAGGGGTGAAATGAATTGGGCCTAAGACTGAACTTTGGAGGGGTGGAAAAATATCCCTGCAGATTTCTCTGTGAACTGAAAGCAAAAGAATGTAATAAAGGCAAAGAGTGGACGCACTAAACACTGAAAACAGCTTAATGGCTGTTTTGACTGGAACTTTAATAAATAAAGAGCGGTCTCTGACTTTTGCGCAGCACTGTATGTTGCACAGCAGACGTTCTCTGGTATCTGTGTAATCTGATTTGTCCAGTGTCATGTCAGACCGCTTACTATGACCTGTAATCAGTGTGATCCAAACAGCTAGTCTCAGATGAACATGCGTGCTAACGCTAGGTGCTAGTGGGTGGAGTGACACGTCTTAAATGCGTCGACTCGTTTGAGACATGATGATAGTGAGTAAACAAGCAAATTACATTGTCATTTTTACTCGTTGAAGGTGTTTGTTTAAGAGAGACGTTCTTTTTTCGCACTGGAGCCCATAAGATCCCTGTTACGCCTCTGTCAGCCAGCATGGAGCGCTGGGTGGTTTAAGGATAGAAGCTGAGCGTAATGAACGCCTCCTCCAGTTTAACACGTTAGAGCTGATGGAGGCTGTGAAGGGAGGAGGCTTCACTTCAGTGTCTGCTGCAGTCCAGCCTGAGAGGAGACTGACACATCGCTGAGCTCTCACAGAACTCCAGGGGTCTCACACACAGGGAGAGAGAGAGAGACCGAGAGGGAGAAGGAAAGAGAGAGAGAGAGACAGAAGAGAGCTAAGGAAAGACAAGGAGAGAGAACGAGAGAGAGACAAACAGAATAAGACAGAGAAAATGAGAGATGGGTGAGAGAGAGGGAGAAACAGTAAGAGAGAGAGAGACGGAAAGGGAGAGAGAGAAGATAGGGTGAAGGAGAGAGAATGAGAGAGTAAGAGAATATGCTAAAGAGGGAGAGGAGATGAAGACAGAAAGAGTCAAAATGAGAGAGAGGGAGAGAAAGGAAAGGGACAGAGAGAGAGACGAGAGTGCGAAGGAATGACAAGGAGGGAGAGAACGAGAGAAACAGAGTAAGAGAAAAGGAGAGATGGGTGAGAGGGAGAAACAGTAAGAGAGAGAAGGAAAGGGAGAGAAGGAGATAAAGAAAGTCAAAATATGAGGGGGGAGAGTAAGACAGAAGATAGAGTGAAGGAAAGACAGGAAGAGAGAGAACGAGAGAGGGAGAGGAGATAAAAAGTCCAAATGGGAGAGAGATAGAGACAGTAAGAGAGAAGGAAAGGGGGAGTGACAGAAGGTAGAGATAAGGAAAGACAAGGAGAGAAAACGAGAGAGGGAGAAATAGAATAAGAGAATAGAAAGAGGATGAGAGAAGAGAAGTGGAGAAAGAGTAAGAGAAAAAAGGCATCGATGGAGGAGAAACAATAAGAGAAAGAGGAGAACAGAGAAACAATGAGAAGAGGAAGAAGAAAGAAGAGAAAGATTTAGACAGGAGGAAAGAGGACAGAAACAGGGAGGAAGAGGAGAAAGAGGGAGAGATGGAGATAAAGACAGAAAAAAGTCGAAATGAGACTGAGAGAAAGAAAAAGGAAAACAGGAGAGAGGGAAAGAAAGAAATGGAGAGAAAGATGTAAACAGTGAAAGAGAAAAAGGTCAGTAGAGAGGGAGAAACACAGAAAAAGAGCGGAGAGAGAGAATGAGAGATAAAGATATATAGAAAGATAGAAAACGAGTCAAAATGAAAGATACAGAGAGAACGAAAATAAGAGAGGGAGAGAAAAAGAAAGGGAGAAACAATAAAGAAGAAAAAGAAAGACGGAGAGAAGGAGAGGGAGCGAAGGCGAGAAAGAGGGGGAGAGAGAGAGTGACAGGGAGAGAGAGATTGTGCATATGTGTGGACGAGTACGGTAGAGAAAGTGTGTGTGTATGTGCGCGCGCGAGTAGCAGGAGGTGGTCCAAGAAACACACACACACACACACACACACACGCTCCACTCCCCCCGCGTGCTCCCTGAAAGTGCGCGCGCACCGTGTAGAAACAGCGCGAGCGCGCGCTGGCTCGCTCGTTCACTCGCGCACACCTCTCCGGGTCCGATCGCGCGCGCGCACGCACGCACACACATACATACATATACACACACACACACACGCTTTTCACCGTTGTACCTACGACGACAACGACGGTGGTGGTGATGATGACGCCGCGCCCACGCGCCCACGACAGCCGGGCTGCATTCGGCAGCGTGTTCCTCACCTCGAGATCTCTGTAAGTTTCCGAGGCAGCGGCGGCGGCGGCGTGTCGGTGTGGAATACGCGCAGCCAGCATCAGTGACTGGATGTATTAAAATACAGAGAAGAGAAGAGAAGAGAAGCACTGAGAGGATGAGGTCTGCTCTACTGCACAGTGGGACTGGGCTCGAGCCGGAGGGGCTTTTGGAGAGATGTGGAGGTGAGGAGGCAGCGAGGCACGAGCCACACGAGTCCAGGCTGCCTCAACCCAACCTGGGGAGAGTGCAGGAGGCATGGCTGGAGAGGGACCAAGCTCAGGATTGAGCTCTTCTGCCATGCACTGTGCTGCACAGAGCTCTGGGCTTCTCCTCTCCTCTTCACTTCGTTCTTCTAGTTTCTAATGGTTTAAATGAGGCGTGAAATAGTCCTGCTTTGCTAAAGGTGGACTGTGATTAATTATTTATCATCTGCTCTTTGCTTTTTGATTGCTCAATATCGTCGTCCGAGACACAAGCACAGTGCAAACCAATGAAATATACCAGACCTCCTCCTCCGGCACAGCGGACAGGATTGCATATTCGTTTCGTAATCGCTTTGGTGCAAAATAAAATCAGTTTTTTGGATTTTGACTGCGAAGCCTGCGAGATATCGAGGGCTGGGCATGTTTGCTCGGGCTGACGGGCGAGCTCTAGCTGGACGCTGTGCGATGTCGAGATCCAGAAACTAGCAGGCTGTCACTGTGGACTCTGTGGGGAGTGGGTCGGGTCACCCCGAGTGGGACGGACGCTCTGCTTCGCCGGATCTGCCTCAGAGCTCCAGAGATGTGAGGACTAGCGGTGATGGACGTCCCAAAGGAGGAGAGTGTCTGAAGAGACTCTCTGAAGCCTCACAGGGCTGTCACTCTGCAGATTTCCTTTTCTCGCCCTGAGCTCCACAGCCTTGCACGCAGACAGACAGACAGACAGACAGACACAGAGACAGACGGACAGAAGGAGCTAAGAGGAGGCCTGCGAGCCTGAAGCCTCCTCTTTCTTGGGTAAGCCTCTAGATCAAGTTGTACTGTGACACATCTGTTGGTAAGCATAACTCCTGGAGGAGCCAGATGCTCCTCTGCCAAATATTCAGCAGTATCTGACAGCTATGTGGGCACCTTGACCGATTGAGCAGGAACCTAGTTTAGCCGCTTTCGCGAAACGTTTACGTTAAAATGTGGGTGTGCGGGTGTGCGTTATGGGGTGATGCAGTTTCCTGGGAAGTTTAAGAATCAGCCAAACAAGATTCTAGACTCAGTCCTGATGGAGTTCTAGAGTCACGTGAACAGGCATTACAAAATCTCTCCAACATGAGTCGCAGAACGCTCAAAAAATGTAGAATCAGTCAGGTTCTAGAATCAGTCTGACTGGTCTTCCAGAATCACTCAGTCTGGAGTCGTGCAGTTATCCTGGTTTGAGTTTAAGGATCGCTACAACTTGATTGACTCTAGAAGTGCAGTTAGAGTGATTCTAGAACTGGAGTTCACCCCAGCTAGGATCCTAGAATCAAACCGATCAAATTCCAGATTTGCACTCGGTTTCTGTAGAGAGTTGGAGTAATTCTTGAAGAGTTGGATTGATTCTTGAAATCCAGTTGTAGTGATTCTGGAATTTAAGTTTGATTGATTGTAGAAATGAGTGGAACCCAGCTAAGGTTCTAGAATCAATCCAACTGGCAGTCTAAAATCACCCCAGCTTGGGTTCTCTGCACCCAGATGTCTATAGAGTTGGAGTAGTTCCAGAACAGTTGGATTGATTGTAGAAATCCATCGAAGGGATTCCATTGAAGTGAAGTTGGAGTGACTCTAGAACTCCCTTTGGAACTCCAGTCAGAGTGACTGGAATACTCCAGAGGCACTGATTCTAGAACTCTAGCTGGAGATATTATGAAAATTAAGTTAGAGTAATTCTAGAACTTCAAAGCATCTGGATTTTTACAATCGCTGTAGTTTCAGAGGGGGGTCTAGAATCACTCCATGTATTACACTCAATCTAACCTGAGTTTCAGAATCACTACAACAGGGCATAAAGAATTAATTCAGCTGTTCTAGAATTACTCCAGTGTTTTATGAAATTCCGGGTGCGGAGATTCTGGAACTTAAGCTGGAGTGATTTTGGACTTCTAGTTGTATTAGTTCTAGAACCAAAGATGAAGTGAACTCCAGCTCTAGAATCACTCCCACTAGAATTCTAGAATCAATCCAACCTGATTTCCAAGTACCCCATCTGTTTTTCTAGACTCAGTTCGAAGAAAGTTCTAGGATCGCTCCAACTTATCTTCCAAATACTGCAACTGGATTTCTAGAGTCAGTTCAGATGGAGTTCTAGAATCACTCCAGCTTGAGTTTTAGAATCACTGCAACTGGACTTGAAGAATCAATCTAACTGTTTTAGAATTACTCCAACTTTTTGTAGAATTCTGGGTGCAGAGTTTCTGGAATTCAAGCTGGAGTGATTTTGGACTTCCAGTTGTGTTGGTTCTAGAACCCAAGCTGAAGTGACCTCCAGTGAACTTCAGTGAACTTCAGCTCTGGAATCACTCCCTCTAGACTTCTAGAATCAATCCAACTTGAATTCCAATTACTGTATCTGTATTTCTAGACTCAGTTCAAATGCAGTTCTAGGATCACTCCAAATTGAGTTTCACATACTCCAACTGGATTTCTAGAGTCAGATGGAGTTCTAGAATCAGTTCAGATGGATTTCTAGAATAACTCCAACTTGAGTTTAAGAATCACTTCCACTAAAATTCTAGAACCAATCCAGCTTGAATTCCAGTTACTGCAACTGTATTTCTAGACTCCGTTCAAGTGGAGTTCTAGGATTACTCCAACTTAAGGTCCAAATACTGAAGCTGGATTTCTAGAGGCAGTTCAGATGGATTTCTAGAAAAACTCCAACTTGAGTTTAAGAATCACTCCCACTAGAATTCTAGAATCAATGCAACTTGAGTTCCAGTTACTGGAACTGTATTTCTAGACTCCGTTCAAGTGGAGTTCTAGGATCACTCCAACTTGAGTTCCAAATACTGCAACTGGATTTCTTGTCTTTATTTGAATGTAATTCTAGAATCACTCCCACTTGGAGCTTTAGAATCACTCCAACTGGAGTTCTAGAATAAATGCAGCTCGATTTCTGGAGCTCTAGAATAAATGTAGCTAGATTTCTGGAGTTCTAGAATGCAGTCAGCATCACTGGAGTGCAGATCTAGCTGAGTGTGAACGTGTTTGGTGAGCACTCTTCGACTGAACCCAATGTGATGTGTGAACACTTATTCCCTCCCCCTCATCTGTAACCCCAGATGGATTAGAGCAGCATTCAGACTGAAACTGTTCTTAACTGCCTTGTCTGGAAAAGAAATAGAATTTAAAAAGCATATCTAAAATGCTTTGAAGTAAATCTGGTTGAGTTGAGCCCAAATGCCTGAAGTGCGCTGCACTGTAACATCACCAGTGTTAAATGACCTCCTACTGAGTTACATTTAATCATGTATATTGAATCAGTTTCAGATTAACTCTTAAAAACACTGTGGAGTTTTAAAGCTACTTTGGTTTAGTATAAAGGCCGAGTTCTGCTGGTGTCAAATAAGTCAAATAACCTCGAGCAGCTGATGTTACTGCAGTGGTGTGATGTGTATTCTGTGGCACGATCATCAGAGACATCAAATTACATTGCAGTGGATGCTGTTTGAGCAGCAGTTTGGGTAGCATTCTCCAAATAATTGGACTTGATTTGTTCATACCTTGAAATGCAAACAATCAAAAGCACCAATTTACTCCTTTGTACTGCATGTGAAAATATAGCTAGTGCCCAAAAAGGGCAGTGGGCAGCTTTGCCAGTCATTAATTTCCAGCTGTTAAAGCAAAACCCATGATTAACGAGTAAAATTCTCAGTTCGTTTTGTTTCTGACGCTGCTACTATTACAGCTAATTCCTGTTTGAGCCTGTGAATATAAGAGCGCACCAATAACACCCACAACAGTCCTTAATTTAGCCATGTTAGTCACTGCGGTCGATACTTTTTAAGGCATGTGCGCAATATCACCTTGTCCTAATGAGTGGGCTCTTGTGCAACGTTTGGTTTGTTAACAGCGAAATGTGCTGGCCAGAGGAGTCCAAGTCTGCTTGGCCTTGAGCGCTCACTCTCTTTTCTAAATGGATCCTATGGCATTACCAGAACAAAGGAAGAGCTGCAGAAAAGACGAACTGCAAACACCTGATTTGTTCATTTAAAGAGAAATTGTCATCGTGGTTAATATGAGTAGTACTTTGTGCAAGCTGTCATATTTAATAATGCATAGCTTAGTTAAACAAGGGCTCTTTGATTTGGTGAATAGAGAATAAGCTTTTTTTTGAGCATCACTGAGGTCCCAAAGGTGGCAAGGTCCAGAAATCTGATATATAGTCACATATGCGCATATACAGATATATATTTTAAAATATATGTACATATAAGTTGTTTATATTTATGGAAGTATCAAATATTGAACACAGATGCCTAATATATTGAGCATACATAGGTGTGCGAACACATATATGCGTAATATATGGGTCATTCATATACAGCTGATACATGGTTGAATACAGTTAGAACTGATATTATGTTATATGTTTGCATTAAAATATTAAGTGAACAGTATTTTCATTTATTCCTTGTTTTAATTAATTTATTGCATAGCATATTCTATGTGCATGTGTTTAGAGTTTAGTTAAGTAGCTATTTTCAATTTTCACTTTGTTAGGAAGTATGTGGACTAAACAAATAAGATGCATAAACACCCATTATATAACGTGAAGCTAGTGAACTGGAGTAATACGTGCCACCCATATATGAATGATGTTTTCATATATAGGTAAATATATGTGTTACATATATATGCTCGTATATTTTAATATATGGCTATAAATGTCCTATATTTGAAGATGGCCAATTTCAAATAAGTCACATATATGATAAATATATGTCCATGTGTGACCAATGTAAGTTGGATAAAAGGTTAATCCATATATGCTAATATATGTCATACACTGTAAAAAATGGCCCATCAGTTCAATTTAGAAGAATTACCATATAAGCATTTGAAGTAGTTTTATTCAACTAAAAATTACTTTGATTAAAAGAATCGTTAATTTAAAGTATTTTTAGGTTGAATTACTTTAGGTTATTGTACTTGTTACCACATGAAGTAATGTTTTTTCTGTATATTGCAGTATATCAGATTTCCATATGGGTCTTTTGTTTAAGTGGCCAACGCTTTCTTTAAGTACTGTCTGTTACCAATGTCTGCAAATTTCCCCTAAGAGAAGGGAAACGAGGGTGTTACTATTTGAGTGCCAGGAACATACCGAGCTGGTAATACTGCTGGAGTCCACAACACCTGAGTCTCAGTTAAGTGTGAGATGTTCTCAAGACCAATTATGAAGTACACCCAGGGCCAAGTAGGGTTCTAAGCAGAGCTAAAGCAGGGCAGAGTGTGAGGTGTATGCAAGGTAAGTTTGATGTCTTAGCAGGTATAAAAGAGTTAAGAGTGAGGTAAAAACAAGACTGAGTTATTAGCAAAGCTAAGTGTGAGAATGAAAAAGGCTAAGTGTGCAGTATAAAGAGGGCTAAATGTGTGGTAAAAGCAGGATAAAGTATGAGGTATAAGCAGTTTATAAGGTATAAAAAGGCAAAGTGTGAAGTACAAACATGGCTAAATATGAGTTATAAGCAAGACTAGCTATTAAGAAGGACTAAATGTGATATATAAATAAAGCATATAAAGTGTAAAGTACAAGCAGGGCTAAGTGTAAAGTATAAACAGGGCTAGTGAGGTGCAAACAAGGCTAAGTATAAGGTGTAAACAGGGCTACTTGTGGTTTATAAACAGGGCTAAATGTGAGGCATAAACAGGGTTACTTGTAATTTATAAACAGGGCTAAATGTGAGGCATAAACAGGGTTACTTGTGGTTTATAAACAGGGTTATGTGTCAGGTATAAATAGGGCTACTTGTGCTTTATAAACAGGGCTAAGTGTGAGGTATAAACAGGGCTATTTGTGATTTATAAACAAGGCTACATGTGAGGCATAAACAGGGCTAAGTGTGCAGTATAAAAGGCCTACTTGTGATTTATAAACAGGGCTAAGTGTGAGGTATAAACAGGGCTACTTGTGGTTAATAAACAGGGTTGTGTGTCAGGTAGAAACAAAGCTAAGTGTGCCATATAAACAAGCAACTTGTGATTTATAAACAGGGCTAAGTGTGAGGTATAAACAGGTGTGCTTATGCTTTATAAACAGGGTTATGCGTGTGGTATAAACAAGTCTTCTTATGTTTTATAAACTGTTATGTGTGAGGTATAAACAAGGCCAAGTGTGCGGTATTAAAGGGCTACTTCTGACTTATAAACCGGTCAAAGTGAGGTATAAACAGTGCCACTTGTGGTTTATAAACAAGGCTACATGTGAGGCATAAACAGGGCTAAGTGTGAGGTATAAAAAAACTGACCCAGAGTGCAGTCGAAGCTGGCATCATTGACGGGGATAACGCTATTCCTGCTAGCGCTGATGCCATGACAGCATGTCAGAGTACACTGCATCATTGTCGTCTATTCATTTATTCGTCCTCTCCCTCCTCGCTCACTGTCTCTCTCCTCTTGTCCGCCCACACGCTCAGTGCGGTCACTCTTTACCCCGTCTTCCATCTTCAGCCGCCCACCTGCTGTCTGCTCTGGACATTCGGCCCCAGGTAGAACGCTCGCCTTATAAAGCAGTTCCTTCACGCTCTTCCTGTGGCTCGGCTGGCTGATGAGTTCATTTTTGACAGCTAGCGTAAGTGCTAATAAACTCTGTCTGCTGGTCAGGGGTTTCCTACTGCTTTGAAACATGCAGTCCATGTTCTTGAAAGGCTTGCTAATTAAGCTAATTAATATTAATTAGGGACACTTTGATACTCTGCCAGTTTATTAGGTTAATCTATCACTGCTGCTGTGCCTGATATGCTCAGACTACGACGCCACTGTGTCATTCTCACTGATGTGTTGAGAATGGACCCCCACCCAAAGAGTATCTAGTCCTGCGGTGGTCCCTTTCCACGGATGTACAGGGTAGAGGGTGGCTGGCAAACTGTACACCAACAAAGTGCATCAATATGGTAGGTAATCCTAATAAACTGATTAATGGCTATTACAATACCTTAAGCAGGTGTGGTTAAGTAGGTCACTAATCTGTCCAGTGCTGTAGGTCCTCAAGCCAGTTTTGAGGGAAAGTGTGGGTGGTGGCAGTGGTGGCGGGAAAGAGGGATAATCCAGGAGTCACATATTGTGCGTTGTGAATGAAGTGGTCTTTCAGTGAATGGAATTTTCTATGGAGATTTGGAACGATTTGCTCCTAAGCCTAAGCTTGATAGCAGAAGGAAGGCGAGAGCTGTATGTTCAAGAGCTCACATGAATGACTGGATTCTGTCATTTCCCTGTGCTCTCAGTACCACAGTATCCACAGCACATGTCCGAAAGTATTCAGACACCCCTTCTAATTAGCAAATTCAAACACTTTAAGGATGCACGCATTGCCAGAGATCCACACGCTGGTAACCATTACTACATCTGTTAAAAAAACATGAATACTTGCCCCGCTCCAGTGGTGCTGCAGTGATCTCTAGTTTTCTGGCAGTTACTATGGTATCGCAGGTTGTTGCTAAGGTGTTACAAGGCCATTGCTGTGGTATCACGTGGTTGCTAAGGTTTTACAGGTGTTTGCTAAGGTGTTGTTAGGCCGTTGCTATATTATCCCTGCTGGTTGCTAAGGTGTTTCTAGGCTGTTGCTATGGTATCCAGGGGGCTGTTGATGTGTTACCATTTCTGTGGTGTCCCACATGGTTGCTAAGGTGTTGCTAGGCTGTTGCTATGGTATCCCAGGTAGTTGCTAAGGTGTTACAAGGCCATTGCTATGGTATAATGTTGTTGCTAAGGTTTTACTGGGGTATCACAGGTGGTTGCTAAGCTGTTGCTAGGCTGTAGCTATGGTATCCCAGATAGTTGCTAAGGTGTTTCTAGACTGTTGCTGTGGTATCCAGGGGGCTGTTGATGTGTTACCATTCCTGTGGTATCCCAGATGGTTGCTAAGGTGTTACTAGGCTGTTGCTATGGTATCCCAGGCAGTTGCTAAGGTGTTACAAGGCCATTTCTATAGTAGCACGTGGTTGCTAAGGTTTTACTAGGGTATCCTCGGTAGTTCCTAAGGTGTTGCTAGGCTGTAGCCATAGTATCTCAGATAGGTACTGTGGTGTTTCTAGGCTGTTGCTGTGGCACCCAGGGGGCTGTTGATGTGTTACCATTCCTGTGGTATCCCAGATGGTTGCTAAGGTGTTACTAGGCTGTTGCTATGGTATCCCAAGTAGTTGCTAAGGTATTACAAGGCCATTGCTATCATATCACATGGTTGCTAAGGTTTTACTAGTGTATCCAAGGTGGTTGTTAAGGTGTTGCTAGGCTGTAGCTATAGTGTCCCAGATAGTTGCTAAGGTGTTTCTAGGCTGTTGTTATGGTATCCAGGGGGCTGCTGATGTGTTACCTTTTCTGTGGTATCCCACATGGTTGCTAAGGTGTTGCTAGGCTGTTGCTATAGTATTTCTGCCGGTTACTAAGATGATACAAGGCCATTGCTATGGTATCACGTGGTTGCTAAGGTTTTACTGGGGTATCCCATGGTGTTTGCTAAAGTGTTGTTAGGCCGTTGCTGTAGTATCCCTGCTGGTTGCTAAGGTGTTACAAGGCCATTGCTATGGTATCATGTGGTTGCTAAGGTTTTACTAGGGTATCCTAGGTGGTTGCTGTTCTAGGCTGTATATGTATCTATATAGATAGATAGATAGATAACTTTATTCTTTGAAGGTCTAGATGAAATAAGGAGTACATAATGGATGTTTTTCTCTTTTTTTCTAGGAAAGGTTAAAAAGAGGAACATTACAGGTATTCAGTATCACTAATGCTCAAGTACAGCACAGATCTTTCTAAGTAACACTCAAGAATGACAAAGTGCAGCTACTTATTTTCCACCCCACCTAATGCTGCTCTGGCATTCAGTCCCACATGCACAGCTTGTATAATCTCCATAGAAAAGCGTTTGGCAACTTCTGGCAGTAGTTGAACATATTTCTAAAGCTCGGCAGAGTGAGAGCTCTCATGTAGTAGCAGTTATGTGGAGATGGCAGCCTGATCCTAGATCAGCGCTGTGATTCTGACACGCTTGATGAACGTCTGCCAAACTCGGGCTGATTTGAACACAGTTATGTAAATCGAAATTAGCATTAACACCACTGCTAGCACAAGAGCAGAACTGCATAATAAGACAGACTGTCTATTTTAAGCAGTTATAAAGTAAATTCTAGATTATTTGCTTTATAATTAGCATTGACGCTTATAAATAAATGGGCCGCCTGTTCTGTGATAAGAGATGCGGAATGAAGGACATGTTATAGTAGAAATGATGCAATGCTGCTGTTAATGTATTTCTCATTATGCATTAATGGATTGATTATACTGCAGTCTAGGAAAGTTAAAAAGCTGAGGCTGTTCTTCCAGAATCCCTGAGGCTTGTTTCCACCATCGTAGATGCTGGAGCTGTGGTTTCATCATGCAAAGTGATGTCAAATTGAGCTTTTTTTGATAAAACTGTTCAGCGGATGCCAGAGAAAACTATACATTTGATGTTTTTATCAGACAGATTCTGCCATTTTGTGTTGAAAGGCATCCTTTAGATTCTGGCCTTCGTTACTTGCTGTGATTTTAAGTGGTCGAAGGGATCAAAAACACGAAAATTAAAAACAACCGCAGCTAAGCCCCTGAATTCCTCAGCTGCCAGATGACCAAAGAGAATATTCAGTCATTTCCCAGTGACTGGATTGCTTTAGAGAGACACTTAAATGCTTTATTTAACCAAAGGAAACTTTACGGCATCAAATAGCCAACTTTGGCAGTTGACAAATTCGGCCCCCTTTTTAATGCAATGAATATTTAAATATAAGGCGAAATATTCAGATAGCATGTTTTACATCAATTTGCATCTTCTAATGCTTTGGCTCTGGCTGAAATCAGCTATTTAGGAGACTGGACAGAACAGCTCTGTTACAGTAAACACAGTTAATCTAATTATCATTGATCCCAGTGGGTATTTCAGAGTGGGCTAAAATGTACACTCCGGGCCAGATGCATGTACGAGCGCAGGCGCAGCGCAAATTGTGCCTTGATGCCACTGCAATTTGTGCCCGCAGTGCCCCTGAAATTAAAGCTCGATTTGCTAAGGCTGCATGGGAGACTGTATGTAGCCCCGCCCACTAACAGTGAAAGGCACAGTGAAACGATGGAGTCATGAACAAGCTGAGCTCAGTGAAGAGATGGCAGTGGTGACTAGAAGTTTAAGATCTTTAAGTTGGCTTGACAGAGCCATTGCTCTGATAGCTACAGTGTTTGGCATCTAAGGTGTTGCTGGTCCATTGTCATAGCAACCTAGGTGGTTGCTAAGTTGTTGTTAGGCCATTGCTATAGTATCCCTGCTGGTTGTTAAGATTTAATAAGGCCATTGCTCTGGTATCATGTGGTTGCCAAGGTTTTACTAGGGTATCCTAGGTGGTTGCTAAGGTGTTTCTAGGCTGTTGCAATGGTATCCAGGGGGTTGTTGATGTGTTACCATTCCTGTGGTATCCCACATGGTTGCTAAGGTGTTGCTAGGCCGTTGCTATAGTATCTTTGCTGGTTGCTAAGGTGTTACAAGGCCATTGCTATGGTGGCATGTGGTTGCTAAGGTTTTACTAGGGTATCCTAGGTGGTTACAATGTGTTGTTAGGCTGTTGCTACGGTATCCCAGGTAGTTGCTAAGGTGTTTCTAGGCTGTTGCGATGGTATCCAGGGGGCTGTTGATGTTTTACCATTCCTGTGGTGTCCCACATGGTTGCTAAGGTGTTGCTAGGCTGTTGCTGTAGTATCCCTGCTGGTTGCTAAGGTATTACAAGGCCATTGCTGTGGTATCACGTGGTTGCTAAGGTTTTACTAGGGCATCCCAGGTGTTTGCTAAGGTGTTGCCAGGCTGTTGCTATTGTATTCCTGCTGGTTGCTAAGGTGTTACAAGGCCATTGCTATGGTATCATGTGATTGCTAAGGTTCTACTAGGGTATCCCTGCTGGTTGCTAAGGTATTGCTAGGCCATTGTGATGGTATCCCTAGTGGTAACTAAGGTGTTGCTTTGCCATTGCTGTGGTATCCCTGGTGGTTGCTATTATTGCTAGGATGTATGTGAGTCTGTATGTAATGCCTGTAGGGACAGGGTGAGGGATGTCCTTTGTGACATCTTTTGAGGCAGTTACAATTAAATGTTCTCAACATTTTATCGTTCATTTCCCACAGATGTTTGAATGTACGCTGTCTGAAAACTGTAAGTGCAATCGGTCCCAAAAGCACAAACACGCTATTACCATATATGCTGTGTGATCCTGCTCAGATCTGAGGTTCTAACTCGAAAACTGTGACCTGTCAAAACAGCACAATAAAAACATAGAATAATAAAAAAACAAGAACAGAAAATTGGCTTTGTCAAGCTTTGTCAGGCCAACCTAATAAATTAAGCTCTTTCCCACCAACACATTCCACAGGGGTGTTAGTTTACTTGGGCTTAGAAAATAGTTTCTGAAGCAATTACGTGCTTGCTTCATGACTACGGGCCAAATTTACTAACGTTTTCCATTTTGGCGTTAAAAAATGACTGTTGCAATTTACTAAAGGCGCAGTTGTGCTTCAACACCTAAAAAAGTATCAAAGTGGTGGTGGCTGTTCTTTTGTGTCTTTTTTAAAAGTTAAAAATGTCCTCTTTAAACTTAATTTCCAGGAATTTCTAACAAATTAATGTATTGTCTCAAAATTATTACTCACCTTCCTTGTCAGAGGGTACTAATTAATTAATAATTTGTAGAATTCATTAAAAGTGCAACTCAACATGGACATGGTCTTAAAGGCACTAGAACCCAAGGGCAATACAGGACGAGGTCAATCGTCGCACACTTCCTCAAATAGCAAATCAAATAGATTTTGCCAAGTGGAAAAGTGGAAGCATTTGTGTGAAGGGTAAAAGATTTGGTCATGACTTTGCAATAGAAGTGATTCAAAAAAGGACAGAGTATGTGGAAAAAGTGGGATTCGCTTCCACAATTCATTTCCCACCAGGATGAGAGTGTTTTGTGAAATGGGGATGAGAATCTACAACAGTGCTGGGGAAGCAGCTGAAGACCTTTGCATGAGAGGCTACAGTATTGAGGGTGATCGGCACGGCACTTCCATGCCTGAGAGGCAGTGACGGTCTCTTTCCTGGGAACAGGCGGGACAGAAGAGCAAGTCAAAAGAGAAAATGTGTCCAGAATAGATCAGAGAGAAGCTAAAGGGCTTTCAGTGCTATACCGATTCTTCTACTGCCAACATTCTCTGAATGTGACTTTCCTTCTCACAAGTAACTGCAAGTAAATATTTGTCAGCTTATTGATGCTCTTTTCATGTTTTGTATGAACCTTTAACTGTCACACACCAAGTTGACAGACTGGTGACAGAAGTACACAAGAACTTGTCAGATCAGATTTCAGTTTGTGTCTGGTGGTCTGGGCCTGGTGGTATATCCCCTCAACTTGAGGCCTCGAGATGGGTCTCCAGAATGGAAGCTTTGTTTTACATTTTGTTCTGAATTGTTTTACATGATGTTCTGAACATCTGACCTGCTTATCCCCCTGGTGGGGTGGTGCTGGAGCCCATTCCAGTGCTCACAGGGCAGAAGGCAGGAAACACCCTGGACAGGTCGCTTGTCCATCACAGGGCAGACACACAGACATATACATTTACACCAATTGGTCTGACTGCATTTCTTTGGAGTGTGGGAGGAAACCCACGCAGACCATGCAAACTCTGGTCGCCCGGCCGGGGAATCAAACCCAGGCCCTCCTTGCTGTGAGGTGACAGCCACTGCGCCATTGCGCCGCTCTACTCTCGGTTTAGGAAGTTGTATCTTGTTTAGATCACCACTGATACAACAATATTATGTGACATGAGGGCCTGTATCAGGAGTATAGAGTAATAACTTTGAATGTCCACAGGCTACATAATCCAACAAAATAGAAGCAATAATAGCAACAATGAAAAGAGAAAAAGCACAAATAATATTCTGGCAGGAAGTGCATCTTTCTGAGTTCAAACATGAAAAACTAAAAAATGGGGAACACTTTGTACTCTTCATACTCGGGCTGAACGACTTGGGAAAAACATCTAATTGCGATTTGTCTGATTAATATTCCGACTGCGATTTGAACTGCGATTATTTTCTGTGAATAGATTCTGTTATTTTGGCCACGAGAACCTGAACTTGCTTGTGACTTGAACACTGATCATGCCAGACTGCAGATTAGTTGTGGTTGTGATGTCACAACATATAGTTATTTGGTTGCTTCTGATTGGTCGAACTCATCTACTGGCAGTTTACAAGCTTTGATATTAGGTTAATGTTAGCCAAGTAAGACAACATTGTTAATGGGAAATGGCTATAATTAAAATTGCACTCTTAAGTTGCGATTTCAATATAAACATGATTCATCTTTCGGCCGTACTTTATACCGGTCAGGACTTTGGAGAGGTCTTGCAATTTTAATTCCAAATTCTGTTAACTTTGGGTGCATATCTGAAAATAAATACAAGAAAGGCAGATGTGTTTTAGTGAAGGATAAAGTGGAACAAAGAGAGTGTGTATGCGTGTGTACCCCCAGGAGGAGAGATGACATTATTTAGTGGGTACGTTTGCCCCCCCAGGAAGTGACAAAAGATTTTTAAAGAATGTAATTAATCTTTTTACATTGGAAACCTCTGGCACACATATTATGATGGGTATTGTGGGATGCTGCAAAGGCTGTAATAAATAGCTCAAAAAAGATGGTTCTTTAAGGGTTGTTTAGTAAAAAAAAAAGGTTTAATGCAGAACCTTGAACACTTAAAGAACGCTTTGCATGATTAAAGGGTTCTTTGCATTGTGAAAAGGTTCTTCAGATTGATGGAGAATGTGTTGTATATGGTTCTATATAGAACCTTTCTGAAAAGTCTGTATTGTTACGATGTCAAGCTTGTAACAACGGAAGAACCTTTTTGGTGCTATAGGGAACCCTTTGCAAAAAGGTTCTATATAGAACCATCTACAGCACATTCGTCATCAATCTGAAGAATGGTTTCACAATGCAAGGAACCCTTTAATCAAGAACAGGGTTCTTTGAGTGTTCATGGTTCTACATAGAATCAATTTCTTTACTAAAGACCCCTTGAAGAACCATAATTTTTAAGAGTGTAGGGTAAAATAATTTTGTTTGCAGCACTTAAAAAGAAATAAAAAATATAAATAATAAAATAAAAAAATAAATAAACAGGCCTGAACAGAAGCAACAAGCCATGACGTTAATTCATAGAATTAGACCCCCAGAAACCCAGAATTAGACCCCCAGAAAGAACAAAACTAGAGGAGTTGTCTGAGGTGTTTTACAGACATTTATATACACACGCTGAAACATTAAGTTTCCAACAATAGAAACATTTCTAGAGACTCTCGATCTTCCCTTGAGAGGAGAACAACAGAACGAAATATTGACAGTGGAAATGACCAAGAAACTATTAAATAAAGCACTAACACATCTAAAGTCGCATAAAGCTGCATAAATTTCATCTGAATAGTACGAGTAATTTACAGAACACATATCTTCAATAGGCCTCATTTACCAATATTTTTCTTCTTAAATTTGTTCTCGACAAAGGTCCTAAGAAAAAGTCTACATCAGATTCATGATGAGTTCAAACACACTCAAAAAGAGAGTTCTTTAAAGGTTCTTCAGTAAGGAAAATGGTTCTGTATAGAACCATATACACTCAAAAAAACCCTTTGCATGATTAAAGGCTCTTTGCATGGTGAAATGGTTCCTCAGGTTGATGGAGAATGTGTTGTATATGATTCTATGTAGAACCTTATTGAAAATTGTTCTATATAGCAATAAAAGGTTCTATTCTTACAAGCTTGACATCGTAACCAAGAACACTTTTCAAAAAGGTGCTATATATAACCATATACAACACATTCTCCATTTCACCCTGCAAAGAACCATTTAATCATGCAAAGGGTTTTTTTGAGTGTTCATGATTCTGTATAGAACCATTTCTTTTTCTCTATAGGAATCATCTTTTTTAAGAGTGTAGAATTGTTCGCACGTCTTGAGTGTCTGTAGATTCTGTTCTTACCTAAGAACAAATCTCAAACAACACTAGTGAATATCAAAATCATTGCAAAAACTAAGCAAGTGGGTCTTAAGAAGAAATCGTCTTCTTAAGAAGGTTCGGTAAATGAGGCCCAATGCTTTTAATTGGATGCTTAAAAAAGAAACCTGTGCAGTTTCATGAAATGAAGCCATCATATCAGTTATACCGAAAGAGGGAAGGCATCGAATGAACTGTGGGTCTTACAGACTTAAATAAATAGACTTAAATGTAGATTATAAATTCTAGGCTTATGTTTTGGCTAAACGAATGGAAGGATTCATGCTAGAGTTGATCAAGTGAGACCAGACTGACTTTATACATAACAAAAGATCACAAGTTAACATCACAATATAGTTCATCCATCCATCATAAAAAAGACAATTAAAGCCCTGTTGATTAGCTTGGATGCTGAAAAAGCATTCGATTCAGTAGATTGGAATTATCTTTATCAGGTTCCTCACAAAATTGGTTTTAAAGAGGAGTCTATACAGTGCATTAAACCACTTCTTCAAAGACTCTTCAACATCAGCATGGATCAAAGTGAAAGGCCATCTCTCACAAATTATAGGGGCACACATCAAGGATGTCCATCGTCTTCAACACTTTGCATTAAACCCGTAGCTCAAGCCATTAAGCAAACAGCTTAGTAAGAGCAATTAAAGTAGGCAGGACTGATTACAAAGTTTCTTCGTGCGAATGACGTCTTCTGCATCTCTCAGAACCAGAAATGCAGCTCCATCTTATGGCATTTTTAAAGTAATATGACTCTTAAAGCTATAAATTAACCCTCATAGGTCAACAGTGTTGTATGCAACATCAAAGGATGCTGTACATAAAAGAATAAACATCTTGGGAATTCTGCGTTCTGCAGACTTCCTTTCATTTTTTGCCAGAAGGGTAGCGTTTGGTCATTTGAGTGTGGGTTATGTTGCCATCCTCTCCCTTTCAGAAGCTTTGTAATCCAGACATGAACTGCACTGTCTTTTTGGAGACTTTATCAAATAAATCCATAATGACAAATCCAACACTGAGTATCTTCTGTGGTTATTTATCCATTTCTCCGTATTGAAAGGAGTTGTTATTGTTAGCAGGGTTGTTAGCCGACCACTGACACCTTGGGTCAAATCTGTCAACCAGTCAGAGGCTGTGTTCCCAACTCGTCGACCAATCAGAGGCTGTGTTTCTGACTCGTCGACCAATCAGAGGCTGTGTTCCTGACTTGTTTGCCAATCAGAGGTTGTGTTCTTGATTCATCACCAGTCAGAGGCTGTGTTCCTGACTCGTTGGCCAATCAGAGGCTGTGTTCCTGACTTGTTGACCAATCAGAGGCTGTGTTCCTGACTCATTGGCCAATCAGAGGCTGTGTTCCTGACTCGTCGACCAATCAGAGGCTGTGTTCCTGATTTGTCGACCAGTCAGAAGCTGTGTTCCTGACTCGTTGACCAATCAGAGCCTGTGTTCCTGACTCGTTGGCCAATTAGAGGCTGTGTTCCTGATTCATCAGCCAGTCAGAGGCTGTGTTCCTGACTCGCTGACCAATCCGAGGCTGTGTTCCTGACTTGTTGGGCAGTCAGAGGCTGTGTTCCTGATTCGTTGGGCAGTCAGAGGCTGTGTTCCTGATTCGTCAGCCAGTCAGAGGCTGTGTTCCTGACTTGTTGGCCAATCAGAGGCTGTGTTCTTGACTTGTTGGCCAATCAGAGGCTGTGTTCCTGACTGGTTGACCAGTCAGAGGCTGTGTTCCTGACTCACCGACGAATCGGAGGCTCTGTTCCTGACTCGTTGGCCAATCAGAGGCTGTGTTCCTGATTCGTCGACCAATAAGAGGCTGTGTTCCTGACTTGTCAACCAATCAGAGGCTGTGTTCCTGACTCATCGACCAATCGGAGGTTGTGTTCCTGACTCAGTGACCAATCAGAGGCTGTGTTCCTGACTTGTTGACCAGTCACAGGCTGTGTTCCTGACCAGCATACGGCGCTCACTAAATATTTTTTCTTTTATCTCAACGTCCTTTGATCGCATACGACATTGTTGACCTGAGAGGGTTGCAGGATTATTACTACGCAGCACAGATTATCGCTCTGCTATATTGGTGTAACTCAAAATATAGATAAAAATGGAAGGGTTTAGAATGTGACTGGTCTAAAATTCCTGTACAAGCACTCTTGGGAGTTTACCTGGGACCAAGTCAGAGGGGTTGGGAGGATTTAAGTCTGTTGACCTCCTGCTCACTTGTAACATGGCAGAGAGTAATAAAAAAGTTAAAAATGAATTATGTATATTTTACAGTGTAGTTTAATGTTGTTCTGTTAGTAAACTTTCTTTAAACACGTGTTTGAGGCTCGTGCCCCCATATAACCTCTGTCTCTTTAGCTGTTGTTAAAGTCTCTTTGAGACGTTGCTGCAGATTTATGCTTAGTTTTAAAGTGTGGAAGAAAATCAATGTAAAACTGACCATCGCGAGTTGTTCAAACTTTAGTAAATTGAGCAGAATATGGCTTTTTTTTGCGCAATCCTCCCACATTTGGTACCTCCTTCAAATACATATGCATGAGAAAGAGAGCTGCAATTTGCATTTTTGCAATCAAATCCTATAAACTGATCATTTAGACTCGTGCATCAATTTCACTCATTATGTGGGCAGAATTCTTATGATTTGCGCCTCCAACTGACGCAAAAGGCTTAGAACATCGGGTTCAAAACTTTCCACTCTTCCAATGTTCATTTCTTAAATGAAGGGTATTAATTGGGAGTTTGTTCCTCCTTTGCTTCAGCAACAGCCTCTACTCTTCTGTAAAGGCTTTACACCTGATGTTGGAACATTGCTGTGAGGATTTGATTGAGCATTAATGAGGTTAGGTACTGATGTTGGAGGATCAGTTCTAGTTCACTTCAACTCATCCCAAAGGTACTGGATGGAGCTCCATCACTCCTGAGAACACAGCTCCACAGCTCCACAGCCCAATACTTCCCTAGCTTGGACATGGTGGCGTTAGGCTCATGTGTGGCTGCTCCAGAACGTCCCATTCTATTGGTCAGTGCCTTTCTATTGAGATGTACACGAGCTGTGTGCAATTGAACGCCAGTCTCAACAGTAGGTGCACCTTAAAGTAGCCGAATTCACTAATTAAACAGATCCAAAATCCTGCAAAAGGAAATCGATTTGCACTGAAAAAAGTAAAGAATTGCAATTAATGTGATTCAGATGAGTGCATCGCTTTCACGTTAATAAAATATATTACATCCACACAATTATGTCTCCCGGTTTGCTTACTTTTGCCTGATATATTTTATTCATGAGGAAATCATGTACATGTTTGAATCAAGTAAACTCAATTCAGTGTACGGTTCACAAAGTATCCTCAAGGAAGAGAAGCTCTGAATGTGATTAAAAGCAACCTCATTTCGGTATCATGAGAGTCTCTAAGCGTCTTCGTACGTAAATAGAGGTTTCCTCGACCTCAATTAGTGCCTTCGGCTCAGTCCTACCCGCGCATGAGCCTGATATATAATTCATACATGATCTTTAGGGAGCAAACACATCTGTGTGTGAGAGCCAAATCCTGCTGGCATGAAGTCTGTCATCATGGCTGACATAAAGGGGGCTATAGGCTTATTCATTGTACCGTAATGCTGGTGTATTAATAGCCCCTGGAAGTCATCCATTGAAAATCCTGTTTAGTCCGAAGATGCTGGACTAGAGCGCTGAAATGGTTATAATATATACATTACAGTTTCCATGCAACACTCAACTGTCTCTCTCTCTCTCTCTCTCTCTCTCTCTCTCTCTCTCTTTCTGCATTGCATTATTGTTCGATATGTCCTCGTACATTAGCAGTGTCAGAGCACCTCACAGCCTCTCTTATTTCTTTCCTTAAGAGACTTGTTGCACAGAGACGTTCATGTTGAATGCCCTGGGTTATTGTAAACTTATATAGATATTCTACACCCACTCCAAACTCTCTCTCTCTCTCTCTCTCTCTCTCTGTGTTGATGCACATAGCAGAGCAGGCTTGGCTTGGAGCTATTCCCACCCACACATGTACACACACACACACACAAACACACTCTACAGCTTGACATCACATGTGCATCCAGAATGGAGTGTGTGTGTGTGCTTCTGCATGGCCTCAGTAGCTGCAGGTAAACAGACTGATGTGTAATTTGCAATCAGAGCCATCCACGGCATCGGCAAACGTCCACAGGGAGGGTTTTTTCAGGGAAATTTATTCCAGCGTTCGTGGTTTTTATGAACAATTGAAGTGTAAAGTGTTCATTATCGGACACACTGGTGCGCTGCCATGTGACTCTCCCCCACACTAACTAACGATCTGTCTGTCTATCTGTCCATCTATCTGTCTATCTGTCTCTCTATCTATCTATCTGTCTATCTATGTATCTGTCTATCTGTCTATGTATCTATCTATCTAGATGTGTATCTATCTGCGTATCTATCTATCTATCTTTTAATCATCACTTTCATAACAAAACATGGCAACTTTATAAAAGGAATTTTAATGTTTACCCTCTGGCCAGAAAAGTCAAAGTTAATGACAGTGAGGTCACATGGAAAGACAAAGGACGTGTTTGCTTAAAAGAGAGACCCCACAGATTTTTCAAAATATTCTGCCTAATTAAGCGGTTACGATGTAAACAAAGTGATTTGGTGTGAAATTGAACAGAAACTTACAGAGTCAGAATTCCTCACAGTGGTGGTGATAGGAACCAGACGTCTGAGTTCAATGCCTCTAAAAGCTCCCTCACAGAAAGTGATTACATAAAATAGTTATGAATTCACTGCCTGATGTCTGAGACATTGTTTTACAACAGTTTAGAGAGGGTTTTGGCCTAAAATGGCAGAAAGGGTGCTGTGAGGCAAAATAGTCAGTAGACATGTGTATGTTCACGTGTAGGTTCACGTGTAGGTTCACTGGCCGTTTTGACAAATAAATAGTAAATAAAATATCTAGATTTGTGTTGTAGACGTTGTGTCCCCTGGTTCCTATCACCACCACTGTCAAAAAATAAATATGTCAGTAAGTTTTTTCTACAAACCATTTCACATCAGACCACTCTGAATGACTTCGTTTACATTTCAGTGATTAAATTATGCAGAAATTTTGAAAAATCTGTGAAATTCCCCTTTAAGTATTTTGTGCTGCCCAGATATTTCTCCTGAAAAAAGAGCCCAGTAATCTCTCGTGTCTCCTCTTCAGTCTTAGTACAAGTCACACACTGTGCTCAGATTAGCCAAGATAATAATGCTCATCCTCATCTACAGTTAAGCTCTCACCTCTCCTGTATCTCTCCTGTATCTCTCTTGTATCTCTGCTGTATCTCTCCTGTATCGCATGTCTTCTGTTGGTCTAATGCTGTTTCACCTGAAGAATTGTAAGAAAATCACGATTCGGTATGAGTAGCCATCAAAGAGCATTATTTGATCAATACAGTTACCTTCTGGGGTTTAATGTAACAAGACTTTATTAAGTAATTCTGAACCATTTCTATTCATTCATTCATGAAAACAAAAAAGTGTTTGAGGTTTTAAAATATTAAGAGGTTCAGAATGTGGAGAGAAATCTGCAGGGATGTTCAATTTCAGTCTTAAAAGTTTGCTGTGTTTTCTGCCTGTCATGATCCATAATGTTGAATATTAGATTTTTTCTGCACATCTTATGTTGCTGCGTTTAACATGAAGGAAAAAATAAACATAAAATATTAAATATGCCAGAGTTTATTTTAGTCAGTTATTTTATACCTATCTTTGTGAATGTGCGCTGATGCTCATTTTCAGCCTTCCCCACCATTCTGGATTGTATGATCAGCGTGTGTTCTGGCACAGAGAATTTCACACACACACTCCTGCTGTGTTCAGTAAAATGATGTGTGCAGAGTGGACAGTGCTGTGTTCACGTGCGCTTCTACACACATGATGTACATACGCAGTGTGACGCTTTTCCTTTTTCTTATACACTGCAGCATGAGAGTGTGTGTGTGTGTGTGCGTGTGCGCGTGTGTGTGCGTGTAGGTGGGCGTGTGTGTGTAGTTGAATGTTCATGTGCTGTGATCCCCCTCTTGGCTCCGCGTGTCAAAATCTTTCACTACTGAAATGGAGGCCGTAACCATGGTGATCAAACAAAGAGCTGGAATTCAGAATAGAATTTACTGTTTAGAGAGCGAGCGAGGGAGAGAGAGAGTGAGAGAGAGGGAGAGAAGGAACGTGCTGTGGATGTGTGCCTTGCTACTGCCAGCCTTGACATCAGTGGGAAGACCAGAGCTGCCGCACCCAGCTGAAGGTCTGAAACTGTGGACTGTTCACTGTACAGTGCACTGATTTGGCAGTTCAGACAGTTCAGACTGTTGTGTGTAAGAACAGTGGAGAATGTACAGTGTAGCATTACTATCTATCTGTCTATCTATCTATCTATCTATCTATCTGTCTGTCTATCTATCTATCTGTCTATCTATCTTCCTGTCTATCTACCTGTCTATCTATCTATCTATCTATCTATCTATCTATCTATCTATCTATCTGTCTGTCTGTCTGTCTGTCTATCTGCTATGCTCCTGATTTTCTATTGCAGGGAATAGTGATTAGGGAATATTTCAGTTCGCTATACTAGTGTTCCTTATAGTGTTTCAATTTAGGGAATAGTGATTAGGGAATATTTGAGTTCCTATACTAGTGTTCCTTATAGTGTTTCTATTCAAGAAATAGTGATTAGGGAATATTTCATTTCCCATACTAGTGTTCCATATAGTGTTTCTATTCAGGGAATAGTGATTAGGGAATATTTCAGTTCCCATACTAGTGTTCCTTATAGTGTTTCAATTTAGGGAATAGTGATTAGGGAATATTTCAATTCCTATACTAGTGTTCCATATAGTGTTTCAGTGCAGGGAATAGTGATTAGGGAATATTTGAGTTCCTATACTAGTGTTCCTTATAGTGTTTCTATTCAGGAAATAGTGATTAGGGAATATTTCAGTTCCCATACTAGTGTTCCTTATAGTGTTTCTATTCTGGGAATAGTGATTAGGGAATATTTGAGTTCCTATACTAGTGTTCCTTATAGTGTTTCTATTCTGGGAATATTGATTAGGGAATATTTCATTTCCCATACTAGTGTTCCTTATAGTGTTTCTATTCCGGGAATAGTGATTAGGGAATATTTCATTTCCCTATACTAGTGTTCCTTATACTGTTTCTATTCAGGGAATAGTGATTAGGGAATATTTCATTTCCCATACTAGTGTTCCTTATAGTGTTTCTATTCCGTGAATAGTGATTAGGGAATATTTCAGTTCCCATACTAGTGTTCCTTATAGTGTTTCTATTCAGGAAATAGTGATTAGGGACTATTCCAGTTCCCATACTAGTGCTCCATACAGTGTTGCTGTGCAGGGAGTAGTGATTTAGGGGCTATTTCATTTCCCTATACTAGTGTTCCATATAGTGTTTCAATTTAGGGAATAGTGATTAGAGAATATTTCAGTTCCATATAATCTATATGGATCACTATTCTTCATAGTGATCATGATTTTCTAATACAGGGAATAATCATTAGGGGACCATTTCTGTTACCCCTGAATGGTGTACTATATAGTGCCCCTGATTTAAAGTGATTAGGGACTATTTCCAACACAGAGATTGAGATTCATTGTTGTGTTCACACCTGATCCTAATCAAGCTAACAGTGGTGGGTACAGTAGCCTAAACCCAAGTTAAAATGTTGTTACTTCAATTAAATAATGACTCAAGTAGAACTGAAAATAGCCCAGCAAAAAATAACTTGAGCCAGAGTAAACAATTCCGGGTCCAAAAACTCCTCCAGTACTGAGTAAACCTACAGGGCTGCAGTGGAACTTTTTAATACAACCAGCATAGAGCTGAAGTCTGTTCTTCTCCTTTTTGGGGTCCTTTAGGTCTAAAATGAAATGGTAAAGGTCCAAATTGAGAGGCCTGAGTAACTGACAGAACCGAATGAAATTACACCAAAACCAATGTAGCTTACATGAGTAGAAGTCAAAGTATGCCCATTTGTAAATACTTAGGAATGTGCAAATCCATCAAAATGTTTCTAAATTACACATCTTTGACTGAATGTAAGTAGTTCTTGCCCACCTCTGCTAATCAAGGGCTTCAGAAGTAGCTGAACCTCCCTCAGAGCCAGGTGTATGAGGTTTGGGCTGGACCTCAGCTCAGCAGGAGAAGATTGAGGACTAATTGCAAGCCAAATTGCACATTATAAAATGCACAGCTCCGGTCCCAAAATCTGATTGGCTGAGCCGCATTCTAAGCTCTTTGAAAAATTCTGTACTTCTGAGCTGTCACACAAAAAAAAATGTGCTGGTAATGAAACAGTCCTTGTCTGTAGTTGCTCTCATGGACCACCCAGTGCACTGATAAACGTAGTTAAGAACTCAGTTCTGTTTAAACTGAGGAGCTGATGACTTATTTTCTTGTCTAGAACTTGGCTGATCATATAGGTAACAGACAAAAAAGTAGATAACAGGCCAATCAACTCCTCCATTAGTGTCACAGGCTTTTAACTGTAGTACGTATTGTATGATTCACCATAAACAGCAGTATAAGTCTAAAGAATATGCCACTTGAATGTCTTACATGCTTGAAACCTGGGCTGAATCTCACGGGGCTCCCTCCTTCCTGTAATGCTCTGTGTATGGCTGCTATTCCTAAAAAGTGCACTGTCCACTCTGTCCACTATAGAATTGTCCATTATGGAATTGTCTATTATGGAATTCTATGCATGTGTCTGAATCTCAGATGGTTATTTGTTTAATATATTATGCACTGTTTGGATGCAGGAGGCAATAGTTAAATTTCTATGTAGTGCTGTATTATGGAGTAGGGAGCCATTTGAGACTTAGCATCTGTTGGAAATGGGACATTCATAAAACTGGAAATCCCATAGAGGCGCTAATGGAAATTAGTTATCACAATGGCAATTTGATGAGTAAAAACTTTGTATAAAGTGAAGGTTTTTACACTAAACAGTGCTATTTTAAGCTATTATTATATGGCAAAAACTAGGACAGTTTGACGATGTGTTGATTGCTAGTTTTACAATTATTGCTTTGTAGAGTGTTCAACAAAAGTTCACATAAGCTAGTTAAAAAGCTATGTTGCAGCCACAGAATATGTTTTTTTGCACATATTTTCACACTCAACAGAGAAAAATTAAAATTTTGTTTGATTCTACGCAAATTTTCTGTAAATATTGCGATTGGTGAGCGTGTGTGTGCAGAACACTGCAGTATATCGTTCTCATATCAGCTTATAAGGTAAGCTAACTAGAGGGCAAAGTAGCTACTTAGCCAAATTAGACAGTTTACAGTGACATCAAATGACCAAAAGACCACTAAATCATTAATCGTGGTTAATATAACGCGAATGCTTCTTTATTAAACACTGCAGTAAAATGAGTGGCTGGCGCAGGTTCACGATTAAATGACAAAAAGTAACCACTAAATGTCATGAATTTATCGGCCTAGGAAGGTTTGAAAACGGCTTTCTGTTTTTCTGTTGTGTGTAACGCTGATTTATCCTACACAGTGATGGGAGACTGAATGTTCTGGTCCTCTATCAGCGGGCCATGGTTGCTTGGCAACAATAGCATACTCCAAAGGCACTACATTTCTTGGCAGAAGAATTGTTTATCATGATTATTATTCATAATAAATTATTTATTGAGAATTTTGTATTTTGTCATATTTTGTGTTGTCTGCCGCTTTATAAAAGCCACAGTCCACTGAGGCAGAGGGTTAGAGTGATGGTATTACAGGTAAGGGGGCTCTAAAATTAAACTGAGAGCACAGCTTACTGAACTTTTTGAAAACAGGTTAAAATTTTATGACACTGCTTTTTTCCCATTTATAGACTTGACAGTAGATTCTTATCCATTCAGCTTTCTACAGACAGCCAAACTTGTGCTTATGAATCACAACTCATGGCCTTCCAGTAAGGTGTTTTAGCACAAGAACACTTGGTGTTAAATTTGTAACCATTTCATTGTTTGATATCCATCAGAAGGTTGCTGGAACTGTAGATAAAGTTTATGACTGGATTAAACTTTACAAAGGTCATTTTGAATGTTTTCTGGTTGTGGCCACTAAAAAAGTCCCAATGGTCAAATCCTTGTATTTTTATTTACTCAGCAAATTAGTCTAATGTAGAGTGTAGTTTGTTAATCATTTCCATAGTATTGGCCTCTTCCATTATTAACGGTATTACAGAATATGCCACAGTATAAAAACACCACTGGTGCAAGTTTGGGCATTGGCCAGTTGAGCATGCCCTACTGACTTTTTGAAATTAGGCAAGATAATTTTGGCTTGTCAATGATTTTTTGTGGTCATGGAATTTTGAAATCGATTACATTTGCTTTTGTGTTTTATTTTGGTCAGATAAAGGATTAGCCATCATGACAGAATAATAACTCTAACCGCAGATTTGATTTGTTCACCCTTATGTCTACATTGTTGGCTATTGCCTCTTGACATTGGTCAGACCAAATTTGCACACCTGCATAACATGTTCCCGTTCTACCTTAAATGGTACAGTGGTTGCAGGCTGGAGAATGAGAAGCTGATTTCAACCTCATAAAAATCGAATGGTGAGAGACACTATTCTACTTTTGAAGGTAAAGTTTCCTGCTGGAGATGTGGGAAACGTGTCTGTAGCTGAGATAAAGCTTAAAGCAGAGCAGAGTAAGTCTGTGTTATTGTTTATATTACACTTTTAGTCTGTACTACAACATTAGCACATACTGACACATTATTTCAGCCAAGATGGGAAAATGTTACTTCAATAAAATGGACATAAAATGTTGTGGCTCCCAAAATGGTTTGATTTTTGTTGACAGGACAAAATGGCTCTTCTTAACATTTGGGTTGCGACCCCTGAAATAAAGCATGGCAAACACAAAATGTGCATCAACAGATGTAGTTACCATCTGAAAGAGTTCTTTAGAAGGATGTCGTAGAAGAACCATTGTTGGTTGCGTAAATAAAGTTAAAACTGAGGGTAATTTAAAGCAGTGGTTCTCAAAGGAGTCCTCAGGCCTCCCCAGATGGTCCACATTTTGTTCATTTCCAACTCCCAAAAATACGGACCTTCTATGGGGGCCTGAGGATTGGTTTGAGAGCTGATTGATTGATTTAAAGAACTATTTTAAATGAGATGTGTAAAGAACCCTTTACATACTGTGAAGTTTCTATACCAGTTTAATTCTTTTTTCTTAGAACCATACATCAAAGACATGAACCGCTTTGGAACCTCTGCTTTTAAGAGTGTAGACGTCGTTCATTTCTGTGAGGAGCGGTGTGCCCTCATGCCAAAAAAAACATGCAATTGTCCAGCTTCTTCCACAGTCCTTTTGAAGTCTTTCAGAGATGAGCAGGCTTCCTATTCACTGATGGCACTTGTTCCGAACGAGCAGACCCTCCAAGTATCCTTCATATTACCCAGATAGAATATCCTGCCTCTCGGCGCGGGAAGTGAACACTTCAGAGATGAGTCTGTCCGGGCTGTTCGCCTGAACGCTCATCCGTTCAAGGGATTTCTGTGGCTGTGGGGAAGACTGACCCCAGCGGAACTAATCCCTCATTAGATTACATCTCTAGCAGCCTTTCTGCCAGTGGAACTTGCTTTTCCCCCAATATGCAGCCTCCAGCAAACACTATTTATACATGACCGTAACACTGTGGTTATTTCTGCATTATCAAACTCCTCTTATTTGGGGGATTTTTTTTAGAGCTGTCTGATGCTAAAACAACTGGATGAATTAATCGCAGCCTGTACTATAATTACCCAAAAATCTAACATGCACAGCGAATTAGGGAGATTTCCGTTTTTAGAGAGCACAAACAGAAGCTTTTATGCTCTATAAACACGTACAGGGAAACTGTCTGAATTACTGAATGTAATGTGTCAGCATATTAAACAGAATTTTGATCTGCTCTACATGTGGGTTGCGAGATTTGGATGCTTTATTAGGCTTTTCTGTCTTAGGATTTCTTATGGAAAAAACACTAAATGTTGGACGGCTCGATTTTCCCACCATACACTGAATTACCTGGTCAGTTGGACCCACTGTGGGATTAATATGTAATGCTTTTAGTTATGTGATCTAAAAAGAAATTAAGTATGCAAAAACACAACCTTGCCGATTGCTATAGCAATATTAGCCTTCACCATAAAGGTGCTGTACACAGGCCCACCGTCAGTGGGTCATTTAGTGGAGCGATGCCCCACCATTAAATCATCATATCCCACTAAACGCACTATTTGTACATTAGTCTGTAGCGGCAAAAAACAAAGTGGGCATGCTCACCCAGTTTAAAAAGGTACATCAGTTTACAGAGGGTGGTTTGCCTGCATCACTTTGTATTGTCTGTCCATTGTAGGCAGACAGATTTCCTAAATGGGCAGATCTTTGGTGATTTGCTTTAAATGTGGCTCTCCTGTTGATGCGCTCCTTGGCTACGTTCACATTACCAGGCTGAAGTGGCACAAATCCGATTTTTTGCCCTAATGTGACTCAGATCTGATGTTTTCAGAGCTGTGTGGACACACAAATCTGATCTTTTCAAATCCGACCTGTGCCACTTTGGCTACGTTCACATTACAGGCCTCATTGCTCAAATCTGATTTTTTGCTCAAATCCGATCTCTCTGACACAATGTTTCACACTCGTTTGGGTAAGTGATTCAAATCCGTCATTAAAGTGAACAAACCGAAGTCCTACTCAGTAACGTCACGTGAATGAATCACGCTCATCATCATCAAACAGTCTAACGAGCAGAACGAGCTTCACTGAGAAGATAATTAACTCTGATCAGCTCTCAGCTTCATTATTAGAGCGAGACGAAGGAGAAAAAGGTGATGTGTTTCTTTTCCACCGTTTACAGGCTTTAACTTCTGTTTGGCGCTGTTGCCATGGTAACGCTGAATGGTGGTGCACACGCAGTGGAAAAAAAGCACATGAATTCCGATCTGAGCTTCACATTAAGGTTGCATGCCACGAATCGGATACGTATCCGATCTAGGACCACATAACAGCTAAGTGGACTCCCGATCCTCTTCAGCGCCTCCACTGTAACAAGAATACATTGAAATGTAAAAACGAGTGATGAAATCAAAAACTGTAAATGGATCATTTTGCTGAACTGGTTCAAAGTCAGAGTTGAAAACACATTTCGGACTTTTAGCTGATCTGGACTTTAGACTAAAATCATTTTGCTTGGAGTGGCCCTGTACCCTAATAATGTTCATGCTATTTAAACAAATGATTGAACATTCCAAAATCGTAACACTACCAAAACTACCAAATACTTCAGTAATGACTGTTTCGGTAGTGACAATTTTAGCTCACTGAGCTGAGCCTAAAAACTCTAGTCAGTACATGACTAGCAAACACAGCTTTGAACAGATGCACACATAAAATCATCATGTTTTATTAAAAACCACAAAAAGTTTACTTAATTTCAGACAATATGTGTTTCGGTAAGGACACTTCTTAATGTTTCACACCGATTTTCAGACTTTGGGAGACATTTATTGTAAAAACAATGGGACCTAACTGCTCACCATGTGGCCATGAGGGCTGCTCTAAAATGCAGGGTGTGTCTAAAATAATAATAATAATTTCATTATAGATCTAAACCTTTCAACTAACTCCACATTAAAGGAAATCAAAAAGATCTTCAAAAAAACACTGAAAAAACATTAAAGTTGGAACAGCCAATTAACCACACAAAATAAAGTGATTAATCGACTATTTGACTATTTTAATTGGTAGACAGCCTTAGTGTTAATATATTGCTATTGTGTAGCATAATAATCAGAATATTATTGTGTCTATATTGTGCAGGAACATCAGGCTGGTCAGGCACCACTGTTGACCTTTGTTTCAACTCATCGGCATAAACCAGATCCTCACCTGACCTGCGCAAAGTGCCCCCAGCTCAGTTGGACCACTTGTCTGTCCAGATTAGCTTCACCCATCGTCCACTGCATGATAACGCAGGCTGTCTGTGGGTGTGGATGAGTAGCAGTGCTGAGAGTGCAATACTGCAAGAGACAGATAGGGGGCAGTGGTTCCCCTCTCTCTCTCTCTACCTCTCTCTCTCTCTGTGCACTCTCTCTGCATCTCCTTCTCACCCTTCTCTCTCTTGGCAGGGTCAGTATGGCTGTCCAGGTTTTTCTTTATCTCCTTTTAATTACTCAGTCTTACACAAGGGCTTTAAGCTGTTGCACTGGGCGCATGTGTTCGTCTGTGCGTGTGATCCGTCTCTGAGGCTCCGTCTCTCAGAGCCAAAGGAGAAAACAAGAAGAGAGAAAATGTATGCATGTGTTCGAGTATGTGCAGTTTTGTATAGAAGTCAAAGATCAACACTTTATTTATTTATTTATTTATTTATTTATTTAAACGACTGTTAAATACATTTTTCAGCAACAGGAAAAAAAAACAGAAACAACATATCAGCAGAAATGCAATTACACAAAATCTGCAGAGGTGTTTTTCCACACCTCTAAAGGTGTTAGAAGTTGGTTGCATTTTCTGCTGTGATGTTGAGCTCTGGACTCTGGATTCTGAGAACACCAGTAGCTTCTTTTTTTGATATCTTTTGGTTTTCTTGTTATATGTTAGGAACTTTATTGGTCCTACAAGGGAAGTTTGCCATTTTGCTGCCTAACTATGCCCAATCGGGGAGCAGTACAGTGTCGCCAGCAGAGCAGCACCGCCTAGGGCAGTGGAGGGTTAAGTGCCTTGCCCAAGGGCACAACCAGGTATACCTAGTCAGTTATGGGATTTGAACCCACAGCCTTAGTGCACTTCTCTTATCACTAGGCTACCGGCCACCCCGACCACCTCTTGGGGTCATTATCCTGCTGTAGAATGAATTTCTTCTTGAGCTAATACACACACACCTTCTAAACTGCTTATCCTTCTGGGTCACGGGGGGTTGCTAGAGCCTATCCCAGCTGTCACTGGGCAGAAGGCAGGATACACCCTGGACAGGTCGCCAGTCCATCGCAGGGCTTCCTGAGCTAACATTTTTCCAAAAGGTATTGCATGATGTATTCAAATTTGTATGTACTTATCAGCATCCATGATACCTTCAATCAGGAACAAACCCCCAACTCCAGATGCACTGATCCTCTACCATACTTCACAAATGGTTGAAGAGACCTTCATTGCTATGACGGTCTGCCTTCTGTTGCTTCCAAAGGTCTTAAATTTAGACTCATCTCTCAAAGATGAAAGCTTTAAGTGCTGTTTATGTGATGGGAACAGTGCTGGTGTCCTACCAGTTCTTGCAGGTGGTTATTAGGAGTCACATTTTCTCTGTATCTTTTAATTATTTTTTGAACTCCAGTTTTGGGAACTCTTGTTTTTTTACTTAGTTTTCTTTGTCCTTGTCTTCTTTTATGGTTCTTGCTTATCTTCCATCTAATCTCCTCAAAAAATATCTCCTGAAAAATGAATAACTTGTACTTAAAGGTGCAGTTAGTGATTCGGGAGAACAACCGTTGATATTTGAACTGATTGTTGATATTTGAAACAGCAAAGATAAGATAGTTACCCACCTGTCAAGCAGAAACAGAGCAGCCTCCTCATCCGTTTTCATACCTTTCAACTCTCAATGAAGCTGAAGTCAGCTTCTTATCTGCCAGCTTGTTGTTCGAATTTTTTCCGTTCCACCTTAAATGGTGCAGCAGTAACAGGAAACACCCTGGACAGGTCGAGGTGATATTCCATGAATTTGAAAAGTGTATTGGTGTAAAATTGCTTGCTGCCCCTTAATCTGGCCCTTTTTATCTGGAAATTCAGTAAATAAAGGGTGATCTCTGACTTTTACACAGTAATGTACCTTTTATGGAGCTGACACTGTAATGGAAATACCAGCCAATGAATAAGCATATCCAGTAGAAAGCAGCAGTCAGACTGTCTTAGAAACAGCTGCAGTTCTTTCCTGAAATGCTCTCCTGCACATTTTGAACAGCGTCCAATAGGGAATTGGGAATTGGACCATCCGTCAAGAAGAATACACCAACTACCATACATACTGAACAGTTGGTAACACAGAGTGTGGGCTGACAGCTTCCTCTGGCTTCCTCAGACGAAAACCCATCCAGCTGTAGAGAAGAAAAAAGACCAAAAGGCCACTGACTCATCCCACCATATCGCTTTCTTCCTCTGCCTCAAACTCTACAATTTTGTGCTCATTACACAAGACGTATTTGTGAATTATTAGTGTAGGTTAGGAAACCGAAAAACCCGTCATTAGCTGGGGAGAGCTAATGATGCTGTCGTGGTTGAGGCTGAGTGTGAACTGAGTTCTGATTAGGGCTGAACAGTGTTGTGAAAAAGCAGGTTTTGGGTTTGTATGATAAATATTGCAGTATCTGTAAAAACAAGAAGAAAGTCCAAAATTCACCCAGAGAATACGTTCCCAAATGGAACTAATTAGCACTCTAGCAATGGGAAGTGTGTTTAGAGGGGGAATTGAATAGAAATTCTGTCATTTTTTTTAAGACGTTAAGAAGCTCATTATAATGATTCAAAATGGTTCACTGTAGAGAGACTTAAAAACTCTTTACAGTCGTGGTGAAAGGAGCCAGGAGTCACTAATATAGTCATTTTGTTTACTATCCAAAAACACCAGTGAACCTACACTCATCTTCTTGTATCTAACATTGTCCCCAGAAGTTCTCTGCCTCACAAAATAGTCCCCAAAGAAACAGGCCCTGCATGAACCTTCCTGTTATGGAAAAAATACAGTTTAGACCAAAATCTTATCTAAAAGTAATCTTTTCAGTCCAATCTATCTCTCTAATACCTTTCTGAGACATTAAACTCTTCAAACAGTTCTGACTCTGTTGGTTTCACATCAAACCAAAAATCTCCATTTAATTATGCAGAAGGTTTGAAAAATTGGTGGAATTCCCATTAAAGGCAGCAATTCAGTGTTCTGGTTAGGGCTGCACAAAATATTTCACAGCATTTTACTGCCTCTTATATATACAGTATAGTATGTGTGTTTTGTAGCATTGCCCTAGCAAGTGGGGAAATGGAGAAATGGATATTCTGGTCTTTTTGACCAAAGAACAGACCTGAGGCCGTAGAAACTTCTTATCTGCTTAGACATTTAGTCACTTATGACAACTTCAGTTAGGACTGAATTTAGGACAGAAGCCATTATAGAACAACAGTTCTTAAATTCATAATCTTATCTTTAACTCCAGATTAGAAAACAGTATTACAGAAACATCCTGACTAGACTAAATTTCCCAAATTCTGTCCTAACTTTAAAATAAACCCCAGAGCTGCCTTAACTTCTGTTTAACCGTCTGTTTCTATTGTTTTTTGCAGTGACCGGCAGCACAGCTCACTATAACTGCCATAATGTTGTTACATTTATCTTCACTGAAAACGGAGCTTTGACTTATGTGTTTTTTTCTAACAGCATTTTAAAAACCCCAGACGCTGCAGACTCGATCTCCACCGCCCCCTCTTATTACCTTTGTGTGTTAATGTTGATGAGTTTATAGAAAACAATCATAATTTTAATCGCACTCAAATTGGTGAGAAAAATCGTAATCAGATGTTTTCCCCAAGTCGTTTAACCCAAATCCTACAAAGCATTTTGTGCGTGTAAAAGTTCTCACAGCTGAGTTATTGATGAGCCCAATGCTGGGGGGGCTTTATACCCCTCTAGCAGGTGCTTGGCATTGGGCATGCTGACCTTAGGCTTGTGTGCGGGTGCTCCAGGGCATCCCTTTCTACTCATCAATGCTTTTCTATTGAGATTATACCAGCGCTGTGTGCACAGTTGAACACCTGTATCAGCAATTGGTGACCTTAAAGTAGCTAAATTCCCTAATTAGATCTACTGTCTGGACACTTTTGGGACATGTAGTGGACCATATTTTGGAAACACATTAGCCGGACGTAATGAGCACGTAAACAGATTCTCCATCGGATTGTTGAGTAGAGAGAGCAGATAAACATCTCAGTCTTAATCTATAATCGGAATGTATTGCACACATACTGCGCACTTCTGCGATCAGTATTGTTGATGTCAAGGCCGATGTCACAGCGATGATTAATGAACAATATGCTCTGCAGCACGCCGATGCTTTCAGGCTGCTCCTCAGAAACTGTCCCATATTTAAGTGTCCATCTGTCCCGTACTTTGGGCTCAGACTTGCAGCCACTGCTCCGTTTTCCTGAGGCGCTTGTTCCTTTTTTGGAATATGTCGTCATGATTTTTTGACACCGGCTCCCCAGACACCTTAAACATGCTCTGCAGTCTGTTTCATTGACGCACCTTCAGTTTCAGCAGTTGCTGTTCCACTGGATAGAGATACTGTGGGCTATTTAAGAAGTAAACTCATTAAAATAGCTCAGTAAAGTGCTTCGCTCTCAAACACACCACTTTTAGGATGAATTCCTTTACATCGTTTTTATTAAGTAGCTGTATTTGGTAACACTTTACCTGAAGGCTACCTACATACATTCGTAATGCATGAGCATTTAGTAATATGTTTAAAAAGCAATACTTGAGCATTCATATCTAGCCTATGTCAGTATTTGCTAGATGACGTAAGATGTTTTACCACCTAAAACTTAAGTGACAGGCATTGGCAAAAGTCCATTTACATCAAAGTCGTTCATAGAGTCAATACAGTATGTGCTCCTAACTAGATCTCTGCCTTATTACATTCATTCTTTTGGAGTAATTCTTCATAACAGTGTTATAAATGGAATGAATGCCTATCTCATCAGTTTAAGGGCCCTGATGTCAATACAGCGGCATTTACATAATAAGACATCTTATATTATCTTGCAAATAAGCTGTTTATACTGAAGTATTGCCTTTTAAATACACTATTCAGGGCTTATGCGTGTGTTACGAAGTCCATATATGCATTCATTATAGAGGTGTAGATCTCTGACATCATACCAATTTACAAGATTCTTGAGGAAACATTTCAGTGCATCATGAAATCTCAAGTTTCATTACAATTCAAATTCAGGATGATTTTTTCCCCCAATTTTCTCCCCAATTCACTTGTATCCAATACCACCCACTAGTTAGGACTCCCCCAGTCACATGATACCACCAGCTCTAGGAGGGTGACGGCCAGCGCAGGCTTCCTCTGAGAGCTGTGAAGCACCACCGCATCTTTCCAAACTGCCGCTTATCCAACGTCATTGGACGATTTAATGCTTATATTGTCCACGGTAGCCAAAGGCACTAACCGCCAGATCTGCTACATCAGCTAACACTACCCTAGCATCACGCTGAGTAATGGGGGGAGAGGGGGACCATCCTAACCACCCTGAGAACGAGGCCAGTTGTGCTCCCTTGGTCTCCCGGCCACGGATGGCTGTAGCATCACCAGGGATCGAACTCGCAACCTCCTGATCATAGGGCCACTCGGGAACCCCAGTTGGATTATTTTCATTTGATTCAGGATTACATTGTAAAAAATAGCTGTACATTTTCAAAGGATGCGGTAAAGATGGTGCGTTCAGGTCAGACTTCTTGTCAAAGGTGTTTAAATGTCAGCTTCTACAGTGGAAGGCTGTTATTTGCAGAGCATATTGGGAAAGTGAGTTCATTCGTGCAGCCTTTAACTGCCATTCTCTGAATATTATAGTGATGAGGCTGGAGCTTCCCAGGGTTTCCTGTTCATTTCTTCATTTAGAGCTCCTTTCACTTTAGTTTTATTGGTTTTACCATCTTATTCTTACCTCAAAATATAGATTTTGTGGTATTCCAGCCACTGGGTTACTGTCAGCCAGTCTTAATAAGGCATAAGTGCATGTTAGGGATGCATGATGACATCAGAATCATGTCAGTAATGGCTCACAAAGATGATCAGCGTTGTTTACGTATTGAGATGTTTAGATTTGGACAATATTTTGAACAGATAATTAACGGTGTGTTTATTTTACACCGAATGTGCAGAATCTTTACAACTGACATGATAAAATATCTGAATTTATTACTGAATTTATTTATTATTTCCCACCCTACACACTTAAAAAGTTCTTCAAGAGTTCTGTAGTAAAGAAAATGGTTCTACATAGAACCATAAACACTCTAAGAACTCTTTTGCATGATTAAAGGGTTCTTTGCATCAAGTGCTCGGCAGATTGATGGAGAGTGTGCTGTAGATGGTTTTTCTGTTCTTACAAGCTTGACATCACAGCAATAGAAGAACCCTATTTGCTGCTGTATAGAACCATTTTCAAAAAGGTTCTACATAGAACCCTCTACAGCACATTCTGAAGATGCAAAGAACGTTTTAAGATTAAGAGACCTTTATTAATCCCACAACGGGGAAGTTTCACCTCCACATTCAATCCATCCGTGAAGTGAAACACCACATACACTCTAGTGAACACACACACACACACACTAGGGGGCAGTGAGCACGCCTGCCCGAGCGGTGGGCTGCCCTATCCATGTGCTGTCGGCTCAGGGGATCACACCCGGCGACCTTTCGGTCACAAGCCTGGTTCCCTAACCTCCAGCCCACGACTGACCCCACAAAGGGTTAATTATGCAAAGTGTTTTTTGGGTGTTCATGGTTCTATATAGAACCATTTTCTTTGCTAAAGAACCCTTAAAGAACCACCATTTTAAGAGTGTATGTAAATAAATGTTGTATTTTACAGTAATGTTAATCCAGATATAGATGTAGTTTTAATTTCCACATTTTATTTATTAGCGCTGGCAAATATGTATATGAAAAATATTAGACTGGGAAAAAATGGAAACTGCTCAGACGCTGCCACTGTTTTCTACCAGTTTGACTTCAGTTTTGTTTTGACCTTTTCTCTACATCTGTAATGTTAGTTGTCCAGTTAACTAACGTACATTTTTAACATAAAATAATAGATGTAACAGTTAATTATAGACGATGATGGAGTAGTTTAGGGTTTCTTAGCTTGGGTTAAGATGCTGTAAGATAAGATGTAATTCTCAAAGATTTACTTCTATAATACAAATCAAAAAATCTTATCTTGACCTTGTCTTGTCTTATCTTATAAATAAAGACAGGAACTTTCTGTTATGCGGCTCCAAAGCTTTAAAATGGGTCTTTAGTTTATTCACTATTATGCCTTGCACTTAGAGCTGTCTGTGAATTTTAGAGGGGCGTAAAATCTCATGCCCTTTCCTTCAGCCTTCAGGGTCACCACAGAGTGCACCTGTAAGCCCCTCAGTGCAGCTTAACAAGGCACATGTTAGTGTTGAATATGTGCAGCTTCCTATGTCCAAGGACCAGGCACAAACCGGCTTTTTCATGGACCTCTCAAGGTTTTCAGGCTCTCGCTTTAGCAATTGTCTGACCTCCCCATTTATGCCAGAATTAAAGGTTTAATAAATACAATCCATTTAATTTTTTCCCCGATCTCAAAAAAAGCCGCTGTGGCATCTTCGCCGTTCTCCTCGCTCTTAGCCTCAAAGGGAAACGTCAAGAACTAAAACCTTGATCTGCTTAAACCTGAACAGGACGATGACGAGGACGACGATGGCGACGATGACGAAAGCCACTGGTTTTAGATGATTCAGTTCTCATTGTGAACCTGATCGTGAGGCCTTTAGACTCGGATTTGGAGTCAGTGGTGGGAAAACCGAAACGTCAGTGGGCTTCCTCCTTGAGGCATCTCCAACATGATTTCAGTTTGAAATAGTAACCCAGTTGATACCCAGAAAAAAGCAGCAGCCTACGTATCAATCACAGTGAGAGGGAACGTCAGGGAGGGAGGGAGGGGGGGGAGGGAGGGGGGGGGGCGTTTGGGGAAAGAAAATCAGCCAAAAGACACAAAACAACCCCAGTGGTGTGTGTGTGAGCATCTGTGACTCATATTTCCTATCCTATACTGGTATATTCTTTTCCTGTGAGTCAGTGTGGCTTATGTTGACGTATGGAACTCAGTCTTTCTCTCCTGTCTTTCTATATACAGGCATATGCGAGAGTTTAGGCGCCCCTTGTCAAACGCCACGTTTCGTTGATTAACACATCATCCACAGAGAACACACTTAAAGGTGGCATTTTTCTGCACAATTTCTGTTTATTTGCTGAATTTAAAACATTAAAATAATAACAAAACATAAAATACAAAATGTGCTGTAACGTTTGCCCAGCCCACATTTTATATTTTATTCTTTTTCCTAATGTGTTAAATTCAACACATAAGCAGTAATTGTGTATTAAAATGTACAGAGGTGTGTCTCTGTATAGGATGTGTTCACTTACGGTCAACAACACTTGACACACACTTGTGAAGAACATGTCATTTGACCAGGGGCACCCAAACTTTTTCACGCGCCTGTATTTCACTGTATTTAGCTCTTAAAAGCTAAAAGCCGTAGTTAAGCTCCTGTTTGCCTTTTTTGGCTTAGATGAAGTCCTCTAAAGTAAATAAATATGACCCAAGGCCTTTCTAGTGCTACACTTAAACGGTTGGACATTAAAGTGTCCATATCCTACGCTTTGCTTTTGTTTTTATTTCCTCCTGAAGATACTTAATGTCATTTGTGTTGTTTTATATGCCAAAATCACTTCATAATCACTTTAGTGATATTTTTCACTCGTCATCACTTTGAATTAAACCAGCTGCTTTGGTGACTGTGCTTTTAAGATGTATGAAAATAAGCCCTGCTCTGATTGGCTGTCCTGTTTTTGCCTCAGTCTGGACTGAAACACTCCTTATAACTTTAGCGTGAATGGGCGGGGCTAAACTACTGTAGACTGAATAGGTGGATATGTGTTGGGATACACTGTCAGGACAAAGCCGTGTGTCTCCATTTTTGTCGTTTTTCATTTTTTTTATGTAATTTGAAACGTTCTGTTGTCCCTTTTTGATGTGTCAAAATTTCATTATAAAAACTGCTTGGAAAAAATTATTTATCCATTTACTTCCATTAAAAGTTAGGAATGTTTCTCCTTCTCCTGTGAGGTATGAGGTTTTGTTCTGACAGCAGTGAATGTTGACTTTAGAGATGCAGAATTAAAATTCAGCATATTGTTAATAATGTTAATATCAGCCCATAAAGCCCTGTTGCAGCTCCACAGAAGAATTAGATTTTTAGGTAAAAATAAAATAATCCTCCTCCTCAGCTCTGCTGATCATTCTAACACAGGTTTAACAATAAATGGTCTTAAACGTGGTCGCTTTTGTGGAAAAGTTTCCTGCCGGAGATGCGAGAAAAGTCACTACAGCTCAGCTAAAGCTTAAAGCAGAGCAAAGTAAGTCTGCATTTTCATTTATATTATATTTTTAGCCAGTACATGAGCACATACTGAGACAGACTTACAAGCAAGAGGGTAAAATGGACATAAAATGTTGTGGCTCCGAAGGTGGTTTGATTTTTGTTGAAAGGACAGAATGGCTCTTCTTAACATTTGGGTTGCGACCCCTGAGCTAAGCTAACAAAAACAGTAGTTACAGATGATTACACACTAATGAACACATGGGTACACACTATATTCCATTTCTGCTTATAGACCCTCTAAATCTCGCACTGCACCTTCAGGAAAAGGTCGATTTGACTGATGCCGATATTTGATGATGTGTTTATTGAACTCTAGTGGAGAAAAATGTTTAGGTGGTGCTGCATTACTGAGCTAAAACCTCTGCATTTCATTCATTTTACTGCATTTGTAGCCTTATAAAGATAAATAACGTATTTCTCCGTAATACTAATCCAGTTAGATTTACTCCCACTTTTTAATGTTTTATATCTGTCTGTGTATCTACATCAGCACTGACAGACATGTACATGAAAAAATCAGATATCTGCATTGGTGCATTCCTAGTTTACTGCACTGAAGTCTTTTATTTCAAGAAAGTGAGGAAAATGTGTTTTTCTGTGATACAGGCTTTTCATCGCTTCATTCTTTTATAGTCCACACGCTTTTGAAAATGTCTTTTTCATTTAGAGGTTTAGAGATGTTCTAGTTTTCAGATTGAGAGTCATCTCACTTTCCCTTTATTGTGGAGATCTATGAGTCCGTGTGTGTGTGTGTGTGTGTGTGTGTGTGTCAGAGAGCTGTTTGTGTTGCTGTTGGCTCTGTAGTTATTTTTAGGCGCTGTCACGCTGTAATTGAATGTAATATTTTAATTTCTGTGTAGTCTTTCTTTGCTAGGCTGCTTTTTTTGAGAGAAAGAGAATTATAACAGAAGACGCAGAGGAAAGACATGACAGAAGAGGGAGGGGAGCTGTGAAAAGAGGGCGAGAGAGAGAGAGATGGAGAGGGAGAGAGAGAAAGAGAGAGAGAGAGAGAGAGAGAGAGCAAGAGAAAAAGAAAGAGACAGCACTACTGGAATTATGTAAAAGAGAGGTGCGTGGGAGAGAAAGACAGAGACACAGAGAGAGGGAGGGAGAGAGAAAGAGAAAGGAGGGAGAGACAGAGACAGTGAAAGGGAGAGAGAGATGGAGAGAGGGGGAGTGAAAAAGTGAGAGAGAGGGTGGAGAGAGGGAGAGACAGTGAAAGGCAGAGAAAGAGGGAGAAAGAAAGATGGATAAAGTGAAAGAGAGAGAAAAAAACAAGACGGAGAGAGAGAAAAAAAGAGAGGGAGGGAGAGAACCAGGCAGAAGGGGAGCGAGAGATAGAGATAGAGATAGAGATAGAGAGAGAGGATAGGAGGAGGGGATGGACGGAGAGGGAAAGGTTGCGTATTTATAGCTGCTGAAATTTCTAAAAAGGTTAGCAGTGTTTCCTGAGGGAAATCTAGAAACATAAGCAGGAAGAAAGGAGTGAGGCATTTAGGGAAAAAAGAAAAGATGCCATAAAGCGAAATCAGCCTCTGTGGTGTGTGTGTATGTGTGTGTGTGTGTGAGTGTGTGTGTGTGTGTGTGTGTGTGTGTGAGTGTGTGTGTGTGTGTGTGTGTGTGTGTGTGTGTGTGTGTGTGTGTGAGTGTGTGAGTGTGTGTGTGTGTGTGTGTGAGTGTGTGTGTGTGCGTTTAGCCTATTTTTGGATCTTTTGAGTAGCGAAAAGTCACTGCTGTTCACTTGTCCTCTGCTTGTTTGCCCCTAAAGCCAAATAATTAGCCTTTCATTCTCTCTCTCTCCTTCTCTCTCCCTCTCTCTCTCTATTTCCCTCTATGTCTCTCTCCCTCACACTTTTTTCGCTTCCCCTCTCTCTCTCTCTCTCTCTCTCTCTCTCTCTTTCCATAGAGCACGCTCGTGCTCGCCGAAAGAGCTTTGCCACAGTGAGGCAGAGAAGCATGGAAACCCCGCCCACTGCTCCTCCCCAGACATTCCGCCAGTCCGTGAGTAACTCCGCCTCCTCCTCCTCCATCATCACACCAAACCCCGCCCACTGCTCCTCCCCAGACATTCTGTTAGTCCATGAGTAACCCTGCCTCCTCCTCCATCATCAAACCAAACCCCGCCCACTGCTCCTCCCCAGACATTCTGTTAGTCTGTGAGTAACCCCGCCTCCTCCTCCATCATCACACCAAACCCTGCCCACTGCTCCTCCCCAGACATTCTGTTAGTCTGTGAGTAACCCCGCCTCCTCCTCCATCATCACACCAAACCCCGCCCCAGACATTCCGCCAGTCAGTGAGTAACCCCGCCTCCTCCTCCATCATCACACCAAACCCCACCCACTGTTCTTCCCCAGACATTCTGTTAGTCTGTGAGTAACCCCGCCTCCTCCTCCATCATCACACCAAACCCCACCCCAGACATTCCGCCAGTCAGCGTGTAACCCCGCCTCCTCCTCCATCATCACACCAAACTACGCCCACTGCTCCTCCCCAGACAAGCCGCCAACCTGTGATTAACTCCGCCTCCTTCTTCATCATCACACCAAACCACGCCCACTGCTCAGAGTCATTTAAGCCTTAGAACTGGGTTTACAGATACCGTAACATCTCAAAATCTCAATCATTATTACATAGTAAGGCTTATTACTCAGTAACTACAGGGATTTCAGTGCAAACTGGCTGAGCTACTCTTAGGTTATAGAAGTGTGTAATTTAACTTTGGGCCTGCCAGTGGGCCCTGGCCTTTAAGGGGTTAAGCCATATTTTCATGTTTAACATGTATATCATTTATTACTGGCTTACTGCTGGTCACATGGCTTATCATTGCATCATAAGAAGTCCAGTTTATTCCCAAACCATCACACACTTTTCAAACCGCAAAGTCCTGCAGGGCCGTAGCACTACACTGTTTAGTATTTGCCCCACTGTACACTCTGCTTTAAAGCTAAGGTCCCCAAAGAGTGCTTCTTTTGCACTGTGAGGCTAATGCAGCTAACAGGTAATGGAAGCTGATGACCACCAGTCAGCACTGGGCTTCTGAGTGGTGACTAAGCATCGGTTCTGTCGCGAGTTTGAACCCTGGAGATGCCACAGCCGCCCATGGCCAGGAGTCCAAGAGATCATAACTGTCTACATTCTCTCTGAGTGGGTAGGATGGTCCCCTCTCCTCCCATCACTTAGGGAGATGCTGGCCAGTGTGGGCGTCTGTTAGCCGACAGAACAGAATTGGCAGTTAGCGTTCTCCTCCACTGTTCAATGACGCTACATTAGCGACAGTCTGAAAAGTCTCGTGTCTCGGAGGAAGCACGTTCCCTCACCTCTCCAGGCTCGGCAGCATCACGTGACGGGGAAGACCTTGCTATTGGGTGAAACTGGACATGACTAGATCGTTTTTTGGACTTTGGGACTCCAAAAATATTTGGAACTGGACCGAATGGTGCCGGAGCAGGGACATCGCTACAGTGAGCAGTGCTGCAGCCCTGCAGGTTTTCATTCTTGGTGTTTCATCAGGGTTGAATAGAAAATTCCACTTTTATTAATCGTCTGGAGAAATCTCTCAGTGGTGTAGTGAGTGCGTGAGGCGCGTTTCAGGTGGACTTTGGTCCGCCCTCCATCTGTCTCAGCTAAAAAAACACGAGCTTTAATGAGGGCACTGCTGAACTCGCCTACCAAGTTTGCTGGCTTGCGTTTGGAAAGAGTTGTGTTTAGTTGACTGCGGTCAGTGTTTTCAGATGAGATAATTATAGCTGACGCTGACACGATGTTGGATTGAGGCTGCAGGAAATTAGAGGAAAGCAGGTGCTTTTAAACATGCACAACCAAACTGCAGTGCTTTCAGAGAAAGAGAGAGGGAGAGGGAGAGGGAGAGAGTGAGAGAGAGAGAGAGAGAGCGTAGGCAGTATCTGAGTATGAGTCACCAAGCCAGAAACAGCATCAGTGATTGATTCAGCTGCAGTGCTATCTGGTGGTCATTTGGGGTAAAAACACGTCTTATTGCGTCTTACAGTTCAGTACAGCTTTAATGTCCACTGTATGAACAGCATCACAGGAAACTTAATCACTAGTGAGTGTTTGAAATATTGCATTATTAGAATATTTTGAGTGAATGTTACTTTATACTTCAGTTTGGAATGATGTGACTTCATAATAACTGTAGACTATTCAGGTTTGAAATATGTTACTTTATAAATTATGATAGAATATTAATTTTTAATTAATGCTACATCATAATTACTTTAGAATATTCATATCTGAATTGTATTACTTTATGAATTATTGCAGAATATTTTTTTATTATATTACTTTATAATTACTTTATAATATTTATTTTTGAATTATAATACTTTAAAATTATTTAAGAATTTTTATTTTTTTAAATTATATTATTGGGTAATTATTGTAGAATATTCTGTTTTTAATTATATTACTTTATACATTATTGTAGAATATTCATTTTTGGATTAATGCTACTTCATAATTACATTATAATAATAAATTTTGAATTATAATACTTTATAATTATTTAAGAATTTTTATTATTTAAAATTATATCATTGGGTAATTATTGTAGAATATTCAGTTTTTAATTATGACTTTAGTTTTTGATCTATATTACTTTGTAAACCCTTTAGAATATTCAGTTTTGAAATACATTACTTTATACATTATTGTAGCATATTCATTTATGAATTATATTACTGTATTATTTCTTGTAGAATATTCATTTTTGAGTTATATTACTTTATAAATTATGGTAGAATATTCAATTTTGAATTAATGCTGTTTCATAATGACTAGAATATTTACTTTTGAATTACAATACTTTATAATTACTTTAGAACTTTTATTTTTGTAATTATCACTTTGTAATTATTGTGTAAAACTCAGCTTTGAATTGTATTGCTTTAAAATTATTGTAGAATATATGAATTTTTGAATTATATTACTTTATAATTATTGTACAATGTTCAGCTTTGAATTTTATTACATTGTTATTGCTTTAGAACGCAGTTTTTAATTAGTTATCTTACAATTTAGCATGTAGTTTGTAAAATACATTACATTGTAATTACTTTAGAATATTCAGTTTGAATTAATATTATGTATTATATTAATATATTATATTTAATATATATTATAATATTATTATAATTACTTGAGAAAACGTAGCTTTGAATTAATATCACTTTACTATTGTATATCTTTGTTAAATCATGTGAACAGACCAGGCTAGGCAAGTTTTATGTAGCGCATTATAAACATAAACGTGATTTAAAGTGTAGTACATTTGCAAATATTAATGTGTAAATAAACATAATAATAAATATAGATAAACACGGTGGATTTACTTCATTGTTGTACTCAAGTACCTACTTTGAGTATCTGCACTGTATTGAACCAATCATAGCACACCTTTCACTAAACCCCTCCCCTAAATACCAATGGTCCAAACAAAGCTTAGCAACTGTAACTAGGCCCGGGCCCTCCCCTGACAACTTTTCAGGGTTTAATTTTATGGCATGGGGGAATTTTTTTACCTTTAATTTAGGCAAAGTGGATTTAAAAGTAAATACTTTCGTACTTTAACTCAAATAGAACGATAAAGAGATAAAAGATCAGATTAAAAATGTTGGGTAGTGTAGAGTTTTGCTGCCTCCACGTCCTATTTGAAAGTTCTTACTTACGACTTCGGAGGTCATAAGTACGACTCGAAGTGGTTTTGGTTGGAAATAAGTGGAAATAATGTTTTTGGTTTACTTTTATTTTTATATCTGTTATTAAAGAGAGACTATGTATATTCATTATATCTGTATTTCCATGTGTGGATGGTTTCAGCCTGCAGTCTTAATGTTGTGGCTGATTAATAACTGAAATACAGCCAGTTTATCAGCGGCTATCATTGCTTTTTGTCAACAATCCAATTCGGAAACTCTGGGCTCATTAAAAAAAATTCCCACTAGTAAATATGACACTGTGCTGTGTGTTCACGTGCATCGATCTCGTAAATCCGATATTTCCAACAAGACCTGAAGGCAGTATTTGTCCTAAAGGTTTCATTAAAAGCTAGAATAGAATATTTCTAAACCACGACTCCTTCAGGGCCTTTTTCTGCCGTAGCCTCATCCACTAACATGGTTTATATTGGTGCTAATTTCCATGCATCACTCTGAAGCTTGATCTCTTTCAGACAAGCCATTAGAGCCCAGCGGTGAGCCACATTTTCATTTGTACCATTTTACCAAAGTGATTGTTTTGCTTTCCGTCAATTTTTTATTTGTTTTGGTTTTTTTTTTTTGCAAGGGGGGAAAGCTGTGTTTGTTTGTAGAAAAGTCTTGATGTCTTGTTGAGAATAATGAGTCTATTTCCCTCGTTTGTCATGTGTTTTTGTAACATGGCGTGGTTAAACCCCCAGAGACTCGAAGGCTTAGATTAGCACAGCTTGTTTTCTTTGGCTTCTAATTATCAAACTGTATGATTTTATGCAATACAAGCAAACCTCGCCTCTCTCGGCAAATCAGTGTCTCTGAGCTGTCTGTCTGACTGCAAACTCTGTCTGTCTGTCTGTCTGTCTGTCAGAGCTTTCTTAGCCGCCGTCTGAAAAGCTCAATTAAGCGAGCGAAGAGCCAGCCTAAACTTGATCGTACCGGAAGCTTTCGCCACATGATTCTCCCACGATTCCGCAGTGCTGACCAGGAGAGGTAAACAGCGTGCACTTGCACACATGAGGTTGCATGACCATTCATTTCACTAGTTGACTACACACCATCAAAAAAGTAAAGAACATGGTTCTATATAGAACTATGAACACTTAAAGAACCCTTTGCATGATTAAAGGGTTCTTTGCATTGTGAAGTTGTTCACCAGGTCACCAGAGTTCACATAACTCAAACTTCTTAGAGTCAAAAGTTCTCCCAGCTACTGTTTCTAGGTCTGCATTTCAGTTAGATAAACAAAACTGAATTTGCATTTTTTTACTCAGTTTCTCCACTAGCTGGCACTCCTTCTATCACACAGCCCCATCTGGCATATTTTCCTCTTGGGCTTCTTGATCTGGACAGCTGTGATATTGCTGGGATTCAAACTCACAACCTCCTGCTGTTGGGATGAATTATTAGACAGCTGCACCACATGAGACGATGCCCTGCTTTAAAGTTAGAACAACAGGTATTTTTCCCAGTATATCAAACATTTGTAGACACACAATCTGAGCTGCTTCATGTGTTCCTGAGTGGTTCAGTGGACGAAGCCGTCACCCCAACAGGAGGTTGTGAGTTTGAACCCCAGTGATGCCACAGCCATCCGTAAAGGTGTAGCCAAGAGGGAAAACGTCTAGCGGGATTGTGTGGAAAGAGTCCCGGCTGGTGGGGAAGTTGAGTATAAAGACAAGTTCATCTTATTTGCCAAACTGAGAAGCAGAACTAAAAAATTAAGAGAACTTTTGACTCAACTAAGAAGTTTGAGTTGTGTGAACTCTGGTGTCCTCAAGTTGAGTCAACTCAAGAAAAGCCATGTAATCAGTCACTATATCATTTTGATTTGAGCTGATCTCTCATTTTTAACAGTGTATCCAAGCTGGTGTCTACAGACCTTTGGACATATGGTGTATTTTAGTTGGTTTTTGAGTAGTCTTACACAAATTGAATGCTACATGCTAACTGCTTTAGTCTTATGGGTCCAGATTTGATCTCGCAATGAGAACATTTGGGGACAAAGACGTAAGAAATAGTAGAACAAATGCGGGTGAAAACATAGACTTATCAGAGAGGGAACAATCTGAGTGTGTTGCTTTTAAACTAATTCAAGGCGGAGCTTAACGTAGGGGGTGATGGTGTGCTCATTAACATTGTTTGTGTATGTATATATAAGTTTATATAAGGATATAATGTAAGTTGGTCCCCTCACAAAACTCTGAAACATTCATTTTTACCAGTATACATTAGCTAATAATAGCGTTCACTGGCTAGCTTGTTATGCTTATGTTGTCGACTACTCCTGACATTAAAATAGCACTGGCTAGAGGAGTTGGGGTGGGTTTTAGTGGGGGCATATCTTCAATAGCAGCACTAAAAGTTTAACAAGTTGTCCCCAGATGTGTATTCTCGTTATGAGATCCCAACTGACCATGTAAGACTTACTGTTGCTTCTGCCACCACCATGTTTCGCTACTAAAGTTAGGCACTGTACCTGACCACTATCCCTGACCACCAGCTACTGGATATATTTGTTGAGCAGTCTATGCAGCCCCTAGTGCAGACACACAGTCACAAATACTGACACCAAACATAAATCATCCCCCCTCTGCTGCAATTTCTTCACTGAAAGACAGAGATCTTCATATCTCCTCCATCAGTGTGATGTCTGCTTGGGCTCAGTGCTGAATTCTCTAGCGAGACTGTTGAGGTTAATAACAGCCTGGTGTGACTGACCTGTATCAGCGGAGGTGTGCGGTGACCTTCACCCTGTCAGCTGCATGACAGCAGTGAGACCCGATAGTGCTGCAGTGGGAATACACAATGCTCTGAGCACAGCAGAACTCACACAATGAGTTTATTTGTCACTTCGCCCTGCAGTAGACAGGAATATCACTGAGGTACTGTGTTAGATATTGTAAGCAATATGAGAAATAGAGGTTAAACGGTTGTGTTTTAAACACACATTATATGCACTATGCAAAGTTTGGACTCACAATCGAAAAGTTTGGGATCAGTGTTTTCAGTAAAAGTTAAACTGATTTAAACTTTTTTAGTAGGAATCTGTTAAAAAATGAAGAAATGATAGATGTGTCCAGGGGAAGTCGTGGGCTGGAGGTTAGAGAACCAGCCTTGTGACCAGAAGGTCGCTGGCTCGAGCCCCTGAACTGACAGTACATGACTTAATTGCCCTTGAGCAAGGTACCTAACTCCCAACTGCTCCCTGGGGGCCTTGGATAGGGCTGCCCACCGCTCTGGATACGTGTGCTCACTGCCCAACTGCGTTCACTAGTGTGATTGTGGTGTTTTGCTGCACAGATGGGTCAAAATGCGGAAGTGAAATTTCCCCGTTGTGGGACTAATAAGGGTCACTTAATGAACTATGAGGTATAGATGATAGAGAAAGCTGCAGAACAGTGAAACTGAAGTGAAGATTAACATCTAGGATGCATCGTGTTTAAAAAGTGGCGATTGTATTTAAAAACTCAAGCAGATAACTTAATATAGTAATTAGGAAATTAATACAATGATGTAATTGCAGTAAATTATTTATCACTTAATAACTTTTTTGATGTTCCTAAAAACTTAAAATACTTTCTGCTGTTATCGGAACAAAACCTTGTATCCCGAAAATAGTAACTTTACAGGAGAAGGAGATACAAGGTTTTGTTCCGACAGCAGCGATAAGTTATTACTGAATAGCAGCAATTATTGATATGACAAGTGATTCCAAACTTTTGAACGCTAATGTTTAATGTGTACACTATAAACTCTAAAGCTTAAGTTAACCTTAAAAAAAAGTTTGGCTCACTTTTTCTGGGTAAATTAACAAAGCAATTCGAAGTAGCTAATAAACTTTGTACTTGATAGAAATTTGCTGATGTTTTCTGTTTGGTTACATTTATTGTCTGAAAATATAACTTATTTGAGTGAAATTTACATACATACATCATCTAAACCACTTATCCTTCTGGGTCGCTGGAGCCTATCCCAGCTGTCACTGGGCGGAAGGCAGGATACACCCTGGACAGGTCGCCAGTCCATCGCAGGGCAGACAGACAGACATACATATTCAATCACACACACACTCACACCTAGGGGCAATTCAGCATGTCCAATTGGCCTGACTGCGTGTCTTTGGACCGTCGGAGGAAACCCATGCGGACACGGGGAGAACATGCAAACTCCACACAGAAAGGACCCCGGTCGCCCGGCCGGGAATCGAATCCAGGCCCTTTTTGCTGTGAGGCGACAGCGCTACCCACTGCGCCACCGTGCCGCCTGAGTGAAATATATTATTTAAAAATAAGTACACTTTAAAAAATCTGTTACCTAAAAATTACTTAATTTGAATGAAACCATGCAAAGCGAAACTTTAGTTCAGCACTGTTGGTTCAGATATGAGGTTTTGTTCAGCCTGATCAGGATGGTCTGGACGTATTTCAGGGAGCCTCTGGACACCGTTATAAATTAATGAAGGGCCCTGATAAAAGATTCAGATGGGTACCAGCTTTGGGCTGCTGTAGTGAATCTTCCAAAAATAAAGAATTCTGTGCTGCCAGTGTTTACCTGACCTCCATTTAGTAGTTATATTTGTGTCCAAGATGCCCTTGAGCTTTTTTGGTCATCTGACAGACCGATTCCTCGGGCGGGTCATAATAAACCCCAATGCACAAAAACAACACCTGACATCCAACACCATTAGGAAGAAGAAGGAAACCATCAAGCTGTAATCAGTGTATTTTTATTACTCTCTCTCTCTCTCTCTCTGTCTCATTTCCTCTCTCTCAACCTCGCTTTCTTTATCTCTTTCTCTCTCCCCCCTCTTTCTCTGTCCCTCTTTCTTGCTCCTCCTCTCTCTCCATCTCTCCCACATTCTCTTTTTACCCTCCTCTGTCTGCAGAACGCGCCTGATGCAGAGCTTTAAGGAGTCTCACTCCCATGAGTCTTTGCTGTCCCCGAGCAGCGCGGCCGAGGCGCTGGACCTCACGCTGGACGAGGATGCCATCATCAAACCCGTCCACTCCAGCATCCTCGGCCAGGAGTACTGCTTTGAGGTGAGTGTGATTGCAGGAACAGAAGAATCTAAACTCCAGTCTCACATCTGACCACCTGAACATCACCTGCGTATGCATGTGCCTGACCTTCAGGTAACAACGGCCTCGGGCACAAAGTGCTTTGCCTGCCGTTCGGCTGCTGAGAGGGACAAGTGGATAGAGAACCTGCAACGAGCTGTTAAACCTAACAAGGTAAGAAACACACGGCTGACAGCACCACAGCGAAAACACAAAACATTTCCCAAAAACCATCATTATTATAAGAAAACCTTGTGTCTAACTGTAACTTTATAGGAAAAGGAAGAAAACAATCTTAGTATCTGTTAATGTAACAGATTACACTAAGGTGTCTGTCCCAGCCCTAATCCCTACATTTCAACATGAGAAAATAATACTTGAATTTTTACAGTTTTTTAAGTTTTTTTTTGTTTTTTGTTTTTATTTCTTTTAAAGTGAAGGCGAAATATGAAAATTTTTAAATAAAAAAAAACTTTGTTTAAAAAAGTTCAGGTCAGTTGAAAGTCTAATATGTGTTTTAAACTCTTTACTCTTTACAAACTCGTTTGTACAATGATCCATGATCCATATATATTGTATCTTCCATGTATTTTTGATGTTTTTCAGTTTTTGACATAATTTGAAATTTGAATTTATGCTCTCAGGCACGTTTATACAGCTCATATAGGAGCTTTCCTCTTTGCTTTTGCCTTTGTTAGTTTGCTGCTCATTGATTTACCCAATCGAGCGCAGTCCAGTGTCGTCTGCTGAAGATGTTGCTTTAAAAGCCATTTAAAAGCTGTTTTGAATGAGAGGGCTACAATCGCAGATATTATCACAGTGGCATACAGCACGTGAGCAGTTAGGCTTTAGCCTGCACCACTGCGGATGGTTTGGAGGACATGCGTTGACAGTGTTAATACAGCTAGTGACATTAAAAATGTGTTGCTTTAATGTGTTAGCACTGCATTCACTTTGGCAGACCTTTTACATTCTGAGTTAGACTTGATTCCAGAAATCTGCAGTTCTGAAAAAGCATTCAGAACCAGTATGATTGCACTGCAAAAGTGTGTGAAGTAAATCTGATCAAATTCAACAGCAGTGGGCAGTGTGCTTTGTAGTGCACCTGTATTTTTTGTAAATTCACAAATTACTTGTATTCATCGTCTTGTGGAACATGGATCCCCTCATCAGGAGCTAATTCAACTTTGGTGATGCATTATGTCAGAGAATTGTTCTTGCATGGAAATGAAAGCTGGAGTTTGCCATGTCTTTACCCGAAACTAGGATTTTCAGGGCTGTTAGGCTGTCTGGCTGTCTTCAGCTGTCTGGTTGTGGTTGTGTCCTTCCAGAATGTCAGACAATGATGGCAAAATGTCAGCCTGTAATTTCAAGCAAAGTCCAGGAGACTGACAGACTCTTTTCATACGAAATGTCAGTATGGTTAAAAAGGCCCACCAGTCAGTCAAACACCTGTGCAAGCTGCAGGTTGCTTTGTGCAAAGGGAGTCTTTGAATTCATTTGGTTAAAAACATCAAATGCCTTCTAAGAACAAAACCTCAAAGACAGTATTTCTTGTGTTTTAGTAACAGGTAATACAAAGAGGAAAACAGAGCTCTTGTGGATTTCGAATGAAAGTCATTTACTGGGTTTCATGAAGCGAGTAGCAAAACTATTAAAGGGATCTCTGATAAGACACGTACTCCAGCGCGACTAATTCATTTTTAAATGAACAAAGAGTTGTTCACCCCCCCTTCTCCTCAAGGACAACTTGATACTGAAATAACAAAATAACTTGCAATGATGCTGGACTGTTAATTAATTTGTTCGAAAAATCACCTCATTCTAATTATTTGTTTTTTTTCTTGTAATCTAAAAGTTGCTTATCTTGTTTGATGTGAACCTAAATCAGTTTTTTTCTATAGTTCAGTTTGTATTGATGAGTGTGAACACTCCACCCGTACTCAACTGCACAGCAAACGACGGAAACACAAATGGCCAAAAATCACAGGTCTCGGTCGTCAACATGCAGCTCTTTTACTGCCCTGTTGTGGCTCCACAGCAGAATTAGATTTGTAGATAAAAGTAAAATAAAGCTCTGCTGATCGTTCAACACAGTTTAACAATAAATGGCCTTAAACACTGGAGTTAACGCGGCATATAACTGCTAATTCACCGACCTTAACCTTAAACGTTGGTGCGCAGATCTCTGATCACCATAGCAACACAGAAAAGGATCTTGCCTAGCAAGTAGCCAACGAAAAGATTTAAGACGAACATCAATAATTTAGAGCCAAATGGACTTATTTACATTTATAATCACTCCAGCTGGTTTCCTGATACGTTTAATCTGCAACAAGAAACTGTCAAACACTAAAAAGTCACAAAGCTGAATTCAGCTTCTTGTTTAAATTTTCCTGTTCCATCTTAAATGGTGCTGCAGTTACATTCTGACACCATTTAAGATGGAACCGGAAAATTCGAACAAGAAGCCACGAATGAGAAAAAGTAAAAAGTCGAACGTTGAGAGATATTTTACAAGAAACTATTCTACTTTTGAGAAAAAGTTTCCTGCCAGAGATGCGAGAAAAGCGACTACAGCTGAGCTAAAGCTTAAAGCGGAGCAAAGTAAGTCTGCGTTTTCATTTACATTGTACTTTTCAGCCCGTACTAGACTAGTACATCAGCACATACTGAGACATATTTGCAGCCAAGATGGTAAAATGGACATAAAATGTTGTGGCTCCCAATGTGGTTTGATTTTTATTGAAAGAACAAAATTCTTCTTAACATTTGGGTTGCGACCCCTGGACCAAACCAAATGAGGCAATTCAACGCCAGAGTGCACTTTTTCTCATTTTACAGACGATCATATCATTCAAGTTGCTGCTTATACTGCCAGGTGAGCAATAGCAAAGCATTTGATTTTATCAGATGGACCACAGAGCATATTTTTGAAAGGTTGGGACAAATTCAAACTGATGTGTGCATAAATGAGCTGATCATAAAGAAGCAGAGACTGAGGTTTATTTTTATTGCTCTGGTTGCCTTACGTGTAAATATTAACCATCTTTCTTTATGCAACATGCAACTTAATGGATATAATATTTTTATCATATCACTGCTGTTGGAAGAAAATCTAGTATCTCCAATTTTGTTGTTTTTCAGTTTTTCACATAATGTGAAAATGCCTGTTGCCCTTTACATTGTGTGTAAATGTCATGATGAATGGACCAAAAGAAATGAACCAAAATTACTTGGAAAAAAAGTCTGGTTCCATTGACTTACATTAAAAGTAAAGAATGGTTTTTCCTTCTCCTGTAAAGTTACCCATTTTGGAGAGACAAGGTTTTGTTCCGACAACAGCGATATACAAGTGAGGGATGTATCTAGGTTTTATAGTGAAATTAGCGAAAATACATGTTGTTTAATGAAGGCAAATGTAAAAGTAGCTGAGCGCTTGTATCTCTGCAAAATGTCTAATTTGCACTTCATCCATTGTAGTGTTAAACCAACAGAGCCAAACGAAAAATAATCAGTGTCTAGAACCCAAATTCTTGTGTGGAAGGGAAATTTGTCATTTTGTTGCCTAAATATGTCCAATCTGGAAGCAAGACAGCACTACCAGCAGTGTTATGCCACCTGGGGCTGTTGAGGTTATGTGCCTTGCCTAAGGCATGCAGTCAGTGGGGAACCCACAGCCTTCAGCCCACAACCTTTTTGTTGCTGGCTCACCTCTCCTACCTTAAGGCTACAGGCCCCCCCACCTAAAAATAAAAGGTTTTCACACTTAAGTCACCATAATTTGTACAGATTTTCTGGCGTTGGAGAAATGTGTATCAGTTTATCAGTTTATCCTGCATTAGAAGACTGCAGCATTTTTGATGATGAAAATGCATCAGCAGACTGCTTAACAGAAACTTCATTAAAGGAACTGTTCAGCTAGAAATGGGACTGACATTGGCAACAAATGAAAGCTAATGGGAACCACATAGCATGATCCCATTTGCATAACTGGCAGTTTAATTAGTATCACGAATTTTTGGGTAAAAATACTCCATTAAATTGAAGGATGGGTTTGTGCGCATTCTCAGTGTTCCGTTTTCTCAATTTCCAATTCCAATTATCATTGCAGGATAACAGTCGACGTGTGGACAATGTTCTTAAGTTGTGGATCATCGAGGCGCGGGACCTCCCCCCTAAAAAGCGCTACTACTGCGAGCTGTGTCTGGATGACATGCTGTACGCACGCACCACCAGCAAGCCTCGCACCGACACCGTGTTCTGGGGCGAGCACTTCGAGTTCAACAACCTCCCCGCCATCCGCAGCCTGCGTCTGCACCTCTACAAGGAGACGGACAAGAAGAGACGCAAGGTTTGAGCACAAGCGTAGCAGCTTAGCCATGGTCTGAGTAGTAGTTATTGTTTAGAAGGTCACACTGATACCAAAACAGCACCAATACTGCGCCTAAACACATTATCAGAGATACCATGAAGCATTTTTGACGTGCGCTACTGAGTGATGCATGCATGCATATCAGCGGATAGAACTTAACTAAAGCAAGCAATAGGTCAGCAGTGTGGGTTGACAAGCAGTAGTGCTCACTGCAAAATCTGTAATGCCAGTATTTCGAGCGAAGACACTAGTGGGTGTTATACCAGTTGGAATTGTTTCAAAGGTATTTATTTCATTTTTAGCATAGGATATAAATATAAAACTTGGCCTACATGATTGACTTGTGCATGTTTCTGGCAGGAGAAGAGCACCTACCTGGGTTTGGTCAGCATTCCCATCTCGAGCATCACCGGCCGGCAGTTTGTGGAGCAGTGGTACCCGGTTATCCAGCCCAGCGTTCTTGCCAAGGGTGGAGGTGTAGGCAGTGGCAAGGTCATTAATGCCTCACTGCGGCTCAAGTCGCGCTACCAGACCATGAGCATCCTGCCCATGGAGCTGTACAAGGAGTTTGCGGAGTACGTGACGAATAATTACCGCACTTTGTGCGCCGTGCTGGAGCCACTGCTGAGTGTCAAGAGCAAGGAGGAAGTAGCCTGTGCCCTGGTGCACATCCTGCAGAGTACCGGCAAGGCTAAGGTGAGTGCGTTAAGGGTTAAAGCAGGGGTCCAGTCCTGGACACTCACAGTAGTGGTGCTGATTCTGTTTGTGTACGTGTTGCCTAAATATGGGTTTTAGATTTTTTCCCCCTGGATTTTTTAGTCTCTTATTTAGGTGAGCCAGACCTTTTGGAACATCGTAGACCTGTGAAGTCATTTTGTCATTCTATAACTGGTGTCATGCTCATATTAGATTTCTCTATGAGGAACGTTTTTGAAATTCACTACTGTTGTGCTCTGCTGTAAAGAAAATGTTCCAAAACCAGTGCATTTGAATCCTTTTGAATATTTTCCTCCAAATATCCCTAGATCCTCTAAATTAAAAGGTCATTAAGAAGTCAAAATCCAAATTTGGCTGACACTGCTGCACATTTAACGAAATAAGCAAGCTCAGCCTCACCAGCAAGATTTGTCAAGTGTGGTAGTTAAGTTGCTTTGGCAAGCTTTAGGCTTCGGTTTGAGCAGCTGGTATTGTTGTATGTTGAAGATTAATAGTAAACTTTATGGAAATCCAGAGAGGCCATGAGCTGTTGCTATAATTTTCTGCATTGTTATACTGAGATAACGAGTTATCAAAGTTGTTATCTTGAGATCACAATATAATTAAGTGTCACCAACCCCCTGAACGACAGCTCACCCGCCCGCCATCTTTATCTTGCGATCATAAGATAATTAACTCGTTATCTCAAGATAACATCTTTGTCTTGAGATCACAAGATAATCAACCCGTTATCTCAAGATAACATCTTTATCTTGCGATCATAAAATAATTAACTAGTTACCACAAGATAACATCTTTATCTTGAGATGACAAAATAATTAACTCGTTATCTCAAGATAACAAAGTTGCTATCCTGAGATCACAAGATAATTAACTCTTTATCTCAAGATAACTTTGTGTTACTTAACATCAAGTTACTAATCTTGTTAACAAAGTTGTTATCCTGAGATCACAAGAAAATTAATTTGTCATCTCAAGATAGCAAATTTATCTTGCAATCACAAGATAATTAACTCATTTTCTCAGAACAACAAAGTCGTTATCTTGAGATGACAAAATAATTAACTCGTTATTTCGAGATAAAGTTGTAATCCTGAGATCACAAGATAATTAACTTGTTATCTCAAGATAACATCTTTATCTTGTGATCACAAGATAATTAACTCATTATCCTAAAATAACAGAGTTGTTATCCTGAGTTCACAAGATAATTAACTTGCTATCTGAAGCTAACAAATTTGAAAATCACAAAAATAATAAAAAAAAACAGAAAACTTTAACTACCTCATCGTCTCTCTGGATTTCCGTAAAGCTTATATTCCTGTCATTCTAATGTGCAAGAGTCTCAGCTTGTTTGTAGCACAGATGTAGCATTATTGATTACTTAACAACCTCGTAACTCAGAGGATCCACTGACAACCAGACAGGAAGTGCAAATAGGCCCCAACCTATCAGGGTGTGACAGCAGTGATTTCGAAAAATCCTAATACGGGGTGTAACGCAGACTACTGTATGTTGTACAACTTTAGAGGTGTGTTATTGAGAAACATTCCACCGTTTATCAGCTGTATGTACGTCTGAATTAGCTTTTAGAATCAGGAGTTCTTTCTTCCATAGGATTTTCTGTCAGACATGGCGCTGAGCGAGGTAGATCGCTTTATGGACCGAGAGCATATGATCTTCAGGGAGAATACACTGGCCACCAAAGCCATAGAGGAGTACCTCAAACTTGTTGGACACCGTTACCTTAAAGACACCATTGGTAAGTTGTGCTAATGATGACGATGTAGTCACTACGTGATCACGATGACACCTCTCCTCTCTTGTTTGTTGAGGAATTCTTGCACGATGATGGTGGTGCTGATAGCGTCTCTCTTGTGTGCAGGTGAGTTCATTCGTGCACTGTACGAGTCGGAGGAGAACTGCGAGGTGGACCCCATGCGCACTCCACCCTCCATGCTTCCCGACCATCAGGCAAACCTACGCATGTGCTGCGAACTTGCACTCTGCAAGATCATCAACTCCCATTGGTCAGTTCCTCCCTCTGATTCCACATCCCTGCCATGCACTCTACTTTTTCTGATCTGAAACTGTTTTTCCTGCTCTTAGAACCCCAACAGAAAAGAAATCTTTCTGTGCTTTTATAATAGATTGTCATAATAAAGCTTTTCAGAAGGGGATCCATACCCCTCATGAGCAAGGTAAGGGTAACTGTGATAAGAAAAGATTACCTACAGGGCATGAGCACTAAAGCCTAAGAGGACTCAATGGAACCCGTCCTCTGAGTAGCACTAATCAGAGATTAAATTGATATTTAAACACTGTAATCACACAAAAAATCCAGATATAAGCCATGAGTGTCAAATTACTTTTACCCTGAGATTACAGAGATAACTGATTGTATTGGACTTAAATTGGGATATAACTGAAGTCTGGGAGGAGGACCAGGCCTGAAACCCCTCCTCTTGACAGTCGAAATGTCCTGTAAATTTCCAATCCAACCTTCCGTTATCCCGTGACACAGTTTTCACATTTCTCTTCACTACCCCATCTCCTCTCTGTTCCTCAGTCTTATATCAGTGATTCCACAGTTATAAGAAGGGGGGCCTTCTGGCTCCAGACAGAAGCCGCCCAGAACTCAAGCCTAAGTTGTCAGAGTTCTCTCTTGTCCTTCAGTCAGTCTTCCCTCATACCACCACCATATGTGAAAGGCATGGTCCGAACTCGCAAATAGGATGTTAGCTACAAGAACATGGGAAGAAAGACAAACATTATGAGCACATGGCAGATTTAGAACATCAAGAAGCAGGGTAGAAGTTCAAGCAGTAGCTGGCAGATCATGAGCTGGATAAAAAATCATAACAGGAGCACCCAGTTGATGTAATATTGCAAATCAGGGTCACACTCAGTGCACTCCAAGTTTATATAAAGGTTGATGTATTGATTTGTGAGACACTTGAATATCTAGGTGAGAATATGAAAGACTATATATTGCAGCACAAAAGTGAACAGCACATGTTAATATCTTCAAAGGAATCATGCCAGTCCAGGGAGCCAGTGGAATTTAAACAGGGGTGTCATGCCAGACAGCATATGGTGATCGTAATGTAACAGATTTTTCAGCAAGCCTGCTTCAAACGGTTTAAAAGCAGCACTGTGTACATTTTGGGGATTTGGAGACCTCTTGAAGTTTAATTGCATTCATGTGGAAGAACACTGTAATGTGGGTTGTGCTTCGGACCCTTCCCCGAGTAGATGAATCTGATGATTGCGAGCGCTTTGAAAGAGTATTCAAAGAGAACTCTGTCAAAAGAGGGTGAAGCACGTGTCTTCCGAGGGTGTGAGTGCATTATCTACTATTGTTGTCTTATCTTCTTCAGTATAATGTTGATTTTGTGTTTGTGACCTAAATTTCAAGCCACACCTTCTATTTGAACCTGTAGCTGGGATGCTAAAATGTAAAGACCTATGACGGGGTCTGAAAAACTCTTGCAAAATCCCAACACCTCTTACTTGTAAGTTATTATTTCAGACTTTTTAGGATGACTCGCAGCAGCACACAGAAACAGACAGTTTTTTTCTGACTCAGTGATGCCACCTCTTTCAATTTTTGTTGCATGAGCTCGGGATCATCCATTGAGACCTTGTGAAAGATAGTGGATACTCCTTGTAATTGAGATCTTATACTGAGAGAGTCATACAGTGACATGATGTGTCACACAACCAGTAACACAATTATTTTGCTTGCACAGATGCCCCCAAGGAATCTTCTTCCAGTTTCAGAGTGATTGACATTTCTGATAGCTTCCTGGAACTCATAGAATCACACTTACATTTGTAACTAGTGTTACGTTTTGATCCTACTGACTGCCAGAGGCAGTATGAAGCACAGTAGGTGAGAAATAACAACAAAGTAATGAGGAATGGGACTCACTCCAAGTGAATCTGATGGAGCTTACTGTGCAGAACCAGGAGAAATGAGGACACCCACCAGTGAGACTTCCAACACTGCCCCGGGTCTACAGATACTTCAGGCAGAATGACGAGACACCAGACTCAGTGGCAGCTGCTGAGTGGACTTAACCATAGGAATCGTCTCTGTTTTGACAGAGTAGCCCCTTTATTCCTCTCACTGCGGCAAACAAATAATTGCCAGCAGGTCACATAATGTCTCAGCGGTCAGACTGAAAATAAAAGAGAATATAAACTCTCATGATTGTCTATAAAGTAAGACAGTTAAACTTGTATTAAAGAGATACAACCTCAGAAAGAAGTGACTCCACCACAGACATATCCTGAATGAACACAAGTCTCCCACACATGTGGTTGAAGTAATCTACAGTAGACAGGTAGTCTTCAGTAAAATTCACTTGAAGTCAGTGGTGGCTCAAAGGGTACACCGCCCAAAAAAGGCTAGTCCCATGGCAGAATTCTCAGTGAGCACACGGAGAAGATGCCACATACCCCTAAGTAAGGCACTGGCCAGATTATGCACAACCAGAGAAAAGCTCACCCACACTCTTGTGATAATAAATAGTAGCCACATCAAACTTGGATGGGGTCAGGCTATTTTCTGCAGAAGATGAGCACTGACGGGAACTGTGGCTATTTGCACACCAGGCAGAAAATATTTCCCAATAGCGGGCATACATGGTCTCAGTTGACATGGCTTTCGCATGCCGAATAGTCTTCTTGACAGCCAGCTCACAGGCCATCTGCTGCTGCTCCAACTTTGCAGTGACAGCCATGACTGAAGGCTAACTGGATGCTGGCACCATGCTTGACCCCTGCTGGGACATGAGATCCTTCCTGAATTGGAGCTGCTATAGTGAGCCCTATCAGGAGGAACAGAAGCAGGGGAACCATGGCCAGTTTCCTTGCTCAGAGTCCTGGCTATAACTGTGTTTCAGAGTGTGTTATACAAGTGCATCGCTGGCCAGCAGAGCTGCTGGTCGCTAGCTGATGAAAACTTGCTGGTGGGAGAACTAGCCATGATAACAGTTATCAGGTTCTACAGGTAGACAACTCTGGGTTTTACTGCCCACCAGCTTGGATTGAACTATTGAAGTCCAGCATTGAATTGAGGTCTAGAGAAGTCAAAAGGCTTCTTGGTTCCTAGAAAATATACATAATGCGTAAAGCATAAAGGAATTCCTTGGTAACTGGCTACATATCAGCAGATTGGAGTAAGGAGTAAAGTACGACTAGCACAAAAAACATACTTTATCATGCATCTCAGATGTGCATCAGTCCCTTAACATGGACATTTTCTGAGTGTCTGCATTTTATGCCTTAGAAGCATAGGTTAGAGTGGAGGAACTCATCTGTAAACCATCAGAGAGGTTATGCAAGCATCCACTTTGGGCATGATCTTCAGGCCACAACGGCTGGTTTCTCCCAAGGTCACTAGTGAACTCACCACCAAGCTAGACTGAGTGTACAAGGGAAGGTTTCGTAGGCATTAGACAGCTCCCTTGCACAGTCTCTGCAGGCAGGCGTGACAAACACAAGGACATCAGGACCTTGTCTCATAGGCGAGGGAGGGAGGGGTGTCCAGGCCTAAATGGGCCAGTTTAATGGTGCTATCCATAGGCTTACAGTTCGAAAACGATCTAAAAAGCAAGTCAACTATGGCTATAGACCATTTGGGGAGGACAAAGCTGAGATTGTCCAGCTGAGATTGTAATTCAAGGGACCCTTCATTAGGCACAGTAGCCATGGATGGGATCCACACATTATAAATTGTCCACTTACACACCAGGACAGTTCATTAAGAAGTGTTTTTTGTAGTTTTTTATATATTATTGAATCTGTCAGAAATATAGCTTCTGAACTCGGTTCCAGAACAGTGGTGACCAACTCTCCTCCTGGAGGTCTGCTTTCCGGCAAAGCATAGTTAATGGTTTGCATAATTGGGATTCAATGTCCTGATATGCTGAACTACTGTACATTTTGGAAAATGTATGTGAAGTTGAAGATTGTGGTACAGGATGAGGAGGACTGTTTTCAGATACATCACTCATTAGTCCGGGGTTTGTTTTAGGTGCTTGAAATCCTGGGAAGAAGTTGGCTTATGTTTTTAATTCTTCATATATGTAATTATTTTCTCTCTCTTTTGGCCTCTGCAGTGTGTTTCCACGTGAGCTGAAAGAGGTGTTTGCTTCATGGCGCGTGCGTTGCGCCGAAAGAGGTCGTGAGGATATTGCGGACCGGCTCATCAGTTCCTCATTGTTCCTGCGCTTCCTGTGCCCTGCCATCATGTCTCCGTCGCTGTTTAACCTGACGCAGGAGTACCCATCCGAGCGCACTTCCCGCACCCTCACGCTCATCGCCAAGGTGGTGCAGAGCCTGGCCAGCTTCTCCAAGTCAGTCACTAGAGTCCACCGCCATCCAGGCCCGACCCATTCCCACCATTCAGGCCCGAACCATACTACCCATCAAGATGCAAATAACAATCATGAATGTCAACCATCATCATACAGACCTGATTAATACTTATTCACAAACCATATTCACCATCCAGACCCAAACCATTGTCACAAGCATTCATCACCATTTTACCATTACACCATTACACTGTGAAGGCCCAAACTATAATCGCTAGACTTCAGCCCAGCCCAACCCATGCTTACCATTCAGGCCTGAAACATACAGTGTCCACTACTATTTAGACCCACCTGATCTGACCCATACTCATTAAAACCCTCCCTACCTGTAGACCTATACCCAAGTCTCATTCTTAGTGTTTGCTTGCATCCCATTCTTAGTCTATACAGCATCATCCTTGCCCACTTCATGCCTGTCCCAGACTTTAAAGGCCCAAACTATGGTCATTAGTTTGGTCCTTTAAACTATAATCAGAGCCTGGCCAGCTTTTCCAAGTCAGTCACTAGACACACTGTATAAGGGTCCGCACCTTATGCTTATTATCCAGAATTGACCCGCTGTATCCCACTTCATGCCTGTCCCAGACTTTTCCACATTGATTTGTGCTACAGTTTAGGCTTCCACACGTGTCACGCTGTCCATCACACTTTCAGATACGCTCTCATTTAGCTTTGCTCTCAAGCGCTGACAAGTGTGCATCTGTGTTTTGTGTATGCGTGTGGGTGCGGTGAGGAGTTTAACTTCTGCTCTCTCGCTGTCCCGTCTGTGTCAGCATCGCGCTCATCATCTGTCTCTCTTTCTCTTTAATCCCTCCTTTTCTCTGTCACCCATCGACCACCTGACCCTCTTTTTCCCCTCATCATTTTTCTGTCTTTTTACTTTCTCTATTCTGTCATGTTTGTCTCCTCCTGTCATTCTCTCTCCTTCTTCTCTCTGTCACTCCTTTCTCTCTTCTTTCTTCCTCTTTGTTTCTTTACCTCCTCTGCCTTCTCTCTTTCTGTTGCTCCACCTCTCTCTCTGTTCCTTTCTCTCTCTCCCACACTCCTCTCTGCTCTGTGTATTCTGTAGGTTTAGCGGTAAGGAGGAACATATGATGTTTATGAACGAGTTTCTGGAGATGGAGTGGGGCTCCATGCAGCAGTTCCTCTATGAGATCAGTAACGTGGAGTGTGGCAGTAACGCCCCGGCGTTCGAAGGTTACATCGACCTGGGCCGTGAGCTCTCCATCCTGCACAGCCTGCTCTGGGAGGTCATGGCTCAGCTGAGCAAGGTAACAGCCACATCATAATTTGAATCCACATCAAAGGCCTCTTTTCCACTGTAGAGCCAAATGGTCCTGAGCATTTCCACACGGACACGGTTTTATGGGATATGCTTACAAACCATGCTCAGTGCGATTTCATTGACATTGTGCACAATTTTCAGTCCACTGTTCAACAAATGGCAAGCCATCAATCTAACAACAAAAATGGTGCTGCAAACTGGGGGAGAGGAGCTGGATGGGTTGTAGTCTGGCTAACAGAAGCTGTAGCAGTTCAACAGAGGAAGTGAGGTTCAGTGGCTGCTGTTAGGGGCCAGAAAGCTGAAATGAAACCTATTCCATTGTGTTTGGTCCTGTAGCACCCTAGCTAGGCTAGTGCTAGCTGGCTCCTCTCTCCTATTTAGCAGCACTCCGAGTTAGCATAGCCAGTGGACTACAAATCAAAACATTGTCACACCACAGTACAGTTTGGATTGACTAGCTGGTGCTCTGCTTTCACAAATGTAGACAACGTAGAGTTGGAGTCCTGGAAATCCAGAATTGAACCTGTATATTTTGAGCTGTAGCCTGTTGGGCTAAGCTAAGTTAGCAGGTTAAAGGTGCCACCCAGCACAGTACATTGTCAGTTCCACTTGACTGGTACTCCTGTTTTCATTCAGTTGCCTTGGACACAGATGTGAAATGATATTTCAATAAGGAGAACATTTATCCACTATTTTATTCATACATTTCACTGTTTTTGTGAAGCAAAGACTTTGTTAAACCCATTTTAAGCACCAAAACAATTCATCCACATGAGTAAATGCTATGTGTTTACAAGAGATATTAAGAATCTCTAAAGCTGGACTCAGCTTTATGGTCAATTTATGTCTTTACACAGTGCTCTAGGCCAAATGGAACAACATTATAGAGAGAGCTGAGACTGTTCTGAACATTTTGATATATGTTGTGGGTTTCATAGTCTATGCAAGTGTCTTTAGAGGCGAATTTAAGACCATATGCTAAAGTCAAGAAAATGACCTTAGAGGGTTAGTCTTTGTTATTTTAATGTACAGTTTCTGAGAAATGTCAGTGTTTTGAAGCTAAAGGACATAAATATAATTTTCTAGCTACATTTACTAACAGTGGCTTGTTAGCCACAATCAAGAAAATCACATTTAATTGTAATAAATATATTTTCTCTTTCATTTGCAAAAAGAAGTATATGCACAGTCCAACCATGCAAAATAAACTGTTCTCTATCTTTGGCTTTATATGTGCTGAGTTCATGTTTTTGGGTCTATTTTAATTCTGTGCCAGGATGCGATTTTAAAGCTGGGGCCTTTGCCGCGATTGCTAAATGACATCAGTGTGGCCCTCCGGAACCCCCAGCTGCACCGCCAGGCCAGCCACCAACCGCCTGAACGACAGCTCACCCGCCCGCCCTTCAGCCGCCCGTCCACCAACGACTTCCAGAGTCTGATGATGAGGGAGCTGAACAGGTATGAGAAAACAGCCCTAGAGATATAATTATTAGAGATATAATCTTCACCTCAGGGTCTTGGTTTATACTGAACTTTATACTTAAATAGAATATAAATGTCCTAAAATTGACTTCGTAATTAAGGTTATACTGTTGTTTGTAGTTTAGGGTTAGTTCTCGCTGTGTCTGTTGTTCTGTAGATATCTCTGTACAGTGCTGACTGTGTCTGTTGTTCTGTAGATATCTCTGTACAGTGCTGACTGTGTCTGTAGTTCTGTAGATATCTCTGTATAGTGCAGGCTGTGTCTGTAGTTCTGTAGATATCTCTGTACAGTGCAGGCTGTGTCTGTAGGTCTGTAGATATCTCTGTACAGTGCAGGCTGTGTCTGTAGGTCTGTAGATATCTCTGTACAGTGCTGGCTGTGTCTGTAGGTCTGTAGATATCTCTGTACAGTGCAGGCTGTGTCTGTAGGTCTGTAGATATCTCTGTACAGTGCTGGCTGTGTCTGTAGGTCTGTAGATATCTGTACAGTGCTGGCTGTGTCTGTAGATCTGTAGATATCTCTGTACAGTGCAGGCTGTGTCTGTAGTTCTGTAGATATCTCTGTATAGTGCTGACTGTGTCTATAGTTCTGTAGATATCTCTGTACAGTGCAGGCTGTGTCTGTAGATCTGTAGATATCTCTGTATAGTGCTGACTGTGTCCGTAGTTCTGTAGATATCTCTGTACAGTGCAGGCTGTGTCTAATTCTGTAGATATCTCTGTACAGTCCAGGCTGTGTCTGTAGTTCTGTAGATATCTACTTAAAGTGCTGGCTGTGTCTGTAGTTTTGTAGATATCTGTACAGTGCAGGCCGTGTCTGTAGTTCTGTAGATATCTGTACAGTGCAGGCTGTGTCAGTAGTTTTGTAGTTATCTGTAAAGTGCAGGCTGTGTCTGTAGGTCTGTAGATATCTCTGTACAGTACTGGCTGTGTCTGTAGTTCTGTAGATATCTGTACAGTGCAAGCTGTGTCTGTAATTCTGTAGATATCTCTGTACAGTGCAGGCTGTGTCTGTAATTCTGTAGATATCTCTGTACAGTACTGGCTGTGTCTGTAGTTCTGTAGATATCTGTACAGTGCAAACTGTGTCTGTAATTCTGTAGATATCTGTACAGTGCAAACTGTGTCTGTAGTTCTGTAGATATCTGTACAGTGCAAGCTGTGTCTGTAATTCTGTAAATATCTCTGTACAGTCCAGGCTGTGTCTGTAGATCTGTAGATATCTCTGTACAGTCCTGGCTGTGTCTGTCGTTCTATAGATATCTATGTATAGTCCTTGCTGTGTCTGTAGGTCTGTAGATATCTCTGTATGGTGCAGGCTGTGTCTGTAGGTCTGTAGATATCACTGTACAGTGCAGGCTGTGTCTGTAGGTCTGTAGATATCTCTGCACAGTGCTGACTGTGTCTGTAGTTCTGTAGCTATCTCTGTACAGTGCAGGCTGTGTCTGTAGGTCTGTAGATATCTCTGTACAGTGCTGGCTGTGTCTGTAGGTCTGTAGATATCTACTTAAAGTGCAGGCTGTGTCTGTAGATCTGTAGATATCTCTGTACAGTGCAGGCTGTGTCTGTAGATCTGTAGATATCTCTGTACAGTGCAGGCTGTGTCTGTAGATCTGTAGATGTCTCTGTACAGTACAGGCTGTGTCTGTAGGTCTGTAGATATCTCTGTACAGTCCTGGCTGTGTCTGTAGTTCTGTAGATATCTCTGTACAATGCAGGCTGTGTCTGTAGGTCTGTAGATATCTCTACAGTGCTGAGTGTGTCTGTAGTTCTGTCGATATCTCTGTACAGTGCTGGCTGTGTGTGTAGTTCTGTAGATATCTCTGTACAGTCCTGGCTGTGTGTGTAGTTCTGTAGATATCTCTGTACAGTCCTGGCTGTGTCTGTAGTTCTGTAAATATCTCTGTACAGTGCTGGCTGTGTCTGTAGGTCTGTAGATATCTATGTATAGTCCTGGCTGTGTCTGTAGGTCTGTAGATATCTCTGTACAGTCCTGGCTGTGTGTGTAGTTCTGTAGATATCTCTGTACAGTCCTGGCTGTGTCTGTAGTTCTGTAAATATCTCTGTACAGTGCAGGCTGTGTCTGTAGTTCTATAGATATCCCTCCCTCTGCAGTTCTATAGATATCTCCCGCTTGCCGTCTCCCACGGCGGGTCTCACTGGGAGCGGAGCTCTCTCCCACCCAGGCATGGCTGCTTTTGAAAGAGATCACCGTGGCAACAAAGATGTCTTCTATGTGACACGCCCTCCACTAGCCCGCTCAAGCCCAGCCTACTGCACCAGCAGTTCTGACATCACAGAGCCGGACCCAAAGGTACCACAAAATAAACTTGAAAGCACAGCTGCTGTAATGGATCTGGTCAACATAAATCAAACCAAGATTACAAGATTAAGATTACAGGATTACGTTATAGTCGTACAGCTTAGTTGCATAACATCATAGTCGTGAGAGTATTTTTTGAACACAGGATGCTGCATCCTGGAAATCACTCATCCCATCAGCAGACTACAGCTGAAAGCACTTAACCCCTTAAACCTTATGAATATTATTCAGTAATTCATTTTAATGTGTGACCATACACATATTTTCAGACTCAGTACAATTTTGGGAACTACTTTAAAATAAGACTGTAAAGGGTTTATGAATTGTTTAAAATTAGTTTGATTCATGGTTATTAGTTAAGTCATAAACACTTTAAAAATTATTAAAAAGCATTTACAACACATTAATAAAAAGGGCAAAAGCGAGGTAAAAAGATCAAAATCTAAGGTTCAACAGTACAAATGAGTAAGTGTTCACTTTAAGGCAAACAACAGGCCACTGTGGCCCTTTTTATTTATGTGTTGTAAATGCTTATTAGTGATTTTAAGGTTTTTATGACCTAATTAATAACCCTTAACAAACTCATTTCAAACCACTCATGAACACTTTATAGAGGTAGTTTTATTTTAAAGTGGTACCAATTTTTGTTTCTGATGTAAATCTTTTTATAGATTTTTGATAACAAATGAATCTCCAAAAATGCAATACTGAAATTACTGCTCAGGTATTCATTATATTTCAGTATGTGAAGAATATATGCATGCTGATAAATAAGGCAAACACCACTTTTGTATTTAAACAAGACTGTAAAATGTGACTGTTTTGCTTGTATTTGTGAGTATTTTTTGTATTACACTTCATTATTACGAAACTTGTGACTGAACATGAGCTTGTTGCCAAGGACATAAGGTTGTGGCTGAGAAGGCAGAGATATCACAGCTGTCTAAGTCTAGAAATAGTGAAAAATACATTTCTCTTACAATCTAACGTTGTTACTTTATACACTGAAGACAAAAGGCCTTGTGTAGAGGACGACAAGTCTTCTTCAAAAGCCACTGTTGTACTGGTTAGTGTCAGCTCATCTGAAGAGGCAGCCTCCGTGACTCATCCACCACGAAAACCTAAATTTCTCTTAGCTATTTTCCAATAATAAAACATGTTTTCATATTTTAGCCTACAGTGCTATTTAAAAATTTAAAAAGTAAGCCTACAACATATGGGTCCCTTACAGTTGAAAGTACAGCTTGTGAAGGATCAGTGATCTGGTCCTGGTGGTCCTAATTCTGGTATGTATGTGCATTTCCAGGTGCTGAGTGTGAATAAGAGTGTATCCATGATGGACCTGCAGGACTCTCGCATCAACAGCATTTCTAACCTGCATTCTGTCAACGACATGCTCAACTCCTCACAGGGCTCCATCGCAGGCTTGGGCAGTTTTCGGCCCAATGGGGGGAGCCCCTCTGCGGGTCGGCGGGCGCGTCTCGGCCGGCTCTGGCGGCTCCAGCATGTCGGGCGGCCTGCGGCTGAGTCACCCAAGTGGCTTGGCCACGGACTCGCTCTCCCAGCAGCAGCAAGCGGCCGCCGCGGCCATGCACGTACCGCTCTCCTTCCAGAACCCTCTGTTCCACCTGGCCTCGGACGGACCGCAGTACCACACACCACCCCACGCGCCGCACGCCCCACCACCTCTGCTGCTGGCCCCGGAGCCTGAAAACGGCCACGTGGGCTTTGGCATGCCGGCCTTCGGCCACGGCGGCTTCTCCCGCAGCGAGGACCTGTCGGCACTGCGCTCGCAGAACAGCCTGGTGCAGCCCAGCATCGTCCACTCGCACAGCTACAGCGACGACTTCACCCGCCACAACCAGGCTGATTACGCACGCAGGCAGCTCTCACTGCAGGTGCAGGTAAGCGAGTCATTTTCAGGATTAATTAATCAGTTAAATACAATTCATTTATCTCTTCGAACTTAATTAAATACTTTGTACTTAGTTGATGATTTATTTACTTTGTTAATTAAAGGAATTCAGTTTATTCATAAGCCTCTATTTAACCATACACCTAATGATTTAGATCATTTAGGTTTTAGAACTGGCGAATTTCTTATCATTTTATTGTTATTATAGTTCTTTGTGTCCCTCTTATAACTGTTTGTGTCCCAGAATAGGATTCATCAGCTCATTGGCATTCTGGGGAAAAAAAAGGTATTGAAAAATGTCCTTGTGCTTAAATAGCACAATCTCGTGCTGACAATATGGAAGAAATCTAACCTAACTGTAAGCATTACAGTAAGCAAAAACCCTAATGAACAAATACTTTTGTTTTCATCCCTTTGTCAGCATAGTAGCGAAGAGTCTTCTCCTATAATCCTTGAAATTGGAGAAGACAGAGAAAAGAATCTGAGAATATGAGGCATTTACACTTGTAGTTCGCTGCGACGTTGAACATAAGTTCTGGTTTGTTAAGCGGACACACTGACATACTTAACACAGAATTAAAAGATGTAAAATGCCATACAAGTAAAGGTCACAGCTGATCGGGCAGAGTTGATGATGTACAATATCTGTGATAATGTCCACCGAACTTTCTGAATCGTGCTGTTCTCTGTTCTATCTGGGCTCATTGGTTTTATTTATGTGTCTTGTGATATACCAGCAATAAGACATGAAACTCCCTGCGTTACCATGATTTTACATGATGCAAAGCAGGGCGAAATCCCTGTAACAGCCTCGAGTGGCTCACTGCTTTTACAAAACAGAGAAACCATGGTGCCCCTAATACATCATGTACTTTGTGTGTGCGCCTCAGCCTCGTTTTAAAACCGAAACTGATGATTAATGATTCAGAGCTTATGAAGAGATGATTAAACACGTGCTTGTGTCAAAGCAGAATCTGAAACTCGTCTTTTCCACTAATCGCCGATGTTCTGCAGAGAGGTTCATTCAGTCTTTGGTCTGTTTAAATGTCTTTGGCCTGTATTCCATTCATACTTCAAATGAACTGTACCAGAGTTGTTTAAAGGGGACCAAGGCTGACCTAGTCAGGGCATCTCAGCCTGCTTATTTGGCGCGTGCTAGATTTCAGATGGCAACACTCTCACTTGCGCTAATGAGCTGTACACTGTTAGAAATTAAGGTTCTGTGCTGGTACATTTTTCCTTCATCAAGGTACAAACAATGTAAGTGTTCCCTCAAAGGTACAACAGTGGTTTTAGGGTCCAATTGTGAATCTTAAATAAGTTTTTCCAGGTAAAAAGTACATATTTGTACCTTTTCATAACCGAATATAAACGAATGTTGTAAAACAGAACAATAAAATAAAAGCCTGGAGACGAGACGGGGTGTGTGGAGTCAATACAACTTAGAAAACATAATTTCAGTGGATTCTGGTACAGTTATGTTCCCTGACTAAAGGTACTGAGACAAGAGTACCACCCCAGTGACAAGACAGGTACTGCCCCAATGATAGTACAGTACCTTTACTTCTGAGAGTGTATTAATTGCATCAGGGTTATTCAAATCAAACCAGTCTGAACACATCCTAAGAGAATTTGGCCTACTGACTCCTTCCTGGAAGCCCCTGTGGAAAGTGAAATATTAATTATTTATGTTAATATTTTGTTCATAAGAACATCTATGGGTGCCAATTTTTTTAATCTATACTTGCCCAAGAATTATGGAGCTGACTGTATTTTGACTGACTTCATTTACAGTTTGGCCTGTGACAAATGTGGCAAATGACAAAAAAGAGGGGTCTAACCTTATTATTGTCGTTGATACAGTAATAATTTGCAGTGAATTTGCCTGTGAATATATTTTTATGTATATAATGTACATTTATTCTGTATATTCTTTGCCCATAGGAGAACCTTCAGCAGCAGGTGTTGATGGGAATGGCTCCCCAGACTGCTACAGGCACTGGTACACCAGCTTCAGTCGCCACACCCCCCACCACCATCCACCCTGTCCGTCAGGCCTCTATGGCCCCGCCCGCTCCACAGCGTGTGAAGCCTCAGCCCTCCCACCAGCTGTCAGTCAGCTCAGCTGCTAACTCCACCCCTCCCAAGGCCCGCCCCCAGAGTGGAAACCTCCTTCAGTCGCCTGAGTCGAGTTTCGGGGCCAGGCCGTTGCCACGGCAACAGCTGTCCGTCAAGGACAGCCCTGCGCCCGGCCTCCCGCATCAGTCCAGCACAGCTAGTGATAGCCAGCCACAGGGGGGCGCTACTGAGAATGCAGAGAATACGCCGAGTGAGACGCCTGCTAAACCCGCTCCGCAAACCAACCAACAGCACCTACTGAAACCAACTACTAACAAACAGGTACACGGAAAGAACTGATACACAGTAAAGGGTACCACTTTAGAACAAGACCACCCTTAGAACGGGTTTATGAATAGTTTAAAATTACTTTATTAATGATTATTAAATAAGTCATACACACCTTCATTAGGAAGCTGTTACAGCACATAAAGTTGATAATAGTGTTACACAACCTGTTGTTTGTCTAACAGTGAACCCACGTTCTTTTATACTGTTAAAGCTCTAATCTTGCTGGTTACTTTACTTATCTGCAGCAATAAATCAGCAATAAACCTGTCAGTTTTATCAGATATTCATATATCACATCGAACAGCTCACTTTTGCCCTTTTTATTAATGTGTTATAACTGATTATTAATGATTTATGAGGTTTTAATGACCTACTTAATAACCATTAATAAACTGATTTTTCACAAAACCTCAATAAGATCTTATTCTAAAGTCTTATTCTAAGATGATACCCTGTAAAGCTGATTCATCCTTCACAAGTATACCTTTTAAACCTTAGAGGTCTAAAGGTATTGTTGTTTCGCTGTTTTGTATGTATTTAAATGTATTTGCACAACTACATGATTAATTACAAAGGTGGTTACACAGTTAATGACATTTAAACTCAATTTACATTCAGTATCGACAGATTCAAATCTGCACTTCTGACTTTTCCCCATTTATTCCATCGTCAGACAGAAAGCTTCATCCAAATCAGGTCATAATAAAATACAACCTCCTCTACTTACAGATGTGCTGTGGATTGAAAGTTTAGAATACACAGAATGTCTCTGCTTGTTTCGTTGAGCCATGAGTGAGAAATTGTGCATTTAAAATTACAACATGCTTTTGTTATCGCTGGCTATGGCTGTGACTTATTAGAGTTAATATACCTGAACCTTCCATCCACTAGGGCAGACACGCAGTAGCATCTACTTTATAATTCATTTGCTTACCTGGTTGTCTGTTTATTTGTATGCTTGCTATCAGGGCTCTAAGTCTCCGTCCACACTGAACCCGCCAACCCCTGCGTCTGAGCGGACAGTGGCCTGGGTATCCAACATGCCCCACCTGTCTGCGGACATCGAGAGCCTGCGTGTGGACAGAGAGGACCTGAAACTGAAGGAGCACTCTAAAAGCATGGATGAGTCTCGGCTGGACCGGGTGAGTGGCTCGCAGCCAGAGTGCACGCTGATTACATGGTACATCTAGCATCAGATGTACTGTCTAATGCCTAAAATGTGAATGTGTGCAGTTCAGCAAATAATCAGATTTACGCAGTTTCCCTTGGCCCAAATGCAGTTAACCATCCAGCCGGACATTTTGGTGTTCAAAGTTTATTTCTTTGGTTTTGAAGCTACATAGTCAATGGAAGCTCATACTCAATTTACCTCATGCTCAAATTACAAAAGTGCCTCACACAGAAACAGTATTAGCCATCTTGAAGGCTGAATTGGGTCCATACTCTTATCCATTGTTATAGTTAACAGTATGTCATACAGTGTAAGAAACTACGTAAGCAAATCTATTTGAGATTATTTAACAGCTCAACACAGTTTGAGGCAAGTGTGTGATGATTTAGACAGAAACTTTTTTTAAAGTGAATTGGTGGGGGTAAGCTTCCATTCTTATTGGTGAGTATAAACTTTCACTGGTTTTTGTGGGTATAAGTTTCCGTTACCATTAGTGAGTATAAATTCCATTATTATGAGCGAGTATTAGCTTCCATTACCATTGGTGGTTATACAGTTCCAATACCATTTGTATAAGCTTATATTATTATTGGTGGATACAAGTTTACATTCACACTGGAGGGCATACGATTCCATTACAACTACTGGGTATGAGCTCCCATTGTTGTTGGTGGGTATAAGCTTCCATTACCATTTATATAAGCTTCCATTACCACTGGTAGGCATAAGCTTCCACTATCACTGGTGGGCATGAGCTCCCATTGTTATTGGTGGGTATAAGCTTCCATTACCATTTATGAAAGCTTACATTACCACTGATGGGAATAAGCTTCCATTACCACTTGTGGGTATGAGCTCCCATTGTTATTGGTGGGTGTAAGCTTCCATTACCATTTATGTAAGCTTCCATTACCACTGGTGGGTTTGAGCTCCCATTACCATTTATATAAGCTTCCATTACCACTGGTGGGTATGAGCTCCTACTGTTATTAGTGGGTATAAGCTTCCATTACCATTTATGTAAGCTTCCATTACCACTGGTGGGTATAAACTTTCATTGTTATTGGTGGTATAAGGTCCCATTACCACTGATGGGTGTAAATTCCATTATAATAATTCAGTATTAGTTTCTATTATCATTGGTGGGTATAAGCTTCCATTACCATTTGTATAAGCTTCCATTACCACTGGTGGGCATAAGCTTCCATTATCACTGGTGAGTATGAGCCCGTATTGTTATTGGTGGGTTTAAGCTCCCATTACCATTTTTCTGCCACAGAGGAGTTTCTTTCTCCACTGACTGAGAAAAATTTGCCCACCTGCTGAAGAACTTCCTCTCCTGCTGACCGAGGAGTCTGCGGAGGCTTGTCCATTTGTGTGTTCTCCTGTGTGTATTGTTGTGAATCAATGTTGTGTTTGAGAAAGACTCAAACTAAAACTAGACTTACTGTTTTAACTGTGTGTACGCAGGTGCGGGAATATGAGGAGGAGATCCACTCTCTGAAGGAGCGCCTGATGATGTCCCACCGTAAGCTGGAAGAGTATGAGCGGCGGCTGCACTCTCAGGAGCAGCAGACCAACAAGATCCTGCTGCAGTACCAGAGCCGGCTGGACGACAGCGAAAGGAGGCTGCGGCAGCAGCAGATGGAGAAGGACACACAGATCAAAGACATCATCAGCAGGTCATAATCCCACTGAGGTCCAGTGTATGTTTGTTTGTGCATATGTGTGATAGTTCAGCAGTCTCAGCCATAGACCAGAGAACAGGAGCCATGTCCTAATGTATTGTTATGTTGGCTTAAGAACTTCTGTTAGTCTAAATCAGTTATGCGAAAAATCTATCCCACACATGTCGTCTTGGTCTGGACTTACTGAAACCATTGATTTCCTGGGCCTACCTGAAGACAATTACTGTAAAATAACTGTGTGTGAACTTTATGTGATCTATTCTTCTTTTTTTGGTTCATTGCTTTAATTCTATGCAGATTTGAGTTTAACCTGTTCCAGATGTATATTGAATTTATCTGCCCATCTATCAAAAGTATGTTCAGCAGAGCTCAAAAGAAATTATTTAGCCATGTTGAAAGGGGAGAAGAATGAAAGGTAGAAAGTACTGACCTCTGACATCTAACGATAGAATATGATGTTGTGTGTGATATGATTTTCATATCCTGAGTTCAAAACTCAATTTGATCTTATGTTTTTGAAAGTCTTGATTCTTCTGAGCTCCAATTATAAAACCACAACAATTGGTTTTATGTATTTTATTTCAAAACAAAACATTGCGAAGTAGCATGTCTTTTTGCAAAAATGTAATTTTATAAAGCAGTACAGCTATAAACAGTGCCTCATATCACTGCTGTCGGAAGAAACCTTGTTTCTCCAAAATGGTAACTTTACAGGAGAAGGAAAAAACATACTTTACTTTTAATGTAAGTCAATGGAGCCAGAATTTTTTCCAAGTCATTTTGGGTCGTTTCTTTTAGTCTATTCATTGTGAAATTTACAAACAATGTAAAGGGCAACATGTATTTTCAAATTATGTCAAAAACTGAAAAACGTCAAAAAATGGAGATGCGAGGTTTTCTTCTGACAGCAGTGATATAAAACCTTACATGAAATGTCTTTTTTTAGCGCCGCAAAACTAAAATATCAGCATCAACATGTGACAAAAGCCTGAGAAGATAAATTCAGTACTAAACTGAAATCACTTCACCTTTAGTTGTTAGGTTGTTTTTTTATTATATGATTATGTTGTTGCATATTATACACTTGTTTTGTGTGGCTCAGTTACTGAGTGTTTTTTTGTGACTGTGGTCATATGATGTGAATTGTATGACAGTATTGTGTAACCGATTTTGTGTCTTTGTGTGACTGTACTGCTTGTGTTGAATGACTGTTGTCATGTGTGATTGTTTTGTTGGGCGGTGTTGTGTGATTGGGCTGTGTTATGTGTAATTGTTTTGTTTGATTTGTATGATTGGGTTGTTGTGTGATTGGGTTGTTGTGTGTTTTGTGATTGTGTTGTGGTTTTGGGTTGTTGTGTGTTGTGTGATCGTTTTGTTTGTGTTATGTGTTTGTGCTGTGGTGTGTTGTGTAATTGGGTTGTTGTGTTTGTATAATTGTTTTATTTGTGTTGTGTGTTTGTGCTGTGCTGTGTTGTGTAATTGGGTTGTTGTGTTTGTATAATTGTTTTGTTTGTGTTGTGTTTTTGTGCTTTGGTGTGTTGTGTAATTGGGTTGTTGTGTGTTGTGTGATTGTTTTGTTGGATTGTGTTGTGTTTTTTTGCTGTGATGTGTTGTGTAATTGGGTTGTTGTGTTTGTATAATTGTTTTGTTTGTGTTGTGTTGTGTTGTGTAATTGGGTTGTTGTGTTTGTATAATTGTGTTGTGTGTTTGTGCTGTGGTGTGTTGTGTAATTGGGTTGTTGTGTTTGTATAATTGTTTTGTTTGTGTTGTGTGTTTGTGCTGCGGTGTGTCATGTGACTGGGTTCTTGCATGTTGTCATGTTTTGTCTGGTTGTGTTGTTGTCTGATTGTGGTACTGTGTGATTGAGGTGTTGTGTGTTGTGCGTGATCCTGTTTTCTGTGACTGTGATGTTACTTGAACGGTTGTGTTATTGATTGATGTGTGTTCTGCATGATTGTGCTGTTGTATGGTTGTGGTATTGTGTGTGAATGGCATGTTGTGTGTTTGTGTTTTGTGTGTACGCGTTGCTGTCGTATGGCTGTGTGATTGCATGATGTTGTTGTGCTGCAGGCTGATGGCGGTGGAGGATGAGTTGTGTGACTTTGGTGTATGATTGTGTTGCGTGATTGGGTTGTGTGGTGTGTCATTGTGTCGTTGTGTTGTTGTGTGATTGTGTTGTTGTGTGTTGTGTTGCAGGCTGATGGCGGTGGAGGATGAGTTGAGAGGGAGTGGTATGCCCGACCTCAAATCCCGAATATTTACAGGAGAGGTCTGTCTCTTTCATACATAAGAACCCACAGAGCTGACCACTGACCACTGGCTGTACACACTTAAAAATAGCTATGTTTCCATGCACACGCCAGCCTGAACGTCCCTGAAGTTCAAAGTATGGTTTATGTGAATGGGTAATAATATGGCATTTCTATTGATGCGGTAGGCGGATTATTGTTTCCATGAGTTAAATATGAAAGCACTCTTGTTATTAGATATTAGTGGGAATTAACTGTGTCAGCTTCCATTAAGGTCCACAGATACAAATTGGCCATATTTACAACCCAGCAAACATCACACTGAACAAAAAAGGGGGAGAGCAGCTAAAGAGCAGCATACTGAATAACAGAAGAAAAGAAAACAAGCTTTTCTCCACCCAGAGAGCAACAGACAATGAAGCCATAGTCCTATAAACAGTACAGCTTCACATAAAAGACCTCTGTGTACTGATATAGCAACATAGAGGGTTCTAGCTGGGCAAAATGGCACAGATCTGTAATAGAGGAAAAACTCTGACTCTTACAACTTTTTATAAAATAACAGGCCATAGGCCTGTATATGGGAATAGCTTTGTAGAGGGATACCACTGTGGATAGGTTTGAATGAGTCTAGGTAGTAATACCGTAGTGCTAGTAGTGCAAAAGTCTCAAGTTCCAAGGATGATTGTGTTTTTTTACAGAAGAGTTTTGTTTGTTAAGTGTCATGTGGGAATTCAGCATCAGAAAGACTGATGATGGGAATCACTTCTAGAGAAAACTGACATTTGTTTGACAATTGGCTGCTGTTGTGCAGCTACCAAGAGGATTTGGAAGATTGCTTCAGCTCTTTAAGTGGTCTGCAGTGCAGCGAAGCTGAGACGAAATCAATTTTGAAGATGGTGCAAATACTGCTTTGGGGATGGCACAGGATGAAGTACCTTGTTTCCATGATGTTGCAGTTAAAATAGTCTACTGTCCAAACCAATAAATAGAAGGGACATGAGACATCATCTGTATTAGATTTCAACCAGACAGTAAATTATTTCCGTGGTTACATGACAGCTCAGAGAGTAAGAGCAGTGAAAATGTGCATTGTTCAAAAGTTTCACAATGTTTGTAGAGTTTTTGGTGGTTTTATTTATCTTGACTGTTTTATTATACCTATAGGATATACGAAAGTCTTCAAATGTGCTGGGAAAGGTACCAACATAGTAATGTTGGTACCTGCTGAACTGTATTTCCTATTCATATGCTAAAAGTGTTTACTTCTGGCCTGAATATCACTAAACTAAAATGTACTACTGTGGGAATATTGATGTGCATGTAAACATAGCCAGGTTTAATTGTGTTATTTATCAAAGTTTATGATTTTGGATGTTCCTTTCCATTTTAACATCATACTGTGATTAGTTTGACCATATTGTGTTACTTAGCAGAGACACTCAATGTTTTGACATTTCCATCTCACAATGCACAACCACTGTGTGTGTTTGTAAGAAGGTTTGAATGGAGCCATTTTTATGAGTGGTGTTTGCCTTTTCTGTGTGCTTTTGTTGTGCTAAAGGCAGCTACAGTGGTAAACCTGCCAGAGGAAACACAGCATGCAGTTAAGCCAGTTTAGGGCAGATACGGTAACAGCTAGGTGCTGCACTATTCTAAAGTGCCAAGATGAGTCTCTGAGGTTCAGGATGTTTTGTGAAAAAAAAGAACAACAGTGCAGCAGTTTTAGAGAGCATAATTCTGTATGATGCAGTAATGCTTGATGATAAAGGAAGTGGGAAACAAGGCCGTCTTTCCCATCTAGAGAGCATCACAATGAAGAATTATAGGAGTGGAAAATAAAGACATCTTCCTGACCCATAGAGCATCATCCTGGGTAAAAGAATTAGAGAGAGAGTCATCCTTCCCACTGAGACAGCATCACACTAAACAGTTGAAGGAAACAGGACAATCCTTCCTACCTTCCAACCTACCTCACACTGAATCATAGAGGGAGAGGTCACTCTCCAGCCAAGAGAGTATCACACTGAACATTTGAGGGAAACAAGACCCCCTTCATACCCAGACAGCAACACTCTAAACAACAGGGGGAGAAGTCATCCTTCCTATCAAGAGCATCACAACGAACAGACGAGGAAGAGGGACACAAGACCATTCTTACCATGTAGAGGGCAGCACATTGAATGATAGAGGTAGAGGAAAATAAGGCCATTCTTCTCACCAAGAAAGCATCACAATAAATGATAGAGAGAAAGGAAACCTCCCAGAGAGCATCAAACGCAATGGTTGAGTTAGAAGAAAACAAGGTGATTCCGCCCACTCAGAAAGCATCACACTGAACCATAGATGGCAAGGGAACAAGGACATCCTTGCCATCCACAGAGCATCCCACTAAATGACAGATGGAAAGTGAAACCAGGCCATTCTTTTCACTTGTTCATCACACATCCTTCCCACTGAGAGAGCATCACATGTAACAGTCAAAGGAGAGGGAAACAAGACTATCCTTTCTACCTTCCAGCCTACCCCACATTGAATGATAAAGGGAAAGGTCGTCCTTCAAGCCAAGAGAGTATCACATTGAACAATCAGGGAAAAGGTAAAACAAGACCATCCATATCATCTGTAGAGTAGCTTTCTAAACAATAAAGGGAGAGGGAAACAAAGCTATCCTTCCTGCCCAGCGAGCATCACACTGAATGATAGAGGGAGAAGTCATCCTTCCCACCAAGAGATCATCACACTGAAAAATTAAGGGAAACAAGCCCAGCATTCAAACTCAGAGGGTATCACACTGAATGATTGAGGGAGATGAAACCTCCCAGAGAGCATCGCACTAAATGACAGAGTGAAACCAGCCCATCCTTTCCACTTGTTCAGCACACTGAGATAGGGGTCATCCTGCCCATCAAGATAGAATCATTATGAAGAATTGAGGGAAATAAAACCATTCTTGCCATCTAGAGAGCATCATACTGAACGAGAGAGAGGTCATCCTTCCCACTGAGAGAGCATCACACTAAACACTCGAGAGAGAAGGGAAACAAGACCATCCTTCCTACCTTCCAACCTAAGTCATACTGAAAGATAGAGGAAGAAATCCTCCTTCCCACCAAGAGATCATCACACTGAATAACAAGCCCATCATTCCCACTCAGAGAGTATCACACTGAATGATCGAGGGAGAGGAAACCTCCCAGAGAGCATCAAACTCAATGATCGAGTTAGAAGGAAAGAAGGTGATTCCTTCCACCCAGAAAGCAACACAGTGAACAATAGAGGGCAAGGAACAAGGACAGAGTGAAACCAGGTCATCCTTCCCACCTGTTCATCACACTGAACAGTTGAAAGAGAGGTCATCCTGCCCCCCAAGAGACAACTGAGGAAAACAAAGCCATTCTTACCATGTAGACAGCGTCACACTGAACGATAGAAAGTCATCCTTCCCACCAAGACAGCATCACACTAAACAGTCGAGGGAAACAAGACCATCCTTCCAACCTACCTCACACTGAATGATAGAGGGAGAGGCTGTCCTTCCAGCCAAGGGAGTGTCACACTGAACATATGAGGGAAACTAGCCCATCATTTCCACTCAGAGAGAATCGCACTGAAAGATCAAGGGAGAGGAAACAAACCTATCTTTCCCACTCATAGAGTATCACACTGAACAATTATAGGAGAGGAAAATAAAGACATCTTTTTGACCCATAGAGCATCATACTGAGTGATAGAATTAGAGGGAAACAAGACCCGCTTCCTTTATACCCAGTGAGCAACCCACTAAATAACAGAGGGAGAAGTCATTCCTTCCTATCAAGACAACATCACAACAAACAGTTGAGGAAGAGGGACACAAGACCATTCTTACCATGTAGAGAGCAGCACACTGGGTCGATTGAGGTAGAGGAAAACAAGGTTATCCTTCCCACCACAAAGCATCACACTGAATCATAGTGGGAAAGGAAACCTCCCAGAAAGCATCAAGCTCAGTGATCGAGTTAGAAGAAAACGTGATTCATCCCACTCAGAAAGCATCACAATGAACAATAGAGGGCAAGGGAACAAGGACATCCTTGCCATCCAGAGGGCATCACACAAAATGTCAGAAAGAGAGTGAAACCAGGCCATCCTTCCCACCTGTTCATCACACTGAACAGTAAAGAAGGAGGTCATCCTGCCCACCAAGAGAGAATCGTTATAAACATTTGAGGAAAACAAAGCAATTCTTATCATCTAGAGAGCATCACACTGAAAAGTCAAGGTAGAGGGAAACAAGACCATTCTTCCTACCTTCCAACCTACCTGACACAGAATGATAGAGGGAGAGGTCATCCTTCCTGCCAAGAGAGTAATCAGACTGAACAGTCAAGGAAAGGGAAAAACAAGACCATCCATATCATCTATAGAGTATCACTCTGAACAATAAAGGGAGAGGGAAACAAAGCTATCCTCTCTACGTCTATCTAAACGATAGAGGAAGAAGTCATCCTTCCCACCAAGAGATCATCACACTGAACAATTAAGGGAAACAAGCCCATCCTTCAAACTCAGAGAGTATCACACTGAATGATTGAGGGAGAGGAAACAAAGGTATCCTTCATACCTAGAGAGCATCATAGTGAATGACAGAGGGAGAAGTAGAGGTCATCTTTCTGACAAAGAGAGCATCACACTGAACAATAAAGTGATAGGGTAACACAGCTCTACAAACAGTACCTATCTATATCATATAATTCTGTATAGTGGTATTGCTATATAGAGTGTTTTACCTTTGTAAAGTCAGGCCATAGCTTTAAGCACAGTATAATACCATAGTATAAGCACATAGGGGCTTAGCTTTCTTTAAGGCTGTGCATTTGAATGGGTATAGGTTTAAAAGTATTTCCTTTATCAAAGGGTATGGAAAGTGGGGTTGAGCAGCTGGCTGGACCAGGTTTTGCAGGTCATAGCCCCAACAGTAAGGTCTTGTGAGCTAGTGGACAGGTCATATGTATCGAGAATATGTTTTGAGCAAGTTGTTGGTCCTATTTGGTCTCAGGTAGGGGGCACATAAGGTGTATTCATGGTGTGCTATATTTTCTTGGTAGAGGATGAGCCAAAAGTATCGAAGTGTTCTTTGGTACAGTTGGACTACAGTACCATCTGGGGCCCCCTCTGCTTTAAACTCCACCTGTCTTCTCCACCTCTGCTCTCTCTCACTCTCTCACCTCAGTGCCTCTTTATACTCTCTGCTTTTCTCTCTGTCTTTCTCCTCTGTTTTCTGACTATTTTTTGTTTCTCTGCCTTATAACTTTTTTCTTTTGTCTTTTTTTGTCCCAACCCCTCCTAACCCCGTACTACTCTCTTCGTCCCTTTGGGTTTGTTTTTCACTCATTTTTTTCTCTAACATTTCCCTGTTGCACCCTGTGCACCTGTTGCATCTCTTTTCATCTCTTCTCTTCACCCTTCCCCACTCCTCTCTTTTGTGTCTCATTCCTTCTCCTTCTTTCTTCTTACTCTGCTCTCCTCAAATCTCTCCTCTCCCTTATCTCTTCTCTGTATCCACTGTTCTCTTATCTTACTGTCTCCACTCCTCTTCTCTTCCCCTTTTCCCTTTCGCTCATTCTTCTCTTCATCTCCACTGCTTCTTATCTTTTCTCTTCTCTTCTCTGCTCTGCTATCCTCTCCTCTCTTCTCCTCTCCTCCCCTATCCCTCTTCTGCCCCTCTCTGTTAGGATGAACCATATTCTTCTCTGGGTTCGATCGATCCATCCTTGGTTGCAGGAGAGGGGGTTTTGGCGCTAAACCCCGCCCCGTCTCTCTCCTCTCTGGGTCCATCCAGTTCCCCATGGAATGGAGCACTGCCACCCCTGCCCCCTTTGCCCCCTTTTCCCCCACTACCCCCGCTGCCCCCCAGGCTCCACATCAGCCAGAACGGCGACCTCCGCTCCACCCATGGCATTCCCAACATAGCCATCCCATCAACAGAGGGGCCGGCTGCAGGCTGGGGTGCAGAGGGAGGGAGGGGTGTCTAGTCATGTGACTTTAATGACATTACTGTCAACATAAACATGCTTTATTTATAACATGAATATTACTGATCCATCTCAGCATACTGTCGCCATTGTAAGAAAACCTTCTATCACCAGAATCTTAACATTAGAAGAAAAGGAAAACACAATCTTAACTTTACGTCTGTTTATGTAACTGTAAAAAATCCTGATTGTTTGCTTTTCAAAATTTCTGTTGGTCTGTTTATAATGAAATTATGAGGTTTTCTTGTGACAGCGGCAATACGTTTTATGGCTTACCTACAGACTCAGCTTAACAGCCATGTGTCCGTTTCCTCTTTTATCTGTTCAATTAAGAAACAGTTCACACAAAATTCCTAATTTAGCTATAGCTGAACTATCCTTTAAAGGAGCTTTTCTTTGAGTTTGTCAAGAAAGCTAGCCAGCAAAGCACACTTAGAGGGCTGTTTTAGAAAATTGGAGGCTCATTACTTGCAAAATTTCTTTAAGTTGTACTGTCGATTTAGGTTTTCGCTCCACTGGTCCAGTAATGACCAGATATTCAAACGCTTAGTCCCCTGGCACTCAAGCTCCTAAAATGGAGAAGAATGGCTTGATTTTTGTTATACAAGTTAAAGCACAAGCCAGAAGAGACTTTTTTGGATGTTGTAAGGAATTCCAGAAACACATTTTTCTTTACAACTGAATGAACTGCAAAGGTAGTTTCTACATCCCTGGCTAGGAATTGAATGTTCTCATTGGTTCTAGAGAGGTTTTATTGCATTTTCAAGAGAGCCATGTTATCCGTTTTATTTATCGAGTGTTTTCTGCGTGTATGTTTGCCATCTATCACTCATTCCACTCACATGCCATTTGCCATCATGAAGCCTAGCTGATCACCATGAGCGCTTTTCCACTGCACATTCAAAAACAAGAACTGACCCAAATGGGAACCAACAGAACTTATGGTTTAAGTCTAGTTCATTTTCCACCTACCTGAGAAACAGCTGGAAGTGTTGTTATAATAGTGATTATTGTTGTAATTGTCTGTTTGGTCATTTTAGGCATACAAATCTAAAGTGTTTAATATGGCTAATCAGCTTACTTGCTTACTAGTAATCTTAGCTGAACACTAGTTGTGCTGGTGTGCCCACACGCTAACAGAGCTGACTGCAATATACAGCATCATGTGTAGAATAAGAGAAAGCTTATATTTCTTTATTGAGTGTGAAAATATGAACAAAAACACTTGTTCTCTTGAGGCTAGCATAAATGCTATTTGCGTCAGCGTTAGCTGCATAACACTTGCATCTCCTTATTGAAGTCTTTACAAAGTAATAATTCTAAAACTAGAATAGCGCAATAGTGATTGTGCAGCTTAAGTGAACAGTTTCTAAGGTGTTATGGTACTTTATATGGTTGCTAGTTAGTTGCTATGGAATTCCAGGTGTTGCTAGGTGGCTGCTATAGTATTCCAGGTGGTTGCCAGGGTGTTACTAGGAGGTTGCAATGGTATCTGAGGTGGTTGATATGGTGTTGCTAGGTATTTGGTATGGTATCGCAGGTTGTTTGCTAGCTGGTTGCTATGGTATGCCAGGTGGTAGTTAAGGGGTTGCTAGGTGGTTGCCATGGTTTTCCATGCGGTTGTTAAATTGGTACTAGGCGGTTGCACTGGTGTTTGAGGTTTTTATTAAGTCGTTCATAGGGAGTTGCCAAGTGCCAAGCTACATGTTGTTGAAAATGAATGGGAGTCATTGAGAGGAAGGAGGGATGAAAAAATGATGCATAGAAGAGTGCAGGTGAGAATGGCTGTGGTTTAGAGCTTGGGGAACCTGCCCGCAGAGAGTACACACAGTTTGTTACTTTGGTACCTGAGATGTTACATGAGAAACGGTCAGGAGATGGACGTACAATTTTTACCCCATTCATTGCTGAGGGAAAAAAAAATAGGAATTTAACGAAGATTGTACGAAAACTATATGTTGGATCAAAAAGCTGTATACAAGCACACCATTCCCGATCAGACCGAACATTTCGAAGTTGGAACAGTGTTGATATCTTGAAAACTGCGGGACGAGTTGACGGACTTGTTGGTGAGGTAACTGTGCCTAGTGACTTTATCTTCATCTGGAACAGTAAAGAATTCGATAAATAGCCATTGTTTTCAGCTGAGTTTCCAAAGACAAAGGAGAACACCTTTAAGTACCATAAGCTCCTGTTGGTAACAATCCTGAACAGGAACTAAAAACCATCAAACTGAAAGGCCAATGGAAAAAGCACAGGTCCAGTTTTCTGGTGCCAAAGGTTCCATTATGTTGTGCAGTGGAAAATCAGCCAAATTAACTGCTAATTAAGACATTTTGTCTGACTATTTGTCAATCAATGGCTTTTAGTGGATTGTGATTGGACACCAAGTCACCTGCTGCCTCCTGCACTCTCTCTTTCTCTGTCTCTCTCTGTCTATCTCTCTCTATCTCTCCCCCAGCCAATCTATGGTGGTCACACCGGAACATGATTGACCACAGCAGCATGAAAGGACACGTCCAGCGTCAGTCCAGGAACCTCTCTTGTGTCTGATTGGCTGAGAGAGGAGAGAGAGAGGAAGAGCCTGAGAAAAGCATCGCTCTGACGCATCACACCCCTATAAAAAGAAAGCACACACAGAAACGAACACATGCCATTCTGTGTCTCTCTCTTCCTTTCTCTCCCTCTCTTTTTCTCTCCCTCTCCAATATTGAGCCAAAACAAATGACAATCAGCTCTTTTGTATGTTAGTGGAATAACAAATTAGCCACCAGGTGCAGTTTTACAGCCGCTGTTCTTGTACTAAGACTGACTCCGGCCTTCGACTTGCAATCTTTATTAACGAACAAAATCCACAGAGAGAGAGAGAGGGACTCCTCATCCATTCATCCTTCTCTCCCCTCTCCCCTCGTCCATCTCAGACGCTCTCTATCTCTCTCTCTCTCAGCAGGAGCACTCGTTGTTCTCAGCATGACGGTCGTAGAGAGGCTGCGTGTTGGTCTCTTGTCTGTCTGTGTGCGCGGTTATGGTCTCTATTACTGACTACATAACCCACAAGCCTCCTCTTCCTAATAATGACTCAATAACACTTGGGGTTTTTTTTTTCGGTTTCTTTTTTTGGGGTTTTCTTTTCTTATATCAAGCCTTTTCAAACTTTTTAAGGAGGCGTGGTCTTTTCTGAGCCAATCAGATGTTGCCATACTGCTCAGAAGCCCCTCCCCTTGCCGCCGGGTGGGCGGAGCCTCTTCTCTGTGCCTAAAGAGCTCTATACAAAAACAGGGGAAAAACAAAACAGGAACTTTACTAACAGGAGCACACAGGACACTCTCTTTTTTCACGCTCTGGAGTTTGTTTACCTGTAAAGGAGCGAAGAGTATGTAATGTTTCGTCTCTGACTGGACTTGCTGCTTTTTGAGGACTTTTAAAAGGATCCGCATCCCCTCATCTCATCGACGGGACACCGAAAACCAAGCGAAGGAGCAAAGAATCAGCGCGTGTGAATGGTTGTGTGAGAGTACGTGTGCATCGGAAGGGATGTGTTCATAGAAAAGACGACCTACTTGGTTTGCTTCAGTGAGTGCGTTCGTAGCTCTTGGCGTTCGTCCGCTCTAAAATTGATGGGATGTGCTCTGCGTACAGGTGATTCTGTGCATCAATACGACATTACGAATGGATTCGTTTCGTTTTTTTTTTCCTTTGTGAGCGTGTGCATGCATGTGTCTGTACGTATGTGTGAGAGAGAGAGAGCCGGTGAACAGGACTGCGATCAGATGGGGAACACCAAGATCAGCTAACGGCAGGGACTCGCTTCGAGAGGAAACAGCAATTAGAGAGATAAACCTTACGGTCTAGTATTTATAGCTCTAGCTGTAGTATTTATAACCCTAGGACTATAGCCCATCTACTCAATGTTAGAACTTTATTTAAGCACAAAATATACCCATTACCAATGTACTGTATCGTGGCAATGTACTATAATACTCTCCTGAGTGCGGAGATACATGCACACCTTCACATACAGATGGAAGAAGAGAACAGTAGCAGCATCAATCTAGCAGTTTCATACCTCATTCGGTCCTACTGTTACCTTCTTTTCCTTCAGGCAAACACCTACGCAGACACACCTGCCGCACACTCAGACGTTTCTGTTCGCTTCTCCTTGCCGTTAGATCGGGATCCGTTCCCGAGATCGGTAGCTGATTTTTAGCCGCGAGCCTCTGTCGGGATTTTAATGTAAATAGAGCCTGAGGACTTTGGATCAGAGACCTTGTTGATTTATACAGTTTTATTCATTTTACCAAGTCCTATTGTTTTTATGATTCTTCCTTGATGTTCGATAGATGATTACACATATACACCATTAGTTGGTTTTTTGCTGGTAGGTTTTTAGTCGGTTGCTTTTTTTTATTTATTTATTTATTTATTTTCTAATCCTTTATTTTGTTGTGGTTGAAAGTATTGATACTTATTTTGTCTGCACTTCAGATACTATTTATGGAAGAAAAAAAAAGACCTAAACAAATCGTTCCCCGTGCCTATATGTTTTGGTTCTGGGTTGCGTAGATTGGCTCGTTTGCTCGGTGAGCTGCAGCCGTTTTGAATGAAGAGCTACATGAATGAACCAATAATAACAAAGGCTGCGTCTCAAATCAAAACCCACATTCCATGTGTAGTAAACTAACAGGGGATTCAGACATTTTTAGCTTTGTTGCATAGAAATTATTCTAGTTCCCTCTAAAACAAAGCACCTAAAAATGTAGAGGGAGAACGAGTGTCTTCAATCTAGCGTATCCCAGAGTGCACTGCAAATTGCACCAGTTGACCCTGAAAACATTAATTTCATGTAAATTCAAGGTGGTGACTGGATTGCCATCCATCCAAAATTCATAAGAAAATACACGCACTGGCCACTTGATTAGGAACCCCAGTACTAGGTAACACTGGGTAGAACCCTTCTTTACTCTCAGAACAGTCTAATTTCTTCATGGCATGGATTCAACAAGATACTGGGAATATTCCTTCAACATTCTGATCCATGTTGACATAACTGCCAACATCTACCACACCCCAAAGGTGCTCTCTTGGATGCAGATCTGACCGAGGAGGCCACTGAAGTACACCTAACTCCTTGAACCAGTTTGAGACGACCTGTGCCTTGTGACAAGGTGCAGATCAGCATCTTAGAAGATGGTAAATTGTGGGATGCACATGGTCAGCAACAATACTTAGATAGGCTGAGGCATTCGAACAATACTTGATTGCTATCAGGGGGCCCACTGTGTGCCAAAGAAACATTGCTCACACTATGACACCACCATCACCAGCTTCAGCAAGGCAGGTTGGATCCATGGATTTATGCTGTTTACACCAAATTCTGTCGTCAGCATGTCGCAGTGGAAATCGAGATTCAGTACTGGAGACAGTTTCATACTGTCCAGTTTCCCCACTGTACCCTCAGATTCCTGTTCCTGGCCGACAAGAGTGGAACCCGACATGGTCTTCTGCTGTTGTAGCCCATCCACCTCAAAGTCTGACATGCATCCAGAGGATGCTCTCAGCTGGGACAATTCTAGCCATTCCCCTGTAACCTCTGTCATCAACAAGATGCCCACATTGCTGCTTACTGGATGTGTTTAGTTTCTTGCATCATGCTATATAAACTTCAGAGACTCTAGAGACCATAGAATTCTCAGATCAGCAGTTTCTGAAATATTTCAAATCACAACCATACCACTGTCAAAGTTACTAGGATGATATGTGGCCCATTCTGTTGTTTGATGTGAACTAATGCTTTTGATCCGTATTTTCCACATGATTGGCTGAATGCATAACTGCATAAGTGATAGGTCCTAATACAGTTGCCAGTGAGTGTATATAAAATTTATATATAAAGTTATTAGTATGCAAATCACTGCTTACTTAGAATTTAAAGATATTTCATTCCAAGTAATTCTGAAGCATTTCTGTTTATCCATTCAGAAATTTTCACACAGCATAAAGGACAGCTGCTGTGTTTAAATGGTGAGCAAATAGATGTTTTTTGGACAGCGATGAAATTTTAAGTCTATTATAAATTTCGATGTCCTTAAATGCTCTCAGCCTTTTCTTAGCCTGCTAGTCAGTTAGCAGGTGGCTTTTTGCTGCCTTATCAAAGTCGAGTGCTTGGATCATTGACATCACAGGTTTTCTGAAAGTGTCCAAATGGCACATGAACTCATTTTCAGTTCCCTAAATACTCCTTCACTACATAGGGAACTAGGGATCGATTTGAGACACAGCCCAATTCGTCTCTGTAAAGAGAAGCAGAACCTTCTGATATTCTACAGCCACCTTTTTGTGTATAAAAGTTCCTCCTAAGAAAGATAGTGGTAGTGATCCGTTTCTCCCATTGTGTAGCGCTATATTTATTCTTTACAGTCATGAAAGGTTGTATCTAATCTTAAAGAATGAAACGTCCCCAGCGCGGGAATCCTACCCTTAAACTTAGCCATAGCCATGGACAAGCCATACACACCCTGTCCTTCTTACGGGCTTTAGGAGCGTAGGAATGTACATATTTATACAGAACCACAGAAACGCTTATGAACCGAGGGAAAGACTCAGTGTTTAAAAATGTGGGACACCTCAGCGTATGGAGACATGTTGTGAATGTTAATATTGTTAAGAAGACAATTATTATATTCAAATATGATTATTATTGTAATTATCATTGCTTTCATTTTATTGATGATATGATGATTGATAAATGATCAGCAATTTCTTTCCTTTTGTGAATATGAGTTTACATTATTCCAGAAGTTTAAATAATTGGACAAATTAATAAATAGATATATGCTAATGTAAAATGCCTTTTTTTTTTTTTGCTGTTTTAAATTTTCAAGATTGCATAAAGCACATACACAAGCACACAGACACACAACTGCTGAGAGAGCTTAAAGCTACACTATGTAAGTTTTGGGGGATTTGGAGACCTCTCTGGTGGAAACGTGTAATTGCATGCAATGTGAAAAAGTACATTCAGTAACGTGGGTTGTGCCTCTCTGAGTGGATAAATCTGATGACTGCGAGTGCGCTGAAGGACAATTCAAAGCGAACTCGGTCAAAACTTGAAGGACGTGTCTTCTGAGGATGCGAGTTACCTACTGTCATCATATCTTCATCATTATAAAGCTGATTTCGCATTTGAGACCTAAATATTGAGCCAGACCTTCTTGCTGAGGCTGTGCAATTGAGTTAATACATAAAGACCGATGACGTAGTCTGAAAAATCCCATCTGACGCCTCTGACTTGTAAATCAGTATTTCAGGCTTTACAGGGTGACACTGTTATTTCAGCATGTTCTTTTTCTCCTACAACTTCAAATATTGCAGCTCAAAGCCTGAAACTTTCATTATCTTACTTCCAAAATACACCAAAATCCATTAAAACAAGTTTCAAAAGCAAAGCAGTGAAGTCAGCCTTGTAAAGCAGACTGCTGTACTTTAAAGGTAAAGCATGTCTGTGTGTGTCAGACAAAGGAATGAAAGGCTTCTGGAACATCCCCCCCCCCACTCGCCCTGCTCTAGTGGAAAAAGTTGGGAAATCATGTGGAAGTTTTAAAACTAGTTATTATTTGTTGTGATATTTTTGAAAATAAATCACAGGTTTTATGATGAAGCATTTAAACTGTGCCTTCGCTGAACTATAGAAATTGTGTTCTATTAAAATCTAAGGTTGCAGATCTTGACAGAATGACATTTTTGCGCTTTGTTTGAAATCTAGAAAAAAATAAAGATTTTTCGTCAAACTTAATCGCTCGCTTTAAACTGTATGAACCATTAGCTAACGTTAACGATACACATTTCACTGTTGATTTAGCCAGTCTTACCAAAATAGCAACAAATATGACACAAATAGAGTTTCCAAATCGATTTGCTGTAAATGATGATTTGCTTCAAATCTTCAGGAAGATGCTGTAGTGATATTATTTTTGATTGCCTCATAAAAATAAAACACTATATGGAATTGGTCAAATGATGAAGGGCACGGTTAGGGTAACTGGTGGGCCACACTGAACATCCTCACAGGTCAACTTTAGGCAGCTCTGCTCTAGAATGTCCTGCAGAAACCGAAGTAAAGTGTATTCTGTGAAGTGTTTGAAGGAAAAAAAACAAAAAACAATCTGAAACAGTTTTTGCAATCAGTTAATTTATTAAACCACAAACTGGTAATTGAAAAATAATAAAAATCCCAATGTACTTGATTATTAATAGCCACACAACACTGTGTGGTCCTCTTTGCTCATGGACTAAAGAACTTGAACATACTGATGTTTGACTATGAAATACAGACGGTATCCATCGAATACAATCAGATACAGCAGTACCTGACTGACAATCAATAACACAAACAACTTCAGTGTCATGATCGAGAACAACTCCGAAAACCAGACGAATGGCAAGAAAAATCCTTCAAAACCATAAAATATCAGACACAAAACAAAGCATACATTTCCTTCAAATGAAATCATTTAAGATAATATCGTACAACATAACGAGCTGTTCTAATGCATTTGCATTTGGGTCTGGGCTGCTTTTCCACACAGATAAAGCCTAATCCTTTTCTAAAATAGAAGCCCAAACAGGGTACTGCCACTGGCAGTGCAATTTATTCAAAGATTAGGACCAATCTGTGCTGGGAAATGCACCACTTTCCCCGAACGCATCACTATGTGGATATGGCAATTTGGATATGCAAATTCCTACTGGTGTCAAATATGTACATGCAGAAAAGGCCATGAGATGACATCATTCAAAGCTAACAGTTTTCCAGACTCAAATCCGGACTGACAGAGGCAGTTTAAATAGACTTATGTGGCTATGCCTAATCTGTACCCTGGAAACTCTATTTTATATGTCCAAAAGTATCTAGACAGCCCTTCTAAAGCATGAATTCAGCGACTGCAAGGTGAATCCACTGCTGACACCGATGTTCAATGGCACAGACAGCTTGTATGATCTCCATAAGCACTGACCAATAAAATGGAAGCTCTGGAGCAGCTGCACATGATTCTAAGGTCACTATGCCCAATGCTATGCATCAGCTAGAGGGGTATAAAGACTGCCCAGCACAGGGCTATAGAGCAGTGGAGCTGTTCTCTGGAGTGATGGAGCTCCATCCAATACCTTTGGGATGAGTTGGAGATCCAGAACTGACCATCCAACATCAGTACCTGACCTCACTAAAGCTCAATCAAATCCTCACAGCAATGTTCCAACATCTAGTGTAAAGCCTTCCCAGAAGAGTAGAGGCTGTTACTGCAGCAAAGTAGGAACAAAGACCCTGTTAACAGCCTTGATTTCAGAAGAAACGCTAGATAAGCAGGTGTCTACAAACTTTTGGACATATTACATGTTTATATAAAACCATAGTGTTTATAAAATCACACACAACACTGAAAAAACAGTACTTAATTGAATTTACTTCATAAAAATCTGTACACAATTTCTACTCCAATAAAATGTATTACGTTTAGCACAATTTTGTGTTTTAGTTTACTTAGTTTTGGCAGAACTTGTGTTGATGTTTTAATCATGTACACATTTGAATTCAAGCACTTTTTTCAGTTTGTTTATCAGCACCTTGTATTCCAGTCCAGTATTTCAGAAAACGCTGCAGCACAGACTGCAATCACAAACACTACAGCTGCATCTGTGGACAAATGAAACCACCCGACTCAACTATACTTCACCTCCAACTAAAACTCGACCTGCAGACTCACATCAGCCTGTCCTTCTACTGCTCTACCCAACAAATACAGACCTTTACTTTACTTTAGAGTACTGATCCCACACAGCTTACATCTGCATATTATCCAGTCTGATATTGCTATGGAAGCTCTATGTATGACTTGCATATGTTTTTGCTTGTTATAGTTACTGCTGATCCTACAGGGGGGATCTGTGATTGTGCTCCCTAACTATGTGTTGACTGGGAGCAGCACAGCGTCGCCAGCAGGGCAGCACCACCTGGGGCAAGTGGGGGGGGGGTTTAGTGCCCTGCCCAACCAAAAATACCCAGTCAGTCCTGGGATTTGATCCTACATCTTCCAGTTGCTGTCTCACCTCTCCTACCGCAAGGATCCCAGCTTGTTTGTTTGTTGGATCTGTAAACATGTCAAAGCTATAAAACTAGTAGTTTTTCATTTAAAGGTTGATTCCTTAAACCTTTATGTGACCTTAGCTCCTCACTCTCCTCTCATAACGACATAAATACTAGTTGCATAGTAGTTACTGAAGAATTTATAGTAGTTACTGAATAATAATCCATAAGGTTAATAACTGAATAACAATAATCAGCAATAACAATGTGACTAACAATGATCTACATGTTAAGGGGTTAAATAAAGACATAAAAGAAAAAAAAATCTGGGCTAATTATGTTGATAAGAGACACATAAAACAAGCCTCTGTGCTGTAATTGCAGTTTTTGTTCGTATTAAATCATAATCGTACTTTATCTCGATACCCTGATTCTCTGAGAAAACTCCTTTTTGAAAATTTCATTCATTTCTAAAGAATATAGATGAATAGAACTGCTAAAAGTTGCAATTCTGCAAGTGAGTCATAAATATTCGTGTTCTGTGCCATTTTTGCACTTGCTGGCAAGTCCTGGCTTAAAACATCTGTCTGGGGATTGTTTAACTAACAGCTAGGTAACTAGCTAACCAGCACTGATCCCTCCCTCCATAGACACCTAGATCTCTTTTGGGTACAAATCCATACCTTAAAATACTAAAATACTCTAAAAACCAATAGGCTACCACATTTTGGAGCTACAACTTGAGTGCAATCAATTTCATAGAGAAAAGAAACTTTCCTGGTGGAACTTCTCCCAATAAGTTAGTGAAATTTTGAGAAAATGTTCAGAATAGTGTTAATCAAGCTGTGTCTACTGCACACTATATGAAAATTTACTTAGAGTCCGTTTGTGTAGTACGTGGAGTGTCCACTGTCTCCTCTTCATCTTCATCACTGAGAAAGAAGAGAGGAAACATCCCCAGAAGGCAACCGATGGTGACGCCGATGGCCTTTCCCTGCAGCACCAGAGCACAGCTAGAGTTACAAGCTTTCTCGTTATGGCCTTTAAACAGCCAACCTAATCCCACGGAAGATTTAAAGGAATACTTTGCCCAAAATAATCCCAATTTACACAATTTTCAATCAACCAAAGCCTGTTTGGTGTCTGAACAAGTAATAGGAGCTTATACACCATCAATTAGCATTGAACAAATCATCACACACTTACCTCAAACCGTACTGAGTAGTTGAGTAGCCTTAAAAAAGACTTGCTTATGAAGTGACCACATCTGTACCTTAACTATACAAAAGGACAAATGTATAGGCAAAATTCCAGTGAGGTAGAGAGCTAGACCTTCAGTCTGGGCCATAAATGTCATAACGTGGCCAAAAACAAGACCCAAAAGATAATTCTGCTAATTCTGGTAGCATCCTATGGGATTCCTAGTGTTATGTTGGCACTAAGCTAACAGTGGTAAACAGTGGTAACATCTTTTGGCTGTTTTGGATTGAACAGGCATTCAGAGCTTGTAAAAAACATTGCAAGTTTTATTTGAAGCTTGTTACATAGAACATTGAACATACATTTTACCTTGTATCAGTTTTACAGTGGCTCAGTAAAGAGCTCTGGCATAGAGCTGCCACCACTGTTTTACATTTCTGACAGCTGACTGAAACCTGGTCAGACTACCACTTGTATTCATGGTCAGTGACGTATCTAGAACTTCCAGAAGGCCTAGAAGGACATTTTTACCTCACAGAATTGGCCGATTCCACTGTGAGTTTCTAATTATCCTGGTAGTTAATCTATCGTATTAGTCATTGCTTTAGTCATTAAGGGACCGTCTGAACAGTGCAAATCATATTTCTCATGTCTTTAGCCAAAATAAGGCAAAATCACATTGAAACACTTGTATTAAAGAGAGTGACTTCCTTTAACTGGGAAGTTCAGTAGGCTTAAGTGAAGCCACTCTCTTTACTACAAGTTATTTAATGTGATCTTGGCCTTCTTTTATCCAAATGGTAACCACATGGTAAATGAACCTTATAAAGATGTCTGCATTATATAGTTTGTAGATGGTCCCTTAATGACTAATGGTGATCTGCATTTCTGAACCATGTTCAGCGAAATTTAAAGAAAGAAATATTGTAGTTTGTTTCTTCTTAGGAATGAGAAAATGTATGTATTTCTGTAAATTTATTTCATGAGAAATTGAGAAGAGAAAGTCAAATATTTAACAGAATGTCCAAAGCAAAACCAATCATACTGCGCTGTGATGAACAGAGCCATGAAAATGACGCAAGTTCTGCTGAGGTTCAGCTCAGCTTTTTCAATACTTCAGTAACGTTACCTGCCAGATTAACCTGAAAGTCATCTTCTTTTTAGTCTGCAAAGCATTTCACTGCCTATTCTATTCATTTCTGGCCAATTCTAGCTTTCTTAGTTGATCTGCCATCACAGCAGAAGCATACTTTGGTCGTTACTTCGGTCTTTACTTAGTAACTGGTACTGGAATAATACAGTTATTGTGGAAAAACACTGCTGTAGTACAAATAACACAGGTACAACACTTCTCAACCACTCAGACTGTGCCGTCAGAACAAGTGTAAAGTGTCAGAAACCACATATGCAAGTCTGTTTGAAATCACTGAACAACCCAACATGGTTCGCAGCTTCAAACTAAAAAAGCAAACTTCACACACCAAACAGGTCTCGGCTAATCGAATAAATTAGATATCAGGTGGAAAATAAAAAAAAAATGGTTTAAGAAACTTCAACAGCAACTTCTTTCACTTACTATCTTTCTCTCTCGCTCTTTCACACACACACACACACACACACACACACACACACACACACACACACACACACACACACACAGAGTCAGACACACTCATGCGCACACTAACACACCCCTTACCATGTGTGAGCTGAGTCTGGTCTGCCACATGTCGGCCTGTTTGGGCGTAAGATCAGGAATCTGCATCCCGAGCCTGGCAGCAAGAGCTTCCACATAACCTGCTAGTCTACACACACACACACACACACACACACAGGCATAGACACAATGATTACACATGGCACACTGATATTTTTCACTCACCCATGAGTGCACAGACACACATACATTAGAAACTGATTCGAAAAATCAATGGTTTGCAGATAAAAGTATAAGATGGTACTCTATACTTAAAGAACGTCTTATAGACCTGACATGAGTTAGAAATAAAGGTTCTGTGCAGGTACGTTTTTTGTTCATCAAGGTACAAACAATGTAAATGTACCTCAAAGGTACAACAGTGGTTTTAAGGTCTAATTGTGAACCTTAATTAAGTTTTTCCAAATGAAAAGTACAAATACTGAAATACTGACAAGTGAACTTTTGAATAGTAGAATCCATTGATCTGGTTAGTTGAGGCGCATGCAAGCCCACTTACCCAAGTCCAGCCAGGTCAGACACCAGGTTCCCCAAAGCAGCCGCTGCAACCACACAACAATGTTAGTGACTCACACACATGAGCAATGCAGACAGTCAGAAACTCTGTCTAGAACAGGGGTCAGCAACGTGCGGCTCTTTTACTGCCCTGTTGTGGCTCCACAGCAGAATTAGATTTGTAGGTAAAAATAAAATAAAGCTCTGCTGATCGTTCAACACAGTTTAAACAGTAAATGGTCTTAAATGCTTCAGTTAATGTAGAACTGCTTATTCACCCTTTAACCCTGAAGGTTGGCACACACACCGCACCATAGCAACACAGACAACAGCCTCGCATAGCTAGTAGCTAACAACAAGACAAAGAGAAAGATTTAAGACGAACATCGATAATTTGGAGATGGACTTATTTGCATTTATAATCACTCCAGTTGGTTTCCTGATACGTTTAATCTGCAACGAGAAACTGTCAAACACTAAAAAGTGCTGAAGCTGAGGTCAGTTTTTCATTCGCCAGCTTCTTATTCAAACTCTGCCATTCCACCTTAAACAACGCAGCAGTTACATTCTCAGGCACCATTTAAGGTGGAACGTGAAAATTCGAACAAGAAGCTGACGAATGAGAAGCGACTTCAGCCTCGTAAAAATTACTTTTTCCACTTTTGAGGGAAAGGTTTCCTGCCAGAGATGCAAGAAAAGCGGCTACACCTAAAGTAAGTCTGTGTTTTCGTTTATATTTTTTAACCTACACCAGGATATCAGCACATACTGAGACTTATTTACAGCCAAGATGGTAAAACGTTATTTAAATAAATGGACATACAATGTTGTGGCTAAAGGCGGATTGATTTTTGCTGAAAGGACAAAATGGTTCTTCTTAACATTTGAGTTGCCGACCCCTGGACTAGAAGAAGAGCAGGTACGGAGCATATCTAGCTCTGCAGAATACAGTCAACTACACTACAGCATAAACACTACAGTGCACTAATCTATCCCAGCATGAGGGCGGAGACTCCAAAAAGAAACTGAGCTTCAAGCACGTTTGGAATGAATTACTCTGTAACTTGTATAACATTGTAGGACTGTTACAATTAATAGATTAACAAAAACTTCACCTTTTTCTGTGACTCGACAGTGATTTGTTGGCAATTTGCAAATTTTTCATTCCCTTTACTGTAAGAAACAGTGAACAGTGACAGCCCTAAGACCTTGAATGCACCACAGCTGTGGTCCTTGTAATTTACATAGTTGTTTACTTGACGAATTAGAACCATGTTATGAGACCAGAATAAACACATATAGCCAGGCTGTCACTGCGAATCACACTCAGCTACGCACTTTCTGATTGGAGCGTCTCCTAAGCCTACTGTACCTTCTGATACTAGCCAACCTATGACTGTGCACAGTTTATCCACCAGGTGTCCTAATTCCAAAACACTTGAACATAACTGTTATTAGATATCCCATAGATATAACACTGCTGGGAAGACATGATGAAACACGCTAAGAGTAGTTTCATTTTGGAAATCAAAGCCTTTAAGTTACACAAACTGTGCCAAACTGTTGTGCCATATAATTCCAAGGTACCTCCCTGACACAGCGCCACTCCCTAATGTGAGTAAGCACTGCTGTGTTGAAGCACCATCACTCGCTGAACATATCAGCCCAGCTTTGGATATAAAGATAAACTCTAGTTAAGGTCCCTTGAAGGCTTTTTACAGGCCTATGATATTCATCCTTTCCCTGTAGATACTGAAACACCACCTGAATGGAAGTAGACTACTTTGCATTTTATCGAAGAGACCCAAAATCAGTTGGGACAGTATGCGAAATGCCAATAAACACAGAAAGCAGTGATTTATTAATCTACTTTGTCCTGTATTAGAACAGAACAAAGACAGGATATACAATATATTATCTTATCAGCATTTTTTTGTGGTAAATATATGTTCATTCTGAAACTGATGCCTGTAACACATTCCAAAAAAGCTGGGACAGGGGCAATTTAAGACTAGGAACACTGTGAAATGTTCAGAAAACATTTTTAACAGGCGATGCTGTTATGCTTGGGATAAAAAGAGTATCCAGAATAGGCCTAGACCTCTATAAACAAGGATGGGTCGAGGCCCACCACGTTTAGTCTGGACTCTGGGCTCTACTAGCAGACCTGGATATAAGAAACTTACTTGGTTTACATTCTTAAACTAATGAGAGAAGCATTCTGGGCCTAAAACATTCAGAGATCTAGACTAGTAGCAGCACTTTACAAGAATGGATGAGCTTCTCTAGGTCTTGTTGTGACACCAAACCTTCTGGCTATATTTGTAAGATGGCAGGAGGCTGTTTAAGTGATGGCTTTGATATGGCTAGTGATCCAAGTCTATTAGAACATGGTCTTTGGATTTTACAGCCCAGGGAATCGATGTGCTAGCTAATACTAAGTCTCTTCTCTTCGAAGAACTATATAACAGAAGAATGGCAAAAAAAATCTTCTGTTACATAAGCATGAATAAAACAGGATGAATTGGTGTCTTCAGTCCCCAAGCCATTATTACGTGTTATAAAAGGTATGTGTTGCAGGGATCAAATTTATAATGTGCTACTGAGAACGTTGTGTTTTTGTTCTGTTTTCAATGAAATAGTTTACTTATCACTGTTTTCTGTTTTTATTATCATTTCACATGCTGTCCTAACTTTTTTGGAACTGGGTTTGTACACACAGACTTTAATTTTGAAAAAAAGCTCTCAGTAAAATGACATAGCAGTCCATGTTAAGGTAACCCTTTACTGAAGGGCACTAATAAGGCACCAACATAAGCCTTTTTTAATGCCATCTGCCCTAAACCTACATAAACATTTATAAAGGCGCATTACAACAAGCATCAGTTGTTGTAAAGACTTTTTTCCCCCAACTCTGAGGCCATTTCAATTCTGAAAGTGTTATGAGAACTAATTCTTGCTGGAATGAGCCTTTGTAAATGCTTATATCATCACTGTCAGAACACAAACTCACATCTCCATGAAAATAACTTTACAGAAGGAAAAGCATTCTGTGTAATGTAAGTTCAAGATATTTTTGTAAATTTGGACTATTTCTACTGGTCAGATCATCATGAAATGTTTACACAATGTAAAGCCCAGCTGATATTTTTAAATTACCTTTTAAGAAGAAGAAGAAGGGAAAAAAAAAGACACAAAAATGGAAAGGTTCAATAATGGCTTATGCAGGTGTGATGTGGCCTATTATGAATGCCAGTCTTTGTTAAAGAGTTACCCATATTCATGTAAAATGTCAATATTTCATACATTTTGAGTGAATCATTTATGAATAAGTTAAGAAGTGTTTATGTAAGATGTTATGAACCTCACATGCAAACTTCTGCATTACCTGCCATGGTTGATATTCCGAATGTCACTCCAATGGACAGCTCAATCTGCGTTCCCTGTGAATGAACACAAACGGGAACCGTTAGTACCAAAGAGCTCCACACGCATCTTTCTAAGCACGGATCCATAATGAGGAGTGTAACTATGAGTTACATTAAAGAAGCTGATCCCACAACTTTTACTTCATATGCTCTGTATGGGCCTAAAGACACATCTGATTATATTCAGGAAGTATTTTATAAAGCAGAATTTCTCAGTTAGCGAGATAACTTAAGCTCAAAGTCAAGCGCTGTTCAACAGAAGGAGAGTTAAGGAACACTTACTGGGCAATCTTAAATGAAGCTGTTTTTACTCTAGCAATGAAAATGGTGTGTTTAGAAGAGGAATTAATACAGCAGACCAGTATTCTGCTCAAATGATATTCAATACTAGTACTTTGCAGAAGTCAGAGATGACCACTCCAGTCAAAATGGTCATTAAGTACATTTCAGGAGATATTTCTGGAAAGATTGGATACAAGACAATCCACTTGTAGGGGATTATTAGGGTGAGGGAAAATCAAAATAAAGCTGAAGTTCAAAAAATGATTAAAATCTACAGACAAAATGGGGCTCCTAACAACCACCTGGAAGACCTGGTAGACACCAACACTGTCCCCATCAGATAAAGAGCACTTAAAGCTTTCATCTTTGAGAGAGAGGAGAAAATCAAGCTGCTTCAGATCTGAAAATATCCACAGGTGTTTCTGTCCATCCTTTGGAGGTGTGAAAAACGTCCATAAATATTCCAGTGGTTTTCTTTGAGGAACTAAAATAAAGTCTCCTGAAAGGAATGGAAGCTGTTATAAAGGTGGTGAACATACTAAATACTAAAAATATATTTAGCTGATGAGGCTTCAGAGTAATTGTTTGTTAATTGTTTCCTGCTTTTTCCTGATGTTAAAAAAGAGTAAGTTGTACTTAACGGTTGTTTTGACTGGAAAGCGAATAAATGAATGGTAGTCTCAGAGTTTTGTACAGTACTGTGACTTTATATATGCAATTATGTTTTGCAATTGTGATATAACCTCCAATATACTGGGAAGACATTAGCGAACCCTCAAAATGACATGATAAAAGACGAGTTTGCTTCATTTTTGTGACCAAAACTTTTTACATTTGTTGCATCATATTCACATGATTCATCCAAACACCCAAAGAACATCTGTGATTGGTCAGGATGTCAAAGCACACAATAAAACGATTACAGATTGTTAGACTCTGATGTGCATGTTGTACTCTGCTATATCAGTATTTTAAAGACTGTCAATTAAGGAACAGCATATCGTTGAGTTTCCACCTGAGAAATCTTGCTTTATGAACGACTCACAGATGTAAAGCAACTTTCGCTGAACCACTGGAGAGGTTCATACCACTTACTGCAGCGATCATGATGGCGTTGTCCAGAAACCCAAAGCCAACGAAGGGGATGGCGTTGTGAAGGAGCACTGAAATGAGAGCAGCCAAGAGAACAGCAGGTCAGATCACACAGCACAGCTTATTTTATTATAATAAAACCCTTTCACAGAAAACCCACTGGGAAATAAATCAACACACCTGCCAACCAAGAAATACAAAAATATAAACAAACAGTGGAGAAAATCTCTCCAAAAATACACAGGTTAGCTGAAAGAGCAGTAATTACTTTTCCATGCTGCTAATCCTTTGTGATTCATTCGTGACTCATTCATTCTGCATATGACGCATTCCACTGAGAAAAGAAGCTGGAGGTTGTTCCCCCTTAAAACCTATTAAAACACAGACAGCCTGTTCTGCTGTTAGCATCACCATCTATCAGTGGCTGTTTCAGTGGTGCTTTGCCAAATTTGCAGATTGAGAGGGCAACATTTATGTAAGCAGGTCTAAAGTTCAGTGTTGGTCAGTATTTTTGAAAAGAAAAGAAAAAGAAAAGAAAAACTTTGCTGTCCAAAGAAAAACAGGAGAAGGCAAAAACATTTCCTCAAAACTAAAGAAAGTAAAAAGATTTTATGTTTTTCTCAAATTATGTTAAAAAAATAAAACCCAAAAAAATTGGAGAAACTGAACTGAACTGGACTAAACTGAATACAATATTTGATGTTTTACCTTACAAAGTTTTTTTTTATAAATATATGCTCATTCCAAATTTGATGCTTACAACACTTTCCAAAAAAGTTGGGAGAGGATCATGTTTACCCCTGTGTTACAGCACCTTTCCTTTTAACAACACCTATGATCATTTGGGGACTGAAAACACCAACTGATCTAGTTAGGAAAGTCGATTTGTTGCTATTTTTCAGTTAAACAAGTCTTCAGCTGTGCAGTACAGGCCTGCATTATTCTGTTTCATACATATTTTCAACTGGTGACAGTTCTGGACTGCAGGCAGGCCAATCTAGCAACCAACCTCTGTGATTACGCAGCCATGCTGCTGTAACGTGCAGAATGTGGCTTGGTGTTGCGATGTTGAAATAAGATGATAAGTTGATATCAGCATATGTGTCTCTGAAAAAGGCAGAATATGTTGATCAAAATGTGTTTAGTGTTCAAGTGACCCACTAATACCCTCCCGTACCATGACAGACCCTGGTTTATGAATTTTACGCTGGCAACAATCTGGAATGGCCCTTTTCTTTTTCGTTTTTGGCCTGGAGAACACGACGTCTGTTATTTCCGTAAACAATGTGAAAGGTGGACTTGTCAGACCACAGTACATGCTTCCAATGAGCATCAGTTTATTTCAGATAAACTCGAGCCCAGAGAAGTCGGCAGTGTTTCCAGATGCTGTTGACATGTAGCTTCCACTGTGCATAGTACAGTCTTAACTTGCATTTGTGAATGCAGCGATACAGACATATTTGATATTTTATGTTTTATTTTTTGCAATATGTTAAATTCAGCAAATAAATAGAAATTTAGGCATAAAAAATACCTTATGTAAGTTTGTTCCCTGTAGTGGATGAGTTTAGGTTCATTAAAAAAAAACAACAACAAATGTGTCATTTAACCATGGGCTGCATATGACTAAATATAATTTAAAATATATATTTTATATATATATATATATATATATATATATATATATATATATATATATATATATATATATATATATTTAAAATATATACCATTGAAAAAAGCTGGATTTGAGTGAAAAGGCTACAGTTGTAGATTACCATCTAGTAACATACAGCATGTGAGCAGCTGTGCTTCAGCCTGGAACTACTGTAGATGGTTTCGAGTATTACAAAAAATTTTATAGTAATTTATCACATTAACGTGTTATTAAGGCATTAACTATGACGGTCCTGCTGTATTTGTATATTTTGGAGAATAACACAAACCCTAGTCACCTTCAATCATCTTTTTTGTAATAGCTGCAACTTTTTGAGCATTTACTGTTTGGTTAAGATCTTCATGGAATAGTGACATTTTACTTTCACCTTCTTTTCATCTTTCTTATATATTTTAAGACAATTGTAGGTAAAAAACAGGTGATGAGAGAGAAATCATCACATCTCACCGTATCTCAGCTGGCTGGCGTTCGGCGGCAATGCCTCCAGTTTCTCTGGCGGAAAAAAAAACAAGATAAAAAGTGTTTCAACTATATCCTGGTTTTCTAGTAATAGACATCACATGCATACAGAACTTCATAGTCAGAATGTGATCTCTGAAAGTCTTTCACATCTAATGTAATACAATAAACAGGAGAGCTGGCCTCAGATCAACACTCTTAACTTCAAGACATTTGACCCCCCCTGTTTACAATAGAGACAAAGCAAAGTTTCCTCTTGAAGCTCAGCCACACAGTGGACTGACATCCGGTAAAGACGACATAACTTTCCAGAAAGCTTTCCAAGAAAACTTACAGCACAATAGACATTACAGGTCTAGATAACATGCCTAATAGCCAGGATGATCTTAACATCGCAACTCTTGGGAAACTACATCCTGCTTCACATTTAAAGTTATACAACAGTTCGTTCAGCTGCAGTTTAATGTATGAAACAGCGTTGTGTGGTGTTGTATCTGCTAACAGAACATTTCTTCACCACAACTGCATCATTCCACTGGTTGCTAAGAAACAACTATGGTCACATGAAGGCTGTTAAACACTGAACATGATGCAAATAAACAACATGAAAATGGAAAATATTTAGTAAGACAGTTTTTTGGGATTTTGCAAGATTTCTGTGAATAAATGGGCAGTATTCCTGTTTTTAAAGACAAAATAACATCCAAAAAGACAAAGCAAGCTGTGAAACTGTGTAGACCACTCTTCACTTTGGAAAAACTCATTCAGGAGGGGAAACATTTTGAGCTCTTTCAATCATAGATGGTAACTTTCCGTAACTTAGTTTGAGCTACTTCTGGAGATGCAGCTTAACATGCAATGAAGCAGAGAACAAAATAATGAATTTGACGTCAGTCAAAAGTTTTAGTTGCTAGGATCCAGCTGATCAGGCTTCGTTGTTGTCGTGTGCCAATACCAACCATGGACACAGTTCTGTGAATGTTGTCTGTGAAAGTTTCCAAGAGGGCAAATAAAATAATGCTGCATTTTCACCATCCAAAAGATTGCAAACAGTGTGCAAGAAATCATCAATCACTGTTTTACATGAGTTTGAATTTACAGACATCTGAATCAATGATGCAGAGTGGAAAGGTATTTACTGTAAACTGCTGAAACTAGTTTTTGGAGAAAGAAACTTCTAGATTTGCTGAAGTGCTGTGTCTCTTCAAGCTCTGAAACTGCCTGCCACACTCGCAAACTTCTCAACCATTTCCTCTTTCAAAACTGAACTGTAAACCTCTCCTCTCCCAGTCCTATTCATCGACCTCTCATTATTGTAGTCCCACTTCTGCCCTGTTCATCTAATTTCTTTTGGTGTGTACTGTTCTTCTTTATTGTTTTCCCTCATGTCATCCTTTTTTGGTTAATAACCATGTTATTTATTTATTTATTTATTTATTTTGTGCATCATGGTCAGGTTTTGCTTGGTCTTCCATCCTTGTTTTTGTTAACCTTGTGCTATATTTGTGCCTCATTGTTGGCCTTGTTTTTGATGCTCTGTAAAGTGAGACTGAACTTTGAAAAGGATGAGGCCTAAAGTAAGTGCCCATATACATAGGCCAGTGTTTCCCAAACCACTCCTAAGGCCCCTCAAACAGTTCACATTTTTTCTCCATCTCTGTGTTGTGAATTAGGTTGGAGTAAAAATGTGGACCATCTGGGAGGCCCAGTGGTCCGGGTTGGGAAATGCTGGCCTAGGCTAAAGACATTAGAACTCAATTTGTCACGTACTCCACACATTTCATCTTAACACAGTAAATGTATGGTAAGTCAATTAAAGTATGGGCTTTTTTTCTGTACAAGATCATTTAAAAATAACAGCTAAAGATTCAGGTTTTATTCACTATGCAAGATTTTCAGTTGATTAAAAGTGTTTTTTGTTAGTATTTGGTGGAATTGCCTTTTAATCGCTTAACGTGAACCACTTGGGGTAGCCTTTCACAAGCTTTTTATAATACTATACTGGAATTTTGCCCACTCCTCCTGACAGAACTGGCAGGTTTGTGGGCCTCCTTGCTCAGACATCCTGTTTCAGTTCAGTCCACAAATTTTCTACGGGATTCAAGTCAAGACTTTGATGGTTACTCCAATTCTTTTACTTTGTCGTCTACAATTTTGGAGGAAGGCTTAGGATCACTATACGACTGGACCCAGCAGTGACCATGTTCTTTTTGGCTGACGTCCTGATGTGTTTCTAGATAATCCTTCTTCCTCATGATGCCATCTATTTTGTGAAGTGCACGAGTCCCTTTTCCACCATGGAATGACAAAAATTTCAGACCTGACTACAACAAAATAAACATATAATCCAATAACTTGCATCTTTGTTGACAAGCACAAAAGCTGGGTCAGGCCCACTTCAACTCTTAGCAGATGTGAGACCATGCGGATGCATTATTGGTAGGGGGGAAAAAAAGTGGTTAGGGAAGGGATTCCCTCGGTAAGGAATTCTAAAATAGGCCATTCCAAAGAATCTGTCCAATGACAATGGCACACTGTGCTTACCACCCACAGAGCGGGGGTGCAGTGGAAAGACTAAATCAGACGATCAAGCAAAAACTATCTAAAGTGATGGCTGAAATTGGACTATCATGGATCCAAGCAACGCTTCTTGTTGTGTTATACACCGATCAGGCATAACATTATGATCCTTGTTTCTACGCTCATTGTCCATTTTATCAGCTCCACTTACTATACAGGTGCACTTTGTAGTTCTACAGTTACAGACTGTAGTCCATCTGCTTCTCTGCATACTTTGTTAGCCCCCTTTTACCCTGTTCTTCAGTGGTCAGGACCCCCATGGATCCTCACAGAGCAGGTACTATTTGGGTGGCGGATCATTCTCAGCACTGCAGTAACACTGACGTGGTGGTGGTGTGTTAGTGTGTGTTGCGCTGGTCTGAGTGGATCAAACACAGCAGTGCTGCTGGAGTTTTTAAACACCTCAGTGTCACTGCTGGACTGAGAATAGTCCACCAACCAAAAATATCCAGCCAACAGCATCCTGTGGGCAGCGTCCTGTGACCACTGATGAAGGACTAGAGGATGACCAACACAAACTGTGCAGCAGCAGATGAGCTATCATCTCTGACTTTACATCTACAAGGTGGACTGATAAGGTAGGAGTGTCTAATAGAGTGGACAGTGAGTGGACACAGTGATTAAAAACTCCAGCAGCACTGCTGTGTCTGATCCACTCGTACCAGCACAACACACACTAACACACCACCACCACGTCAGTGTTACTGCAGTGCTGAGAATGATCCACCACCCAAATAGTACCTGCTCTGTGAGGGTCCATGGGGGTCCTGACCACTGAAGAACAAGGAAAAAGGAGGCTAACAAAGTATGCAGAGAAACAGATGGACTACAGTCTGTAACTGTAGAACTACAAAGTGCACCTATATAGTAAGTGGAGCTCATAAAATGGACAATGAGTGTAGAAACAAGGAGGTGCTCATAATGTTATGCCTGATCAGTGTATATACATGGATGAGTAGACAGAACTACAGCTGTGTGCAGACAAGACCTTATGAAACAAAATCTGAAGAAAGCTGAGGTGCAGCGTTATTATTCCCCTAATAGACAACTTACACCTGCACAGCTACAACAGACAATACTGAATTATCCTATATCTGCAGTATATTTCTTAGAACAAAGGAAGGGTAAGGACTTTTACTCAAGATAGTGAAACAACTTCTACCAAAACTGTCCACTATCCAAAAGTCAAAACTCCCTTGACCTTCACTGGGATAACTGAAGTAGAAACCGGTCGTGTGACTGCAGGGACAGTGGTATTTGTTTGTTCTCTTCATCTAGCTGGTTTCTGTATATGGTCCACACATAGAAAGATCACACAGGAAGCACATGATGCTTGCATATTGCAGTGACTCAGTGAGCTAAAGGAGGATGGGGTGAGAGAGAGACCCACTCGTAGAAAGCTGAGCTGAGAGATGCCAATTAAACCTTGCGGTCAGCCAAGATCAGTTCCACCAGTCTGCTTCAGGGCCACAGCGTTATTGTTATTTGGCCACAAAAACAGGAGTACAAACCTAAAAACACTTATTAGACCTTCCATGTGATCACCTAGTTAGTTAAATCAGTGCGTTTTTAATGATCCTCATGTTCATGTAAGGGATACTATCAGGAAAAAGAATAGCCAATTCATAACCATGATGCTGTGACCCTAATGACCGAATTCACAAAGGCAATGAGTCACTCTGATTGGTGGATCTGTCATTTGTCGCCTCAATACCACTCAAATTGTAGGAATGGTAATCATACAGCTGGCTATCAATCAGTTGGCTAAATTTAGCAGAGAAATTTGATGATGGCACTGTCTGCAGGATGAACCCAATGCCCTGCATAGAGAGACCATCTTCATACGCAAGTCAAACTGCTATTCTTCAATATGTCAACACAGAGATTAAAAAATATCATCCATCTAAAGGATTCAACCAAGTTTGCTTACGCTGTATTGATCAAAAATGACCAAAAATGTGTGTCAGTTTGTGTCCTGTGCTGTTGTCTCTTTACAGCAGACTAACTGCTTAAAGAATAGCCTGAATGAAACGTGTTACATTATAAAGGCCAAGTATTCTCTGCTTTGTAGTGACATTATTTTTCACACCATGGTTACTGAGTATATGAATTCACTTTCTTGTGCTGTACTCGACTGCTCACGACTGAAAAAAACACCTGCCAGAGCAAACCGGTCAACCCCACCTCCATGTAAGATCAGGGTCCAAACACTGAATAATGTCCCATATTGTTTCTTGCTAACTGTGCCCACGGTAAAACCAAGAAACCTGTTGATTCCAGTGATTGTTCTTATGAAGTCTCAGCCAATTTGACTGACCCACCTTTGCTGCCAGAGGGAATTGTTGTTGTGTGTAATTCTAAGGTTTACTGGCAGTCTCCAAAAAATATTTTGGTATATGTTACCTAGCTAAATTGGTCCTGTTCACTAGAAGCATGAAGTCATGCTCAAGCAAAACCAAACCCTCACACAAGCTGAAAGGTTATTTGGGGTGATTTTTCCTGGTTATGGTATTTACAGAAGTGTGAAGGGAACTGAAGAACTTTCTGGAGTCTTAGACCTCATGAATGCCTCTCTTAAAGCAGTACAAGCTATTCAGAAAGAACTGAATGAAATAAAAGAAGTAGCTCTGCAATATCGTGTTGCATTAGATCTTCTCTTAGCAGAGAAAGGAGGTGTTTGCCAGGTGGTGGGAGGTGAGCGCTACACTTCTATTTCCGATGCCTCAAGCGCTGTGCGAGACCTTGCCCAAGACACCTCTACTGGTATAAAAGAACTGCATGAGAACTATGATTGGGATCCCTCTTATCTGTATTTGTGGTTAACCAATGGGGATGATTCAGTGATATTTCTGATCATTGCGGTTATGTTGGCGTGGAAACTATTTATGCTGTGCCTGTCTCACTCTATAACTGATCCCAGCAACAAGAACATGGCCCTTGATTACTATCCTCATTCGTACCACAAAATCGATGGCCATTTGCGTACCATCCAAAGCTTTCCGTCGAAGATGACCCGCAACCGAAACGATACGTCCTGCTCCTGCCTGTGCAGTCATCCAATATCTGACACAGTCTAATCATAAATACAGTCTCCTCTGCTGAAATAACATGGCAGTCATGGTCGTCAGGCTCACTGTGAAGTGACTTCACCAAACGCCATTTATTCCCTGTAAGCACAAAGCAGGAATTAAACCACAGAGCGGATATTTTTGGTGTTTCGCTGGGCAGCTGTGGCCGTGGACTGAAGGCTCCGCCATCTCTGTTTTGTCTGATTCACACATGCTGCCTCCGCGAGCGCTACAGCTCAGATGCGCTGGTCTTTCATACATACAGCGTTTGTGCTGTGGAGCAACGAGACAGTTATACAGACATACCCTTTTCCAGACGGATAGATGGTCACACATTTGTTTATCCTGGACATCATTCTGACTTCTGGCAAACGTTTCAAGCCTAGACCAATCGGGAATTCTGTCTGCAGCACAGAATGTTTAACTAGTATTTCGTCATGAATTACATAAAAATCGCCTCTTGAAGTTTTTATATGGCCTTCTGATTCATTTTCATTGGTTATTTTGGTGTATTTAGCTGTGTGACGTGTACAGCTGACCACTTAACATGGGTGCCGAACTAAAAAGCTAGACTTTCCGCATCACTCACACCACACAATAGTATGTGTGAATCAAGCCTATGAGAACCTGTGTGTTGTTCAGGTGTTCGGTTGCTCAAGAATGACTTCATTCATTTAAACCGTTTTACTGTTATATTGTTTACATGTATGTTTTAGAGATCGTTCTACTTTATTTAGGCTATTCATTCACTTGCGGGATTTCTCTATATCCGTGCGTCCGCCGCTCCCGCCTGAAGGGGTCTGATTTCCCGCCCACTCATGCTAGCAACACTGAAAATTTGTCCCGCACCCCGCAATACTGTGGCGGGTCCCACAGGAATCTGCAGTAGCGCAGACCTCTAGTCCAGTGTTTAAGTCTTGGCTCACACACTTGCCCTCGTATGATGGTGCTGACACTGATAGTGTCAAAGGGGGGGAAATGTGAGAAAAAAATCTTATATCCTGATTAGAAGCTCAGCTATATTTTTACATTAATCACATATTTAGTTTAATCAAACTGCATTATCTTTCAGCCAGGCAACAAAATAATCTGCAAAAGTCATATAACCTGAGATGCTGACGATTAATCTGTTAAGAAACAATCAGGGTGCAGAAACTTCCTGTGTAAGCAAAAAGGGAAATAAGACAGCGTCTGCCTCTGTGGTCAAAGTCATCACCTTCCCCTAAAAATAGGGCTTAAAAGTTCGCCCCTGGAGGGGACGTGTTCTAGCACTGTTTTTAAGTATCATCTTACAAAATCTATATTTGGTAAGGTTTTAAACAATCACAAGCTTTATACTGCCTGTTCTGAAGCACCAATAGAATCCAATGTCAGATGAATGTTTGAGACTTCTCGTCCTAAAACAGAACTCTTACCAGGACTGGAATAAAGGAAGATTTCCTCTTTAACTCGACTGCATGACCTCATCTTTTATTTGATTGAATAACTGAATTTAAAGGGCCTTTGCAACATCTCTCTGAAAAGTACTTTAATTTCCAGATTAACATAAGTGACACGTTAGTATTCGTTACATTACTGTGATAATGAGTGCTTTAGTTTCAAATGTTTCACAGTGAAGTTACCTGCTGCACTGAAGCCAACAACACATCATACCACAGACCATTAACCAGCCTTGAGGCTTCATGTGACTGTGTCTCAGCACAGTGGTCATGTCTAGGAGCCGAGCCAGGACAGTTTAAATGATATAGTACATGGATATCACACACACAGAGGCCCTGAGTGAAGACAGAAGGTTTATTAATAGATCAGAATCTGCAGTTTGACTTCAAAACAACCCAGCAAGATTAGTCTGGAGAATTAACTGAGAACTTGGCAGGCTTATAAAGTATATCTAGAGATTTTCTTTACCATCCAATGTTGATGATGGTAAAATAGCAGTACATCTGAAAAATATGTTTTCTTTGGGGACTATATTGCCTTCAGACATCTGGCTCCTGTCACCACCACTGTGAACAATTCTGCCTCTAAGTTTCTCTTGAACAGAGCGTTTCACACCATCTTAACCATTACATTTTTGAAAAATCAGTCTTTCATGATATGGGCCCCCTTTATTTGACAGAGTTTGCAGTAGTGAGACAGACTCTAAATCAGAGCCAAAGCCTCAGTACTACACATTCTGACCTTTAACCTTTAGCTGGCACATTCCTCCCTGCCACGCTTGCTCACCCCCAAACTAGAAAGAACAACAGAAGGAGAGTTCTCCAGACTCAATGTCATTTAGTTTAACCCTTGTGAGGTGTTGATGTGTGTGTTACTCAGTGGTCTGGTGGTCCCACCACTTTACTGTTTTTTAAATCAATACAGCCAAAACTATTTATGTAAAAATACCAGATGTTTAAAATATTACAAGTGTCCAGCATAGGGTTCTCCTTTAGCAGCTGTAGCCAATCAGCAGCCTGTCTATGTTGTCCACCCTCACACACACTCACACACATAAAGGTACTGTACTGTCACTGTGGCAATTTCCCTCTTGTCACTGGGGTGGAACCCTCAAGGGTTCATCTCAGTACCTTTAGTCAGGGAACATAACTGAACCATAATCCACTGAAATATTTTCTAAGCTGTACTGACTCCACACACCCCGTCTCGTCTCCAGACTTTATTTTATTGTTCTGTTTTAAAACATTTGGTTATGAAAAGGTACAAATACGAACATTTCACCTGGAAAAACTTATTTAAGGTGCACAGTTGGACCTTAAAACCACTGTTGTACCTTTGAGGACACATTTACATTGTTTGTACCTTGATGAGCAAAAAATGTACCTGCACAAAAACTTTATTCCTAACAGTGTAACAGCAGGCCATGTAGGAGGAGAACAGAGTGAAGGACACAGCACCTCCACACTTCTACTCCCCGCATGTTCACCCCAATACCACATGTTTAATATAAATGTGTGGGGGGTGAACAGTGTGAAGACACCGAAAATGGGTAATTTAATATGTTCTTGAACAAAGGCCAAGGAATCTGGGGTTGAAATAATAATAAATCGCACAATTTTTTATTTTGGTAAACACTGAAAATGGGTCCCACAGACCAGAACACCACACAAGGGTTAAAAAGCAAGCTTTCCTTCACTAATGGAAATTCTTCTCTCCAAGCCATTTTAGTCTAGTACTAAGCTAAATCTGACAACAGCCAACTCTCCACAGTGCACAGAGTTCTCTGGCCTCAACTGATAGCACAAAGCCCACTTTCCCCATGACCAGAGGGAGTGGCTAGTGAGCTCTTATTTACTCCTTATTAGCCCACTTACTCTGTAAGAGGGAATTCAGATGCTCCAAGTCTGTGTACTGTTTTCTTAAAATCTTAGCTGTTTAGCCACAGCCGAGTACTTTATGTTTACATTACTGTGGTTGTCAGCAGCACTGCCTTTACTTTTCATTCACACGAATGTAGAGAGCGACTAAAGTCTCTGTGTGTTTAGCAGGGAAAGAGCTGAGTCAATGAATCTCTCATTCTTTCCTTAACATACATACATACAGCGCTGTGCAAAAGTCTTAGGCACCAGAGAATTTGTACAAAGTCATTTATCTGGGCTGCAGCTTTTAACAACAAAAACACTAACAACAGAATAAATGCAGATAAAATGTTTCACAAATTGTTTCATATATTGTATTTTAATGTTTGCTTTTGCTTAAAAGACCCATATCCACTATTTTGCGTCATATTTTTTCTCCTTGAGATCTACTTTTGACATTTGGGTAATTTTTTGTTCCAAAAACAGTCAGAACTCATTATATTCATGACTACTTTTCAACTTCTCTTTATCCTTCAGAAGTAAACAGGCCATTTCTGTGACTTTAAGACTGGTCTGCATCTGATTGGCTGCTCTGTATCGTGCTTCATTTAAAAGCGTTCCAGGCTAAAACACTTCTTATAACTTCAGTGTGAATGAGCGGAGCTAAACTGCTGCAGGCTGAATAGGCGGATACACGTAAATGTGTCACTTTTCCTGACATCACAATTACAGTGAACTTAAAACAGGCTTGTTTCTGCAGCTTAGTTTCCATTTACAGACTGCATGGATCGAGGAGATAACAGTACCTTTTGAAACTTTAACAATGTTTACACACTGCATCCAATGCTTATTTAAAAAAGTAAGGAAATATGTATTTTTTCACAAAATAGGCATTAAAAATAAACAGTTTTCTTAGCTGCCTTAGCTACTAGACTTGCACACAGTGCTACATATGAAGGCCAAATCCATTAAACTGGTAGGGGGCAAAAAGTGCAGGGGCCAAAATTAGGTAAATGTGAGACATGATAGCCCCAATCGTCCAGAACAAGTAGAGTCCAGATTTTGGCCTGCAGAGCTGAAATATATGGAAGTGTGACAGAAGCGATTTGTTGGCACAAATGTTATAACATTATCAGCATGCAGAGCTGAGCTGGTTATGGTCCGAGTTAAGCATTATTGGTTTTTCCATTATTGCAAACAGTGCAGACCAAAAAGTGTTCAGTATGTCTGCTGCTGAGCACATGCTTTACTGCTTTTTAGCTCAGAATAAGCTTTCAGCTGCAGCTGCGGAGCAAAAAGCCCAAACCAGTACACACTTATACATGCACTCTATTATTTATCTATTTGCATTATACAATAAACCTCTCATGTTTGCACTATTTTTCTGTAATTTGATTATTTCTGAGCCTTCTGAAGCACGTGAAACATCATAAAGAGTATCAGGACACTAACACAGAAAAATACTGGTTGCTTGTTTAACCATAATCTACTAATTATTTCACACAGGAAGCCACTTCTGTTTCCTAGTGAAGGGCATGTGTTGAAGCAGCATACTGAATGTCAGCCTGGAACAGAATGAAAAGCGCAGCGGGAGGAATTAGCTCTAAAGCAAAAGCACAAAACACGCACCTGCAGAGTCCCAGGCACCTTTCCCAATCACAAACATTAAGCCTGTGCTCGCTCCCCAGGGCCACTTCGGTTTGCTAAAATCTACACTGAGGAAGATGATCAGTTTTAAAATCTACAACTCCTAATACTAAACAGTACCTTTCTTCTGATAAATAAACTCAAAATAAAAGAACCAGAAGGGAGCTGGGGAAGAGAGTGGAGGCTTAATCCCTCTGTAGACTGGAACAGGGCCCTGAGGCTCAGCTACGTACCCTCAGTCACCTCCGCCTGAACCTTGTCCCTGCTGAGCCCTCGCCTAAAGGGGGCGCTCTCTAGCCAAGGGTGAGGAGGCCGGAGAGATTAAAACAAGGAAAAAGGTGGAAAGGAATAAGAGAGGGAGGGATGTAAAGTTAGAGAGACAGAAACGGATAGATCAAATTTGCAAAATGAAAGAGAAACCATATGATAGAGGCAGAATGAGGTAAAAATAAAAACATGGAAAAAAACTGCATTCATTCAAGAATACAGACAAGAATCTGTATGAACTGTAATTCAGTGTGTCACAGCTTCACTACAGACAGCCTAATGCATGATACCGGTATACAGATAAATGCAAGTTTGAACACCCCTGGTAACAGGCTGAACGATATTTATACACACACACACACACACACACACACACACACACACACACACACATACATATACACATACACATATATATATGATATCTAATTGCGATTTTTCTAAATAATACTGCGACTGTGATTTAAATCGTTTATTTTCTATAAAATAAGGTTCAGGTTCATAAGAATGTCCACCTTTTCTGTCTTGAGTCTTGACCCCTGAATGTAGTAGGCGAGACTGCCTATAATTTGTGGTTGTGATGTCACAACACAAGGAGGTTTGCTCAGATCTGATAGGTCTAACTCATCTACAGGGAGTTCACAAGCTCTGTGTTATTAGGTTAAATTTCCCCTCTTAAAACTTAAGATGGTTTTAATCATGAAGGCTAAATTTTAAAAAAGTGCAGCTCTTGCGAATTGAAATTTGTACTGTTCAATGTTAAACTGTTAAAATGATTGATCTTGCAGCCCTACCTGGTAATTATATGTTTTGTTGATTTTCTAAACGCGAATAGGTCTACAGGGAACAAATGTAAATGTCATGTAAATGTAAATGTTTTTTCCTGCAAATTTTAGCACACAATTTCTATTCATTGGCCGAGTTTAAAAATTGAAAAAATATCACATTTTATATTTTAAGTTATAACTTTGGCATAGGCCACATTCTATGTTTTTTTTCTCTCATTATGTTAGATTCAGCAAATAAAGTGATTAAAGTGCATCACTTTAAGTGCATTAAAACATGCAGAAGAGTGTCTCTGTAGAGGATGTGTTATTTTCACTGAGACAATCCACAAAAGGCCATTTGACTAAGGGGCGCACAAACTTTTGCATATATCTGTACTGGTACAAATGATGTTGCTTTAAGTTGTAGTCATTGTTTTTACAAAACACAACATTGTTCAAAATTCTGGAAAATAATTTTTGTGAACATATAAAATCATTTAGTTTTCCAATCTTGTACAATTTCAATGTTCCAAATGTAGGAAGCTGTAAATTAACAGAAGAACTGTTAGATGTGTCCAGAATGATGAACAGCCCTGTAGATGACACTAATGACTGAGAAAGCTGTATAAAACTGAGAATGAATACATATTACACCCAGAATGTCTCATATTAATCTTGAGACAGATATGGGACTTGTGGGCTGATGCTGATATGTTTCTCATGTATCGGCCAATGCTGATACATAAACATTCGTAAAATGTAGACTTTAGTATTACGTCTACCTGGACTAGCATTACAGAGAAATTAACATGTATTTAAAGGCTTACAAAAGCAGTAAAATTAATAACATATATTTTAGTTAATAGCATATATTTTAGTGCAGTAACATCAAAAATTGTATATATTTTAGGTGGCCAGCTGCTTTAGGTCTCATATCTGACACGGCTAATAATCTATAATATCATATTTCATTACATGATCACACAGAAGCTTTCTATTTTATCATTAGAGAGGAAATACAGCCTTTACTGGACGTGTTGTTCCTTTATTGTTTTGCAATTTTCAAAGCAGAGTTTTCGGAAGCAATGCAGAAAATCTGAAATGCTGTGTCCTTAATAAAAGCTCTGTTTAAAAAGTATGAGTAAGAAAATAGGGTAGGTGATTTATTTATCTATTTATTTATTGATTTATTTATTTATTTAACCAAGGAGGAGTAATCCTCATATTTTAATAGGCTGAATGAAACGTTACTGCCAGACTAATATCTGCAGGGTTTTTGTTTTCCAACTAATTGAGTAATCAAAGTCATAACGAACCAACTAATCGACTGTTGAGTTGAATCAGGTGCAGTACAACAGTGAGACTATGAAATTGCAGGTCATCGCTGGGTCTGGAGATGAGAAATATAGCATTTGGCACTTTTGATTCACAGCTCAGGGCAAGACAGGACAAGACAGATTCACTGCTGAACACAGAAGAGGTGGCAAAACAGGATCCATTCACAAAAACTCCCCTTTTCACTCCACTCTGAACACCATCTCAGCAGACGGAGGTTAAAGTTCTCCCTCTCACCTGTACTTAACCTGCTTATTGTTGATAAGACCTGCAGGGGTGGAGGGACAGTGTGTGCTGACACAGCAAAGAGCATGAGTAGCTATGGTGGTACTCTTTTACTCAAGTGAACAATGATATATGGGGCACCACATTTCCTTCAGAGAAAAGCTTCCTAAATCCATCTGAAATCATCAGATTTCAGACTGACCTTCTCAGATGTGATTAGTTTGAGGGAGTAATGTCACAGTGCACAAAAACGTTTACGCTACTGTGACTAGTTTTTACCGTTTTGTTTGTTTAGATGCACAACATTTTCAAGCACTATTCTTTGGACCATAATGTGTTTATGTACCAAGACAAAAGATATCGATGCGCATGTTTGCTATTTTTTGGTTTGCTGGGAATCTGTGAATTTTGCCCTCTTTATCTCTACTGGTGTTTTCCAGTAGAGTGACTGTATACGTAATGGGTATCTGTACTTTACATGTGTTTTTTATAAAACAAGATGAAACAAGACACCTTAATAAACATAGTCTGATAATGAGTGCGTTTACATGCACTCGATAATCCTATCATAATCAGATTTCTGCAGTTATCTGATTATTCAAATGGTCATGTAAACACCATAATTAGATTAAGAGAGCTGGCTTTTAGCTCAGTAATCAGATTTCTCAGTGCATGTAAACTCTTACTCTGATTTCTTATGGATTACTGACAAAATCTGATTTTCTGCAGTTATCGGATTAAGTGCATGTAAACACACTCACTGACTCTGTTCTTTTACGACACTAAAGTTTTTACAACAGGATCCGATTCTCCGAACACACACGCTGTCCTTTATGACCTGTATGAAGGCCCCTGGTGGGGGGGAGAGGACAGGACATAAAGGCCTATGTATAAAATAGCTGTTCAGACTGGATTTGGTGGCAGAGCCTCTTCGACAGCATCCTCTTTGAAAAAAATCATAATTCCAATCATGTTCTCCTGACCTCTCTTGCTTGGCAAAGACAAAGGTTTACAATACCTGAAGTAGAAACTATGGCTCAGGTATGAAAGAAGCGGTCAAAGAAAAGAAAGGACCAGCTGCAAGTTCCAGCTGAAGTCTTCAAACAACTGTTCCTGTCCTGAATACAGCATCTTCAGGCTGACTTCTCTCTCAAATGTGCATAAGCTGTCCTACGTCAGGGGTTTCCAAACCTGGTGTCCTGCATATCTCAGTCTCATTTCTTGATCAGTCTTCTGCTGCTACTCACCTGATTCAACTAATCCACTCATCAGGAAGCTCTTCTTGGGTTAAAATGGGCGTTTGGCAATAGAAAACACATCAAAACATAAAAAGACACGGGTACTACAAGACAAGGGCTGGGAACCGCTGACTCATGCAGACATACTAAACACATCTGTTTACTCCAAAACAATAATGAGTAGTGCTGTTCTTTGAACTACAGACTGTTCAGGAAAGCCAGTCATTCATTACCTGGTGGCCCATCCATCTACCTTATACTGTCATTTCAGCAAAAATTTCCTTTTTACCCCCTCAAGTCTTTTTATAAGTCTTTCATTCATTTGTTTAAGCTCTCTGTGAAGCGTATTGTGTTAAAACGCGCTACACTGTTATTACCTTGAGCGATGGCCATGGACTCAAAGCTCTGAAGCTCTTTGAGTAAGCAACTCCGCTCCGTGGGGTGAAGACTATAGATAAAGTCCTTGGCTCCTTTGGGAGAGTTCAGCAGCTCTAGTTTCTCTTTGTGCTTGTGGGTTCCAAGGGAGCATCTCTGCAGGTGGGACAGCAGGGCGGGGTGCCTGGGACTGGTGCGCCCATACGCCCCTCTCAGACCCAGCATGCATGGCTGCACAGCTCTGAGCAAACATGACCTCAGCATTGTGGAAGAAAGAAAGAGGAGTCAGTCTTGGGCAGAACCTGAAATTGGAAAAGAAAGATAAAGCTTATTTTACATGGCAAAGCAGCATGCGTTTCAATACATGTTTGGGGGCAGTCGAGGGATGGAGGTTAGGGAACCCGCCTTGTGACCAGATGGTCGTCGGTTCGATTCCCTGAGCCGACAGTACGTGACTGAAGTGCCCTTGAGCAAAGCACCCAACCCCCAACTGCTCACCAGGCGCTGCGGATAGGGCTGCCCACGGCTCCGGGCAAGTGTGCTCACTGCCCCCTAGTGTGTGTGTTCACTAGTGTGTATGTGGGTGTTTCACTGCACAGACGGGTTAAACGCAGAGGTAAACTTCCCCGTTGTTGGATTAATAAAGGGTAACTTACTTAGTTACTTCTTGCATAATTAAACTTAACACTTCACACATGAATTATTAAAGTTGTTTTATTTGTCAAAACAGCATTAAATTTGACTTTTTATTTTTAAAAAGCTACTTATTTTTTTAAATAGACATATTTGAATGTAAACGTGGACCAATATACCAGAGACAACTGTATGACTCCTGTTACAGTCAGTCATCTTGGATTGAGAGTATCAGAAAAAAATCAGGGAAAAAATGAATTCATGATGACAGATTGTGGTATTGGGTCTCACAATTCAGCCACCAAGTTGAAGTGGTTGACATCTCATTTACCAAGAAAATGGCCTCAAATCAGCTCAACAGATCAACAATCGACCTTAACGTTTCAGCACATGGGTGGACAATATTTCTCTACATGAGTACAATTAGACATACTCCTGAATAAAAGCACAAGTATTATGTCCATATTTCTACACTCTTAGCAAAAAGGGTTCTATATAGTACCAAAAAGGGTTCTTTGGCTTGTAACAATAGCGGAACCCTTTTTGGTGCTACACAGAACCATCTACAGCACATTCTCCATTAATCTGAAGAACACTTTCACAATGCAATGAACACTTAAATCATGCAAAGGGCTCTTTGAATGTTCATGGTTCTATATAGAACCATTTTTTAAATCTTTTTAAGAGTGTACTTGAATAAAAGCACAGAAGTAAGTGATTCTGAATGCATGTATCAAAAGTGAAAGCACTCCAAGTTATCACGTAACAGACATTGTGTGATGTTCTATTAAAGTTGCACTGAGGCCAAAATGAAAAACATAACCATCACTTCATCTGTTGTAAACATGCCTACTCACCCCCTAAAGTGGTGCCACAATAGACTCTAGAGTGAAATGTTCTATTTAAAACTAGGATACCCCCCTTCTGATGATGCATCTTGAAGGTGGGAGGAACTTATGAAACACTACAAGCGAGTGTACTTGAGGGAGGGGTGTTTAAAACATATGAAAGGCTACACTCTAAAATGTATGGTTCTTTAGAAAGCAAATTGTACCGTATAGTACCATAAACACTCAAAGAACCCTTTACATGACTGAAGTGTTCTTTGTTCTTCAGATTGATGGAGAATGTGCTGTAGATGCTTCTATACAGAACCTTTTCGAAAAGGGTTCTATATAGTGCCAAAAGGGGTTCTTCTATTGTTAAGCGTCAAGCCTGTTACAATAGAAGAACCCTTTCTGGTGCTATATATAATCACATAAAACACACTCTCTATCAATCAGAAGAACCTGTTTATAATGCAAAGGGATCTTTGAGTGTCTGTGGTTCTGTACAGAAGCATTTTCTTCACTAAAGAACCCTTGAAGAACCATCTTTTTAAGTGTGTAGTTTTGGGGCAGAAAGTCCCCTGTACAATTGTGTATAATTGAAAATATAATTTTACAACATCTACAATAATTCAAATCACTGTTACCTTTGATTCTTTACTACACTGACCAGCAAGTAGTTTGGTACACTCTTTTACACTTGTAAAAGATGCTTCTTCAAAGGTTCTTTAGTAAAGAAAATGGTTCTATATAGAACCATGAACACTTAAAGAACACTTTGCATGATTAAAGGGTTCTCTGCATGGTGAGATGGTTCTTCAGACTGATGGAAAATGTATTTATTGCTTATGCTACTATATAGAACCTTTTGGGAAAGTTTCTATAAAGAACCAAAAAGGGTTCTTCTACTGCTACAAGCTTGACATCACAACATCAGCAGAGCCCTTTTTGATGCTACATAGAACCATATACATCACATTCCACATCAACCTGAAGAACATTATGAATGAATGAATGAAATGAACCTTTTAGCTAACTGTGTCTGAACACATCGGAATTAGACCTCTGCATTTAACCCATCCGTGCAGTGAAACACCACATACACACTAGTGAACACACACTAGGGGGCAGTGAGCACACTTGCCCGGTGGGCAGCCCTATCCACAGCACCCCGGGAGCAGTTGGGGGTTAGATGCCTTGTTCAGGGGCACTTCAGTCACATACTGTCAGCTGAGGGAATCGAACCGGCGACCTTCCGGTCACAAGGCTGGTTCCCTAACCTCCAGCCCACAACTGCCCCCAATCATCAACGATCATGGTGCAAAGAACCATTTAATCATGCAAAGGGTTCTCTGAGTGTCCATAGTTCTATATTATGCCATTTTCTTCACTAAGGAACTCTTGAAGAACCATCTTTTTAAGTGTGTAGTTTGGGGGCAGAAAGTCCCCGTATAATTGTGTATAATTGAAAATGTAATTTTACAACATCTACAATAATTCAAATCACTGTTACCTTTGATTCTTTACTACACTGACCAGCAAGCAGTTTTGTACTTTCCACTCTTAAAGAAGATGGTTCTTCAAGGGTTTCTTACCAAAGAAAATGGTTCTATATAGAACCATGAACCCTTGGCATGATTAAAGGGTTCTCTGCATGGTGAAATGGTTCTTCAGACTGATGGAAAATGTAGTCATTGCTTATGCCTCTATATAGAACCTTTTGGGAAAGGTTCTATTTAGCACCAAAAAGCGTTCTTCTATTGCTACAAGCTCGACATCACAACATCAGCAGAGCCAATTTTGGTGCTTTCTCAAAAAGGTTCTATATAGAACCACATACAACACATTCCACATCAACCCGAAGTACATTATCATGGTGCAAAGAACCCTTTAATCATGCAAAGGGTTCTCTGAGTGTCCATAGTTCTACATTATGCCATTTTCCTCACTAAAGAACCCTTGAAGAACCATCTTTTTTTTAAGAGTGCACTTTCACTCCAGTGATCCTGAACCATGGTTACTTCTGCTTTAACTTCAGCAGCTACAGACTTTGTATCTGTCCTTTCTCTGCCACTGTTTACACAGCGAGCTACAGACTCAGTTCTGTGTCACTCAGAACTGTAAGGAGGAACTCAGTCTTTACCTTGAGGAGCTCCTGAGGTGGTCAGTCCGTCATTGGTCAGCTGCTCTGCTCCCCCAAAGCCAGTCTGAGCGCCGCTTTCCTTAAGAGGCGTCTTGTGAACAGCATACCATGAAGAAACAAGCCAAACACCGAGCTGACTGTGAGCACAGAGCCGTGAAACACAGCCTAAAAGCAGCAGTTCAGGGCGCTTCAGTCCGCCGTCTCAGCTCGGTTCACTCCCTAAAACCTCAATGACTCAAGTGGAAACCACGCTGTGCTATTATTACTGATATTATTATTACTTTAGGCCCCTTTTTAACACAAGCCCGCCTATTTCAGCACAATAAGAACACTTTCTGTCACATCCTCACCCGTCCGCGACGTTTCCACTCTAACGGACGCCGAAAACCCGACCGAAACACTTCATACCCCGTGTTTTGGTTCTGAGACTTTCTCGGACGTTTGCGTGTCGTCACACCCGCTTCACAGTGCACCATGGGTAATGTAGTACGCTTCCCGCACAATAACAACGGAAACGTTCTACACTGCACTACATTACCCATGTACTGTTGTTCACACCCAACAGCGCCTCAGTGAAATAAACAAATAAATAAAGTGAATGAATAAACAACTTGGTAGTAAAATGCTAACCGGACTGCAAAGAAATTGAAGGACACGCACCTTAAATGTAAATACATATTAAACAGGCTCCTCTCAGCTTGAGCCTGTCACACACCCCCACCTTGTGGTTCGAACGTAAAAGTACTATAGTAGTTAGCAAAGACGGTGGTTCTATTTAGAGTTCTATATAGAACCATTTCATACCTAAATGGTTCTTTGCATGGTGAAATCAGACTGATGGAGAATGTGTTGTAAAAGGTTCTATACAGCACCAAATAGGGGTTTCGCCCTTGGTCACCATGTCAAGCTGGTAACAACAGAAGAGCCCTTTTTGGTACTACAAGGAACCATTTCCCAAAACCATTCCAGCATGCACAGAACCATTTAAGCATGCAATTGGATTTTTAAAGAACTCATGGTTCTGAATAGAACCGTTGCACCTTTGAAGAACCATCATTTTTAACACTTAAAGGGGTATTCCACCAATTTTACAAAATTCTCTGCATAATTTAATTGATAAGATGTAAACAAAGTTATTTAGAGTGGTTTGGTGTGAAATGGACTGGAGCAGACGTCACATTGTCTACAACACAAAAATAGACATTTTATTTACTATGTACTGCTTATTATGCATGTCTCAGTTTTAAGTTGTTTTTTTCCTCCAAAATTTATTAACGTATTAAAAAAAGAAACGTTTTCGACCAAATTTTTTTCTCAAAAATATTGTAACACAGTGTCTCAGCATCAGGCAGCGTGTTCAAAACCCCTTCCTCTAATAACTTTCTGTGATGTAGCTTTTAGAGGCATTGAACTCTTCAGACGTCTGGTTCCTATCACCACCACTGTGAACACTTCTGACTCTGTAAGTTTCTCTAGAGCAGAGCATTTCACACCAAACTACTCTGAATGACTTTGTTTACATCTTCACTATTTAATTATGCAGAAAATGTGAAACATGGCTGGAATTCAGCCACTTGCAGCACCACCTCTAGTGTATAGAGACCATAGCCCATTTCTTGATGTACAGTTTGTACGCTTAAATTTAAGTATTCAAGTATGAGATTTGTGGTCAAAATGTCAGTAAGGTTATGGAGAACAGAACATGCATTCGATTAGGTGTGTCCAGACATTTTTGTGTATTGTGGTGTATTTTAAAAATAATCCATCCAATAACCCCCACACACATACACACTGTATGTCCAAAACTGTCCAGACAGCCCTTCTAATCAGTGAATGCAGCTACTTTAAAGTGCACCCATTCTTGATCCAAGCATTTGATTGTGCACAGACAGTTTGTACAATCTCCATAGAAAAAAGCACTGATCAATAGAATGAGTTGCTTGGAGCAGCCACATATGAGCCAATGCTCACCATGTCCAATTGTCAGCTAGAGGGGTATAAAGCCCCCAGCATTGGGCTATAGAACGGTAGACCTGTGTTCTCTGGAGTGATGGAGCTCCATCCAGTACCTTTAGGATGAGTTGGAGTGTCCAGAACTAATCATCCAACATCAATACCTGACCTCACTGATGCTTTCCTGGCTGTATGCAATTAAATCCTCACAGCAATGTTCCAACATCTAGTGACCCCTGCCATAGATAGTTTCTTAACTCAAATGCAGAATGCAAAATGTCCCCAAGATCATTTGTTTTGATGTTATTCTTCCCATCACAAATCCCATGTACATACTTTGGAGGTAAATATTTGATGAATAATCAATGAAAGCATAAAAACATGCAATTCCATTTTCCTAGCTCAAGGGTGCCCAGTCTTACCCTGAAAAACCTAGTGTGGCTGCTGGTTTTCATCTTGACCATTCAGGAGCACACCTCATATACAGTCATTTGCAAAAGCTTGGGTGACCTGTTGGTTTTCTAAATGATAATAAGTTAATACATCCTGTATACTGTAAAATGCTGTAACTCAATCTATCTAAAGAACGAACACCTGGACGAAGAAGGAGCCATAGTTGTGCCAACCGGCTCACAGGAGGTAACGCCCTGCCAAGAGGGCCAACTGCGATGTTCTCACACTTAATTCGTTTGCTGAAGTGCCCCCAGTTTTGAGACATGGTATCTTTTTCATCTTTCAAGAGAAACATAGTAAACAGAGGCACTTAACATCTATGGCTACATTCACATTACCAGGATAGAAGTGGATTTGAATCACTTACCTAAACGACTGTGAACCGTCGTGGCTAAGAGATCGGATTTGAGCAAAAAATTGGATTTGAGCAATGAGACTTGTAATGTGAACGTAGCCTATGTGCATCACACTCAAAGCAATATTAATAATCCTTACTTGAGATTTGCTTCTTTATGACTGGTTTACCAATTTGTATGTGAAGCTGTCTGATATTTGGCCAAAAACACATTCAATGTGCTAAAATCAAATGCATATATATATATTTTTTTTATACAAGGTGATTCAAAAACCAATCCAATTTCAAAGCGACATATTTTTACTACCATGAGATGCCGAGGAACCAATCACATACCAATTGAAAGAGGGGGTCACAGAGTTTCTGACTGTCACCAGAAGATGGCTCCCTTCAGTCTGAGAGGAAAGCATTCTGCGTTCTCCACTTCAATAAGAGTGAATCCGTCATAACTGTGCAGTGTGATTTTTGTGGGCAGTGAACCTCCAACAGCTCAGAGCGTTCATCGTTGGTTCCACAGCACTGGACGATTTCCGAAATCGCACTGAAAGAGCCGTGAGTGCAGCGACACCCGGCATGCTCAATCAATGAATTTATGGGCTGAATTTGACTATGGCGCTGATGTTGTCTGTACAGCTGGAAGAGGTTCATACTGAGCACTTCTAAAATTACATAATAAACTTTATGCTCCTTAAATCATTTAAAGTTTACTGCATTGTTCTGTAATAATTTACAAGGGAAGTAAATCATTTTTAAATCAGATAAATCTTTCTGAATCACCCTGTATTGCTTATCTGCCGTTATTAACAACAGCTCGTGCTGCAGGAGCGATATGAGCGATGAACGATACTAAAACAGGCAGATTATGTGGACACTACAGCGTTGATGTGCTGCTAGAAGAAGCAGAAAAGCATGCTCTGATGTTGAGCAATGTTCATTTGGAAGCAAGCTGAGACCTACGATTTTGGCCGAACCACCATTCTGTTGTACAGTGTAAACCCTAATACAGATGGAGTGTTCACACCTGTTAAGCTAAAGAAAAGGTTCAGAGAGTCTACGTTAAACAAAGTGAGAAAGCTCCCTTAGATATTACACAGAATTTAAAACTAAGCTGATCAATCAAGTAGAATCAGAAGTGCTGCTGCTGCTTGACTGGAATGAAAGCCTGCAGCCACGCCAGCCCTTCTGTGGAACTCCTGCCTGAGAACAAAAGCAGCCACCTCGAAAATATCTTCATGTGGACATATGATGCAACGCACTATTAAATATGATTTTATTAACTCTTCTGAGCAAACGGCAAAATCAACAGTCCCACCTGAACTCCCAATGATCAAAACAAATCATGTCCAATCATGAAAATCCTTCATTCATTTCTTAAAGAAACTGAGGGTGCAGTGACCACTGAGCATGAAGAAAACAAAACAGTCCAGTATCTGCTGATCTCAGATCAGTCATTAATCAATACTCTGATTTCACATGATTGATGGATTGTCGCTGTCAGAACGAAACTTTGGACCTCCAAAATGGCAACGTTTAGAAGGAACAAAAGGTTTAACTTTTAAAGCAAGTTAATGTCATGAGATTTTATTTTGAACCATTTTTATTGGTTCATTTGCCATGAAAGTTCCACAGAAAGTAAACTGCAGTATTTTCACATGTAATAAAGAAGTAAAACAGAAGTTATAAGGTTTTGATCTGACAGTGACAATATGGGGTTTGAATTCTGTCTCCGCATGGCCTTAATTTCCAGATAATTTTATCATCTGGACATAGAAACACACAAATGGTACACAGGGAAATTCTCAGACATGATGAGAAGGGAATTTACTGCTCCATGACCTCAGAAAAACATCAGAAAAAATAAATATTGTAATGCAGTGATGCGTATCGTGTATGAAAAGGAAAGTTATACTTTGGCCATATCATCCACCCCTAGATTTTTTTTCCTATATATTTACTTATTTTATAAAACTCTTGAAGGATGTGTCCACAAAATGTTGCTAATTACAATACGGAAAGGCTCGAATTTCAGATTTTGCCCCAGCAAACGTGAACAAGTCCAGTTTGGAGTGGAGAACGAATACGTTTCAAATACAGTCAGTCATTTTCTCCTAATGACTCAGAAGCATAGCAAGTCATAATTTACTGTTGATGGTTGGGGGAAGGCAATAACTGACGCTGGCTCAGCATTCTCTCTTTAAAGTCACTGGACTCTCACCAACAACATAATCATCACTGACTGGCTTATTGCTCCAGCTGAAACGTGAACTGAAACCCTAAACAGGAGAATCGTGTTAGTTATAGTGCAGAACGGGTACAGAGTCAAATCAAAGTGCCACGTTCAAAACATCGAAAGCAACTGAGCTGAGTCCGATCAAAATGCGGAGATTAACACAGATATGGTCTGAAGACGTGTATTTACTGAGACATGGCGCAGTCAGAGTTTCACTCAGCCCTTCTCCAGCCACCTCTGAGAACACACAGCCCAAACACCTTTCTTTTTCACACGGGAAAGAGCGTCATTCTTTTATTACATGTACAACAATGTACACAAATTTGAAGCAAGGTCACACAAGAGACCAGTAGTAGCCATTAAGAGGTATATCTGTGTGGTTACAGTAGCACGTCGCCTTTTACCTCTCCTTCCGTAAGCAGGGCAGCACGAGAGGCGAAGATCTCCCTAAAATCTTCGACTCTAAAGTAGCGAACACTCCACAGACGCCGTTACTAAACACACCGGAGAACCACATGTGCGTCTCTCTGACCTCTTACCCCTTGCTTAGGCACTCACTCTCTCCAATGTTATTCTTTTAACTCCACTCAGCCCTTTGAGAGACACAGACATACAAAACAAATCCTAAAGGAGCAAGAGGAAAAAAGAAATTTCCCTGATCTCAAAAATCAAGATGCTTGTTTTGTCTTAAACTAAAAACACCTGTTTCCTTCAGTCCGTGTTCGAGTCTGTGTCATCGTTAATGTAGTCCTCCTCTACAGGGGTCGCCGCGCTCTGGGTGCCCCACTCGTCCTCATCATATTCTATACTGTCATTATCCTCCAGCAGCTCGTTATCAGGCTCCGCCCTCTCTCCTGCTGCCGCCGCCTCCGCTGGCCCCGCCTCCGCCCCACCCCCTCCATCAAAATCCGCCCCCCGCTCCTCTCCAGCTGGCGCGTAGCCGTTGTTGTTGGAGAACGGGGCACGTTCGCGGGCGTCGTCCTCTACGTACACTTTCTGATGGCACATGGGGCAGGTGTCCTGGATGTAGAGCCACTTGCGAAGGCAGAGGGCATGGAAGTAGTGGCGGCAGGGCGTGATGCGGGCCGAGGCGGTGAACTCCTGGTAGCAGATGGCGCACACGTCCTCCACGTCCCGCAGCTCTGTGCCCTTCACCTCCGGAAGGGAGTTGATCTTTTTCACGGCTGTGCGGCGGTTGATGAAGGTCTTCCAACCATTCTTGGCCTGCAAAGAAGTGATGAGGGAATTTAAATGTATATTTTTTTACTATCCACAATGATATGACAAAAATGATACATATGATATATATGTATATAAAAAAGCAGTTATTGTTTATAAAAAGAAATAAATAACGATATGACATCATGATATATCAAAATAAATAAATAAATATTATTTATAAAAGAAATAAATAATAATACAAAAGATAATGTGCTTTTATTACAATTTATGACTTACTGCTACTGTTACTATTATAAGTCTATGCTTAAAATTAAAATCTAAAATAAAAATATAAAACTGTTTCAATGAGTATTATTGGTTATCAGTTCACCCTACTGTTGGGTGGTATAAAGGTATATCGTGGTATTAAAAATATTGTGAGTATTTAAAAATGATGACAGTAAAATTGCTATTCCATGTCTAAACAGCCAAATAAACACATTCCACACATTTATATTTTAGAGGGGCTGACTGATTGGCATAGGCTCCAGCACCCCACCGCGACCCAGAAGGATAAGCGGTTTAGATGATGGATGGATGGATGGATGACTGATTGGCTGTGAGGGAACTCACTGAGAGGTGGTGCTGATAGAGAGGGGGAAATAATCAGAGCCAGGAAAAACCTTAGAAAAACTAAGCATGATAGCAGCCAGAGACGATATGAAAGAGGAGACAGGAGACAGGCTGGGTTGGAAAATGAATGGGAGAGCTCGTAACGCTCAACATGGTGCTCTTAACGGAGAAAGTCCAGCCCCTCAATAAAAAGCCGGTTTGACTTGCTGGTAAAGACGCAAGCGGGAGCAGTCCTCACTCTGCTTGGGCTCAGTTGTGGAGCGCAATAGCCAGAATGACCTGGAAAAAAAGTTTTTAGTGCATTGTTGCGCTAAATTCCATATGGGGTTTCTGCAGCCTTGTGCAAGGCCTGCAGTGGCCAAAAGGTCTGTATTTCCAACATTTGAACACGGAGCTGCAGGATCCTGTGACCAAGGGGCTTCATGCAGGGCTGCCGCAATTCTAACTTCCAAGGTCTGTATGGGAAAGTCTGTCCACCTAGGAGCTATATTTGCAGCACCGCTGGCCAGTTATTTCAGGCCACACAAGACCAGGCTCCCATCTTTCTGAATGGGGTATAAAATACTCGAAACTAGCGCTGTGTACTGTGATTCAATACCAAAAAGGCCACTGTGAAGTAGCTTTACCAAACGCTATTTATTCCCAAACCACAGAGCATTTATTGCTTGGTCTTTTGCTGGGCTTGGCAGCTGTGGCCGTCGCACAGAAGGCTCTGCCATCTCTGTAGGCTACAAGAATTTGGTGTTTTTCACGTAATTGTTGCTTTGTAACCCTTTAGAATAACTTTATTAATTTTAACTGTTTTACTCTTATGATTTAGTGATCATTCTACTTTATTTAGACTCTTTATTCATTTGTGAGATTTGTCTTCATGTGTGCTTCAACCCGCTCCCGCCTTCAGTGGGCTGGTATCCCACCCGCTCCAGCACACAACACTGAAAATTAGTCCCACGCCGCGAGATACTGTGGCGGGTCCCGGAAGTGCAGATCTCTATTGCAAACCACACAAAGCTTTTTTGAACATCTCATTAAGTAGATGAATATTAAGGTGAATTTGGAAATCTATATATTAATCTATATATTAATCCAAAGCCATCCCTAACCCTTACCTGCAGGTAGATGTTGAAGTACGCATGGAGGCACATCATGCAGGCGCGTATCTTGCTGCCTGATTCGAACATCATGGTGTAGGCGCCGTTGCCGAACATGACCACGCCGAAGACAAACTCGATGACGTTGCCTGTGGAGCGCACGTAGTAGACGTAGTCATCCAGCTTCTCCCAGAGCACGTTGTAGTAGCCGTCGATCATGAACAGGCCATACACAGTCAACGAGACCAGCACCTTCAGGCACAGCTCCACGCAGAAAGCAGTGACGGCGAACAGCCAGGTGTTGAGGGCGTAGTGTCGCCATAGCAGGCGGCTGAGCAGCACGGGCAGCGCCAGGAGACCCAGCGACACCAGCAGCACAGGGCAGGTGGCGGCGGGCTGATGGGACGTGTGAGGCGCTCAGGGACATCAGCACTGGGTCCGTCATGCCATGGATGAAGTGCAGGACAGCTGTGAGCAGGAGGCACATGTTCCTGCTGAGGCGCACCAGCCTCTCCTCGGGGTCCAGACCGCTCAGTCCCGTCTGCAGTGCCAGGATGAAGAAGAGCACGGGTGCTACGAAACCAAGCCGCTTGTCCTCCTCCTCCGTGGAGCCGATGAAGGCCAGGATGCTGGTTAAATGAGATCAGATCACGTTAAATTTACTGTCACATCAGAGGGGAGTACAGTTTTTGTGTGCAAAGCACCCAGCTAGGGCTGCAACGATTAGTCTACGAAATCCAGTGACATAAGGGGTGCATGTTAAATCGCAATTTTATCTGTTATAACAAATCTTCATCAATCCTTTTTAAGGAATTAATATATATGATACATATTTGATATTATATGATATTATATATATTGTTTAAATGCAGGATTGTATATGATTTATAAAGGGTAGTCAAAATAAGCTATAGCTTCAGACTACCTTTTCGGTCAGTACTGAAAAGGTGTAAACACCCTGATAAACCGAAATAAACTTATTAATTACAATTACAATATATAGTGTTTATAACATCTCCTGAAACATATATTGAAAATAATAGACATACATAATTTTTGCCAATTAATATACATAAAAAAACAGAAAAAACTGGGTAATCCTGACTGAAGCTTCTCATTGAACTCACTCACTCACAGCGTACAAGTTCTCCACAAGGGGGCGCATTAGCAGCCAAATAGCAAAATTGTTTCATAATGAGCAGTACTTCCCTTCAGTGACACTGGCCCTTATTCATCAAAGTTGCGAACAGTCAGATCTGATTGTAAAATGAGCACAATGCAAATTTTACCAACAGTTTTGCTATTTATCAGTTTCATCTTTGGCGCACCTGTACAATCAAACCCAAGTATGGTCGGAGTGTGTGTGAATCTGAGCGCTTGATTTGTGGTTCACTAACCAAAGCTATTTACAGTATCATCTATAATACAAATAATAACAATAAAAGTAGAAAACAACAATAACACTAATACTTTGTGCACATGGCAATCCAGTACAAAAGTAGATGTATGTATTTAACACGCACACTAGCATAAACAAATTTTGTAACTCTTCCGCATCCCTCTTCAAGACACATTACACTGTGCTTTTGTTTTACACTGCAGACTCCACCCAAAAAATACAAAATACAAAACAGCTCCCTACCACCTTTAAAAATGCAAGACATTTTGTTTATTTTCATATTTGAATCATTTTGGACAGTAGGGGGGGCAACGCGTTCACGGTTCGACCCCAAACGCCGCCTACAAGCACAGCTATTGGCTCAGGAGCCGCTCAACACTGTTACTGCATTTGCTCTGAACTGAAACAGCTGCTTGAAGTAGGGCGTACATCATGTAAATGATATATAAATCAGGAGTGAGTATGCTGTTGCTTGATTTCACACACTATGCTGATTCATCATTAGCACTCAAAGTCAGAAGCACACTATTTATCGCTTCTCATATTGTCATGATATCCAATACCTTCAACAAACATCATATTTTATGTCCGTATCATGCAGGCCTACTCTTTACTGCACTATAATGTTCATATGGTGCAGGTGCTGGCGCTGTCATTCAAACAGAACAGCTAATCAGAGATCATTTGCATTTGCATTTGCATGTCTTAAAGGCACAGTAACAAAAACTGCCTGTTTACATCTAACAGATAAAACAGGTTGAAAAAACGGTCATGTAAAAATATTTAATGTCTTCACACAAATGTCCACATATGTGGACCACAAGGGTAAATACAATGCAAAACAGTAGTGCTTGATGTTTTCTTTTTCAGTTTAACTTGTTTTGACACACTGTGATCCTGTTTTTTTGTTAAAGGTATGGTATTAATAGTGTTATATCCATGATGCCACTTTAGTATTTTGGATTCTATTTTACCTGACTACCCACAAAGTACTTCAATATTTTGAAAGAACAGTTCAAAATACATGAACACTAAATAAACAGTATATTAACCTTTAGATTTGCTTTCTGTCTCATCAATATTTATGATCAGTTCCCTAGAAAAAATAATTACGCTTGGATCGGTTGAAAGTATACAAGGTAGAGGACGATCGGCAACAAGATGGATAGAGACAGAAGAATCATAAATCAATAAGAAGCCTGAAGAGCCAAACAGAAGACAGAATATTCTGGAGAAACTCTGTCCATGTGGCCATCAGGAGCTGGAACAGACTGGACGGCACTTAATAACAACTAATCCTTTGGTATCGTTTTAAAATAAGAAAAGAGAACAAAACCCATCAGAACAAGCAGGCTTGTAAGACCTTCTTTTGCACAGAAGCACGTTTCATTAACTTTAACAATGCAACGCAAAATCCATCTCATACTGTAATACATTTTGAAAATACTGTGACACTGAACTTTATTCAGCACTACTCAGCACTAGAGAAGCATCTCTTCTGATCATCTAGAAATTGTGCACTAAAATTTGCAGAAACAAAGCCACTTTTAAGTTGCAGTGTAAGTGTTATATAAGTGTCCTATTGCCCTGTAGAGGATGTGTTACTGTTATTCACTGAGAAAAATCAGCAAAGCGTCATTCGCAAGGTTGTTGTTTTGTTTTAATGGAGTTTATTATCGCTGCTGTCGGAACAAAACCTCATCTCTATTTTTATTGTTTTTCAGTTTTTGACATAATTTGAAAATGTCTGTTGCTCTTTACATTGTGTGTAAATTTCACGATGAATGGACCAAAAGAAACGGCCCAAAATTAATTCGAAAAAACTCTGGTTCCATTGATTTACATTAAAAAAAAAAAAGTAGGTTTTTTCCTTCTCCTGTGAAGTCACCATTTTGGAGATACGAGATTTTGTTCCGACAACAGCGATATATGTATTTATACAACATTCAGTTCCGGCCACGCAAGCTGATTGGTTGAGAAGCGTTCCAACCGTGCTGTTATTTCACCATTACGTCACGGGTTTTTCACAAACACTGTATCACTCCGCTGAGATGCTGTTGCTAAGCAACAACTTTGACAGCTGCAGGAGACGCTCGAGCCATTTGAACGTTTTTACTTCTTACTTGTTACTTTGTTTGTGCACAAACAGAAAGTGGATACTTTTAAGATCACATTTGACCGACAGCCGATTTGGTCAGACTCTGTAGATGAGACTACACTGAATTCCCAAACTGTCAGTCGGTCTGTGTGGAGCTGGAGAACGAACTGCTGGCTGTGCAGCGAGTGGGCGGAGCTCGTTACTCTGACGTAGCAACGAGCTGCTTGTTAAGGAACTATAATTTGGCGGAAGGAATTGCTGACATTAAAACATATTAAATGCCACATTCACGGCCCAGTTTATTAATTTCTTACTTTATTTATTTAAAGGTTGTATGAAAGCAATAGAACACTCGAGGTTGTGTGTTATCGCGAAAAACTTCACGGCTCTGATGACCTACGGCGACCAAATCACAGCCGTGATGTTATTCCGTGATAACACACTCCCTCTCGTGTTCTATTGCTTAAATATCCATTCATGGAATATAAGTAGTTTCTCATATTTGTGCAGTCAGTAATTCTGAACTATACCAAAATAATTAAATCAAGTTGAATCATGGCTACATTTTTGCACTGAACTAGGAATGCAGGATGACTAAATCACATCCGTTTTGGCAGATATCTGCTTGAAAAATAAAATCAGTATTGGACAGATGTTTAGACTTGACCAACAGTGCAAACCGATATTTCATGATGTATTTATTTTTATTGAGAAGCAGCGCAGTAAGTGTTATATTTCCCTATAATGTTAATCCAGGTGAATGTAAACTGAATATCAGCCCATAATTCTCATATCTGTGCATCCCTACGATGAACTGTTACGTAAACAACTGTAACCGAATCAATGTGAGGTCACAAATGAATACCCCTATTAATAATAATAATATTAATAATAATAATAATAATTACCTGAGGCCCAGGTAGTGGGCAATGGAGGAGATGACTGCACTCATGCCCAGAACCGTCAGCGTGGAGTCGCAGCCGCTGATGATCAGGTTGCTGCACAGATCCCAGAAGACGTCCCACGTCAGGTAGGGCTGCTCCCCGCCGCTCTCCAGCCGGGCTGCCTTCACCACATACACCAGCACCACGGCCTGCGCCGTCATGCGGGTCAGCCAGAACACTCGCAGCACGTCGGGGAAGCGGATCCTCTTCCACGTGTCCTCCAGCAGCAGCTGCAGGCCATAGATGCGGTACATGTGGCGCACCAGCAGGTACACGTAGCGGCAGGAGTAGTAGAACCACTTGAGCCGCAGCAGCAGGCACACGGCCGTGTTCAGGGCCAGCATCAGGCCAGAGGCCACGGCCACCAGCTGCCGCACGTCCAGCGGCAGCTCCATGACCAGGCCTGACAGAGGCAGCAGGATGTCCAACACCACTAGGGCAGCGCACAGCGAGCGCACATTCAGCAGGACCACGTATCCCGTGCCAAACAGCAGCTGCAGCACCGCCATGCCCAGCCACAGCGTGGGCCCATTTCGGGGCAACACCCGAAAGCCCAGCGCTGCCTTGTAGTAGGCGCTATAGAAGTCTATATGGGACGTAGCGTAGTAGTTTATCAACACTGCAACGGCGCCCAGCAGCACGGCACAGAACAGGGCGTAGAACTTAAACAGGGACTTCTGAGACAGCACCAGCACCACACTGCAGACCACAATACCTGAAAAACACAAGAGGAACATGGCTCAACATAACTGATATGTAATACACATGATTTATGTAAAGGAAAGTATTTGATATTTCTCTTGTTTTCCCCTTCTCTTTACAAGAGAAGCGAGCTGGAAGACTAGCATATTCACCAACATTCACATAAAGGTGCTAGTATGGAGTCACGATAATCCACTGTAAGCTAGTTTGAGGCCGTCATATTCTCATTCAAATGAACTAGTTTGTAGGAATGCTTAATGATACTGCAATCAAATCATCATCAGCAAATAACTGATTTTAAAAATGACCAGCATTAGACAAATGTGTAGATTTGACACTGATATTTGATGACAAATTCATTGTACTCCAGTAGGGCAGAGTGTTCAGGCAATACTGGACTACTGTCCTAAGCTGTCTGCATTTTACTAATTTTACTGCAGAAATAAATGATATATTTCTCCACAATGCTAATCCAGATTTAGCCCAAATACATTGCATCAATGTTTATGTATCAGTAGAGCTGGGCAATATGACAATAATTATTGTTATCGTGATAAACTACATTACCATATGTGACAATCTGCTTTTCTGAGCATAGAGTGGATATTGTTGGTACTTAAAACAACTCCCAACTGCATGTTTGACTACAAAGCAATCATCATTAGTCCTGTTTAAATGGATTTAGTGCAGGTCAGTATGTGAAACGTTGAACGCAAATAATTATATTCATAGTTTTTGAAAGTATTTTTAAACATGGCACCACTTTGTTCCATCTATACAGATGACAGAAAGGACAAACAGGGCACATCACGTATCGCAAAAACGTCTTGAAGTATCAAGACAGTACATTTTCGCCATATTGCCTACCTCTATGTATCAGTATTGGCAGATATGACCATGAAACATATCGATTATCGGCCCAGACTTCACATATTGGCGCATTCCTACTAGTTTTTTCCCCATTACATTTACAGCACTTCTGAAAACATGCCAGTTTGAAGCCACCATATTCTCCCCACTTCAAACAGGAAACAGTTTGAAGCCATGATGTTCTCCATACTATTAAGATCCCATCTAGCTGCACTAAAAATAAACCCTGGAGATGAATAAATACGCTATCGACATAAGGTTGCATGTTAAGGCTGCTGCATGTCAACCACAACAGTCAAAAAAAAACCAACATATTCTCCCCACTGCAAAAAGTTAACAGTGTAAAGCCATCATATCCTCCATATTCTACAAAACAAGCAAGTATGAAGCCACAACTTGCTTAAGATCTCATCTAACCGTACTTAAAATAAACCTTGGAGATGGTAAATATACTAACAGCATAAGGTTGCATGTTAAGGCCTCTGCTGCATGTCAACAGTAAAAAAAAACCCAACATATTCTCCCCGCTTCAAAAAGTAAACAGTGTACAGCCATCACATTCTCCTTATTCTACAAAACAAAGCAAGTATAAGTATGAAGCCATAACGTGCTTAAGATCTCATCTAACTGTACTTAAAATAAACCTTGGAGATGGTAAATATACTAACAACATAAGGGTGCATGTTAAGGCCTCTGCTGCATGTCAACAGTCAAAAAAAAAACCCAACATATCTAGCTTCATACAGGAAACAGTGTGAAGCCATCATGTTCTCCATACTCTTAAGATCCCATCTGTACTGAAAATAAACCGTGGAGATGGTAAATATATTAACATAAGGCTGCATGTCAACCACAACAGTCCAAAAAAACCAACATATTCTACCCACTTCAAAAAGTAAACAGTGTGAAGCCATCATGTTCTCCTTATTCTACAAAACAAGCAAGCATGAAGCCACAACTTGCTCAAGATCTCATCTAACTGTGCTAAAAATAAACCTCGGAGATGGTAAATACACCAACAACATAAGGGTGCATGTTAAGGCCTCTGCTGCATGTCAGCCACAACAGTACACAAAAACAAGAAGTGAGGCCTCTGCTGTGAGCGCAGCTTGTCTGGTTTAGGGTTGGTGATCCGACAGAAGCCAAAAACAGGCGAGCAGGGGGTGTTTTGGCAGCAGGGCAGGAGTTGAGATGAGATAAGTGCAAGCTGAGCAAAGAGGCCAAGGTTGTTTGCTCCACTAAATCGGCTTTGTGCGGAGAGCAGGGAGGCCCGGAGTGCTGCTCCTTCTGACCAGGAGACACGCTGTCCACGCTGTCAGCCGGCCGCCGGTGAAACCTGTGGAGGAACGAGCGGAAAGGTGGGGGGTGGTTCGACCGGTGTCTTACCCAGCACTCGCCCCACAACCCGGCCGGCGGTGCCGGCCCAGCCCGCCCCGGGGTCGGAGTAAGAGTTAAAAATGGCGTCGATTATAAAGATACAGGGCACCCGCAGAGCCACGTCCAGCACGGCCAGGGCCTGCTGGCTGATCCGTGCGCCGGCGGAGGCCATGTCCGTGTCGTCGGTGCCGTTAAAGCCCTCCTCCTCTGCCGGCTCTCGTCGTCTCCGTCTGTCCGTCGCTGCCTCAGCGCAGCCGCTGTGGCTGAGCCGCCATCTCCGCTCCCTCCGCTCACTGTTGCTATGCGAAGAACGCGGAAGCGGAGCACGTCATCGCTCTGATGTCATCGCGTAGCCAACGACGAAACGGAGTTGGCTAGCTAGCTCAGTTAGCTAACCTAGCTAAAGAAAACAAAACACAAATGAAACCAAATTAATCAGCTAATTAACTAAATACATAAGGGAACAATACACATTTAAATGGTGACGTGTCTACATGAACTTTTTAATAATAATTATATATATATATATATATATATATATATATATATATATATATACACACACACCTCACAGAGCAGGTACTATTTGGGTGGTGGATCATTCAGCACTGCAGTAACACTGACATGGTGGTGGTGTGTTAGTGTGTGTTGTGCTGGTGCGAGTGGATCAGAAACAGCAGTGCTTCTGGAGTTTTTAAACACTGTGTCCACTCACTGTCCACTCTATTAGACACTGCTACCGTGTCAGTCCACCTTGTAGATGTACAGTCAGAGACGATAGCTCATCTGCTGTGTTGGTCATCCTCTAGTCCTTCATCAGTGGTCACAATGAGCGTAGAAACAAGGAGGTGGTCATGATGTTATGCCTCATCAGTGTATGTATGTATGTATGTGTACATGTATAGGGTTATAATTATATATATATAAATTCATTTGTGAGGTCAGACACTGATGTTGGACGAGAAGGCCTGGCTCACAGTCTCCGCTCTAATTCATCTCAAAGGTGTTCTATCAGGTTGAGGTCAGGACTGTGCAGGCCGGTCAGGTTCTTCCACACCAAACTCACCCAGTCATGCATGCCTTTATGGCCCTTGCTTTGTGCACTGGTGCGCAGTCATGTTGGAACAGGAAGGGGCCGTCCCCAAACTGTTCCCACAAAGTTGGGAGCATGAAATTGTCCAAAATCTCTTGGTCTGCTGAAGCATTAGGAGTTCCTTTCACTGGAACTAAGGGGCCGAGCCCAACTCCTGATAAACAACCCCACACCATAATCCCCCCTCCACCAAACTTTACACTTGGCACAATGCAGTCAGACAAGTATTGTTCTCCTGGCAACCGCCAAACCCAGACTCGTCCATCGGATTGCCAGACGGAGAAGCGTGGTTCGTCACTCCAGAGAACACGTCTTCACTGCTCTAGAGTCCAGTGGCAGCACTTTACACCACTGCATTCGACGCTTTGCATTGCGCTTGGTGATGTAAGGCTTGGATGCAGCTGCTCGGCCATGGAAACCCATTCCATGAAGCTCTCTACGCTGTTCTTGAGCTAATCTGAAGGCCACATGAAGTTTGGAGGTCTGTAGTGATTGACTCTGCAGAAAGTTGGTGACCTCTGCGCACTGTGCGCCTCAGCATCCGCTGACCCTGCTCTGTCATTTTACGTGGCCTACCACTTTGTGGCTGAGTTGCTGTCGTTCCCAATCAAATCCACTTTGTTATAATACCACTGACAGTTGACTGTGGAATATTTAGTAGTGAGGAAATTTCACGACTGGACTTATCCTATCACGGTACCACGCTGGAATTCACTGAGCTCCTGAGAGCGACCCATTCTTTCACAAATGTTTGTAGACGCAGTCAGCATGCCTAGGTGCTTGGTTTTATACACCTGTGGCCGTGGAAGTGATTGGAACACCTGAATTCAATGATTCGGATGGGTGAGTGAATACTTTTGGCAAGTGTATCTGGAAAAACATTGTAGAGATTCATTATTATTTTAAATGAAGGTCTTTTTTGTACCAAGCCAATGTAAAATTTTAAGATTCATGGACTGCTGGACAAAATGAAAAAAATATGGTGGTCACCAGCATTAAGTTGGTTTTATTGATAAAACATTGTGCTTAATTTTAGGTCAGTTGCTTTAACAAATGTTCAATTGTGCACTGATAGCTTGGATAATCTCCATAGAAAAGCACTTAGCGATGGAATGGGATGCTCTGGAGCAGCCACACACGAGCCCAAAGTCACCATGCCATGTTCGATGCCAAGCACCAGTTAGAGGGGCATAAAGCCCCCCAGCATTGGGCGGTGGAACAGTAGAACTGTGTCTTTTGGAGTGATGGATCTCCATCCAACACCTTTGGGATGAGTTGGAGTGATCCAGAACTGATCATCCAATATCAGTACCTGACCTCACTGATGCTCTTGCGGCTGAATGCAGTGAAACCCTCACAGCAATGTTCCAACATCTAGTGCACAGGTTTCCAACCCTGGTCCTGAAGAACTCAATGCCCTGCACATTTTTATATTTTCCTGCCATAAAACAGGTCTTGCCAATTAACCGCTTAATTGAATCAGTTATGTTGGAAGCAGGAAAAGAAGAGAAGAGTAGAAGAGTAGAGGCTGCTACTGCAGCAAAAGGGGGACAAACTGCCTATTATTACACTTAATTTCAGATGAAATGCTGGATGACCAGGTGTCGAGACATTTGGACATTTAGTGTATTTACTGTCTTGTGCTGATCAGTAGTGTCATTTCCATCACTCAACACAGCAATTTCTGAACTTTTATACATGTTTATTAAAATACATCTTTTCCATCAGCTGTTTGAACAGTTCAGTGCATGGTTTCCATGCATTAACAAAATGTCTATGATGACTGAGAATCTGGGCATCAGCCAGAAGATCCACTGACTCAGTGAGTTCTCAGCTCTCACAAGGCCTCATTTTTACTACTACAGATTTAGGTAAGACCAGATGTATCAGCCTCCAGTGAAGAACACTTTCAGGGTGTTGTTGTAGATTGTGTTGGCCAGCTCCGCAGGGTCCTCATTCCTCGCCGCTGCCATCACCTCCAGCACTTGTCTGAAAAAGACATGCATTTACTATTACACTGATGAATGTGTACCTGCAATCCTAGCGATACTTTGCCATTTACATCCCAGGTTATTCAACTGCAGTGCTAGGGATCTACAGCACTGCAGAATTGAGAGTGGTAAGGTTAATATTACTGATCTCTATCATAGCCACTAATTTAGAGGTTAAATAAAGACATGATATTTGGTTTACTAGCAGTAATGTTAGCAATATGAGGGAAAAAGAACAATTCAAACAGGCTACCCAGGTATCTGCTCAAATCTATTGCCGATTCAAAATATAACATGAGAAGGGGGTTCTCCTTGTCTTCAAACTGGAAAACGTCATTCTAGAGACAACTGTGGCACCACTGTAAGAGGAAAGTGGGCATGACGTAGTTATGATTACATTTATAATGTCTCTTAAGTGTTTCCTTAATCATCGCTTACTTGTAGCTCATTGAAATTAGTGGCGAAATTGTGCTAACAGTGCTGATTCTAATCTCTCAGGTGATGCTACATTTGTGTCTGTAAGTAGACGAGTAGATATTTTATCGCATATTGAATTTGTCTTGTGCAGAAGCAAAAAAACATCCTTCATATTTTGGCCATGTTTTTTATCATTTCTTAGCATTTAAACAAACAGAACAAAAGTCAGAAGTACAGACTAGACCAAGTAATTAACTCTGTAATGTACTTTGTAAAGAAATATGTAATTATATTTAAATATTATAGCAACCTTTAAGCGTTAACTTGTGTCTGGGAAGCTGTTCCACTGAGAAACAGTCTGGATTAGACAAACTGAACATTTGGTGTCTCAGTATGATGTGGTGTTATTTGTTCTGATGTTGCAACGCTGCTCTGTGACCTACATGATATGGCAGGGTTCGTTCCTGTCCTTCAGGCAGTGGCCTGTCTCCCACTTTTTCTTGGTGGGAAATGTAGTTTTTATGAACTTGGATCCAGCATGAGTGTTTTTGATACCACACCACGGAGCATCTGGGAGGGTAAACAGGCAGAGTGAGACACAGAGAGAGAGAGAGAGAGAGAGAGAGAGAGAGAGAGTGAGACACAGAGAGAGAGAGTGAGAGAGAGAGAGAGAGAGAGAGAGAGAGAGAGAGAGAGGAACAGAATGGCAATAGGGTTCAGTTGTTAGACTGAAAATGATCAGGTATAGAAGTTTTACAAAGGCCTAGTTAAGCTGTTAAGCACAGTTCAACAGTATCTTGGACTAAATCTAACACAGCTTCTTTTAGGCAGTTAAACAGGCTCAAGTAGAATGTGCTTCTGATCACTTTCCTGTATTCCCACTGCAATGTGATCAATGGATTTAGATGCCCAACATTTGCAGGGATTCAGCTTAATGATGACTTCAGCTGAACTGTTCATAAACAGTAGGTGCTGGAAACTAGGGTTGCAGCAGATACACTATATGGAGGTATTGGGACACCTACACATCACACCTACAGGGGCTTTTATGAATCCCATTCTAAATCCATAGGCATTAATATGGAGTTGGTCCCCCTTTGCAGCTATAACAGCTTCCACTCTTCTGGGAAGCCTTCTACAGGATTTTGCAGTGTGTCCGTGGGACTTTTTGAGCATTTCTGAGGTCAGACACTGATGTTAGATGAGAGGGCCTCGCTCTCAATCTCTGTTCTAGTTTATCGCAAAGGTGTCCAATGGAGTTGAGGTCAGGGCTCTGTGAGGGCCAGTCAGGTTCTTCCACACCAAACTCACCCAGCCAGGCCTTTATGGACCTTGCTTTGTGCACTGGGGCTCAGTCATGCTGGAACAGAAAAGGTTCTTCCCCAAACTGTTCCCACAAAGTTGGAAGCATAGAAATGTCTAAAATGTCTTGGTCTGCTGAAGCATTAAGATTTCCCTTCACTGGAACTAAGGGTTCTAGGCCAACCCCTGAAAAACAACCTCATATCATCATCCCTCCTCCACCAAACTTTACAGTTAGCACTGTACAGTCAGGCAGGTAACGTTCTCCTGGCATTCGCCAAACCCAGACTCGTCCATCAGGTTGTCAGATAGAGAAACATGATTCATCACTCCACAGAATAGGTTTCCACTGCTCCAGAGTCCAGCGGTAGTGGCATAATTTACACCACTCCATCTGTCGCTTGACATTGGGTTTGGTGATGTCAGGCTTACATGCAGCTGCTCAGCCATGGAAACCCATGCCATGAAGCTCCCGGCGCAGTTTTTGTGCTGACTGTGTTGATGCCAGAGGAGATTTGAACTCTGTAGTCAGCAGAGCGTTGGTGACCCCGTTCTGTAACTTTACGTGGTCCAACACTGAGTTGCAGTGGTTCATAAATACCACTCACGGACGATCGTGGAATATCTAGGAGGACTTTTTGCAATGGTGGCATCTTATTACAGTGCCATGCTCGAATTCAGGGAGCTCTTTGGAATGAATCCATTCTTTCACATGTGTTTGTAAAGACAGACTGCATGGCTAGGTGCTTGATTTTATACACCTGCGGCAATGGAACTGAATGAAACACTTGAATTCAATGATTAAGAGGTGCATCTCAATACTTTTGTCCATATAGTGTATGTGTGCATAGCTTGTAGTAAAAAAATGATTAATTTTGCTCAGTTTGAAAAATGACAGCAAAAAAGCTAAATGTATTAGGTTGTGTGCAGCTCTCTCCTGCTAACTCCATCACTCTCTAACAGCTAAAACACAGCTGCCCAGTTTGTGCTAGCTTACATGCTTTAGCTGTTAATGTAATCATAAAACATAATGCTGTGTTATCAAACCTGTCTCGATCATAAGTCTCTCTGTGGGAATAGATTTCATAGCCTCGAGATTTGCCTCAGTCTTCAAAGAGCTGGAATCAGAAGGAGGATTGAAATTAGTGATATCAGTCATTGCCCTGAGTCGAACTGCTGACTCTCTGCGGTCATTAAAATGATGGTTACATTTACAAATGAAATTTACTGAACTGTCCTCTTCACCTTTATGTTTGGTGTTTGAACTTCTTTAGTGAACTTCCCTCCAAGGCCAATGTAGAAAAATGGGCAAAAGTACAATAGATTCAAATGGACTTTTCTACATTTGAACATGCATTTCTCATTGAATTTGACAAATAATGCAGGAAATTGGCAAAACTACACTGGATAGCTAAAAACAGTAGTAGCAGCAATCCTGAAGCCTTAACTGTGTCTGTACTTTTGTCCATTTTGATAGATAAAAATGTCATGCAGTGTCAGAAGCCAGTCTATTTAAGATTAGTTAACAACTCAATACAGTTTGAGGCAACTGTATGATTTTTGAGCATGCAGTTAGCATGATGCTAACCTGGTGGCTATTAACATACTTTCCATTTTGGCTACATTAGCCTTGTAGCCTCAGCACAAATCTACAGAAGGAAAATTCAGACATCAAACATGTCTTGGCTGGGCTAAAGGGAACATACTGTAAAGCTGATTTGTGGGCCAAACAATTGATTTAAAAATCCAAGAGCACTTCTCATACAGTGTATGACAGGGCTTTTCAGCCTTTTCCACCTCAAGGTCCACCTATTTATCACTAGAAAGCATAAAGGCTCACATAAAAAAAACTTTCAGAAATGAATTAAATAAATAAATGAAAAATTTCAACACAGCAATGTTTGGGTGCCACAATATGTGTTGTGTATCACCGAGTAAAAATACTGTTCTATACTTCAAATCAGGCAGAATGGTGGCAAATAAAGCAACAGTTTTCACTCACGAGTGAAAAGTTTAAACTTTGGTGCTGTACATTTTGTTTCTTGAGGGGAACAAAATAAAGCTGCTTATTGCGCTGTGGTTGCATGGCTTGTGGCATCACTGGCCCACTATCGACCTCTGGCCCCTCTTCAGCATTGGCCCAAGGATCACCAGAATTAGCTTTGCGTCCCACTTGCAGTCCACAGCCCGGTGATTGAGAAACCCCAGCGAAAGGAAAGAGGGAACTAAAGCTGTCCCTGAAGCAACACTGGGTTAGAAAGACAACAGCATTGTACCTGGAACCAAACCTGGAACAATTTTATGATAGTCAGTAATAACAACCACCAAGCTACTTATCCCAGAATCCACTCACGTTCTCCTAATGATCGCTAATCTGCCTTCTGATCACTTTTGCGTATTTCTATTTTCATTATATATGAATTTTGACAGCTATCTGGCCAACATTTTCTGGGAATCACCCTTAAGCATCATATAACTAACTTTTCTGATCATAATTGTTTTTATTCACTGAGCTCTTTTAAGTCTCAGAGCTTACATCTGTATTATCTTAATCACCCTATTGGTCATCGAAGCACTGCATCATTTTGCAGAATACAAACAACTCACAGTGAGACCTATTCAGGCTAAAGTACATCCTCCACACGGCAAGTTGCAGCAACTAAGCCTGAGGTAGTAACCAGTCCAAACCACCTTGCTACCTACCCAGAATCCTCTCCTATTCTCCTAATGATTGCTCATCTAGAGTATGTCACGCTCTTTCTCACACTCCTCCTTTATGCCTCTAGCTGTGGATGAGCTGAGCCTCAATTACATACAAAGGCATGCTGAGTAGACTGTGCTGAGTCACTACTGGGATTGTTAGAGGCGATCAGAGCTCAATTTCCCCATGGTATGTTTGGCAGATATTCTAAATAAGCAGGATAGTGCAGTCACTCCCAAGTTCCAAGTCAATGTCATGTGTTCTAACTTTATATGGGGACTCTTAGCCTAAATTATCAAGCACTCCAATAAACATGCAGTGTTTAAACCAGCGATTCTCAGCCTGGGGGATGAGACTCGTGAGACGGTGATGTATATTTGAAGATTCTGCATTCATAAAATTCCCACCAGTTACATTATATGGACAAAAGGATTGGGACATCTACACATTACACCTACAGAAGCTTTTATGACATCCTACTCTAAATCCATAGGCATTAATATAGAGTTGGTCTCCCTTTGCAGTGATGGGGTTGAGGTCAGGGCTCTGTGAGGGCCAGTCACGTTCTTCCACACCAAACTCACCCAGCCAGGCCTTTATGGACCCTGCTTTGTGCACTGGGGCTCAGTCATGCTGGAACAGGAAAGGTTCTTCCCCAAACTGTTCCCACAAAGTTAGATGCATACAATTTGTCTGCTGAAGCATTAAGATTTCCCTTCACTGGAACTAAGGGTTCTAGGCCAACCCCTGAAAAACAGCCCCATATCATCATCCCTCCTCCACCAAACTTTACAGCTGGCACAATTCAGTCAGGCAGGTAACGTTCTCCAAACCCAGACTCGTCCATCAGACTGACAGATAGAGAAGCGTGTTTAATCACTCCACAGAGCACGTTTTCACTGCTCCAGAGTCACTCCCCGCCAATCAGAACAAAGCTCATTTACATATATCAGTCTTAAGAAAATTAAGATTAAGAAAAATGACTTCTAAGGGAGGAAAAGAGGCTGGAAAATGGTCATGTAAAATTAATCATGACTGGTTTTAGTATGTAAAACCACAAAAACGTTATAAGTGGACCTCAGGGGAAATAATACAATGCATCAAACGTGGCGGATATGGACCCTTTAACAATTCTTGCTAAGCAATATAGTTAATTAACAGTAGGTTAACGATTACCAGGCAACATCACAGTCAAAGCGCAATGGCTTTTCTAACTTGATGCATTAATACAGAATTCATCTTGTGTGTGCAGTCATGTGTGCATACTGGATTCGTTTACAATGGCATAAAATGTGGCTGAGCCAATCAGATTTGTGTTCTAAGGCTTTGCGTGCGAAGTTAAACTCATCTGCTTACCAGCCATTGATGCCAATATAAAGATCCAGGTCTATAAGAGCAGCAGCGTCCTCCTTTGTCCCATCAAAGGAGTGAACCTACAAAACAGGACTGTTTAAGTACAGCGTTAAGGATAAATCATCAGCATGCGAAAGAAAAATGGCTATCAATGAAGAAGTGTTCAATGTTACACTTACCACCCCTCCTACACACCTGTCTCTGTTTCGCTTCATAATGTCTGTGGACATTAGAGAGAGTGAGATCACAGATCTTTCTCAGCTTTAGGAAGCTGTTATCATTAGATTGAGTCTCTGCCCAAGTTTCTCTTTTTTGCTTTTCTATTTATAATGTTTATATTGTTAATTCCTCACCATTCCCATGTATAATATAAACCAGTACTTCATGTGCAATAATCAATGCGAAATTCGGGTAAAATATCTTTACAGTGTAAATATGTTTTTGCTTTTTTATTTATAATTTGGTTATACCGTTAATTTTTGTGAAGAAGAGAGTTTATATTTTCATCTAATTATTTTACATTTAGTATTATATATTTTGTCTATATAGTAACAAGTAACAAACTGTAAACCTTGTTAAGTAATTTCCCCATTGTGGGACTAATAAAGAATCATCTCATCTCATCTCATTTCATCTCATCTCGCCTCGCCTCGCCCCGCCTCGCCCCGCCTCGGACCTACCCAGGAATTCCGTATGAGAGTTTCTGCAGTGCAGGAACATCGGCAGTTGGGTCTCTTCTGCCAAATCAAACTGCTTCTCAAAGTACCTGTGAGCACATGAAGCAGACAGCAGGAAGGCTTAAAGACAAGAAGTGTCAATAAGGGATTTTAGAGTGAGACCACTGATAGACTTCTATTGGTTCTCTAAAGAACCTTTCAATGAATGCATCTTTAAAGCTTTAGAGCTATAAAGTGTGGGAGGGTAAAGAACCTTTTAAAGTTTAAAGAACCTCCACATGATGCGAAGACTGTATACCATCTGGAACCGTGCTTTTAATTCAAGAACGTTTTAAGAATGTACTTACGTTATTATTACTCGCATTATTACATTACAAATTAAATTAAATAATTCCTCCGACTGATACATCGGTTGGCCAATAATACAGATGTATGGAAAAATTTGGGCACCCCTGGTCAAATATCAGGTTTAGTTGACTTTCTGACTGAAAATAAGTTAAAACACACTTCTGCACATTATAGTGCACAATTACTGTTTATTTGCTGAATTTAACATCTCGGAAAAAGTAAAACATGAAAAGTGGCCTGTGCAAAAGTTATTTTTTTAAAGTTATGTTTTTTTCCCTTCTAATATATTGAATTTATCCAAAGTTAGAAATTAGAAAAATTTAAGTGTGCTCTCTGTAGACCATGTGTTCACTTCTTTTTATTTAGAGAATCAACAAAACATATAGTTGTACAGGAGGTATTTAAATATTTGCATATTTTACATTAATAATACACTATATAGATCAAAAGGTTCTGTATTCATTAATACAAAAACTCAATAAGCTCTTTTTATTTAAAACATGAAAAAAAATCAAATACTGTCTCGTGTTCAGCTTACAGTACTTAAACATACACTGAATAACTTATTATTAAATAAAGTAACTATAATTATTAAAATAAATAATTTCTACCTTTGGACATTTGTGTACATTTTAATAAAGTAGCTGAATTCACTATTTAGAAGCATGTCTGGATACTTTTAGGTATACAGTGTATATGGTGTATATGGCGATCCACAGCTGACAAATGACAATCACATCCATGAATAACGCACTGTTGAACAAACCTATGGGAGCATGTTTCTTTTAGTACTATATTAAATTATATTGGCCGATACTAAGTTTTTGTAATTTGTAGCACCTTGAAATCTGTATCAGTCACACATTTTTTATATCAGTCATGCTTTAGTAATCTCTGAGTGATAAGAAGTGGAACTGCTCACTTTAGCTGGGTCTCCTTCGGACAGAATTCCAACCTGTCAAAGTCTGAGAGATGTAAGAAAAGGAGAAGAGTGACAGAGAAAATGCCACATGCTTTCTGAGTCACAGTCTGAATAGTGCACTCCATGCAGAACAATTTACAATATATATTAAAAGGGGAATTCCACCAACTTTTCAAAATTTCTGCATAAGATGTAACAAGGTCATTCAGAGCGGCTTGGTGTGAAACGCTCTGTTCTAGAGAAACTCAGGCTACGTTCACATTACAAGCCTTGTTGCTCAAATCTGATTTTTTGCTCAGATTCGATCTCTCCGACTTAATGGTCACACTTGTTTAGGTAAGTGATTAAAATCTGTCATTAATGTAACGAACCGGCGTCCTGAAATGACCCTCATGCGCACATCCTACTCAGTAACGTCACGTGAATGAATCACGTTCATCATCATCAAACAGACTAACGAGCAGAACGAGCTTCACTGTGAAGATCATTAACTCTGATCAGCTCTCAGCTTCATTATTAGAGCGAGACGAAGGAGAAAAAGGTGAGATGTGCTGCTTTTCCACCGTTTACAGGCTTTAACTTCTGTTCGGCGCTGCTGCCATGGTAACGCTGAATGATGCCGCATGCGCAGTAAGCACATGAATTCTGATCTGAGCGTCACATTAAGGTTGCATGGCCACGAATCGGATACGTATCCAATCTAGGACCACATATGAAACTGGCTCAGGTCTGATTTGAAAAGATCAGATTTGTGTGTCCACACAGCCCTGAAAACATCAGATCTGAGTCACATTAGGGCAAAAAATCTGATTTGTGCCACTTCAACCTGTTAATGTGAACGTAGTATTATGAAGTCAGAAATGTTCACAATGGTGGTGATAGGAACCAAACATCTGAAGAGTTCCCTCACAGAAAGCTATTATATGAAATGGTTATAAATACACTGGCTGATGTCTGAGGCACAGTATTAAAGCTTAGCTTTACGTTTATTTGGTCTAAAATGTATATTCAAATTAATTAATGACAGAAAGATACATACAGATCATTGTAAGGCAATATAGGCAACTGCTGCAAGGCAATGCCAGAGAAAACAGCACAGACCAGCATAGCTGGACCCCAGCAAAACCAGTATATATTGTGTTTTGGATGCTGGTTTGCTGGTCAGCAGCAGCAGTGGAGGCTGTTATGCAGGTCACCACTAAAATGAGCGCATGTTGTGTTTTGGATGTTGGTCAACCAGCATCAGACCAACACCAGCACCTTTTTTCAATAGGAAGCCCTCAATGAAAATTGATATCTTCACATTTACCCCCATTTTAAAATCATCAGCATAACATGTTACATCTCAAAAGACATTTAGAGGTTAACTGGTCATTTTAGACAGTAAACAAAATGGCTATATTTGTGTTGTAGACATTGTGACGTCTGGTTCCTATCACCACCACTGTAAAGAAATCTGAGTCTCTACAATGAACCATTTAACACCAAACCACTCTGAATGACTCTGTTTACATATCAATTGTTGAATTATGCATAAATTAAAAAAAATGGGTGGAATTCCCCTTTAACAATGTAATAAACATTCTCTACACTCCAAAAAGATGGTTCTTCAAGGGTCCTTTTGTAAAGAAAATGGTTATAGATAGAACCATGAACACTCAAAGAACACTTTGCATGATTAAATGGTTCTTTGCATTGTGAAAGGGTTCTGCTAGTGTTTCGATGTCAAGCTAACAATAGAAAAACACTTTTCGGTGCTATAAAGAACCATTTTCAACAAGGTTCTACATAGGGCCATCTACAGCACATTCTTCATCAGTCTGAAGAACGCTTTCATGATGCAAAGAACCATTTCATCAGGCAAAGGGTTCTTTGAGTGCTCATGGTTCTATAAAGAACCATTTCCTTTACTGAAGAACCCTTGTAGAACCATCTTTTTTAAGTGTGTATGAATACACACATCAGTCTCATCCACATATAAAGGACTGTCCAGTGACTGTAAGTGAATTGACGTGTCATGTGCTTTACCCAGGCCACACTCTCCGATAGCCACCACTTTTCCTCTGTTGTTGACGGCCAGCTCTCTGAGTGCAGACAAGTACTCTTCTGCCCCCTTCTGTTCAAACTCGGCACAGCGTGTCGGATGGCAGCCAGCAGTACTGTAGAACTCATCTAGAGAGACAGACAGCACACACGGCATATTTAGGAACATGAAATACAGGGTGACTCAAAAAGATTCATCCGATTTCAAAGCGACATATTTTTACAACCGTGAGGCACCGAGGAACCAATCACATACCAGTTGAAAGAGGGGGTCATAGAGTGTCTGACTGTCACCAGAATATGGCTCCCTTCAGTCTGAGAGGAGATGGAGACCCCTGAGCAAAAAGCGTTCTGCGTTCTCCACTTCAATATGAGTGAATCCGTCATAACTGTGCAGTGTGATTTTTGTGGGCAGTGAACCTCCAACAGCTCAGAGCGTTCGTCATTGGTTCCACAACACTGGATCATCTCCGAAATCACACTGAAAGAGCCGTGAGTGCAGTGACACCAGACATGCTCAATCAAGTATGGGATGAGTTTGACTATGGTGTTGATGTTGTCCGTACAGCTGGAGGAGGTTCATACTGAGCACTTGTAGAATTACATAATAAACTTTATGCTCATTTGAACCATTTACAGTTTACTGCATTGTTCTGTAATGATTTACAAGTGAAATAAATCATTTTGAAACCGGATGAATCTTTCTGAATCACGCTGTACAGTTCTATGTCGGGGTATTGATCATAAAAACAAGTATCTCTAAAATAGTAGCTATACAGGAGAGCGCAACAACACTCTTACCTTTCAATGTTAGTTAATGTAAAGAGGTTTTCTCCCAAGTGATTTAAGAGCATTTCTATTGGTCCATTCATCATGAAATTTTCACACAATGTAAAAGACAGCTGGTGTGTTGAAATGAAGTAGAAACTTAATAATCCGGAAAAAAAACAGAGATACATGTTTTTCGTTGGGCAGCGACGATACGCTAGGATGTTGATATTCTCAATTGTATCCAGGGGGTCAAAAAACTACCTCATATTCATTGCCTTGATGTGCACATACAGTGTTTTAATTAGATATTTTATAACATGTTAGTGAGGCAAGATATATTTATCAAATTCTCCATGGAGTTACGATGCCATAATTAGACTAAAGTGCAAGTTGGACTTAAGTCCTTATGCATCTGTATATTCAGGAAAACAGTATGTTTTAAATCACATGCCATTTCAACAGTTTTTATTTTTATGACTTGCACAATGTGGATATTAATATTACAAACTATTCGCCAAAAGGTATTTTTAAATGTTTTATTCAAAATTTCAAGAACTTGGTGAACATCATTAAATGTAAATAATACACTGCACTTGTCTGTTTACATTTCTTTTTCAAAGGTCAAGTTTTCTGCCTTGAGATTTGATCTCCACTTTTGAAATATAAGCTGAGGATGTTAAATGTATTGTAACACAATTCTCGTTGTTATACAGCTTTCAACGTCATTTGATGATCATTTCCGGCGCTGTTCATCACTCTGGATACTGTTTTTATTACCAAAATAAGTCAATTATTAATACTAGTATGCAGCATGCATTGTTCCTCACCTCTGGTGTGTGCCAGTTTCAGAGCTTCTATGCTGTCCTCCAGGTTTCCTCCAGTGATCATGAACTGAAAGAAACACACAGGACCTTATTTCGCAGGTTTCAGGGTCACACAGGGCAAGAATAACTGGCAATAATGATTAAAGGAAACTGTACCTTCTGAACCCCAACACTAAGAGCTCTCTCAATGATCTGCTGGAAATCATCTAGAAAATAAAAGGGACACTTTAGGAAGGTCTGGATGTCATTCTGAACTGTAGTGACCACTCTGAAGTAAAACGAGCTGATGGGTCATTACCTTCGTGCTTCTGATTTCCTCTGTACACCCCCCTGAACATGGGGTCAGTGAGGTTTATACCGATATCTGCAGAGAGAAGGAGAGAAGAGTGGACGTAACTGTGCAATATCTCAGTCTGCAACATCTGAACAGCATTTAACTGCAAATATGGAGCAGGTTTGATACAAAAACTCTTGTGTGCAAATAAAATGAATCTAAAAGCATTCTTTAAAGGGCCACTCCACCCAAAGTGAGAAATTTAACTACTGCTACATCTGTTGAAAATGCCATTATTCAGCTCCTACAGCGGGGGGGCTCTAGTGTCTCTATATGCTCCAAATGTAGCCATTTTTAAATCCAGTTTAAAGACATTCACATTTTCTTGTGCCTTTGTTTAGCACTGAACTTTATCTTAGCACTGTTTGTATTTCTTTTAATCTCTAATTTTATTTCCTATCTTATTGTCTTTTATCTTTAGCAGTTTAATTTGATTTTATTCTAACTATCTTTGCAAATGTCTTCCTGAGGTGCTAGATCTTATGAGCCTTTATTTAATTAATATTATTTGCTTTTGTTTTTCTGTTTGTGTGAAGCACTTTGAATTGCTGCCGCTATCAGTAGGCCTGCCCAAAGTATGGCCTGCGGGCCGTGAAGATGTTTGATTTGTCCAGCCAGATAGTTATCTTCACCCCACCCCTCACCCAGTTACAGAACAAGCATACTTTTTATTACTTTTATATTTTCCTTTTAAATTGTGTTTTTGAACGATTTTAGTGAAAAAGTAAACTGTAATATTATTAAGTACATTTATAAAAACTCATACCCTGTTTATTTGTACATTTTTTGTATTTGTCTGCCCTCGGCCCACCACACACATTCCACTTTGGCCCCCAAGACAAAACGTTTGGGTATCCCTATGTAGGTGGAGCGTAAGACTTGGAAAGCCCCCTTCTGATGATGCATCTTGAAGGTAAGAGGAAGGTGAAGGTGGGAGAAACTACAAGGATACTTGAGGGTTGTTTGAAATGTTTCTTTCTAGTTGGCTAATAAAGAAAAAAGCCAGAGAGCAAACATCACTGCTAGGATGTATTTATCAGCCTATATGAATAAACATATATAAATAAATAAATATACGTGTGTGTAAATATATATATATATATATATATATATATATATATATATATATAGATAGATAGATAGATAGACCTAACTACAGACATACGTAGTCAATATCAACCAAAAAAAAAAACAATTTTCAGTCTTTCAGCAAACTTAAATCCCTCATATACCTAAAAGCAGACATAGCCTTTTTTATTGCTAAGACATTAAGAGACTGACTAAACAAATTAAATTCAACTAAGAGAACTTTGTGGTGTGGCTTACATTTACCGTATTTTCACCTGTGTAAGTGGTATTTCCCCAAAAAGACAATCAGATTTAAAATAAAATTTACAAAACAGAGACTACAATATAAGCCAATAACCACACATTTAAGTTTTATATCTACACTGTATTTGGATAAATCCTTTTCCAGATTGCCAACGGCTGTGACGTATTTGCGCATTGCCTGCTGGGTATTGTAGTTCCAGAACCCTCGATGATGAAAACAGTAAAAAGTATACCAAATCGCACTTTCTGTCAACCCGCCGAGGCTGAACATCGCAAAGCACGACTAACAACACACTACATGCTAGTTTTAGGCCGGAACGCCCCTTTAAATGCAGAAGAGTGAACGAGGCTAATACTGGCTTCATATTCGCTTCTAGTTCGAATTTTCCCGGTCCACCTTAAATGATCCAGCAGTTACAATCTGGCCCCTATAGCCTCAGAATGCTACTGCAGCACCATTTAAGGTGGACTGGGACACGAAGCAGGCGAATCAGTAGCCGACTTCAGCTGTCGTGGTTCAATGTGTTTCTGTGAATGAATGGGCGTAGCTGAGCGTCTCTGCGCGCCTCCTGGTTCAGGTTCAGGGCCTGTGAACCCGTGAATGAGGGCGGTGAACCCCCGGAGCTGAACTCACCGATGAACCTGAGGTTCGACATGGTCAACGTGGAAACAGCAGCAGCAGCACAGCGACCGAACCTGCAGGCAGCAGCGAGTCTCACCATTGCCACAAGGCGCTACCGTAATAACCCTAAACGACGAGCACCACAACAGTCCTGAGGACTTTCAGCGCAGACATACAGCGCGTTTTAAAGGTAAGAGAGTTCACCTTGGCGTACACGTTCAATTGGTGAACTAACTTTTTATTGTGTGACATTTACCGAGCCCCTAACATTTTTTAATAAGGTGTGGCAACGAATTATTATACTGAGGCCACAAATTACTACATTGAGGCAACAAATTAATACATCAGTGCCAAAATTAATATACTAAGGCTATAAAATAGCTGCAAATTATTACTTTATTGAGGCCACAAGTTACTGTACAAAAGCCACAAGTAACTATATTGAGGCCATAAATTAATATATTAATGCCAAAATTAATATATACAGGCCACAAATTACTATATTAAGGCTATGAATTAGGCACAAACAACTATATTGAGGCCAAAAATCACTATATTAAGGCTATTAATTAGCCAAAAATTGCTATGTTGAGGCCAAAATTACTATATTAAAGCCACAAATAAATATAGTTAGGCCACAAGTTACTACATTGAGACCACAAATTACTATATTGGGGCCATACATTACTATACAGAAGCCACAAATTAATATATTGAGGCCACAAGTTACTATTCAGAAGCCACAAATAACCATATTTGAATTACTATATTCAGGCCACAAAATAATATATTGAGGCTATGAATTAGGCACAAACAACTATACTGAGGCCACAAATTACTGTATTGAGGCTAAAAGTTATCATACTGAGGCTACAGGTTATGAGAAACACTCCTTGTTGAAAATATCCACCGTGTCACTCTGTGGGATCCGTGCTGAGTTTGGAGGAGTTGATTTTTTGCTCTTTCTCATTTAGTACCGTTATTACGGCGGCCCGCTTCATCACCCGCTGCTGTCTGCCTGCCTGTGTAACTCAGCCAGGCCCAACGCGGGGATCATGGCTGCCTTCCTGACTCACCAGCAGAAAGTCCTCCGGCTCTATAAGAAGTCTCTGAGGCACCTGGAGTCCTGGTGCATTTTCAGGTAGCTCTGTTTCTCAGCCCGGTTCCGTGTGAAGGTGATGCTGAGCGGATGTAAGTGTGGTCGGACTCGGCGCGTCTGAGTCCGGACCGTCCGGACGTTCAGGTCATTCACTGTTAGCGTTAGCTCGGCTAAACCGACCCGCGCTCCACACGCAGCGACTACAGACACGCTTACCCGGCGGAGCCGTGTCAGACCCTGAAAACGGACAGGCTGACCCGCCGAGACCCGCATCATCACAACACCCAGCCAGCTCGGTTAGCTGAGCGCTCATCACAACACCCAGCCAGCTCGGTTAGCTCTGTGTGCTGGAGAGGTTCGCTGGGGAACGGTAGCAGGTTAGCCTGGGTGGCTAAGCTAACCTGCATAATAACAGCCCAGCAATGACATTCAGCGGTTTACAGCGCTAATAACCTAACTACAGTTTTACAGCGTTAATAACCTAACTACAGTTTTACAGCGTTAATAACCTAACTACAGTTTCACAGCGTTAATAACCTAACTACAGTTTCACAGCGTTAATAACCTAACTACAGTTCTACAGCGTTAATAACCTAACTACAGTTTTACAGCGTTAATACAGGTTTACAGCGTTAATAACCTAATTACAGTTTTACAGCGTTAATAACCTAACTACAATTTTACAGCGTTAATACAGGTTTACAGCGTTAATAACCTAACTACAGTTTTACAGCGTTAATAACCTAACTACAGTTTACAGCGTTAATAACCTAACTACAGTTTTACAGCGTTAATAACCTAACTACAGTTTTACAGCATTAATAACCTAACTACAGTTTTACAGCGTTAATAACCTACAGGTTTAATACAGTTTTACAGCTTTAATACAGCTTTAATACAGTTTTACAGCTTTAACACAGTTTTACAGCTTTAATACAGTTTTACAGCTTTAATGCAGCTTTAATACAGTTTTACAGCTTTAATACAGTCTTACAGCTTTGCAGATAAACAAAAATATTTAATTAAGACGTCAAAAGTAAGAGATTAGCATGTAACGTTAGCACTGTTCTTGTTGTATACGCTTTGCATATTTAGTTTTGTGAAGATAAAATTGGTAAATAAGGTATTTACTAAGTGAAAGTTATGTATCAGTGATAGTTTTTCCAGAATTATCAGTTAATAAACGTATTTATTATTGCCAAAATAAACAGTGAGATGTGGAGGACATGTGGACCTAAATAAGTCCCTTCTAAACAGATCAGCCCCACTTCATAAACTTTAGATATTAATTTTTTCCTGAATATTCAGATAACAAACATATTTATTATTGCCAAAACAAACAGTAAGTGTGTGTGTATGTGTGTGTGTATGTTTATATATATATATATATGTTTATATATATATAGTATGTGTATATATGTATATATATATATATATGTGTGTGTGTGGATATATATGTATTATATATATATATAACATGCATGCATGCACGTACTTACTTACTTTTTCCAGAATGTAAAGGTAATTTTTCATAATTGTCCTGGCCAAAATAAACAGTAAGACAGTTGGGGTTTAAAATGCTAGACATTTTAGCTCTGCAGTCCAGCGTACGCTAAATGTCTTGCTTTTCCATTGTGCAGTAAATACGTCATCAATATCAGTTTGCAATAACAGCCAAATGAAAACTTTTATAATGATATCGTTCTGCTGCTTACAACTACAAGAAAATAAAAAATAAATATTTGAGCTGCTCTGAAAGGGACTTTCTCTGTCCCCCTTATCTGTTCTTCTTGTTACAGGGATAAGTATCGTTTCTACGCCTGCCTGCTGAGGGCGCGGTTTGACGAGCATAAGAATGAGAAGGACATGGTGAAAGCCACCAAGCTGCTCAAAGCTGCAGAGGAGGAGTTCTGGGCTAACCAGCATCCCCAGCCCTACCTGTTCCCCGATTCACCTGGTGGAACCTCCTATGAGAGATATGAGTGCTACAAGGTAGAGACACCGGTGATGTAAATGTTAGATCGCCCCGTGATTTCATTCCAATCTAGCTATGAAACTTAAAGATGCTTCATTTGCTATAAAGTGGAACGGAAGCTCCCCTCAAAGAGGACCAGACACAGGAGGCGATACCATCAAAGACCAGCTAACAGCAGTAAAATACAGCTCTTTGACCGTGTTTGCTTGTTTTGTCAGGTTCCTGAGTGGTGCCTGGATCACTGGCACCCCTCTGAGAAGGCCATGTTCCCTGATTACTTCTCCAAGAGGGAGCAGTGGAAGAAGCTGAGAGCCCAGAGCTGGGACAGGGAGGTGCGTATCTGCTCTTAAGGGGGATTTTGATTGCTTGTACACAGGCGAGTCACATTATTATGACCAGCAGCTGATATCCAGAGTAACCACCGTGTGCAGCACGGACAGCAGCTAGACAGGCTGGGAGTGACTCAGTAAGGTCCTGGTAGGTTGTCACAGGTATCTGGAGCCATGCTGACTGCAGTGCATCCCACAGCTGCTGGAGGGTGCGTGGGGGAGGATCCATAGGGTGAACACGATGATCGAGGTGGTCCCACAGATGATCAATTGGGTTCCAGTCCTGGAAGTCTTAGTCATGCTCTTCCAACCAGTGTCTGACATTTCTAGCCGTCTGACATGTCTCATTGTCTTGCTGGAAGATCCCAGGGAAGACGATCAGCATGTATGGGTGTACGTGATCTGCAACGATGTGTTCATACCCAAATCAGTTGAGAGCGCCTTTCACATGGATGAGTGGGCCCAGAGAATACCACGAAAACATTCCTCATACCATAACACTGCCACCACCAGACTTGTGGACGTGAAGTGGTCATAATAATGTGACTGTGTAGTTTGTAGTACAAGCAAAAGTTACTTCTTGCAGCCGTCATGATCCCCCTTTTTTATTTAGTCTCTGTGCTTATTGCATATTGCTGCTGTCAGAACAGGTCCCACTTTGGTGGACATGGGAGCACAGTTTAGCTGGAAAGGGCTTTCAAAAAGGGGGGGGAGGGGCTGTTAATGACTAGAGCGGACTTTGTGAAATAATAATAATAATAATCACTACATTGTTTAAAATAAATTTGTAAAAGGTCCCAGCAGGGGTGCTGGACAAAACCCCATTAATTAACAAAATGTGTTTTCTCAGTGATAATAGAAATATATTTAATTAGTCATTTAATTTGTTATACGTACTGCCCTTTACTGTATTCAGCGGTTTCACTAGTTCAACTACTTATTATGACATGCAGTATTTTACCATAATAATAACAATAACCATTAAAATACATGTCAGTGTCTTCTTTTTTTGTGAATTTACACCCTGTTTCTGTATATTAGCAGATTAACAACAGCATTGAAGTATGCTGTATGTACAGTTTATTAACATTAATTTTATCTTTAAAAAGTTCTAACCTTTACATTTTGTGGTACTTTGACAGTAAAAAAAAATACCTTTTTTGTTTTACAGTGTACATAGTACCTTTGTTTTCATTACTTTCAGGAGGTCATAATTTTCTTTTTGCCTTAGTTTAACTTATCCTAATAGCTTGCACCTAAGGCTGCAGCATACCCAATATGTCAGCAGACAACACAGTGTGCAAATTTTATAATTATTTTTTATTTTAAAAATTTATTTTTTAAAGAAATTTTTTTGCACTTCACAGACGTCTGCGACTTCCAGCACTGCTCAGTAGCTCTGAGCTCCACTCGTTGTACTTTTACTGAATTAAATCTAGAACCGGCCGTAAAGCTCGTAGAAAATGACATGACTGAGAATTTAAAACCAAGAGGAAAGTTATTGTGAAGTCTTTAATCTAAACAGACTAAACAGAATGCTAAGTGTCTGTTTTTGCTTCAGCTACTTCAGGGGAATGTACAAAGATTCTCCTGTTCCACCATTTAAGGTGGAAGGGAACATTCGATCAAGAAGCTGGCGAATGAGAAGTTGAATTCAGCCTCGTAAAAAGTCGAACGTTGAGAGACATTTTACAAGAAGCTTTTCTACTTTCGAGGAAAGGTTTCCTGCTGGAGATGTGAGAAAAGTGGCTATAGCTGTGCTAAAGCTTAAAGCAGAGTAAAGTGAGTCTGCGTTCTCGTTTGTATTATGTTTCTTAGCCTACACTAGTACATCAGCACATACTGAGACATATTTACAGCCAAGGTAAAATGGAAATAAAATGTTGTGACTCCCAAGGTGGTTTGATTTTTGTTGAAAGGACAAAATGGCTCTACTTAACGTTTGGGTTGGTGACCCCTGATCTAACTACTAGGCACTAGCCTAGTTACGTTGTAACTTATATAATTTCCTACATTTTAGTTTAAAAACTCCAAGTTTTATTCAATTTAATCTGTAGAAGTACAGCTCAGTGTAAAATCGACTTGGTTGTTCATTGTTGATGTTTTCTATGTGGTATATCTGTGCTTTGTCCTGTTTCTCCGTTGCGTGTCTCTTCTTGGCTGATGTGCAGCAGCTCTCAGTTGGTGTCCATGCTCTAACATGGATTGGTTTGTGCTGTAGGTCCAGCAGCTGCAGGAGGAGACTCCAGCCGATGGGCCCAAAACAGAGGCTCTTCCCCCAGCCAGGAAGGAGGGCGACCTTCCCCCACTGTGGTGGCAGTATGTCACCCGCCCCAGAGAGCGCCCCATGTGAGCGACCTTGCGGCACACCAGCGCATTAGATGCATGCATTGCAAACCACACAGACACACACTGCGTTCTTGTCCACCGTCTACTCCTCAGTCCGCTCACCTGGGCTCGTTAAAACCTCTATACTCGTGTCTTCTGAGTGCGAGAGTGGGTGAAATGCACAAAATCAGTTATGAAGAAATCAGCTTAGTATGTTAATCTTACTGAGAGTGATGCAGATTGAAGTAGTCCGTGTGTAATTGAGGTACGCTGGAGTGTCGGTGTGTGGCTGAACTATAACTGTACAGAGATAAATGACTAATAAATGTTTGATGTAAATCACTCATTTGCTTGTCTTTCTTTCAGGGCTTTCAATTAAAACAGACATAGTCTAAATCAGTAGTGTGGATTAGTGTAGTGGTTCTCTGTCCTTAGGTTCTCCCTGCTGTGACTGTGTATACAGCCTGATAGGAGAAGGATGAGGCCCCACAATTCGATATCATATTGAATCTGCACTATGCATGCATTTTTGTTGTTAATAAGATTGTTGCCAGTATTCTGGAGAGCTTGTCCAGCTTATCAACAGTTACAATGAACTATGATGAGCAGAATGTGTGTGTGTGTGTGTGTGTGTGTGTGTGTGTGTACATACACTAAATGGACAAAAGTATTGGGACACCTACAGGAGCTTTAATGAATCCCATTCTAAATCCATAGGCATTAATATGGAGTTTGTCCCCCTTTGTAGCTATAATAGCTTCCACTCTTCTGGAAAGCTTTCTACAATATTTAGGGACTGTGTCTGGGAATTTTTTTGTGGTCAGACACTGATGTTGGATGAGAGGGTCTGGCTCACAATGTCCATTCTAGGTTATCCCAAAGGCGTTTAAAGGGGTTGAGCCATGCCTTTATGGAGCTTGCTTTATGCACTGGGGCTCAGTCATGTTGGAACAGAAAATGTTCCTCCCCAAACTGTTCCCACAACATTGGAAGCATAGAACTGTCTAAAATGTCTTGGTCTGCTGAAGCATTAAGATTTCCCTTCACTGGAACTAAGGGTTCTAGGCCAACCCCTGAAAAACAACCCCATATCATCATCCCTCCTCCACCAAACTTTACAGCTGGCACAGTGCAGTCAGGCAGGTAATGTTCTCCTGGCATTCGCTAAACCCAGACTCGTCCATCAGACTGTCAGACAGAGAAGCGTGATTAATCACTCCACAGAATACGTTTCCACTGCTCCAGAGTCCAGTGGTAGCGGCGCTTTACACTACGCCCCCCAATGCTATTTCATGAAGCTCCTAATGCACGTTCTTTTGCTGATGTTGCTTCCAGAGGCAATTCGGAACACTTTATCAAGTGATTCAACAGTGGATAGACACTGTGCACTTCAGCACTCGGCGGCTCCACTCTGTGAGTTTTGCATGGTCTACCACTTCGTGGCTGAGCTGTTGTTGCTCCTAGATGCTTCCATTTCACAATAATCGCACGTACAGTTGTCTGGGACAGATCTAGCAGGACAGCAGTTTCACAGACTGACTTGTGGTAGAGGCGGCATCCTATGACAGTGCCATGTTTAGAGTCACTGAACTCATCAGTACAACCCATTCTACTGCCAGTGTTTGTCTATTGAGACTGCAGGGCTATGTGCTTGATTTCATACACCTGTTAGCAATAGGTGTGGCTGAAACACCTGAACTCAATAATTAGAAGGGGTGTCCCAACACTTTTGTCCATATGTATGTATGTTCAGCTCATCATATCTTACAGCTCATCATAATACATACATATTTACACATACATGTATTATTTGAAGGTAAAGTAACAAAATGACAGCTAAATATCTCAGTTAATATTTTTATTAGCTAAAACAGCACTTTGACACAGGAAATAGAGGTAAAGCACTCAGGAAAGCTGTGGTCTTCACATATATAAGTCTAGCTTTTTCATCTTATGCTCCTCCCCCAAAACACCTGCACTACTCTTTACATTCATACATTTTAGCAACTTCTCCTTAACAGTATCGAAGCAGCTAAGTTCCTGTTTAGTAGCAAAGTCACCGGAGAGGATGCAGGATAGCAGTTCAGCTGTTCAGCAGACACATGGTCAACTATATACACGGTCAGCGTCATATGCATGTAGCATCAGCTAAGAGGAACCTTCTAGGATGTATTAGACCCTTTCTGCCTGAGCTTCACACAGGCCTAAAGTTACCATAGAGTACAGAGCACACTGAGCATGTATTAAACCACCAGTGATAAAGGAGAGAAGAGAGGCAGACCCAGAGATACAGGCGGGGAGGAATAAACAGTTATCAGTACTTCAGAAGTTTCCTGTCCTTAGACGTTGTTGAATGTTATTAAAGTTATACAGAGACAAATAAAACTGAATCTCTTGCAGGTTTGTTAAGATGAACAAACAGTTCTGAGGAAAAGGGAATTCTGACATCTTCAGAGGGGTGGAACAGAAGCAGGACCCCCAATAATGAGGGAATAGTTGTTCCCACTGTTTTTTAGGGATATAAATTCCCTTCACAGGGCACCTGTTTCTGTTTACTGTAATTTAAACAGCAGAAATATTGGGCTTCACTTCAATTATTTATCCCCCCTTCCATCTTCTGAAAACAGCAGCTGCCCTTTAAATGCCATGATGAATTGGCCAATATACATGGTCCAAAATTACCTGGATTAAAATCTCATTACACTAATGAGTGTTTTTTCCTTCGGCACCACTTTAACATAAGACTACTATTATAAATGCTTTAAAATAAGTTCATTAATGGTTATTAATTGGGTCATAATGACCTTAAAAGCATTAATAAGCTTTTACAACTCAAATGAAATGGGCCACAGTGATCTGTTGTTTGGTTAGTAGTGAACCCTCATTCATTTATACTGTTAAACCTCAGATTTTGGTGTTTACTATTCTTACTTTGTCTTCTTCATCACTCAGCATTGAACCTGTCAGCGTAATCACATTTATATTCATCAGGTATAACAGCTCACTTCTGCTCTTTTTATTAATGTGCTATAACCGCTTATTAATGATTTTTAAATGTGTTTATGACCTAACTAATAACCATGGACAAACACATTTTAAACCATTCCTAAACACTTTATAAGGGTAGTCTTATTTTCAAGTGGTTCCCTTCAGAGATACAAGGTTTTGTTATGACACCATATTTGAATATCACTCCAGTCCATGGGTCACCTGTCTTATCTACATTGCTGCAAGTATTCATTCCAAACAGCATGAGGACGCCTCATTTAACCAAACAAATGCTTTGAAGACCAGCTGATTAAACTGATTAAACAAGTGGAATCAGGTGTATGTCTGGGTGATTGGAAAGAAAACCAGCAGCAACGCCGACACTTTACGGATAAAACTGGTGACCCCTGGTAAAATCCAACAGCAACATCTGCTGCATGTGGAGCCTCAACCAGACCACAGTATATTCTGTTATGACTCAAATAGTCCAAGGGCTGCTAGTTAGGGTAACACTTGATTTGGAGTGGTCCTTTGTAGATGAGTAATAAACTCTTAATAGATTATCAGTGACACATCAACAACATATCAGTGACGTAGCAGTAGTAAAAACATCAGAATACACTGAAGTAAATATCTTGTAGATCAGTGGTTCTCAACCTTTTCCACCTCAAGGCCATCTGTTTATCACTAGAAAGCAAAAAGGCCCACAATGTCATTTTTGGGAATTTTTCCACACAGTGACATGTGATGTGTTTCAGTGAACATGAACTTTCAGCAGAATATTGTTGTGTGTGGAACTGAAAGGTCAGGTTTCTTGAGGCGAAGGGCAAAAAAAATAAAACTGACAAAGCTGCTTTATTGTTGGGCTTGTATTGATGTTGTCAAACATTTGATATTTCTTATTGTTAAGTCAATTCTTTTTCACTGATATTTGTGACAAAGTGCCATCACAGATCCACTACAGACCACTGGCCCCCCTCAGTATATGTCCAAAGACCACCAAGGGGTGCTTCGTGGCCCACTTGTGGTCCTCTGCCCATGATTGAGAAACCCTGTTGTAGATGTTCTGTTGATACATTACTTACATTAAGTAGACCAACCTCAACCCAAAACCTAATCCTACCCCTGGCCCTGATCTTAACCCTAACCTTAACCTTAACCCAAAACCTAATCCAAACCCTCACCCTAATCCTAAAATTAACCTCAACCCAAAGCCTAATCCTAACCCTCACCCTGGCCCTAATCCTAACCCCAACCTTAATCTCAACCCAAAACCTAACCTTAACCCTCACCCCGGCCCTAATCCTAACCCCAACCTTAACCCAAAACTTAAACCTAACCCTAAACCTGGCCCTAATCCTAACCCCAACCTTAACCTCAACCCAGAAGTTAATCCTAACCCTAACCCTGGCCCTAATCCTAACCTTAACCTCAAACCAAAACCTAATCCTAACCCTCGTATGTTTTTAACATGTTACTGAGAGTCCGTTGAGTGTTTGTTTAATCTAAAAGGACCACTCAAAATAAGGAGTCACCCCAGTTTCCTGCCTCAAGTAGGTCACTAACACAACAGAAACGTGGACTGAAACCTCCTGCATTAAATCAGTGTTTCCCAGCCCTGATCCCAGAGGCCCACTGCTCAGCACATTTACCTGCTTTCCCCTGCTCCCATCACACATGATCCAACTAATCAGCCCATTATCAGCTCTTTATTAAGTGCAGGTTGGCATGTTGAAGGAGGGAAAGCACTAAGATGTGCAGAGCAGTGAGCCTCCAGCGCTGCATTAAACAATGGCCTTGAATTTAGCATACAGCAGGGGTGAGGAACTACCGTCTTGGGGGGCCAGGTTCCAGCACAGTTTGGTGATGTTTCTGCTCAGACACACCTGATTCAACTCATCGGTACATTATGTGGAGTGTTTGAACAGGAAAAAACAGCAAACTGGACCCTCAGGGTTTTCACACATGGACCATGCATAGACCAAGATGTTGGGAGGGTTCAGGTTAGTTGCTTGAAACCTACGTGAAACGACATTGCACTTAAGTCACATGATGTAAAGCGTAAAAGTTTGTGGAACAAGCCAATTACAACGGCATTAACACATCATGTGATCACATCGAACGGAATACTTTCAAACCATTGGTTTCAACGGATCGATTGACAAGAAAATAGAACAGAAGATTTACTGGTTGAAACGGGAAATCTCTCTCTTTATAAGTTGATAATACATTCTAGCTTGAGCATGAGTCAAAGCCTAGTTCATGAACATTGACCCCACACCTGCAGGTCCAGGCTGCCAGTGGAGGCAGTTAAAAAGGTATCAGACGGTTGTTACGTCTACAACTGTTTCAGAGTAGAAAACAACTCATCTGAACTTTAACGAAATGGTAACCAGCATGGAAAGAAATGTCAACAATTGCACTCTCTACACCACCATTACTTCAAGGCTAAACCCAACGAAATACACAATACACTCTTCCCTCTTTGAGTTTGGGTCAGCCATGATTGCGCTTCTGCAATTCCTGATTTCACTGAGATAAAACTACAAAGGAAGTACACTATGAGGCACAAAGTTTTGGCACCTATAAAAGGATGGGCTGGTAGGAGAGAAAAGACTGACAGCATCAACAGTCAAAGAGAATCATGTCAAACAAAAGGTATTACATGTACAACAGAACGGAAAATTATAGCATTAATAATTTATCTCCACAGTAGATGCCACTATATATAATAACGGTGTGTTCAGACAGTCGGTGTAAACTCATGAATTTTCAATCTGTTGCACTTCAACCATTAAGAAAGTCCATATCCATATAAGACCCAAACATATCGAAAATAAGACACATGCTAACCCTAAAAGATCCTGCGAGATTAATTCATGCCTTCAGACCAGACTACTGCAATGTGCTCCTGGCTGCTTGATCTTAGGTGCTGATTCTGAATAAATTTTAGAGGAGATAGGACCTTCTACAAATTTCATTTTTTTTCCTCTTTCCTAATCTTAATCCGCTCTCGCTGTCGACTCGGACTCACTACTACAAAGTCTCAGTCTTGACTTGGGCCCAATCCCATTTCTTATTTTCACCCCTACCCTTTGTTTTTGAGAGTCACCCTAACCCCTTGGAACTGAGTTACAAGGGTTAGTGGTTGAAATCTTCCCTATGAAATGGGACCCTCAAATAAAGAAGAGCATTACTTCATTAACAGCTACTAGCGCTGCTCTGTAGGTGACCCTACCAGTCTGCAGTGATAGCAAAGGAGGGTAAAGTTCAGCTCCTCACTGCTGGGCTTTAGTTACATTTAGGACATCATATGCCTTCAAAGAGAGGGGGCAATTATTTATTATCGCCCACCCATAATTCTATGGTAATATGAAGCTGAAGTCAGCTATTCACCAGCTTCTAGTTTTCCCATTCCACCTTAAATGGACCAGCAGTTACATTCTGGCGCTTCAGGCATCAATACTGCTGAACTATTTAAGGTGGAACGGGAAATTTAGCTAGCTAGCTGCCGATACATTAGCATAGTATTAGCGATTTTTTATGCTTGTTATGAAGAAAAGGGCCAAAATACATTGAAATGACATTAAACTAAGATAATATAATGGTTACTGTAATGTTTTAACAGAAAAAATTCTCACATTTGTGGGTTTCTTTGGTCTCTTATGCAGCCATTATGCCTGTTTTTCTTTTTATCTCATGACACTCAGTTTGAAATGACCCTCTGAAAAACCTCCATTTGGAGGGCAATGTAGTCCCAACACTTCGCCATACCCCTCTATCTCAACACTAATCGGGACACCCTACCCCCTAGGCGTGAACATGCAAAACGGAGGCTAAGGGCTAAGTGGTAAGGGCAAGGGGCGAAATGGGATTGGGCCTTGGACTCGCCTCTGGCGGTCTTGACTACAACACTAGTGTTAAGCCCTTTGAGATTATTTAAAAAATTCTATATAACTTAATGTTTATTATTGGTCCATCTGAGCGGGTTTATGTATTGTTCACGTGATATGGTGCCCATGATTACCCAAACGAAAAACAAGTGGTCACATAACAATGTAATTTGGTCACATGACAATGTTCCAAGTTTATGAGGACGGTCTGAACACACCATGACACCACTCTACTTCACCCATCCTACACCTGACAGCATGTTAGCAGTGTTGCTAACTGAAGCATTCCTGCTACACTTGAGCTCAGGGATGCCCTCTTATTCGAAGAGTGGGGCGGACCTGTCATTGGTCATCGTCTTTTTGAGCCTCACGCCACGCCGAATGGCCAGCAGCACATCGTCTTCCTGCACGTCCAGCTCTTCTTCATCCTCCTCTGGCAGAGCGTCTGATTGGCTGATGGAGGTGGGCGTCTCCTGGGAGGCTGATGGTGAAGCATTGCTGCTGTTCCCTGTGCTGGGAGATGTAGGACTTTGGGGAGATTCGCTATCTGTGGGGGTCGGCGGCTCTGGGACGGTGGGGGTTTTAACAGGGATTACGGGGGTCCTGATGGGGATTGGGCCCTGACCGCTGGAGCCGCGCCACAGACTGGGCTTTGACGAGGGAGCACGGCGAATGGTGGCTACGCCAGGTGTGGGGATAATGGAGCTGCAGGGGGACGGCAGTCCAGGGGTGGAGGTGGGGCGCTTGGCTGGTAACATGCGGCGATATGATTGGCTGATTTCTGTGTTCCGCGGGACAGAAGTGGTCCCACCGCAGTCCGGATGCTCCACATCGTGGTCTCCACTCATTGGCAAATAGTCGTAATCAAATACTGCAGAGAGAGGAAGAATACAACTTCACACAGTTTTATACTGTACACACAGCTTATAAGCAGCTTGTATGTGTGGTAAACTGAATAGCTCCTCCTAATATGTCTGTGACTTGCACAGTTTGGATCTAATTTTATGATGAATGGACCAATAGAAATGCTCCAAAGAGACTTTGTGTGAAATTTCTTTACATTAACATACATTCATTTAAAAATCTGAAGTTACTATTGTGGAGATCAATGTTTTTCTTTGGACAGTGACGACATGGTCATTATAAATATCATTACATTATCAGTGAAGATACTTTACATTAATGGGTTTTATCACATTTTTAAGTGCAATTTTTATTACATTTTTGGGGTGATTACATTATTGGTAAATTATAACAATACTGGGTTCTACACTCTTAAAAAGATGGTTCTTCAAGGGTTTTGTAGTAAAGAAAATGGTTCTAGATAGAACTATGAACACGCAAAGAACCCACTGCATAATTAAAGGTTTCTTTGCATCTGGAAAGCGTTCTTCAGATTGATGGAAGTGGGCATGAATGTGCTGTAAATAGTTCTATATAGAACCTTTTTAAAAATGGTTCTATATAGCACCAGAAAGGGTTCTTCTATTTCTACACTCTTAAAAAAGATAGTTCTTCAAGGATTTTTTAGTAAAAAAAAGGGTTCTAGATAGAACCATGACCACTCTACTACACTAAAGAATCCTTGAAGAACCATCTTTTTTAAGTGTGTTTAGCCCCAACCCTACACATTACACAAGCATTTCTCCTGAGAGCAAAATGAGTTCTTTAGATAAGTAAGACACGAGTAATGATGTTCTTAAATCAAGAGGATTTTGAACAAGCATGAAATGTCATGTAGGTCAATGTGAAACTGACTTAACTCACACTGTACATGCTTGCTCCTGACCAGGGGCTTCTCTACATTAGGGGCCTAGCAGTCTTGGGTTGGTGAGCGCGGGGCCCACCAGTGTTCGTCTAACCAAGTGAGCAGTTAAAAACTCTGCGCATGTTCAACACGCTTTCAATAACCAGCTAGGGGGCATGATCAAGTTGGCCCCATGCTGAGAGCAGCCAATAAAATATAATAAATTTGCATACGTCCAGACGTTTAGTAACGTTGTTTACGGAGTGGGCGTTGCTACGCAGCTAGCCACTGTTCCTCATCAGTTGTGGTAGCTGCTCAAAAAGTCAAAAGTGTAATAAAAGTCAAATTTGGTTCCAGCCATTAGAGCAGGATTTCAACATCATTCAGTCTGGAAAGGACAAAAACTGCTCCTCCAATCCAGAGAGGTTCAAGAGAAAACCATGGCCAACTGTGAGTGCAGCTAAAAACACTCTTCTGCTTTCCTTGCCTGCCCTTGCTACGCTATCACGTGAATTCATTCATGGATTGGTGGAGAAAAGTCTTTGACAAGTTTGCCCAGATGAAAGATCGCCGTGCATCTTTTCTTTTCGAGCAGTGAATGTCACTGCTGAGTCATTCTGCATTATTACAAGGTGTGTTATTCATGATGCCTGGAAAGCAATGATGTGTTTCCTGCTCTGATATGTTGCTTTGGTTGCTGATCACAGTGATCATTACTGCTAGATAACTTTTGGATTTGGATTTGTACTGCAATGCTGTATAACAAGTTTTTTTTAATGCCATTATCTTATCATTCATACTACTGTCTCCACTTCAACTCCTGGCCCCACGTTACGTTAATGTGTGAATTTGTGATTTCATTGATGGAGTGCGTTTGTGTTTGGATCAGGTTTGTGTGTAGTTTTACTGACGAGTTGCTGCTGCCCCTACAGTTTATTGAGCCCCACCAGGCTTTCTGTGGCAGAGACACCACTGCTCCTTACCATGAGTGTCCTCGCTGCAGCACGGTGTGTTGGTCTGGGTGCTGTAGCCGCTGGAACCTTGAACAGAGTCTCTGCTGCGCGGGATCTCCAACGACAGACCACGAGACAGACACACAGCCAGCTCCTCATGAGCTTCATCCTGCCTCACAAACAAACTCATCTGTGAATTTAAATACTTGAGCTGAGTCTTCTACAGGACAGAGATCATATCTGTTTTATTGTCTTGTCCACTGATCTGAACACCCTAATACGGACAGATGTGTACAGGTGTTGTGCTGCTCACCCTGGATTTGCTGTGTTCTGAGTTGGGGCTGGTTTTCTGTACTTCATCTCTGGAGCTGCTGGACTCGCAGCCCTCTCTCACCCTCTCTCTCTCCTTTATCCTGCGCAGAGTGTTCACCATCGGCTGGTCGTACGGGCCCGGCCTGGCCCAGTCCTACAGAGAGAGAGAGAGAGAGAGAGAGAGAGAGAGAGAGAGAATCTGTTATTATTCTAAACACTTATTTTTCACTCCAATAAATTGTCCTGCAGTTAGTCTCAACCTCGCACTGTGATTGGCTGAGAGGCATTCTATGCCAGTGTCTCCTGACACCACCACCAGCATACGGACCATTTAATGGAATTATCTATTGCAGCATAATGTAAACTGTAATTTTATGTCATCATTTGTGTTATTTCTGTCTCAGAAAAGCAATAACAAAAATGTAGAGAAACTTGGTATAATCAAACAATACACTTGTGTATTTTGGCATAATTATTCATTTACCACTGTAAATGATTTATGAACTACTTTGAATTTCATTGTACAGTAAACTGTCTGTTTCTCTGTGTATATGACAAACTCTCGAGTCTTGACTTATTCAATAATTTATCAGTTTTCATTTACTGCTATGAATTATTGTTGACTATTATGGCTACTATAAAATATAATAAAGCTACTACAATTATTTGTATACAATATATTATATTTATATTTATACCATAAAATATGCAGTAACTACAATAAACTATTCAGTAACTACTATAAATTATTTAGTAACTACTATAAATTATTTAGTAACTACCTTAAACTATTCAGTAACTACTATAAATTATTCAGTAACTACTATAAACTATTCAGTAACTACTATAAATTATTCAGTAACTACTATAAATTATTCAGTAACTACTATAAACTATTTAGTAACTACTATAAATATTTAGTACCTACTATGAACTATTAGGTAACTAGTATACATTATTTAGTAACTACAAATTAACAAATTAATCAGTAACTACATTAAAATATTCAGAAACTACTATAAAATGTTCAGAAACTACCATGAATTATTCAGTGACTACTACGAATTATATTAGACCATATACAGACCCTCAGGGTTAATGAGGACTGATGGACGAGTGATTTACAAAATCACACTGTCAACACTACAGCTCTTTCTATCTTTCAGTCTTTCTTCATATGTTTACCCATTTATTCATTTTTAAAAGATGCAGGGTGACAAAAAAATATATAAATAAATAAAAAAGGAAGCAAATCTATGGAAAGAGAGGATAAGCAGTTGTGATGAACAGAGAGAGGGAGAGGACAGATGAGTGGAGGGGTGAAGGAGTGGCACTGACCTTCCAGCTGGGCACTCTGTGGGAGACAGGGAAGGCGCTGGGGCTGAGAGGAAAACACAGCCCAAAATCTGCCAGCGAGAGGGCATGGGCATGGTGAGACCACGCCCATTGATGACCATAAGAGGGGGATGAGGGAGGAGGAGGAGATGGAGGGATGAAGAGGGAAGAGTCCACTGAACTCTCTGCACATGGGCTGAGCGATTCACACCCATTTAACAACTGAACCAGCGGGTAAATGAAAACAAACAAACAAACAAATGACAGGATGGACGAGGAATCATCAGGGGTGTAAAATACAGCTGAAGGTGACAAATCAACTGCACTGATATTTTAGAACACTGGAATCGATCATGATAAAAATGCTTTACAAAATAAGGGCAAAAAATTATTTTCATAAAAATTATTTCATTTTTTTTGGAATATCAAGAATGTATTAATTTATATGTAACACACTGTAATGGTTTATAGTAACGTATAGTCAACTTTATGAGATTTATCACCACTTTTCAAGTATGCAGCATTCCGGACGTTAATTTGATTAAACCTTAAAGCTAATATAGAATCAGCTCTTCATCATTCTGGACACATCCAACATTTCTTCATTTTTTACAGTGTCCTTCAAATTAGCTGAAACCTATAAAGTTGTCAAGCATTTTTATCATAACGGAATCATTTTATACAAGCACCTTCAATAAACTTTTATTAGTGACATCAGTGATTCTAAAATGTTGAATGGTGATTCCAAACTTTTGAAAGGTACTGCAGTTTTTCCAGTTACGTTTGTGTACACAATGTATTAAAAATGATCTGACTAAGATAATATTTACTGATAATATTTACCATTGTAAGGTCAGAGATTTTACACCCCTAGAAATAACGTATGGAAGAAATAACATAAATCATGGTGCAATAAACACAACAAAACATGACAACTATATAAGAAAATGTGAAGGTCAAATGGCATCGCTGGGTCTGGATCAGTCTTCACTGTTTAGCTTTAGCTTTGGTCTTTTATTTTACAGTCCAAAACACGACTGCAGCGCTGGCAAAGCTGGAGCTCAGTAAAAGAGTTCTGGATATTAAATAACTGCATAATCATCGACATACTGTGAAAAATGACATGTAACTTTTTTTTTGGAAGTATGCTCAAATATAGGCTTTACCATTTAAATTTATATTCAAACAGGTGTGTGACTGGTACTGTTTGTGTGTGTAGGGGTGTGTGGGTGTGTATGTATGTCACCTTGTCTTCAGTGTTGGTGTTGGAATCAGGTAATGTGGGAGTGGACTCGTCAGGGCAGGAGGAGGCAGAGCACTGAACACACACACACACACACACACACACAGCCATGCAGAGCAGTGTGTACAGCGTGCACGGACACAAAAAATCCATAGGACAACACATATAAACACAGAGAAATAATTATATTAGAATTATGCAAAGTAAAAGCAGGGGATGTGAGAGCCAAAGCTATGAACACATATAGCACAAATCACTAAATACTAATCACTACACATTACCCATGAAACACTAATCCGCATGACTGAACACTAAACCATAATCACTTAACACTAATCGTTAAATACTAATCACTAAACATTAATCATTAAACACTAACTCATAATCACAAAACATCACTAATCACTACACATTAAACATCAATCACTAAAGAATAACCCATAATCGTTAAACATAATCACTAATCACGAAACATCAATCACTAAGCACTAACCCATATCCCTAAACATAAATCACTAATCACGAAACATCAATCACTAAGCACTAACCCATATCCCTAAACATAAATCACTAATCACTAAACATCAATCACTAAGCACTAACCCATATCCCTAAACATAAATCACTAATCACTAAACATCAATCACTAAGCACTAACCCATATCCCTAAACATAAATCACTAATCACTAAACATCAATCACTAAGCACTAGCCCATAATCCCTAAACATATCACTAATCATAAAACATCAATCACTAAACACTAACCCATAATCCCTAAATATAAATCACTAATCACTAAACATTAATCGCTAAGCACGAACCCATAATCCCTAAACATAAATCAACAATCACTAAACATTAATCAATAAACATCAATCAGTAAACATCAATCACTAAACACTAACCCATAATCACTAAACATAAATCACGAATCACTAAACACTAACCCATAATTCCTAAACATAAATCGCTAATCACTAAACATTAATCACTAAACATTAACCACTAAACACTAACCCTTAATCCATAAACATAAATCACTAATCACTAAACATCAACCACTAAAAACTAACCCATAATCCCTAAATATAAATCACTAATCACTAAACATTAATCACTAAACATCAATCACTAATCACTAAACATTTATCCCTAAACATAAATCACTAACAACTGAACACTAAACACAGTAAACCCTAAATACTAAACAATCCCAAAAGACTAAACACTAATCATGAAATTTTAAACAGTAATCACAACTCACTAAACACCAATCACTAACCACTAAGTACTAATCACTAAATACTAAACCATAAGCACTAATCACTACACACTCATCACTAAACACTGAATACTAAACATTAAGCACTAAATACTACTTCTACTGTCCATGATGGGGAAGAGACATGGGGACATGCAGAGTGAAGATATGACAACGAGAGGTGGAAAGAAAAAAGAGAGCAAGAGACAGAAAAAGAAAGAAAGAAAGAAAGCAAGAAAAAGAAAGAAAGAAAGAAAGACAGAAAGAAAGAAAGAAAGAAAGAAAGAAAGACAAAGATATAAGGCTAAAGAAAGAAAGAGGAACAGAAACAGAAAAAGAGACTGTGTGTGTGTGTGTGTGTGTGTGTGTGTGTGTGGGTGTGTGTGTGTGTATATATGTGTGTGTGTCGTGACAGGTCAGAGTGACTCATCACTGTCTCCGGCAGTGTGGCTCTCGAACTTAATGGTGAACGTTCCCTAGCAACAGGAGACGGTTCCTATGGCAGCAGGTCTGGGCAGGGTTCCGTAATAATACATATTCATTACTGCACACAGACACGGTCTCTCTGCCCCTGAAGCAATAAACATGAGGGATCTCTACAGTAATATCCATATTCCCAAGAACATGACTTAACGGGGAACATGTCAAGGACACTCAGTGATGACTCTTATTATGTAAAGCAGATTTGATTTAACCCCTGACATCTCCAGCTTATTACATACTAAGGCTTATTGTTCAGCAACTACAGGGACTTCAGTGCAAACTGGCAGAGCTATTCTTAGGTTATAGAAGTGTGTAATAAAACTTTGGGCCCACTGATGGCCCGGGTCATCTAAGAGGCTAACCTTTAGATACCTACTACATCAAATAAGAGCAGGAGCAGATCGCAAGGACAGTAGAGTGAACAGTTTCACAGAAAGATTTGAATATTTTCTTCCTTCTTCAGTACTTTTCTCTACATTCTCTGGAGTCTGAATTTGGGTTGGAGGATTGATCAGCGTGATGGAGCGTGTTAAAGTATGTTGGAGTGTTTCTGAGTATTGGTAAAGTGTAGTGTAGGGCAAGAATGTATTATTATTTCTATACTCTATTGCCTATTATTTGATTATTTGACCACTAGAATCATTATCGAATCATGATTTCTGCTGGTTCCTTTCACTTTCCTGCCGCCATGCGCTTTTCTTCCTTAAACCGCTCTTACGTTAAATATTTACAGTTCGTATTGCCTTGCAAAGTGGTCATGACCAAGACTGGACCAGAAGATTGGTGATAAAAAAAGTCCTCCATATTTGTTTGGTTACCAAGCTAGCTAATTTGCTAACTATAAACAGTAACAACACAACAACGAACAAAGCACTGGTTAGCCAATGAGCTAACACTGCCAATTCTAGTGTGACTGGGTCTGCTGTACTGTAAACATTAGTGTGACTGGGTCTGCTGTACTGTAAACACTAGTGTGACTGGGTTTGCTGTACTGTAAACACTAGTGTGACTGGGTTTGCTGTACTGTAAACACTAGTGTGACTGGGTCTACCATACTGTAAACACTAGTGTGACTGGGTCTGCTGTACTGTAAACATTAGTGTGATTGGGTCTGCTGTACTGTAAACGCTAGTGTGACTGGGTCTGCTGTACTGTAAACGCTAGTGTGACTGGGTTTGCTGTACTGTAAACATTAGTGTGACTGGGTCTGCTGTACTGTAAACATTAGTGTGACTGGGTCTGCTGTACTGTAAACATTAGTGTGACTGGGTCTGCTGTACTGTAAACATTAGTGTGACTGGGTTTGCTGTACTGTAAACATTAGTGTGACTGGGTTTGCTGTACTGTAAACATTAGTGTGACTGGGTCTGCTGTACTGTAAACGCTAGTGTGACTGGGTTTGCTGTACTGTAAACATTAGTGTGACTGGGTCTGCTGTACTGTAAACACTAGTGTGACTGGGTCTACTGAACTGTAAACACTAGTGTGACTGGGTCTGCTGTACTGCAAACACTAGTGTGACGTTTTGCTGTACTGTAAACACTAGTGTGACTGGGTCTACTGTACTGTAAACACTAGTGTGACGGTTTGCTGTACTGTAAATGCTAGTGTGATTGGGTCTGCTGTACTGTAAACATTAGTGTGACTGGGTCTGCTGAACTGTAAACACTAGTGTGACTGGGTTTACCATACTGTAAACATTAGTGTGATTGGGTTTGCTGTACTGTAAACACTAGTGTGACTGGGTCTGCTGTACTGTAAACATTAGAGTGACTGGGTCCGCTGTACTGTAAACACTAGTGTGACTGGGTCTGCTGTACTGCAAACACTAGTGTGACCGGGTCTGCTGTACTGTAAACACTAGTGTGACTGGGTCTACCATACTGTAAACACTAGTGTGACTGGGTTTGCTGTACTGTAAACGCTAGTGTGACTGGGTCCGCTGTACTGTAAACATTAGTGTGACTGGGTTTGCTGTACTGTAAATGCTAGTGTGACTGGGTTTGCTGTACTGTAAACATTAGTGTGACTGGGTTTGCTGCACTGTAAACACTAGTGTGACTGGGTTTGCTGTACTGTAAACATTAGTGTGACTGGGTCCGCTGTACTGTAAACATTAGTGTGACTGGGTTTGCTGTACTGTAAACATTAGTGTGACTGGGTTTGCTGCACTGTAAACACTAGTGTGACTGGGTCTACTGAACTGTAAACACTAGTGTGACTGGGTTTGCTGCACTGTAAACACTAGTGTGACTGGGTCTACTGAACTGTAAACACTAGTGTGACTGGGTTTGCTGTACTGTAAACGCTAGTGTGACTGGGTCTACTGAACTGTAAACATTAGTGTGACTGGGTTTGCTGCACTGTAAACACTAGTGTGACTGGGTCTACTGAACTGTAAACACTAGTGTGACTGGGTTTGCTGTACTGTAAACGCTAGTGTGACTGGGTCCGCTGTACTGTAAACATTAGTGTGACTGGGTTTGCTGTACTGTAAACATTAGTGTGACTGGGTTTGCTGTACTGTAAACACTAGTGTGACTGGGTCTACTGAACTGTAAACACTAGTGTGACTGGGTCTGCTGTACTGTAAACACTAGTGTGACGGTTTGCTGTACTGTAAACACTAGTGTGACTGGGTCTACTGTACTGTAAACATTAGTGTGACTGGGTCTGCTGTACTGCAAACACTAGTGTGACTGGGTCTACTGTACTGTAAACACTAGTGTGACTGGGTCCGCTGTACTGTAAACACTAGTGTGACTGGGTCTGCTGTACTGCAAACACTTTTGTGACTGGGTCTGCTGTACTGCAAACACTAGTGTGACTGGGTTTACCATACTGTAAACATTAGTGTGACTGGGTTTGCTGTGCTGTAAACATTAGTGTGATTGGGTTTGCTGTGCTGTAAACATTAGTGTGATTGGGTCTACTATACTGCAAACGCTAGTGTGACTGGGTCTGCTGTACTGTAAACGCTAGTGTGACTGGGTCTGCTGTACTGTAAACACTAGTGTGACTGGGTCTGCTGTACTGTAAACATTAGTGTGACTGGGTCTGCCGTACTGTAAACACTACTGTGACTGGGTCTACTGTACTGTAAACACTAGTGTGACTGGGTCTACTGTACTGTAAACATTAGTGTGACTGGGTCTGCCGTACTATAAACACTAGTGTGACTGGGTCTGCTGTACTGTAAACATTAGTGTGACTGGGTCTGCCGTACTGTAAACATTAGAGTGACTGGGTCTGCTGTACTGTAAACATTAGTGTGACTGGGTCTGCTGTACTGCAAACATTAGTGTGACTGGGTCTGCCGTACTGTAAACATTAGAGTGACTGGGTCTACTGTTCTGCAAACACTAGTGTGACTGGGTCTGCTGTACTGTAAACACTAGTGTGACTGGGTCTGCTGTACTGTAAACACTGGTGTGACTGGGTTTGCTGTACTGTACACACTAGTGTGACTGGGTCTACTGTACTGCAAACACTAGTGTGACTGGGTCTGCTGTACTGCAAACACTAGTGTGACTACACTAATCTACTACAGTTGCAGAGTGATATTTCATGATCACCTGTGTGTTGGTGTCTGGAGGCATGGGGGATGGGCTCTTAGACTGACAAGTGTCCTGAGAGGTGAAGCCAGAGTCATGTGAGGAAACGCTGGGCGAGGCGGACAGAGCCTTGCTGGGGGAGGGCGGAGCCTCGGTAACGGAAGTGTGACGTGGGAGAGTGGGAGTGATTGCTGCTCGAGCGGGAATCACTGCTGTTCACGCTGTTTAGACTACTGCTGAGAGAGAGAGAGAGAGAGAGAGAGAGAGCAAGAGAAAACATTGATCATTAGGTTAAATACAGAAGCAGCCCAAGGGCGGTACAGTACAAGTGTATGCTATGCTGGGTGCTGTAGTTACACACCTACACATGCTGGACTTCCTCGACGTAGTGCTGGGAGAAGAGGGTGGAGTCTGGTATGACCAGCTGCACTCTGACACCTTCAAATCAGAAATCACCTGCACAGACAATATAGAATTTGTGATCGACACATAATCAATTCACTATACGTCACGAATACACCAACCAATTTATAATATATAAATAAGGTATAAACATAAACAGTCAACACATTAATTAGTCTCTCAATAAACAAAATATGAAATCACCTATCACAATATACTCTCACTGGCCACTTTATTAGAAACTCCTCCCTTGTAGCTCCACCTTGCTGGTGTACACAGAGGCTGTGACTCCATCTGATATGCACAGTATGTGCCTCAGCAACAGCCATACTTGCACCACACACACTACCATGACAGTGTCACTGCTCTGCTGAGAATCATCCACCACCCAAATAATATCTGGACAACAGATGGGCTGCGATCTATAATTGTACACCTACATAGTGGACCAATAACATAGGTGTTTCTAATAAAATGGCCAGTGAATGTATGTTCAGGTGTGCGTGTGTGGGGGTGGGTTTCTGTTAGCACACAGGGGTTTCTGATGTATTTAGGCAGGTGTGTGTTCACACCTGCTCGCTTGAAGGAGGCAGTTTGTGGGGATCCATAGTCAACGACCTCAGATCATCAGAGATCGACTGCAGGTGAGTGATTTCACCCAACATACACACTTCTTCTTCCTATAGAGAGAGATAAACACACACATAAACACATACATTACTATCTAGTAGGAATAATGTCTTTAACTACATTATTCTAAACTCATCAGCAGGATTGGATTCTGTACTGTTTGATCCAGTTTTTTAACCTCTCTACTAAACTCTGACTGAATCCACAGATGGTGTAACATCTGCAACCCAGTGACCCAGAAACTCATCAAGACTGCAATGATGATACACTGAGAACAGTAACTTAAAGCAAGTCATCTCCAAGCATGCTTTAAAAAGTCTTTATGTGCAAGCGAGAGGAGAGGAGAAGAGTGGAGGAGGAAAGAGAGAATGAGAAAAGACTGATAGGGTGGAGAGGCAAACTTGAAAATGGTACAGTAAGAGAATAATGCTGAAAGAAAGAAGAATCAGAATTACAATTGTTTATCAGCCAAAATAAATGCTCCTGTATGGTTCTTGGCTTGGATATATAGTTTTAGGCAAAGTCTTTAACTGTACTGGTATAGAACCTCGGCTTTATGATATATAACCTCTGCAAACTGTAGAAAAGGTTCTTCACATTCATATAACTCATTTGCAACAATGGTTCTTTAAAGAAACAATCCATTCCAAAGCTGCATCGTTCATTAATTTTTTAAGCTGACTGCACTTTTTTATAAGCTGATGGCATTTTTTAACCCAAAGCTCAGACTGTGTTGGGCTGAATGAACACATGAAACACACTAGTACATTTCCAGCACTTTCTACTAGCCAAAGTCACAACATGCACATAGGAACCAAAACATTATGACCATTATGACCTGCCTATTATGCTGTTGGTCCTCCACATACTGCCAAAACAGCTCCAACAGGTCTGCAAGACCTCTGAAGGCCCTGTGGTATCTGGTACCAAGACATTAGCAGCAGATCCTATTGGGATCTGGGGAATCTGGAGGCCAGGACAACACCTACAACTCTTCATCATGTTCCTCGAACCATTCCCAAACAATGTGTGTAGTGTGGCAGGATGCATTCTCCTGCTGAAAGAGGCCTTTGCCCTGAGGGGTGTACCTGGTCCGCAGCAATGTTTAGGTAAATGGCACATGTCAAACTGATGTCCACATGAATGCCTGGAACCAGGATGTCTCAACAAAACATCACCCAGAGCATCACACTCCTCCCAAGAGCTTGTCTTCTTTCCACAGTGCATCCTGGTGCCATCACTTCCCCAGGTAAACGATGCACATGTACCCAGCTGTCCATGTGGCGTCGAAGAAATGGACTCAGAACAGACAACCTTCTTCTGTTGCTTCAAGGTCCAGTTCCAAAGTTTGCATAACCATTTTAGGTGCTTTTGATGGTAGACAGGGGTCAGCATGGGCAATCTGACCCGTCTGGCCCCATACGCGTCAGGATGCATTGCACAGCGTGTTGAGGCACATTCCTCCCGTAACCGTCACTAAAATTTCTTGTGCCACAGTAGCTCTTCTGTCAGTTCTAACCAGATGGGATAGCCTTCGTTGCTCTCATGCATCGATGAGCCCTTGGCGCCCAACAACCTGTCACTGGGTCATGGATTGTGCCTCCTCGGACCACCACTGCTGACAGGGAGCACTCCACAAGCCTTGCCATTTCAGAGATACTCTGACCCACTCGTCTGGCCATAACAGTTCTCACCTTGTCAGAGTCACTCAGGTCTTAATGCCTGACCATTTCTCCCACATCCAACATGCTGACTACAAGAATTGACTGTTCACTTACAGTCTAATATATCTCAGACCTTGACATGCACTGTTATTACAGGATAATTAACATTATTCATTTCATCAGTGGTCATAATGTTTCGGCTCATCGGTCACAACGTTAAGATGTTATGTAATGGACGTTTTAAATTCTTAAACAAATAATGTAATAATAAATTTGGTAAGTTTTAATCTAGTCAGTTTATTGAATCTGCTTTGAAAAAAAGTAGATGTTATTAAACGCCAATGAAATGAAATATGGGTCAATCGGTCAGAATTTATGGCCACGCTTAACGAGAGAACAGGGCCATGTGTCACGCAAAAGAACAGTATTCAGAACGCTTTGCATGACTAAAGGCTTCTTTGCATCGTGAAAGTCTTCTTTAGATTAATGGAGAATGTGCTGTAGATGGTTCTATATAGAACTTTTTTGAAAAGCGTTCCATATAGCTCCAAAAAGGGTTCTTCTATTCTCATGATGACAAGCTTGTCACCACAGAAGAACGCTTTTTGGTGCTATATGGAACGTTTTTGAAAAGAACAATCTACAGAATGTTCTCCATCAATCCCGTTCACAATGCAAAGAACACTTTAATCATGCAAAGGATTCTTTTAGTGTTCAGAGTTTTATATAGCATCATTTTCTTCACTAAAGAACCCTCGAAGAACCATCATTTTTATGTGTGTAGGTAAAAATATGTGAGAACTTGTGGTTTAGGGAACCAAAAGTCGTTCCTTTATGGCATCGCTCCCAGTCCCCCCCCCCCGTTGGAACCTTTCTTTTTGACTCTGTTCTGAGTCCTCGCACAAAAACAGAAATGAACAGAAAGTGTAATGAGAAAACAGATGGAGGGATCACAGACAGAGGGAGGACAGAAGGGCTGGGGGGGCTGACTTACTATGGCGGGTCTGAGCATGGAGACGAAAGAGCAGAATCGCGCTCTCTCCTCTATCAGGGCCTTCCTGACTGCCTGCCTCTCCGTCTCCTGCAGCAAGGCGTATTTATCGGTCACTCCCTGCAGAGCGCTGTCCACCTGCGGCTGCAGATCACCACGCCCTGGAGCACACACACGTTTACAAATGCATGACTATCATCACCACAACAACTCAGCCCCACATCAGTCTCCCACATCAACATCAATATCACTCCCAAAGCCACTCTGACCGGGGTCATTTCATCATCTCTGCTGCAGCAGTTACAGACACTTGCAAGACTCACCATCAGCCCAGTAAGAGCTGAGATTTGCTGGTAGCACCGCTAACTATGTAAAATTCATAACACCTTTTTGGACAGGAAGTAGTTGCCCTTGTGACAGCAGGCTTATTTTTATTGCTAAAAAAACAAAATTACTTAAGTATAAAATGCAAGTGGCATAGGTATATAAAATACAGCTCATTTTCAAAGGCCTCTGCAGTTAAAACAAAGAAATAACAGTTACACATTCATAACATCTTACATAAACACTTCATAACATCTTCATGAATGTTAAAAACATTCATAAAAACATTCATTTAGAACATTTATAAAGCATACATGTTTTACATAATATGGGCTACTATGTCATTTTACTGAGAAACTTTCTTTTTCCAAAATAAAAGTCCTAATTCTTTAGTTTGAAAAACTTTATCATTTACAGTGAAACAGCTCATTTCTGGACAGCCAGTATATAAATGACCTTGTTTTACCCCTTTGGCAATTAAGTACTTCGGTTGAAGTCGAATTCGGTTGAATGATTGTTCATAGCATATTTACTTAACTCACTGTCCACAAAGTAAAGTGACATTCAAAGGAACAAATGCTTAAGAAAAAACAAATACTAGAGGTATACATGAAACATGCCTAAATGTGTCAAAGCACTTAATGATCGAAAGGGATAAAGCGAGGTCATTTTCATTTCGCCTGTCCAGAAATGAGGTGTTTCACTGAAAATACTGTACTTTTTCAAAATAAAAAATGAGAACTTTTATTTTGAAAAAAAAATCTCAGTAAAATGACATAGTAGTCCATATTAATGTCATGTAAAACATGTATACTTTATAAATATTGATCTGAATAATCATGAACGTGCTATGAAGTGTTTATGTAAGGTGATATGAATGGGTTATGTAGACACCCTTCTAGTAAAAATGTTCCTGAAATAACAGTATAAAAGGTGTCTTTTTGGAATGCATTAGAATGAATCTGTTCATGCATGACTACATCCCTACAACACACAGAACTGCCTGAAAAATACAAATACAGCGCGACTGTGACCATTTTACAGATTTCTAACTGGTGTAAAAGTGTCGGCTTTTCTCTGCTGTGAAATGCCGAAAACAGCCGCAGTCAGTTTGTGAGAACAAGAACGCCACATCACTTTATACAACACATGCAGTGGAAAAATCGTTCTATGCTAAATAAATAAACTGCACACGCAGGCTGAACAGTGAGCGTAACCTGGTATAGAAGGCCACTATTGGTTTGTTAGGCTTTTATTATTCATACATTTTACTGTGACAGTTGATTATTTTATTTTTAAAGCCACACAATGGACCAGGTTCATAAAACTCAGCGGTAACACCGCTATGTCACTCAAAATGCATGTCACGCTGAAAAGGAGCCTTTCATAAAGTCGCTGAGGTGGTGATTATCTCGCTGGTGTCTTTTTAATGATGTGGCATTGTCACCACTGTCCTGGGCAAAGGCCCAATCAAAATCCACATGGAAATGAGCTCATGCATATTAACGACATGCCCAGTGAAGCTCAGGATGCCTGGCAAAATAAAAGAAACAGAAAACTCTCAGAAAGAAAAAGCTGCTGTTAAGAGAAGAAGTGCTGACAAATAATAGTAAATTGTTTGGTAAAAATGCTTTTAATTTAATTTTTTTTTCTTTATCAGAAAATGTTGTTGATACACTGTTAGAAATGAGAGATCTGCTCAACTCAAAATGATATAGTAACTGATTACATGGCTTTTCTTGAGTTGATTCAACTTGAGGACACTTCACACGACCCAAACTTCTTAGTTGAGTTAAAAGTTCTTTTATTTTTTTAGTTCTGCTTCTCAGTTTGGTAAATAAGATGAACTTGTCTTTATACTCAACTTCCCCACCAGCCAGGAGTCTCATCACACAATCCTGCTAGACATTTTCCCTCTTGTGTGAACACTTACAGATGACTGTGGCATCGCTGGGGCTCAAACTCACAACCTCCTGTTGGGGTGACGGCTTCGTCCACTGAACCACTCAGGAACACATGAAGCAGCTCAGATTGTGTGTCTACAAATGTTTAATATACTGGGAACATATCTGTTGTTTTAGCTTTAAAGTAGGGCGTCATCTCAGCTGTCTAATAATTCTTCCTAACATCAGAAGGTTGTGAGTTTGAATCCCAGCTATGCTGTAGCTGTCCATATACAGAACCCAAGAGGAAAATATGCCAGATGGGACTGTGTGATAGAAGGAGCGCCAGCCAGTGGAGAAATTGAGTAAAAAACACAGATTCAGTTTTGTTTATCTAACTGAGATGCAGACCTAGAAACAGTAGCTGGGAGAACTTTTGACTCAACTAAGAAGTTTGAGCTGTGTGAACGCTGGTGTCCTCAAGTTGAGTCAACTCAAGAAAAGCCATGAAATCAGTTACGATATCATTTTAAGTTGAGCAGACATCTCATTTTGTACAGTGTACTACAAAAAATGACAAATAAAAACATCTTAAATGTCAACTTTTAATTACAGGAACTACATTTTAGCATGTTAGACTTCATTTCTCATTGGTAAGAATTCAAGCCTTTTTCTAACTCATTATGATTGTTGAACTAACATGAATTAAATTAGAACATTTGGTATTTTTAATTACAATTTCAAATTAAACCGACATGCTGATATTCTAATAACCATTTAAAAACCATTTCATTTCATTTTCAATCTGAAATCCTGCTGAAGCCAGTCTTCTTCCTCTTCGTGCACAGCAGCAGTTAGCAGGTTTACAGAGTGCCATCTTTTATAAACACCACACAGATTTAAATTTAGATGCACAGCAGATGTTGTGAGACTGATGCCACAAGAAAGAAGCTCAATCTACCCCATTTGAGGACTTCAGTTCTAAGCTGATATAATAACGTGTATGGCACAGTCTGTATGTTTTACAGTCGTTTTTCTGAGCTTAAAGTATCTGCTTACATTCTAACATTTAAGAATGACAAACCTGCACGTATGATTATATATTTGCAGTAATTGATCATTATCTAAGTCAACTATTTTCATTTTTCATTCATCGAGGTACAAACAATGTAAATGTTCCCTCAAAGGTACAACAGTGGTTTTAAGGTGGTTTTAAGTTGTGAACCTTAAATAAGTTTTTCCAGGTGAAAAGTTTGTATTTGTACCTTTTTATAACCGAATGTTTTAAAACAGAACAATAAAATAAAGTCCTGGAGACGAGACGGGGTGTGTGGAGTCAGTACAACTTAGAAAATATGATTTCAGTGGATTATGGTTCAGTTATGTTCCCTGACTAAAGGTACTGAGATGGACCCTTTAGGGAACCACCCCAGTGACAAGAGAGGTACTGCACCAGTGACAGCACAGTACCTTTATTTCTGAGAGTGTATGAAAAACTGATATATGCAGTGATTTATGCGCATGTATTTCAATATTTTGGTACATATTTAAATATGGCACAGTTAATGTATTTAGCACATATTTTAAAACATCACTAATGTTGCACATTTGTTGAAAACTAATTTTTATACAAGCAACGATATACAAACATTTTTCTTCCATATGGGTAGATTTCCATTTTCATTTAAAACTGAAAACATGGAATGGAATTCGTTCGTAATTAGCTTAAATAAATGTGCATAATATATAATGACTTATTAGATGGTGATAAGACAAGTTCATTTAAAGTGCAATAATAATATAAATAGCAAAGAGTTAATACTGGAAAAACAGTTTAAATGCTATTCTGGTGCTTTGTTTATTTGTGACTGAGAGACCGACAGTGGAATAAAATCTTGTCTGATGAAGTTTTTTACCAATCAGAAAAAAGACACTTTCTGGAAATGGTATAAACATGACTGCAAAGGCATAATCAGAGTTTTTATACGCTGAGCAGTGACAGGTCTGCTGTACTGCCTCTGACAGCACCTTAGAAAAGTGCACCATATCAGTCACTGTTTCAGAGCCACAGCACCATCTGCTGGAGGAAAACCCAGCTGCTCTGCCTTGAGTACAGAATGAAGGGCCTTTGAGTTCCTCTACAGTACTGAATATCAGGTTCTGTGTGTGTGTGTGTGTGTGTGTGTGTGTGTGAGTGTGTGTGTGTGTGTGTGTGTGTGTGTGTGTAAATGTCTTCACAGGTCATGCAAACACACAGGCAGCAGAACAGGTTCCCTTCTGCTACTCAGATGAGTGTGTGCTCAGGGAACACGTCATACACACATACAGTACTGTGCAAAAGTGAGAGAGACCGCCCCCGATTTATTTCAGTTCCAGTCAAAACAGGCATTACGTTTTTTATTATTATTAAATTATGGCAAAAACAACAAAAAATGACAAAAAAAGAAAGATACAAGGTTTTGAGAATTTTTTCCAAGTCATTTTGGGTAATATCTTTTGATCCATTCACACACACACACATATATGTGTATATTATATATATATATATATTATATATATATATATATATATATATATATTTATACACACAGACAGACAGACAGACAGACAGATAGATAGATAGATAGATAGATAGATAGATAGGTAGATAGACAGAAAGATAGAAATGCTCCAAAATATATACATTCTGTCTTCTGATGCTGAAAATAAATGCGTTCTACTTAATGGAAACTATCCAACTGAAGGGTGGTCTCTGACTTTTGCACAGTACTGTATGTGGGCGGTCATCCTGACAGGAGAACATGCTGTTTATGCAGTACACACACTGCACAAACAACAAACGACACTATAAAGGAATGCCAGGCCATTCCTCCTCTAAACTCAAACATACAATTTAGGGTTTAAGTGTGAGGGCAGAGCCAGGAACGCTGTGAAAGAAAGAGCGAAACCTTGATCTTAAATTTCACACAAAACATTTCATAAAGGACTCTGCAGAGTTTACTGCAAGGTTTCACACTCTATTTACTCAACAGAGCTCAGTCTGTGTGGGAAAGTGAGGGAGTGTTTGTGTTCATACATTTTTAGGATAAAAACTGTGAAGAGCTTTTTACACGAGCCCTGCTTTAGTTTTTAAAACTACAAAAGACAAAGCCATTTGTTTTGGTTAGTGAGGTTAGGATTTGGGTTAGACTTAGAAAAGTCTTTTTACAGAAAGATACTTACTTTATATACATACATATTGCATATCGTATTATTACATGATGTATATATGCATATGTTGTATGCAAAAGTTTGAACACCCTTGGTTAAATTACATATTTGTTCTTTTTGTGAAAATTTCTATACCATATTGGGGGAAAAAATGATACATATATATATAGAAAGAAAATGTCATATCTTCAAAGTGAGAACTTTATAGAAGAAGGAAAAAAACCTAATTTACCTTTAATGTAAGTCAATGGAATCCGACTTTTTCCATATCATTTAGGGTCGTTTCTTTTGGTCCATTTATCATTAAATTTACACACAATGTAAAAGACAACAGACATTTTCAAATTATGTCACAAACTGAACATTGACAAAAATGGAGATACAAGGTTTTCTTCCAACACACAGCAATATTCTAAAAATCGTCAGCTAATTACAGTTATGTTGATTATTATGGCTCCTTAGTCCAAAGCAAAAGATCCAAGTTTAGATAAGCCGAAATTTTATCTACTGCTGGACTGCCACTTACCAACTCGGTTAGTAGTGGGTGGTATGGGCAAAAATATTTATTATGAAATTGACTAAAATTTCTGACTGTTGTGATACATATATATATAGTACACAGACATTTTTAAATAAAACTGCAGTATTTTAGTTGCTTAACCAAATCTATTTTTTGTAGATTAACAGTGGCCTGTTATTCTATCCTTCACTTTTTAATAAGACCCATTTTTCAAAACCGTAACCTTGTAACTGTTTTTACTATGCCAAACACTAAAAAACAAAACTGAACAATTAATAGATAAACCTATCAGTAATGCCTTCTGAAAAAAACAATGCTAAATGTTAAGTCACGTCTGAATCTATACTAGGCTGAATTTTCTGCTCCACCTTAAATCGAGCAGCACACATGCTGGTAACTATACAGCCAACTGAATTTAACTGCTGCGCCATTAAGGTGGAGGGGGAAATCTGAATTAGAGGGCAGTTTTAGCTTTCTGAATTTCTCTCATTTGTCTCACATCCACACAAACTCGAGCCTCTGACCGTCAGACACTACTGGAGTTTGAAAAATATTGCAGTCATTCAGACCTCAGTAGCTGCTGGTCTGATGCAGGTGAGCAAGTCGGGCGGCTCCCTCAGCCAGGCCTCATCGGTCTGGTTTCCACGCTAGGCTAAGGCTAACCTGAAAGTCTGGCGATTCCTTTATGTCCACTGTGGTAGACAACTTCAGGTGAAAGGGACTAGACAGTGGGAGGTGATCGAGGGTCAGCTGCGTTTTTTATTTTCATTTGAATTTCGATAAATTGTTCGTAGCTTCAGCTGCAAACACTGCTGCTTCCACACTGACTGGATGACTTATCCATTCGGATGTAGAGCCAACTGCTATGTTTAAACATTCCTATTTGTTCTAAATCCCCCGTCCACGGGTTTGAGACTCAGCTCACCCATGAATTTGTCGTGCTCACCTAAAAACAGTAGTCCTGCTGCCACTACTGCCTGTAGAGGAGCATAACTACAGAGTACGTTCAACAGGGAGCGCACAGTTCTTTCACTGCCCTTCACTTTCTTTCACAGTTAAGGTGCGTCTACGGTCTATGAGTGTTCGTGATTGAGTGTAGGAGATAAAACGAGTGAGCTCCTCACCTTTCTTCGCTTTCTTCTGCAGTTTGAGAGTGTCTGAAGATTTCTTCTTGATCTCTTGGCGTGCTCGTTTGTATTCTGTCCACACATAGAGAGAGAGAAAGAGAGAGAGAGAGAGAGAGAGAGAGAGAGAGAGAGAGAGAGAGGGAGAAAGAGAGAGAGAGCGAGAGAGGGAGAGAGAGGCTCTGTAACACTTTGAAGAGTTGTTTCAAAGTCAGTAAGGAACAAAAAAAGGAAAAAGAATTAAAAGTGATCAAACGGGTTAGTGATGACTGAATAATGAGCGGCAGTGTGGAGAAACGCCTGCAGCTACACCCCCGCTGCGCGTGTCTGTGTGTCGGTGCGCGTACCTTTGGCATGGTCTTTATCCATCATGTTGGCGACTCTCTTCCACTCCTCCATCTGCTCTTGTAGTGGATTAATCAGAGAGTCCACAAAAACCCTGCACACATGCATGTTACTCTCACTCAGGAACTAATCTCAACAAACAATGGTACTCTATTCATAACATATTATAGTTTGGTCCCCTCACTATGGATCAAAGCAGAAAAAGTTACATTTTAGCTCTGGTTCCTTTAGTGTTCACACAAAAAGCAAACGATCTATGCAAACAAAGTAATCCGGCCAAAAAATCACAGCTGATTGAGACGATATTCTAGAGCAGTAGTTCCCGGCTGGGTACTCGTGCCCCCCAGACAGCTGAGATTGTACTCTAACCCAACTCACAACCCTAAGGGCTCAGGAATGTGCATTCTGACAAATTTCGATTTTCGAGTATTAGCAAGAGTTACTGAACGGATTATGCCTGGGCAATGTAGTCGGATATCACCAATGATTGACATGTAACCCCGTAACCCTGTACTTAAAAGGCGATAACCGTCATGTTCGGAAACTGACAGAGAAGGGAGGACTAATTTACCATTGAATAAAATGTTAAATTAACACAGTGTGTGTGTATGTGTGTGGGGGTGTGTGTGTGGTGTGGTGTGTGGGATGTGTGTGTATGTTTACTCACATTGAGAACTGTCTGAATTTGGCCTCTATGCTGCGGTGTCTCATACACATCCTGGTCAGAGCAGAGCCAATGTCCCGCGTACCACCTGCAACATAAATCACATAATGTGTGATTTATGAATCTCCTGTACACCCAGAAACAAACACACACACACACACAAACAGTGTTAGTATACAGTGTCTGGATGGGTTGGGTCCTAATATGTCCCATTTTTGCTATATATGCAATTATCTACCTTATATATATATATATATATATATTTATATATTTTCAACAAAATATATATACACATATTTTGTTGGAACAAAACCTTTTTCATTTTTTGATATAATTTGAAAACGCCTGTTGTCCTGTTTGCAATTTGGGTGAAGTTTATGATGAATGGACCGAAAGAAATAAAATTACTTTAAAAAAAAAATTACGTAAAATTACGTAAAATTACGTAAAATTACTCAGTCTGGTTCCACTGACTTTCATTATGAGGAAAGAATGTTTTTTCTTCTTTTGTAAAATTACCATTTTGGAGATACGAAGTTTTGTTCTGATAGTAGTGATATGTAAGCATCTATGTGTAATAATAATATGTCCCAAATGTATTTTATACATGTAAGTATCTCTACGCAACAATAATACACACAATAGCAAGAGCAACTGGCGTGTTTAAATAATGCAAAATAAATGCAAGGCTTTGCCCTTCAGGTTTAGAAAAAGGAAATTTGATCAAGTCAGGAGCATTCTGTTGGTCCAGCAGGTCAGTGCAGCTGGTTTTTCTATAATTTGGGACATATTTCAAGATATTTTCGTAACGAAAATGTACAAAAAGAAGCCTTTTCTTTCTCTCTCTCTCTTTTTCCCTCTCTCTCTCTCACACACGCACACAAACACATGCTTAAACACATGAGTGATCTATGAAAGTTTGCACACATACATGCACCTACAATGAGTGATGAATAAATTGTTGAGTTATGTATGGGGTCAATCATTTGCTCTGTTACCGTCCAAAGTCACTGAACAGAGAGAAGGCTTTAAAAACAGAATGGTGTATTTTCACACACACACACACACACACACACACACACACTAACAATGAATAATATACAATGGGAAGAAATATGTGTTAGTATTTTACAACTGAGGGTTTGTGTGTGTGTGTGTATGTGTGTACGTGCATGCATGTGAGTGTGTGTGTGTGTGTGTGTGTGTGTGTGTATGTGTGTACGTGCGTGTGTGTGTGTGTGTGTGTGTGAAAGAAACAGATGGCCGTGCTGGCTCAAGGTGTGTAAGAAGCTTCGCTATATTCTGTTATCCTCAGCAGGAGAGAGAGAGAGAGAGAGAGAGAGAGGGAGGGAGGGAGATGGACAAAATAGGAAAGGAGGGATAAAAAGAGAGAGAGAAGGAGAAAGAGAGAAAGAAGGAGAGAAAGAGAGAGACAGTCACAGAGTGGCCGTTTGTCTTGTCTGTGGGAGACTGCTACAGACTGTGACTGTGATATGCCTCACAATGCCGTACATTAAAAACACATCAGTGAATGATCATCACTGTTAAGTCATACATGGTAAAGTCAAATACAGTGACATCATATACAGCAATGTCATACACAGTGATGTCATAGACAGTAAAGTCAAATTTAATTAAGTCATATACAGCAATGTCATGCACTGTGATGAAAAAGTGGCCAGTTTGGTTTAGTTCCAGTTTTGGTTTTGGTTGTGTTTTGTTTGCTGGCTGTGAAAATAAAGTTTAAAATGGCTGCTGCATACACAGTAATGTCAAATAAAGTGAAGTCAGTCATATATAGCAATGTCATACACTGTGATGTCATACACAGTAAAGTCAAATAAAGTGAAGTCATATATAGCCATGTCATACACTATGATGTCATACACAGTAAAGTCAAATAAAGTGAAGTCATATATAGCCATGTCATACACTGTGATGTCATACACAGTAAAGTCAAATAAAGGGAAGTCATATATAGCCATGTCATACACTGTGATGTCATATACAGTAAAGTCAAATAAAGTGAAGTCATATATAGCAATGTCATACACTGTGATGTCATACACAGTAATGTCAAATAAAGTGAAGTCATATACAGCAATGTCATACACTGTGATGTCAGAAAGGATATACACGATTATTAGTGTCAAGAGTAATATTGCTGCTGGCGGTCAATCCAAATTAATGGCAGGTCAAGGTTTTAATTGCTGATTTGTTCATCCATGTTTAAAATTAAATGGCGCAACATAACTCAATTAAGAAAACCTTGATTAACAAATCCTTGATTAGATCTGAATTTAATTTGATCCTGCTTGGTGGTTGGTTAGTTTCACTGCTCTTTACATGCATGGTGAGTGTTTGTGTGCCATCTTTCTGCTCTGATCAGTAGTGCTGCTGTGTTTATTGCAGATGCTGAGAGTTTCAGATTTTTGCTCTGTCTGGATTCCCACAGCAACACCCTGCTCTGCTCTTCTGACCCCAAATCTATAAATACTGCTGCAGTGTAGCCGACACAAGCTCGTCTGCCATGATTCTCTCTCTCTCTCTCTCTCTCTCTCCCCCTCTCTCTCTCTTTATTAATAGCAGTGACACCAGGGCCTGTGTGAAGCACTGCAATGCAGCAGCACCTCCCCTCTCCATATCGCACACACACTTTTTTACACCATCCTCTCACTGGAACCAGAAAGATTGCTGTGTTTTAAAGAAACGCTCCACAGTTTTTCAACCTGTAACATGCTTATAATAGAAGCCAATGGCCAGCTCTTTCACCTGCTCACTGGCGTCTGTTTAAAGTGAGTTCAACAGGTTTCCTGTTCATTTACCAACTATGCAGTAATCGACCATATGCTACAGACCATAGACGAACCCTATAGGGCCGTTTTAGGCCATCAGAAAAGGCCTAATGATTTCTGTGAAATGAAAAAAATACGTCTGTAAACTTTATTTTATTTTTAATTCAATAGAATCATGCTAGTAATTAAAGTCTAAAATTATACAGCGCTACTCTTGTTTTCTTGTTAAGTTCTAGGTGGAAACAAAAGGGTTAAATTCTTCAGACATCCAGTGGAAAATTTCCCAATCTGGAATAGTTTTTCTCTGTGGTATCTACTTAGACATAGCTAAGCGAGCTCTCTGATTGGTTAGGACTTCAGGAGCTGAAGAGAAGTCCTAATGTGATAGATCATCGGAGCCCCCAATGTTAAAAAGAGCCATTTTGTCAAGTTTCAACAAAAATCAAACCACCTTGGGAGCCACAACATTTCATGTCCATTTTATTGAAGTAACGTTTTACCATCTTGGCTGTAAATATGTCTCAGTGTGTGCTGATGTACTAGTATAGGCTAAAAATATAATATAAATGAAAACACAGACTTACTTTGCTCTGCTTTAAGTGTTAGCTCAGCTCTGCTTTTCTCACATCTCCAGCAGGATACTTTCCCACAAAAGTAGAACAGTTTCTTGTAAAATGTCTCTTAACATTCGACTGTTTACGAGGCTGCAGTCGCTTCTCATTCACCAGCTTCTTGTTTGAATTTTTCCGTTCCACCTTAAATGGTGCTTGAGACACCAGAATATAGCTAACTATGTAGCTGCTGTACCATTAAGGTGGAACTTAAAAATCGAACTAGAAGCTGGCGAATGAGAAACTGACTTCAGCCATGCGACATTTTAGTATTTGACAGTTTCTGTTTGCAGATTAAATGTATCAGGAAACCAGCTGGAGTGATTATAAATGCAAATAAGTCTGTTTGTCCCCAAATTATCGATGTTCATCTTAAATCTTTCTCTTTTTATTTTTTATTTTGTTTATTATGTTGCCAGCATTACTGTAGTGACCAGCAGTCTGCGTGCCAACCTTCAGGGTTAAAGGGGGAATAAGCAGTTCTACAGCATTTAAGACTGATTCTTGTCAAAACTGTGTTGAATGATCAGCAGAGCTTTGTTTTACTGCAAAGAAGGATTATTTTATTTTTACCTATAAATTTAATTCTGCTGTGGATCCACAACAGGGCAGTAAAAGAGACGACCCCTGTGTCAGATTAATGATCGACATAATTACAAAGTGACAGAGGAATCAACCAATCATGTGTTGATTTAGAATAGGCGGAACCAGGGTTGTCAACTTCATTCTGGGTCTTCTAGAAGCTCTAGATACATAACTGACTGTGATTACAAGTGGCACCGGGTTGTTAGAAACAGAAAACAGCAGCAGCTCTACCACAGCTCCCTACTGACAGAGTCACTGTGAAACTGCTACAAGGTAAAACTATACATCTATATCTGCCACAATCTTCAAGTAAAACATGGAATGTCTTCTAGAAGCTTCAAATGTCCAAGTAGTGTTCATGCTAATCGCTGTTAACTTACTGCTAACAAACTAATAGAATGCCAAGTGGAAGCGAACAGAAGTTACATCATCACTGAGTTGTTGTTTTCCTCATGCTTTGACTGAGTTTTGACCTCTATGTCACAAGTTGAAGTCCCAGCTCTGAGGCTGCATTCACATTACCAGGATTGAAGTGGCACAAATCAGATTTTTTGCTCTAATGTGACTCAGATCTGATGTTTTCAGAGCTGTGAGGACACGCAAATCTGATCTTTTCAAATCAGACCTGAGCCACTTTCATATGTGATCCTAGATTGGATACATGTCTGATTCGTGGCCATGTGACCTTAATGTGAAGCTCAGATCGGAATTCATGTGCTTTTTTTCCACTGTGCGTGCACCATCATTCAGCGTTACCATGGCAGCAGCGCCGAACAGAAGTTAAAGCCTTTAAACGGTGGAAAAGAAACACATCTCACCTTTTTCACCTTCATCTCACTCTAATAATGAAGCTGAGAGCTGATCAGAGTTAATGATCTTCAGTGAAGCTCGTTCTGCTCGTTAGTCTGTTTGATGATGATGAACGTGATTCATTCACGTGACGTTACTGAGTAGGACGTGATCATGAGGGTCATTTCAGGACGCTGGTTCGTTACATTACTGACAGATTTGAATCACTTACTTAAACGAGTGTGAACCATCGAGTCAGAGAGATCGGATTTGAGCAAAAAATCGGGTTTGAGCAACGAGGATAGTAATGTGAACGTAGCTAAATAGTCACGGTGCAGCACGACTACATATCAACTTTGGTAGTAATGGAATGCATGTAGAGATACAGAAAATGTTCTGTTACAGTTACAGAAAAAGGCAGTAATCAGATTAGAGATACAGTTGTACACTAAAAAACAGCCCAAGTAAAATCATAAATATGGCATTTTTAGCTATGTTTTCATTTAGGCATTTTTTCTATTTATTTGCTTTAACATATTGACAAAAACAGAACATACAACTCGTGCCGTTACTTTTGCACAGGGTATATTTTATAGTTTTTCTCCCAATATGTTAAATTCAGCAAATAAACAGTAAGTAAACAGTAAGCACGTCATGTGACCAGGGGCACCCAAACATCTGCAGACTGTATTTACAGAAGTGTGTTTGGCAGCAGTTCGTTTTCATTTACTCCTTTTGTTGTTTGTACAAATACACTGTGGAGTAATGATGCCTGGTGCGGTCAGACCACCACCCTCAAATCTCACCATTCAGCAGCACTGCAGCGCTCATTGATCACTCACTGTGTGTGTTTGCGTGTCTGTGTGCGCGGTTAATGTCAGTCCCAAACTGCAGCCCTCAGCCGTCCTGCACCTGCCCTACAGCTAACCACAGCAGTCTCCACGCGCTCCGCCCACCCTCGCTGTGTGTGTGTGTGATGCTATTTGAAGGAGGTTACTCACACACTCTTTACTGTGTGATGTGCCGTGACGGTCACACACACACACACACCTAAACCGACATGAGGCAGCACTAAAACGGTTTCTGGGATGTGTTGACCTTTCAGGAGGACGTCCACCGGGGCAACACACACACACACACACACACACACCCACACACACACAGAGGAATGCAGAGCTTGACTCAGTCAGCTCAATAATGCAGGCTGTGTTTTTGTGTATATATGTATGTGTGTGTGTGTGTGTGTGTGTGTGTGTGTGTGTGAATGGCACGTTTCTCCTGTATATGGGTTCAGAGAATGAAGAGTGCCTTACATTCCCCCTATAAATAACATGAGTGAGAAATCCAACACCCCCACACACACACACACACACACACACACACACACACACACACACACATACATACATAACATACGTTTACAGCATATACAGTACTGTGCAAAAGACAGAGACCAGTCAAAAACAGCCATTAAGTACAAACTATTCATTTTTCATTTAACATAAAATCAGGCAGAAGCCAATCACTCAATTGTCTTTAAATTTATAACTGCAAATTCTCATATAAAGAGAAAAGAACCAATTAACCATAAAATATACAGAATTTACAAAAATGTCCTTCCCCTATTTCAACTCCCCACCCTCCACTCCCTCTCAGTGGTCTACACCTATACATTCATATTTTCACAGTCACAGTAACAGCAGCAGACTTTCCCACACCTCCAAAGTTCAGTCTTAGAAGTTGGTTTAGCATTTTTAGCATCTCAGAATCCAAGTAATTCCATTCAGTGGTGTTGAGGTCTGGACTCGGGGGTGGTCAGTCCATTGTTCAGCTTCTTTGTTTGGTGTGTCCGTCTCCTTTTCTCAGTGAGGCTTCTTGACAGCTGCACATCCTTTCAGACCCACAGCGCTGACGTATCCTTTAATGGTAGAAACTTGAAAGATCTGAAGAAAGAGGAGCTTGAATTTCTCCTCCCTCATAGATGAAAGTTTTAAGTGCTGTTTATCTGATGGGGACCGTGTTGGTGTCTACCAGGTCTTACACAGTTTGGAGTCCAATTTTCTCTGTATCTTTTAATCATTTTTGAACTCCAGTTTTGGAGACTTTTTAAATTGATTTTCCTTTGACTTTTTTCTTCCTTATGCAAGTGGATTATATATCCACTTCTTATATCTAATCACTTTAGAAATATCTTCTGAAAAATGAATAAAAGCTGTTTTCTGACTTTTGCACAATTCAGTACATCACACACAATCTTTGACTGTTCTTACGTCTTCCCAAAGTATTTTAAGGCTTTCCCATTCCTTTTTTGTCCGACCCGTTTGCACTATATATAAAATCTAAGCTGCAAAAACAGCATGTGTTAAATACATCATGGCAGTGATGTCATAGCTATAAACATATTTAAATATCGTCGCTGTCCAAAGAAAAACATGTATCTCCAAAATAGAAACTTTACAGGAGAGGGCAAAAACACTCTTTAGTTTTAATGTAAGTCAATGGGAAGAGATTTTTTTCCAATCAATTTTGCTCCATTTTTATTGGTCTATTTATCACAAAATTTTCACACAATGTAAAGAATGACTGCCCTGCTCAAATGATAGAAAAATAGAAAATGGCAAAAAATGGAGATACATGTTCTTCATTGGACAGCGACGATATGTTACAACTGTGATGCAGCAGGGCTCCTGCACACAGTCTGTAGCAGTATAGTTGTTGGAAAATAGTAAACGTTGTGCTGTTTCAGGCTATTGGGAAGAAAATACATCATTGCAGACAAAGAAAAAAAAAAATAAAACACATCACTGTTTAATTGTAAGGGCTAAAGAGAGGCCAGAAAACGGTCAGATAAAAATTAATTATGATTGTTCTTGGTACCACACACCCAAACATGGATGGATGTTAATGAAATACTATATATATAGCAGCAAAAAACATATCACACACAGTACAGTCTCTCAGAAATGATGCAGAGTGTATTAGTGTAGACTAAGCTTAGCACCAGCCAATCAGAGAAGAAGAGAGGAGGGAAGACAGACAGACAGAGAGAGAACTGGACAGACACACAAACATAGACTCAGACAGATGGGTGCAAAAAATGCCTACACACCAACAGAAAGAAGCACACATGGCTGATTAGGCAGACAGACAGACGCACAGACAGACATATACACCCAGGCAGGCAGACAGGCAGACAGACAAGGAGACAGACAGGCAGACATACAGACGGCCACAAACACCAATAAAAAGAGGCATACATGGACGACTAGGCAGCCTGACAGACAGGCAGACAGACAGGCAGACAGCAGACAGACGCCAACAGATGCAGGTTTACAGTGAGAGACATCCACAGTGTCACATTACACACTATAAACAACTCAATTCTAACCATCTACTGCACTAACCTAAAACTGCATTTACAACGACAGTATAGGAGAAAATCACATTTAGAGTTTCCCCCTTTTCCCCAAACACAGTCTCGTCCCCAGTTTCACTATAGATTCTGCTGAATGTGGCCTGAATAGACGAACACTGTTTAACACTCATCTACAGAGGTTGGTACACAGAATGCTGCAGCTTCAACTGCTCTACTGAAACACATTACACATCACACAGACTTTTCTAGGACGGCCTGCTTTAATGTATCTTTACTACTGTTCTTGGTTGACTAAGATTCCGTAAGACCTCAATGTATTTTTTAGGTTTAAAAAAGTCAATGAGTGTGTTTACACGCACTTAACAATCCGACAACTGCAGAAAATGCAGAAAAAAAAGATTTTGTCAGTAATCTGATCAATGTGTTTACATGCACTTGAGTAATCAGATGATGGGAAACTCCGGGTTTACATGAATCAGACAGTAATCAGATTTCTGCTTTACAGCCAGCCAACAAACTCACAGAAGAGGGTCTAAAATCATTGCACCACTTTTAACCTGAAGATATGAACATACATCTTCTAGAAGATGAAGAAAATTCGAAACCTTCATTTAGTCAAGCATGTATTTAGTTTCAGTGTCTCTCCAAAAGTGTTTTGCTGCGTCTCACGGCAGCGCTGCTTGCTAATCTCTGGTACCGCCGTCTGTTTTCACACATGCGCAGACTGAGAAATCCAAAAGAAATCAGAGTAAGAGCTCACATGCACTGAGAAATCTGATTACTGAGCTAAATCCAGCTCTCTTTATCTGATTTCTTAATCAGATTTCTAGACCTTACTCTGATCTCAGAAATCGCACTACGGTGTTTACATGACCATTTGAGTTATCACATAGCTGCAGAAATCTGATTATGATCAGATTATTGAGAGCATGTAAAGGCACTGAATATGACTCGTTTCTTTAAGTTGACTAACAAGGCAGCAGTGGGGTTTGGTCACACACGTCCATAACATGTTTTTTGAGATATGTGTTGCAATACTTGCACAGAACTATTCACAAACGGAGCTAATTATCCCTCTAGCTTCAAGATTTGACATTAAGGCCTAGCTCCAACAGGGTTCACCACTCATATTTGCCTCAGCCTCGTTTTAAAATGTGACTATCAATTCTTTAATTCAGAGCTATCAATCTTATGAAGACATGATAGAACAGCATCAGGAACAAAAGAAAGCCTGTGTTGAGTCTGTCGAGATGTCTTTGCACTCACACTTCAAATGAACCACAAACTAAATTAAGTTCATTTAGTGGCTTCACATTTACCTTGTTTAGAACAGACCAATCAAACTTTTTCTTTACATTGGTTTGTTTTGACAGGTGTGAACATGCCACGTATACTCAGGTGTGCACCAAACAACTGTTAACAGCAGCCTAAGCTAACAGCTTCACACACAAAAACACAGGTTTACCTGCTTAGATTTGAGTCTTTATCCTCTAAACTTGCATCAGTAAACCTAAATGAAAGGGTGACGAGAGCCAGCATGAGTCCCTTGATAAGCTCCCTGGTGTTGCCTTCCAGGCCTCGCCTCACATCTAGCACCATGTTTGACCATTGGTCAGGGCCGAGGCATTGGTGGGAGGAGCAACAAATTCTCTTTCTCAGCTGAGGTGCTTGTGTTACCCTTAAAAAGAGCAGGCAGATGCTAGTTTGGCATCAGCAGCTCAGGCTCATGTCACTTCCTATGGCTCTTGGGAACGCCGGGCACGTCCTCTCATTAACATATTTTAGTATATTGGACGAGGTCACAAAGGAACCCAGGGTAACGTCTGAGCAACTAAAGGCCTGTCTCACAGTGGCTAGTGTCAATGTTTAAGAGTCCACCATCATGAGAGCACTGAACAACAATGATGTGCATGGCAGGGTTGCAGGGAGAACGCTGCTGCTCTTAACAAAGAAGATTACTGCCCATCCACAGTTTACTAAAGATCACATGGACAAGCCAGAAGGCTACTGGAACAATGTTTTGTGGACGGATGAGACCAAAATAGATCTTTTTCATTTAAATAAGAAGCATCATGTTTGGAGAAAGGAAAACACTGCGTTCCAGCATAAAAACTTTATCCCATCTGTGAAACATGGTGGTGGTAGTATCACGGTTTGGGCCTGTTTTGCTGCATCTGGGCCAGGATGGCTTACCATCATTGATGTAACAATGAACTCTGAATTATACAAGAAAATTCTAAAGGAAATGTCAGGACATCTGTCCGTGAGCTGAAACTCAAGAGAATGGGGGTCATCCTGCAACTCAATGACCCTAAGCACACAAGTAGTTCTACCAAAGAATGGTTAAAGAAGAATAAAGTTAATGTTTTGGAATGGCCAAGTCAAAGTCCTGACCTTAATCCTATGAAAATGCTGTGGATGGACCTCAAGCTAGCAGTTCATGGGAGGAAACCAATAAGATAACAGTGTTAAAGCTATTTCGTACAGAGGAATGGGCTAAAATTCAGGTGCACCAGGATTTGAACGGCAGTGTTTTTTACTTGTTCTAATGAACTACAATAGCAGATTAACCCCTTAAAAGGCCAAAGTATTATTACACACTTCTATAACCTACAAATTGCTCAACCAGTTTGCATTAGAGTCCCTGTAGTTACTGAATAATAAGGCTTAGTATGTAATAAGCCTAAAAGGGACCTGGGTTAGATTTAATCGAACTAAACCTGCCAAGAGTGAACACATCCTAACGCTGCTGTCTACAACATTCTAACACTGCATTATCTCATCTTGCTGAGTGTGAACTGGCTTTAACACACAGCACCGCGTTGAGGCTCTGAGCCCTCACAGCCACCAGCAGCTCCTTCACTCTGCCAGAGACTCTGAGCTGTCATGGCGGCTCGCCTGGACAGATGGTGGCTCTGTTCCTCATTACTGATTCCTTCCTGTTAAATGATGCTGTTTGATTTACACTAACGAGCTCAGCCTTCAGTCACCTCAGCATTAATTAACAGTGCACATGCAGAGATAGAGGGAGAGAGAGAGAGAGAGAGAGAGAGAGAGAGAGAGACAGAGAGAGAGAGACAGAGAGAGAGAGAGAGAGAGAGAGAGAGAGAGAGAGACAGAGAGAGGGAGAGACAAAGGGAGCACTTGGAGGTTCACCTGCTGCTTGTCACATTCATGCCATGGCCACATGTCTACAATCATGCATGGGCTAAGCCCAAGTGGTGGGCGATACGGTCTTGAAGTAACATCACGATACACTATACGTATCACAGTATTTTATATTCCTGAGGTAATTATGCTGTCTTTGTAATGAAACACACAATTTGTCAGTATTCTTTAAGTACTGAAAATATCCACGGTATGCACAGAAACCATACAACCACTACTACTAGGCTTGTACAACATTTCATTTTTTATTGGTTATCATGTTACTGAAATCTCAGATGGTTCCATTGTGCAAATGAGTCTCTAATCAATCACAAAACTACAGAAAATTTGTCACATTGCGTGTTTAAGGTGGTAGTAGTAAGCTCAGGATCCTACAGATGGTGTTGCATGAGGATGATCAGGCTATAAATACCTGCGGGGTGTGTGGCAGGATTCATAGATTGAGAAAAGGTGGTACAGTGCAGTGAATGTCTCGTTCGATGTGTGTAAAATGGGTTGCAAAACAGATGTTAATGACTGGCAAAAAGGAGTGATTGCGTTTGGCCGTGCCAAAGGCCACAGTGTGAAGGAAGTAGCTGAATTTACAGGTGTATTGTAGCGTATGGTCATACAGGTCAACCAGCAGTGGCATAAATCCCAGTCTACAGGAAATTCTCGTCAGAATTGTGGCCAAAAGACGAAACTAACGTGGTGTGTTGTGAATAAAGATCACTTCGCTTCCAGGCAAGAACTGCTTCTAGAAGTCAACACAGGTTTTTCACAACAAATTTCTGAAAGAACGCTCCACAGGGAACTGCATACCATGAACATATTTAGCAGAGTGGCTCACAGGAGGCCTTTGCTCACTTCTGTTCACAAAGTTGCCGGTTATAGTGGGTGAAAAAACACAAAACTGGACTGTTCATGACTGGAAACGTGGAAACATTCAGGAGCGTTCACACATCTGGACTAGCCTGCAAAATCCCCAGATTTGAATCCTCCCGAAAATCTGTGGGACTACCTAGAACAACAAGTAAGACTCCAGGGAAGGCATCCACGAAATCTGGCTGAACTGCACAGTTCTTTGATGCATGAGTGGCTGAACATTGATGTCGCCTGCATCCACGTGTCCAGCACATGATAAATCAAATTGCAGCTGTTATTTATGCTTGTGGAGGTATTACATGCTATTACGTAGTACGTTTCAGTCACAGGTGACTAATTTTTTGTCCGCTGACCTTATGTGCAACTTATGCGCTGTGAGCATTCTGACCAATCACAGATGCTCTTTGGGTAAATGAATGCATTCACCCATGTCCAAAATGTGTAGATTGTAGGTAAAAATAATGTAGTCTTTAACTAATTAATGTCAATCTAAAAGAACGGCTATTCTCTACTGTTTTACTTTAATAACATGATTTTGGAAAATTAGTAAACCATTTTAAGCAAGAAAACATATGAATAAGAGTACTCTTCACAGTTCAGTTGCCTTTTATTATTACTCTGGTGAAACGGATCTATAATAAGCGTTTCCATAGTAATGTGATCTGCATTCTGAATGTGTGCACACTCTCTCAGAAACTGTCCAACAATAAAGGCAGCATTGAGCTTCTGTTATTCAGTAACGCATGGTAGTGTACAGAAAGCTCCAATTCCACATGCTGATCCATTTCACCACCATCAGTGTGGACTTAAACACTCCCAACTGCTCTGGGTGCAGATTTAGTGTAGTTATGTTATAACTGATGTTTGGGGGGTGGAGCATGCCTGAAACTCCTCCTTCTTCCAATCTAATGCCCTATAAATTCACATCCTCACCTTCCATTTTTATGACAAAGTGTTCACAATCCCCACCACCACCCATCTCCTGTTCTGGCCTTCTAGCTACAGGCCGAAACTGCCCAGAACTCCAGCCCAAGTTCTCAGAGTTCTCTCCTCAATCAGTCTTCCCTCACACTACCACCACCATGTTAGAGGCATCGTCTGAACCCACAAAATGAGTTATGGGAGACAAAAACAAAGACTCTGAATGTATCACAAACGGGACGATTCAATAGCCATGTTACATCCCAGTTGTGTTTTGCAGAAGGAGAAAAAGTAGATAATGAAAACAGCTGCAATGTGTTAATAATGGCAGTAATTCCACAATGTCTAGTTTGAAACCATCTGTAGAAGCTCCAAACAGAAGCCCAGCCACTCATACGCTGCATGCTGCTGTGACAGAATCAATGATTGTTGAGCTTTTAAATTTGGCTGATTAGCTGTCTTGTTTTCTAGATATCGATACTAAGGAGCTCCCACTTGATGTCAGAAACAGCTCAAGCTCAAATAAACAAACATTACGTTGTGAGTTCAGACCATGTCGTCAACATGGTGGTGGTAGTATGAGGGAAGACTGAGGGAGGGTGGAGAACTCTGAGAACATGGACTGGAGTGCAGGGCAGCTTCTGCCTGTAGCCAGAAGGCCAGACCCTCCTCATAGCTGCAGTAGGACTGATGTAGTACTGAGGAACAGGGAGGAGATGGGATGGCGGTGGGGACTGCAAACCCTTTGTTACAATAACAGAAGGTGAGGATTTGAATTTATAAGATGTTAGATTGGAAAAAGGAGGGGTTTCAGGCATGTTTCTCCCCCAAAACTTCAGTTGTAACTTAACTACATTCTGCTGCTTTCTAAAGGTGTCATAGCTCCACCAAAAATTTTAAAACTTTTGCTAGTTTCGTAGGACTCGTGATGTGTCTCAATAAACTTGTATTCTATTTTCTTTTATTATAAATCTCAACCCAATGGATGAAAACAAACCCAATTGATCAACAAAAATAGCTGCAATTATATCAAATAATTGTGATCAGGCGATTATGTAATACTTGTGACAGGCCTACATATTGCAATGTGCAGCAATGTAACTAGTATCATGCAGCCCTGGCTCAGAGTACAGGTGTGTGTTTCAAAGGTACAGATGTTTGTCTATATTTAGCAAAAAAAATACACAGGCTACAATTAAAAACACGGCATGTACGAGTGAGCATGTCTTTTTACCTCTGCTGCCTGTAGCCAAGTCTGCAACTTTCTGAAAGGCATCTAGGAACGCGGCCAGCGCCACAACTGTGGTCCTGAGAACAGAGACATCACCACCACACATTAGTTTAGATCTCATCACACAGTGCATTAAATAACACACATAGACACAAACACAACATAAGCAGAACTGGACTTAATCCCAAGTGGATTTGGACATCCCAGATTCCCTACAGTGGAATCATTCCTCACTAATTGTGCACTGATGGATAGCATGTCCTGTTTATCCTGTATTGTAGACAGTTGCATGAATAATGCCCTGCAGCCAAAGGTGGTCCAACAAAACGCACATATCCACCAATGCTGGTACATATTTGATTGTAATTGAGTCTTACGGCAAAAAAACAACATTTATTTCTGGATGCTGTACACATTTTTCATTTATCAGGGTACAAACAATGTAAATGTGCCCTCAAAGGTAGAACAGTGGTTTAGGTGACTGTGTAGCTTAAATAAGTTTTTCAAAAGGGGAGAAATATATTTGTACTATTTTATTGTTTAATTTTATTTTCATAACTTAATGTTTTACAACAGAACAATAAAATACAAAAGTCTGGAGATGAGATGGGGTGTGTGGAGTCAATATTAATTAAAAAATATAACTGTAGTGGAATTTGCTATAATTATATTCCTTAACTAAAGGTACTTAAGATGTACCCTTGAGGGTATCACCCCAGTGACAAGAGATGTACCACCCCAGTGACCGAACAGTACCTTTTTTCTGAGAGTGTAGGGATAAAATACATATGTTAGTACAGCAGTAATCAGTCAAAATGTAAAAAATACCAGTTTGAAATGTCAGTTAAATCTAAGCATCTTTCCAATGCCAATATGATTCACTGTGCATCCCAAAAACCTCCTTAGGTCGATAATATTACCTTCTACTCTTACTACTACTACTACTACTACTACTACTAATAATAATAATAGCAACACTTTTTTATGGTAATTTAAACACTGAATCAGATGCCATCAAAGTGATATGAAATGAAATCAATAAGTGGAAGATGTTTTCTTTAAACTGGTGATAAATGAAGTTCTATATTCACTTGGGACTGTTACCATGGTAATCCGGTCAAGCGTCTCATTTCAACCCAAACCGTTTCAACCCTCTAACAAAATGAGTCCCAAAAAATCACAACCCCTTAAAATCCTTCAGAATAAAAGCCCTGTCATTTGAGTGTAGGAGTGCCCACAGCTCAAGCCCCTCCCCTTCAGCCTCCTGCCCACTTTACTCTGATCCACTCTAGAATCCACTCAGATGCCTAGTTTCAGACATTGGTGGTGATTTCTATGATAGACGGTAAGTGAGAGACATTTAGAAGAGGTCGAGGGCTGTATTGGTGGTACAGTTTTACACTGCCATAAAGTAGTCCTGAAATCGTTACACCCCCCGTAAATAAAAAAAGAAAAACACACACATTCACACAGACACTGAGAGGAGAATGCCTCATGCACTGAAGCTATAATCACCCCATCCTGCACACTGTACTGTTTTTAACACTAATTAACGCTGCCACAAATCACCCGAGACCCGACCTAACAGGAGATACAGTGGAGAACTGTGAGTTCTCCCCGAGAGCAGTCGTCACGGTCACGGCCCGCTATAAGAACTCTTCACTCAGCGTGATGACTGTACACACAGAAAACATGCTGAGTTGAATTTACACTAACAAATGTATGTGTGTATATATACACACCTCCACATGTAATTCACACCATCACAGAACAGCAGAGACACAGAAACACAGATCAGAGTTTAAACTGAACTGAACTTGGGTGAAGTTTGTGTGTGTTTGTGTGTAGTTTGGTCATTTTCTGAACACCCAGTGGTCACTGTATTGACCATGCTGCTTAACCCTCTGGGGTCTGAAAGCATTTTCTTGATTTGTGCATATCGCTGCTGTAGGAACAAAACTTCATATCTCCAAAATGGTCACTTTACAAGAGAAGGAATAAACGTAGTTTACTTTTAACGGAAGTCAATGGAACCAGAATTTTTGTCCAAGTAATTTTCAGCTGTTTCTTTTGGTCCATTCATCATGAAATTAACACACAATGTAAAAGCCCACAGGCATTTTCAAATCATGTCAAAAACTAAAAAACGATAAAAATGGAGATACAAGGTTTTGTTCCGACAGCAGCGATATCTTCTTTAATTCTCCTTAAAGCACACTTGCATAGAACATGATATTTATATATTTCGTATGAAAATTCTTCGTTATCTCTGTATCTCCGCTACTTACCAGCATACCAGCATCCAAAACGCAATCAATTGCTGTTTTGCTGGTGACCAGCCATGCTGGCCTATGCTGGTTTTTCTAGCAGGGTTGGCAGCACTGTTTAACATTTAGACATTTATTCAATGATGGCATGAAAATCATGCACTGCCTTCACAAATTTGGTGACTATTTTCAATTTTAAAATCGGTTCAAAGGCATAAAAAACGTATAACCCCAACACCCAACGTTTCAAAGTTCAGTTATGTTTACATGTGGTGACCCTCGTGTCTTCCTAAGGTTTGCATGAAGAAAATCATCAAATGAATGATGTGATTTTTAAGGGAGCGCTGCCAAAAAAATCTCAGAGGCTGTATCTCTACTCAGTAGACACAACCTCTGTGGCCCTTTCTATTCACAAAGGGAGCCTTTTTGAAATAAGAACGTTTTAAATGTTTCGTCATAGCATTGTTGTCCAACACTACGATGTCATACAAAAGTATGATGAGGCAGATGTGGCAGATGTGGTGGTAAAAACAGCACAGTATGTTCTACAGCCTCACCTGAGTTGGGCCTGCAGTTTCCCAGCCTTACTGATGAAATCCTCCCACACCGGGTAGCTGCCCTGCAACATGAAGAAGAAAAGCTTTTCTTTATGGACTCGCCTACTCAGAGTGACACAGCACAGGCTTTTAAAACGCCCCCCAGATGCACGGCAATCAGAATAACAACCTCACTCATTACCGGCTTGTCCTTTACCTCTCTTAATCGCTCTCATTATCTCCTCCTGCTTCATTGTTTACCTTTGCGTTACCTTTCATCCTCTCTCTCTCTCTCTCTCTCTCTCTCTCTCTTCTGAGTTTTAAACCCATGTGTTCACATAAGGCGACACTGTTCTGAAAAGTCTGAATGTTTTTAAGGGAAAACAGAGAGTGATATAGATAATATATATGTATATAAGTTAGACATATCACTCTCTGTTAAACTGCAGAACAGTGCTGGGCGATATTAATACAATTCAATATCACAATGTTTTCCAAATCTAGCAGATAATGATGATATCTGATGATATTTAAATTAGCATTAAGGAAGTTACTGAACTCACACGTAATGAGCACCGTTAATCTATGCTAAACAAATGGCTGGCAAACCTTATATCGCTTAGTAAATGGTGCACAGTCGTATGCAAAAGTTTGTGCACCCCATAGTCAATGCATATATATCGCTGTTGTCGGAAGAAAACCTCAAATCTCCAAAATAGTAACCTCTAGGAGAAGGGAAAAACACACTTTACTTTTAATGTAAGTCAATGGAGCCAGACTATTTTCCAAGTCATTTTGGGTCATTTCTTTTAGTTCATTTCTCATGAAATTTACACACAATGTAAAGGGCAACAGGCGTTTTCAAATTATGTCAAAAACTGAACAACGACAAAAATGGAGATACGAGGTTTTCTCCTGACAACAGCGATGTCAATGTTAGACAGGCACAATTAAAATGAATGCAAAATCTTAAAGACTCTTAGCATTAAAAGGCCCATGAAATATTTAAGTTTCCTTACTTTTTTCGAAATAAAGGAGTTTGACGGAGCGTGTAAACGCTGCTAAACTTTTAAAACATGCCGTTCACTGTCCAGTCCATCCTGTCCAAAGATGGAAACTAAGCTTCTAAACTAAAAGCAGTTCTGGAACACGGACTGAACAAATGCATGCATCATAAAAAAGACTTAAACCAATTAAAGAAAGCTTGTAAACAACACCAACAACAAGTGTAAGGTATCTGCATAAACTGCATACTAACAAGCAGTTGACTGGATGCCAGCCCATTATGCAGTTGTTTAATTAATTTATCATAATAATTGCATGAGAAAACCATCTTCAATGTTTTTGCATCATTTATACATTAAGAAAAGAAAAGAAAGACGTAAATAAAGTCTTTCAGAGTGGTTTGAAGTGAAGTGGTTCAGTGTAGAGGAACTTACTGACTCTTCACAGTGGCAGTGACAGGAATCAGATGATGATGCTAAAATGCACATACAGCCATTTTATTTACTCTCCAAAACCACGCGTGAACCTACACATCTTCAGAGTTTACATATGTAGTGTTGATGGGGGTAAAATATAATAGTTTTTTTTTTGGGTCTACTTTGCCTAACAACGGCCTGCATGTACGTCTCCACGATGAATGGATTTTAAGAATACGTTTTAGGCCAAATCCTTTTTTTAAAACTACTGTAAAATAACATTGCCATAACATCACAGGTTTTTCACAAACACTGTATCACTCCGCTGAGACGCTGTTGCTAAGCAACAACTTTGACAGCTGTACAAGACAGTCAAGCCATTTGAACGTTTTTACTTCTTACTTTGCCGCAAACAGAAAATGGACACTTTTAAGATCACATTTGACCGACAGCCAATTTGGTCAGACTCTGAAGATGAGACGACACTAAAGTCCCAAACTGTCTTCACCACTGAGCAGCTTTTCAGTCAGCAGCTGTGACAGAAGAACAGCTAAACAACCTGGAATCAACCAGAAATGAACCCAACACCATTCGCCAAACGTGTAGTCTGATCTTCAGAGTCTGACCAAATCGGACTGAGCCATAAAACTGCCGCAATGAAAAACAAAAAAGCTGCTCAGTGGTGATGACAGTTTGGGAATTTAGTATACGGAGCTGGAGAACGAACTGCCGGCTGTGCAGCGAGTGGGCGGAGCTCGTTACTCTGACGTAGCAACGAGCTGCTTGTTTAGGAACTATAATTTGCCTGAAGGAACTGCGAACATTAAAACATATTAAATGGCCCAGTTTATTAATTTCTTACTTTATTTATTCAACTGTTGTATAAAAGCAACAGAACACTCTAGGTTGTGTGTTATCGCTATAACATCACGGCTGTGATTTGGTCGCAGGCACGAGCCGAAGGCGTTATTTCATGATAACACACTCCGTGTCATGTTCTATTGCTTAAATATCAGCCAACTTTACATAACTGTAAAGTAATTATACAGTTACTCCAGCCTTGCACATGCACTATGACAAGAGCTGGGTATCATTCCTAATTTTTTGCTATCAACACCAGTACCATTACCATGAATTTGCTACCGATTCCTGAATGCAACTTCTTTTGATACTTGTTTTTAAACAACACACTGAAAGTGTGTGTAGCTTAAACTAGACATGTGGCTTAAACTGACAGTGAAAGACTGTAGACTAATCAAGAAGCAGTGATGTTAATAACACTCTTACAGTATGTAATTTAGACAGCGGTCAGCAGTCTACTAGCGCGCTTTTAGGCTCACAGATTCTAAGACTGACTACTTAGGTACTGAATATTGGTAGGAATGCACCAATCAGAATCGGCAGATTTTCGCTTAAAACATGAAATCGGGAATCGGCCAATTTATTGTTTTTGCTTTGGCAGATCTGCAGTTTTATGATGTAAATAACCTGAAACAAGTAAGAGCCCTCTCACTGTATTTGAATGCTGCTGCTACACCTAAACCAACACGCTGTTGCTTAATTATATATGACTTCATGTGCTAAACAGCCAGATGCCTCTCACTTTCAATGTAGCACTTTATTTAATTCACTTTTAAATTTAAATAAGACACTAATTTAAAATAGAAACATGCCAATTTAATGTTATTCATTTTGCGAATAAAGCGCTAATGTGTTTCTTGTGTTTATTTACTCCACACAATGTGAGCTTTGGCTTTAAAAATAGGCCAATTAAAAAATCCAATTTGTCGGTGAGGAAATCAGAATCAGCCATAAAAACTGATTTCATAGTAGGCCTGCCACAATCATGAAATGTTAGCTGACGGTTAACAATTATCTTTTGCTCATTTCATGCAGCTATCAATGTATGAAGCAGCTAAATTGGATGATTAGCTATCTTGGTACCAGCTATACTAAGCTAATATTAGGTTGTGCTGACAGTAAAAGATAAACTGCACTGTTACTGTTATGTGCATTCAAACACACAGACACCCAGAATCACGTAGAGCTGAAATGTTTCTCTTAAGATCGTGAAAACATGAGCGAAATACATTTTATCTGCAAGTGTACATGCTAACAACATTAGCATTTGCTACCTAGACAAACGCAGCAAGTTTGTATTATTTTTATTCCTTTGTCTCAACTCAGCATTAGAAAAGTATCCATTTCTCATTGTAGGGGAAAAACCGACAGGACACAATTTAACACTGACTTTTTATGTTGTTATATAGGGTCAAGCAGCGTGAGCTTCTGGCCACATTACCACATTTCCTGGCCACATTCTCCCACCACAATTCAGAGCGATTCATCTGCGTTTTAAAGAGATCTGTGCCAAAGAGTGTTTTCAGGGCATGTAAGTCATTTTATTCACCACTAGTTTTTTCAGTTACTGAGCTGTTCGTGTAAATCACAAAATCCAACCTTGTATTACTATAATCACAATCTTGCAGCCGACAACGTAGCACCGTTTTGAAGCAGCTAACGAGCTCAAAGCAAGAGCTAGCTAGGCTTAAGTACGGCCTCAGTACGGTGGGGTTCTTACACAGTGTTACAGCTAAGCCACCTTTAGTAAACAAAGATAAATAAAGCCAATTATGTTCTACATGTTCACACAGATTTAAGATGAAAAAGAGAAAATATCTGAAAACTGGGATTTTCTTCTGCTTTATTAGCATCTTTCAGATGTCAGTATTTTGGTTTTAAGTAAGTATAGTAACGAAACTGTCATTAAAAGTTGGTAAAGTTTTAGTTATTCAGAAATAATGTTCCATATTTTACTGGTGTGTGATGTGTTTTATTTGCTGCTCTACACAGACAAGAAATAAATCAGTCATTGTATTTAATTATATATATAGAACATATAGAATTATACTGAATTAACTTTGTTTGCACCGATTTCTTTAGGCTTTTCTAGCGAGTGTTAAACTGACCCTCTGTCTCTCACAGTTAACCCACCATGGCGTCAACTGTAACACCTGTCACTTTCAGTGGAATTGTACTTGAACGGTAGGCGCTAGAAACTAAGTTCAAGTGTTCGTTTGTAGCAGAGACGTATATGTTGCTTGTATAAAAAACATGATTATTCTAACTTTAATATATTTTAAAATTATTTCACAAAAACCAAAATGTGTCAGGCCGTCCGTCGCTCTCCCCTACTTGGTTGTGAGATCTAATGAGTGTAGAGTATGACTGCGATCGGCTTAAATAACTGTGATCATATTGAATAATTGCGTTCAGATAATCATGTAATAACTGAGACAGGCCTATTCAGTAGTACTGAAATAAGTGAGAGGATACTGTAAAAGTACTGAGTCTCGATGCCCAGCCCTAATTATGACATTCACAGAGCAGGTGCAGCTTGACTGAGAGACAGCAGCTCGGAGCCTGTAGAACGTTTAAATACGCACAAATAAGAACCTCTCAGCCACAGAAAGCCTGCTTCCTGCTGTGAATGAGCGAGTCTGTATGAGTGATGTCTCCACGCCTCATCTCTGGCTCTTTTGTAGTTTGATAACTGGAGACAACATCTGTTGCCTTGACAACGTGAGCGGTTGCAGAGCCAGAGCCATGACGCTGCAGTCTGCTCTCCCAGCGCGCAACAAACACACAGTCACTGACGTTCACTGCACTCTCGCATTCACGTCCACACATGCAACAGTTCACAGAGAGAGCCAATAATATATTATTATCATCTCAGAATCATTAAACAACACAGAAATACACACAGGCACCCACCCACCCACTACAGGGCTCTGGGCCATCTGGTCCAGAGCCTGTCACCCCCAACAAAACGAGACATGTTTCAACACCCTCTCCTCTCTCTCTCCATCTCGTCCGTGCTGCGGTGATTATAATGGAACACTCTCATTAAGGCTCGTCCTGTTTTAATAAAGCAAAGAGCCTAAACTGGGTTCAATCAGGCCAAATATGGATTTAATCCTAATGACCGGGCGCTTGACGTAGCTGAGATAACAGAATAAAGGGAGGACTGGTGGGTAAACTTATTAGTGCTCAACCACGGCGTGTTTTAATGCAGCTCTGGAGCAGCGCATTCAGGAAGGCTGCTTCCTTCGGCTCAGCAGTACTGTTAACTATCAATACTGTGGCCTTAAAGCAAAGACCCAGATTAGGATGCCCCACATCCACAGCTCACACTGGCCTATTTGTTCCCTGGCTGGAACTGTCCCCATAACAGCAATTCTTCCATTCACATCAGTTTCTGATTTCAACTATCCAAATTCCAGCAATTCTAGGCCTGAGCTATCCTAATCCCAGCAGTCACAGATTTTAACCTTCATTATCTCGGCATTATCTTCATTGTCTCCTAGTTAACTATTCTGACCCCAGCCATAACTCCTCCAGTTCTAAAAAATCAATTTTAACTATCAAAATACAAGCAATCCCCGATTTTATTCCTCCAAATCCAAGTAATCACCAACCATAACTCTCTCTAACCACAAACCAGTCCTAATCTTAACTCTTCCAATCCCTGAAATCCCTGATTGTAACTATTCTTATCCTATCAATACCAGATTCTAACCCCTCAAATCCCAGCATGCCTTGATTTTAATCCTCCAAACCCAGTAATCCCAGACCACAACTTTTCTAATCACAGCAAATCCTAATCTTAACTTTTTCAGTCCCTGAAATCCCTGATTGAAACTATTCTTATCCCAGCAATCCCAGATTCTAATCCCTCAAATCCCAGCAAGCCCTTATTTTAATCCTCTAAACCCAGTAACCCCAGACCACAACTCTGCTAATCATGGCAATTCCTAAACTTAACTCTTTCAATCCCTGAAATCCCTGACTGCAACTATTCTTATCCCAGCAATCCCAGATTCTAATCCCTCAAATCCCAGCAAGCCTTGATTTGAATCCTCCAAACCCAGCAATCCCAGACCACAACTTTACAAATCATGGCAATCCTTAATCTTAACTCTTTCAATCCCTGAAATCTCTGATTGCAACTATTCTTATCCCAACAATCCCAGACTTTAACCCATCAAACCCCAGCAAGCCCTGATTTTAATTCTCCAAATCCAGTAATCCCAGACCATAACTCTCCAAAGCACAGCCATCCACTCACCCCAGAATTTAACACTTTTAATCCCAGTCATTCCTGGGCCATTTTAACTCTTCCAATTTAAGATAATCCTGACTTTAACCTTCCAAATCCTAGTAATCCCAGACTATAACTCTCTATTTCGATTCTTAACCCTTCAAATTCCACAAATCCCTCATTTTAACTATTTTAATCACAACCAACCCAAATTTTAACCCTCCAAATTCCAACAACCGTGAATTTTAATCCCAAAACCCCAGCAATCCCTGATGGTTTCAACTATCATAATCCTTGAAGACTTTACTAATCTAGTCTAGTATTTCACATTATTCCAACTTTTATATGACAAACATGACGCAAACAACAGGTCGCAGGCAGCAGCAACCTTCTTTGACGAGATTTCAGCTTCTAATCTTTCTCTCTCTCTCTCTCTCTCTTTCCCTCTCTCTCCCTCTCTCTCTCTCAGGCACACGCACCACAATGACCTCCCTAAGCTCCCGTAGGTGCCAGTCTCAGTGCCAGGCTAAATGCCACTCTACTGCAGCTATAAAGCCACATCCCACCTATAAACAAACCCCACCAGGAACATTTGACAGAACGGTGGTCGCATGTGAAGCTTGTGAAGTGGACGCAACACACACACACACACACACACACACACACACACACACACACACACTCAGAGGCAGGCTGAGGAGGAGCAGGCGGGGTGTTACCTTCATATCAGTGATCACGGTCTGGAAAAGTCCCCCCAGCGCGCTGCACTCGCGCTCCATGACCGCCTCCATCAGCACACCTGTGATTTCTGTGATTTCTTCCGTGGCAAAAAAATAACTTGGAATAAAAGCCACCCCGGGGCCAAATCCGCTCACCCTGCCGGTGTGGTGCGCACTCCCGCTCTGGTGCGCGTTCACGGCGTTTCTCTAGAACGAACCATTGCAAAACAGCCTATTTCAGTCTACGAGAAAGCGAAGCAACATACAAGCGCACAGACACACACGCACACAAGCACTGCGCCCTCCTCACTCGAGTTGTGGCGACTCCCTCACTCACGCCGGCGACACTCGACTCGTGAACCACTCGGTTCTTTTCTACAGGTTCTTTTCCAGTGATTCGATCGAATCGATTCACGAATCAAATTGAATCGAACTATCATTTAATCACCATTAAAATTTCTGCTGGTTACTGGTGGTGTCCAATAGTCTTCAGTGGAATTTTGTGTTTTCCTGATGGGTTGATATCACAGTGTAATGGACTCTAATGGTTTAACTGGTGTTCGGATTCCAGATTCATTTGATGGTTTCCTATCAATGGGATCTAAAGGTGTCCTACAGGAAACTAGTAGTAATGGTAACCATAAAGCCAGTTCCCATTAGAAAACAAAACCATCAGGTTTTGAACTTAATGGTTCTAATGGTCTATCAATATACAGCATATTAAAACTTGTTTGAATAAAGCTATAATGATGCTTTGGGTGACTCATGAACTCCTTGCCAAGAGTAAAGACAAACCTGCTGAAAAAAGACCTTTAGAACCATAAGGATTAAAACCCAATGGTTGTGTTTTCTAATTGGCTTAATGGTTACCATTAGAGACCACTAGTTTCCTGTAGGACGCATTTAATCCCATTAGGAAACTGTCTGGAGTCAGTCCCAGAACATCTGTTAAACCATTAGAGGCCTTTACATTATCATTTAACCCTTCAGGACAAACAAAAGTTCCATTACTGACCACTGGACACTGCGGAGCCCCGCTGGTGACATCCTGTAAAAATAAAAATAATGCGTGGCCACGCCTTATTAGCACGTGGGAATGAGATCACGGCTTACTAAGTCGTGGCCACGCATTAGGATCTCGTTCCCATGCCTTACTAAGTCGTGGCCACGCATTATTTTTATTTATACAAGATGTCACCAGCGGGGCTCCATAGGACACCACCAGGAACCAGCAGAAACCTGTAATGGTTTCTTTGACTTTTTAATCAGCATGGGAGAAGCAGGGGCCGCATTACAGACACTTCCTCTCTTTGTGTCTTAACTTAAGATCTGACAGGTCACGATGAGATTTTTCACTAATCCGTATTACAGAAGCAAATCTTATCTTAATTTAGGAATCTTATCTCATCTTAAAGCATCTTATTTTATCTCAGTTTAGGAAATCTTAACTTACTCGATCAAGTCGACGATCAACTGTCACGTCTGTTAACTAGCAACCGACCATACGCGCTCAGCTGAAACGTAAACACGCAATCAAGCTAGTTAGCCAGACAGCTAACGTCACCGTTACTGAGGTAAAACAGGCCAAATAAAACTAAACCGTGATAAACTGATTAAGAATATCGTTTCAGCGCTTCGAGCTGTTTATCAGAGTCGCCGCTCCACAGTTTCAGTTTCAGTTTCCTAAACTCTTTAGCTGAGCGCGCTAACGATACTCCTCCTAATAAACAGACACACGATCAGCTCCGTCTCCTCATTATTCTCCATCATCACTGTAATATCTTATCTGAGTTTATCAATATTAACACACGATCAGCTCCGTCTCCTCATTGTTCTCCATCATCACTGTAATATCTTATCTGAGTTTATCAATATTAACGCACGATCAGCTCCGTCTCCTCATTATTCACCACCATCACTGTAACATCTTATCTGAGTTTATCAATATTAACGCACGATCAGCTCCGTCTCCTCATTATTCACCACCATCACTGTAACATCTTATCTGAGTTTATCAATATTAACGCACAATCAGCTCCGTCTCCTCATTATTCTCCACCATCACTGTAACATCTTATCTGAGTTTATCAATATTAACGCACAATCAGCTCCGTCTCCTCATTATTCACCACCATCACTGTAACATCTTATCTGAGTTTATCAATATTAACACACGATCAGCTCCGTCTCCTCATTATTCACCACCATCACTGTAACATCTTATCTGAGTTTATCAATATTAACACACGCAGGTAATAAGAGGGGACGGTGTAGATCGAGTCTGCAGTGTTTGAGGTTTTTAAACCGCTGCTAGGAAAAAAAAAAACACAGGTCAAAGCTTCCTGTCACTGCACAAAACAATAGAGAGTTAAGACAGAAGTTAAGACACCTCTGGGGTTTCTCTTAAAGTTGGGACTGAATTTAGAAATTAGTCTAGTTAGGATGTTTCTGTAATACTGTTTTCTAATCTGAATTAATGGAAGATTATTAACGTACGAACTGTTGTTTTGTAATGGCTTCTGTCCTAAATTCAGTCCTAACTAAAGTGGTCATGGTGACTAAGCAGATAAGATAAGGTTTCAGACTTAAGAGGTCCCTGTAATATGGTCCCCAGGCTCCCTGGCTAAAAAAGAATCGTATTGTGATTAGAATGGAGTTGAACAGAGCTATGAATCAGCGAATCATTGAATCCGTTGTCGAATCAGGCAGTTCAAACGAATCGGTTCAGTAAAGCGAATCAAACCTCCATCACTAATACACAAACCAGCGAGTTTGTACGGAGGCCACACCTTCTTCAGTTTACGAGCTCACAGAAAAAGAGCGTAGGCAGCAGATACGATACAGTAAACCAGAGTATTATTAAAGTAAAAAATAAAAACACTGCAGTTGGTTCAGAAATACAGATATCAAAGAGCTAAGAAACGCAGATGTTACACTTAAACGCACTGATTAGGCTTAAAACAGTGCAGGTGTGTTGCAGGTGTGTGTTGTTAAAGAGGTTCCGAGATCCAAACGTGATCCATTTACATGATAGACATAATATCGGATACTATAGATGAAGAGCAATGCAGGCTCTTTGTAGACTAAACAGCGCCGCTCAGTGGTTGATAACGGACATTGCATAGCTGACAGTAAAATACCAGCAGCGAAGTGAATGCAGAGTTTAACTTAGTCTAGCTGTACCAGTTATAACTACACTCTTAAAGAAGATGGTTCGCCAGGGGTTCTTTAGCAGTTCTATATAGAACCATGAACACTCAAAGAACCAATTGCATGATTAAATTGTTCTTTGCATGCTGAAATGGTTCTTTAGATTGATGGAGATGGGACGTGTTGTATATGGTTTTATATATAGAACCTTTTTGAAAATGGTTCTATATAGCACCAAAGGGCTTTTCTGTTGTTACCATGTCAAGCTTGTCACAATATCAGAAGTCTTTTTGGTGTTACAAAAAACCCTTTTCAAAACAGCTCTACATGCACAATGCATTCTCCTCAATCATCAATCTCAATAATGTTTTCATGATGTAAAGAACCCTTTAATCATGCAAAGATTTCTTTGCATGTTCATGGTTCTATACGGAACCATTTTCTTTATTTAATAACCCTTAAATACCCATCTTTTTTGAGTGTGTTCTGCTACAGCTACTACAACAAGAGCACCTACACACTTAAAAAGAAGATTCCTAAAGGGTTCTTTAGTGAAGGGGATGGTTCTATTTAGAACCATGAACTCTCAGAGAACTCTTTGCATGATTAAATTGTTCTTTGCATGGTAAAATTGTTCTTTAGATCGATGGAGAGTGTGCTGTATATGGTTCTATATACAGAACCTTTTTGAAAATGGTTCTATATAGCACCAAAGGGCTTTTCTGTTGTTACCATGTCAAGCTTGTCACAATATCAGAACCCTTTTTGGTGCTATACAGAACCCATTTTCAAAAAGTTCTATATAGAACCATACACAATGCATTCTCCATCAATCTCAAAAACACTTTCATGATGTAAAGAACCCTTTAATCATGTACAGCTTTCTTTGAGTGTTCATGGTTCTATATGGAACCATTTTCTTTATTAAAGAACATTTAAAGACCCATCTTTTTTAAGTGTGTTCTACTACAGCTACTACAACAAGAGCACCTATACACTTAAAAAGAAGATTCCTAAAGGGTTCTTTAGTGAAGGGGATGGTTCTATTTAGAACCATGAACTCTCAGAGAACTCTTTGCATGATTAAATTGTTCTTTGCATGGTAAAATTGTTCTTTAGATCGATGGAGAATGTGCTGTATATGGTTCTATATACAGAACCTTTTTGAAAATGGTTCTATATAGCACCAAAGGGTTCTTCTGTTGTTACCATGTCAAGCTTGTCACAATATCAGAACCTTTTTTGGTGCTATATAAAACCCTTTTTTCAAAAGTTCTATATAGAACCATACACAATCCATCAATCTCAATAATGTTTTCATGATGTAAAGAAACCTTTAATCATGCAAAGCCTTCTTTGCGTGTTCATGGTTCTATACGGAACCATTTTCTTTATTAAAGAACCCTTGAAGACCCATCTTTTTTAAGTGTGTTCTACTACAGCTACTACAACAAGAGCACCTACACTTAAAAAGAAGATTCCTAAAGGGTTCTTTAGTAAAGGGAATGGTTCTTTCTAGAACCATGAACAATCAAATAACCAATTGCATGATTAAATTGTTCTTTGTATAGTAAAATGATTCTTTAGATTGATGGAGAATGTGCTGTATATGGTTCTATATAGAACCTTTTTGAAAATGGTTCTATATAGCACCAAAGGGTTCTTCTGTTGTTACGATGTCAAGCTTGTCACAATATCAGAATCCCTTTTGGGACTACATAGAACCCTTTTCAAAAAAGTTCTATATAGAACCATGAACACTCAAAGAAACCTTTGCATGATTAAAGGGTTCTTTGCATCATGAAAATGTTCTTGAGATTGGTGACTTGAGGAGAATGCATTGTGTATGGTTCTATATAATGCATTGTGTATGTGTACTATTACAGCTACTACAACAAGAGCACCTACACACTTAAAAAGAAGGTTCTTCAAGGGTTCTTACTAAACGGAACGGTTCTGTGTAGAACCATGAACAATCAAAGAACCATTTGCATGCTTAAATGGTTCTCTGCAGGGTGAAACAGTTGTTCAGATTGATGGAGAATGTGCTGTATACAGGTCAATACAGAACCTTTTTGAAAATGGTTCTAAATAGCACCAAAACGGGTTCTTCTTTTGTTACAGGCTTGACATCATAACAATAAACATCAAATATCAATATAAAAACAACTGAAATGGAGGGAAGCTGCCACTGGAATCCTGAAAACATGGGCTGCATCCAAACCCCATATTACCAAAGTAAACAGCATATCACAACTAGTGCACCACCAACAGAGGCCTGTTCATCAGTGTAGAGTGTGTAGTACAGTGGTCTGTGTTTAGGACACGGCTGTAATGATGACAAACAGTTACAAAGGCAGACGAGTGCAGTCAGTATAGGCTGCAATTACACGCTTTGGGTCAACAGTTGACTCGTCCTGCCAAGTGAAATAGATGCACCATGAACATTAAAGGATTAAATGAGTTTTAATGGGATGACGGAGAAAAAATGATACTATCCACTCTGAGGTAAACAGTTGACGTTTCTACCCAGTTTGATGGGTGTAGTTCAATGGGATTAACCCTTGTGTGGTGTTGAAGTGTGTGTTACTCAGTGGTCTGGTGGACCCACTGCGTTATTGTTTAAAACATCACAAGTGGTCAGCGTAGGATTCTCCTTTAGCAGCTGTAGCCAGTCAGCAGCCTGTCCATGTTGTCCACCCACACACCGGACACATATACAAACACATACACACACACACTAACAGCAGGCCATGTAGGAGGAGAACAGAGTGAAGGACACAGCACCTTCACTCTTTTACTCCCCGATGGTTCACCCAACACCACATGTGTAATATAAATGTGTAGGGGGTGAACAGAGTGAAGACACTGAAAATGTGGTATTTTATATGTTCTTCACAGAAAATGAGCACCAAGGAATCTGAGATAATGAAACAATAATGAATTGCATCATTTTTAATTTTGGTAAACATTGGAAATGGGTTCCACAGACCTGAACACCACACCAGGGTTAAATGGTAGCATGGAGAGAGTGAGAGAAAGAAAAAGGCCTTGATTCTCCAAGACTGATATCCCAATAAAAATCTGGATTAAGGTCTTTGACAGTGTAATCCTGTGAGTGTCAAACACTCTGGGACAGTGATTGAGCACCACACCACAACCTTTTCTTTTACTCGCCGCTTTGTATGTATTTATTCCTTCTTAATTACATAAATATATGTGATAATGAACTTTTTTCTCTCATATATATATATATATATATATATATTATTGTATATTCTTGTATTGTTAAATATCTAGGTTTTGTTTCTTTTATTTTTAATATATGGATCACTGTTTTGTGCTTTGACAATACAAGTGTGAATTTGTCATGTCAGTAAAGCAAACTTGAACTTAATATATATTGCGGGATAATTATCTCAGGATAATTATCATGAGATATTTATCTGTGATTGAAACTATTCTAATGTAAACGAACCGCTATATAGCACTTTACTTTGAACTGGACCTCAAATACAAAGACTTTGTTTCAGTGCTCACCACCACACATTATTATAATATACCAGAGCGCTGACTGAAATGTGTTAGACCAATTAATTATCTTGAGATTTTTTTCAAATATACAGAGCCCTGCTGGTGACATCCTGTAAAAATAATAAAAAAAAAGCTTGGCCAGGCCTTAATAACACGTGGGAATGAGATCCTAAAGCATGGTCACGACTTATTAAGGTATGGGAACAAGATCATGCCTTACTATGTCGTGGCCATGCATTAGGGTCTCGTTCCCATGATTTAATAAGTTGTGGCCATGCATTAGGATCTCGTTCCCATGATTTAATAAGTTGTGGCCATGCATTAGGATCTCGTTCCCATGCCTTACTAAGTCGTGGCCATGGCTTAATTATCTCGTTCCCCCGCCTTACTAAGTGGTGGCCACGCATTATTTAATTCATACAGGATGTATACAGGGCTCTGTAAGTTTATTCTAAAAAGTGTGTTGACGAGCTCTGAAACAATGTCTTTGTGTTTGAGACCGAGTTCAAAGTGAAGTGCTTAGGGAGTTCATGGCGAGTGGAATGCTGTCTAAATAATGTACTGGTGCCATCTACAGAACGGAGTGGGTAATGCGTATAAGTTTTACCTAGACATCTCCAGATAATTATCTCAACATTTTTCTAAAATAAACTTTCATTTGAGAAAAAAAAAAAACTCAGGCCATTTTGCAGGCAGATGTTTTTTTACCCATCACAGAAACACCCAGGTCATTTCTCCCCATTACAGACCATTACAGAATGTTTATGAACAGAACTAATTATAACGTTTTAACGTAAATACGTCATAAATTATAATCTACTCTGCGAGAACCACACGTCTCCACTCTGAGAGGAAGAAGTGAGTCAAGGCTGGTGGATGTAGAGCAGAAGCTGTGAGAGGAACATAGCAGCTCCTAATAGAAGAAGAAGAAGGAGAAGAAATAAGACTGTGAGGGGCTGGTAACAGTTTGTTGATTGTTTTTTTAAGCCAACCTAAATATAAATAGGTCTATAACAAATTAAGAAATGTTTTTAATTACATTATCAAGGTGTTTTGGCTCTTCTGGGACCTTTTCAGCTGGTGAGCTGTTCAACTAGGCATCTAAAATGATCAGCTTTAAATCTGTCTGAATGAACGTGGACCATGAGATTCAGTTTTGGGGGTCTCTCTGATGGACTGCTGAGGTGAGGAGGGCATAGACAGACGTTAGTGAAGTGAGGTCGCACAGTTTAGTCAGAGCTGATATCTCTCTGCTGGTGTGGAGAGGACACTCCAGTGAAAAATGTGAACTTTCATCGGTCAAATAGGTGATTTTCAGTGACTTTAGCTACTCTGCTACTTCATTCAGGCTGTAAAGGTGCCGTTCTACTGAGGGGTTTGGTTGTTATGGTAGAGTAAGAGACACTGAACGCTCTCTGACTGTGAGCTGTGATGTGCAGGTTAATGTGTAAGTTTAATAATGTTAACTTTATTCGGTGTTAAATGTGCTGAAATCATAAAGAAGTGGATTTAAATCATATCTCGGCCAGTTATTCTGTTATTTGGAGCGGAAGCGTTCACAGCACAACACCATCTTAAACCTTTCCTCTTATTTATGACTGGTTGAAGTGAAGGAACCTCCGAAAGAGCTTTTAAAGCGGAAACTTGTGGGTGGAGCGTTTGAGCAAAATCATAGTTTATAAACGCTTAAACATTCGTAACATAAAATAACACAATCATTTCCTGCTCACAGAACAGCATAAAACATTTTAATACGGCTGTTATATATTTTAAAACGCTTTAAACTCGAGTTATAGGGGTTTAAAATGACGTCAGAGGGCGCAAACAGCCAATGAGCTGCTCTACTCGCCAATCAGCACTCAGTAGCAGTAATGCAGCGTCCTGCTGCCCAAAACCCGTTTCCTGTAGAAAAAAAGGAAACAGGTCAGTTTTCTTCCCTTTTTTAGTGAAATACATCCTTCTACTTTCTAAAATGTAATGAAAGTTCTGGGAGAGTGATTACAAACTATTTTAAATTTTCGCTTTTAGCTGTTTAGCTGCATTTAGGCCCAGTCCCAATTCTTCTTTTTACCCCTACCCCTTGTTTTTGAGTGTCATCCTAACCCCTTGGAACTGAGTTACAAGGGGTAGTGGTTAAAATCTTGCCCTACGAAATGGGACCCTCAAAACATGCTTTATTAACAACCTACTAGCACTGCTCTGTAGGCAACCCAGCCCGTCTTCAGTGATAGCAGAGAAGGGAGAAGTTCAGCGACCTCGCTGCTGGGCTTTAGTTACATTTAGCATATCAAATGCTTTCAAAGAGGGGGTTTAAGGCAATTATTGATTATCACCCACCACTAATTCTTAGGTGATACGAAGCTGAAGTCATCTATTCGCTACCTTCTTGTTCGAATTTTCCCGTTCCACCTTAAATGGTGCAGCAGTTACATTCTGGCGCTTCTGGCGTCAATACTGCTGGACTATTTAAGGTGGAACGAGAAAGTTAGCTAGCTACTGAGAAATTAGCATGCTATTAGCGATTTTTTTGTGCTTGTTATAAAGAAAACAACCATAATACATTGAAACGACATTAAACTAAGATAATACGATAGTTATTGTAATTTTTTAATAGAGGAAATTCTCACATTAGTGGGTTTCTTTGGTCGCTCGCACAGGCATCTTGCTGATTTTTCTTTTTTTCTCCTAACACTCCGTTTAAGTGTGTGTCTCTGAAAAACCTCCGTTTGGAGGGCCATGTAGCCCTAACACTTCACCCTACCCCTCTATCTTAACTAGAATTGGGACACCCTACCCCTAGACGTGAACGTGCAAAACAGAGGGCTAAGGGCTAAGTGGTAGGGGCAAGGGGTGAAATGGGATTGGGCCTTACTCTCATTCATTGAGGACTCGCTCGCGGGCGCCCTCTGGCATTTGGCGATCATAGTTTTGTATAACGGTTGAAATAGGAAGATGCTGACTTGGGGGTATTTAAGTATACGCAGTCGACAGGTCCATTGTGACTTCATAGATTCTCGAACGTTGCGTGACGTCACCCACGTGAAAGTATTTAAACTGACAGAATCCACCAGACCCTTTCAGTCGAATGATTCCGCTCGTTAAAAGGCTGCATGTTGTTGCTTAACAAACTATCAGAGAAGCTATTCTGAACCATTAAGGTGAGCACGGCTGTCTTTTGCATGTATTTGGCTACTAGATGGATGTTCTGATCTGTGTGGTGTTCTTACAATCGAACTTACATTAATATTTTGCTACATAATTCTTTTAAAAAACTCTTTATGTATGTTGTGTTTTATTTTGTATTTTAAAAAGTGTTGTAAAAATGTTGTACAAAAACATGCCACTCAAATTTCTATTATCATATTATTCAAATTATAAACTATTATTATAATATTATAGTTATAGATAACTCAGCGTATTGTAGAACTTTACGTCTAAGTGTCCTCATAGTTTCATGTGTTTGCTGCTGCAACAAAACCACTTCCCTCTGGGATCAATAAAGGTAAAATCTAATCTAATCTTCTATCTTTATCTAATCTAATATCTAATGTTTTTGTTTGTACAGATGGAATCAGTGCATGAGAAATCGGTGACACTGTTTGAGGAGATGAAGAAGGAATATTCAGATAGAGAGGAAGAAAAAAAGCTGCAAAGAACGCTGAAGAAACAGACTGAAAGGGCAGAAAAGCTGCTCCAGGACCTGGAGAAACAGCGAGAGGAAGAACGGCAGAAGGAGAGAAGGGAGATGCAGCTGGAGGTCGAGAGAATGAAGGAGGCAAGAAAGAAACACGTGGAGAGAGAAAGGCAGCGGAAGAGAGAGTGGATGAGCAGGATGATGTTCACTCTAACAGAGAACGTTTCCTGGGCGCAAAAGAGAGACGGACGCAGAGGTGCTGGTGGGAGAAGAAAGAGCGGCTTCACTAATCCAGGACAGAAAAGCTCTGACCAGGAGGAGGACAACACTCAGGAGCAGGAGAAGGCCGCTCCGAGCCCAGGACCTACAGAGGAGCCTAGATCAGCTACACCTTCTCCAGCTGTCTCCACCACACAGCCGCACACAGAGGACAGTGTGAGGACTGAGAGCAGCGCCGTCCCTGAGGAGCTCATTCCAGAGCCTCAGACTGAGTCAGAGTCTCCAACTAATGCCTCAGAGGATGATGAGCTACATGTGGAGGTGTTGGATTTGACCAGCCAGGACGTTGGGGCCGGGAAAGGGAACGGTCCTAAATACAAGAGCAGGAGGAGGAGGATCATCGGCTGGATCAATAAAAAAGTGAAGGAGAGACATCAGAAAGCCATCGCCAAGAGCCTCAAGAAGGAGCAGGAACACGGACAGGAGCTCTTTATGAGTGAGTTACTCTATACGAGCATTTCTGAGATAAAATGAATAGAAAACATTAAAGTGTGTGTGTAATGTTCTATGAGCACCTGTAGGGGTCACTGTAATATTAATTATGTGTATTGTAGATGACCATCAGTGCGTTTACATGCACTTAATAATCTGATCATAATCGGATTTCTGCAGTTATCCGATTATTCAAATGTTCATGTAAACACCATACTCGGCTCTAGAAATCTGATGAGGTAATCCAATAAAGAGAGCTGGATTTTAGCTCAGTAGTCAGATTACTCAGTGCATGTAAACTCTTACTCTGATTTCTTTCGGATTTCTCAGTCTGTGCATGTGCAAAAACAGACAGCGGTACCAGCAGCATTGGTGCGAGATAGCAACCATGTTTTCAAAAGATAGAAAACACTTTTGGAATGGCACTGAAACCAAACATGAAATGAAGGATTTAAGTATTCTTCATCTTTTAGATGTTGTATGTTCATATTTTCAGGTAAACTGGTGCAATGTTTGAAAAAAAAAAACGCGGCATGAAGTTCGAGTTTTACATTATGTTTACGTCACTTACGTACTCACATACAAGTTTATTGGCTGGTGCTAAAGCAGAAGTCTGATTACTGCCTGACTCATGTAGACCCCGAGTTTCCCCATTACCTGTTTACTCAAAAGCATGTTAACGTGTTGATCGGATTACTGACAAAATATGATTTTCTTCAGTTATCAGATCATTAAGTGCATGTAAATGCACTCAATGATTGACTATGTACTTCATTCACTTTAAGTGCTCAAACACATAATATATAAGTTATAATATCTGCATCACTGACAGACTGAACTTCTTCTCTCTGAACAGCACCCATGGGTATATGGATGACTGAGGCGCAGTACCAGAAGGCAAAAAGGGAGAGACTGTACATTTATGAGGAGAGGAGACAGGCTCTGGAGACTTGCTGGAGAGAGTGGGAGGAAAAACGGGCCCAGAAGAAAGAGGAAAAGAAGGCAAAGAAGGAGAAAAAGTGAAGGTGGAATTGGAGGAGTACGGTAACTCAGAAGATCCAACAAACTGCAAATAAAAAAACGAGAAATCACTGATTATAAAAAGGGCTGCAAATACATTGATGTTCTGCAAACTCAAATTGCATCAAAATGACGACACAGAGCTGCATTTAAACACATGCAACTTAACGCAAATGCTGCAAAGTCCATCACAACACAATGGAAATGCTTTCAGACACTGGATTTATAGTGTTGAATTCTATTCAGCATAAACATTCACCGGGAAAAGTGTGACCCTTATTAGTCCCACAACGGGGAAATTTCACCTCTGCATTTAACCCATCCGTACAGTGAAACACCACATACACACTAGCGAGCACACACGCTGGGGGGCTGTGACCACGCTTGCCCGGGTGGGCAGCCCTATCCACAGCGGCTAGGGAGGGCACCTCAGTCATGTACTGTCAGCTCTGGGGATCGAGCCGGCAGCCTTCTGGTCACAGAACCGGTTCCCTAGCCTCCAGCCCACGACCGTCCCCCAAGTATTTTAGCATATAATTTGCTCCACATGTCCTTCATCACAGTTCTGAAAACATGGTTATGATGGAATTAGCTGTAGAGTTTAACTGTAAATTTCAATCAGCAACACAAGATAAGACTGATAACTGATACCAGCTGTAACAGATCAGATGGAAAACCAGCCAGGTGAACCATCAGTTTACTGGAGCGTGAGTCTGCATGATCTTATGAACTTCAGTCTGATTTCCCATAACAGGTATTTCATCCCTTTTGAGAGTCTTCCAGAAACATTTCCGTTGTGTTTGCAGCATTTCTGACGTTGCATGTGTTTTTCTGAATTTGCAGCGTGTTGGTGAAGTGTGTTCAGGTGTAGTCATGGTGATGAAAGTGTATCACAATTTTCATCATGTTTATGAGTTTGCAGTGTGTTTTTAAATGTGCTGCGCATAGAGTCTCGTTGGCCGCCGTAGAAGAGTGATAGACGATAAAATCATACGCTTTTCTTTAAAAAGATTGAACAGCATCATAGACAAAGTTCTCTTTTAAGAAATTATCACTCATAATAGCTTTAAAATGTTTAACAATTCCAGTATCCTAAAGATCTAAAGGGGAACTCACTGTTTTTTCAAAAGTTTGTCATAAGTCAGTTCTAAGAGTGGTTTGATGTGAAATGGTTCACTATAGTGAAACGTACTGAGTCAGCATTGATCACAGTGAAGGTGATAGGAACCAGACGTCTGAAGTGTTTAATGTCTCTAAAATGTCTGACAGAAAGTTATTATACTAAAGTTGTTAAGAATATGTTGTCTGATGCCGGAGACACTGAATCCGTTTACATGCACTTAATAATCTGATAACTGCAGAAAATCAAATTTTGTCAGTAATCCGATCAACATGTTTACATACATGTGAGTAATCAGATAATGTGATTACAGGTCTACGTGAATAGATAGTACTCAGATTTCTGATTTGCAACCAGCCAATAAACTCACAGAAGAAGATGTGACGTAAACATGATGTAAAACTCAAACTTAACGCTGCAGCTTTTCTTTTCTTTAAACATCGCACCACTTTACCTGAAAATATGAACATACATCATCTAGAAGATGAAGAACATTTAAATCCTTCATTTCATTGAGAATGTATTTGGTTTCAGCGTCGCTTCAGAAGTGTTTTGCTGCGTCTCGCGGCAACGTTGCTTTCTTATTTAAAGTACAGCAGTCTATTCCGCACATGCGCAAACTGAGAAATCCGAAAGAAATCAGAGTAAGAGTTTACATGCACTGAGAAATGTGATTACTGAGCTAAAATCCAGCTCTCTTTATTGGATTTCTTAATCAGATTTCTAGATCGGAGCATGCTGTTTATGATAGACCACTGTAGTCATGCATAATTCTGTAGTCCTTGTTATGCCCATATTAGGAACTCTGAGTCTAAACTCCATAACCCGATATGTTTAGGGTGCGATAGAGGCGATTTTTCGAAAAAAACCTATTCATTCTGGCCAAAAAAAAATGGAGCATAGAACCGGAGTTCCTAATATGGGCATAAGAGCATAGAGCCGGCTACAAAATGAGGACTACAGTGGTCTATTAACCCAATCATTTTGGAATTAGTCACCCTCTGGCGTTTAAAAACCCGCTAGACATTACTCTCTAAGTTTAGCACTTCTCATGTTGGTGGCAGCTCAAAGGTGATAGAGACGGGTGATAAAGCTTAACAGTAATACTAGAAAAAGCTGTGATTTAAAACACTGATTTAAATTTAAACTGAGTTATAATGCTGTATGTCTGTAGTAGCTCTGTTTAAAGCACTCGTTTAACTTTAAATGCAGCTAAAATGCTGAGTGTCTGGAGTGGCCCTGCTTATT